>NC_139344.1:458938530-460228530 GCF_055883805.1 Amblyomma maculatum | reverse complement strand
TTGTCTGTATACGAACCTTGAGAGTGTTCACCAGCGCCACCCTCAACCAAAGCGGCGGACGTGGAACGTCCTGTGTTACCGCACGCGTCACGTAGAACGTGATCAATAGCGAGGGCGAAAGCTGTGCTAGAACCCTCTTACGCTACCTGTGGCTTCAAGACTGCCAGAACCGAGACCCCCGTAAGCTACAAGCAGATAAATGAAGGGGAAATGAGGGTGCTCGTTATAATACATGAATGAAAGAAGGGAACAGTCGGCGAGGCCAAGGAAAGCATTGGGGATTGTACTTTGTCTTATTTTTTTTTAATTTTTACTTCGATAATCACATAAATTAGTAACGTAATCTGTTGAGGGGAAAGATAATTAAACACAAAGTAGAAGAAAAAACAACGTGCCGATGGTGGGATCCGAACCCACGACCTCCGAATATCGCGTCCGGTGCTCTTCCAACTGAGCTACTTCGGCCGCTGTCCCCCCTGCTACTTTCTTGGGTATTAATGTTGTCTGTATACGAACCTTGAGAGTGTTCACCAGCGCCACCCTCAACCAAAGCGGCGGACGTGGAACGTCCTGTGTTACCGCACGCGTCACGTAGAACGTGATCAATAGCGAGGGCGAAAGCTGTGCTAGAACCCTCTTACGCTACCTGTAACTTCAAGACTGCCAGAACCGAGACCCCCGTAAGCTACAAGCAGATAAATGAAGGGGAAATGAGGGTGCTCGTTATAATACATGAATGAAAGAAGGGAACAGTCGGCGAGGCCAAGGAAAGCATTGGGGATTGTACTTTGTCTTATTTTTTTTTTAATTTTTACTTCGATAATCACATAAATTAGTAACGTAATCTGTTGAGGGGAAAGATAATTAAACACAAAGTAGAAGAAAAAACAACGTGCCGATGGTGGGATCCGAACCCACGACCTCCGAATATTGCGTCCGGTGCTCTTCCAACTGAGCTACTTCGGCCGCTGTCCCCCCTGCTACTTTCTTGGGTATTAATGTTGTCTGTATACGAACCTTGAGAGTGTTCACCAGCGCCACCCTCAACCAAAGCGGCGGACGTGGAACGTCCTGTGTTACCGCACGCGTCACGTAAAACGTGATCAATAGCGAGGGCGAAAGCTGTGCTAGAACCCTCTTACGCTACCTGTGGCTTCAAGACTGCCAGAACCGAGACCCCCGTAAGCTACAAGCAGATAAATGAAGGGGAAATGAGGGTGCTCGTTATAATACATGAATGAAAGAAGGGAACAGTCGGCGAGGCCAAGGAAAGCATTGGGGATTGTACTTTGTCTTATTTTTTTTTTTTAATTTTTACTTCGATAATCACATAAATTAGTAACGTAATCTGTTGAGGGGAAAGATAATTAAACACAAAGTAGAAGAAAAAACAACGTGCCGATGGTGGGATCCGAACCCACGACCTCCGAATATCGCGTCCGGTGCTCTTCCAACTGAGCTACTTCGGCCGCTGTCCCCCCTGCTACTTTCTTGGGTATTAATGTTGTCTGTATACGAACCTTGAGAGTGTTCACCAGCGCCACCCTCAACCAAAGCGGCGGACGTGGAACGTCCTGTGTTACCGCACGCGTCACGTAGAACGTGATCAATAGCGAGGGCGAAAGCTGTGCTAGAACCCTCTTACGCTACCTGTGGCTTCAAGACTGCCAGAACCGAGACCCCCCTAAGCTACAAGCAGATAAATGAAGGGGAAATGAGGGTGCTCGTTATAATACATGAATGAAAGAAGGGAACAGTCGGCGAGGCCAAGGAAAGCATTGGGGATTGTACTTTGTCTTATTTTTTTTAATTTTTACTTCGATAATCACATAAATTAGTAACGTAATCTGTTGAGGGGAAAGATAATTAAACACAAAGTAGAAGAAAAAACAACGTGCCGATGGTGGGATCCGAACCCACGACCTCCGAATATCGCGTCCGGTGCTCTTCCAACTGAGCTACTTCGGCCGCTGTCCCCCCTGCTACTTTCTTGGGTATTAATGTTGTCTGTATACGAACCTTGAGAGTGTTCACCAGCGCCACCCTCAACCAAAGCGGCGGACGTGGAACGTCCTGTGTTACCGCACGCGTCACGTAGAACTTGATCAATAGCGAGGGCGAAAGCTGTGCTAGAACCCTCTTACGCTACCTGTGGCTTCAAGACTGCCAGAACCGAGACCCCCGTAAGCTACAAGCAGATAAATGAAGGGGAAATGAGGGTGCTCGTTATAATACATGAATGAAAGAAGGGAACAGTCGGCGAGGCCAAGGAAAGCATTGGGGATTGTACTTTGTCTTATTTTTTTTTTAATTTTTACTTCGATAATCACATAAATTAGTAACGTAATCTGCTGAGGGGAAAGATAATTAAACACAATGTAGAAGAAAAAACAACGTGCCGATGGTGGGATCCGAACCCACGACCTCCGAATATCGCGTCCGGTGCTCTTCCAACTGAGCTACTTCGGCCGCTGTCCCCCCTGCTACTTTCTTGGGTATTAATGTTGTCTGTATACGAACCTTGAGAGTGTTCACCAGCGCCACCCTCAACCAACGCGGCGGACGTGGAACGTCCTGTGGTACCGCACGCGTCACGTAGAACGTGATCAATAGCGAGGGCGAAAGCTGTGCTAGAACCCTCTTACGCTACCTGTGGCTTCAAGACTGCCAGAACCGAGACCCCCGTAAGCTACAAGCAGATAAATGAAGGGGAAATGAGGGTGCTCGTTATAATACATGAATGAAAGAAGGGAACAGTCGGCGAGGCCAAGGAAAGCATTGGGGATTGTACTTTGTCTTATTTTTTTTTTAATTTTTACTTCGATAATCACATAAATTAGTAACGTAATCTGTTGAGGGGAAAGATAATTAAACACAAAGTAGAAGAAAAAACAACGTGCCGATGGTGGGATCCGAACCCACGACCTCCGAATATCGCGTCCGGTGCTCTTCCAACTGAGCTACTTCGGCCGCTGTCCCCCCTGCTACTTTCTTGGGTATTAATGTTGTCTGTATACGAACCTTGAGAGTGTTCACCAGCGCCACCCTCAACCAAAGCGGCGGACGTGGAACGTCCTGTGTTACCGCACGCGTCACGTAGAACGTGATCAATAGCGAGGGCGAAAGCTGTGCTAGAACCCTCTTACGCTACCTGTGGCTTCAAGACTGCCAGAACCGAGACCCCCGTAAGCTACAAGCAGATAAATGAAGGGGAAATGAGGGTGCTCGTTATAATACATGAATGAAAGAAGGGAACAGTCGGCGAGGCCAAGGAAAGCATTGGGGATTGTACTTTGTCTTATTTTTTTTTTTTAATTTTTACTTCGATAATCACATAAATTAGTAACGTAATCTGTTGAGGGGAAAGATAATTAAACACAAAGTAGAAGAAAAAACAACGTGCCGATGGTGGGATCCGAACCCACGATCTCCGAATATCGCGTCCGGTGCTCTTCCAACTGAGCTACTTCGGCCGCTGTCCCCCCTGCTACTTTCTTGGGTATTAATGTTGTCTGTATACGAACCTTGAGAGTGTTCACCAGCGCCACCCTCAACCAAAGCGGCGGACGTGGAACGTCCTGTGTTACCGCACGCGTCACGTAGAACGTGATCAATAGCGAGGGCGAAAGCTGTGCTAGAACCCTCTTACGCTACCTGTGGCTTCAAGACTGCCAGAACCGAGACCCCCGTAAGCTACAAGCAGATAAATGAAGGGGAAATGAGGGTGCTCGTTATAATACATGAATGAAAGAAGGGAACAGTCGGCGAGGCCAAGGAAAGCATTGGGGATTGTACTTTGTCTTATTTTTTTTTTAATTTTTACTTCGATAATCACATAAATTAGTAACGTAATCTGTTGAGGGGAAAGATAATTAAACACAAAGTAGAAGAAAAAACAACGTGCCGATGGTGGGATCCGAACCCACGACCTCCGAATATCGCGTCCGGTGCTCTTCCAACTGAGCTACTTCGGCCGCTGTCCCCCCTGCTACTTTCTTGGGTATTAATGTTGTCTGTATACGAACCTTGAGAGTGTTCACCAGCGCCACCCTCAACCAAAGCGGCGGACGTGGAACGTCCTGTGTTACCGCACGCGTCACGTAGAACGTGATCAATAGCGAGGGCGAAAGCTGTGCTAGAACCCTCTTACGCTCCCTGTGGCTTCAAGACTGCCAGAACCGAGACCCCCGTAAGCTACAAGCAGATAAATGAAGGGGAAATGAGGGTGCTCGTTATAATACATGAATGAAAGAAGGGAACAGTCGGCGAGGCCAAGGAAAGCATTGGGGATTGTACTTTGTCTTATTTTTTTTTAATTTTTACTTCGATAATCACATAAATTAGTAACGTAATCTGTTGAGGGGAAAGATAATTAAACACAAAGTAGAAGAAAAAACAACGTGCCGATGGTGGGATCCGAACCCACGACCTCCGAATATCGCGTCCGGTGCTCTTCCAACTGAGCTACTTCGGCCGCTGTCCCCCCTGCTACTTTCTTGGGTATTAATGTTGTCTGTATACGAACCTTGAGAGTGTTCACCAGCGCCACCCTCAACCAAAGCGGCGGACGTGGAACGTCCTGTGTTACCGCACGCGTCACGTAGAACGTGATCAATAGCGAGGGCGAAAGCTGTGCTAGAACCCTCTTACGCTACCTGTGGCTTCAAGACTGCCAGAACCGAGACCCCCGTAAGCTACAAGCAGATAAATGAAGGGGAAATGAGGGTGCTCGTTATAATACATGAATGAAAGAAGGGAACAGTCGGCGAGGCCAAGGAAAGCATTGGGGATTGTACTTTGTCTTATTTTTTTTTTAATTTTTACTTCGATAATCACATAAATTAGTAACGTAATCTGTTGAGGGGAAAGATAATTAAACACAAAGTAGAAGAAAAAACAACGTGCCGATGGTGGGATCCGAACCCACGACCTCCGAATATCGCATCCGGTGCTCTTCCAACTGAGCTACTTCGGCCGCTGTCCCCCCTGCTACTTTCTTGGGTATTAATGTTGTCTGTATACGAACCTTGAGAGTGTTCACCAGCGCCACCCTCAACCAAAGCGGCGGACGTGGAACGTCCTGTGTTACCGCACGCGTCACGTAGAACGTGATCAATAGCGAGGGCGAAAGCTGTGCTAGAACCCTCTTACGCTACCTGTGGCTTCAAGACTGCCAGAACCGAGACCCCCGTAAGCTACAAGCAGATAAATGAAGGGGAAATGAGGGTGCTCGTTATAATACATGAATGAAAGAAGGGAACAGTCGGCGAGGCCAAGGAAAGCATTGGGGATTGTACTTTGTCTTATTTTTTTTTTTAATTTTTACTTCGATAATCACATAAATTAGTAACGTAATCTGTTGAGGGGAAAGATAATTAAACACAAAGTAGAAGAAAAAACAACGTGCCGATGGTGGGATTCGAACCCACGACCTCCGAATATCGCGTCCGGTGCTCTTCCAACTGAGCTACTTCGGCCGCTGTCCCCCCTGCTACTTTCTTGGGTATTAATGTTGTCTGTATACGAACCTTGAGAGTGTTCACCAGCGCCACCCTCAACCAAAGCGGCGGACGTCGAACGTCCTGTTTTACCGCACGCGTCACGTAGAACGTGATCAATAGCGAGGGCGAAAGCTGTGCTAGAACCCTCTTACGCTACCTGTGGCTTCAAGACTGCCAGAACCGAGACCCCCGTAAGCTACAAGCAGATAAATGAAGGGGAAATGAGGGTGCTCGTTATAATACATGAATGAAAGAAGGGAACAGTCGGCGAGGCCAAGGAAAGCATTGGGGATTGTACTTTGTCTTATTTTTTTTTTTAATTTTTACTTCGATAATCACATAAATTAGTAACGTAATCTGTTGAGGGGAAAGATAATTAAACACAAAGTAGAAGAAAAAACAACGTGCCGATGGTGGGATCCGAACCCACGACCTCCGAATATCGCGTCCGGTGCTCTTCCAACTGAGCTACTTCGGCCGCTGTCCCCCCTGCTACTTTCTTGGGTATTAATGTTGTCTGTATACGAACCTTGAGAGTGTTCACCAGCGCCACCCTCAACCAAAGCGGCGGACGTGGAACGTCCTGTGTTACCGCACGCGTCACGTAGAACGTGATCAATAGCGAGGGCGAAAGCTGTGCTAGAACCCTCTTACGCTACCTGTGGCTTCAAGACTGCCAGAACCGAGACCCCCGTAAGCTACAAGCAGATAAACGAAGGGGAAATGAGGGTGCTCGTTATAATACATGAATGAAAGAAGGGAACAGTCGGCGAGGCCAAGGAAAGCATTGGGGATTGTACTTTGTCTTATTTTTTTTTTAAATTTTTACTTCGATAATCACATAAATTAGTAACGTAATCTGTTGAGGGGAAAGATAATTAAACACAAAGTAGAAGAAAAAACAACGTGCCGATGGTGGGATCCGAACCCACGACCTCCGAATATCGCGTCCGGTGCTCTTCCAACTGAGCTACTTCGGCCGCTGTCCCCCCTGCTACTTTCTTGGGTATTAATGTTGTCTGTATACGAACCTTGAGAGTGTTCACCAGCGCCACCCTCAACCAAAGCGGCGGACGTGGAACGTCCTGTGTTACCGCACGCGTCACGTAGAACGTGATCAATAGCGAGGGCGAAAGCTGTGCTAGAACCCTCTTACGCTACCTGTGGCTTCAAGACTGCCAGAACCGAGACCCCCGTAAGCTACAAGCAGATAAATGAAGGGGAAATGAGGGTGCTCGTTATAATACATGAATGAAAGAAGGGAACAGTCGGCGAGGCCAAGGAAAGCATTGGGGATTGTACTTTGTCTTATTTTTTTTTAATTTTTACTTCGATAATCACATAAATTAGTAACGTAATCTGTTGAGGGGAAAGATAATTAAACACAAAGTAGAAGAAAAAACAACGTGCCGATGGTGGGATCCGAACCCACGACCTTCGAATATCGCGTCCGGTGCTCTTCCAACTGAGCTACTTCGGCCGCTGTCCCCCCTGCTACTTTCTTGGGTATTAATGTTGTCTGTATACGAACCTTGAGAGTGTTCACCAGCGCCACCCTCAACCAAAGCGGCGGACGTGGAACGTCCTGTGTTACCGCACGCGTCACGTAGAACGTGATCAATAGCGAGGGCGAAAGCTGTGCTAGAACCCTCTTACGCTACCTGTGGCTTCAAGACTGCCAGAACCGAGACCCCCGTAAGCTACAAGCAGATAAATGAAGGGGAAATGAGGGTGCTCGTTATAATACATGAATGAAAGAAGGGAACAGTCGGCGAGGCCAAGGAAAGCATTGGGGATTGTACTTTGTCTTATTTTTTTTTTAATTTTTACTTCGATAATCACATAAATTAGTAACGTAATCTGTTGAGGGGAAAGATAATTAAACACAAAGTAGAAGAAAAAACAACGTGCCGATGGTGGGATCCGAACCCACGACCTCCGAATATCGCGTCCGGTGCTCTTCCAACTGAGCTACTTCGGCCGCTGTCCCCCCTGCTACTTTCTTGGGTATTAATGTTGTCTGTATACGAACCTTGAGAGTGTTCACCAGCGCCACCCTCAACCAAAGCGGCGGACGTGGAACGTCCTCTGTTACCGCACGCGTCACGTAGAACGTGATCAATAGCGAGGGCGAAAGCTGTGCTAGAACCCTCTTACGCTACCTGTGGCTTCAAGACTGCCAGAACCGAGACCCCCGTAAGCTACAAGCAGATAAATGAAGGGGAAATGAGGGTGCTCGTTATAATACATGAATGAAAGAAGGGAACAGTCGGCGAGGCCAAGGAAAGCATTGGGGATTGTACTTTGTCTTATTTTTTTTTAATTTTTACTTCGATAATCACATAAATTAGTAACGTAATCTGTTGAGGGGAAAGATAATTAAACACAAAGTAGAAGAAAAAACAACGTGCCGATGGTGGGATCCGAACCCACGACCTCCGAATATCGCGTCCGGTGCTCTTCCAACTGAGCTACTTCGGCCGCTGTCCCCCCTGCTACTTTCTTGGGTATTAATGTTGTCTGTATACGAACCTTGAGAGTGTTCACCAGCGCCACCCTCAACCAAAGCGGCGGACGTGGAACGTCCTGTGTTACCGCACGCGTCACGTAGAACGTGATCAATAGCGAGGGCGAAAGCTGTGCTAGAACCCTCTTACGCTACCTGTGGCTTCAAGACTGCCAGAACCGAGACCCCCGTAAGCTACAAGCAGATAAATGAAGGGGAAATGAGGGTGCTCGTTATAATACATGAATGAAAGAAGGGAACAGTCGGCGAGGCCAAGGAAAGCATTGGGGATGGTACTTTGTCTTATTTTTTTTTTTAATTTTTACTTCGATAATCACATAAATTAGTAACGTAATCTGTTGAGGGGAAAGATAATTAAACACAAAGTAGAAGAAAAAACAACGTGCCGATGGTGGGATCCGAACCCACGACCTCCGAATATCGCGTCCGGTGCTCTTCCAACTGAGCTACTTCGGCCGCTGTCCCCCCTGCTACTTTCTTGGGTATTAATGTTGTCTGTATACGAACCTTGAGAGTGTTCACCAGCGCCACCCTCAACCAAAGCGGCGGACGTGGAACGTCCTGTGTTACCGCACGCGTCACTTAGAACGTGATTAATAGCGAGGGCGAAAGCTGTGCTAGAACCCTCTTACGCTACCTGTGGCTTCAAGACTGCCAGAACCGAGACCCCCGTAAGCTACAAGCAGATAAATGAAGGGGAAATGAGGGTGCTCGTTATAATACATGAATGAAAGAAGGGAACAGTCGGCGAGGCCAAGGAAAGCATTGGGGATTGTACTTTGTCTTATTTTTTTTTTTTAATTTTTGCTTCGATAATCACATAAATTAGTAACGTAATCTGTTGAGGGGAAAGATAATTAAACACAAAGTAGAAGAAAAAAACAACGTGCCGATGGTGGGATCCGAACCCACAACCTCCGAATATCGCGTCCGGTGCTCTTCCAACTGAGCTACTTCGGCCGCTGTCCCCCCTGCTACTTTCTTGGGTATTAATGTTGTCTGTATACGAACCTTGAGAGTGTTCACCAGCGCCACCCTAAACCAAAGCGGCGGACGTGGAACGTCCTGTGTTACCGCACGCGTCACGTAGAACGTGATCAATAGCGAGGGCGAAAGCTGTGCTAGAACCCTCTTACGCTACCTGTGGCTTCAAGACTGCCAGAACCGAGACCCCCGTAAGCTACAAGCAGATAAATGAAGGGGAAATGAGGGTGCTCGTTATAATACATGAATGAAAGAAGGGAACAGTCGGCGAGGCCAAGGAAAGCATTGGGGATTGTACTTTGTCTTATTTTTTTTTTAATTTTTACTTCGATAATCACATAAATTAGTAACGTAATCTGTTGAGGGGAAAGATAATTAAACACAAAGTAGAAGAAAAAACAACGTGCCGATGGTGGGATCCGAACCCACGACCTCCGAATATCGCGTCCGGTGCTCTTCCAACTGAGCTACTTCGGCCGCTGTCCCCCCTGCTACTTTCTTGGGTATTAATGTTGTCTGTATATGAACCTTGAGAGTGTTCACCAGCGCCACCCTCAACCAAAGCGGCGGACGTGGAACGTCCTGTGTTACCGCACGCGTCACGTAGAACGTGATCAATAGCGAGGGCGAAAGCTGTGCTAGAACCCTCTTACGCTACCTGTGGCTTCAAGACTGCCAGAACCGAGACCCCCGTAAGCTACAAGCAGATAAATGAAGGGGAAATGAGGGTGCTCGTTATAATACATGAATGAAAGAAGGGAACAGTCGGCGAGGCCAAGGAAAGCATTGGGGATTGTACTTTGTCTTATTTTTTTTTTAATTTTTACTTCGATAATCACATAAATTAGTAACGTAATCTGTTGAGGGGAAAGATAATTAAACACAAAGTAGAAGAAAAAACAACGTGCCGATGGTGGGATCCGAACCCACGACCTCCGAATATCGCGTCCGGTGCTCTTCCAACTGAGCTACTTCGGCCGCTGTCCCCCCTGCTACTTTCTTGGGTATTAATGTTGTCTGTATACGAACCTTGAGAGTGTTCACCAGCGCCACCCTCAACCAAAGCGGCGGACGTGGAACGTCCTGTGTTACCGCACGCGTCACGTAGAACGTGATCAATAGCGAGGGCGAAAGCTGTGCTAGAACCCTCTTACGCTACCTGTGGCTTCAAGACTGCCAGAACCGAGACCCCCGTAAGCTACAAGCAGATAAATGAAGGGGAAATGAGGGTGCTCGTTATAATACATGAATGAAAGAAGGGAACAGTCGGCGAGGCCAAGGAAAGCATTGGGGATTGTACTTTGTCTTATTTTTTTTTTTTAATTTTTACTTCGATAATCACATAAATTAGTAACGTAATCTGTTGAGGGGAAAGATAATTAAACACAAAGTAGAAGAAAAAACAACGTGCCGATGGTGGGATTCGAACCCACGACCTCCGAATATCGCGTCCGGTGCTCTTCCAACTGAGCTACTTCGGCCGCTGTCCCCCCTGCTACTTTCTTCGGTATTAATGTTGTCTGTATACGAACCTTGAGAGTGTTCACCAGCGCCACCCTCAACCAAAGCGGCGGACGTGGAACGTCCTGTGTTACCGCACGCGTCACGTAGAACGTGATCAATAGCGAGGGCGAAAGCTGTGCTAGAACCCTCTTACGCTACCTGTGGCTTCAAGACTGCCAGAACCGAGACCCCCGTAAGCTACAAGCAGATAAATGAAGGGGAAATGAGGGTGCTCGTTATAATACATGAATGAAAGAAGGGAACAGTCGGCGAGGCCTAGGAAAGCATTGGGGATTGTACTTTGTCTTATTTTTTTTTTTTAATTTTTACTTCGATAATCACATAAATTAGTAACGTAATCTGTTGAGGGGAAAGATAATTAAACACAAAGTAGAAGAAAAAACAACGTGCCGATGGTGGGATCCGAACCCATATTCGTGGTGGGTTCGGATCCCACCATTGGCACGTTGTTTTTTCTTCTACTTTGTGTTTAATTATCTTTCCCCTCAACAGATTACGTTACTAATTTATGTGATTATCGAAGTAAAAATTAAAAAAAAAATAAGACAAAGTACAATCCCCAATGCTTTCCTTGGCCTCGCCGACTGTTCCCTTCTTTCATTCAAGTATTATAACGAGCACCCTCATTTCCCCTTCATTTATCTGCTTGTAGCTTACGGGGGTCTCGGTTCTGGCAGTCTTGAAGCCACAGGTAGCGTAAGAGGGTTCTAGCACAGCTTTCGCCCTCGCTATTGATCACGTTCTACGTGACGCGTGCGGTAACACAGGACGTTCCACGTCCGCCGCTTTGGTTGAGGGTGGCGCTGGTGAACACTCTCAAGGTTCGTATACAGACAACATTAATACCCAAGAAAGTAGCAGGGGGGACAGCGGCCGAAGTAGCTCAGTTGGAAGAGCACCAGACGCGATATTCGGAGGTCGTGGGTTCGGATCCCACCATCGGCACGTTGTTTTTTCTTCTACTTTGTGTTTAATTATCTTTCCCCTCAACAGATTACGTTACTAATTTATGTGATTATCGAAGTAAAAATTAAAAAAAAATAAGACAAAGTACAATCCCCAATGCTTTCCTTGGCCTCGCCGACTGTTCCCTTCTTTCATTCATGTATTATAACGAGCACCCTCATTTCCCCTTCATTTATCTGCTTGTAGCTTACGGGGGTCTCGGTTCTGGCAGTCTTGAAGCCACAGGTAGCGTAAGAGGGTTCTAGCACAGCTTTCGCCCTCGCTATTGATCACGTTCTACGTGACGCGTGCGGTAACACAGGACGTTCCACGTCCGCCGCTTTGGTTGAGGGTGGCGCTGGTGAACACTCTCAAGGTTCGTATACAGACAACATTAATACCCAAGAAAGTAGCAGGGGGGACAGCGGCCGAAGTAGCTCAGTTGGAAGAGCACCGGACGAGATATTCGGAGGTCGTGGGTTCGGATCCCACCATCGGCACGTTGTTTTTTCTTCTACTTTGTGTTTAATTATCTTTCCCCTCAACAGATTACGTTACTAATTTATGTGATTATCGAAGTAAAAATTAAAAAAAAATAAGACAAAGTACAATCCCCAATGCTTTCCTTGGCCTCGCCGACTGTTTCCTTCTTTCATTCATGTATTATAACGAGCACCCTCATTTCCCCTTCATTTATCTGCTTGTAGCTTACGGGGGTCTCGGTTCTGGCAGTCTTGAAGCCACAGGTAGCGTAAGAGGGTTCTAGCACAGCTTTCGCCCTCGCTATTGATCACGTTCTACGTGACGCGTGCGGTAACACAGGACGTTCCACGTCCGCCGCTTTGGTTGAGGGTGGCGCTGGTGAACACTCTCAAGGTTCGTATACAGACAACATTAATACCCAAGAAAGTAGCAGGGGGGACAGCGGCCGAAGTAGCTCAGTTGGAAGAGCACCGGACGCGATATTCGGAGATTGTGGGTTCGGATCCCACCATCGGCACGTTGTTTTTTCTTCTACTTTGTGTTTAATTATCTTTCCCCTCAACAGATTACGTTACTAATTTATGTGATTATCGAAGTAAAAATTAAAAAAAAAATAAGACAAAGTACAATCCCCAATGCTTTCCTTGGCCTCGCCGACTGTTTCCTTCTTTCATTCATGTATTATAACGAGCACCCTCATTTCCCCTTCATTTATCTGCTTGTAGCTTACGGGGGTCTCGGTTCTGGCAGTCTTGAAGCCACAGGTAGCGTAAGAGGGTTCTAGCACAGCTTTCGCCCTCGCTATTGATCACGTTCTACGTGACGCGTGCGGTAACACAGGACGTTCCACGTCCGCCGCTTTGGTTGAGGGTGGCGCTGGTGAACACTCTCAAGGTTCGTATACAGACAACATTAATACCCAAGAAAGTAGCAGGGGGGACAGCGGCCGAAGTAGCTCAGTTGGAGGAGCACCGGACGCGATATTCGGAGGTCGTGGGTTCGGATCCCACCATCGGCACGTTGTTTTTTCTTCTACTTTGTGTTTAATTATCTTTCCCCTCAACAGATTACGTTACTAATTTATGTAATTATCGAAGTAAAAATTAAAAAAAAAAAATAAGACAAAGTACAATCCCCAATGCTTTCCTTGGCCTCGCCGACTGTTCCCTTCTTTCATTCATGTATTATAACGAGCACCCTCATTTCCCCTTCATTTATCTGCTTGTAGCTTACGGGGGTCTCGGTTCTGGCAGTCTTGAAGCCACAGGTAGCGTAAGAGGGTTCTAGCACAGCTTTCGCCCTCGCTATTGATCACGTTCTACGTGACGCGTGCGGTAACACAGGACGTTCCACGTCCGCCGCTTTGGTTGAGGGTGGCGCTGGTGAACACTCTCAAGGTTCGTATACAGACAACATTAATACCCAAGAATGTAGCAGGGGGGACAGCGGCCGAAGTAGCTCAGTTGGAAGAGCACCGGACGCGATATTCGGAGGTCGTGGGTTCGGATCCCACCATCGGCACGTTGTTTTTTCTTCTACTTTGTGTTTAATTATCTTTCCCCTCAACAGATTACGTTACTAATTTATGTGATTATCGAAGTAAAAATTAAAAAAAATAAGACAAAGTACAATCCCCAATGCTTTCCTTGGCCTCGCCGACTGTTCCCTTCTTTCATTCATGTATTATAACGAGCACCCTCATTTCCCCTTCATTTATCTGCTTGTAGCTTACGGGGGTCTCGGTTCTGGCAGTCTTGAAGCCACAGGTAGCGTAAGAGGGTTCTAGCACAGCTTTCGCCCTCGCTATTGATCACGTTCTACGTGACGCGTGCGGTAACACAGGACGTTCCACGTCCGCCGCTTTGGTTGAGGGTGGCGCTGGTGAACACTCTCAAGGTTCGTATACAGACAACATTAATACCCAAGAAAGTAGCAGGGGGGACAGCGGCCGAAGTAGCTCAGTTGGAAGAGCACCGGACGCGATATTCGGAGGTCGTGGGTTCGGATCCCACCATCGGCACGTTGTTTTTTCTTCTACTTTGTGTTTAATTATCTTTCCCCTCAACAGATTACGTTACTAATTTATGTGATTATCGAAGTAAAAATTAAAAAAAAATAAGACAAAGTACAATCCCCAATGCTTTCCTTGGCCTCGCCGACTGTTCCCTTCTTTCATTCATGTATTATAACGAGCACCCTCATTTCCCCTTCATTTATCTGCTTGTAGCTTACGGGGGTCTCGGTTCTGGCAGTCTTGAAGCCACAGGTAGCGTAAGAGGGTTCTAGCACAGCTTTCGCCCTCGCTATTGATCACGTTCTACGTGACGCGTGCGGTAACACAGGACGTTCCACGTCCGCCGCTTTGGTTGAGGGTGGCGCTGGTGAACACTCTCAAGGTTCGTATACAGACAACATTAATACCCAAGAAAGTAGCAGGGGGGACAGCGGCCGAAGTAGCTCAGTTGGAAGAGCACCGGACGCGATATTCGGAGATCGTGGGTTCGGATCCTACCATCGGCACGTTGTTTTTTCTTCTACTTTGTGTTTAATTATCTTTCCCCTCAACAGATTACGTTACTAATTTATGTGATTATCAAAGTAAAAATTAAAAAAAAAATAAGACAAAGTACAATCCCCAATGCTTTCCTTGGCCTCGCCGACTGTTCCCTTCTTTCATTCATGTATTATAACGAGCACCCTCATTTCCCCTTCATTTATCTGCTTGTAGCTTACGGGGGTCTCGGTTCTGGCAGTCTTGAAGCCACAGGTAGCGTAAGAGGGTTCTAGCACAGCTTTCGCCCTCGCTATTGATCACGTTCTACGTGACGCGTGCGGTAACACAGGACGTTCCACGTCCGCCGCTTTGGTTGAGGGTGGCGCTGGTGAACACTCTCAAGGTTCGTATAGACAACATTAATACCCAAGAAAGTAGCAGGGGGGACAGCGGCCGAAGTAGCTCAGTTGGAAGAGCACCGGACGCGATATTCGGAGATCGTGGGTTCGGATCCCACCATCGGCACGTTGTTTTTTCTTCTACTTTGTGTTTAATTATCTTTCCCCTCAACAGATTACGTTACTAATTTATGTGATTATCGAAGTAAAAATTAAAAAAAAAATAAGACAAAGTACAATCCCCAATGCTTTCCTTGGCCTTGCCGACTGTTCCCTTCTTTCATTCATGTATTATAACGAGCACCCTCATTTCCCCTTCATTTATCTGCTTGTAGCTTACGGGGGTCTCGGTTCTGGCAGTCTTGAAGCCACAGGTAGCGTAAGAGGGTTCTAGCACAGCTTTCGCCCTCGCTATTGATCACGTTCTACGTGACGCGTGCGGTAACACAGGACGTTCCACGTCCGCCGCTTTGGTTGAGGGTGCCGCTGGTGAACACTCTCAAGGTTCGTATACAGACAACATTAATACCCAAGAAAGTAGCAGGGGGGACAGCGGCCGAAGTAGCTCAGTTGGAAGAGCACCGGACGCGATATTCGGAGATCGTGGGTTCGGATCCCACCATCGGCACGTTGTTTTTTCTTCTACTTTGTGTTTAATTATCTTTCCCCTCAACAGATTACGTTACTAATTTATGTGATTATCGAAGTAAAAATTAAAAAAAAAATAAGACAAAGTACAATCCCCAATGCTTTCCTTGGCCTTGCCGACTGTTCCCTTCTTTCATTCATGTATTATAACGAGCACCCTCATTTCCCCTTCATTTATCTGCTTGTAGCTTACGGGGGTCTCGGTTCTGGCAGTCTTGAAGCCACAGGTAGCGTAAGAGGGTTCTAGCACAGCTTTCGCCCTCGCTATTGATCACGTTCTACGTGACGCGTGCGGTAACACAGGACGTTCCACGTCCGCCGCTTTGGTTGAGGGTGGCGCTGGTGAACACTCTCAAGGTTCGTATACAGACAACATTAATACCCAAGAAAGTAGCAGGGGGGACAGCGGCCGAAGTAGCTCAGTTGGAAGAGCACCGGACGCGATATTCGGAGATCGTGGGTTCGGATCCCACCATCGGCACGTTGTTTTTTCTTCTACTTTGTGTTTAATTATCTTTCCCCTCAACAGATTACGTTACTAATTTATGTGATTATCGAAGTAAAAATTAAAAAAAAAAATAAGACAAAGTACAATCCCCAATGCTTTCCTTGGCCTCGCCGGCTGTTCCCTTCTTTCATTCATGTATTATAACGAGCACCCTCATTTCCCCTTCATTTATCTGCTTGTAGCTTACGGGGGTCTCGGTTCTGGCAGTCTTGAAGCCACAGGTAGCGTAAGAGGGTTCTAGCACAGCTTTCGCCCTCGCTATTGATCACGTTCTACGTGACGCGTGCGGTAACACAGGACGTTCCACGTCCGCCGCTTTGGTTGAGGGTGGCGCTGGTGAACACTCTCAAGGTTCGTATACAGACAACATTAATACCCAAGAAAGTAGCAGGGGGGACAGCGGCCGAAGTAGCTCAGTTGGAAGAGCACCGGACGCGATATTCGGAGGTCGTGGGTTCGGATCCCACCATCGGCACGTTGTTTTTTCTTCTACTTTGTGTTTAATTATCTTTCCCCTCAACAGATTACGTTACTAATTTATGTGATTATCGAAGTAAAAATTAAAAAAAAAATAAGACAAAGTACAATCCCCAATGCTTTCCTTGGCCTCGCCGACTGTTCCCTTCTTTCATTCATGTATTATAACGAGCACCCTCATTTCCCCTTCATTTATCTGCTTGTAGCTTACGGGGGTCTCGGTTCTGGCAGTCTTGAAGCCACAGGTAGCGTAAGAGGGTTCTAGCACAGCTTTCGCCCTCGCTATTGATCACGTTCTACGTGACGCGTGCGGTAACACAGGACGTTCCACGTCCGCCGCTTTGGTTGAGGGTGGCGCTGGTGAACACTCTCAAGGTTCGTATACAGACAACATTAATACCCAAGAAAGTAGCAGGGGGGACAGCGGCCGAAGTAGCTCAGTTGGAAGAGCACCGGACGCGATATTCGGAGGTCGTGGGTTCGGATCCCACCATCGGCACGTTGTTTTTTCTTCTACTTTGTGTTTAATTATCTTTCCCCTCAACAGATTACGTTACTAATTTATGTGATTATCGAAGTAAAAATTAAAAAAAAAATAAGACAAAGTACAATCCCCAATGCTTTCCTTGGCCTCGCCGACTGTTCCCTTCTTTCATTCATGTATTATAACGAGCACCCTCATTTCCCCTTCATTTATCTGCTTGTAGCTTACGGGGGTCTCGGTTCTGGCAGTCTTGAAGCCACAGGTAGCGTAAGAGGGTTCTAGCACAGCTTTCGCCCTCGCTATTGATCACGTTCTACGTGACGCGTGCGGTAACACAGGACGTTCCACGTCCGCCGCTTTGGTTGAGGGTGGCGCTGGTGAACACTCTCAAGGTTCGTATACAGACAACATTAATACCCAAGAAAGTAGCAGGGGGGACAGCGGCCGAAGTAGCTCAGTTGGAAGAGCACCGGACGCGATATTCGGAGGTCGTGGGTTCGGATCCCACCATCGGTACGTTGTTTTTTCTTCTACTTTGTGTTTAATTATCTTTCCCCTCAACAGATTACGTTACTAATTTATGTGATTATCGAAGTAAAAATTAAAAAAAGATAAGACAAAGTACAATCCCCAATGCTTTCCTTGGCCTCGCCGACTGTTCCCTTCTTTCATTCATGTATTATAACGAGCACCCTCATTTCCCCTTCATTTATCTGCTTGTAGCTTACGGGGGTCTCGGTTCTGGCAGTCTTGAAGCCACAGGTAGCGTAAGAGGGTTCTAGCACAGCTTTCGCCCTCGCTATTGATCACGTTCTACGTGACGCGTGCGGTAACACAGGACGTTCCACGTCCGCCGCTTTGGTTGAGGGTGGCGCTGGTGAACACTCTCAAGGTTCGTATACAGACAACATTAATACCCAAGAAAGTAGCAGGGGGGACAGCGGCCGAAGTAGCTCAGTTGGAAGAGCACCGGACGCGATATTCGGAGGTCGTGGGTTCGGATCCCACCATCGGCACGTTGTTTTTTCTTCTACTTTGTGTTTAATTATCTTTCCCCTCAACAGATTACGTTACTAATTTATGTGATTATCGAAGTAAAAATTAAAAAAAAAATAAGACAAAGTACAATCCCCAATGCTTTCCTTGGCCTCGCCGACTGTTCCCTTCTTTCATTCATGTATTATAACGAGCACCCTCATTTCCCCTTCATTTATCTGCTTGTAGCTTACGGGGGTCTCGGTTCTGGCAGTCTTGAAGCCACAGGTAGCGTAAGAGGGTTCTAGCACAGCTTTCGCCCTCGCTATTGATCACGTTCTACGTGACGCGTGCGGTAACACAGGACGTTCCACGTCCGCCGCTTTGGTTGAGGGTGGCGCTGGTGAACACTCTCAAGGTTCGTATACAGACAACATTAATACCCAAGAAAGTAGCAGGGGGGACAGCGGCCGAAGTAGCTCAGTTGGAAGAGCACCGGACGCGATATTCGGAGATCGTGGGTTCGGATCCCACCATCGGCACGTTGTTTTTTCTTCTACTTTGTGTTTAATTATCTTTCCCCTCAACAGATTACGTTACTAATTTATGTGATTATCGAAGTAAAAATTAAAAAAAAAAATAAGACAAAGTACAATCCCCAATGCTTTCCTTGGCCTCGCCGACTGTTCCCTTCTTTCATTCATGTATTATAACGAGCACCCTCATTTCCCCTTCATTTATCTGCTTGTAGCTTACGGGGGTCTCGGTTCTGGCAGTCTTGAAGCCACAGGTAGCGTAAGAGGGTTCTAGCACAGCTTTCGCCCTCGCTATTGATCACGTTCTACGTGACGCGTGCGGTAACACAGGACGTTCCACGTCCACCGCTTTGGTTGAGGGTGGCGCTGGTGAACACTCTCAAGGTTCGTATACAGACAACATTAATACCCAAGAAAGTAGCAGGGGGGACAGCGGCCGAAGTAGCTCAGTTGGAAGAGCACCGGACGCGATATTCGGAGGTCGTGGGTTCGGATCCCACCATCGGCACGTTGTTTTTTCTTCTACTTTGTGTTTAATTATCTTTCCCCTCAACAGATTACGTTACTAATTTATGTGATTATCGAAGTAAAAATTAAAAAAAAAATAAGACAAAGTACAATCCCCAATGCTTTCCTTGGCCTCGCCGACTGTTCCCTTCTTTCATTCATGTATTATAACGAGCACCCTCATTTCCCCTTCATTTATCTGCTTGTAGCTTACGGGGGTCTCGGTTCTGGCAGTCTTGAAGCCACAGGTAGCGTAAGAGGGTTCTAGCACAGCTTTCGCCCTCGCTATTGATCACGTTCTACGTGACGCGTGCGGTACCACAGGACGTTCCACGTCCGCCGCGTTGGTTGAGGGTGGCGCTGGTGAACACTCTCAAGGTTCGTATACAGACAACATTAATACCCAAGAAAGTAGCAGGGGGGACAGCGGCCGAAGTAGCTCAGTTGGAAGAGCACCGGACGCGATATTCGGAGGTCGTGGGTTCGGATCCCACCATCGGCACGTTGTTTTTTCTTCTACTTTGTGTTTAATTATCTTTCCCCTCAACAGATTACGTTACTAATTTATGTGATTATCGAAGTAAAAATTAAAAAAAAATAAGACAAAGTACAATCCCCAATGCTTTCCTTGGCCTCGCCGACTGTTCCCTTCTTTCATTCATATATATATATATATATATATATATATATATATATATATATATATATATATATATATATATATATATATATATATATATATATATATATATATATATATTGTGAGCACTGTGTGGCGCTTCTTCTTCCACACGGCTGAACGTGCTGCAGCCACCGTAGTGCTGCTTCATCTTCATCCTGCTCCCTCTTGTAGATACCGCGGAGTGTGTTTGGCTGCAGTGTGCGACCAAGGCTTCAGGTCTGCAATAAAGCCTGATTCCCCAAGTCCGACCTTCGCGTTACCTTACACGTGGTGGAGGTGCGCCTTGATTTCCCCGCTGCTTCGTCACCTGCATCCACCTGGATCTTCGTTCTGGCCGCCGTTTGACCCCGACCACCATCGTCATGACTCAAGAGGGCCACTCCGCTACTTCGGCTTCTACCAACTTGACTCCAGCTCCCCTTGCCACTTGGACTGTCAGCAGCCGTCAGCGCGATCCGCAGATGTTCGCCGGTCTCCGAGGCGACGACGCTGATGACTGGCTCGACAGCTACGACCGGGTCAGTGCTTTCAACCGGTGGGACGATTCGCTTAAACTAATTAATGTGTCCTTTTATTTGACGGATGTGGCCAAAACGTGGTTCCTAAATCATGAATCGACGATTCCTGACTGGGCTACCTTTAAACAAAAGTTACGCCAGATTTTCTGCGCTCCTACTGTTCGCACGGAGTCCGCCAAGAAGAAGCTAGAAGCCCGACTTCAGCGGTCCAATGAGACCTATACCTCTTATATCGAAGATGTTCTAGCACTTTGTCGGCGCATAAATGACACCATGTCAGAGGCCGAGCGGGTTCGGCACGTCCCTAAAGGTATTGGGCCACTCGCCTATAACGCCCTGGCCGTGCAGAACCCTACCACAATTGACGCCATCATATCGACCTGTCAACGCCTTGACGAACTACAGTCAATACGCCTGCAGCCTGATCCCACTTCATTTGGTTTCACTGCCGAAGCTGACCTCCGTGCTCTTATTCGCGGATTAATTCGTGAAGAGCTCTCGGCTCAAGGTAATTTGTGCCGCCCTGCATCTGAGCCACATCCTTCAAGTGCCGGCCTGCGTAGCATTGTCAAAGAAGAGCTGGCCTCAATGACCTATTGCCCGCCAACATCGGTCGCTCCTACCATCTGTCAGGCGCCAACGTACGCCCAGGTCACATCCTTGCCGCCTGCAGTTGGAGCGCCTACGCCACCGGCGCCTACCACTGCTCATATCGCTGCATTGGCACCACCTGCCGCGGCGCCGACATACTACCCTAACTGGCGCCCAGCCCGCCCTGTTTGTTATTACTGCGGGTACCGAGGCCATATTTCCCGCTTCTGTCGTCGCAGGCTCCAGAATGAACGGCGCGGCTACGAATCATTTGAAGCAGACTACCCTCCTCGCTTTTCCGGCTCTAACCACCGTTCATTCCCTGATTATCCCCGACGTTCATCACCCCCGCCAGAAAGCCCCGCTCCGCCTGCTGGTTACAGGCCTTCAAGACGCCGTTCTACTTCGCCTTTTCGCCGCTCAACCTCGCCTCTCCGTCAAGCTTCTCTGACGACCCCCCGCTTGTCGGAAAACTGACCACTGCAGTTTTAGGAGGGAAAACTGCACTCTTCGACCATCCCAAAAATCCTCCGGAACGTCCCTGGAATATTATTTTAGTGCGGGTTGAAGGTTTGTCTGTTGAGGCTTTGGTTGACACGGGCGCCGCTGTTTCTGTGATACACACTGACTTGTGCTCCCGCTTGCGAAAAGTGAAAACGCCTTATGATGGACCTGAACTCCGTGGAGCTAATGGTGCAATAATTCGGCCTTCTGCTAAGTGTACTGTGCGAGTTTTTGTTGATGGTGTCCGCCACCATGTACAATTTGCCGTGATGTCACCCTGCGCTCACCCAATTATTTTAGGCTGGGATTTTCTGTCTGCCGCATCAGCCAGCATTTCGTGTCGCGACAGGGTCATTTACATGACCGAGAGCGATCCGTCTTCTGAACCTCCCGAGCCCCGTTATCGCCTACTTGCCGCTACTGACTCAGTGTTGCCCCCTGGATGCGAACAACTTGTTGCGCTTACTGCTACTGACATTGATAACGGAGATGTGCTAATCGTGCCTTCTGATCGCCATCTGACCCGTGGAATCGCGCTACCACCAAGTCTTGTTCGGTTTGAGCATGGCACAGCGCTTGTCGCTGCTTCGAACACTTCGCCAGAGCCCATTGTGCTGACTAAAGGGACATGTTTTCCTTGTGCCCTGGACATTCACCCGGTGTCCCTCACCACCCTTACCGCCCCCTCTTCCTCACCAGCAGCTTCTTCTGATGCTTCTCTCTGTGTTCTCTTTGGCACCATCAATCCCGACCTTCCTGCGACTCACCGCCAAGCTTTGCAGGAATTACTTCGAAAACACCAAGCCTCCTTTGATGTCACTTCTCCGACCTTGGGCCGAACGTCTTCTGCACAGCACCGCATTATTACAGAAGGTACTTCTATTGTTAGCCGCCGCCCTTATCGTGTTTCCTTATCAGAACGTAAAATCATAGAAGATAATGTGAATGATATGCTCCGACGAGACATTATTCGGCCATCAGCTAGCCCCTGGTCATCTCCGGTCGTCTTGGTCAAAAAAAAGGATGGCTCCGTGCGTTTTTGCGTTGATTACCGCGCACTTAACAAAGTCACTCGCAAAGACGTTTACCCTATGCCACGAATTGACGACTCCCTCGACTGTCTTCAGGGCGCCGAATATTTCTCCACTTTGGATTTGCGTTCCGGTTACTGGCAGATACCGATGCACGAAGCCGACAAAGAAAAAACCGCATTCGCTACTCCCGATGGGCTTTACGAATTCAATGTCATGCCTTTTGGACTTTGTAATGCCCCCGCTACGTTTGAGCGCATGATTGACACTGTTCTTAGAGGACTTAAGTGGAAAACATGGTTGTGCTACCTGGACGACATAGTTATCTTCTCTGCGACTTTTTCTGATCATTTATGCCGCCTTGATCAAGTATTAACGGGCCTAGCACCCGCCGGTCTCCAGCTGAACACAAAAAAGTGTAATTTCGCCAAGAAAGAAATCAAGATCCTGGGCCACCTCGTCAGCCGCGATGGCATTCGACCCGACCCTGACAAGCTTGCTGCAGTTTTGAACTTTGCACGCCCTCAACGGACTAAGGAACTACGCAGTTTCCTTGGCCTGTCTTCGTACTTTCGCCGTTTCATTCGCAATTTCGCTACCATTGCTGCACCGCTCCACCGCCTCCTTACCGACAGTACTACTTTCAATTGGTCCGAAGAATGCGAAAAAGCTTTCCAAACCCTAAAGAATGCCCTCACTTTGGACCCTGTTCTCGCTCACTTCGACGACACTGCTGCTACCATTCTCCACACCGATGCCAGCGGCCTCGGTATCGGCGCCGTACTTCTGCAACGTGACACCGCTTCTCGGGAAAAAGTAATTGCGTTTGCCAGTCGAACTCTAACACCAGCGGAACGCAACTACACTATCACAGAGCAAGAGTGCCTCGCCGTCGTTTGGGCAGTTCAGAAATTCCGCCCCTACCTCTACGGCCGCCATTTCACGATCGTTACCGATCACCACGCTCTGTGCTGGTTATCAACCCTCAAAAATTTGACTGGACGCCTTGGCCGTTGGATTCTGCGTTTGCAGGAATACCACTTCGATGTCATATTCAAATCAGGTCGCAAACATCGAGATGCCGATGCTCTTTCCCGCTGCCCGCTCCCAGAATCACCACCTAGTGCTTCTTCGCGCCTTCCTGCGTGCACCCTCGGCGTCGCAATGTCGTCCAGAGCTCCAAACATCCCCTGTGCTACTCCTGCCGCTGCTCCAGATCGGTACGCCATTATTTCACACCAGCAAGCCGATCCCTACTGTCTTTCCCTAATCAACCTTCTCACCGGTGCTTCTCACCCTCCTACCGCTAGGATGCGCAGACAACTCCAAAATTTCAAACTTGACAACGGCGTGCTGTCCCGTTATATTTATTGCTCTGAAGGCACCCGTTGGGTCCCCGTTATTCCGAAAGCGCTTCGCACCCGTATCCTGGCGGCTTTCCACGATGATGCTACAGCCGGTCACTTAGGCTTTCATAAAACTTACCACCGCGTGAAAACCCGTTTCTTCTGGCCAGGCCTCGCCTCAAGTGTGGCAAAATACGTCGCCTCTTGTCTGCCATGTCAGAGCCGCAAACGGCCAACTTCTCCTCCTGCTGGCCTACTACAGCCGCTACCTTGCCCAGCTACTCCTTTTGCCGTTGTTGGCATAGACTTATACGGGCCACTTCCATTGTCCGCACGAGGTAATCGCTGGATCGTCACCGCCGTCGACCACCTAACACGCTACGCTGAGACCGCTGCCCTGCCTAATGGCTCAGCACATGAGGTCGCGACCTTCTTTTTGGAATCGCTCGTACTGCGTCATGGGGCCCCTCAAGTGCTTCTCAGCGATCGTGGTCGGACATTTCTGTCGACGATTGTAGCCGAAGTTATTGAGGCCTCAACCACACATCACAAATTGACCTCCAGCTATCACCCGCAGACCAATGGGTTGACTGAGCGGTTCCACCGCACGCTTTCTGACATGTTGTCTATGTACGTCGACCAGGACCACCGAAACTGGGACGTAATACTTCCTTTTGTTACGTTCGCCTACAATACGGCTGTACAGCGGACCACAGGTTACACCCCGTTTTTCCTCGTTTACGGCCGTTCTCCTGCTACCTTTCTTGACGCCTCTTTCCTTTCTACACATGCCAGTTCCTCGCCCTCTCTTCCTGACCAGTTCCTTTCCCGAGTGGCCAAATCTCGCCGGCTTGCTCGCGTCAACACGGAAGCCAGCCAGGAAGACCGCAAATGCCGCTATGATGCAACCCATCGCCAAGTTTCGTTCCGTCCCGGCGACGAGGTGTTACTTTGGACCCCATTACGCACTCCTGGTCTTTCTGACAAGTTACAGCACCGTTACATTGGTCCTTACACAGTTCTTGCAAAAACCTCCCCGGTCAACTATCGCGTCTCTCCTCTTCACCCTCCTCCGGACAGTCGTTACCGTGGCACTGAAGTTGTCCACGTTTCACGTATGAAACCTTTTATTCGGCGCAATCCTGCGGACTAACTGCGGCCAGGCTGGCCGCTTCAACTGCGCGGGCGAAATAGTGTGAGCACTGTGTGGCGCTTCTTCTTCCACACGGCTGAACGTGCTGCAGCCACCGTAGTGCTGCTTCATCTTCATCCTGCTCCCTCTTGTAGATACCCATCGTCATCGCGGAGTGTGTTTGGCTGCAGTGTGCGACCAAGGCTTCAGGTCTGCAATAAAGCCTGATTCCCCAAGTCCGACCTTCGCGTTACCTTACAACATATATATATATATATATATATATATATATATATATATATATATATATATATATATATATATATATATATATATATATATATATATTTATTTATATATATTTATAATATTGATACGCGGCAAGGTTAGTGCACGAAGGTTAGTCCAGGATAACACAGCACACCAAGCACAGAAGCACAGCAGCGTCAACCTTCTTCTTTTTCTTCTCCCTCGTTTTACTGGCACATACCCACAGTGGCGGATTGCCCAGAATTCGTTGTAGGTGACATAATATTTTTGATAATGCCGATTTGACTGTATGATATATAACCTAATAATTAGGAGCTAGTGTTTCTGAAATAGTTTGAAATTTTGAAACGATGTAATAGTAAGCAAAGAAAAAGGAATAAAATTGGAAATTACTAAAAATAATAATAAGGAGAAACAAATACAATCCAGACAGATCAGCGCTAAGACACAAATCTTCCAGTAGCAATATTATAATTATGAAGTAATTCACACACCGGCTTTAGGGCATACCCTTTGACGGTTGCACCAAAGGAGAGGAGGACAGGAACTGTAAATGGCAATCCTAGGCGAGCAAGAGGTGTTTCTAAATAATTTGTTCTCTGAGTAGCATACCTGTGGCAGGAGAGGATGTAATGCTCAATTGTTTCCACGTCATTACATGACGCACAAAGATTCGACGGCGTGGATCCAGAGCGACATAAATAAAGATTAAGGGAAGGAATTCTACAATGCATGAGCGTCATGGAGACCTCACATTGCCTCGAGGTACAACATCGGACATTCTAATGGAAATTGAAATGGTCAAAATCCGTAGTCGCAAGGAGTGGCTCATGGCTCAAGGAGTTTAATGTTTAAACCGTTCAAAACGGGATATATTTAGCAAGATAATATTGGGTACAACATCGGCAACAGGCCCATTGAGAGCTGAATTTGCTAAATAATCCGCCATTGTATTAGAAGCGATGCCGCAGTGTCCCGGAACCCACTGAAAACGTACTTCCTGTAAATGTATCGGAAGGAAAAACAGCAGAGTTTGTTTCAAAAAACGCATTTTCGGGCTTTCCAATGCTGCTAAGACTGACAGGCAGTCAGAGAGTATGATTACGTGAGAAATATTACCGAGAACTTTTTGAAGGGCCAAACCAATTGCAAGCAATTCAGCAGTAAATAATGGTGTGTAATCAGGGATCCGTACAGAAAAACTCAAATCAAGTGCTTGGGAGTAAATCCATATTGCTCCTTTTTCATTTCGTAGTGAGGCATCTGTGAATATAGCTACGTGTCGGGGATACTGTAATAGATAATCTTCAAGGTGTCCCTATATTACCGTGGTAGTCAAGTGTTTTGCATTAGATGGCAACGACCTGTCAAAGCACAGTGCTGAAGTAGCTTGAACATTGCAAACACGTCTTACTGACATAAGCGAAACAGCAATTTTGGACAGCAAGGACTGAGTAAATACAAATTGTGGTTACTTATATTGCGGCCAATGATAATCTAGAAACTGAGCTTGGTGTGTAATAAAAATGGAAGAAGCCACTCCAGACAGAGATTCCAGTACTCGTAAAAAGGTCCGCACAGTGAGCAGCTCAAATCGAGAGTTCAAGTCACGTACACGGGCCTCTAAATAGAGGACTACATTTGAAACTGTTTTTGGCAACCCCAAACATAGTCGTAAAGCGCGCCTCTCCAGTAGCAACAAAGGTCGTAGTTTGTATTTAGGACTGCCCGAGAAAAGAACACAGCCGAACTCCAGAATTGGTCTCAAATAAGTTTTATAGAGAAACAAAAGAGTATCTCTTCGCATACCGAATTTCTTATGGCTAATTCGAATCAGGCGACCAAGGACTCGCTCCCTTTCAGGCAATTACTTTTGATCTGAGGCCGCCAGGCTAATTGGGAGTGGTATAATACACCCAAGTACTTAAGGGATTCAACCTTGTGGGATTTGTGAACCGCAATACGCAAGAGAGATATAAAGAGGGTGTACCGGTGGGAAAACGAGTACTGAGGATTTCTTCACGTTGAGAATTAATTTTACTTTACCGAGCCAAACTTCAAGGGCATTCAAGTAGGCTTGCAATAGCTGATATAAGGAATGAACATCTCGCGCAAAAGAGAAAAAGGCAATATCATCCGCATACACGTACACTTTTATATTTAGATGAGCAGGAATATTTCTCATTAATATATTAAATAGCAATGGAGACAGCACCGATCCCTGAGGCACGCCTCTAGTTTGGTAATAAATTTCAGAAATTATAGAACCTCTCGTGCAGAAAAAGTTTCTATTGCTTAAGAATTCTTTGACCCATGCAGAAATGTAAAAAGGTGACCAAATTTCGTTTATCTTATTCAACAGTATAGAGTGTTCTACACTGTCACATGCTTTGGCGATATCCAAAGTGACCAATGCCGACACTTCTTTCTTCTTAATTGCTAACCTAATTCTACTCTCCAAATTTGTATGAGCCGTACAAATCGAGCACCCTTGAGAAAACCCAATTTACGCATTACTAAATGCATTCAGGGTCATCACATGGTGTGTGGGGCGCAGGTGAACTATGCGTTCAATAAGTTTCACTAGATTTGAAGTTAGAGAAATCGGCCGAATATTATTCAAATAAAAGCCTTTTTTCGGATCTTTGAGAATTAGTACAATTTTTGCTACTTTTCAGTCTTTGGATAACCAAGCAGTTTCCAGAGAAAGATTGACAATATTCAAGACTTCCGAGCTGTGGTCTTGCACTAAAGCTTTCAGCATAGCCACTGTAATACCGTCACATCCAGGAGCTGCGGGTTTCAGAGCAGCCGCTATACAATGCAGTTCCGGTGGCTTAACTGCAACGAAATCAGCACGTGGCGTAGGTCGAAGTAACGGAGCCACCGTTTGCGCTTGAAAGCTAGTAGCAAGACCGTTGACAATTTGTTGAAGTTTCTTTTTTGCTTCATTGGGTGATAACACCTCTGACTCGGTTACATGTGGTGGAGAAGAACTTTGGTTGCGTTCCATGAACCTATACAATGCCCTCCGATTAATTGGATTAGAGAGATAAATATTCATATTAGCATTATACTCATCCTTCGCTATACGAATATTTTTTTTTTAATGAAGCCGCATAAAATTTATAATCTATCCAATTTTGGGGACACTGGTTATGGGAAAGGCTCTTCCACGCAGCTTTTCTACGACGGAATGCTTTCACACATTCTTCGTTCCACCATCGGCATGACATTTTGTTAGAGAAAGACGATTTCACAGTGAACACTGAACGCTCAGTGGCATCTAGCAGAGAAGAGAGTGCTTGCTGAGCACGTTCAGAATGCTGAGATGATGCTATGGAGGAAAAAGAGGAATTCACAAACTTTTTAAACAGTTTATGGTTGACAAAGTTTTGTTCACAAGTAGTTACTCGAAGGGGAGTAGATTCTATATTAAACGTAACTGGAAAGTGGTCGCAAGATGTACCACAATCCACCGTAGCCCATGATGAGACCCTTAATCAATTTGCTGCTAACGTTAAATCAATTACTGACCTAGAAGCTGCTCGCATGTAGGTTGTGCCTGGACTATTACAGCAATGCACATCATTTACAGACATCATGTTCCAAAGTCGCTGCCCACATATATCTGAACGGTAACCCCAAATAACACGGTGTGAGTTAAAATCGCCAGCAATAATCAGTCCGTTGGTTGAACTCAACAGATCACTTAAACAATCTGTTGTACGAACAGCTGTTGGGAAGTAGAAATTTGCAATAATGAGAGGAACAGACTGGAATTGCGATATCAACTGCAAGCAGTTCGCAGTCTTGCAGTAGGATTTTGTGTGACACCTTCGCCCGATGAATTGTTTTTGACGAAATTAATGTTAGCAAGCCACCACCACAGCCGCTAGTGCGATCGGATCTAAAAGTTCTAAAATACTTTAGAGAAAATGACCGATTTGACAAAAGCCAAGTTTCTTGTAATAAAATTATGTCTGGGTTGAAATTTGAGATAAGATTCTGTAAATCGTGACACGAAGATGCAATTGAACAATTCCACTGTAGTACTTTTAACCCCTCCATGATTATTGTAGAATCCGGGAGGCTGTAACAGCCTCCTTTAAGACATCAATGTTATTCTCAAGATTAGGGGAACCTTTGTTACTTTTAATGTTAGAATGGGCGGATTTTGAGGGAGAGGAAAAAGCGCGACGCTTCTGGGATGAACACGTCATCTCTACATCGAATGGGTAAACGGTGACACGTGGGTATCCACAGGACCCTGACCCTGTACTTTCATTGAAGAAAAAGGAGCAGGCGTCGTCTGGGTAGAATCTCCTTCAACAGAGGCCCTAGCAACCATACGAGCATGGCATTCAGCTATACCAGGGTTGCCAACTTGCAAAGCTGCAATTTCAGTCGAACCAATCTTTGTAGCTATGACCTGTGACACTGCTTCTGTAAACGTGCTAACATACACTCGAAGAAACCCTCAAGTGATTTCTCTACAGCTGAGACAACCGACTTTGTCATGCCTGTTTCAACATCCGAAGCTAGTGTTTTTGCACAAGCTGCATACGAATTCCTCTTAAGGTCTAGCTGTGCATAGGCATCCGCTCTAGAATACTTTTTATGCTGGATAATATTGAGAACAGTTTGCACATCTGCGCGTTTTGGGCATGTATCATCATCTGCAGCGTGATCTTCGTGACATAATGCGCAAATTACCACCACAGAGGAGCACATGTCTGATGAATAGTCGTCTCCGCACAGTCTGCAGCGTGATACGGATTTACACGCCTTGCTGCTGTGTCCGAATCACCAGCAGTTTTTGCACTGCAAAGCGCGAGGCTGCAGGGCATCTAAATGGTACACAATGGGCCATACCTTAATTTCTGTTGGACAGTTAGCCCCGGCAAATGTCGCTATCATCGACTCTGTCGGCACCCCAGAGCCACCAGCATCCCTGGTGCAACAGAATAGTGATAAGGTGCCAATGCCAGTCTCAATAAATTCCTCAATCATTTCTTGCAGAAAAACCGACGAATCCACGCCGCGTATAATACCTTTTGCACATGCCAGCTGTTCACGTATAAAAGGCTTTACTGGCAGTTATGCAAACGATGTGCATCGAAGCAAGTCCGACACGCACTGTATATTCGAGGACTTACAGAGGATCCCTCTCCTGGCAAACAGACGCACCTCAGATATTTCTAGGTAGTGGGGGGTGACAGCCTTTAGCTGCTCCTGGATAATTTTTGGATTTTTCAACTTCGGGAATCTATCCACAATTGGTACAAATGCCACCGGTATTATACTTATTTCATTTCGTCCGAAAGATTCCAAGTCCAAGCTTTGGGCCGGCAGACTGGCAAACCAGGATGCCGAACCCCCACCTGGGGAAGCTAGAGACACTATAGGCCTAAATGTTCATGTATACTAGTTTAGGATTGAAACAAATACTGGCCAATCCCCCGACGTGAAATGGCCTCACCGGAGAGAGCGGTCAGGCTCGCAGACAAGACCGGATGCAGCAGTCAGGAGAAGCAGAACAGCACACCAGCACACTCAGTCCGTCCTCAGTCCTCAGTCAACCTTCTAGCACTAAACGTTGCTACCACTTTGTCTTTTTCTGTGTCACTGTTGCTGATCGTTGCCTTCTTTAACGTCCAGCGAGGCAGGGAATATATGTCACATTACCCCCCCCCCCCCCACGAAAAGCACAGTCCCGGTGCGCACTAGGACGAACTACTGCAGGTGTAGTACGGCTTCATTCTGGCGATATGAACAATCTTGGTGCGTCGCATAGAGGACTGTCGGGGCGGATGTACAGGGGCGAATACGTATGTCACAGGAGTGACTGGCCGTAAAACACGGTAGAGTCCAGCTTAGCGTGGCAAGAGCTTCTCACGCAGCCCACCTTTACGAGCGGGAGTCCAGAGCAAGACGAGAGAGCCCCGAAGTAGTGGACATCCCGGTGTCGAGAATCATAGCGCCGTTTATGAGAATTTTGGGAGGAGGCGAGTCAGCGGCGAGCAATAATACGGGCGGCGTCAGCTCGGGAGATGGCGTCACGAACATAGCAATTGGCGTTAGCGGTGTGAGGCAGCACGTTGTCAGAAGGAAGGGGAAGGTCGCGGCCGTATAGAAGATAAAGCGGTGAGTAGCTAATTGTGTCGTGACCAGAGCAATTGTACGCGAACCTTACAAACGGCAAAGTAATATCCCAGTCACGGTGATCATTCGAGACATACATTGACAACATGTCCGTGAGTGTGCGGTTGAGGCGTTCGGTGAGGCCATTCGTTTGTGGATGGTAAGCGGTGGTAAAATAGTGCTTAATGGAGCAGTACCGAAGAATTTTGTTGACTACTCGAGCAAGAAAGCAATGGCCACGGTCAGTGAGCAGCTGGCGTGGAGTACCATGGAGCAGGATGACGTCGTGGAGAAGAAACGCAGCCACGTCTGTTGCACAGCTGGTGGGTATCGCACGGGTGACCGCGTAGCGCGTAGTATAATCCGTGACCACCGCAATCCATTTATTCCCCGAAGCAGACAGAGGAAAAGGCCCGAGGAGGTCAAGGCCAACTCGGAAAAACGGGTCCACTGGGATGTCGATCGGCTGCAGGGATCCAGCAGGCATAACCGAGGGCATCTTCCGTCGCTGACACCGGTCACAAGAAGCCACGTAACGATACAGAGCGATAGAAGCCTGGCGAAAAGAAGCGGCGGCGGACGCTATTGTAAGTCCGAGATACGCCAAGATGACCCACTGGGGGTGCGTCGTGCAGCTGTTGAAGAACGGTGGTACGCAGGTGTTCGGGGACTACGAGCAGAAGCTCGGCGCCATCTGGTCGCATATTCCGTCGGTATAAGGTGCCGTTCTGGAGCACGAACAGAGGAAGGGTGGCAACAAGGTGATCAGTGCTGAGGCGATTGATAATGCTGCAGAGCTTGGGATCTAAGCGCTGCTCATGGCGAATGTTGAAAGGTCAGAGATGGCTAACACGTATGTGTATCATTGAACTCGCGCGCTGGTGAAGGATCTACCGGGTTGCCGGTGAGGCAATCGCCGTCAGCGTGCAGCCGGCCAGACTTGTGGACGACAGAAAAAGTGTATTCATGAAGGTGGACGACGCAATGGCGCAGGCGACCAGTAGGGTCCTTAAGCTCAGAAAGCCAGCATAAGGCATGGTGGTCGGTGATGACGGAGAACGGCGACCAAACAAGTAAGGGCGAAACTTTGTAATGGCCCACACGAGGGCTAAGCACTCACGTTCTGTGATCGAGTAATTTCGTTCAGCCGCAGAAAGGAGGCGACTGGCATAAGCAATGACGCGAGTGCGACCCATGTGCTGTTGGGCGAGTATGGCACCAAAGCCGTGACCACTGGCGTCGGTGCGTACCTCCATTGGTGCCGAAGGATTGAAGTGTGTTAGAACGGGCGGGTTGGTGAGGGCTGCAATGAGCGCAGAAAAGGCTTTGGATTGTTCTTGGTCCCAGCAAAATGGAGCGTCGCTCTTCAAAACATTGGTGAGTGGACGAGCCGTCTTCGCAACGTTGGGTACAAACCGCCGAAAATGGGAGCAAAGCCCAAGAAAACTACGCACGTCACTGGTACAACAGGATGTAGGAAATTCACTTACAGCACGTACTTTCTCCGGATCGGGTTGAACGCCACGGGCGTCGACCACGTGACCCAGCACCTTGAGTTCACGTCGGCCGAAGCTACATTTCTTCGAGTTCAGCTGAAGGCCAGCTCTTCGGAAGAGACCAAGAATGGCATCAAGGCAATGGAGATGGCTCTCGAATCTAGAAGAAAGTGCAATGACGTCATCGAGATAGCACAAGCACGTCGTCAATTTCAAGCCGCGCAGGAGAGAGTTCATCATGCGCTCGAATGTTACGGGCGCATTACACATGCCGAAAGGCATCACCTTGAATTGGTACAGGCCATCGGGAGCGACGAAAGCGGTCTTCTCTCGGTCCCGTTCGTCGACTGCGATCTGCGAATAACCGGAATGAAGATCAATGGAAGAGAAATCGCTGGCACCGTGCAAGCAGTCGAGGGTATCATCTTTCCTGGAGAGCGGGTAAATGTCTTTCTTTGTAATTTTGTTGAGGTGTCGGTAATCAACGCAGAATCTCCAGGTATTGTCCTTCTTTTTACCAAGCACGACAGGCGACGCCCAGGGACTGCTCAAAGGCTGTACAATGTTTTCTGCTAACATCTTGTCCACTTCATCTTGTATGACGCGTCGTTCAGAAATGGCGACTCGATAAGGTCTTCTGTGAATTGGGCGCGCGTCTCTGGTGTCGATACGATGTGTAACGATCAACGTTTGTCCCAAGGGGTGGTCACCAAAATCAAAAAAATTGCTGTACGAATTTAGAAGACTCGTAAGTGCTGTAGCACGGTCAGGGCGCAAGTTAGGTGCAACCATTCCTGATATGCGGGCCTCCGGAGGTGGGGACGGTGCAGGTCGTGTCGACACTTTAGCAGTAGGGTAAGGTAAAAGTGCGGCAACCGTGAGGTCAGAGAATGGGGTCAGTTCAGCGAGAGTAATGCCTTCAGGAAGAACGTGCACAAAAAGGCTGAAGTTCAAGACTGGAATATAAGCCTTGCTATTTTCTACGTGCACGATGGTATGAGGGAGAGCGATACTACGATGCAGTGTCACGTCGGTTATGGGGCAAACAACGTAGTCGCCATCAGGAATGGAGGGGAAAAGCGACTTGAGCACATACACTGCAGCTTCTGGTGGCAGCCGAGTAAATGTAGAGGAGCGGAGATGGAGCGTTGAAGTCAGTTCAGTTCAGTCGTTCAGTCGTGTCCGACTCTTCGTGACCCTATTGACCATGTCACGCCACGCTTTCCGGTCTCTCACTATCTTCCTAACATCACATAACTTCATCTGCAGTGCCTCGAGGATGCCATCTAACCATCGCGTTCGCTGCCTACCCCTTCTCCGGCGACCCTCAACCTTTCCCAACATCAAATCTTTCTCCAGCGACTCCTCTCTTCTCATCAGATGACCAAAGTAGCTGAGCTTTAACTTTAGAATTTGACCCTCCAATGAGCAGTCAGGGTTTATGGTCGACAATATTGACTGATTTGATCTTCTGGCAGTCCAAGCAACTCTCAAGAGTCTTCGCCAGCACCACAATTCAAACGCGTCAATTCTTCGGCGGTCAGCCTTTTTCACAGTCCAATTCTCGCATCCATACATCACAACTGGAAAGACCATAGCACGAGTTATACGGATCTTGGTTGGCAGACTAATGTCTCTGCTCTTTAGTAGGCGGTCAAGGCTAACCATTGTTCTCTTTCCCAGAAGCAGGCGTCTCCTAATTTCATGGCTACAGTCTCCTTCCGAGGTAATCTTGGAGCCCAAGAATAGAAAATCTGTCACAGCTTCCTCTTCTTGTCCATTGATGCTCCTGGACTTCATAGGGCAAGACGCCATGATCTTTGTCTTTTTAAGGTTCAGTTTAAGCCCAAACTTCTCACTCTCTTCTTGTACGTGTATCAAAAGTCCCATGAGTTCCACTTCACTTTCTGCCATTAAAGTGGTATCATCCGCATATCTAAGGTTGTTGATACGTTTTCCAGCGATCTTCACTCCAGCTGAAGACTCGTCCAGACCGGCCTTCCTCATGATGCACTCTGCATATAGGTTAAATAGGCAGGGCGACAGTATGCAGCCTTGCCTCACTTCTTTCTCAATCGGAAACCAATCAGTGAGACCATGCCCAGTTCTGACTGTGGCCTCTTGTCCTTCATACAGGTTCCTGAGGAGACAGATGAGGTGAATTAGAACTCCCATTTCTTGGAGAGCATGCCACAGTCTGCTGTGATCCACGCAGTCAAACGCTTTCGCATAATCAATAATCAGAAGTAGATGGGTTTCTGGAACTCTCTTGCTTTTTCCATGATCCAGCGAAGTTTGGCAATCTGGTCTCTAGTTCCTCTGCCCTTGCGAAACCCAGCTTGCACGTTCGGAAGCTCCCGATCCACATACTGCTGCAGCCTTCCTTGGAGGATTTTCAACATCACCTTGCTAGCATGCGAAATAAGCGCGATCGTGCGGTAGTTGGGACAATCTTTGGCACTGCCTTTCTTTGGAATGGGGATGTAAACTTACCTCCTCCAATTCTGTGGCCACTGCAGGGTTGTCCAAATCTTCTGACATAATGTATGCAGATTGTTAACAGCGTCATGGTTTAGGTTTTGAAGCAACTCAGATGGAATGCCATCAATTCCGCTAGATTTGTTCTTAGCAAGGCTGGCTAAGGCCCATTCAACTTCACTCTTCAGGCTGCCTGGCTCGAGATCAGTAATCACAACCATCTTATGTTGGGTTTGCGCATTCGGGTCATTCTTGTACAGTTCTTCTTTGTATTCCTGCCACCTCTTCTTTATCTCTGCGGCTTCAGTGAGGTCCTTGCCTCGTTTGTCCTTTATCACGCCCAGCTTAGCACAGAAGCTTCCTTTGATATCTTTGATTGTTTTATACAGAGCTCTTGTGTTCTTTAGTTGGCTATTGTCCTCAACTGCTTGGCACTATATGTGCAGGAAGGCATTCTTATCTCTCCTTGCTATTTTCTGAAAATCCGCATTGAGAACCTTGTATCTTTCTCTTTCCCCCATAACTTTTGCCATCCTCCTTTCCTCAGCTATTTGCAAAGCCTCTTCAGATAACCTGTTTGCTTTCTTGCATTTCTTTTGCTTTGGAACTACCTTAGTAACAACTTCTTGTATTATATCACGAACATCAGTCCACATCTCTTCGGACTCTTTGTCTTCTAGATCTAATTCTTGAAATCGATTCCTCACTTCCAGAGCGTATTCTGATGGAACTTGATCCAGATTATACCTGAAAGGCCTTCTAGTTTTCTGCGTTTTCCTCAATCGAAGCTTAATCTTGGCAACAAGAAGCTGATGATCGGTGCCACAATCGGCACCAGGCCTTGTTTTTACTGCTTGTATAGCGCCTCTCCATCTCTGCCGGCAAATAATATAATCGATCTGATTCCTGTACAGACCGTCCGGTGAAATTCATGTGTACAGGCGCCTCTTGTGCTGTTGAAAATGAGTATACGCTATGGTCAGGTTGTTTTCTTGACAAAACTCTACTAGCCTCTGCCCAGCTTCATTTGGCTCACCAAGACCGAACTTGCCTGTAATTCCGGATATTTCTTCACCCCCTACCTTAGCATTCCAGTCTCCTATGATAAAAACGACGTCTGATGATGGGGTGCGGTCTAAAAGGCATTGTAGGTCCGCATAAAATCTCTCAACGTCAGCTTCTTCAGCAGTAGTGGTCGGTGCATAGACTTGGATAACTGTTATGTTGAAAGGGTGACCTTGGATCCGAAGTGAAATCATTCGGTCGTTTTTGGGTTGTACACTAGCACTGCTTTGCCCATTCTTCTGTTTACTATGAGAGCGACCCCATTCCTTCTCTTGGATTCGTGCCCACAATAAAAGACATAATGGTCGCCGGAGTTAAATTCTCCCATTACGGTCCACTTGAGCTCGCTGATACCCAAGATATCAATGTTTAATCTATCCATTTCTCGCTTGACGATATCCAGTTTACCTTGCGTCATATATCTTACATTCCATGTGGCTGTGTGATACATCTCCTTGCAACATCGGATTTTCCGGTCGCTTCCCGACACATCCACAACTGAGCGTCCTTTTGGCTTTTGCCCAGCCGCTTCATTCGTCCTGGAGCTACTAGGAATCGCCCTTTGTTCATCTCCAGTAACATGTGGGACGCCTTCCAACCTGGGGGGCTCATCTTCCGGCGCCATATCTTTAATGGTATTGTGACTGGCCATAGGGTTTTCGTGGCAGGAAATACTGCAGTGGGTTGCCATTACCTTCTCCAGTGAATCACATTTTGTCAGAACTCTCTGCCGTGACCTGTCTATCTTGGGTGGCCCTACACAGCAGAGCTCAAGACTTCATCGAGTTTCGCAAGCCCCTCCGCCACGACAAGGCAGTGATCCGTGAAGGGGAGCGTTGAAGTACCAGAGGCCTGTTTGTCAGGACAGAGTAGGAGGTCCAGATGAAGCAATCCAGAAGAGCAGTCAATGAGCGCAGACTGTGCAGTTAAAAAGTCGAGTCCTAATATAACGTCGTGAGGGCAACTGGTGAGGACTGTAAATAGCACAGGGATATGGCCGTCGGCAATGTTAATTCTCTCCGTACACGTACCAATCACAGTAGATGTGTTGCCATCAGCAACACGAACGGTAGATGAGGAAGCGGATGTAAGGACTTCGTCGAGGCGTTGACGGAGCGAGGAACTGAGGACGGAAATGTGAGCGCCAGTGTCAATAAGAGCAGAAACTGAGACTCGATCTCTCCACAAAAATGTCAATGAGGTTACGTCTGGGTGCGAGGGTCAGTTCCGAGTTGACAGTCCGGGTCGGTAATGCAGCGTCACTCCCGGGCGATCCACTCGCTAGTTTCCCGAGTAGGCGCCGGCGTATTATGGGGAGGAGTTGCGAGGAGGCAGCGGTGAACGAGATCGACGAGACCGTGGAGATGGAAATTGGCTGGAGTGACAGACACTTGAGACTGCTTCGGTGTGAGGTTCATCAGGGTGAGGAGGGAAGTGTCCAGGTCCGCCATATGCGGGGCGGAGCTGTTCAGGTTGGGCAGGGAAGCGTCGAGGTCCGTAATGGTACCGACGGTCAGCGTTGTAATAAGAAAGAGGGGTGGGGAAGGCGCGACTGCGGCAATAACGTGAAGTGTGGCCGGCTCGACAGCAAATAAAACAAATTGGCCTGTCATCTAAGGTGCGCCATTCTGCAGGATTGCGGCTAACATAGCGACGTGGGGTACCTTGGCTAGTGGTTGCACCAGCAACTACAGGAACAGGATGCGATGGTGACGAGGGCGGTGCGGTGTTGGAAGAAAGACCGACCTTTGCAAGTTCCTGGCGGACAACAGCCTGTATCATGGCCACGGTGTTGGGCACTGGAGATGGAAGTGGTGCAAGAGCTAAGCCTCGAGTTCTCGCCTGACGATCCCAGTCATTGTTGTGGACTGAGAAGGCTTCTGTAGAGGAGCCAGATCATCGCAGGATGATGTAGCTGCCATGTTCGGAAGGCGCTCAAAGCGATGTACCAGGCGTCGTTGTTTAGCTTGCTCGAATCTTCGGCAAACTTGAAGCACCGACTCGATGGTAGAGCAATCCATGCAGAAGAGGATGTTGAACGCGTCATCTGTGATGCCCTTGAGGATGTTCCCTACATTTTCACTTTCAAGCATGGAGCTGTTCGCCTTGCGACACAACGCGAGCACGTCTTGAATGTAGGCAAGGTAGGACTCCGTGGTGGATTGGGCGCGAGACGAAAGTTCAGTTTTGGCTGCGACAGCCCGTCCAACGGGCTACCCGAACAGGCTGTGAAGCTTTTGCTTGCAAACTTCTCAGGTCAGCAGCTCGTGCTCGGGATTTTGGAACCACATGCGAGCGGTTCCCGCTAAATAGAAAATCAGATTGGCCACCATGATGGTCGCGTTTAAGTGATTGTTCCTGCTGCATCGCTCGTATTCATCCAGCCAGTCGTCAACATCTGTCTTGTCTTCGACATTGAAGATGGGAGGCTGGCAGATATTTGTGAGGCTGCGCCGATGTTGTTGCGGTGGAAGGAGCTGTCTCAGAGGTCATAGTTGCCGTTGTTGACGTTGTGTTCCCAGGTAGGTGGCGGCCACTGCGCAAATCCAGCTTTCGGCTGCTTAAATGAATTTATGCGGGCACACCGGGATCTTTACTCACCTCCACTAAGATGATATGAGGCAAGGTTAGTCCAGGATAACACAGCACACAAAGCACAGAAGCACAGCAGCGTCAACCTTCTTCTAGCACTAAACGTTGCTACCACTTTGTCTTCTCTGTCACTGTTGCTGATCGTTGCCTTCTTTAACGTCCAGCGATGCATGGAATATATGCCACAATATCAACAAACCACCGTCTGCAAGGCTGGCCAATTCTCTTTTCTTTATATAGAAAGAGTGGTTAGTCTCATGCTCAGACAGCGGCAGCAACCAACAGAAAGCAGAATCCAATAACACGCAATAGGACTCTTCCTATTTCTTCGGCTTGCTCTCTAGTTGGCGCCAAATGCATGTCGCCAAACGTAGAGGCACTGCACTGGCATTATACAGGCAATTCAGAGCCTTCGCGCGTAGTTCCAGTAAAGCCTTAAGGCCACCTACTTTTAAGTGTGGCTTGGAACCCATTCTCTATCTGCCAGTTTCGACCAATTCGGTGCTCACTTATTCTAAACTATTAGCAGCTATCACACCGCTATATTCAAACTGCCTTATTTACGGTTTTAGTCCGCATTCCTTACTCAATAAAAAGGATTCATACAAGTCTAAAATTGTTCACGGGTTATCAGAGAGGCAAAGGCATGATCTTAAATCATTATTTTGATCAGCATACTGGGGGTTGGCCGCAGGCTTACTAGCAGCGTATTCTTTCACAAAATTATTTATACTGTACTTTATATATTTATTTATTTATTTAGAACATACTGCAGGCCTACAGTAGGCCCAAGCGGGAGGGGCGAATACATAATATATGCAAAAATAACAGGATTAGCAAAATTGAAAAATGGGTAATACAAGTTGTAACACAAAATACAACAATAAATACAAGGCTCATATGCAAAATACAAAAAGTAAACGTAGAAATAAATGGCTCTCAGATTAAATGCTGTGACGATAACATTGAGTCATAAGAATCAGCTCTGGTTAAAAGATCTGGCGGACACCCGTTCCACTCCTCAATGGTGCGTGGAAAAAATGAGTATTTAAAGGCGTTAATCCTAGCACTGTAAGGGTTTAATGATTGTGCATGATGATTTCGTGTTTGGCGCGTAGTGTTAGGTTTAAGGAAGGGGTCTGCATTCATAGACAGTTTATGGTTTTTAGTAAGAAAAGTAGTTTCAGTCTTTGAATTTTCAGGCGCAGCTGTAATGTTTCAATGCCGTGAGTTCTCACGAGTGTCGTTGGTGAGTCAGTTACACGATACTTTGAAAAAAATAAAACGGATGGCTTTGCGTTGAATCATTTCAAGGGCCTCGATGTTACGTTTAGTGTAGGGATCCCAGATGGTGCATGCATATTCTAGTGATGGCCTTATTATTGAAAAGTAGGTTAATTTTTTAAGTTCAGGTGGGGCAAGTTTTAGTTTATGTCTAAGAAAGCAGAGTTTACGAAAGGCTGAGGAGCATACGCTTGATACATGTTTATTCCAGCTAAGGTTTTTCGTTATTGTAACTCCTAGATACTTGTACTCGCTGACTTCGGTCAGAAGGTGAGATGAAATATTGTAAGGAAATGAGAAGGAAGGCTTTTTGTTAGTTATCTTCATGTATACAGTTTTTTCTAAATTAAGCTTCATGTCCCATTTATTACACCATGTATGTATGTTCGGAAGATTGGAGTTTAGTAAAACTTGATCATCTTGGCAAGTAATTTGGTGAAATAAAACGCAGTCATCTGCGAATAATCTAATTTGAACAGGGGTAGTTATAAAGTTAGTAATGTCATTTATATATATCAAAAAGAGGAGAGGTCCGAGGACGCTTCCCTGTGGGACGCCTAAGTGACCGGCAGGTGGTTTGAATAGCAATCATCAATACAAACAAATTGTGCGCGGTGAGAAAGGTATGAGGAAATCTAATGAATTATGAAATTAGGAAGACCAATAAGTTCAAGTTTGTAAATTAGTTTGGCATGAGAAATAACATCAAAGGCCTTGCTGAAGTCTAAAAAAATAACATCCATTTGACCAGCGCTATTTAGTACACTTACAAATGTATGAATGACAGAGGTTAGCTGAGTGACAGTGGAAAAGCCTTTTCGAAACCCGTGCTGATGGGGGGTAAGCTCCTTGTTATCGTTTAGAAATGTAGTTATATAGTTAGCTATGATATGCTCAGCAAGTTTGCAACATGTGGAAGTTATTGATATGGGATGATAATTAGCAATCAAGGCAGGATCACCCTTTTTCAGCACGGGCACAATCCGCGCTTTCCTCCAGTCGGAAGGAATGTTTGCTGTTTCAAATGATTTGCGGAAAATAACAACCAGGAACTCTGTGATGACTTCTGCATAAAGGCGCAAAAAATATTTGGTATCTCGTCAGGTACAGCGGACGCTTTAGTTTTGAGGTTGAGTAGCATGGAGAATGCGCCAGATGAAGAAACAATGTCGGGGATCGAGTTGGGAGACATGGTACTGGGTTGAACAAATAAACCATGATGGGAAAACACACTCTGAAAATACTTATTGAATGCCTCAGAGATTTGTGATTTATCAGCAAGCTGCACACCTTGATATGAAATGCGCGTAACTGTTTTTTTCGTTTTCGATAAAAAATTCCAGAACTTAAGTGGTGAGTCACGAAGGAAATTTGGCAGGCTATACTGCAAGTAATTTTATTTAGCCTACCGCAAAGCGCTTGTGAAGTTAGCCTGATGTATTTTAACTGTTTCGACTGGCCCCCCCACGCTTCAGTCGTTTGATTCTTCTTTTCAAATGTATTATTTCTCGCGTGATCCAAGGAGTTTTTTACACGTTTTCTTTGTTCTATTAGGAATGTAGGTATCAATGCAGTACGTACAGATTTCTTTAAATTTATTCCAGAGTTCATCAAAATTAGTTCCTCGAAACATGTCAAGGCGTAAGCTGAAGTAATCTAACACACTTTCATCATTAGCTCTGGAGAATTTTTTCACAGAAATAATTTTTGCTGGTTCACTATCGACATTTTGCTGAACGGGACAAGTAAAAACCACCATGCAGTGATCAGATAACCCAGTTTCAACTGATAAAGTAAAACGTTATGTTTCTTGGCTGAGAAAGACTAGGTAAAGAATAGATGCAGCTTCACCGTGCATCTGAAGTGTTCTGTTTGACCTAATATTATTTCGCCCCCATCGTGTGCGATCACCGACGTGGCGGCAGCAGACGCAAGGGCATCATTCAGAGCGACGGACATTTTGGATTTTTCAGCAGCGTAAAGACCGGACTTGCACAGACGCGTTCTATCACCCACTTGTGTGCGTTTGTTAAGGTATGTCAAAGTGCGGCTCTCAGGGAGAGTCAGCGATCCCGGCTAATTTGAACACGTTTCCCGGCTCAGGGTGGTCCGTGGGCCGATACGTGTGCGCCTCGGACTCCTTCCGCATTTATTCTGTACTGTGAGCGTATATAAGCAGCGCCGCTTTCCTGCCTGCTGAGATTCGCCATCAAGAGAGCTGTTTCGTTAAAGTGTCTCTCTTCCAATTGAATCTGCTTGTATGACCGCTTTTTCTCAATGCAAGAATAAAACCTTTTTACTACTTTACAGCGCCCTGTCGTTTCAGGAATCTTTACTTGCCTGGCGAAATTTATATACCCCCTCACAGTTGCCGGATTTGAAATAGCCTTCAGAGAGATTAGCGCATTGGCGGCGCAATATCTGCACCATTTGAATTACTGATGCGGGGCGACGTGTTGGGACTTGATCAATGAACATAGCCAATAAAAGCGACGGCTCAAGCAAGATCGGAAAATATTCTTGGTCCATGTTGAATAGCTTGAAGCACATTCGCACTATAATATAGGCAGAAGAGACGTGTCACTGAAAGGCGATGCTGGATATGAACGTTGACTGTGTAAGTAATCAATATTGACAAATGTTTAAGGTCAAAAACGAGGGACCCGTGTTCACTAATATATTTTACTTTGACAACCCAAAGGTCAACTTTGGTCGAATTCTTTCGCGAGGTATGGGGTAATCGGGAAGCAAACACGTGTACAATTATTCTTCGGACGACGTACGATTTGGAGAGTGCAAGCGCGATGACAGTTGTATTGATGGCTATCCTTTGTTCACTGGCTTACTGTAGGGTATGCTGAAGGTCACCCCTCTTTTTCTTACCCTAAAAAGATGCGTCAAGTTTTTAGTCCTAACCGCCGCTACTCAAGAGCGCTCAGTAGGATAGCCAGTTAATAAGCTAACCAGAATTTCCCGCCAAAATATGTCCGCACATATGCTCCTTTGACCATCACCATCAAATGGTCACATTCTGCTCATAAGCTTGATGAGGTACTTCTCTTGTAATATGAACCATCTCTTCTGCTTTTCACGGCATTGTTCTTAGTGGGATACTTTTCCTCGATGGAACATTGTCATTTCAGAATTAGAGCGTTCTACAGGAAATGAACATAATTTTTTTCTTGTGCTAGCAGGCTCAGCGAGGAACATGAATGTCCTATTCCGAAGCCTAACCTTAGCAGTGCACAATCCTCCCGGGTTATGTGAAAAGAGTTTAAGAGTTCATTTCAGCCTGTAGCAGTACAAATGGCAGCCAGAATTATAAAGATGACCCGCAGATATCAATAATATTTTGCTAAGGCGAGTTAAGAACAGAAAACAGTAGAATATATCAACCTTGGGGGTTACCTTTGAATGTTTTAAACGAAGATTTTTGAGGAACATTTTTCAGAATGCGACGCAGAAAGTAAACTCCGTGAAGGGAATTGTAAATTAGTTTTAGGTGCGAACTAATCCAAGAAAAAATTAAAAATAACAGTATTTTTAGGAGCCTGTGGAAACACAACCGCAAACAAAAACACATTGATGTAAGAATGATAAATGGTTTCGTTTGCGGGGCGTAACGTCCCAAGTGACTCTGGCTATAAGAGATGCCGTAGCGGAGGACGCGAGAAATTTCGACCACCTGAGGTTCATTAACGTACACTGACATCGCACAGCTTGTGGTCGTCTGATTTTTCGCCTGCGCCGAAAAGCGGCCGCCAAGACCGGGATTCGATCCAACATTATTTGGAATAGTCATCGAGCGCCCTAACCACTGCGCCACCCCGTCGGCGAGAATGATAAATGATATTTCCGTAAATATTTAACAGGGATTTGAAAAAAAATACCGGCGAATTGTTAATAATTTTTATTCGAGCATGATGTTGCGTATGACGGCAGGGGTCCCGAGAAAAAATTGCCCGTTGAGCCCTGGACCCCATTAATGTTAGCTAAGTTGACCAAATTCGAAGCGCTTAAGCTATAGGTTGTGATTTGGCTGTGCTGAAAATTTTATTAGGCCTCCACTACGTCGTGCCTGAGAGCGTGCGTCGCAGTTAGAGGTTAAACACAATAAACAGAAACAAAGCGGAAGCCCTTAAATGGATATGAGCAAAAAGTTGGTATTGTGCGTTAATATACATGATCAAAGCTAACATCCGTGCTCTGCGGCGCAAATACCTTCAAAAAAGAATTGCAGTTATTCTTGGTATCACACGCCCTTCCCCTAATGTCTAATGTGATAACATGAAAGCCCTTCAGCTACCAGCACCGAATCGTCCCCTCGTGAGGGATGGTGACATACTTTACTAAGCGATATCTTATAGAGCTAGTTCGTTTGAAATGCCGTCGTCCTATGGGTAGTAGTAGTCGGCACCGCTTTTGGCGATTAAAATGGGGTTGAGCAAAAAATCGTATCATATCAGCCCCACCGCAGGGGCAGATGCGTTTGAACCCGGACTACCCGGGTTCAAACCCTACATTTGGCAGCTGCACCTTGATGGAGGCAAACCTGAGGGGCATCCGTGTGCTGTTCTGTGCGGGGGTTGGAGTCCACACCAATTGAAAGAGTTCCGAGGATATTTCACCACAGTGCGGGCACTGCCCGAAGAACGAAGTGTCAAAGTGTTTCAGCGATGCCGGGCACCTAACGGTGTTCGTAAAACTCCGCGATGGTGGTGTTCTAAGAAACACGCGTTACTTTACTCTCGTTATTCATTACATGGGGCGGGGGGGGGGGAGGATAAATGTTGCGTCTCTCCTAATATAGTTCATTATTTTGCTTGAAAGGTTAGGATGGCGTGTCCTCCCCTTACCAAAAAGCTTAATGAGTTTCTGATTAAACGTTAATTACATTTCTCATCATGCACATTAACATTTATATACATTTTCTTGATGCATTTTTGATGAGTTTCACAAGAAAGTTGGCCACCGTGTTTCTGGTTGGTACCTAATGTGTGCATTTCTTGTGTGTTGTTCATGAGTGTTGACCAATGAGCGCCTGATGGCTTTCACTTTTGGATAAAAAGTAAAAGCTAAAACGTAGCGAAGCACCTCAACTACATTAAAAAAAGCTAAAAAATAAAAAAATAAAGCTAAGCGAAAAAAAAAATGCACTTCTGACGCGAATGAAACTCGGTACCTCTTACTCCGTAGCTTTCTACGCTAACCACTCGGCCACTCGGGGATTTTTTTTTCTTTATTGCATGGAAAAACTTCCATAAAAAGGAACAACTCCACTTACTTAAACATGTCCATGTCCAAAGTTACCAGGCTGCTTAATACGAGCCCGTCATATCCCCAGCCCGACAATGCACAATCATCAGAACATCAAAAGTCTGGGAGACATACACATGAGTCTAGACACGGCATCCAGTTTGGAGGTTCTCCACGTGCAGCATATACACTTCTCACCAAAGCACACTACTCCCGAAACACAGATTTGGACGATCTTGGTGGCTCTGCATGCCTGTCGGTCATGCGGCTTGTCCAAAGGCTGAACAGTCCCATCAACACAAATAGATCGTAAGGCACGATAGAGTTTTGGTCAGGAGGCAAAAATCTAATTTTATAAGGCGTAATTTAAATGTCCTTTTTAATAGTTCTTTGTAGTTTGTCCCAAAAGAACATAGCATCACGGCACACAATAAAGCAATGATCAATTGTCTCAGGCACGTTAGAGAGACGACAATTTACCGACCAGGGCACAAACATCTCCTTATTGTGAACAAATGTCTTGACAGGCAACGTCGCTGTATGTAATTTGAAAAAGAACGTTTTTGCAGCTGCCTGAATGCACATTTGCCTAGCACGCTTTCGAACAGTGGTGTTCAAAAACCCCAGATAAGGCTGCCGATACAACGGTGTAGGGAACAAAGACTCAGTGAGAGCCTGGGTCGTCTGCTACAGAGAAACGCACAGTGAGAAAATTGAAAGTGTCAGCAACCTCCTTAAGGAATCCCCATAAACGCCCCTCACGAGCCTGCCCAGTTGGTGCGAATAAGTAAGGCAAATGTGGACTAAGACGCCTAATGAGCAAAGTTACAAGAAACGGATGGTTTGCCGATTTGAAAAAGAAAAAAACGGGAAGCAAGTTGATGCACAAACAAGTGAACAAGGCCCACTCCACCAGACTCTAAGGGAAGAAACAAGTTGTCACGCCGCATGGGCTCCCATTGAGAGCGCCACACAAGTGTTGAAAATATTCTGTGTATAACTTGTACTTTGCTCCTCGCACAATGCAGGACTTGAAGGACATACGCAAGCTTTGCAAACAAAAATATGTTACAGACCTGTGCCCAAGCAAACACTGAGAGTTCCCTACCCATCCAAGCCTGCGTTTGTCGCCGCATAGGTACGATTTGTGAATCCCAGTAGGCTGCGCTGTTACGAACTTGGTGCAGCGGAATCCCTAGGTACTGAAGAGGACTACATTCCCAGCATATGCCTCCAAACTGGCTTGGTCTAGTGCCCCAGTGTCCCAACCAAAAACCTTTGGATTTATCTAAATTAAGGGCCGCGCCTGATACATTGCAGAACTGTTCAGTCGAGTGTAAAGCCTCAAGTACACTCTTTTTGTCAGAACAAAACTAGGCGATATCATCCGCGTAAGCTAAAATCTTAACTTCACATGGCTGCGCTGTTAATTATACTGAGACAGAGGGGTTCCAGATATAAGCCAAACAACAGTGGAGACAGTGGACATCCTTGACGAACAGATGATTCCAGTGGTATTGGTTTCGTTAGCTCCTGATTAACAATTAGCCTTGTATACGAGTTCATATAGCACAGCCTTATGCCTTTGAGCAAAACGTCACCAATGTTTGCATTCTCCAAGACCGCGAACAAGAAATTGTGCCGAACTTTATCAAACGCCTTCGCCAGGTCAATTTGAATCAGAGGTACTTGGCCTGTCTCATCTGATACTGTCTCTATTACTGAACGTGCAATATGGATGTGTGTTTGACTACTGCGCCCTCTGATACCACACACCTGATGCGAACCTATCAAGTCCATGATAACCAGCTGCAAACGAGAACAAAGGACCTTGGCAAAAATTTTGTAATCAACATTACAAAGGGAAATTGGACGATATCCTTCAACAGTTTTCAACCGATTAGTATCTTTGCTTTTGGGAATTAATATTGTGTGGCCTGAATAGAAAGTGGGAGGCAGGAAACCCACATCATAAGATGCTTGGAATACTTCCATCAAAACAGGCGTTAGGCAAGGCGAAAATGTTTTATAAAATTCGCTAGTAATACCGTCTGGGCCAGGAGATTTCTGGTTCTGAAGGTCTGAAATGGCTGATTTAATTTCTTCCAAAGTTATGGGTCCCTCTACTACAGCACACTTCTCATCGCCTAGTCGAGGACAGTTCTCAAGTAAGGAAGTATAATCGAAACTCTGATTTGGATCTTTACAACTGCCGAACAGCTTTCGATAATAATCATAGAAAGCAGCAAGAATACTAGGAGCATCACTATATGTGCAATCACCATACTGAATTTCCAATATTTCCTTCGTAAGAGCATTCTCTCTTTCATCACTGAGGGCCCGACGTGAAGGCTGCTCGTCAAGAAACCTTCGAGTCCTAGAACTTATTAGGGCCCCCTTGTATCTTTCCGTCGTAAATTTTTGAAGCTCTGCCTTTACGTTATTAATTTCTTCAAAATAGGCACCCGGGCTAACCCTCTCTAGCTCATGTAGCTCAGTTAGAGTGCTCCCAAGCTCACGAAGGTGGTGTCTCTTTAGGAACGCGATTCTTGCAGAGGCTTCAATTGCTAAGTTTTTGGTTTCCTGTTTAAACAAGTCCCATTTTTGGTAAACTGACAGGTCATGGCGTGACCATATGTCTTTCAAACAGGTAGGTACAGCACGCTTAAAAATTTCATCTGAGAGCAGACAGTTATTCATTTTCCACAGTTCCCACCGAGGGTTAAGTATCTGCCGACTGTACCTCCCTACCTGAAGAGACACCATACAATGGTCACTGAAGAAGATGGGCCGCACCCAGTAACCAAACACATTTGCTAACGTGTCTGTAGAAACATAAATTCTGTCAAGGCGGGCATTAGAGGAGAACTAAAAGTGAGTGAAATGAATACTGTCGCCTTTTTCCTGCCCCACATCCACAAGGTTATATTCACAAGCCAAATCGTTAAGTAATGCAGCACTAGGGGCATATCTCTTACATAATGCGGATCGGTCCTCATCCCTACAAACACAATTAAAATCTCCCAACAACATAATTTTGCGAATTGTGCACAAATGATTAACTAATGAAAGAAAAAAATGCCTTCTGTCTCGCTGTTTTACAGGGGCGTAAACACAAATAATTCGCCACTGCACACCTGAGATTGTGAGGTCACAGCATATGTCGTCCCTCGCCATCTATGCAATAAGACACAGCTGTCATCTCTAGTGTTTTGGCCAGGAATAGCATACACCCTCCAGACAAGCCTCTAGCGTGGCTAACTATAATGTTATATTCCGGCAAAAACGGCTCAACAGCAGCTTCCGTCTCTTCATCGGAGGACAACTTTGTTTCCTGAATTGCTGCTACAGACACACTCCATTTCTTTAGCAGATGTCTTAGCTGCTGCTGTCTCCGACGATTACGCATACCCCTGACGTTAAGGGTAGCGACTTGATATGCTGCGACGCTAGCCATTTTTGGTACTAGTCCTTTTAAACATCATCCCCTGGAATGGGGTGGCCCGCTTGCAAATTGGCGGCCTTTCAAGCAGACATCGCCCTCCTCTTTAAAGTCACCCTTCCTGTGGCCTCTACACAGTGTGCATTCTGGCCAGCACCATCGATACACACCTCATCATCTGCGGTACGCTTCAAAGGCACTGTGCTGTCCATGTCCTCCTTTGAGACACTGAAGGCTTCGGCACACGAACCTGATTGAAGCACATCGCTCGCTGCCACACTGACAGCCGACAGAGAACCGCACGCACCAGAGATCGGCGCCACAGACGGCTCACTGTTACCCTCCAACGATGAAGGAGAGTCAATGACGAAGGAGGATAGGCGAGCATCCACTGGCAGTATCTTCTCCATTGACTCCACAGGAGGCATATCCAGACGTCCTTCAATGACAGGTTCTTGGGCAGCAAGCGCAGCACTCAGAGTGGCACTCACAGGCGGGCCCGGGTCCGGCGGTTTTGGCTCTGGAGACGCTGGTTCTTGATGGCCAGTCACTGCAGATTCTTCTGAGTTGATGTGAGGTGCAGAAGGCTTCTGGTCCCCATCAATTTGAGGTTCACGACCTAACTCACCAGTTACATCAACAACCTCTGACACATCCATGATATGTTCGGACGCCACGTCATCTTCTCGTGACCACTGGCCTTGACTCAGTCTATCGGCATAACTTAATACACAGTTCTCCACAGTATGGCCAAAGCGCCGGCACTGGGTGCATCGAGGCGTTCGGCACTGATGCCGTACATTACCTACCCGGCTGCATCGAAGAAACAGTGGAGGTCTCCCTGAGATAAGCACTAATGCCTGCACCCCATAAGCATTAAGAGTGTGAGGAATTGTACTTGCTGACAATCCGTCCTTGAGCGTGAGGGAGATTTCACGGTTCGCCTTTACCATGTGCTCCATCCCTGGGCACCGCCACTTTTCACGCTCCACAGATTGAATCGTTCCATAAGGCTCGAAAGCTTCCACAATCCTCCGGTGCTCCATATAGCGGGGAAGCCAAATGAGCTTAACCTTGCCATTCTTTGTATCCGGGTCCAACACCATGCACCGAAGTCCTTTCACAGGGAACTCTGCTTTGTTAATTAGCTTCTGCTTTGAAGAACTGCTCTCGCAGGTAACCATCCACACGTTACTCATTTGGTATTGACCAATGCACAAAATTTCCCGGAGGTCCAAAATCTCTGCAAGTGCGTCTCGAAAGTCAGGTGCCCGGTACGGGCGACCCTTAAGGTCGGCATGCAGGAAAACGGTATTAAGGACAACATTACCGATGGGCAGGCGTGGAAGGACAACTTTGTACGTTTCGGTAGTGTCCTGAGGAGTCGAAAGACCTCGGCCAACGGCCGATGCGCTGTTTCCAGCAAGCAACATTTTCAAGCTCAGCCACTCGGGGAACTGGTAACGTTGGTAACGTATTTGCTTCTTATGTCTGGACTGCATTCATAAGATTGGGACTTAATGTTTTGAAGCATGTTACGAAGTGTACAGGCCATTGCGGCTACTCTAACAATTACAACTTCTTGACCATTAGAACTTGCATCTAATGTTCTGGATACCTATGCGCACTATTTTGTCCACTGGAGTCATTTTAACATGTCGAGTTTGGCATCGCTGGCAAATTTATCAACGCTGCCTCTTCGGTGGTTTCTACCTTGGGCGTAATTTTCACTGAACACGGAGCTGTAGCACGAACCTTTAAGGAAAAAAACTGCGACCAAGCTTCAATACCGGCAAGCGCAGCAGCGCCAACACTATTTTACTGGTAACTAAACCTTATTTGTATCTAAACATTTCGGGAAGCGAGGCGATGACTGAGGGCTCGGCTAATCTATACGCAGAGCAAGAAGGAGCTCGAAAGCTTAAGAAACACGCAAAATATCATGCATTATAAAGAATTCATTGCTTCTCGTGCCCTGGTGGCGCACATGCTCCCAGGACGGTTCAGTTCCGAGGCAACGAACGGCTCGAGTTACGTCCGCGCGTCGTCGTCGCCGCAGGCAGGGTACCCCTGCTGGTCTTTCCGAAGCGGCCTGCTCGCAGGTGCAAGGAGGTATTGGAAATGGAGCGGCCGTGCTTGTAGGCGGTGTGGCAGTGCGTCGGTTCGCGTACACAACAATATCCTTGCCCGTAACACCCTAAAGCATATTGTCCAAACATAGCACCCCTTCGCTTCGCAAGAAGTGATTTGCAATGGCACAAACACCTAAGACTCAATGTGTAAGCGTGTTTTGAATGAAACAAATGTCCAAAAAGTTATTTTTGTTTTTACAGTGCATGCTAAACAGAAATGAAAACATTGTAAAGTATATACATTCGCTTAGTGATGTATACTTTCTCTCATTTGAGAAAGTCAATGTATTTCCACATTAGCGCCTATACAAAAATACTGTGTTTTCCAAGCACAAAACTTCTTGCGTAATCTCAAATGAAAGTCTGTTGCGGATCTCATGTCAAAACACATAAAAGTTGTTTCTTAGGCAACATACTACATATTCTAAACAAAAATGCAAACATAGGGCTCTGAAAGTGTGCAGTTAACAGAAAAGAATACATATTCACTTAGTTATGTATACTTTTCCTGATTTGAGAAAGTCAATGTATTTCCACATTAGCTCCTACCCAAAAATACTGTTGCGTTTTCCAAGCACAAAACTTCTTATGTGATCTCAAAGGAAAGTGTTGCGGATCTGATGTTAAAAGACATCTAATCTTGAGTCTCCTTTGAGTGGTTGATGACTCATCAAAAACACATTACGTGCGCAACAGAAATTCAACATCTATTTTTGTAAGGGTCCACTCTTTGTGAGAAGGATAGGTACGAGATTGCCCGATAAGAGAACGCGCGTACGGCTACGTCTGCTACCTGGTTTCCTCCTCGTACCAAGTGGGAGCAAGTGGGCCGGAAGCAAGACTGTTAAGCGGCAAGGTAGACTTCCTGCGTAGGAGCTCTTTTTCAGTAGCCGGTAGGCCAGGTGCGAGACCCAGCCCTGTTGGACGTTCCTATACGCCCCTCCAGAGCCCATTATGATTGCCTTGGAATCGCAGTGTTAATTGGAAGCCCTAAACTATGGCGCATGTCAACTATAGCACATCTTTCTTATTTCACTTGACACTTTTGTTCCTTTCCTTCGAGCGCGGTTTAGGCATCCACCGAGACGTGTGATAGATACTAGGACGTTTTTATTGCTAGCCATTTTAACTTTATATTTAAGCCCCGTCGCAGTGGCACAGTGGTTAAGAAGCCCGACTACTGTGCCTGAGTGCAGAGTTCGAACCCGACCAACAACAGCTATGTTACGATGGAGACGAAACGGAGAGGCATCCGTGCGCTGCGCGATGTCACTGCACCTATCGCCTTTGCCAAAAGTAACCGAGCATCCCCGCCGTTAGGCGGAGCAGGCACAAGGCCGAGGGGCGGCGATACCGTCGCCGTCGCTGGCCCCTGCTCTCCTTCTTCGAGTGTAAGCTCACTAGCATAAGCATGCTTTCTCGCTCTCCTTCTTGGGATAATAAAATTTAAGCGAGTATCATGTGCGGCGTCTCATTATTCGACTTAGAAACGCTGTGCTACTCAGGAAGTGCGCTCCGTTTAGCATTAGTCGCTCAACGTTACTTTCTGGTTGGCGCACCGTGGTTGGTACTGTGAAGCTGCGCTCTTCGTAAGAATGCCTTGACGTTTTATATCAGTACAGTGCGCCCATAGTTGTAACGAATGGACAAATATATGCCTTTCTACTAGTTTGATTTGTCGGAAAAGTAATGCATGGAATTAATTTCGAAATCTCGGTGCGCATTTAGCGCTGTTTTCAATCGTCTGTTGTGATCACGATTGAATTTGCTGGGACGCTCCGTTAAGCTGAAAGATTGAAAAATAAAAGATTTTCATCTGTTTCAAGTGCTCTTCTTGCTTCAGGCCATATTTCGCGCTTTTTGGTAACGTGCAATAGGTGCGTAGTGTTTTCCGCACAGGTAATTATGTTCTCGTGTTAGCTTGAGACGAATCTCTTCGTTTAATGAGAGCACTGCATGAAAATTATCATTATCCCACCTCAAACATACGTCGCTCTTTTTCTCGATAAGTACGGCCGTTTTTTATTTTGTTTTTCGGGTCACCATGCGACCAAGTTAGTTCTGGAAACGAAAAAAAAAAGCGGAAACGCGGCATTTGGACTGCGAACTATTTTTGCTCACTCGTTATTGCGTAACAATTTGATTGGTAGTTTTGTGCCCGCCGGCAAAGTGCAACGCAAGATTATGCAAGCGCGCAAGCCTCAGACTTTCGCCTTTCCTGAACTCTGGGTGCAAGCAGGTGAAGCTTCCGAGAGAGTTTCAATGCAAGTGGAAGCAAAACTTTTCAATAGCAAGAGGCTATTGTTGGATAATATGCTAGGGAACATATACATCACTTCTTCGCTATTTCCAAATATTTTTGTGCCATTTATGATCCCGGCTCAGATTTCCGGCCTTCACTTTGGTGTTACAATGGAAAAGAAAAACGTTACGCGCAGCTCTTCCTTAACAAGCGGCGGCAAATACGACATTGGTGGATGCGCTTCATTACATAGACAAAAATAGCCGCACTTGCAACACCGAAAAATATTGCCTCGTTTTTTATTTCTCTCTAGTTCGTCGAAGCAAAGCCATTGAAGACTAGGAATGGCGGGAAATACCACACCGCGGTTTCGATTGGGTCCTACCTACGAACTAACACTTAAAATGAGACAAAAACAACCGCTTTCTAAATCGCTTTTAACGAATAGCTTAGCTACACGGCTCCAGCCCAAAATGAGCGTTGAGTGAGGTTTGCTGTGCACAGCGCCCTCCATAAGAAGCACAGTGCTCTACTGGCACGAAATCGATTGCCGTGCATGCTACCCGCTTACATTTTATCATGCCTAGAAAGAGCGAGGAAGCTGCCTTACTTCAGAACTCTACACTAGCAGCCGTGGAGCAGCGGCCACTTACGGCGACTGCCAGGCGGCTGCTCGGCCCAGCGCTTGCTCCGCCGGGTGGCTAGGCTGCTCGGTTACTTTTGGCAAAAATGGTGCGTTAAAGATCCCCAGGTGGCGAAAATGACTCCTGAACCTTCCACTACAGTCCCTCTTTTCCATTTCGCACCCACCTGCCTCCCTTCTTTTATGGCGGAGTAAGGTGTCCTCAGAAAACTCCATGACAGATATCGCACATTTCTTCTCCTGTCAACTTATGTAGCGAAAGCTTAGTATGGCTAAAAGCTCAGCTAACAGTTGCTAGGTTTGTGCATTTTGTCGGTGCCTCTATATTCCGCTATTGCGGATGCGCAATTACCATGACAACAGGCTCAGTAAGAGCCGAGCGCTGGCTGCCCGACCCCCGGCTCCTCCGGCGCTAAGTGCGTAACGTGGAAAAACTGCTACAGCGCATGCGCCGTAACCATGGCAACCAGCATCGCCGTACCACAACTGTTCCGCCGATGCTCTCGCTAGATAGAGGAGCAGCGGAATCACAGCAGATGCAAGCGTCGACGCGGAGAGGAGCAGAAGGGATGTTTCTGCATGGGCATGCTCGCGATTCCGCGAAGAGCTGACCGAGTGTAGGAAGAGACTATTTCACTCCATGTTACTTTTCGGCACTTTTGGGGCGTCTTTAGAGGTTTCTCCTTGTTGCACCGCAGAATTCCTCTCCGTCGAGCTCGCCCACCTGCAACAAATGGTCGGTTGCCTCCGTCCAGAGTTCGATTGGCTACTGCCGCCCGTTGAGCTCCCTGTACCAGGCATTGCTGGTCCTCGCAGCTGCCGCTGGACAGCAGTCTCCCATTGCTTCGCAGTCGTGGTTTCTATTTTCGGGACCACATCTAAGGACATAAATACATACATACATACATACATACATACATACATACATACATACATACATACATACATACATACATACATACATACATACATACATACATACATACATACATACATACATACATACATACATACATACATACATACATACATACATGCATGCATGCATGCATGCATGCATACATACATACATACATACATACATACATACATACATACATACATACATACATACATACATACATACATACATACATACATACATACATACATACATACATACTGTCACGTGGGAACTCGATGTATTTACAGTATATTTACAGCACAGTTAGAACTGGCACAGCAGCGAGCAGCAACACGGAACCAGTTCCACTCCTTCACCTTGTCTCTTCCGCGAGGAAAGAGGACGCACTTCGTCGTCGTCATCGCGTAGCATGGCCCCCCGGCGGTGTAAGCGTCGTCCCGGCGCTAAACTGGTAAAGAAGGCATGAATTTGTATGGCTTCAGGTGCGAAACATGGACAATATCAGTTGTGGGGCGAGAGGAGGAGGACGCGGGCACAAGAGGGGTAAGTTCATACGTCACATCAGTCACTTCGCGCACCACCCGATAAGGGCCACTGTAGGGGGACCGAAGTTTCTCCGAGAGACCGATGAGGTGCGCAGGAGACCACAAAAGAACGAAGGACCCAGGGTCATAGGTTGCGTGGCGATGTCGCCTATCGTAGGCAGACTTCTGAGAAATCTGAGAGGCAAGGAGCCGACTACGGGCTACTTGGCGGGTTTCAGTGGCTTGCGTAATGGCGTCACGTGCGTAGGTAGTTATGGGGCGGCCAGCAAGCGGAACCAACGTGTCCAAAGGTAAAGCGGGGTGCCTGCCAAAGAGCAAGAAGGGTGAATAACCCCTCATGTCGTGCTTAGAAGAGTTGTAAGCAAAGGTGACATATGGCAGTGCTAGGTCCCAGTCGTGGTGATCAAATATCATACATAGATAACATGTCCGTAAGTGTGCTGTTGAAGCGCTCGGTAAGACCCTTGGTTTGGCGATGGTACGCGGTTGCGAGCTTATGCTTCGTAGAAAATGAACGCAGGATGACAACAACTCGCGACAAAATGTAGCGACCGCGGTCGGTGATTAATTGACGAGGAGCGCCGTGATGGAGAATGACGCTGTGTAGAAGAAAGTCAGCGACATCCGTAGCGCAGCTCGTGGGTAAAGCTCGGGTGCTGGCATAGCGTGTTGCATAATCGGTTGCCACTGCGATCCAGTTGTGACCCGACCGTGACGTCGGGAAGGGGCCAAGAATGATGTCGTGAGGACAATGCTGCAGAACTGTGAAGAGGACGGTAGTATGGCGGCCAGAAATCGTTACGCGGGCAGTGCACAAGCCAATAACCTTTGAAGTTGCTCCATCTGCAACACGCACAACCTGTATAAGGGCAGGGGTCAGTACTTTCCGCAAGCGAGAACGGAGTTCTGGGCTCATGACAGAAACTTGCGCACCAGTATCAATGAGGGCTTGAACGGCTGTGCCAATCGAGAGCACGGTGAGCAAATTACGGCGTGCACGAAGAGATTTGAGATCGTGGTCTCTACTGTAGCATCACCTCTAGACGCTGCAGCGCCTAGTTTTCCGTCAGAGAGCGGCCATATGGACTGGGAGATGAAAAGTGACTGCGGTGGGGCGAACGGGACTGACGGCGGGGGGGGGGGGGGGGGGAGGTGATCGGTTGAGGCGTGAAGACTCGGTATCAGCGGCTGTGCTTGAAGGGTCGTGACGAGGTGGGATAACGTAGATAGAGGAGGATGGCAGGCGGGACCTTTGTGGCTGGAACCAACGATTTCGGCAATAACGGGCGACATGGCCGACGCAGGAACAAGTCGGTTATCAGATGTGCGCCATTCGTCAGAATTGCGTCGACGCTGGGCCACATAGGCAGGTCGGACAGAATAAAGGTTGCAAACGTCAGGATTATAAGCAAGTCGGCCAGGACAAACTCTGCGAACGTCGGCGTCATAAGGAGGTCGACCAGGATAAACTGAGCGAACGTCGGCGACAGTGGGCGGGCTGACGGCAGCAACGGAGTTGATCCCAAGGTGGCGAGCTCTCGGCGGACAACGGCCTGAATTAGAGGAACGTCCGGGTGGTGGCCGTCGGCCAAATGTGGCGGCAAGGTAGCGGGAGCTATGGCCTCGAGTTCGCGGCGCACAATACGGGTTACATTTTCGGTCGACATTGGCTGGTGTTGGGACGGTAAATCTTGATACGAAGAAGTCGGAGCAGTATTTGGAAGGCGGGCGAATGGGCTATGCGACGACGTTTGGTGTCTTCAAGACGGCGGCATTCTTTGATGATGGCATCAACTGTGTTGCAATCTTTGTACACAAGCAGGTTGAATGCATCGTCTGCGATGCCCTTCACGATATGACCAACTTTGTCGGATTCCGACATGTTGTATCTACTTTGTGGCAAAGGGAGAGGACGTCCTGGATGTAGGCCACGTATGACTCAGTAGCTGTCTGGAGACGGGTCTCGAGGGTTCGCTGTGCTATAAGCTCTCGACCAAGGGGCTTTCCAAAAAGCTCGTGGAGCTTCTCTTTGCAAGTATCCCAACTGGTGAGCTGATCTTCATGAGTCTCGTACCAGGCGAGCGCAGTTCCCTCGAGGTAAAAAACAACATTCGCTAGCATGATGGTCGGGTCCCAGCGATTATAGGTGCTCACACGTTCGTGCGTGCGTGCGTATCCATTCGTCCAAGTCCGTAATGCCGGTACCAGTGAAACTGCCAGGACGCGCGGGTGGGTGAGAATGACCGATGGCAAGGCCCCCGTTGGTGGGGGGACGGTATCTTGAGGCATCTTTGGGCAGGAAAGCAGGCGACCGCTGTGGAGTTCCGTCGTGTGGAGGCTAACCCCGGGATCAACGGCTGCACCTCCACCAAGATGTTACGTGGAAACTCGAGGTATTTACAGTATATTTACTGCACAGTTACAACTGGTACAGCAGCGAGCAGCAACAAGGAACCAGTGCGACTTCTTCACCTTGTCCCTTCCGCGAGGAAAGAAGACACACTTCGTCGTCGTCATCGCGTAGCAGTACATACATACATACATACATACATACATACATACATACATACATACATACATACATACATACATACATACATACATACATACATACATACATACATACATACATACATACATACATACATACATACATACATACATACATACATACATACATACATGATCAATTATTTACAGACCATGTGATGTGAGTAAGGCGGATTTTTCGTCGCACGTATGCATGTACTGTTGGTTACTTTTGTTTAGTAGGCGTCGATTTGGGCAATAACCTCTCTGTAATGGTCTACAAATAACAGCTTCCTTTGAGTAGAAATCTTGTGGGATTCTCTACGGGGCTCTGGCTCCGCTCTCAGAGCAAACAACGCTCCGCAGCTCAGACCACTGTGGTGGCCCCAAGTACAACACGAACACCGAGGACCAAAAGGTTAACCGGTTTAATGGTTTCCTCGGCCGCGCGCGCGCGTGATCAAGAAACGCTATTCACCTGAGCAAGTCCGTCTCTCTTCCTGGGCGCGTCCGTTGAGCTGGCCCGTCCGGTCCGCACTCTCGAGCTCGTTGCATACACCACATACGCACTACACTCTCTCCCCGAAACCACACCCAGCCAACACACACAGCGCACGCCTCCCTTGCCACAGCAGTCGAGGGAGAGATGGGGAAGGAGGCTGCCATGTGATGTGGAGAGGAGAGGTCGCGCTTGACCCTTGCCGGTGCGTCGTAGCCAGGAGGGGAAGCAGCGGTGATATGTGCCTTCCCACAATCTGCGTGGCGAAAAATTGTCACATTCTTTTGGTTCTATAATGTTTGTTATGAACAACTATCCTTTGCCTGCTGGCGTGGTCTCTTCCAATGATCGGAAAGTACCATATCCTCCAGTTATCCGGCAGGCCTCTTCGTTCCTTGCCCCAACCTCCCACCCCGTGTAGCCTGGTACGCACAACATGTTCCGTGGTCATGTCGTTTTTATCGTGGTTTCTGATTATGTCTCGCTTTGAGTAGTATACTGACCATGTGATGATCTATCCTATCTTTCGTGTAATTTCGCCAGGCGGTTTCAGGATCCGTAAGTATTGTTAGTGACTACCCGGTTCTATAGCCCTCCGCCACCGCTAAAGCGAAGGCAACATCCTCGTTCTCTGTTACCGGAAAGTCTCGCATAGACGCGCTGGTCATTTCTCGTAGGGACGAATCGACTCACATGTTCACTGAAATTCTGGTTTTCATTGCTCACCGGGAAGTGTCTGAATACACCGTCTTGTTTTGAGGGGTATGTTTTCTCAGTTAATTCGGCACTCGCTTCTATTTTGCCTTGGTGGTGATAGGGTGCATGTTCCTAAGGATTGGAGCTACCATGAGGGACCTGCGAGGCTCGTCGGAGATAATTTCTGTCCTCGCCATTTATCGCATTAGAGTCTGTGCATGAGCGCTTTTCCAGTCGTTCTATGCAGTAGCCGGATTTCTTGCGACTTAGGCTGCGCCTCGTGTAGCTCCTGGAAGCTGTTTTGTAATCCAAGGACCATGAGCGTTTTTGTACTTGTGTTGCGCTGTGGTCGGGGCGCTGTCCTACGCCCTTTGCGTACGAGGGCATCCGCTTGATGCACTTCGCACATGCTGAGGCCCTGAGAAAGTAGGCTGTACGTGAATTGTATAACTACCATATTTTGACTAGTTCTAGTGTGTCCTATTCGCGCATGCAGAGTGGAGCAGGAAAGCTTCTGTAGGCTTCGCATGTGCAGGACACGAAAGTGGATTCGATAGGAGTAATTTCGACAACCTGGAGATCATAAAGGGGCAATAAAGAGAAAAATGAAGTGGGCTTGATACATAGAATGCCAATTCCTGATTACAAAAATCTACTTACTGAAAACAGAGCTTTTATAAGGTAGTAGAAAGGAAGAACCGAAATACAGGTATTGCCACCACAGACGAAACGGTCGGGACTCGCAACTACAAATCACGTGACGCGCTAGGAATTCCGGAGGCTGGCAAATGGGAATTGTGTTGCCCGATTGAATGCATTAGTAGGTTTTGTCTCGATAAAGATAACGTGCTTTTATCATACGTAAATGACGGCGAAATGACAACGTAAACGTTGCAAGGCAAACACACAAATATACTTGCAGGCGCCACAGGCGCCCACTTCAGTTTCGGTTATGTTCCGGTTCCGGCACTTCGTGCGTTCTCGGATAGTTTCGTTTTGGACCTGCAACGCTTGAAATAGGAGCTTGGATCAGCAAATGCGCCTGGCTCATTCACATTTGAGTGTTCGGAGGCGACAGTGAGAAAAATTCGCTGCCGCTGATACGCTCCTTCGTTCGCACTTCTGAGCCAACATATCGCCGCAGTCGTCCCTTCGACTGCGAGCTCCTGTTAACCCTGATCTGACCGCTCGACGGCAGCTTCGTACGCCACGAAAAGCATGCATTTGCTAAGCGCCGAAGGAAAAACGCAATATCATTCAATAGTTCACTAAATCATGGTTCATCTAAGCCACATACTGTGGCAACAAGAGCTTCAACGTGCTATTTGCAGGCATCGGAAACAAAAGGGGCATACCTGCCACCTATACCAAGGAGAGCGTCGATGTTATTCCAAATGTCATTGTTCCCCATTGCGTTCGTCGCACGGCGAAAAAAGGACCTGGGATAAGACTTAAAAACTAAAAAATAACGAAGCACCACAAATATAATAAAAGGTAAAAAAAAATCATTTTGTAGAAAAAAAAAGCGACACCACCAGCGGGATTCGCACTCACTACTACTTACCCCTTAACGTTCCGCGCTAACCTCTCGGCCACGCCGAGGATTTTTTTTTTTCTGACATAGTATTTATTACACGTTGTTATGTACAGAAAGGATTATGTACACAGGCTATTTACAAAGCACTCAGCTATTGCTGCGCTTCACAACGGAAAACACAACTAAAAGGCAGGCAAAGATAAACACCGTGTCACTAGCGGAAACCAATCAGGTTGAAAGTCATTTTCATCATTAATGTCCTTCAGTTGCAGCATCATTCTCCTAAAATTGAGTCTAGATGGAACAACAGCTTCAGCGTTGCGATCCAACATGCGTGTCTTCCACAAGCTATGGCGTCCTATAAGAAAAACATACCATATGATTCGTAATCAGATAGTGTAACAGCAAGATACCGCACACTGTACAAATTTAGAACAAAGTCTTTCCTTGGAGTTCTTTGCAGCACTTCCCACAAGAGAATTGTGTCTCTGCAATTAATGAAACAGTGCTCAATTGTTTCAGGCACATCCCACAAACGGCAGTTTACAGAAGATACAAAAATATTTTTCCTAAAATGTTTTCGTGCAAGGAGAAATCTGCATTTTACGCACCCTCTTTAACACATCATGACCCTTAATACCAAAGTACAAAGAACGATAGAGTGGTGGCGGAAAAAGCTTTGCTGTCAATTCCTTGTATAGTATCTTGCGCGAAACAGACTATAAGTACTCATTCGAGAATCGTAGTGTCAAAAACCTCACCGAAGCATAAACTTCTTGTGTAAATCCTAGTGACTGTGGGCGGTCACTAAAATCTGAAGAAACCACTAAGTCAGGAAGCAGATTTATGAAATTAACTTGTAGGAATGTTCTAATAATCAGACGTGAACAATCACGAAAAAAAGAAGAGGTAACATACAGATGCACTACACATGCAGCCTGACATACAGATGCACTAAGCCGAGCCCTATTGCACAAACAGGTCTGAATAGGTCATCACGCCGAATGGGTTCAAAATTTGATGACCAATTAAACGTCGGCAATATTCGGTGAAAACGCTGGATGCAATGTCTAGCACAGTTAGGGACCTGAAGCACGCAATAAATATTTGTCGCCAAAAACATGTTTCAGGCCGGAGCTCTACCGAAGATTGAGAGCTGATAGGGAACAAATTTATTCGCGTAACGTTGGACAACTGGAACTCGCTCTTTCCAGTAATTTGCCTTGACTTAAATGCATGCAGTGGAACGGCCAGGTAGTTAGGGGCACATATGACCATTCAACTCCTGCATAAGGGGCGGTCGGTCCAAAGGTCGGAACTGTTGAAGTGATTCATCTGAGCACCAGAAACAATGCAAATTGTTCTATGCTGGATATAGCTTTTTCCATGCTTGGTTTGTCAGTGCAGAAAAACGCAAGATCAGCCGCATATGAAAGCACTTTAACCTCAAGGAGAGGGAAGCCATGGATGCTACTGTTATGTAAAACACTCTGACACGGCTTCCAAGTAAAGAGCAAAAAGCAGCCAAGACATCGGACAGCCTTGCTTCACAAAGAGCTGATTGGTACGGGGCTTGATAAGTGGCCATTTACAATTAGGCGAGTCGAACGATTTCTATAGCAACGTTGCACCCCCTTCAGTACTACAGAACCAACATTCGCTCGCTCCAGAAGAGAAAACAGGAATGAATGACGAATTCGACCAAATGCTTTTGCGAGGTCGACCTGAAGTAATGCAACCTGATCATGAGAGCAGAAGTACGATTCGAGGATTGTGCGCGCAATATGTACATTACTTTGCATGGCACGGCTCCTCAAGCCGCACGTCTGGTGAGGGCCAATGAGAATTGAAATTGCGAACTCTAGGCGATTGGATAACATTTTGGCGAAAATCTTGTAATCCACATTTGCCAGTGTGATTAGTCCATAGCCTTCCACTGAGCGTAATTTTTTTTCATCAGTGCTCTTTGGAACTAGGACTGTGTGTGCATTTTGTAAAGGTCTCGGGAAGGGCTTCTAGATCAAAACTCATCACCAATACATCCAGCAGGATCGGCGCAAGAACATTTTTAAAAGCTTTGTAAAAGTCAGAGGAAATGCCATCAGGACCAGGCGTTTTCGAGAGATTTAGCTAATCAATAGACCCCTTGCAAAAATACGCCCCTTGTGGCGGCCACTGGCACTAAAGCGCGCCGCCGCCATGTTGAGGGCACGCCGGAATCCAGAGGAAGGTGCGTTTCGGTGACCGCACGGGTATACAACGAAACGCCGCGCTTGGCTGTCCAAATCGCTGGAATCCGCTGGCTTTCACTCCATATCAGGATGGTCAACTCCTGCTGTGTTCCGCAATGTCACCAGCGTGGATATCACGACGAAAATGGCGAAAAGGTACGTACTACGTCTGCGTTTTTCCTGCCGCTGTCAACCGATGTCAGTTTCCGGATATTGTGCTTCGTCGCGGATAACGATGTTGACTCACGTCGCTTTGTTTTCTGATCTATTGCAACGAAAGTTTCTGGATTTGTGTGCCCCGAAAATGAAAGAAATGCACCTGATTCGCGAAAGCAACAAAGATACCGAAAATAAACGGCTGACGAACATTGTCAACTGGCTGTTCAGGAACGTATTAAGAAGCAGCCATGCGGTACTTCACAGAAACATTAATTTGCATTTTAAACATAGCACACCATTGCGGTGCCGATGGAAACGCTGACTGAACGACCCTGCGCTCGTGCGTTCGTGCGCAGCCGAATATACACACCGATGAAATCGCGCGCGTGACCTCTCGATGCGATGGTGTTTTGTAAAAAGCATCCTCCTGTCTCGGGCGTCCCTCATAGCCTGAGTTGCTTTGGAACGTTAAACCCCATAAAAGAAAGAAAAAGAAATGTCTATGAACTCGCATCACATAGCACACTTGTTTACGTCTCGCTCGAATCGAAATGCGGTAACTGCAGGAAATATTGCTGAGGCTGCCCGGAGATTGCAGCAAGGCGCTTTTGCCACACCATCGCCGCATGTGCTCAAGCGCGTGATTTCGTTTATGGTACTGGGTTTTAACGTCCCAAAGCGACCCAGGCTACGAAGGACGCTGTAGTAGGGGGGGGGGGAGGGGGCTCTGAATAATTTCGAACACCTGGGGTTCTTTAACGTGCACTGTATTTCTCCTTCATCGAAACGCGGCCCGGTTCGAATCTGGGTACTCCAGTTCAGTAGTTAGCGCCATAACCACTGAGCCACTGCGGCGGGTACGGCCGATTTCATCGGTGTGCATTTATCAGCGTGATCGATCGAGTTAACTTGTCATAACCTATTTCACCATTCATATGAAGCCAGCAGTCATTGAAACGAAGGAAAGCATAAGAAATGCTCTTTTTATTCATTTACTAATGAGAAGTGTAAAAATTTCTACCTGAAATATTTTAGGAAAATTGTTGCACTGCCAATGACCCGTTGGCAAGCACCATAAATAAAAAAACACACTGCCTTACGCTTTCCTTCGTTAAGGGCTGACTTCTGTCATAACACTCTTTTGTCTACCATTATCTGCATACCAGCTAACAAGCCAAGTCACTCATAGTGTCATTCATACCACCTTTTGCAGATCTCTTACCACAAGTTCCCAAGAGACAAGCTGCTTCTCAAGAAGTTGATAGTGGCTATAAAGAGAGATACAGGCCCTGATTTTGTTGTAGATCAGTCGACTAAGGTGTGCTCCAGACACTTTAAGCCAGATGATTTTGTCAACAACGTGGCAAGTGAAAAGCGTTTCCTGAAAGAAAATGCTGCTCCTTCTGAATTCCCATTTTCCAGGGCAGTGACCAAACGGCGGCCACCAAAGCAGCGCATTCTGCTGCGCGTCAACAGTGACCAGTCGCCTAGCACAAGCAGTGCACAGTCAGAAGAAACCTGTGCTCATGGGAGTACTCAAGATGACGAGGATCTGACAAGCCATGACGACACTGCAGACTGTGACTCTGTACCCATGGAATTGGGAGAGAAACCACTGGACTCTCAAGATTGTTCTGCATGCCCCAACATAAGAGCAGAGCATCAGGCCAAGTGTGAGGACCTGAAGGGCCTCTATGCTTATGTAACACATCTCAAGAAGTGCCTAGAAGAGGTAAAATGTGAACTTCAGGAAGAAAAAAAAGAAGAGTTCTGAGCTATCAAAAGCGAATGAAAATCTCCAGCAGCAGTGCGAAATGGCCGTGCAGCAAGTGGAAGAACGTCGAGCACTGAACGAAAAACATCAGCCAAAAATATTCACTCTCGACAGGTTCAAGAATGACGACACCAGTATGCAGTTCTATACGGGACCGCTCACCTACTAGTATTTCCAGAAGTTGCTGATACTGTTAAAACCGGGGGAAAATGCATGCAATGTGTATAACAAGAAGCAATGCCTGTCCATTGATGTCAGAGGTCGTCCTCGCAAGCTTTCTGCAGAGGAAGAGCTATTCCTCACACTGGTGAAACTCAGGACAGAATTTTTCCACCCACACCTTGGGCACATTTTTGGCATCTCTGTTAGTACGGTGTCAAGAGTGTTTTCTAGCTGGGTCAGCCTCACGCATGTGCAGCTGGGAAAAATTCCTTTGTGGGCGCCTCGAAGTGTGATCGAAAACCACATGCCTGCTGTTTTCCGTGACCGCTACCCCTCTACAAGAGTGATTGTTGACGCCACCGAGATTAGGTGCGAGGTATCAAGTTCTCTCGTAACACAGTCAGGAACATATTCAAACTATAAATCCGCAACACTTTCAAGACGCTTGTTGGTGTAGCACCGGATGGTCTGTTGACTTTTGCATCAGAACTTTTCATGGGATCTCTGTCCGATAGAGAAGTAGGGGTAAGAAGTGGATTTTTGGACCAAACATTTTCTTCTGGGGACTCTGTTATGGCCGACAGAGGCTTCAAAATCAACGACCTGCTTGAAGAAAAAGGCGTTGGCCTGATCATTCCCCCATTCCTGATAAAGGGCCAGTTTGAAAAAAAAAGATGTTCAAGAAACACAGGATATTGCATCCTGTCGCATCCACGTCGAGCGAAGAATACAGCGTATTAAGTGTCACCACATCTTTGACCGCCCCATTCCGCTATCCCTTGGTCCACTGGTAAATCAGATATGGGAAGTCTGTGCAGTGCTAAGCAACATGCAAAGTCCTTTGATTATTGAATGTGAATGACTTTTTTGAAGTGTTTACTTCAAGGATGCCTTAAGTAGATGCATTTATTCAGTCCTTCAGGTTCTTTACGTAGAAAGGCAGCAGAGTGTCGAAATAGAAATTGTCCAGCACACTTGCCATACTCGTCCACTTGTGCTGACAGAAACGTAACCGTTGCACAATGAGGAAGTGTGGGCCAAACACTACAAAGTCTGCCCATTGTGTATGGATTACACCCATCTGATCGTGAACCTGCATGAAGTAGTCGGGGGCCTCCTGGAGAGCAGGTGTGCCGTTTTCATCAAACGTCATGAAAAAATCTTCACGCAGAAGGTCCTCCTCGGCATCTCGCAGCGAATAAGGGCATTTGACTTCAACAGTGCCCCACGGGAAGGGCTCATGGGGGTCGAAGGCAATGGTATCAGGTGATGCACCAAGCCACGGTTTGCCTGGGTCAACGAAAATGCCGCAGTTCATCAGTTCCACTGGATGGCCTGCTGAAGCCATTGTTTCCTTGTATCGAAGCAGTGCGTCGCTTTCGTTTGCGATTCCATAGCTGAAATAAAGCAGACAGGTGACATTACGAATGCAAACATCTTTCTCAGGTTACTTATGTAAACAGTTACATAGGGCACATGCTCTGACAAGTTAACTTCAACATATACACATACCTGACAGCCCTAACACGAGACAAGTCCTTTACAGCAGTCAAATTGGCCAGCCCCTTCTCGGTCTACTGTTTTCGGTTCATCACCACTCCAAAATTGGATGCTGTCAAACGGAAGGAGCGTGCATGCATCCATGTTGGGCTTAGCCGTTGCTTTCTTGACGCCTTCTCCAGTTGCTGGGCCTCGGCTGGCGTTACAACGATTCTCTAAAAAATAAAAGAAAACTCTTAGCATGCTGTGTAAATACTACAGAGAAACCGCATGCCACAAATACTCTATTATGTGCCACATGTTTCAAAAATAGTGCCCAGTTTTTGAGAGACGGAACATTTTTATGTCAAGAAACGAAACAGAGGTCATAAGAAAAGATACCTCGAGTACTGTTGCAGTAGGCCCATCCACTCCGACAGGAACCACCCAAGGTATGACGTCTCGGAAACACTCAACTGGTACAGAAACACGACACGTGTTTCAGGGCCCCTCATCTGTTTGGTTTTAACAGCCGTTAACGCTCCAAAACAAAAGACAGGTTGCTTAAGTTGTGCTCGAATAGTTTGCCAACACAGAAGACGCGACGACGTAGCTCTCGGTGAGAAGCTTGTAGGCCCTTCATTGACATTTCGTCGTCGCCGTCAACCGAGACACATACGCATCAATATGCGCACGGCGAAGCGGCGGCAAGTCCGCGAGGTTTTTTTCCCACGCACACACTGGATAAACGATGTCGCTCATGATGATGGACACATTCACAAAGTATCTTGTTCGCAGCAGCAGCGGCTTAGCGCTAACAGCGGGCGGTGTATTCGACTCGGCAATCAGCAACCGGCGCGCGCAGGGCTAACAAGAGAAATGAGAGGCTGCCCCCTACTTGGCGGAAGTCTTCTCAGAGTGCTTTTCGAATCGAAACCGAAACCGAAAATCACGGGTAGGTGACGTATCTTTGCAAGGGGTCTATTGCGATGTCTACCTCCTGCTGCGTGAAGGAGCTACTAATTACAGAACAATCATCTTCTGATAAAGGGTTCAACAGGAATGTGAAACGCGAGTTAATGTCAGAATTTCTCACACGAGGAGTGGTACTAAAGAACATCGAGTAATAATCCACGAAAGACAACGTAACCTCATCCGTACTCGTAACAAATGTCCCATTACGCATTAATCGCGGAATCAGCTTTGTAGTCGCATGATGACGTTCATCCAAGCAAAGCTTGCCGCGTCGAATGTTCGCAGTGCAAAGCACGCTTGACATGAGATCGAATTAAGGCACCCATGTATCGTTCCGCATCATGCCTTTGTAATTCCCTTTTTACACTAGCAATTTCGCCAGCATATCAGCCAAGGCATTCACATTCTGGTTCATAGAGGTTACACAAGGTTTTGTGAAGTGCCTGATCCTGATGTTTTCTGTAGAAATATTTATAGAGCCAAGTTCGACTGCTATCGCACGCACTTCTTGCTTTTCCATTTCCCAAGCGGCGAATAATAGTAGACTTTCGGAAAAAACATGATTGCTGCTGCGAGCATACACAAATGACAAATACTTGATTATTTACCAGCGATGAGTCGCAGTGGAAACTTCCAAAGTTTCCACTGCGACCTTAACTTTGAATCGTCATTGCCACCAAGCCGGGCCACTAACATGCACTGAACAGAAAATGAAACCGGTATAGTTTCGCATATAAACCCGCGGGAAACTGATATGCAAGATGCATAAATCCGGTCCTCACGAGCGTGGGAATGCCCCTGAATGCGGGTGAATGTAGAAGCACAGCAGGACACCCCTGTATCAACCAGTCCTGCATCTTCTGTAACAAGGAGCAAAGGTTCACCGCTTCTGTCAGTGCGTGCGTCTGGTCTAGAACGATCTATGGGGTTGCAAACACAGTCGAAGTCGCCCATTAACACAAGATGTCGGTCACATTCAAGTAAGCTGGCTATGTGTTCAAAGAAACTTATGCGCGGAGCCACAGTATTTAAAGCATAAAAGTTAATTATCCAACATGGCTTCCTACAGAGTAGAAGATCGCAACATATCAACCGGCCCTCGGCGTCGATATTATAGATTAGGCCCGAACAAGGCAGTGTCTTTCGCAGAAACAGAAAACAACCTGCCGACAAACCTACAACATCCGCAACAATGACATTCAAATCTGCCGAAAAGGGCTGTAACGCCCATTCTGTCTCCTCCTCGCTCTCTATCATTGTCTCTGGCTTCCGCAATATCTAGACGCCAGCTGTGCGAAGTTGCATTTGTCTCTGGCAAGACCTGAGACCGCGTACATTGAGAGTAGCAAACACTATCTCTTCAGAGACCGCCATGGTGACAGCATATTTTTGCCTACAAATACATTTGCCTGTCGGAAGACGGCTAATCCGCCTGAAACCACCGCCAGGCCTCCTCGACCGCGAACGCTGGCACTTCCCTTTATGCTTCGACGCTCGACCGCGACGGCGATGCTTGTTGCCAGCTTGATCGTCGTTCTCTCTGGACTCGGAGGCGCATGATGCACCACGTTTCAAGACTGGCTCGGCGGCAGCAGCCAGCTCGTCAGCAACAAGAACCGGGCACTGGTCTGGCCGTTGTTGCACAGCAACGGCCACAGCGGTCACAATATTCGCAGAGGCACACGCTGGGTGTTCAGGAGCGAGTGGTGGCTCGTCGGCTGTTGGTTCCTTGTCAGAAGCTTGACACGGCATCACGTCCAAGGCCTGAGACGCTGCGTTGTTCACATTATCCTCGGACGCATGAGCAGCATTTTCTTCCTCAGTAGCCTGTGGAGTGGCACTTGAACACTCGGCCACAACACTGGCAGGAAGGCCGCCAGACGCATCAGTTATCTCAGAGGCGTACATGATGTGCTTCCGTAATGCATCTTTAGAAGGCCGGACTCGGTGCCGAAGCTTGTCCGCGCATGTAACCACATACTCCTTTGCTGTGTGGCCGAAACGCCGGCAATCTTCGCAACATGGCGTATGGCACTGCCGACAAATGTGTCCTACACGGTTGTAGTGGAGGCAGACAGGTGGTCGGCCAGGTATCGAAACGAGGCTCTGCGCCCCACACACATTTAGCTTATGTGGAACGTCACCAACGCTAACCCCTTCGGCAAGAGCGAAAGTCACATCCCGACGGAGCATCTTCATCTGTTCCATGCGGGCAACGTTCCACTTTTCCCTCGAAATCGAGGTGACGTTGCCATAAGCTTGTAGAGCATCACGAATAAAGGAGTCATCCAAGCGTTCAGGCAGCCAGGTAAGTTTCGCCTTTAGCTCCTTCTGTTCCAGATCCACAACTACACAGCGACGGTTCTTAACCAGTAAATCTCCACATGATACTAGTTTTTCTTTAAAGGGTGCCGATTTACATGTAACCATCCAGACATGCGATATTTGAACTTGTCTGATAGAGCTCATTTCTTTCAAATCCACTACGTTCCGAAGCGCGTATCTGAAGTCTTGGGCACGGTAGGTGCGGCCGGTAAGGTCAGCATGCAGAAAAACAGTCGACGGCAAGCTTACTAGTGGGGAAACGGGGAAGGACAACAAGGTATTCATTACTGCTGGCAATAACCTGCGCAGTAGCTCGGCGAGAGGCCGATTGAACTTTTTGTAGCAGAGAGCAGCGTGAAACGCTACCACACGGAAGGCGGGAACTATTTCTGCATATTATGTCACAGCCGCATTTATAATAGAACATGATGTTTCGAACTGTACAGGCCATTACTGCCGGTCTGAAAATTACAACTTCTTGACCATCGGAGCATGCTGCCAGCTCTTATGACTTGCAAATAATGTTCTGGATGCCTATGCGCAGTATATTGAGCACTGAAACCATTTTAACATGTGGAATTTCACCGCGCTGGCAAATTTAGGGGCGCCGGCTCTTTGGTCATACTGTGCTACCATGGACGTAATTTTCTGAGAACACGGAGCTGTAGCACAAACCTTGAAGAAAAAAGTGCGACGCAGCTTCAAAACTAGCAAGCGCAGCAGCGAGGACACTATTTTGTTGGTAACTAAATCTTATTTGTGTGTAAACATTTCGGAAAGCGTTCCGATGACCAAGAGCTCGGTTTGTTTATACGCAGTGCAAGGAGCGCAAAAGCGTCAAAAACACGTAAAGTACAAGTAAAATATTATGCATTACAAGCGCTCTGTTTTTTATTTATTTATTATTTAAACTGCAGATCGCTAGGTTCAAGCAGGGGGGCACAGATGCATATGGACCAGAGGAAACAACAACAACAAAAACTGATACCAATAGTAATTTTATGCTCATTCGTTGCCAATCTTCGGAGCGGCTGAAGCCTCTCCAAACGTGGTCATTCGGCAGCGAAGAAGCAGTAGACGATGATCAGATGATGGTCAAAAGGAGAATTATATTTACAGAAGAAATATAGTATACATTGGCAAACTGTAAATTACAGTAACAAGAGTCAGACAGACAACTGTAATTTAAAACAAAGTAGACTCTCACACAGAGAAGTCACTCTACAAGCACTTATTTTTCTACCGAGCATTTCTTTTAAAGCCTAGTAACTGTAAATACGTGCTAAGCACGGAGCCTCAATCTTGACTGCTAAAACATGGTCCGAGGACCGCTTTTTGATGACAAACATCAACAAAGACCCGAGGGCGGTCACCTTAGGTGATCCGCCGCGAAAATAAAGCAGCCAATCAAATTATTGAAAAACATGCCACAATCCCCGTGGGTAATTAAGGACCTGGTTGGACCCAGGTCCTTAATTACGCCAAATAAAAATACAACATTCAAAACACACACTCTCTCCACTCGCCGGTCCTCAAACCCTCTCACAAGGCGCCTGTCTTTCCCTCCCCTCCTCAGAGTGTTTGCGACGCGACCTTACAGCTGACGCCTTTGTGAAAGAAACGCCGCGGGGAATCTGGAGACTAGGCCACCCAGTCGTCCCGTTCGAGGAAAAGGGAGGGGGGGGGGCGGGGGGCACTGTCCCAGAGCAGTGTACAGTCGCAGTGGCTCGCATCCGATGTCTGGCGACACAGCGGGAGGCCGCTGGGCTGATTCCCTATTTGGGAGGGCCAAGGGTCGCGCCTATTGTCGCCTTCTGCAGGACATTTAGTGAGCGCTTGTGGCTGTGCAAAAGGCTTCATTAATGGCGTCTCCCTGCATCCATGCTTGGCACCACGGCGGGAGATTGCTGGACGAGCCGGCCGTAAAGTGGTTCGCAGAAGTGTGCCGCTGTTGTTCCCGGCTGATAAGGATGCGTCTGCCGTTCGCTTCTTGGCGACGGCTCGGGGCGAAGGGACGAAACAAACCAAGCCTCGCGCGCGCCCGCGCACAAGAACAGGGGAGAAAAGGAGACAAAAGCAACAACAGCGCTCGCTCCTTGGCCTCGGCGCGTGGGGGGTTCGACCGCTAGCTCGACTCCACGTGTGAATCGCTTTTCACTGCGGCCTTACACGTCCCTCATAAGAGGGTAAATGAGCTTGGAATCTGATCATTTACACACAAAAAAAAACACAGGCCGCCACATTCCTCCTCAGGCGACCATTGCGCCAGGCTACAGCGCACCTAAATCCGTCCCCACTGAGGAAAACTCTGCACTTGAAGTCGTGAAATAAAACCAATACAAAACAACGGCACTAAAAACACGAAATTTCTTCATGACAGCATGCCACTTGCACTGCGCACAGCACTGTGCCCTATAATTTGCTATACATGAAGCACCATGTAAAGACATACAAAAAAAATTGCACTACATGAGTGCGGGTTGGCTACGCAGAGTTCGCCATAGTCCGAATTTCAGCACAAAGCACCCACCCGCGGCGCACAGTTGTAGCACGCGTCACCGTTCACATCACAAAACACGGCGGGTGGCGGGAACATTCACGCCACTGAGGGGCCATGGCTTAATCATCTCGTTGCTCTTTTCCCCACCCGGAGTTGGGGATGCGAGACAGCGCATCTGCATTACCATGGCAGGCGCCTTTACGATGTGTAACTACCACATTTTAGGACTGTAATGTCAGCGCCCATCTTGCCAGTTTTGCCCCATGAGGCGTTCTCGTCGTCAGATAGGACAGGGGATTGTGGTCAGAAACCACGTTAACCTGAGCTCCAAACACCCAGTGATCAAATTTTTTGAGCGACCAGATGATGGCGAAAGCCTCACGCTCGATTGTTGACCAGCGGGTTTGAGATGGCGTGAACCGGTGGCTGGCAAAGGCAATCGGTTCCTCTCTACCAGAATCTCCAATTTGCTCCAAACAAGCACCGGCCGCCACATCGGACGCATCCGTGAAGAGCCAGTACGGCTTGCAGATATCAGGAGTGTTTAACGCTGTTGCTTCGCAAAGCGAAGTCTTAAGTTTCTCGAAAGCTCGCTGCGCTTCCGGAGTCCAAGGGATCGCGTTTGGTACCCCTCGCTTCGTTAACGACGCGAGTGGCGCAGCGGCTTCAGCGTAGTTCGGTACATACTCGCGGTAGTATCCACATAGCCCCAGTAGGCTCCGCAGCTGCTTTTTCGCGGTAAGTGGCACGAGGTTCTGAATAGCAGCTAGCGTTTCAGGATCCGGCGCGTGAGTACCACCGCCCACTACATGTCCCAGGTACTTTATCTGTTCCTGCGCGACTTGGCATTTCTCGGGACTGACCTTGAGCTTAGCCTCGCGAAGTAAGTCAAGCACAATCTTTAAATGCTTCAGGTGTTCCTGCCAAGAAGCCGAAAAAAAAGCAATGTCGTCAAGGTATGATGCAGCATAGGCCTGATGCCTCGATAGCAGCGTATTCATCATTCGCTGGAAAGTTGCTGCCGCGTTTTTTAAAACAAATGGCATGACGCGCCAAGCATATTGCCCTTCGTTGGTTACAAGGCCGTCAAGTGTTGGCTTCCGGAGGCCACCGGCACTTGGCAACTGCCTCGGCCCAAATCTACCAATGTAATATATTTGGCGCGGCCGACCATCATGATTAACTCCTGCGAGGATGTCATCGGGAATGCATCAGTGTGCGTGGCCGCTTTCAGCGCGCGGTAATCGGTACACATACACACTGAACCGTCCTTTTTCCCTACGCACACCACGGGATGAGCATAGTCGCTTTCAACCAAACATATCAGGCTGAGGTCTAACAACTCATTTACCTGCCGGCCTACCTCTTCCCTAAGAAGTTCAGGCACTCGGTAAGGGAAAGCGCGTTTTGGCTGATACCCGTCATGAAGCTCGATTTTGTGTAGTCCCACCTCCGCGGCCCCAGGGGTCTTGGTGAATAGATAAAAAAAAAACGCCGAATAGTCTCGCGATTTCAGCGCGCTGCTGGGAGCCCAAATGGGCCAGTTTCTCACGTTCGACCGAAAGGAAACCTGGGTGCGCTGACGAGGGGCGAGGCGCGCACTCAATCTCTCCGAAATCTGTTTCTTCGTCAAAGACTACCCCGACGTAGCTAACCCGAGCGTAATAAGGCCGAAGCCTGTTGGCAAGCACGAGCGGCGCGGCTCGCGCACCGGTATCGACTCGGTAAGAATTCTGCCTTTCACGCGCTGTTATCACGAAGGGCCGAGCCATTTCGGGGCCAGTTTGCTGCCGCGGTCGGTTTCAAAAACGACAGCCTGGCCCCCCACATTAAAAACTTTGTTGCGGGCCTGTCTATTGTACGCTTGAGCATAGCTCCCCTGGCGCGCGCTCGCCATCAGTCCCGCAACCTCCGCGGCTATCTCTAGCTGCTCACGTAGCAGTCTAAGATATTTCTTAGAGTGGCGGGAGCGGCTGTTCACCTGTCCAGGCACGCTGCAATATGACCAGCGGCCCCGTGGGGTTCCTGCCATAAAGAAGTCGGAAAGGAGCCACCCCCGTCGTGTCAAGGCGGACTTCCCTATATGCCCAGAGAACGAATGTTATCAGCTTGTCCCAGTTTTTCGGGTCCTTTTCTATGACGTGGAAAATCATGTTTTTCAGGACACGGTTCCACCTTTCCACGGTCCCATTGCTCTCAGGGTGTTCGGGAGTCGAAAACCGGGGGGCGCACTCTAACCTCGCTAACATTTCTTGCGTAAACTGTGCCGTGAAATTAGTACCCTGGTCTGAACACACCACTTCCGGGATGCCAGTGCAACTAAAAATGGTGAGTAGGGCGTCTTTTGTTGCTCTTGCGGTCAGTGAACGCAGACAGACCACCTCCGGCCACCGCGTGTACACATCAAACAGACAAAGAGCGTACCGATTGCCCCGGCCTGAGGGTACATCGATTGGCCCGATAATGTCCATATTCACTGCCTGGAAAGGGTGGTCTGGTCTGGTGTGGGGCGTGATAAGTATCCTATCTCTAAGTCGTCTGTCTGACCGGACCTGACACGCGTGACACGTCTTGCAGCGTAACGCCACATCCGCCTCTAAGACAGGCCAGAAGAAGCTGTATTTAATTCTTGCCTTCGTCTTCCTTGGTCCCAAATGCCCTCCCCAAAGTGATTCGTGAGCCAGAGCAAGGACTTCTTAACGTCTACTCAGGGGTAGCATGAGCTGCTTTACTCTATTGCCTGCAATCGAATCCCGGTGATATAGCAGCCCTTCTGAGATGAACATGCCCCGTTTGCCTGTTTCAGCGTCTACCCAAGCTTTCCTGAGGCTTTCATCAGACCGCTGGGCCGACCGGAACTCGTCGCGCTGCATTGAGGCCGTGTCCTCGTTATCATCCGTCGAACACTCGTAATTAGCGGACTGCCCGTCCTGGCCCGCTTCGTATTTCTCGCCTGATGTCACAGTCGACTCACTGTTCGGCTCTTCGCCTGCCTGAGATTTTCTCGCGTGAGCTGCATCGCCCATTGGGGATGAATCGGAGGTTTGCTCGCGCACCGTGAAGCATGCACTAGCTGGGTCGGCAGTCACTTGAGCTCCATTCGGAAGAAACAATCCGTCACTACCGCCGGAATGCACTAGCAGCTCCCAATCCTCACGTGAAAGCAGGCAGTCTACTCACTCCGCGAGCTTGCTGGTAAGTGCGCATACGAGGTTTACAGCGTCCGGATGTGCTATAACTGACGGTGTGCTATAACCGACCGCGAGGGTTACTAGTTCAGCCTATACAGTTTCTCCAAATGCTGACAAAAGATTTATCTTGCCGCAAGGCTCCTGAAACTCTCCAGGCACAAGACTTTCTCTGACTACCGTAATTTTTCAACCGGTGTCTATGATCGCCGTTGTCGGCACTCCAGCGCATTCTATATCTACTTGCTGTAGTTTCGATGTATGCACTTCTTCGGACGATCGGGGCACTCTCATTTCTGCAATCAGCGTCCTGTCTAGGTGAGCTGGCGCCAACGTCTCGGCCGTTCCCGTGTTGGCGACTGTTACTTTTTGTGCTCGGACGCGCCTGTCTGGTTTCTGCGCATTCTGAACAGCTCGGACGCAGTCCTTGGCTCCATGGCCCACTGCGCGGCACACGTAACACTGCGCGTTTCGCTTGTCGCTACTTTTCGGGAGGGGTTCGGTTTTTCCTTTTTCGCCGTGAGCAGCCGCCTGTTGAACCGCGCATCCATTCCCTTTGCCTGCTGGAACGTCTGCAGTATCTGTGACATGTCATCAGGTTTCACCCATGTTTCTCCCTCGCGGAGGCGCACATATTCCAAGCCCTCTGTACTTAGGCTCGCTTTCATCCTAGCAACAACGATGAGGGCTATCACATATTCTTTAGTGTCTGCTTCCCTCCAACGGAGATAGTAGTGAAATTAGGTTTTTACGCGAGAGGTGAACTGTGCCCATGATTCCTCCCTGCGTTTAATGGCGCGTTCGAACCGGTCTAAGTACTCGGTGTGGGTGAGGTGTAGCTCGCTTAACACAGCAGTTTTTACTGACTCGTAGTCGCTGCACTCATCGTCACTAAGACCTCGAAGCAGGTACCGAACACGATCGGTAAGCGCTGGCATTATTCAGGTACGCGGCTGTATTCAGGTACATCGTACGTTATGAATACCCTCTCCACTTCATCGAACCACAAGGGTATGTCCGCGTCACACGGTAGCTTGAGTCTCTTAAGGACCTTGGCACGCCTGGACACCGGGTCAAAGCCCGATCGCCGTTACTCGTCGGATTCCGACATCACAGGGAACTGCCCGTCGCCTGTCGCACCCAATCCGAGCTTTTTCAACTCGAGGCGTCCTCGCGACTCAATTTTGAGCTTTTCCAATTGAAAATCGAGTTCCATGCGGCGAATTGCCATAGCGTCGGTCTCGGTCAGTGCTGTTACTTTTCGTAGGGCGCCTGCCACCGGATCGGTAATAGCCGCTTCCTCCGCTGGTCCAGCCGTCGCATCCTGTTGTGATGCCTCAGCCGACGGACCATTGCCCTCTAATCCATTCTCCTGTAACATATTCTCATCTGCCTGTCTGCTCAGCTCGCCATCATGCTTCTTGTCAACACCATACGCCCGTTCTACGCTTGAGCCATAACCACCTCAATGATACGTAAGGAATCCCGCTCACCCGTGCGGGTGTCGGTAGCGACTGACGTTGCTTCTTTTTTTTTGTAAATCGATATTTATTGCCTCAGGGCATCAGTAGGTGATGAGATGAAGGATAAATAAATGATTAAATGAATGAAAAAAGGTTGGCTGATTTTATGAAGAGCCCGTCTCGGCTGCGGGAGGTGGTTAGTTCGAAACCCACCACCGGACACCCACCGGCAAAAAAGGGTAAAAGCGTCCCCCGGCCTGGCGCTCGGCTTTTCTAGGGGTGTGCGGTTGTGAGAAGCTCCGTAAACCCCGCAGCGCGCCCCTCCTCCGTAGTGGGCCCCTTTTTTCCCTTTTTTCCCCCTTCTCCGTTGTCCCCTTGACCGGGGCTGCGGGATGGACGACGCCTCAAGATCAGGGCGCCAGGGTTCGTTGATCCCTTGCTGGTACTCTGAGGTTGGCTCCCTCCAGGCCTCTCGGACGACTGCTGCCAGCTGTTCGTCTCGTGATGTCTGGAAACTGCTGGATGAGGGCGATGTCCGCTCGGTGTCCTAGGTTGCCGAATCCTGTCGTGCTGCGCCAGTAATTTTAAGCTCGTTCATTGTCAATCTTTGGAGCGGCTGAAGCCTCCCCAAACGTGGTCATTCGGCAGTGAAGAAGCTGTAGACAATGATCAGATGATAGTCAAAAGGAGAATTATATTTACAAAAGAAAAATAGTATACATTGGCAAACTGTAAATTAATGTAACAAGAGTCACACAGACAACTGTAACCTAAAACAAAATAGACTCTCACACAGAGAAGTCACTCTACAAGCCCTTACTTTTCTACCGAGCATTTCGGGTAAAGCCTAGGAACTGTAAATACGTGCTAAGCACGGAGCCTCAATCTTGACTGCCAAACATGGTCCGAGGACCGCTTTTTGATGACAAACATCAACAAAGGCCCGAGGGCGGTCACTTTAGGTGATCCGCCCCGAAAAATAAAGCATCCAATCAAATTATTGAAAAACATGCCACAACCTCCGTGGGTTGGGAATAATCTTGGACCCAGGTCCCTAATTACGCCAAATAAAAATACAACATTCAAAACACACACTCTCCACTCGCCGGTCCACAAACCCTCTCACAAGGCGCCTGTCTTTCTCTCCCCTCCTCAGCGTGTTTGCGACGCTACCTTGCAGCTGACGCCTTTGTGAAAGAAACGCCGCGGGGGATCTGGAGACAAGGCCACGCAGTCGTCCTGTTCGAGGAAAAGGGGGGGGGGGGCACTGTCCCAGAGCAGTGTACAGTCGCAGTTGCTCGCATCCGGTGTCTGGCGACACAGCGGGAGGCCGCTGGGCTGATTCCCTACTTGGGAGGGCCAAGGGTCGCGCCTATTGTTGCCTTCTGCAGGACATTTAGTGAGCACTTGTGGCTGTGCAAAAGGCTTCATTAACGGCGTCTCCCTGCACCCATGCTTGGCGCAACGGCGGGAGATCGCAGGACGAGCCGGCCGTAAAGTGGTTCGCAGAAGCGTGCCGCTGTTGTTCCCGGCTGATAAGGATGCGTCTGCCGTTCGCTTCTTGGCTACGCCTCGGGGCAAAGCGGCGTAACAAACCAAGCCTCGCGCGCGCCCGCGCCCCAGAAGAGGGGAGAAAAGGAGAACAAACAACAACAGCGCTCGCTCCTTGGCCTCGGCGCGTTTGGGGTTCGACCGCCAGCTCGACACCACGTGCGAATCGCTTTTCACTGCAGCCTTACATCAATTTACACAATATTAGTGGCGCTGCATCGCCATCTGCAAGATATTCTTCCAGTCTCACATTGTCTTACTTTATGGGGCCATCGCTCGGTAAATTACTCTGTTCATCGTTTTATTTATTTCGGCGGTGGCTGTCACTTATTGTGAGTAGAAGGTCGATTGCGAGTGCACTGTTGTCACGTTGACCCCTGAGGGATGCTAACCGGTCGACACCGCGGGCCGCGCCGGCTAGCCACAAATCATGGAATCTCCTCTTGCGTCATAGTGTGCGTCATTCTGCCCTACTACGTAGAAGGAGAAAACAGTTTGAATTCCACCGGCTGGAACAAAAACAACCTCAACTTCTTATCTCAATATCTCAGCAGTAATTCGATTTTTTGATGTCGGATATGCGCAAACAATGTCACGAAATGCCGTTTATTAGATTTTCATAGCATATTTTGGTGTCTTTAGTGTCCCTTCAAAGGTGCACTGACATCGCACAGCACCCGCATACCTCTCATTTGCTTTCATCGAAACATATCCGCCGGTGGTCGGGGCAAACTCGGGTAGTCAGGAACAGTAGTCGGACATCTTAACCACTGCGCTTTTACATTGATAGATTCATTTAACTAGTCGGTCATCTTAAACCAATCTACCACTTTACAATCTAGAAAAATTTAGGAATTCAGCATAGCATTGTATTCTATTCCAGAGTTCAGCGCCATCAACGCCGGCACCGAGCAAATGGAAGGGTAAGTGAAGCAGGGTTTCTTTCAGATCAGCCGTAAGGAACTCAGTCAAGGTGCATTCCACTATTGTTATTAACAATTTAAATCATTGCAGATGTTTACTTTAAGTTGCCGCATTTGCGTTACTTGGCGCCGCCTATTTAAAGACGTCCGCGCATTAGCCTGACGGAAGGGAAGGGCAAGGAGCTCACGCGAAATTTCCATCACAAATTAGCATACTTTTGACGTTGAAGGCAACACAGTAGTTTATTTTATTATGGGCATATTCGACGACTCTAGCTTTAATATTTCAATGCAAGCGTCCTTTGTCTGAGATATCAGGAAAGACGCGAGCAATTTGGAAATGATACCAAATTTTTCATGGTCGGTTTCAGAGAAACATGTGAAGTCCCATCAGGGTCCTCCCTGTTATTTTATAGCATAACTTACACAAGCATTTTAGGAAATGTAGCGCAAAGAAGACAAGTACAAAAAAAGAAGGATACACACACGAGCGCTTAGGACAAAAAAGGATACACACACGAGCGCTTTGTCTTCTTTGCGCTACGTTTCCTAAAATGCGAATGCACCAACTCGCCCAATTCAGCATTCTTGGGCAACACATAAGCATTTCCATTCAGCCCGTAACTGAGCTGCATAGTTCAGCGGAGAGGTAGCTTCATAATGCAGGTACAGGCAGAGCTGCATTCTCTATCTTAGTTTCTGCTTGGATTAGCGGGCTTCCCTTTTTGGCGTTAGGCCCAATTGATCACCTTAACTTCTCTATCTCGGAGCAAGCGGGTGGAGAGCCCACAGGTACAATCAAATGGCAAACAATAAAGTGCTAATAATACGAAAGCGTTATGCGCGTCACCAGCGGCGAAATCTACCACCAAAACTTTGCCCTAAAATGATACCGGAAATAGGAGCCTATGTAGTTATAGAGCAAAAATGAGAGCGCTTTCGAATCATATTTGGACTAAGCGTGTTAGTTGTCTTTCGGTCTATACCATCGGACGGTCTCTCCCGAGGAGATTTAGAGTAAGGAGATGTCCATCGTCGTGCATCTGATATGACGCGCTCGTTGCACGCATTGTTTCACGTTTCTTCAATGTGACAAATGGCACGTCTTCCCGAAAAAACACAATAACGATGTTTTCTCCTCCTCCTCTGCGACTACTGGTTCGTCCGCCATGACCCTCCGATGGCCTACGACAAAATGGTGTCCCTTTTAAAAAACTGGTTCGGCCGCCAAAGACTCCCAAATTATAGTTTTTAGGAACTCATGTCGTCAGTCCGAATCCCTCGATAAGGTTGGGTCTTTGCTCGACTAATACAACTATGCTTCATATTGTACCCAATCGTCTTCGACCATTGCGATCCTCTGTGTTCAACTGCTGGATGAGACCTTTGACATTGATATTCGCTCTGAGTGGCCCAATCACGGCTACCGTCCGGCAGGCATATATATAGCTTAACGAAAGCATAGTGTGTAACTGTACACAATTTGGCCGCTCGCGGAAGTGAGGAGCTGTGGTGATGTTGAAAGATGGCCACCAAATAATCTGATATATAAATCTGCTTATGTGATGGCGTCACAGCAAAGCTGCCTTTACCGTGCACTTGTTGCGTGAAAACATGCGATTAAATATAGAGGTAAATTATAAATAGCTAAGATACCATCGAGAAATGTTGAGGCCAAATTGTTCATGCAAACCTTGCTTGAAAGTGTGCAACATGGCTACCCTTGTCATGGATATACGCGGTGACGTCACAACATAGCATCTCATGGCGCTTAGCCTTGTTGTGTGATGGCGTCACAACATGGCTACCCTAGATCTGTGATATACATACCCCAAAACATGATGCGGGCACATTATACGAGAGGTGGTCACCTGGCTAAAACTGCAGAACATACACTTCAATGCTGCGACAATTAGATCCTGTTGTGTATCGCTCAAACCGACAGTCGCAAAATGGACGAACCGGATAAGTGCTAACAGTATTAAAAAATATGGGAACTCTCACGCTTCGCTGCTCGTGGTACGACGCGATGGTGTTTCACGCGCACACACACAGACGATGAGAAGAATAAAAATTAGAAATATATATTGAATAATCAATATATTTCTAATTTTTATATTTTTTGTTCTCTAACGGCTTGCCAAGCGACGACGTCGCCGCTAAGCTGAAACGTCGCTCCTTCAAACTTGGTGCGTCCTAGTGTGCGTTCCGCAATACGAGCGGTTTTGCAATAATTAGAGTCTCCAGCCCGCTTCTGTTGCATTCCCGCTGCCTCTCATGCCCGCATCTCGGCATTTTCGCTCGGTCTAACCCCCATCGCCTCTCTACGCCTATGCTCCGTCTTCGTCTCCTCGGGTTCACTTGGTCGATCCTATCGCCAAGGATGCTTCGTAGTACCTAGGCCCGCGGCGCAACGCACGCAAACACGTGGATAGAGACGCAACACAGACGCACACTTGCAACTGTAATATAAAACGGAACTCGCACTTCCTCTTGAACACTCAGCCACAACTTCCTCCCCTACTCCCAAGTACATCCTACTGGCACACCTCCTCTTTCCCAAGCAGACGTCTGGCCAACAGTAATGTTAGCAGCACAATCATCCCAGTCAATCACTCACATGGGCCAAGCATGACAGCCACAACTTCCTACATATAGACACAAACTATACAAACCACCATACATCTGCAGTTGCCACGTAGGACATTGACGTTCACTCCTAGAACATATTGCCGCACCGCTGTCCATCCTCTGGCGCCACCAAATGGCCGAATCATGTCTTGGCACGCGGCTGAGCGTCGTCTTTGTTTATCCAGCTTCGATTCATTAAAAGGCCCAGCACGGTTGTTCGGCTATTTTCCACACTTTTTGATGACATTTGGTACATTGTACAGGGTAAAAGTCCATGTACGCCGCCCCCGAAGACGACAGTGACGCTTTTCATCGACGCGCCGACGCCACTCACGTCCAAAAAGCGAGTTGTCGCCTCCGAGGCCTTCAACCCGAGTATGAACCACTGACCACACCTCTGGGAGCCATGAAATCTACAACGGGCAGCCAGACAAGTCAGTATTCCAGCAACGCCCCACCGTTCGTCATTCTCGCACCTCAATCGCCGCCATCATTTCACGGTGACCGGTTCGAGGATGTGGAGGACTGGTTGGCCAGTTTTGACCGTGTGGCCGCGTTCAACCAATGTGATGACGAGTGGAAGCTACTGATTGTCTACTTCGCGCTGCAAGACTCGGCCAAGACATGGTTTGAGAACCACGAGGCATCCTTTGTCAACTGGGCAGCCTTTCGTCGTGAGTTTCTTGCAATGTTTAGCTCAAGTGCGCGCAGGGAAAACGCAGAGATTGCCATTCGTTTGGTGTCTCAGCAGTCTAATGAGAGCGTGGCCATGTTTGTGGAGGAATGACGCGACTTTTTAATCGGGCCGACCCTACCATGCCTGAGGCAACGAAGGTACGGCACCTCATGCGCCGGGTGAAGGAACAGTTGTTCGCCGTCCTCATTCGCGGCCCTCCAAGAACTGTCGCAGATTCCGCGAGAGAAGCTGCCAGCATGGAATGTTCAGTGCAAGAACGGAGTACCCAATATGGCCGCCAGGCAAGTGTAGCGGCCACACCCTACTGCGCGTCCATGCTAGCAGCCAGCGACGAGGCATTGCGGGAGCTTGTGAGGAGCATTATCCGCGAAGAGCTGCAAAACCACCACTTGGATGCTCAACCTGCAATGAATTCTACCCGGGACGTCATCCATGATGAAATCAGGCGAGCGGTGCAGCCACCACCAGCACCACTACCGGAGTCATGCATCATGACTTATAGTGATGTGCTACGTCGACCTGCGCCCGAGCCACACCCATTCCGCCTCGTTTCCGGACCACCGCCTCGCTACCTGCGCCCCGTCGAGCAGCAATAAGATCTGCGCCCCGTCGAGCCGCAGCAAGACGAGCGTCCCGCTATCAGCAAGGCGCACTTGTGGCGCATGCCAAACAGACGGCCGCTCTGTTATCACTGCGGCGAGCCTGGCCATATTCTTCGCAAATGCCTATACCAGAGAATAGGACACAACAGCGCTCTTGTGTCCTCCTCTTCTTCTGTGTCGTCTTTGCGCTGTAATAATGAATGCACGTAACCAACTCTCCCAAAATGTTGTATCAGAGAATAGGTTTACGAGGATTTCCACCAAACGCGTCTCGACGCCGCTATAGCGAAAGACCACAGGAGACTGAGGAATACCTGGCTTCTAACGAGATGCGCCCGACATCACCGCAGCGGCAGTCGCGATCGTCATCTCCGAGGCGTTTTATTCACCCAGTCGATACTCCTCCTCTGGGCAATTCAGAGGCACGTCGCCTCGCCAGGAAAACTAAACAAGGCTACCTCCGGGGGTGAGGCCCCCGCTACAGCTCAGATTAAACAGCCTTCGCCCGACGATTTACCGCGACGGCCCAAGCGGCGACGACCCCACCCGACGAACTTACCGACGTGCTGCAAACGCATTGTTTCCGGGGAAATTTTTCTAACTGCTGACAGCTATGATGTGACCCCACTCGTGGGTACCGGTGCCGATTTTTCTGTCCTGAGCAGCCAGCTAGGGACGGCACTCTGTAAGGTTCGGGCGCCTTGGTCTGGGCTAATGATGCGCACCTCCGGCGGCCATGTGATGAAGCCGATTGGCATGCGCACTTGCCGCGTAGAGATCTGCGGTTTTACTTTCACCGGCACCTTTGCCGTATTACAAGAGTGCTGCAAAGTTGTGATTCTCGGAATGAGTTTTCTTCAAGAGTATGGTGCTGTTATAGACCTTCGGGAGCAGCTCATGGTATCGTTTTCAACCAAGCGAGCCGTTGATCACAACACGGACTTCCGGAAAACAATGTTGCGCGTCTGTGACGACCACATAACGATCCCTCCGCGTGCGAGCAAGTTCGTCACAGTCGAATGTGATCAAAAAACCAGCACGCGTGGCATTGCTGAAGGTGACATGTCACTGCTTCTCACTCGAGAAGTTTGTATAGCTCGGGGCCTTGTCGAACTTGTACGTGGGCAAGCCGAAGTGCTAGTGACAAATTTCACGTGTGAACCTCAACATTTGACGGCGAACATGACGGTGGCTTATTTTGAAGAACTTGGAGATTGTACAGGCCAGTGCGCTTTATCCAACCCGTCACACCTCAACAATGCGACGTCTACAGCCATTCAGACCGATGTGAACCCGCACCTCTTGCCCAGTCAGAAACGCTGCATAGAGAATCTTGTCAATTCGTTCCGCGATTGTTTTGCACCAACCCCCAAGGTCCGACAGACACCACTAACGAATCACCGAAATATAGTTGCCGCCGACCAAGACCCACTGTACGAGCGTCCTTACTGGGTGTCTTCAAAAGAACGTGACGCCATCCGCCGCCAAATAACAAAAATGTTCCAGGACGAAGCTATCCAACCGACAACGAGCCCCTGGGCTTCGCCTGTTGTCCTCGTCACGAAGAAAAATGGAACCTTGAGGTTCTGTGTGGATTACAGACGCCTCAATAACGTCACGAAAAAGGATGTGCGCCCCCTGCCGCGCATTGACGACTCCCTCGATCGCCTTCGCCATGCCACTTTTCGTCACTTGACCTACGTAGTGGATATTAGCAAATAGAGGTCGATGAACGAGACCGTGAGAAGACCGCGTTTATTACGCCGGACGGTTTGTATGAGTTTAGAGTGCTCCCGTTTGGGCTGCGCTCGGCCCCTGTCAAATTTCAGTGAATTATGGATACCGTACTCTCTGGCCTGAAGTGGCAGTCATGCCTCGTATATCCCGACGACGTGATTTTCTAGAACACGTTCGACGAGCACCTGAAACGTTGGCGCGCTGTTTTCGAGGCCATTCGATCTGCCGGTCTCTCTCTAAAACCCGAAAATTCCACTTTGCTTTTAATGAACTGAAATTTCTCGGCCACATTGTCAGCGCTCGAGGTGTTAGTCCAGACCCAGAAAAGACGGCCGCTGTAGCTTCATTCCCCAAATCAACGGATAAACGAGGCTTGCGTCGATTTATCGGCCTCTGCGCGTACTACCGTCGCTTTGTCCACAATTTTTCCAACATAGTGGAACCTCTGACCCGCCTGAGAAAAGACGCTGACCCGTTGTTTTGGGGCCCTGACCAGGAAAATCCTTCACGGAACTCAAGTCCCGCCTCCAATGTACGCCTACGAAGAGGCCGACACGGAACTGCACACGGATTCCAGAAACGTTGGCCTCGGTGCCGTCCTTGTTCAGTGGCAGCACGGTTCGGAACGCGTCATTGCTTACGCCAGTCGTACTTTGTGCCATTCTGAAGTTAATTATTCAACTACGGAAAAGAAGTGCCTCTGTGTTGTGTGGGCAGTCATGAAATTGCGTCCGTACTTGTACGGCTGCCCGTTTCGTGTCGTGAGCGAACATCACTCGCTCTGTCACTTGGCAAACCTGAAAGATCCATTGGGTCGGATTGCTCGGTGGAACCTCCGGTTGCAAAAATTTGACGCTACTATCACGCACAAGTCCGGCCAGAAACACAGTGATGCTAACTATCTGTCCCGCACCCCTATTCCCTGCCACACAGACGGCTCCAACGACGATTCCGCTTTCCTCGGTGTTATCACGACACCCACCTTAGACCGAAAGCAGCGAGCCGACTCTGAACTTCTAACCCTCATCGAATACCTCGAAGGCACAGTGTCGTCTCCCCCTCAGCTATTCAGGCGCGGACTGTCCTCATTTTGCTTGCACAGTGGTGTGCTCAGCAAGAAGACCTACGGTCCAACAGTAACTGCTTATCTGCTCGTTGTACCCTCAGCGCTTCATGACGAAGTTCTTAGTGCGTGCCACGAAGACCTTTCTTGCGGCCATCTCGGTTCTCTCGCACATTGGAACGGATACATTTAAAGTACTATTGGCCCAGGCCAGCTGCCGATGTGCACCACTACGTCCGTACCTGCCATGAAAGCCAGCGGCGGAAGACGCCGCCCATTAAACCAGCTGGGTTCCTGCAGCCTATCGATTCCCCGAAATTCCCATTTCAACAGGTCGGTACGGACTTACTGGGCCCATTCTCGGAGTCCTCCATGGGTAACAGGCATATAGCGGTTGCCACTGACTATCTCAGCCGCTACAGTGAGACCAAGGCCCTATGGTACAGCAGAAGTTGCTCATTTCTTCATTCAAATCATTGTGCTTCGTCACGGTGTCCCAACAGTCATCTTAACTGACAGGATAATCTCGTTTACGCGTCGGCATTCACGAGTGAGGTCCTTCGCCTCGGTGCGCCACCAACCGCAAGTCAACAGGCTACCATCCTCAAACTAATGGACTAACTGAGCGGCTTAACAAGACAATTGCCGCTATGATTTCGATGTATGTAGACGACGATCATCGGAACTAGGACCGTATGCTGCCGTACATCACGTTCGCATACAACACTGCGCTCCAAGAAACTACACGCTTCACTACATTTCATTTGGTTCATGGACGCGAACCATTGACTATGCTGGATGCCATGCTTTTACCGGATTCTGCTCCCTCCACTGTCGTGGGGGCTGACCAATTTATTCGTGCCGCAGAAGCCGCACGCCAACTTGCCAGACAGCGAATTCGGCACCAGCAGGAACACGACGCTCAGCGCTACAACCTGCGACACAGAGAGGCGATTTACACGCCCGGCTACCAAGTCTGGGTATGAAGCCCAATACGGTTGCGAGGGCGCTCTGAAAAGCTTCTGCGGCGTTCTTTTGGACCCTACGAGGTGCTCGGTCGCCTCTGCGCAGTTACCTACTAGGTGCTACCACAAGGAACTGTCCGCTCTTCTCGACAGCCGAAGTCTGAAATAGTTCACGTAGCCAGAATGGATCCATATTATAATCGTTAAACCGTTTGTAGGGTCCCAACCAGAGCCAGAGACTCCCTCGTATAATTTGCCCCGCTTATTTATCGTTCCCCTACGTTTGCGGCACCGGGTCGATGCCCCTTGGAAGGGGGGCAGTGCCACACCGCTGTCCATCTTCCGGTGCCACCAAGTGGCCGAAGCATGTCTTGGCACGCAGCTGAGCGTCGCCTTCGTCTCTCGAGCTTCGATTCATTAAAAGGGCCAGCTCGATTGTTCTGCTGTTTTCTATGTTTGTTGGTAACAATATAAACAACGAGTCCAGTTCTTGAGAATGTAACGACCTAACACATAAAGGCCATCTTTCTTTCAAACACTGGAAACATGAGCCAACCAAACCAGCAGCAGTTCATTACATACCAGAATGGGTTTCTTCTTCACGGGCACAAAATCTTTCTTATACCTGGGTCACCTTCACTTCACAAGGCCAGTCTTCCGAAACGTCCTCAGTAAAACATCACGTAAATCGAAAAAGCACCTAGAATGAAAAAAAACATCCCTCGCAACAACTCAAGAGCCTTCCGCAATAAAGGAAATTTCTTTTCTCTGTACGGACAGTAAGCCTTTACCAACACATGTACTATCTTTCATTTGTATCCAAAACGCCTGTAAAATTTTCCGGGCAATCTTGTCCCTACAGACACCTGAAACCTGAGCCTACTCAGCAATAGCTTACACTTGCACTTTTGACAATGAAAAGGTACTTTACCCCTTTTCATATTCTAGACATTGCTCCTGCTCCCTTGACCTATCATAAATACCCCTCCCGGTCTGGCCTACATATACTTTTCTACTCTTCAGTCGAATGTCATACACTACTCACAATACACAGATTACAAAACGCTTGGCATGCCTCTTATCAAATTGGTCTCTCTTACTCCTCTTTGTTATTGAACATAAACCACCCAGTTGCTTTGGCGCAGAAACCACGACCGGAACGTAATACCTGCCTGACACCTCCATCAAGTCAACGCGCCACTCTATATATGTAAAGAACTACTTGTGGGTGTTTATTTCCAAACTTTGCTGCATCTCTTTTTTTGCCTCTCAGTTTTTGAAGAGTCTCTGCCAGTCCACAAATAACCCTACCTGGGAATCCGGCCACCTATGGTCTTTGTATTTGTATATAATGCTAGCCTCAGCTTTATATAATCACAGGACTTTAACAGAGCTGACTCCAGACAAAGAGCAGCAGTAGCTCATTTAGCAGTTTTTGAATGGACTGACCCGTAAGGAAGTAGCTATGTTTTAGTCCGAGAAAAATACTCCCAATACACTTTTCCATTACAAATATTTATATTAAAATCTAGGAACGCAACGTGTTATCCACTAGTAGCTCATGGGTAAATGCAAGCCCTTATTCTTGCATCCTAAATATATAAAGGAACTTTTCCACTCCTTGCGTCAATGTAGAGTCCTTATCCATGATCCCTAAGAAGTCATCAGCATACTGAAACGTCTTACTACCGGAACCATTAAAGAATGCAGAAATCGCTTTGTCAACTGGTTAAAAAGGATGTCGTATAAGACTGAGGCAGCAACAGGCCCAATACAAATGCACCTTCTCTGCACATACATATGCACATACGTTGGAAGGACATGATATTTTAACTGAGGATGTTTCAGAAGATTGGTCTATATAAAGACAAGGTGGCTCTGCTATAAGCAAAAATTGTCCCTTTGAAGCAGAAAGCCATTCTGCATGGTATGTAACGAACTGCTGCTGGTCAGATTGGCCGAGGTTTCCAGTTTTTGAATGAAGGGTTGCCTTAATTATTTTTGGCCGTTAAAATCTAAAGAGCCGGACTAGTTCTTTAAATGTTCAAGAAGTGAACGTGAACGTTATACGTGGCCGCTGCAGATGTGTACTTGTTTGTCTAGTTTGTGTCTATGTGGTAGAAGTTGTGGCTGCAATCCTTGAACAATGTGAGTGATGGACTGGGATAATTTTGCTGCTAACGTTTATTGTTGGCTAGATATCCTCTAGTGGGATGACTTGGGAGTACAAAACGTTGTGGCTGTGTATTGAAGAGGAAGTGCATGTTCCGTTTCGTATCACAGTTAGTAGTGTGCGCCTGTGTTGTGTCTCTATTCACGTCCTTTTGTGTACGTTTCCCCGCAGGTCTGGGTACTATGCAGCACCAACTTGCCCCTCAAGCTGTTATGCACCGTATATACACCATCCGCAATTGTAGAATGTTGCCAAGCTAGAGAGGCATATGTTCGCCACCCGCAGTATTAAAAGACGACAATGATTCATACGATCGCCCTTCACTAGTAGAGGGCAGCGCATTCATCACATATGTAGTTCAATAAACGCGCTCGCTTGATGTCTACTTTATACACCCACAGAGTGCTTGTAAAGGGACTCTCGCGGCGCCACAGTTGAGTGGAGGTGAAAATCATGTATAGTCTTATGTAAAGCACTCATAGAAATACATGAATGCAAAAGATTTTAAAACAGCTTTCTAGTTTCACAGGAAACCTATGGTGAAGCATTTGGTACATACTAAAACAGATAATGATAGCATGAAGCGCCATTTCAAAGATGACATTTGTAAACATCGCGAAACATATGATAAAATTGCATACAAGATAATCACAAAACTGGCGGAAAGGTGCTTTGTGACTCGGTAAATGGTTAATCGCGTAATAATTCGTTTCTAGTGAGACACCTGTTTTTCGCACTTCTCGAATGTAGCAGCGTTGTCTGAAGAGTATTAGTTAGATTCTCCGCACATAAAAACACTTTTTATTTTTTTACCCCCTCTCCGATTTCCGCCTCAAAACGTAGAACAATGCAACACTGACTCTTTTTTGCGACGCGGAGCCTTACCCGCTATTTTGGTAAATTAAGTATGTTGTAGTGAGAAAGGAGTTAGACAAGGCTGCATACTGTCGCCCTGCCTATTCATCCATTATGCTGAGTGCATCATCAGGAACGCCGGTCTGGACGAGTATTTAGCTGGAGTGAAGATCGCTGCAAAACGTATCAACAACCTTAGACATGCGGACGATACCACTTTAATAGTAGAAAGTGAAGTGAAACTCAAGAGACATCTGATGCGCTTATAAGAAGCTAGTGAGAAGTTTGGGCTTAAACTGAACATTAAAAAGACAAAGATCATGTCGTCTTGTCCTATCAAGTCCTGGAGCATCAACGGACAAGAAGTGAAAGCTGTGACAGATTTTGTCTTCTTGGGCTCCAAGATTGCCCCGGAAGGAAACAGCATCCATGAAATTAGAAGACGCCTGTTTCTGGGAAAGAGAGCCATGTCTAGCCTTAGAGAAATTAGACTGCCAGCCAAGATCCGTATAACTCGTGCTATGATGTTTCCAGTTGTGATGTATGGATGCGAGAGTTGGACTGTGAAGAAGGCTGACCGCCGAAGAATAGACGCGTTTAAATTGTGGTGCTGGCGGAGACTCTTGACAGTTCCATGGACGGCCAGAAGATCGATATTGTCGACCATAAACCCTGACTGCTCATTGGAGGGTCAAATCTAAAGTTAAAGCTCAGCTACTTTGGTCATCTGATGAGAAGAGAGGAGTCGCTGGAGAAAGATTTGATGTTGGAAAAGGTTGAGGGTCACCGGAGAAGGGGTAGGCAGCGAACGCGGTGGTTAGATGGCGTCCTCGAGGCGCTGCAGGTGAGGCTATGTGAGGTTAGGAAGATAGTTAGATACCGGAAAACGTGGCGTGATATGGTCCATAGGGTCACGAAGAGTCGGACACGGCTGAAAAGTACTGAACTGAGTGAAATGTGGAACTCAAACCTCGGCCACTGCACGCGATATGTGCACGCTGCCACTATGCCACAGTGCTTGGACATTTGAATCTGAATAATGGGTCACCTTATAAATGCAGTTGTCCTAAAAATGTCCCTTCTCACGTATTTGAATTTGCAATTACCATGCTTTTAATTACTCATGTACGCCTCAATAAATGCGTAAATCTATATTTGCATATGTATTGAGACGCATGTGAGTAAGAGTAGGGATTTCAATTACAGGCGTAATAATAATGTGATGACTAGCAAAAATATCGCGTGAATAGATGGCAAAATGATATCAATAGATGAAGTCATACAAAAAGGGATAAATAGTGTCAAAAACGAATAAATAGGGGCAAAGAGAGACAACTGAGGCTCCTAGTATTTGTAACGGGGCATGCTTTAGCATTTTTACAATGCGGCAGACTGCAGAAATCTGAACGCTTTCAGAGAGCTCCTCGAAGATATGATGCCCTTAATTAAGCTAGCTTAGTGTTTGTCGAATAGGAGTCTGCGAAGCCCAGCGAGTCCATAATGGGATTTTTAGGGTACGCAAAATTTACGCCCAAACAGATAAAAAATATCCAGTGATAGCTCTGGCAAGGCTGGGTACAGCTTTGTACCGATAAAAGCAAACAGCTTCAAAGCCATCTTTAGTTGCTTAAAGCGAAAGAAACACGAGAGAGTTTGGCAACGGAGAGCGTGCGCTAGAGATAGAACAGCGACTGCGTTTGTTGGTACTTCCATTGGTGAAACTCGACCAATGGCTAGATTCATGGGCGACGCTGCAGTACAAAGGGCCTCGGCCGTTCAACGAGCGAACGGCGCGCTGCTGTTGGCAGGAGTTGAATCCGTTCTAGCAGCATGCATACCGGGGATGACACATCGCCTCTTCCTCACGTCCTCTGCAGGCCGTGGCGATCTGGCTTGTCGATTTCGCGTTTTTTAGACTTCAGTTCAGTCTTGACTCAATTCGAATTCCACGACCTGCTCCCGCAACAGCAGCGGCACTCCGCAAAATCTCTCTGCACAAGATCACCACCACCAGTTCAAGGGGTCTCCCAACCATAGCTCCGGTTCACAAAGGGTCCCCGACACACATATGGCTGACAATCACTAATATAACGAATACACTACCCTTGCTAAGAGGCTTTGCAATCTTACCTGCGGAACACTGTTCTGGGCTTAACTGTTGCCGCATATGCCATGCTTATACTTTCTGATCCCTTCGCTGTACTCCTGATTTCTTATGCTTTCATGAAATACGTTGTCCAAAGCATGCATAACAGACATTGACTATAAATGCGTGATTCGTGAAGATCTGCGTCACTTACTGCGGCAAATACACAGATAAATCCACCACCATTAACCAATAATATCCTTTCCATTCCTCTCTCAAAAGAAATTCATTGCAAAACAAAACAAAACCAAACTTTCTCCGTATTGCATGATGGAAAACTGAATTTCCCTTAGCATGCATACTCGAACGAAAGGGAAGGAATAAGTGAGCTACTGATGAAGGAACGGAAGTATCGATGAATTCAGCACATGTTGCCTGCACATGTCTCCAAATTGCGACTTCGTCATGGATGCTAAAGGGACATACGCCCCGCCTGCAACACACCGCGGTGTATACTGCCGCTTCCTCCCTCGCGCCCAATGCCTGAGGACTGCACTTGTCTATTTCAGCCAACCTATACGTTAGTTAGAGCCGCATTCCCGTAAGACAAAAGAGTATTGTTTCTGAGCACTGCCTATTGACGAGGCAGTCTTTTGTGGAGTGCGTCTCTTTCACTGCTGTAGCGTGGTAGTCGGGTAAGCGTCACTACAGGCACTTCTGGCTTTCGATCAGTTTACCTCGAAACCTCGCACAAGGCAAATGTGAGAATGATGACGAGGCTGTTCTTCCGTGTAGTTTTATATGCACGCTTCCTAACCAAACCAGATGCAACGAAGAATACCGCGAACATTTTGTGGCCTACTGACCGTTTATAATGTTCGGTACTGTAGGTAGCGACACGGTCAACGTCCAGTCACATTGCACTAAGCCTCTACATTGGTTACTGAAGAACGTTGTGTCGCAGTGATGTGTGATTATATATTGTTACAAAAATGTTTAAGGGTCATTATGATTGACAAATGTTTATTCTAGGAATAAACAGATGCCCCTGTTCTCCAGCACATATTAGTCAATGGTTTTAATAAATGTTTTTGACGTCAGTGACGCAGTTTGCTGAGAGCAAAGAAAGTAGGATGCACTCAAGCCTAATCGAAAGGTTTCTGCGCGTGGACAACCACAACCTTCCGGTCCATGTCTTTTCCTCCTTGGGTGTCGGCCCAAAGCTTGTCCGTGTACTCAGTCACAAACTTTCGCAGCGCTTTCTTCTCTTCATCGTTGATCAAGGGGTAAACGGGGTTAAAGGACAGAAGGTTGCCTGAAAAAATATGGACGAGATACGAAAGTATTTTCAATGCGTTCACACTTCCATATTCTCTTCTAAATCTAGTTGTGCTTTCCCTCCGGTACCCTGGCCAGTACGGCCTAAACTGCCATAAATGCGGCGAAAGAGCCAAGTACGACCACAGTCTGGAACTACGCAGATTATCCGCCCCCGGATAATCCGCTGGAATATCCGCCAGCGGATATTAATTATACAGCTTCCTCTTCCTGAGCGATGGGGAACCGGGCTAGTCGGCTCGGAAACAAAGTTTTATTTACTGGCCAACGAGGTTGCTACCAACCATTGGCAAGCGGCCATCAAGCGCGTCTCTCTTTCTACTTGCTCTGAATGGCGAAAAAATGTTTTACAATGAAATACATACTGCAGTTTTCGTTTTCCGTTGAAGCTGTCTTGATAACAAAAAATAAAGCTTTGATCTTTAAACCACTTTTCCCTGCATAATGCACAGCGGGGAAAGCATTTCAAAAATTTTTTTCCCATAATTCAAACGCTTCCTGCAGCCATTGAAGGAAGTCAAAAGGGGAAGCTTATGAATACCCGTTTTTTACTGCTTCGTCACAGGCATGATGCACGATACATTTTGCGTCTAACTAAAGTCATTACTATTGAGAAGTCTGCCAAAGACAGCCATAGAGGGAAAAAAGGTTAAGGTAACACCCGTTAGCACTTGTAATATATTTCCATTCTGGTGAAAATAATTAAACCGGGACAACACTGAACGAGGATTGCAGACAGGAATTATTTCTGTTACTGGTTGTTCGAGACGTCGTTTTACACTTATTGTGTATTAAACTAATAATGACTCGTTACTATTTGCTTGCTTCGAATGATATCCAAGTTGAGAGATAATGCCGGTTCTTTTTTGCAAACCTACTGAATTCAACGTAGCTACCCTGTACCGATGCAGACAAAAGTAAACGGAGAAGGCTTTTTCCCACTAAAGCTTTTTCACGCGTTGCATAATTGTAACTGGCACTCATGTTATGTTCGAACAGACAGTAGACGTCCGTGCCCTTTCACTTGGAGAAATTTTCTTATCTCCTGAATAGAAGGCTTGATATAGAATTTTAACGGAAAAGCGTGCTCTGTTTACTTATGTCCGCAGCTGTACCTATTGTGCATTTAGTATCTAAGGTGTGAGGATGTCAATCTGCGTGCAAACATTTCTTTTTTATTGTAAGCCCTATAAATAAGCTTTACAAACTCCTATTTGTTTGTTTCATACACGGGGATATATAACCATTTTTTACAGTTTTGCGAGCATTACTAACTGCTAAATATAGCATTAGCTATATAGTGAATACTTGAGAGAACACTTTCAAAAATACTTTATTATAGTAATTTTATTATCGATGGAAAGGACTAATATAACTTTTCTTGTGGCGTACAAAGTTATCGGTTATAATAAGCAATCTTATTTACAGCCGAAAGGTAAATGTATTGGTTCCTGTGTCCCCCTACTTTATGCGACATTTTTTTAGGTGATCTGGATAAGGAACTTGCACAGTTGCTCTTATCAGGACCTATTTTTTAAATTCTAGATATGTGGATAATTATCTTACTATTTTCTCCACTGGAGCTTGCAACCCATTTCAAGCCGATGTGTCCAGTATTAAAAATGTACTTTTAGCCTCATAGATCGTGGCCTAGGTTTTGCGCATGTGCTCTCAGGTGAGGAAAACCTGCGTTCTTTAGACCTACGATTAGTGTTCCGGGTGGACCATTTATGCTGGGGTTACTTGCTCCAAACTGCCAAGGAGCTGTTTCCTTTCAAATTGTCGCATTATAAAATTTTAAAGCGCCCATCGCCTCTTCATGCATTGAGTCTTTTCTTTGAAAGTCCTCTCCCCACCAAATGCTCCCTAGCCTAGAAAGTAAGACTGCCATCCATTTGGATGCTGGCTCTATTAGCGAGTGTTCATTGCCGTCGCTGAATCCCCCCTCCAAAAACACAACGCTGCACCAGTGAGAACATTCTCTAAGCACAGGACTCCACGGAAAAACCTTAAGTTATGCCCTATGTACACAAAGTGTCACACATTCTGAAGAAGGTGGCTAACAGACTCAGTGTACCGCTGGTTTTTCAGCCCCTAACGAGTTGAAAGCTTATAACCCGAATTTGTGGGGATGAATGCCCAGAGTGCAGGTCAAACCTTCAGCGTACTTTCATCTACTATGTGGAAGCAGGCTATTCCAGATACTCCTGACCTGCAGAAGTCGGATGGTTGCTTCTGACCCTACAAGGTTGGAGCTGGTAGGTCCTCGCCGTTTGAGGTGGGGCTAGCCTGCCACCGGTGGTTGTACCTGTTGTACGCCGTGATTTCAACCGCCACCATTTCGATGGCGGACGACGGAAGTTGCGATGCGAATCTTTATCTCTTTCTTATTTCTTTCCTTTCTATTTTCTTCTGTCCGCACGAGGCAGATGAGGTGGCTCAGCAACAGAGCCAGTAGCAGGCCCGTGCAGTTTCTTTTCTTTCTTCCCACAGCCGCAACAACAACCCGCAGAATGTACTATATATTGGCCAAATGTGGAGGTGTATAATAGGCGCCTTGCAAAATATGCCACTTTGGTCAGTCATGTCACCACATGCAAGCTCGAGACTCGACTAGGAAAGGCGAAAATTCTATGCAGAATTAAAAACAAAGAGGCCAGGCTATTGTTGGGAGCCTTTCATATAGCGAAAATGGCCGACATATGCGTCAGCGGTACGGTACGGTACGCCAGTCAACCAGTGTGCGGCGGAGTACAATTTTTTGTGTAAGGGTAGTGCGAGGCGATAAGTCACGGCTTTGATAACGCATGTCGAGTGAATGTGAGAGTATGCTTACCTTATGAATGTATGTGCCTTTCTTATGCAATAAGCAACAAGTGGAAGTTGTTGCCTGTCCTTTGTCCGTTCGTTGCTCTTTTGTGTATTAAAGTTTTTCGCCAAGAAGTTTTACCAATTTGCAAAACATAAATTAGCAAAGACTAGATATTTACCCTGATAATCAATCCACATGTGTGATTAGCTACACTTGATTCTTGGAAACTTCACCATCAATAGTATGCGATCAATTTTTAGAGGAACTCTTATGTGACCGTTCAGTGGCTTTGTCGTGTCGCCGTTGGTGCTGTTGCCGGATTGACCGAGTAAAAGAGTCCCGAGTCATGCTGAAGTCACGAGTCAAAACGATTTGCTCAGACGGCAAGAAGAACCACGACCTATGCGTCACTGACTCGTCGCTGTTCATTGCCTTTTCGGAAAAATTTTGTTTGACTCGCTAGAAAAATAAATGCTGATTTGTAACAGCACACACATATACGCATTTTTCAAATTCATTGCTGCAATAGTCAAAGTCAAAGTTTATTTCCCATCTAACACTACAGATGGAAGGATCGTAGAAAAAAGCTGCCCTTGGGCAGCTTGACGAGTCTACAATCCTAATTCTTGGCAGGGAGTCAACACAAGAGTTCATACAGTTTTAAAAACAAGCACATCAAGAAGGCATCAGAGAATACACGAAACAGCAATATGTATACATAATGAAACTTACATAATGTAATTCAAAAACAAATTATGTAGTTCACGACATGGAAAAGAAAACAAATCGAGGTTAATGTGGATATACTTATTTAGAAGAGATGGCAGAGAGTATTTTAGGCATTCCCTACCAAGAATTAGTCGATGTGTTGGCACTGTCCATTCTTCCCCACGTGTTGTTGGATAGACTGATTGTTTTTCCTTACTTCTGCTAAATTCTTAAGACTTGTAACATTATTCCTGGTTTGTATTTTAAAAGTAACACTGAGGCGATATTTATAAAGATTATGTGCTTTAATAACTCTGGAATCACAAAAGAAAATCCATAATCCATAATTACAGCGCAAACGATAGGACAGAGATGAAGGAGAGACACCTTCATCTCCACAAAATGTTGCACAATCTAAAAAGAATTGGCAAACATGCAAACGTTGACGTCATATTTTTGGTGCCCATACGATTGTCCAGCCTGATTAAGAATGTAAGTTAAGAGAATAAAGAATCGCTCAAGTGCCCGATAAAGCACGCTTAACAATTAGTGCCTTGCCAGGAAGGGGTGGTATATTCGCTGTCACTGTCTTATGGTAAGCGATACATCTGCCAAACTGGCCGCTATATTAACGAAATACTAAAAGAGCATGAGTATAATGTTTCACGTGTCGCTATCACTGGCCACGTGGCGAAACACTGCAGGCACTGCAAAGACAATGAAGATGACGATGATACCAACTTCTGTGCGCCAAACTATAAGAAATGTACAGTGTTACGAAAGAACCGTGACTCGTTAGCAAGGGAGATAATAGAAGCTCATTAATAGGAAGGCTCTCAGAAGAATGCATCAGTGCTCCATCTGTCGCGTTGTCAGAAAACAAAAGACGGTACCTTGATTGCGAATATTGACAAGTGCCTGCTCACTGATTATGTTGTATTCACTCGCACGTGATTTGCATGCTGACTCGTGCCTGGTGTACTAGTTTGTCATTCACCCATGCAAGTGTGAACTGTATTCTTTCTGGCCGTCAGGGAAGTATTTATACCTGCTGGCATCCAATAAAACTTTAGTTGTGAGTCAGCGCTGTGTGGTGTCCCTCCTTCATCTCTGTCCTGTCGTTTGCGCTGTAGTTATGGATCATCAAAAATACCAACTCGCTCAACAAATGCTTTTGTCGAAGAGAAAGCTGCACTTGGATGTCGGAACGGTAAGTTTTATGTATTTAGGATATCTTTTTGCATTAAATGAATACGTTCAAGGTTAGTGAATGTTGTAGTGCCCCACAATAACTGGCAATAGTTTAAATGCGAGTTGATTATTGAATTGTATACCAGCATCTTAGTTTTTGTGGGAAGTATGTATTTTAGACTGCCTATAACAATAGTGATTTGAGCTATTTTTTCAAGATATAATAGACATGATAATCTCATGACATACTGGCAGAAAATAAAACCCCGAGGCATTTAAACTGTTAAACTATTTCTACAGCCCGTGAGTTTAATATAATATTATCGTGCGGTGGGATAACTTTGTTTCTCGGCCTAAATATGACAGCTTTGGTCTTACTCTCGTTTATTTGCGTCAGGTTAACTGCAGACCATGCCTGAAGAGCTTTCAGTGTGGCATTACATTGTTTGATTATGTCATGAAAAAAATACGCTCATATCGTTGGCATGGATGAAAAACTTTGTATTATTACTAATGTTGACAACATCGTTTAGGTAAATATTGAAGAGTAGAGGCCCTAGCGTACTGCCTTGGGGGACACCGCAGAAGAGCGGCTTCGGTTCAGACCGTATACCATTTATGAACACCACTTGCTGTCTAAACGACAAATAGAAAATTAACAGTGAGAGCGCTTTTCCTCGGAATCCATAGCAGTGTCATTTGTTTAGTAATATTTTATGATTAACCAGGTCAAAAGCCTTTGAGAAGTCCACAAGTCCACAAATACACTAATAAGAATAGTTTTGTTTCCAAGTTGCTTTGTTATATATTCCTTTTGTTGGAGTAATGCAAGTTCAGTTGATTTGCTTTTGCAGAAGCCAAACTGAAATGATGTTAGCAAGTGAAATTTATGGATGAAATTTGACAATCTTAGATGGAGCATTTTCTCAAATGCTTTCTAAAAAACTGGCAAAACAGACATTGGTCTGTAGTTGGCGAAGGCGTTGCGATCTCTTTTTTTGTAAAGAACAACAACTTTTGCTAATTGCATTTTTTACCGGAAAAACTGTAGTTTCTAAAAACATTTTAAAGATGTGAGCAAGTATGGGAGGAATTATATCAAAAACATGCTTGACTCGCCGTATTTGGATATCATCAATGTCACAGCTACTGCTATTGTTAAGATTTGTTATCACTGACACTACTTCGCCTACTATGACTGGGTTCAGAAATATTGTTTCATCTTTCTAAATTCGAACATATTTGGAAGCGTCAGATCCGGCAGCACGTGTAGCCAAGCTCGTTAAAAAAGTACTGAATACATTAGTCAGTTCAACGCCAGAAACTTTCTTCCAATCAATATTTAATTTTGTTAATGCCGTGCGTGAACTGTCCCGCTGCAGAAGTGTATTTAATCTGGACCATAGTACACCATTTCGAGCATTCTTAACCTCTAGAAGTGACACGTGATAGGCTGTTCGTGCAGACCGCAGTTTTTTAGTCAGTTTAATCCTACATTCCTTAAATACCGCAAGGTCTTTAACTTTCCAGCTGCTTAAACATTTTCTATGCAGCTTGCCTTTTACTTGTATTTCTCTGCGAAGCTGTGGCGTTATCCATGGCTTGCGGATTCCGCGTCTTTTCACACGTGGTACAAGAGGAAAGCAGTCGTAATAAATTGCAAAACCGCTCAAATGTAACTTGAATTGAGCATTAGAGAGTGTTGTATTCTTCCTCAAATGTTTCTTTCGATACGGCAAAAAAAAATCATTTTCTGAAGCCTTGCAACATGAAGCAACCAGGCTCGTCTTCCTGCCCAGAATCATAAATGAGCGCTTGAGGGGCGAAGGAGGCTTGACGCAGGCGCTACGTAAGCTGCTTGCATTTTCCGTGAGGAGAGGGACAAATTGGAACTGCATTTTCTACTTTACCGTGTCATGCACTCTGTCTCACAAACACAACGATGGCGAAGCAGACAAATATTGTGCTTTTCCTTCCATTAGGCAGGGACGCAAGCCGGTACTTGATGCGGAAATGCAGTGTGACAACTACGCAATCTATTCCGCACGTCATCAGTGGCCTTGCCGCTTACAGTCAGTTTCCTAGGCATTATAGACACTCACGTCCGTTTTGTTTGGATAATAAGGCGCCATGTTTTCTAAAGCTGCAGGCTTTCGGGAAATGAAGTTTTTTTTTTTGTTTCAAAGGCTGGGGAGGGGGGGAGGGGATAGCTTACTTTCTGTCCATGGCTTGGAGTTCTGTGTTGGCCGTGTCCAACCTTAGTTTTTAATAAAAATATAATTAGTGAGTTCTTAACAGCTGTTAAATACATTTTTTTTTCATTACATTATCCCAGTTGCTGCTGATATTATGTTCCTAGACATATTTTTTTACCTTTCAAACTCCCCATTTCTCGGAATTGTCTAAAACGTTCACTGAAAACAGGCGATGTTAGAAAGTTTTCGTTCGAGACATTGGAAGCTTTGAGGTGGCCTGCTTAGTATTCAGACAATCATTTCAACGAGTAACTCAGCAGACTGGAGAAGTGTGTACAATGGCGTCTGCCACCTTTTTCTTACCTGTTTTATTTCGGTTATATTTAGCGCTCTGTAGCTAATAAGGGTTCCGTATTCTGGCTGAAAGAATTTGTTTTCGCATTGCTTATAAGGACTGCTTGTAAAGTCGTCCAGGTGTAGGACACTCACGGATCAACTCATCCTTAGTGCGCTTCAAGGAGGGTAAGCGAAAACCTCGCAGGCCAGTGGAATGAGGTCGGCCATCTCTACGAGGTCCCTTGCGTATTTCCTCAAACCTCGTACGTCTCTGGCGCCAGTTATGGCAGGCAAAAAGTTTTCGATAGCCTGCGCAGAACAGAAGGAAGATAAAAATGACAAGCTTTATTTTGGCTGAAGAATATGAACATAAGAACGGGTGAAGCAAACGTGAGCAAAAACAAAGTACCCAGCAGTCAACTAAAATGGCTACCAAAAATTATTCGTCCAGAGTTTATGGTCGCAGATTGCCGAAAGCCATTTTAGTGTTTATAGAACACTAAGCAAAGAAAAACGAAAGTTCAGTCGGGGCGTAAATAGGTCTGGTGGCAGACTCTAGAAGTTTGTCACCAGCAATTTTAGTATTCCTTCCGTCTGCTATCATATGAGCCGCCTAAATGCTCGCTTGCTATACGGTTTTGAATCGTGCACTAATGCTTTGCAACTTCTCTCTTGAAAATGACGCTTGTTTTAGCATTGAAAACGTTATTTTAAAATATTTTTGTTATCATTTGCATTCTGGGCAAATTGATGAGGGCCAAAAAAGCAGCAAATTCAAATGGTAAGTGAGTTACCATCACATGTCTCTACGAAAACATCTCTGAAAGTGGGCCTTCAAACGCTGTCCATTAGGAATGCCTTTTTGTTGGAATAAACGAAAGTTAATAAATAATCTCATGAAACCTTACTCGTACCTGATTTTGCAACTACAATTATAGTGTCAGTGAAATATAGTACAAAGTTTCATATGACAGATCCCACAGCTGCCTATGTTTTCAGTGTGGATTAAAAGGACAACATATACAGAAAAAAGGGGGACAGACTGTTTATAGATTACACATGTGCGAATACACGGGCTCTGTGTGTCCATGTGGAATTCATATGCCAAGTATAAAGAAAGACCACAAAAGTCACATGGAGAAATATTAAAAAGATGTGGATTATGACATATTTCTTCATATAATACGGACTCCACATTCCCATCATTTCCTCCCAAATTAAGACGCTAACATTGAACTTGCGATTGTAATGCCACATAGGTCATCTGACAAAATCTCCAAGCATTTCTACGTGACTAAAGAGCGAGAACAGCGCATAGCACACCACAGATCTTGAGAAATGTGTCGTCATCGACAGAGCCACAGTTGCGTGAATAGTAAGGTTTTGTTCATTCTACTCTTTGTTGACTGGCAGTCTCCGCAGCTTTGCTTAATTCTTGCTGTAACGAGGATACTGTATTGAGTAACGCTGTTTAAAGTTGATGTGAAAAAGTTGAGAGTGGCTTAACTTGGCTATGCCTGAATATACGTAGAAAAATGTACGTTTCCCTGGCTGAACTTGTTATGGTCACTGCATGTTTATCAATGACAGACGTTGTGTACAGACATTTTTTATTATTTTTCTTCACCAAGCCATAGTGGAACTGCTGGCAACGACTTAGCTGACGATGGCACTCAATCGACTCAAGATAGAACCAGGATTGTAGAAATTGCCGACGCAGCAAGACTGCTTCGATGTATAGTCCGAAAAGTGTTTAGACAATCATGGTCTACGCTTGGAGGCTGGACATCCAGATCACGCCACTTTAACCAACTACTTCAACTGCATATATAATTTCGCTTCCCCTGCTGCTATGCTACAATCTTGTGCCACCTGTGGATTGGAGTGCCGTTTACAACGCCTATTTCCAACGCATCGGAATGACTCTAACGTGTGAGAAGTGCAGGTGTGCTGAACCGATTGCGTACATACTTTGTGAATACCATCATTTTTAGCGTAAGCCAGCCTTCCCAGCAAGATTCTGAGCCCTTGGTTGGACGAAACCTTCATAAGAAAGGAAAGTCGGGATTTCACTCCAAAAGTTTTTAAAGGACTCGTTTACTTCAAATCTTGAAGTGTGCGCTCTCTACCTCCTTTTACTATAGATCTCTGGACATGAGACCGACTCCTTTCCTTCTCGCTCTTCCTTTCCTTTTTCTCCCTTTGTTTCCCTCCCAACGTTTAGGGCGGCCTACTGGGCATCACCTAGATGTCCTCTCTGCCTTTCTATTATCTCTATCTCTGGCTTGAAAAAGACGAAGGCGTCCACTCTCTGTTCGGGCAGCTCCACTGCTCTCTTCGCTTTAATACGCTCATTCTCTCTTGTTTGAGTACCCAATTGCCAGGAGACAACCTCAGCATCGGAAGAGCTACCCTTTCCTTGTCTATAGCCTCGTTTAGCAGCAGCTGGACTCTGCTACTCTGCGCCCACGTTAAATGCTGTTATAGAGCCACCTATTCCATCGCCTTTTATACGGAATGCTGCGCATGCGACCCGCGTATAGGGTGATATAATGGCGTGGGCGAGGCGGCGATGAGGAGCGCGGCAAACCTATAGAATCTCTTTGGATAACATGATATCGGCGGATGCGCGCAATTAGCCTCTCCCGCTCACTCGAAATACTCGACTGGTAGCGCAGTGTAGGTATCGCTACAAAACGAATCTCAATTTCGGCTCATTCTAAGAAATAAAGGAATTCCTTAAATTTCATGCCTGATATGTAGCTTTCAGGAAGAGAGAATCCATGCTCCAATTAGTAACCAACGCGGTATGTTTTTAGAGGACGATTCGATTTCAGTTCTTAAACATTGATTAGAGCAAGCACATTTACAGTGCTGCATCTAGTTTGATTCCAAGGAGTAGTAACTTAAACAAGTTGAGAAATTCGTACAGCCTGCCTTTAGTTGGACACTATGGTCTGGCAATTTCGTGTTCATGCGTCCTAACTACCGAAATAAAACTGCTTGTTCTAAAGGACCACTGCATGGAAGCTGAATTTTTACGAAGCGCGTATACATATCCTTCGGTTCAAAATCTGTCGCCGTCATCTTAACAAATCAATTGCGCACTTGTCCTGCGCTTTAACGGAAGGGAAGAAGATCGGAGTCAAAGCGCAAAGAGAGAAGGGGGTGCCGTTGTGGCGGGCTGCGGAGCAACTTCAATCGTCTGGGGACCCCTAACGTGCACCTAAATCGCACAGCACACGGACGCCCCTTCGTAACGCCAACATCAAAACACAGCTTCTGGCGGTCGAGTTCGAACCCGAGTACTCCGGAACAGTCGGACATCTAAACCTCTTCGACACCGTAGTGGAGTCATCGTAACCAAAATAAGAAAAAATGGCTACGTCACAATTTTTATATAGGATCGCACGTATTTGCTTCATTAGGGCACACAAGAGCTCTCAAGGCAAGCAAACGTCACAGAGTCGTCTTCGTTAACGTGTTCTTTCCCGCAAGTCCATGAGCACTGGTGTGGTCATAATAATGTTTCATAACAAATGATAATTATTAGGACCTTACCAGTGTTCATGGATTTGCGGGAAACAACACGTTCAGTTTTTAAATGAACTTTTCCAAGCGCAATATATAGCTTTAGCTACTGGCTAAAAACAAGCAGTCAATTTATTTCGAGCACGGAAATATATTGTAGCTTTACTCATTGTCTGTTTAGAGGGTAATATATTAGAGTAAATCGCAACTTACCTCCCTGTACTTTGCCCAATGCGTATGTTCCAGCATAACCTCGAACAAGTCGTAGAAGTAGGAAGTCGTAAGCAGAACGGTGAAAAACTCTCCCCCAGGCGTCATGAGTTTTCTGAAGTTCTTCATGCCCTGGCTTTGGTCCCTCACCCACTGCAGCATGAAGAATGAGTAGACCCTCTGGAACTGGCCGTGTTCCCGCACGAATTTATCGACGTCCCCCATGATGTCGAGCGGCAGATACTCAATCTTCGGGTGCGGGTATTTCTTGGCGGCGTACCTGAGCATATTTTCCGAATAGTCGGCTGCCACAAGCCGCCGACATGGAGGGAGACGTGGCAGCAAATGCCTGCAACAAGACGGTTACACTGTATTCGCATGTTTGCTTCTTACTCAGGTCGAGCACTGAACAAAGGTCTTTCCGTGTAATTGCAAGAGAGTTGCGAAAAACCCCTTTTTCAACAGCAAAGAACTCAGGGAATATCCGTCGTAACATGTCTCTAATGACTCTAGGCGCTGGAATGTCGCATCCCATTATTGGCTTCTCTCTTGAACGTCTTGGACGAGCGCTTCTATCCTGAACGTAATCCGCCAGGAACTTTATTGTAACCAACTGAAAGCACTCAGCCAAATGCAAGCTATCGACTTCCAAGAATGAATTGCATTTCGCTGCAATTGCAGTCTGCCCATGGAATGAGAGGGCGTGGAACTAGAGGACGGAATTGACGTGTAACCAGAAGCCAGCTTTACGACACTTCACGACTGGGAACTCAAATTAACCAGTACAAGCAAATACAAAGCCCCTTAATCAGGCTGATGTCGGGACTGTCAGCACAACTATGGAGCAGTGCGGTTCCTTCGATTAGTCGCTACCAATTCACATTGAAACGTAAGGCTTGTTTTAGGAAAGGAAATGAACCCTTTGTGAGGGATTCAATGTGCCGCTTCTGTTTAAGATTTGGATTCTAAGTACTAGCACTCTAGATCAATGACTTGAAGTTAGGGTGTCCAGTAAAACAAACTGCTATGGTAGTTTAAGCCTTAGACCTATATAAAACGTTCACAACGCTAAATAAAAACCAGCACACACAACACACGCTTGTGAAACACAGGACGCGGGAATATTTCCCGCTTCGACCGCTGCCTTTAAGCGGCAGAGAGACATAAGCAGCCTGATGTAAGAGTAAAATTGCAAGTGGCCGACATTATTCTTGTGTCTTTTACTATGGTGTCCGTCCTTACCGATATCGCATTGGCACGTTCAACCTCTTATGCCCTAATCTGCCGCACAATACTGACTTTTACTTTACACTAGCAAAAGCTGTCTTTTTAGCGGTTGATTAGCGAGCGCACTCAAATTGCATGCTCCGATGACATCTCTCCATCATGTCACCTTTAACAAAAACAAATTAATATATTTCGTAGAACCAAAAATGAACATACAAATGAACGTACAACGAATGTATGTTCTAGCGAAAATCATGTTTAGGCTCGCAAATGAGAAATATGACCCTAATAGGCAATAATTAATAACAATTATTTAACAGGAAGGCCGAGGCACAGTATGTCACACTTTTTTTCTTTATTTCCTGTTAACAATGAAAAGTGCAGTGCGTCAAAGTGAAAGTATAATACCACGAAGAGCTCTAGCAAAAAGTAAGGTTTCACAGAGTTTCAGAACCGCTTTGTGTTAGCCAGCTCACTCGAAACTGGCATCCATTCAGGTTTGTTACTTTGAGGAATTTATAATGGGTTCAGGTAGTTTATACTTTCAATGAAATACTCTCTCGCGAACCGAGTATCCCCGTCCTCGTGTATCACAGCCACTCTCGTTTTGCATACACTTAGGAGGCAAACCACATGAATAAGTCATATGACACAGCCCCTTGATTATGGAGAGGCAGGAACCGTATACCATATGGTGTAATTAGCAAATGCTTTTGAAAGTCCTCTGCAGGTTATCCCATAGAAAGACTGCGCTCTAGCAGTCAAGGAAAATATGGTCTATGGTTTCCGGTTTGTGGCAAATCAAGCAATTCACCGAATACGGGGAAAAAAATACCTTTTTTCCTTCACCACGGTTCAACAGCTAATATACCACTGTGTTAAAAGAAGCAAAAGCTTTTTGCTGACGACCATACTGCCATCTTTCTAACTCTTTTTAGGACATCGTTACCTTCTCCTCCCCAGTGTAATGATCGATAAAAGGGCACTGACGTCACTGACAGGTGCTCTTTGGTTATACATTGAGGTGGTGGTGGTATAAACATTTACTGCCAATAATACAGACGGCGAGGCCTTGCCCCCTACATTGCATTTGAGAGCTCCCTCCATGTAAGGAAGGCCCTCTTAAAAGCTATCCGAGTGAGAGTGCATGAATGATCTTGTGCTGGTCCTTATCAGAGTTACTGGTGAGTAGCTTCTCCCAGTAATCTAGGGCAACCTCTGGTGAAAGAAGATGAGGGAATTAGAGGCAGGTAAGTAGTGTGTGTAAAAGTCGCCAGGTTTGCCACAGAGCTTGCAGGAAGAATAAAAATGGTCAGGAAAGCGGGCGTGCAGAAGGATGGGGTGTGGGGCTGTGCGCGTTTGTAGGTTGCGCCAATGGGCAGCTTGGGTTATTGTGAGATTCGGGGTAGGGGGTGCGTAAGTCCTCCTATTTTCTCTGTGGCAGATAAGGATATCCCGAAAGGACAGCAGGCACTCCCCGTAATCTGAAGAAGGCTGTTCCTCCCCAGCCTGGAAAATGAGGCCTCAGGCCAGGGAGTGAGCCTCCTCATTACCGGGAAGGCCTGCATGCGAAGGTGTCCAAATAAGGGTGACAAATTGTCGGGTTTGCCAAAAACGCAAATGGCGGTGGGTTTGGGGGGACACTAAACTATTGGCAAAATTTAGGATAGCGGTTTTAGAAACCAAAATTAATTTTGCAGCGGGTGTGTATGTCATGGCTAGTGCAATAGCTGCCTCCTCCGCCTCTGTTGTAGAATTGATGAGAATCGAGGAAGCAGTATTCCATTAGGAATCTCGCTTTTAAAATTTTCTTGTTATTGTGGCTGTAGGAAGAAGGAAAAGAAAATGCACGGGCCTGCTACTGTCTCTGCAGCTGAGCTACCTCCGCTGCCTCGCACGGACAGAAGAGAGAAAGTAGAGAAGAAAGAAAAAGAAGCGGCAGAAAAAGCCGCGCGCCACAACAGTCGTCGTCCACCACCTAAGCGGTAGCGGGTGCAATGAAGGCCTACAACAGATAAATTATCGGTGGCAGGCTAGCCCCACCGCAAGGGACGTTGACCGACCAGTTCCAGCCCCGTAGGGCTAGGAACAGCCCCCTGTCAGGAACAGCCACACCTTTAAAATGTTAAAGGAAGCCAAAACCTCGCGCAAAAAAACAATCAGACTTCTAATCAGACTTCTAAATTTGGTGTTGCTAGAGGACATCAAAAATTCGGGCAAGTCTTGTCTCAGTCTAACTTGGAAAACCGTACTCAGAAAAGGGTCAGTTTGGTTATGAAGAACGCAACTGGATACTAGTTGTTGTAAAAATAAATGGGTCAAACCAAGTCCTCCATATTTCACCGAGCGAAACAAATTTGTACGACTCGTTGTCTCCAAACCGAACCCGAGACGAAAACCGCTGGCAATCTGTGAAATGTCTGGGCGTAAATCCTTGACATGAATAATGATTGCAATGCATACCAGACTTTGGAAACAATTATCAAATTGCATACAGTCGAACGCGCAAACATTGATAAATCACTTGTTCCTGCCGACGCTTGACCCGCGCCCTAAGGGAAGGAAAGGTGGGAGTGAAAGTGGATAGAGAGAAAGAGGGGCCGTAGTGGAGGACTGCGGAGTGATTTCGGACACCTGGGAAGCTTTAACGGGTGATTACATCGCACAACACACGAGCGCCTGTTCGTTTCGCCTCCATCAAAACGGAACCGCCGGTGGTTGAGGTATGCACGTGATGTCATTCGCTCGGGGCAATAGCGGCCGGAGCGGCATTCGCCATATACGTGGTTGTGACTCATGTGTGCGGGCGCCGCAAATAGCCGGAACTAGTACTCAACTCGTGATCCGGGGTGCACTTTTCACGTCTTTCTGCCTGCGCCAGCGCAAACCACGCGAGTGAGTGGATACGTACTTATACCCGTGGACTTCGTGGAACAAGAAAAACATTAAAATATTCGACTTTGTGAAAACATCGGCTCGTACAACTGCGGTAACTTCGTCGTGGTGTGCGGCGTATTACATCACCACTGCTGTGCGTTGAATTCATCGATATCGGGGCCAGCTTGTGAAATGCGCTCGTAAGTTTGTTACAGGTAAAGAAATTAAAACGTACAAATCTGAAAGCGTTGTAATTTTTTTGCCAAGCGAGAGAAGCCGAGGGCCACACGTGCGTGAGGGCGTCGATGGCCGGCGTGCCGTTTTTAGAGGTGAGAAAATTGCGACGTGTACGTTCCTTTAGCTATCGCTCGACTTGCAAGTTGCGTATTACAGCAGTATCAAGTGTTATCGCTGCACATCACGTTGTTGCGAACCTAAGTTCCATGGGTTATGTGCATTTCAAGCAGAGCTATGTTGCCGACAGTAAATTTGTAATACATGCTTGGTGGGTGTGCCGTTTATGCTGCGAGCGCGCGAGAGTATTTGCACGACCTTCTGTCATCTAAATTAAGCAACAGCGTTGCTTCGCTTTACTGCTAGAACAGCGCCTATGCAAGATTCGATTGGCAGTTTGCAGATTACTGCCACTAGAAATGTGAGTTTCGCGGCCATGTCAGCTTTGTAATTGGGGTAATTAATGCACTTTCTCGTCAAGATGTGTTCTGCTATAGGGTTTTAGAGTTCTGCTGAGTGGCACCTAACAAAGGATTTAATGTGCTGCAAGTTGTGTTGTGCGCAATGGTCAGCCGGTCATTGTCTCTGTTTGGCTGTTGCTGCTGCGCGGGTGAATGCCTAGTTGCACACCGAACAGGCATTGTTATGTCCCGGAGGATCACGAAATTAGCGCTCCAGACTCCATGCGCATAAAAGGCGCCACAAAAAAAAGTGGATTTGGGAGTATTTAACAACTTGATAAAACTTTACGGGTCCCTTCCGTTATAGGGCGGGTACATGATACTGCGCGAGCCGACTCGCGCCGATGCCACCAGCGACCTCCGACATGGCGGTTGATGCGTGACGATTCTCGCGCCATCTGGTAGTACGGCCTCAGAGAATACCTCCTATAAAACCCGGGTACCCCTGCACAGTTGTCGATCATCATAACAACTGCACCACATCGGCGGGGCCGGCTATATTTTATGTTTCAATTTCTTTATTTCACGTTATTGCAAAGCTGAAAATAGATATGTAAAAGATGCACAACGACGTTATCTATCTAAAATATCGTCTGCTCACAGGAATGCTGAGTCATCTAATATACTACAGAATAAGAAAGAAACTGGTTTTTAAAACGCTTGTAATTTAAAACGCTTGTAATGAAAGTGAGCCTACTTTATATAACGAAACTGCCATGACATACTATATGTCCGATACGGGAAGTCTTTAAGGAGACCTCGCCACGTATAGGTCAGCATATATAAATTGTAAGCTTGAAAGCCCTTTGTCTTTCAAGTGTTGTCATTTTTGTTGTACCGGCGCCAAATAAACCGAGTTTACAGGCGCACCTTATATTTCTGTTTATTGCTTCTCACTACGCACAACGTTCCCTTCGTGTATCATCGACATCGTTCCATACTTGAACGTAAAATTTCCAGGCCCGCATCCAACGTCGATGAACTGCTGCTGCGCCTGGTCATCGCAGATCTCGAACGCATTGTTGAAGGCGTCCAAAATGGCTGCGTTGGCAGTCTCGTACCGCTCGGAACGCACCTCGAACATTTCGGCGTCATCGTGTTCCGGACACATTGATTGCACTTGCTGCTGCGCCATCTAGAAAGAATAAAATATAGTGAAGCGTGAGGCTCTAAATTCGCTATGCCTATAAGCTTAAGAGGTTTTTATGAGACTGATTTGTTACCTTTGCTTTTTACATTCTGTCTTGCTTCTCGTTTTTATATCAAGGCTAAATACTTGGTGTTTATTGCGAGGACAAGCTAAAAAATCTAGAGAGCGAGCAGCCAAATATCTTGTCTCATATTATTTACATACGCTCTTAAGCAGGGAGATATATTGGGTATTTTGTTAATGCGAAAGCGTTACTTTGCTATGCTCACAAAAATCTGTTCGCTGAACGTGTCCACAATATCGTGTACGCCGCAGTTGTGAGTAATTGAGAAGAGGCAGAGGTTACTGAGTGGTTCAATCAATAGCGGGTAACGTGATGTTGTGTAGGAAAAAAATATTTAGGCCAATAAGTTATTTAGGTAATTAATTAGAATAACTAGTTCACAGGAAAGGAACGGATCAATATCTGCTTCTCTTGTTATGCAAACACCTGAACCGCACCATAAGGGAAGGGAGGAAGGTGGGAATGAAAGTATGAGAAAAACGCGTGCTGTAGTGAATGTGACGTCACGCAACCGGAAGTAGAGCTGAAACATGGCATAGGAAAGGATTGGTGCACAGTTTGAAAGTAGCAAAGACTAAAAAGGGTAAGCAAGAAGTTGATTAATGTGACATAGAGGATGGGAAGTCACGCAACCGGAAGTAGAGCCGAAAAAGAGCATAGGAATTGGAAAGTACCAAAGACTAAAATGGACAAACAAGAAGTGAATTAAGCAACTAGAACAACCAGCAGCAGCATCCGCGCTTTCGAACTACTCCAATGCAGATTCTGCTGTGCTCTTTCCCTGCTTTCTTTTGTTTTCCAGATCGTTATTTCAAACCCACGAGAGATGCTCCAGGACGGTCTGTACAGGTATGTGGTGTGTACAGCAAGGAGGACATTATTCACGTAAGAGAGCTAGCCGATAAATTCAAAATAACAAAAATTAACTAATCACTCTGATCAATTTTAATACTTTTGACATTAAGGGCAACATGAGAAGAACAAATTGAAGGTCATCAGCATAAATGTTCAGTCCTATTATATTTTTTTATCGGCACTTCTGTGCGAAATATTTGACATGAAATAAATGCATTTTAGTTAGTGAAATTTGCTATCCGCAATGAAAAGAAGCAGCTAAAGTGACATCTCATCATCATCCTCATCGCCAGCCTGACTATACCCACGGCAGGGCGAATGCCTCTTCCATTATTCTCCTATTAACCCGGTTCTGTGCTAGCTGCATCCACTTGACCCCTGCGAACTTCTTAATCTCATCCGCCCACCTACACCTCTGCCGTCCCCTGCTACGCTTTCCTTCCCTTGGAATCGAGTTTGTTAGCCTCAGTGACCATCGGCTATCCTCTCTTCGCACTACATGTCCTGCCTATGCCCGTGTCTTCTTGATTTCCACCAGAATGTCAGTAACTTGAGTTATTTCTCTGACTCAATCTGCACGCTTCCTTTCTTTTAATGTTACCCCTGCCATTTTTCGTTCCATAGCCCTGTGCGTTGTCCTCAACTTAAGTAGAACCCTCTTAGTTAGCCTCTATGTATCAGCCCCATAGGTGAGTGCAGGTAATTTAAGAGAGCGCGTTGTTGGGTTAGTCGGCCATACATACTTAAAAAAAAGGGAATTGCGCTAAAAAAGACACGGACGAGAAGAGGACATGGACGGGCGCAAAATTCTTTCTTTTAGAGTGCAGGTAAGATGCAACTTTTGTATACTTTCCTCTTGAGCGATACCGGTAAGCTGCTAGTCATAATCAGCGAGTGCTTGCCAAATGCACTCTATCCCAATCTTATTCTTCTTGTTATTTCCTTTGTATGGTCCGGATCTGCGGTTACTGCTTGTCCTAAGTAGACATATTCGCTACTACTTTCAGTGCTTCGCTACCTAACGTAAACTGCTGTTCCTTCCAGAGACTGTTGAACGTTACCTTTGTCTACTGCATATTGATTTTCAAGCCTACCTTTCTATCTTTCCTGTTTAGTTCATCAATTATTATTTGCAGGGCATCCCCCGAGTGACTTAGCAAGGCACTGTCATCAGCAAATCGCAGATTACTGAGGTATCCCAGTCGAAAAAAACTACAGAACCGTGTCAAAAATACGACAAAATATTCTGTAGTTCTGTCGTAAACGTCAGATTTTCCTGTAGTTCTGTAGTACGTTTCTGTAGTTCTGTAGTTTTTCTGTAGTATGTTTCTGTTGTCTGTAGTTCTGTAGTACTTTTCTGTTGTAACTACAGAAATTTCTGATGTTACTACAGAATGTTCTGTTGTCACAACAGGTTTTCCGTCAAAAACCGCACAGAAATTTTGTTGTAACATCAGAAAATTTTCTGTCTGGAATTCTAACTGCTCCCATTCCAAGTCTGTAAGCTATTCTATTCTATTCTAAGTACTATTCTAAGCAAGCTGTGAATAGTACTGGAGAGATCGTGTCTCCATGCCTAACACCTTTCTTTATTTGAATTTTCTTACTTTCTTTATGTAGAACTATGATTGTTGTCCGGCCACTATTTATACCTTCCAGCACTTTCATGTACGGCTCCTCTGCCCTCTGATTTCGCCATGCCTGCATCACCGCCGAGGTTTCTACTGAGTCAAAATCTTTTTCGCAATCAATGAATGCTATGTATAAGGGCTGGTTATATTCCGACCATTTTTCTCTGCGAAAGTGATATCTGCGACATTTATCGGTTCAGTTCAGTTCAGTCGTTCAGTCGTGTCCGACTCTTCGTGACCCTATGGACCATATCACGCCACGCTTTAAGGTCCTGAATATCTTCCTAACATCACATAACTTCATCTGCAGCGCCTTGAGTATGCCATCTAACCATCGCGTTCGCTGCCTACCCCTTCTCCGGTAATCCTCACCCTTTCCCAACATCAAAGCTTTCTCCAGCGACTTCTCTCTTCTCATAATCTGGCCAAAGTAGCTATGCTTTACTTCAGAAGTAGACCCTCCAATGAGCGGTCAGGGTTTATGGTCGACAATATCGACTGATTCGATCTTCTGGCATTCCAAGGAACTCTCAAGAGTCTCCGCCAGCACTACAATTGAAACGCGTCAATTCTTCGCCTGTCAGACTTTTTCATAGTCCAACTCTCGCGACATTTATAATCCTAGCTAATTCATTTTGAAGATGTGCATTGTGAGAAGCCAATTTTACAAGCTAAAATGCGCATTCCAGAAGTTTAATATATTGAAATACGTTGCAGATGAAAATAATTTATAACACTTCAATAAATGTTTGCGTCGACCGCCTAAAAGTTTTAAACCAAAGATGGCCCTTGAAGCCGAAGGCAAAAAGTTAATCGTTAATTTTATAAATAACCTTTTCTTTAGTGCGGCCTACCACGTACATATATATAGTGCTAAGCTTTTGAGACTACCTCGGTATTCTGCGATTTGCTGGTCACATTGCCTTGCTAAGTAACTCAGAAGATGAACTGCAATGAATGATTGGTGATCTAGGCAAGAAAAGCAGAAAGTTAGGCTTGAAAATCAATATGCAGTAGACTAAGGTAATGTTTAACAGCCTCGGGAAGGAACAGCAGTTTACCTTAGGTAGCTAAGCACTGGAAGTAATAGGTGAATATATGTCTACTTAGGACAGGTAGTAACCGCAGATCCGGACCAAGAGAAAATAACAAGAAGGATAAGATTTGGGATGGAGCGCAATATGATTATAACTAGCAGCTTACCGGTATCGCTCAAGAGGAAAGCATACAACAGTTGCATCTTACCTGTACTAACCTACGGGGCTGAAGCGTGTAGAACAGACGGTGCAGAAAGAGAAATTTGTAGAGGGAAGACAGAGGGAAGAATAGCGACGACTGAATGGGAAAAGTGGGAGGAGCCCATCGTGGTTTACTTTTATTGCTGGATCGAATCCGGAGAGTTGAACACCCCTACAATGTGTCAATCTGTGAAAACACGCCGCATCACATCACCAGATAGCACAGTCTGAACACGCCAGCCGCGATCACTGCTCAATTTACAGGAAACAATAAAGGAAACTATATCGAAGCGCCTGTAGGAGGGTTACACGCGTTTTATTTTTATTTTCGCTGCGTGGTATTTATTCGGAGCAGCTTGTACAGTCGGTAATGCCGAATTCACAGCAGTGAGTGGCGATTATCTTTTTACTCAGCGAATATATAAACTGAAATGGTTTTATGATTTTTTAGTTTATATCATCGGCATACATTTCCAGGTTTCGCAAAATAAGATATAATTTCAATTTCATATTTTGAAGCCCACATCTGTCTTATATAAGATAAAAACATGATTATTAGAAATTACAGGCAATCTTTATGAATTTTTACTTGATATCCTAATAAATTTGCCAACTATAGGGCAAATTCCATTTCCCCTCCACTTAGGCCACGCGCCAGCGAGTGCTTCAGAATGTACGGGCATTAGGGAAATAAAGATGGATAACATATATGAATAATCAGTATATATGAAATATATCACAGGCGCAATAATACAGTGGAATATTGAGCTAGGTGATCTGCCCAAATGATGAAACACGAAGCTGAACAGACACCAATGTTTTCCTGATTTTTTCTCCTTCTTATTCCTCTTCTCCTTCTCCTCCTCCTACTTTTTAGTGTTCTTTTTCTTCTTCTTTTTCATCACTATTCTTCTTCTACCTTGATAAACCGCACAAATCCACGCAGTGGAATTGGCCAGGGTTCAGTGAGGACTGTGAAATGTACTACAGATACTGCATTAGTGTAAGAAATCAATTATCGAATAAACAAAAACCCAGGATTTAAGATCAAGGACTAGAAGATCAAGGAAAGAAATACTGAGCAAGGTATCTAAAATTTTTAAATTTGATTGTCGTGGGTACGAGGAGAATTTAGGAACGCCGGCAAGGATCTTGCCACAGTGATGTAGTTAAGTAAATAATTACTCTTCTGACTCAACGCAAATCCTTGGGCACTCGCACCTAAGGAGAGAATCGGAACAGGCAAAGTAAATGCAAATTGTGCTATTAGAAGTTCCAAATGTACAATTATTTGATGTGAAAATCTTCGCCAAGGGAGAACAAAACGCTAAATAGTTTCAATCTCTCCGCAAGCCACACAAGTTGTCGGAGTGAACCCGTATCTACATCTGTAGATATTAAAAAGGGCAATCCTGGCTCCCCATTGCACATTCTTCTTTCTTCACTTCTATGTACACATAACTTCTTCTTCACTCTCCTGGCAGTAAGCTAGCAATTCCATCTCCTTCTTTAATAAAGAAACGGAAGGCGTCTTCTACAAGGCTTCCAAATTGTCTCGCGTCAACATGTCTTTATTCTTTTTCAAACCTTCAATATTATAATGGTAAGCTGGGAATTTGTTTCCTTGCATACCTTACAGCCCTCGCAATGCACCGCAAGGTTAATGCCAGACTTCTCCGATATTGAGGTGGCTCGTTCACTAATCCTGTCGTTCACATATCTCACCATGTGGCCAATGTACTTCCAAGAAGACATGGGAATCTGGTGCCCTATTCTTTGAATGATTTCCGGATACCTCTCTCCGTGCGCATCTTAATAGAGAGTTTAGCTTACCGTGATCCGCCATCCACTACCATGATCCGCCCCCACGGGTTCCACTGCTCATGCCCAGATCCCTTGACGCCGATATATGGCGCCACATACGGGATATCGGCACATAGACCTGCCGCGTCGGGACCAATCAGCTTGTGCGCCCCGCCCACGCACGATAGCGGGTCACGGTGGCGGATCGCGGATCACGGTAAGCTAAATCTCTCTAATATATTGCCTTTCCCATTCGCCAATGCACACATACCTTTTATTTTGTTGGGAGGCTTAGAAATTATTTGAATGCCGTGTTGCCGAGCAATCTTCAAGTTGTTGGCAAAGCCATGAAGATATGGTGCCAAAAATAAATTCTTCCTCTGCGCTACACGTCCAGTCCATCTTAGCTTGTTCTGCAGCACTAAGCTTTCGCTATGCTTTATAGATAAGCCATCTGGAATCTTGTTTCCACAAGTCCTATCACTCTGGTGTAAGAGACTTTGGCCCATAAGCTGATTCACCAAAGCCGCCTTCTCAATGCCCCTTTTACTGTCTTGGAATGGTTCGGTTACACAAAAGTAAATGCTTGTTTGCTTCAGGTTTATAACTCGAACATTGATGCACTGCCCACAATTCGAGGCGTAAATGTAAGAGCGTAGAGTTCCAGCTTCTGGGAGCTCCCAGAAAAACCTGATATCCCGGCAACTTTTTGAAAAGCACCCAGTGGTATAACTCCAATTACTTCTGTCTCATTTCCTTTTTAAGTACGCACAGCATCAAAATTAATTGATGTAACAAATGATCATTACAAAGCATTTGCCTGTTAATTCTTCTCTAATCCTTCTATCAAAGGGCGGAAGGTACGCTTCACTTTGGACAGGTTCAACCCTTGAAAATATACAAACTTCACTCTTTTGAACATATTCCCTCATGGGCAGCAATCATTCAGTACAGGTAGGATCCTATTAACTCCATAAAAGTATGCGCAGACACACCTACGCCATTAACAGGAATTTAGCAAATATTCAAAAAAAAAGCAAAACTGAAAATTATTTTTGAGGAGTTCAATCACAAAAGAAAACTGAATGGTTCTATAATATGAACAAGTGTTTTTCATATTATCACCGATATTTTTTACCTAATGACCCTCTACTATTATAAATCCATTAGCTACATTTTGTCAAATAGTTGAAATCTAAGGGACGTAGTGATGCGACATACTGTTAAACATGCTATACATCCCCTGCCATTAAAATCCCCTAGACATTACATTTTCAGTCCTGCCCCTTCTAATAAACAAGATATCAAGGAATGCTACAGGTGTTCGGGTTATGGATGTAGTACAAAATTATTCGGTTATAAATATTTTGACTGAGATTTTACATAAATTTGGGCCAGATGTACAACCAAAACTTCTCACAGTGACCTGACATCTTTTTCATGCTTTTAAATAAACGCCCGTCTCTTAAGGCAAAATGAAGGACACCTCACAATCAGTGCATTCACAACTTTCAGAAGTTTAGTTGCAATTATATACTGCAATACATTTCAAATATCTTAGCTTAATCAATGCCAAATTATTTTTATGGTATACGTTTTCCTATCTTTACGATAGCCGATAGCTATTAAGAACCCCCTCTTACCTCTCGCAAAAGCGTGGTGGTAACGTTGAGTGGAAGTGGAAAAGTAATAGTTGCTAGGACTTCGATGCACTGCCCACCTATCATTGTCGAGCTGGAAAAACTTCACAAAACAGCATACAAAGAGTATTAGCTTGATCTGACTAGACGAACAAACAGACAAGACAAAAAAGGACAGGGACGTGACAGGCACACAGGACAGCGCTATGACAGACCAACTGACACAGCGCCATGATGGATCGACCCTGTCTTTTGTGTGATTCAGGCTTCGCCAAAAAAGCGCCAAAACGATAAACTATCACAAGAAACAGCTTTGGCATGGAAAAGCACAATTCTCGACGCTTCGAGGCCATCGCGATTGTTTCAGATGCATGAAAACGACGGAAACCATGTCGATTGCTGCCACGGAGCTAAAAAAAATGATAGTGCGCGCCAGCGGTAACTTACCTTCAGCGGTCCTCTTATCAAGCCTAAATACATCGTCATCATCATCAGCCCCACTTACTCACTGCAGGGCGAAGGCCTTTACCATGTTAAGGCCGTCCTCCAAGGAGAGAACTTTCACTGCTATGTTCTCTCGTGGAGCATTCAGGCGCAGTGCGTGAATTCTTTGGACGATTCTCCAAGGATCGAATCCCGCTGGCGCGCCTGCATAGGGCGAAGCGCCGTTTGTTGCCGTTCGTAACTTGCTGCTCCCACGTACGGCTCACAAACTGATGCACTCTACCATCGCCACGATGCGGCCTATCTGATCAGCGTGAAAGAAACTTCTACGGCATACTACGCGGTAGCACGTATACTTATTGACAAAAAGCATAGAGAAGAGACAAGAAGAGCAACAGGCTACGGCATCGAGCCTTGTATGCTTGGGTTGCAGCCGGACCAAAGGGCTGCTGTACCGGCCACAAGGTTCTTTTTATTTTCGTCGAAAGAGTTTCCTGGGATTTAGCTTTACAAAAACTTTCAATGGAGCGCTATATCTCGCATGGTTTGAATGTTTTTCGTGCACACTTACCTCAGCAGCAACGCGGGATGAACTCCACCACCAGCCATGGCAATTTAGATCATTGGTGCATATTTACTCGAATTGGAATATTGCAAATGCTTCGGCATCGCAACCGATGCGACAACAGTGATTATAAGAGTTCTGTACGTTTTCTTTTTTTTTGACCAATTCACTGAATCGTTGCAGCAAGTAAACACTTGCATTTACTTATCCTGGGAAGCCATGGCTCTTCGTCTTTTCCACTGCAATGACATGAGCTAGCTCGGATCCGAGGCTTGGTTATGCTTTATCAGAGAAGTGGCAATTCATTCTCTACGAAACGCTTCTTTTGAAGAATGCGTTTGTAACAGAACCAATATGGCTGATGGCGGCGGCCATTTTGTAGGACGGAGCTACAAGAACCAGTTCTGCGCACCGACTGGCTTACTTTAAAGGACACTGCATGTCCCGGCCATGGTCATTTTTCTTCCTGATTCGAATTATATATCAGTAACTTTGGTTATTTCTCTCGCTCACTCTGCACGCTTGCTATCTCTTAACGTTACACCTACAGTTTTCCGATCCCTAGCTGTCTGCGTTGTCTATAAGTTCTAAAGAACCCTTTTCGTTGACCTCCTCATTTCAACCCCAAAGGTGAGCACTGGAAAGATGCAACTGTTCTATACTTTCACTTGAGCAATACCGATAAGCTGCTTGTTATATTCTGCGAGTACTTACTAAATACGCTACTTCCTAATCTTCTACTCCACGTTATTTTTCTTCCGTAGTCCGAATTTGCGGGTACTACCAGTCCTAATTTTACATATTCGCCTACTTCCACTGTTTCGCTACCTATTGTAAACTTTTGCTCCTTCTTTAGGCTGTTCAACATTACCTAGTCTTAGTTCTGTATAATAACTTTTAGGCCAATCTTTCTTCTTTATTAACTAGGTCCTCCATCATTATTTGTAATTCATTCCCCAGAGTTACTTAGCAAGCCAGTGACCTCGGGGAATCGCTGATGACTGAGGAATTCTTTATGAATCTTTATCGAAAACTGGATAGTACTGCAGAGATCGTGGCTCCTTGTCTAACACTTTTCATTACGGAGACTTTATCACTTTTCTTATGCAGAACTATGGCTGCTGTGCAGCTGCTATAGACAAGCGTCATGTTTGTAAACAAAGGTGGCGCTGCGATTAGCAGCGACATGGGTGTAGGCAGAAACGCAGCGTGCCTACAGTGTGCCATGCAACGCTGCCTTCGAAACCAGTTTGAGCGTGCACTATTTTGAAGCCTAAGCTTCGCATGTGTGGAGAAATTTTTTGGTTTTCGATTGTGGAGTAGTTCAGCACTTTTGGAGTCAATAAACCTTTTAATTATCGTGCGAAGAGCTGCAATGGCTTCCTATTCGTCGTTGCTTCCTGCGCGCGGCTACGGTGGCTTGCTGTAGTGACATTAAGCTAAATGAAAATGAGAAAGCGCAATGTATATGAAAAACTATTAGTTTTACATATCCATTGCGCCAGCATTGTTTAACTCCTAGGCCTATTGCTATAATAGCGCATGAATGAGGTCGACGATTGAATGACTGAAAGTGTGTTTTTCATATATGACGACTCTTTTGCGGCTTCAAGCACCTTCAATCAAAATAACAATATTACAAATAAATATCGTGAACTAGAAATCACATTCTTAGCTCTGTGTAGCGGAAACTTAAGTCACAATTTCACTGAATAAAAAATCAATCATTTAGTTTTTTACAACATATTCGCCTAGGGCGCGCTGCCAGCTTGTTTTATCCTGCTCGATAAAAAAAAACGTTTGACGTCTGTTTCATCGTGCAGACGTATCCAAGGTCATTCACAGGCTGATATATACATGAAGGCCTGTAAGAATGCTTTCATTTTGTTCTTTTTTCTCTTTAGAAGAGATGCATGAGCGCAAATTTTGCGACGTCCTGCACGGTCGCTTGCAGCGAACTGAGCGAACTGCTGAGCTTTTTAACACACTTGGAAACATGTTATTCAAAAAACGCGTTATATTTTTCTCATTTTGCACACCTCATAGCCGATTCTACATTGGGACATAAGTCCATGATTTATATCATACATAAGTATCCTGCTTGATGACACGTACGTCAATATTTAGTTCTTTCGTCAAAATCGTAATACCTTCAAAACGAAAGTTCAGTAATCTATGAAATAACGCTGCGTGACTTTGCCCGGATACTCATGATGTTTACTCGCTTTCTAGGACCGGTGATGAAAAGTACATCCCTCGTTGAAACTCGCAAAAAGTGATATCAGTGAAAAGACGCTCCGCAAATTTGGGTCCTGCTTTGGAAATACCGCGCTGGAGTGACCACTAGAAGTGACAGCAGTTACTTTCACAGCAGCTTTGTGTCCTTTTCTGTACGAGCATATGCACGGGCACAAGTGAACCGAACTCACAGCGTATCTTCTATTATGACTTGATATAGTATATACAACGAAACGTGCGCGAGCTGCAGGTGTTTGTTATTGCGCCATTCATCATGCGACTGAAAATTAGTCACGACAATTAAGAACCGCAAATAAAGTGATCAACTTTCAGTACAGAAGTGAAACGCAAGTTAGCCGCGAAGCAATCCGTCACCGAAGTGTCTGCTTGTCGCGCTCAACGCCGTTGCCCATCGCTCTCATGTTTATCCGACCACAGCAAACATGTGGAACTAGGTGCTATTTTTTTTTTTGTGCCTTGGAAGTTGTTATACTCGGTAAGTACGCTCGGTAAGTATATTGGTAAGTATGCTCCAAAACACAGCAACTGCCGCGCATCCAATGCAGACCGCGCGAGCTTTCGCTTACACCCCGAAAATCACTGCTGTCGCCAGCGCTGCCGCATCTTCACTGACGTCACGGGCTGACGCTTGTCTGTAGGGAGTATGCACTGGTGTGCCGTGTGCGATGCAATGAGGATAATTCAGGCGCCGCCGGCCATGTTCGGGTCGACGGAAAGAACAGGGTGAACGTACTTAAAAAATGCTGCCGTGCGGTTTCACAAGCAGTGGCTTCCGCAGATATGGGTTACTGCGCTGCCCTAGACTGTAATAGAGCAAGAAATGGAATCTCAAGAGCTGCGCGAAGGATCCTGATCAGCAAACGAATGAAAAAGATCTCGAGATGCGACGTCACATATCGGTGTAAATGATCAATCATTGACCATTATAAATTGGGGCGTAGACTCGTACCCCCACCAGATGCTAGCCTAAATAGTAGAGACGCTTTCGCGTGGAGGCGGCTACAAACTAATACGTTCATGAACTCGGTCTGGGCGTTTCACACACTACCAGACATTACGGACAATGATCTTAGCAATCGCTGTGAGGCGAGAGGGACCCTCGACCACATAATTTGGGAGTGCCCACAATCTACACGGATAGAGGAAAATATTACAAGTAGAACTGCCGGGGATAACCTGCTGCGAAGCGCGGACCCAGCGATTTAGCACCGCACCGTCTATCTGGCGGAAGAGGCCGCAACAAGCCAAGGGCTGCCTTCCAGCCTCTAATCCGCGGGCGCACGACCTCCCGTCTTCCCCGGCACGCGTGCAGGGGAGTGGAAGATGACGCCCATTTCCGATGGAAATAAAAGTTGTGCAACCACCCAAATCAATGATCAACCGGCTGTATATTAAGGAAGACGTGAAATTTTTGTCAACAATGGTGGGGCTCAAATCTTCCGGATATGCCCTGGCAGCCAGATGATCCATGTACGACTGTTCTTCAAACATTCGTCGCCGTATTTGAGGAAAAAGTGTAGCTTGACAACGTATATGCGGCAATATACTTCACCGTTTCCAGCCATGCATATGCAGCCCACTGCCAAGACTTCATGTCGTGTTTTGCGACAATCGAAGACTTAGTTGAAAGAAAGGTACGACAAACAATGAGGGTTGTTGATTATCGCGTTCCATAAAGTGAATTAGCAGTGTTTTAAGTGATCCGGGACAAATAAGAAGAAGTGGAGGTTTCCAAACGTCCGAAGCTAGCGCTTTTCCACTTTTCTAGATTTTTTATCACTGTGAGCTATTTGTGATCTCGTCATCCTTCGGGATGGAGGGCGCACGACCCCTGATCCCACCTGACACCATCGAACAGGCTGCGGCTACTCGACGGGTCACCTCAACGTCGCGGACGTGGAGCTTCCAGACTCGGCAGATGACTCCACGGTGACTGAGATGGATTCTGACAGCAGCTGCACGCCTGTACAGTCGCACCGCCTGAAAAGGAAGCTGCGCCAAACACAAGTAATGAGTGAGACACCAAAGAAGAATGCTGAAAAGCAAGGAATCTTTTCCGTGGCGTTCGTACCAACAACGGCGACGGCGAATCTGAATGGTATAAACAGATAGCATCTTACCCAGTTTTTCGACCGGCTGGCTCCAGGTGATTTGACGAGGTCAGAATTAATCCCTGGAAGAATGTCCTGACCGTGGATGTCCAATAGCAGGCTACAGGGGACAAGCTGAAAGGCATTGGTACGATTGGCAACATGCCGGTCCGTTCCTTTCTTGCACATGGGAAAAAGTCTACTGCATGTGTATTCACCGACGGTGACCCCGAGATAAGTGAAAGCAATCTCTGCACGCTGACAAATCTACGGAGCGCATTGTGGATGTTCATCGTTTCGGCCGCACAAAGTGCGGTAAATTAGTCTTTGAAACTGAATCCCTCTCATCTCATGTTAAAGTCGGCTATGTGAGACAGCCAGTTCGGATGTATGTTCCAAGACCTGTTCAGTGCCACAAATGCAACAAGATCGGAAATGTGAATGCCGTTTGTCGAAACGAGGTATCCTGCCGTCGATGCGGTGGTACGCATCCTCATGAGACATGCCAGACGGATACTGTGAAGTGTGCAAACTGCTCGGGCGCCCATGAAGCGATGGCTAAGGAATGTCCTAACATTCGGAACGAAAGACGTATACTAAAGAAGATGGTGCGAAATAACTCGACTCATCAAGAAGCGGCTGCGTCTATTCGTCATCGCAAGCACCGTTCCCGACGCCGACACAAGGAGTCGGAAGGCAAACCTAGCCTGGATAAGTCAGCTTCACAGTTAACGTCAGCTCAGGTGCTACAACAGATTGAGCCTAATCCCGTTAAGAATACTCATGCTGTAATGTCACAGGCAATGTCACAGGCCAAGGAACAGACAGAAGCTGTTGTATTATCTGCTGCCTCTGATGTTGAGTTGCCTCGTCTACCATCAAAGGCCAACACGAGGCCTCACCCCAGTTTGGTTGCTGGAAATTCCGAGAACCCCAAAAGCCAGCAAAACAAAAATGCCGAAACAGCTGGTTCGTACAATGCTGGTGCTGCTCTCTGGTATCAACATGAAAATAGCAAAGTTTCCTGTTCAGTTTTTGGACGCATTTTAGCAGCTCTGGCGGCATTGCAATAATTTACAATGGCGCAACAAACTAACGCCACCTCTGTGACGATGCACTTTCGCCGCAATGTAGTGATGCAATCGAATGCCCGAGGCCTGCTTGGTCGGCTGAGTGACAGCGGGTACAGAAGTACAGCTTTACTGTGATTGTGATCTGTGAGCCAACATGCCGGCTACTTTTCACCTTTCTGGATATGTTCTGCTATGGTCTCGGGAAGCAGACAAAACAAGCAAAGTGCTGGTGTGTGTACGTCAAGACATTGCGCACGTCCGCTTTGCTCTACAGCCCCACAACACGAACCAATACATTTGTTTGACATTAACCCTGAAAGGACGAGTGCGTTCTATAATTGGCGCTTATATTTCACAGAGCGATGGCTTGGACAAGTCATATCTATTTTCAACATCCAATGTTGTGCAGCTCCTCGTATTACTGTGGGGGACTTTAATGCTCACAACCCTCAGTGGGGTAGGGCCATAATGAGCAACCGAGAAAAATACCTAGCAGACGTTATGCATACGCAAGATCTCGTCAATATAAACGACGGCCCACAGACTTTTCTATGCGGAACAACCTAGAGCAGCTGCTTGGATGTGGCGTTTGTTTCCAGAAGCCTACATCCCTCTGTTTCTTGGTGTAGTGATGTGGAAACGCATGGGAGTAATCACAAACCAACCTACGTATGCATCAAGTGGTTTGCACCTGCCACTTCGCCTCATGTGCAATACACAGACAGAGCATCGGTGCCGACTTCCAGCGTGGACCTCTAGATACCATCTGAAATAGAGGGTCTGGTTACTTTCTTTCTCAGAGAAAATACTCGCTATGTTTGTGTGCCGGTATCAGTGTCCAGCATCGACGTGGAATGGAGCGGCTTCGCATGATCCGCCAGCAGGCTGAAAGGAAGTACAGGAGATCGAAATCCGCGCAAGATCTCGCACTTTCTTGCCGAGCTAAACGACAAGTTTTGCGCCACCTGGAGAGGTTAGGAGGACAACGTTGGAGACAGTTCCGCTCATCACTGGATCCCCTTAAGCCCCTGTCGCAAATCTGGCATGTTGCGAGAAGCTTTCGCTCACCTCCGCGAGAAAGGCATCCTTTTCGTGCCCTGGCCCTTTATCAGCGCCGCAATGAAGTTGACGTAGCTGAATATTTTTGTAAAATGATTGTGTGCACAAACCAGGCACAGTTACCATTTTCAGATGTTTTTGCGCCACCTTCGCCGAATGATTATTACGACGTGCCCTTTATAATAGCTTTATAATAGCTGAATTAGACGCCGCTCTTGCTTCTTGTCGGCATTCATCTGCACCTGATCCTGACGAGATTACTTATTCAACTTAAACAAACCTAGGCAAGGATGGTAGAACTGCACTACTTAATTATTTCAATAATATATGGGCTTCTAGTATTGTTCCTGAACACTGGAAGATTAGCCTCCTGGTTGCTCTTTTGAAGCCTGGATAGCCTCCTCTCGAACTTACCTCATACCGGCCAGTTGTCCTAGCAAGCTGTTTTGGAAAAGTTATGGAGCGATTGCTGCTGGCAAGACTTGAGTGGTATCTAGAAGGTAATGATCGTTATCCGAATATGATGACTGGATTTCGCCGGGGACGCTCTTTCATTGACAGCGTCATCGACCTTCTGGCGACAGTAGAACACGAACAGCGTCACCGTCGACTAATACCTGCTGTCGTTTTAGATATAAAGGAAGCTTACGACAACGTCCTCCATGATGCTATTCTTGATGGACTTGACAGCGTGGGAGTTGGCGGTCGGCTGTATTTGTGGATTGCAAGCTATCTCAGTGGCTGCTCTGTTTACATGATAACGCCTGAAGGAGATACTACCCGCTTTCATTACGGTCGTGGATGTCCACAGGGAAGAGTTCTCAGCTTGCATTCCGGCCACAAGGCAAGAACAAAGCAATTGTGTTTCTCCACTTGTGGAAATTCGATTGACCGTATCACATGCAATAACTTCGAAAAAAGACTATTATTTCAGGCCAATTTTATGGGAGTGGTGTAGAAAGCAGAGAGAGAATATCAAGCAGGACAGTGCACTCTGTAAGCAGGGTGTTGCATATAATTGTTTATTCATAGACAAAATCGTCGGTGTATATTGAGTGCAGTAGAGATAATGATTCCGCTCGTTTTATCATTAGTGACGTTTCTCTAATGCTTGGTGCGTAGATATGTTTACGCCGGGGCTCAAAGAAGCGAGATCTTATATAAGCATGGTGGCGTCTGGTAAATAAGAAAGAAAGCAGAAACGAGTAGCTTGTTTTGGAAGAAACACAGCCTTATGTGGCGCCGTATGCTGTTTGAGTGCTGACGCTGTTTCTCTGATCGAATATTTCTAAGGGCTGCTAGACAGACATATAAATGAATTGTCTGTCCATGTTAGAATACGAATATGCGGTGAAAGCAGGAGCTCAGTTACATTTTCATCAACGTGATTACCTTGTATATAAGACTAATGTCAAACCTTTTGAGTGTGCTACTTTGTCACCATTGTCAGCCTCTCTGCCCTCACTGCAGTGCAAAGGCTTCTTGAATTAATTGCCCGATGCGATTCGTATATTCGCGCTGTGTGCAGCAGCGGTGAACAAAAGCAAGCCGCTATCCTTGCAATGACGTTGATGGCGCCATTGTGGTTTGATTAAAGCAGCATAGACATAGATATACGCTGAAAGAAGGCAGGGGGAATGTGAGCCGATATATTTTGTGGAAGGCTTGAATACTTTCCTGGAATACTTTATCAGTAAAATATATACTTCGACTAAAGTTCCACTGAACACGATGACTTCTTTATTTTGTAGAATTATGGAGGACGCTTAGGACTTTCTAAGAATGTGAAGCTGAAGCCTAGATGGAAATTTTGTAGCCAATTCTTTCTTACCATTCCGAGCTGCGTAAGGAGTGTTTTCAGAGGCACATAGTCCCGTTTCTCTACCTAAGTGCGTCTTATATAAAAGTGCGTGACATACATAGAACCGAAAATGCAGTAATATTGCCGCGTGCCTCTCGGAACCGAGGAAAAAAAAAGAGGACGAAGCTGTGTGTGTGAGACTGATCCGTTCATATGTTGCTGCCTTCTACTAAGTGGAGGTGCGGGGTGCGATTCGCCTTTTGCTGAGTTCCATCCCTCAACGGCAACCGAGAGCCCCCACGTATTTGACACAGGTCCACCGCAGTACCAGCCGCCACCTCCGAGGTCAGTCACCAGAGTTCGGGCCTTTGGCCTGGACGCCAGTGCCCACCACGCATAGATCGAACACGAACATCGTAGCTAACGGAGAGAGTTCACCCCAGTTCGTTGTCCTCCAGTCTCGGACGCCACCGTTCATTCATGGTGAGCATTTATGAGGACGCTGAAGACTGGCTAGACGAATTCGAAAAGGTCGCCAACTACAACGGCTGGGATGAGCAAAGGAAGCTGCATACTGTGTACTTTGCTCACGAAGTCCGACACGGCGGTACGGACAGAAACTCAACATGTGACCGGCCACGCCACAGTGGTAACAAAGGGGCCACTGGTCATGGGCACGCCATACGTCACTCTTTCGAAACAGTGCCTCGGCTAGAAGAAGAGGACGACGCGGTCTCGGTTCAAGTGGTGGGGTGTCTACTCTGGCTCTAGGGGAGTGGGTACCACTGTGGTGCTGCCTTGGCTAGAGGATGAGGACGACGCGGGCTTGGTTCAAGTAGTGGGGAGTCTGCTCTGGCTCTAGGGGAGGGGTACCCACTGTGGTGCTGGTTTGGATTAGGCACAGTAGTGTTCGCTCTTGAAAAATTTCAAAGGGTATTCTTCTGAAGCACGGATGCATACGTAGGCACATTCAGTGGCGGTGGTTGCACAGCAGGCACAGACGGCTCCGGGACGACTTGCCTAACTTCCTCACGAACGACCTCCGCGAGTGACGGAAGCCTCAATAATGGCGTTATATTCTGTAGCTGAATGCGTCTCAGAAGCCCAAACGTTTTCTTCGTGCAAATCTGCTGGATGTAATCGACACTAATGAGGGTGATTTTTCTGCTTATGAGAGAAGTGAAGATGAAGTGTCTGAAGACAGCAGTGACGAAGAAGAGGACGGCTCAACTGTGGTTGACGAGGCTGAAGCAGAAGGTCTGATCACGACAGATTTTCCTACAGCTGATGTGAAATCCAGTAACGCGAAGAAGCGGTACACATGGCTGAAAAAGGAGTTCGATAACGAACTGGTGAATTTCGAGAACGACTTTCCGTTGCCACCTGCAGAGCCGCTGAGCCCTAAGCACTACTTTGGCATGTTCATTTCTCGGTCCATGTTGAAAGCTGTTGCAGATGAGAGCAACAAATACTACTTTCAGAAACATGGAACGCCCCCAAACCTCACAGTTAAAGAAATGACATCTGTGCTGGGGATGTTCTTCAGGATGGGACTCGTAAATATGCACAGGGTCCGTGCCGACTGGGAATATGGAAGCAGATACGAATTAGTAGACCAGGTTATGGCGCGAAACAGGTTTGAAAATATAATCAGGCACTTGCATTTCTTTCATAATGAAGCTGCCACTGAACAAATTAAAGAAGACAAGTGCTGAAAGTACGTCCATGGCTCACTTCCTTACGCAGCAACATGTCTGGCTTGCCACAAGAAAAAAAGTCAGCAGTGGACGAAATCTTGAACTCTTTCCGTGGACGGTGTTACATCCGTCAATACATGCCTAATAAAACTAAAAGCAAATGGGGCCTGAAGCTTTGGGCACGTTTTGGAGAATCAGGTCTGTGTTACGATTTTGATGTATATTAATGCTGCAACAAAGGTTTTTATGGATGGCTATCAGCTTGGGTTGGGAGCTGGTGTTGTGCTTCAGCTATGTTCGAGCCTTCCAAAGCGAGACAACAATCTAGTGGTTGCTGGCAACTTCTTTACTGGCCCTCACCTTGTAGAAGAGCTCACAAGAATTCGAATCTCCTACATTGGCACAGTCAGCGAAAAGAGGTTCAAGTACAGCAAGTTAATGGATGACACACTGATGAAAAAGCGAGGTCGGGGTGCCTGGGATACTTCAGTTGCCTCCTGTTATCAGAAGGCAATGGTGGCCGTGAAGTGGTATGACAACCGCTCTGTAACTCTCCTTTCCAACTGCATTGGTGCCAACCCGGTTACCTCCGTGAAAAAATGGAATATCGAGGAAAAAAAAACATGTCTTTGTAGATTGCCCAGCGATCATTCCTGCCTACAACAGATCGATGACTGGCGTGGACCTTCTTGACAAAATGTGCTTCTCATATCGTTTTCCCGTAAGGCCAAAGCGCTGGTATATGAATTTATTTTGGCATACGCTGTCGCTGCCGTTAATGCATGGCTCATGCAGAAAAGAATCTTTCATCAGCAAGGATCGTCGCCCACACCCTTGAGAGAATTCCTTTCCGAGCACGCTACAAGCCTTATCTTGTACAACAAGCGACCGCCAGGGCGCCATTCAATTCAGAATGTTACAACACTCAAGAAAATGTGCTTAAATGTCCCTCGCGACGTCAGAAAATACAGCAAGGAACACTGGCCTATATGGAATACACGGTGGAACCACTGCAAGGCATTCCCAGGGGGCTACACCTATGTATCTTGTTCGAAGTGTCAGGTGATGCTTTGTTTGAACAAGGATCGCAACTGTTTTGTAAGCTACCACCAGTAGGCTGCGGACAGTCTTGCTTCTTGCTTATGCTTTTTATTATTCTGGAAATGATATGCACCAAAAGGGACGGTGCTAGTAAAAAGTTTGTTCTCTTGGCCTGACCTCAGTCTTTTACTTTACTGCCCAGTGTTGCATATATGCAACACTCCACATTTAAGTCACAAACTATACCTTCGAATTTTTTATTGAATATTCATGCTCCCAGTGACTCTAAGAACACGAGGAAGAAATATTTTAAAATTTGGAACAGTGTTTCTCATACTGGGAATTAATGGCGTCACCAGAACCGTTGAAGCCGGAAGCATAGACGGCCGGTGACACGGCGAACACGTCACGGTTATAGTCCTGTGTTGAAGTGTTTCTTTCATCGTGGTGGCCTTCGCTAAAAAATCTGATGTCGTGCCGGGTGGATTGCGTGCGAGCCCAGTAAACAATTCTTGTTTTACCCCAAGCATTAGGTGGCACACGATCGTCTCCTCAGACATATTTGGATCAACACGCCTAAAAAGGTGAACCATGTCCTCATAATACATTCCAACTCTTTCGTTCGTGGCTTGGCAGCGAGATCGCAGTGCCGACTCCGCACGCTTCCTTCGGCCATTGGCGCTGTAGGTCGCCAACAGCTGGCGACGAAAGAGGCCCCATGATGGTAGCGTCGTTTCGTGGTTGACGAACCACGTCCACACCGGACTTCGTGGTTTTAATTCGCATGCACGATGTCCTCGGAGAAGTGAACGACCACCCCAAATCGAAGAGTACCTTTCGGCGCATACGGATCCCCCACGGCGCATACGGGTCCCGCGTCATTACCTCTTCCCGTTATTGTTCCCCAAGTTCACCTCCCTCTATATACCGCACTGGCCGCCTTCCAAGCCCCCACTCTCCGAGCCGCCGGGAAAACTAGGAACAGCGACCAGCGGAGGTGAGGCCGCTGATGAGCGAACTGCCCAACATCATCCATCAGGTTTATTGCAAGATAATGGCTGTCAGACGGCCAACATCCATCCATCAGGTTTATTACAAGATAATGGCTGTCAGACGGAGTCTGTAACGATGAACCTGAGTGCGCAGCTTCGGACATAACGGTTTCTATCGATGATTTTCTCATTATCGCGTTAGTTGATACAGGGGCGGAGTATTCAGTTATGAGCAGTGGGTTAGACAGGAAATTGAAGAAAGTTTTAACCGAGTGGACTGGGCCTCAGATTCGCACGGCAGGGGGACACCTTACATCCCGGCTGGAAGATGCGTTGCGAGAGTTGCAATTGACAGATTTGTTTATGTTGGCGACTTCGTTGTTCGTGCCCACTGTTCGCAAGACGTCCTATTCTGCTTGGACTTCTTTAACGCTGCGATAATTAATTTGAAAGAATCACGTGTGATGTTTTCGCCTAGCCAAGCCATTGCGAGATCTAGCGTCGACAGTTCATCAACCGCTTTACGTATTACAGCTGAAGACGTTACGGTCCCGCAAAGGTGCAGCATTATGGTCATGGTAGAAAGCGACGCATCATGCGACCGCGACGTACTGGCAGAGAGGAACGTGGGCCTGCTTCCTGAGAAAGGGGTCTGCGCTGCAAGAGGACTTCTTCGCTCGCGGGATGGTTGTGCGAAGCTTTGAATTACGAATTTTGGGGACCAAGTTTCAGCACACTAAAGGAACGGCCATCGCCTATGTTGCCGACTTTATTGAGCCAGCGAACATTTGTACTCTGGCGCCGCCGTCGCCAGCCGGATGCGATACACCCGACATCCTATCAACTGTGGACGTTAATCCCAATCTGCCGGTGGTTGAGCGGCGGCGACTCCTAGAGCTCCTTCGGGATTTTGCTGGATGATTTGCAACGTCTTCGAAAGTTGGGCGCACCCCAGTAGCTAAACACGGCATTATGGTTGACGCGGAGACCACGCCGATTTCACAACACCCATACCGCGTGTCGTCAATGGAACGTGAGGCTATTTGAAGCCAAGTGCAAGAAATGCTTACCGACGACATGGTGCAGCCGTCTACCAGCCCCTGGGCTTCGCCTGTAGAGTTGGTGCAGAAAAAAGACAATACCTTGCATTTCTGCGTTGATTATCGCAAGGTAAATCAGGTAACGAAACGGGACGTATACTCACTTCCGCGTATCGGTCATTGGACCGGTTACGCAATGCCAAATATTTCTCGTCGCTTGACATCAAGAATGGCTACTGGCAGATAGAAGTGGACGAAAGGGAGAGAGAGAAAATAGCGTCCGTTACCCCCGACGGCCATTATGGATTTAAAGTGCTTCCTTTCGGTCTCTGATCTGCGCCAGCAACCTTCCAAAGAATAATGAACACCGTTCTCTCTGGACTGAACTGGCAAGCGTGCCCAGTCTATCCGGACGATGTCGTCATTTTCGCGTCTAGTTTTGAGGAGCACCTCAACCGGCTGCGAATGGTACTACCGGCGCTGCGTTCAGCCCATCTGATGATAAAACCGCAGAAATGCCATTTCGGATTCCAGGAGCTCCTCTTTCTTGGCCCAGTTATTAGTGCTGAGGGCGTAAAACCAGATCCCGACAAGACTGCTGCTGTAGAAAACTTCCCACGCCCATCCGACAAAAAGTCTTTTAGAAAATTTGGGGGGCTTTGTGCCTATTACAGGCGTTTCGTCGAGAATTTTTAACGATTTCCGAGCCTCTTACTCTTCTTACCCGAGACAATGTTCCTTTTGCGTGGCAAGAAGATCAAGAGGATGTCTTCAACGAGTTACCCCGGTGACTGCAGGCCACCCCGATGCTTGCGCAGTTTAATGAAAACGCTGCTATGGATATTCATACCGATGCCAGTAATTTTGGACTCGGTGCAGTTCAGATTCAGTTGCGAAGTGGCACTGAGAAAGTTATCGCTTACGAGAGTCGTTCTCTTTGAAAAGCAGAGGCAAGCTACTCAACTACGGAAAAGGGATTTCTCGCAGTAGTTTGGGCGATAACTAAGTTCCGACCCTATATTTATGGACGCCCTTTTAGGGCTGCGAGTGACCACCATTCGTTGTGCTTGCTAGGCAGCCTCAAAAACCCCTCTGGACGGCCTGCAAGGTGGAGCCTGGGTCTCCAAGTGTACGACATTACGGTTGTATACAAATGCGGCCGTAAGCACAAAGACGGCGATTGCTTGTCGTGTGCACCAGTTGACGCTGCCCCTCCCGACAGGGAAGACGACGAGTTCCAGTTTCTTGCTATAGTCATGACCACCGACATGGCTCAGCGTTAACGGGCTGACCCCGGTTTACGCCCGCTTATTGAACATCTCGAAGGCCTTGGTGTAGTGTCCCACGTGCTTTCGCGCGGGGTTTATTCTCCTACAGCGTTCGCAATCGTGTCCTATATAAGAGAGACTTTCAGCACAACAAGGAATCCTTTCTTCTTGTTGTGCCGTCCGACCTCCGGCAAGAAATCTTGCATGCATGCATGCCATGATTAGCCTTCGGCTGGTCATTTAGGAGTCGCGCGAACATTAGCATGGAATTGACAAAAGTATTATTGGTCTAAGTTGCTGCTTTCAGTCCAGCACTATGTGAGAACATGCCGAGAATGCTAGCGGCCAAAGACACCTCCGCTGACGCCTGCAGGGCGTCTTCAGCCAACAGCCCCTTTCCAGCAATTGGATATGCATCTTCTGGGCCTTTTCCCAAGGTTCTCATCAGGGAACAGATGGATAGTAGTGGCGACGGACTACTTAACGCGATATGCCGAGACACAGCCACTTTCCCGTGCGACTGCTGCTGAAGTAGCCCAGTTGTTTCTCAATACCATCTTAATACGCCACGGTGCCCCATCGGTTATTATTACTTACCGCGGTACAGCCTTTACGGCCGAACTAATGCGGGCTCTCTTCACTCTTGCCCGCACAAGTCATCGTAGGACTACTGCTTACCATCCGCCAACAAGTGGACTGACTGAACGCCTCAATAAAACACTTGCAGACATGATTTCCATGCACGTCGACGTTGAACATCGCACGTTGGATGAACTTCTTCCATATGCAACTTTTGCATACAATACGGCTGAACAGGAGACGACGCGTCTTGCGCCATTCCAGCTATTATCTGGTCATCCCGTGGCCACAATTTTTGACGCTGTGCTAATATCAAGTCACAGCGACGATGCCACCAACGCCTATGAGGACGTCGACATATTTCTGCAGCGGGCCGAAGGAGCGCGCCAGCTCGCACGGTGACGTATTCAACATCAACAACACCGCGATGCCAATCGGTACAACCTCCGACACGGAGACGTTCACTACCAACCTGGCAATCTTGTATGGGTGTAGACACTAGTGCGCCGCCGAGGACTCTGCGAGAAGCTACTTCGTCGTTACTTTAGGCCATACGAGGCCATTCGGTGTCTTAGTAACGTAACATACGATGTTGTTCCTCGGGGTCAACGACCCTCAATATTGGCGGCGCTTCGGATGAAACCGTATTATGGGAGGAAGTGATATTTTGCTTGCGTGCAGCTTTGTGTTCCCTGCTTCTGTGTGCATCTAGTTTGAGGACACTCCCAGCGTCGAGTCGCCGCTCTCGAAGAGGGGGGGGGGGGTAATGCCGTGTGCCTCTCCTAACCGAGGAAAAAGAGGGCGAAGCAATGCCGCGTGCCTCTCGGAACCGAGGAAAAAAAGAGGACGAAGCTGAGTGTGTGAGAGTGATCAGTTCAGAAGTTGCCGCCTTCTACTCGTTACAATATATTTATACCCTCATAACTCGTGAAACCTCGACATGCGCCACTATTCCGTAGACTTTGAGGGGCATTATTTTGAACTTCCCTGTGTTAATTCCGGTGTCATGCAGGATTGCCGTGTAGACCCGCTCCTTTATTAATATACTTCCTTGACTTAACATTCTGCAAAAAAAAGACTGAATATCCGATTGCATGCGCAAGACTTCTTTCTATTCAAGGCTGGTAATAATACTAAGGATGAGATTTTGTTTAATAAAGGTCTGAATGTTGTTTCTGAGTGCTATGGTATTTTGAATATGAAAATGAAGTCTGACAAATCTGTTTCCATGCGCACTAAAAACAAAACGTCATCTTTTACTTACCACTACTATATCAAGCAGACCCGGTACTGACTCTTAGAGACACTTAGGCATTCCTTGTAGAGACCATTTGAACTTGACCGCTCACTTTGAAAACTACTGCGATTCTGTCATCGTAAACAGGTCAAGCTAAGACACAGGCTGAAATACTCTCCTCATATGTAAAGCTTTTGGTCAATAACAAGCTGATTAGATCTCGAGTACAATACAGCAGCGAAGTTTGCATCTTTTTATCTAGAAGAAAATACCAACTTTCAACAGATGAAAAGGTCCGCAGTCTTTATTATATATATAACCGCTTCCGACAACACGATTTCCTTCTAAACAAGTATTATCAACATGAAGTCCTTACAGTACTGTAGAAGACTAGCTAGAATGGCATTCCGCTTGAAAGAAACCATTTGCAGTTACATTTTGACCGTTTCGACTTTGCACAACCTTCTCCATCTAGAGTCGCAAGGCATTATATCACCTTCACAAATTATGTCCATTGCTCAAAAAATGGCGCTTTTCTGGACTAGATGGTATATTTATTGTGTGTTCCAGCCTAAAGTTTGAAACGAGGGTGACACAGAAGACACCGAACACAGAGTTGCGTTCTGTGTCTTCTGCGTCTCTATCGTCTCAAAGATCAAACTGGCACCCACAATAGACCAATTGTTCGCCCGCGCAAACAACTTTTTATAATCCTCCTGGCTAATGGAAACCGATGAGTGGAATAATCCATCCCAAATCTGTCAACACCTGACAGTTACTGTAAAAAGAAGTGTAGAATGAAGGGAATTTTGGTAATGAATATACTTAGAACTGCTTAGTGCGTATGAGGAGTGTTCTCGACCAGGAACCCATGTCTTGAATCAATAAACATTTCCAAGTCCGCATACATCGTGTCCACTTGCTCCTTTTGTTTTGCCACTTTCCATTTTCTCGTTTTTAGCTGGGGAGGGTCTGAGTTCAGGCAATCTTGAAGCCATAGGCATAGCGCAAGAGGGTTCTCGCACAGCGATGCTCTAAGTTCTGTAGCACACAATATTAATACCCAAGAAAGTATAAGGTTGGACTACCGTCGGTGTAGTTCTGTTGATAAGAGCACGGGACACAATATTCGGAGGTCATTGGCTCTGCTCCCACAATCGGCGCGTTGTTTTTCTATCTATTTTGCATTTAATTATCTTTCCGAATAAATCAATAAAGCACTAATGAAGGTTATTACCAATTATAAATAGATAATAAACAAAATCACCTACGCTTTCCTGGGCCTCGCGGACTGCTGACTTCCTGCCATTAAGGATGTTTTAATGCAGTTGTTGGGCAGCTAGCGCTCAGATTTTATGTCGGAGGCAATGAATATCGTATTACAGCTTTCTATTGAAACAAAAAAGATTGACACTGTAATTAATTACCACTAACATCTAAACATGTCGCAAAAAACAATCACCCTGCATTGAACTCACAATTCTCAGTGAGGTTTTGAAGTAAAAAGTAATAAATGTTAAAGATACAACCATGTGTATTGTCGGAATACAAAACTTGCGGGAACATTCTTGTTAGTGTTAATTCAAATTAGATTAAATGAGATAAAAAAAGACGTCGATACATTCTCTCTTTATGTAAACTGTTTTCTCTGTGTTACAATTAGCTGCATACATGCGCGATCTCCCGCTTGACTCTGTATAAGATTCATTATTGGATACTACTGGCGTAGGGGATGGCAATAGTTTCAGCTCTGCTGATGTACATTTTTACAGGTACATCCTCGAGCAGGAAAAAAGCTGAAAACCACAAAATACAGAAAAATAATTGAATAGCAGCTGCATTATTCCATTAAATTCATGAGTTCGTCCGGGAAGCAAGTTCTGCTCCAGTCCATATATCAACTGGCAAAAACTAATTTCACGGAGCGTTAAACACATGACGGTATAGCTGCACCCAAAAAAACGCACAAAAGAAACACAAAACAGGTCGGCAGCACCGCAGCGCAGCCCGTGCAAGCTGCAATCTGTCTTTGTTGAAGTTTCAAGAACTATCCACACATGGTCGCTTTAGTCGAGTACAGATCTGCGCCAACGCCTATTTCTAAAGATATCAGCCACCTATATGAAATATATTAGATTTATATCGAATATATAGAATAAAATATAAAACGAAACATAGTCACACTCTCTAAAATTGAGAAAAAGCATTTTCTACCTTAAAGACAGCATGCATATGTTTGCAGTAATTTTAGTGTAAAGTGTGTAGCATTTTGTCTTGCTATTGTTAACAATGTAGAAAGAACATCTGTGCCCGCAAGACCTCCTGTCAGTTTCCAGCTGCTCTCTTTTCGATTACTGAGCGTCGCATTATTGCAGCAGCATTATTTTAATTTTTTTAGACAAGTGTATGTTGCCGGAGGGCGTACGTTTGTTAGATCACGTTTTGGTAGATGGTGTGGGAAAGTTGGACTAAGTGCTGAAACGCACTAAATTCCTTGCGGTTGATATGGCTACTTAAAGCAGCCTTCCCCAGGTGGAGCTATATTTACCTCTTTCGCAATAGAACTGTGAGTTGAGCTAGTTGGTGCTTCATGTTTTAAAAATATACAGCGCAACAAACATAGGACAAGCGAGTAGACGGGCGCTGTTCCCGTCTACTCGCTTGTCCTATGTTTGTTGCGCTGTATATTTTTAAAACATTTACCTCTTTGTTGTCTGTCTCTTGCTGTGATTGTTCGTGACCGACGCTGCAATGAATGCTGCAATTGAATACGCATATGAACAAATACGGGATGAAATTTTATATAAACACTAGGCATCCCGGATTTCATTAACGAGCAAGCACGAGTAGCCACTGCCTCACAAACGCTTCTCATCGTGGCTCTCCGTACGATGATCAGCAAGAAATAAAATCTGAGCAGGATAATTGACCCACGTACCGCCGGACAGCCACCGCGGATTACATGGTTGTGATTGCTGCAAACTGCTATAGCGTATTTGATTTCTAATAAAAGTGCGGAAGGACATCTTTTTGTAAGTGGTAAAGAGCCCATTTGAATTTTGTTTTGATGTTCTAATATTTCGGCATTTTCGAATTAGCGTTGCGGTTATTATGTTCGCGTTTTATGTATGCGTTTTGATTCTATGGTGCGTCTATGAAAGAAGAGGCCCTTTTTACAATCCAACAAGTCCCATCGCGTTTCTTTACAGACGCTACATCCAGGCTGATTTCATTTTCAGCAGGTTCTGCATGTGAAGACTGCTCACCTACGTAGAGTTCAAAATATGATTTTTACATATATCGATGGAAGATTGATGTGCAATGTAGTGAGTTCATAATGCAGGACTTCCAATGAAGGAAAAGATTTGTCGGTACTGCTTATTTGTATTACTCCCTCCTAATGTCATTTTTCAATTAAGGCGATGCCTTCAGAAACCAATCCTGCCATGCCGTAACTGCTCACACGAATACTAGGCCTACGACGACAGAGGTAGAACCAGGTTTGCACTAGTCGGCTAAAAATAGGTCTTTTTCGACACTGTCATGAGTTGTCTTATTTACGAAGTAAAATTTCCTGCCATCCTAAACCGCCTCTAGAGAGTTGTGGCAATTTTGTCGGCCTATTTAAATGAGCACCGTTCTATCTTTGTCGTTATTCGCAGGCCTTCTTTTTTATTGTCTAGAAAAGGAAGACGATTGGAATTCCGCGCCATATCCATGTAACGTCCGTCTAACCTCTTTCGTTATATTCGTTATTTGTACCATAATACGTATGTGTAACGTCACTGCAGGACGACTGCATTAAACTTGTTCTACACACAGTCATCACTTCAGTGCCTGATAGGAGTTCTGCTGCAATTTGATATACATTGACCAAATTCTTGAAATCGGTCTGGCCCTATCATGCCAACCACGCTGCTGAACGATGGGCTGTCGCCGCTGGCCTCTTTGAATCACACGACGAAGCTGAAACGCATGCGCTCAGGCGTCGACGACACGGCGCGGTGGATGGAAATTATTTGGGGGGTATATTTAGCAGATCGGCAGTTCAGCTAGCATGGGCGTTTATTCGTACAATTGATCTGCCTGGCGCGGACAATACCGACTGTTCGTCATGGTTCTAAAACCGTAAGCTGTTCTCGCTGCTACATGCCCTATGCTCTTTCTTTCTGGAAAACCTGCTCGAAGATGGGGTGAACCTACCGTGATGAGGTCTGCAAGATAAAGAATCGAGAGACGGCTAGCGGCTGAAACTGCCTTTTTTTGAGGAAGACAGAGCGTACCTCCGATCTAGAGATTAGAATGGCTGTAAAAGTGCATTGACTAATACATATATGACGTGTGTGTCAAGCGGAGAGGTTTTCAATGATAGTAAGTGGCTTCGCGGGCGCCAGCCGCCAGGGGCCGCCCGCTTTAGCCGCCAGGGGTTCTGCTCGTCGTAAAGGTTCCATCAATGATCCCAAGTGTGTTGTCATGCTGCTAATAGGCTTACAATGGCTGATGATGCCTCGTGCTTTCTGATTCCTCCGCTGTTCTTTTTCTTTTTTTCGCGCTTGTAATTATTAGATCCCATGAAAGGAAAGTTCCACTGAATCGGTAGCTTCGGCTATGCACGTCTCGTGCGCGTTGCGTGAGAACAGGGAGCTTGTAGAAGGCGCTGGCTTGGTTTGGCAGCTTACAATGCGCAGCCAGAGAAAGCTGTTAAAAACTATGGCGACGTTAAATGCAAAGCACTAGGGATTGAAAAAACTTGCGGCATGCTGCTGTTTTAGGGCGGCTACATTCTTAGCTCGGACGAAGTGCGTTTCTATGTTCGGCACGCCATCGAGTCGAGTAGAATTTGTAGAATGAGAGGTCCAGACCCCAAGCGGTGTCCTGAATACATAATTCAAGTTGGAGCTGTGGGTTTTGTGAATGCCGAAATTGTGTGAATTGAAGTGATTTAGGCTTTCGATTTTAAACAATTATATAAATATTCTTATGGTGTTAGTTTTTTTAGTTCGCGTTTTTGGACTTGAATTTGCATAGGTCGTGTTCGGCGCACTTTTCCTTGTGCTTTATTGTGGAACAGTATGATTTTTGGAGACAAGTACGATCTTTGGTGCCATGCTTACTTTATTAGAAACCTTTTACACTGAACCTAGAAAAAAAACAGTGCAAAATACCAAACAAAAAAGCAATTGGACGCAATAGACTTGGACTTGCAAATGATTATTCAATCAAGACATGGATCCCTCGTCGCAAACAGTGGTGATGCGGACTAAGCAGTTCCAAGTTCATGCCTTACCAACTTGCTTCTCATCCTATACTGTTGCTTGTAGTGGCGGCGGAAAATATTTTTTTTTGTTTATTACTGCAGCCTTTCTTAGAGTTAGCATTACTTGGCATAATACAATAAAATAGATTTTGTGCTTATTAGAGGACATTCTCTTTCAGGTTTTGCCATTCTTTCCTTGCGTAATCGCAAGCCCACATACACCTGCATTAAATGCAGTTATCTTTATTGCGCGCTGTCACATCCAAATAAAGCGCATCAATAATTACTCCTATTTAAGCTCCACGCTTGTCTTGCTTATCCCTGTCGAACATCAAAGTCAGCTGCGAAGTAGAGAATTATTAGAAGTGTACTTGTTTTTTGCTCCATATTCGCGATGCGGCAAGCATCGACTGACTCACATGTCAGCATTACATCAAGCAAGGTTGAATTGAAATTGTCCGCATCCACTATCCAAAAGCATGCATGGTGGCGGTACTGATATCTGTAGTAGTTGGGTGATATAACAAGAAAGATAGTGAAAGGCGAATTTTATACTTTTAAACAGAACATAACTATATTTCATTGAAAGGGCAACATGGCTACTACTCCTTTTGACCCATTCCTAACATATTTACGCAATGACTATTCAAAATGACCTGCACAACATATTCTAGCCACCCTAACGCAGCTGGTTGAGCAGATGTGAGAATGTGTACTACAGAGATGTCCACTGAAATTAATGAATCCGGATCTGGTAAGAACGCCTATATCAAATAAATTTGACAATTGCTTCAACCTCAGTTGCTTCCTCTTGGCACGCTAGATGCCCTGTGGGGCGTTGGGTGGATCAAGAGAAAGAAGCCAGCACAGTACGAAAGAGCACAGAAGAATGGTAGCTGGGAAGCGGCAGTTCGCAATTGGAGCCAACGTTTCAAAAACTGGAATCCTCTTCTTCTTTGAAGTGCGATAATCACTGGCGGGGTTTAAATACGATTTGGTTACCGAATAACAAAATCCAGGGAGGGGCGGAGGATGGAGGATGAAGGAGAAAAAACGTGGAGCGGCGAGGAGATAAAAAGTTTCTTCGGTGTGGATTTCTCACTCTGGATAAAAAGCAGCAGTTGCAGTTAAAATCACAGTGCCGGGTGGATGATGAGTCAGCTCTTAAAGTACGTTTGATGATGACAGGCCGATCGTGAAATTTCTAACTCACCACTGTTGTATTTTTTTTGTACTGCTGACGGTTTTCTTTTCATTTTAAGGCGACTGTATCACCAGTTCGTTGTTAAGGAATACATACCCAAGTCACATTTTTTTCACCTATCCCCCCCCCCCCCTTTTCCTGCTTTCCGGAACTTTTCTTCTTCAGTAGTAAAAGCGTATATAAACCCTCGCTAGTGATATTACTGCTACCCAGACGAAGACAAGTCAATTTGGTGTAACGTTGACTCGGCTTGCGAGCTGACACTGGCCCTCTATCGTTGTTGAGGTCTGTTTCATACTTTTGGAGGTTAAGGATTCAAAATGGCTATGCTGCTCTATTGTGTTCGTCAGCGGTTCAGCTCAACGAACGAGTATTAAGATTAGAAGTTAATTGTCTCATATAAAACATTTTGCTGCCATTGTCGAGCTGTATATATTGTGAGCCACTGGTCGAACAAATGTCTTTATTCCAGCCACAGTCTGAACGCTGCGCGTGATCTTGCGAACACCGGTGAATGATGACGATGCCTCGTATGTACAGGTGAAAGAGATGAAAGTTCTGGCACCGCGCTCACACAAAACAACAACAAAACCCCCTGGCAAGTAAGTGGCTACCCTGGTCGCTGCTTAGAGGGAAGCGGGTCGGCGGGTGTACGGCTTCATACGCGAAACATTAACTATACTTCTTCTGAGCGGCGACGCCGATCGTAGAGGGTATGCGATGGGATAACGTAGTAGGTCACGGGAGATGTTTGCTAGAGCTCGGTGTAAGGACCGATATAGCGATGGAGGAACTTCTCGCACAATCCAGGCGTGTGGATCGGCGTCCAGATTAGCACTTCATCACCAGTTGAGAGGCAGTGCGGGGGTGCTGGTCATAGCGGTGCTTCCGTTCATACCGGGCGGCTTCAGTGTTGCGGCGAGCAATTTGCTGGTAATGGGCCATACGTGTAGAAAACTGGTCGCCCAACGATGCAGATGGGGATGCAGGAGCACAGATGAAGGTGGTCTCTGTATTTTCTCTTTGTTCTGTCCTAATCCATTTTCATATATATATATATATATATTTTTTCGATACATGCGTTCCAATTATGTACGTAATCATTTAGAGTTGATTTTCTTTTCTTTTCTCTCTAATATTTTCCTTGAATCCATTGTTTGTCTTCTCAGATACCCTTTATTTCTCTCTTTTTCTGGCTGCCTTACTACTTGGGTGCATTTTTGAACTGTTTCCTGTTGTGGCGTGCACGCTGCTGCTGCCAACAGTCCATCCTTGGCTCTGCAAGCACCAGTGGATTTCCGTTAGACCCTGTACTTGAGTCTGGGGATGAGGGACTCCTCGGAGCATCCTGCCGACCCCCAACCACGCTCTGTACGGAGGAGGAAGATTGCTCTTCCTTTCAGCCTGCCTGATTCGGACACGCCCACTTGCTCGCATGGAGGCGCCTATGGCTGTAGTGCGCAGGTCACTTATGCCTACTGGATCACGTTTCTACGTATCCATTGGTATTTCGTCCTGACGTGCCCTTCGATGCCGCCAACTCTCCATCTCAGTTTTTACAAGCACCAGCGGGTGACCTGCTGATTCTGTGCTTGAGCCTGACGATGGTGGGGGCGAGAGTCTCGTCGAAGGGTCCTGAAGACCCCCTACTACGCTCTTCACAGGAGGGGGCTCCATGCTCCTGTGTTGAGCAGAGTGCTTAAGGCATGCCTTTCAGTTTTCCTGGATGTGCCCATGACTGCAGGCACTCTTGCCTACAGAGCCATGCAGGTCCGCATGGGCAGCATGCGTACTGCTATGAAATGAGTGGTGGTATTATTTTTTTCCATTTCCTCTGTGATATGTGTTATTTTACTTTTTTGCCTTTCTGCTGCGGTTGTAACGCGAGTCCGGTATAGTGGTGCAGTAGGTATTTTTTTTATGTATCTTTCTCCATCGTTTCTCTTACCCGTGTATTTTGCGGGTAATATAATCTGGTTTAGTGACGGACGTCATTCTGTAGGGTCACTGACCACTTGTCAAAAGTGGTCAGTGACCCTACAGAATAACTATGCTGCTACCTGACCAGACGGCGTTCCGTCAAACTTTGGATTACAGTGACGGACGTCTTTTCGCATCAGACGAGATTTATTAGTTTTTTTTGCTCTCCTAATGTTTTGTCTAGGTTTTGCAATTCTTTATCATCCCCTCCCTCTTGTCTGTGGTGTGGGGACTTTCTCAATTTTTTTGTTTGATTCTTCTGTTCGTAAAATCAGTATTGTTTCTCTCTTTGTGAATTTGTGGACCAACAATTACAACGCCGTAGGAGACTGCAATTCTCTATTGTTCACCCGATTTTTATTTCTTTGTTGGGGACTGTAATGATTAGTTTTCTACCTTAGTCTTCCTTTTTTTTATGCTTTGGGGTTTGTACGTCTGCCTCTCTCTCCGTATTCTTATTTGGAATTTTGTATGACGGTGGTTTTGCTGCTTTTCTGATCTTTTCGGGTTCTGGTTCCGGTTTTTGTTTCATTTGCAGGTCTGGATGCTACCTTCTGGGGTTTTCCTTTTATTCTTCTGAAGCCAGCGTAGACCACCTTGCGACAAAGACGTCGTCTTTTTAAATACCTTCTATCGCTCTTTAAAAAGTGTTTTTTTTTTTTTTTTATCTCGAGCTTCTGCTCTTTTTTATTCATTTTTATTTGGTTTTAAGCCTGACAAAGCTTTTGCTGGTCCGGGCTCCCTCTCCTGTTTTGTTTTTATGTTGTTTTTTTTTCACGGTTCGAGAGGACGAATAAAAAATGGTCTCGAGTACAGTTGTTGGTTGACGGCCATAAACTAAGAAGAATTGGCTATAACCAGCGTTGTGTTGAACGGCGGTATTATAGGCATTGGTAACGAAAGGCGAAATGGTGTCCTAGTTCTGATGATCAGGACTGACGTATATGGATATCATGTCGGGCAAGCTGCAGGGAAAGCGTTCGATGAGGCCATTGGTCTGAGGATGATAACTAGAAGATGTCTTGTGGACGGTGTTGGCAGCGTGGAGTACTTCCGCCAGGACATTTAAAAGAAATGTCTCACCACGGTCGCTAATAAAGATACGGGGAGCACCATGACGCAAGACGATCGCTCGCAGGAAAACCTCGGCAACTTAAAAGTGGCACCGGAGCAAAGAGGGGCTGTTTCAGCGTAGCGCGTCTGATAGTCAATGGCGGTTACAACCCATCGCTGACCGGCGGCCGTGAGAGGTAGGGGGCCGAATATGTCAATGGCGAAAAAATCGAGAGGCACGGACGGGCAAGGAAGAGGTTGCAGATGGCCGCTAGGAAGATTTTGACCGCTTACAATGTTGGCAAAACGCACATTATGATATGTATTTGAGGACGCTGATAGAAAGCCCGGCCAAAAAGTAGCAGCTTTTTATACGGTCGTACGTCTTGTGGTGTCCTAAATGACCGGCAGTGTCATCGTCATGGTAGCCCCCCCCCCCCCTACTCGATGATGGAGAGAGCGAGGAAGAACGGGAACCCACCGGGGACCAGTCGTGTTGTATACAGAGCGGTAAAGCGTTCCGTGAAGGCGAAGCTGACGACGCAGGTGACTGTTGGGTGCCGGTGATTCACCGCGGAGGCGAGCAATAATTGTGCTGCAGTTAGGATCATCTTGCTGCAATGCCCGTAAGTTACTGCATAGGACCAGCGGAGAGGCCTCGATGGCTTCAACATTTAGACGATTATCAGAAGGCTGACGTGAGGGGCGGATGTGTAGTGGCTGCATGGGAGTTGGTTGGAGTAGACAACAGCGGGCAACGAGAGAGGGCGTCAGCATCGAGGTGTTTTCTGCCGGATTTGTACGTGATGGTAGCGGTAAACTCTTGTAAACGTAGCACCCAGCGGCCGAGCCGACCTGATAAGTTCTTTAATGACGACAGCCAACAGAACGTATGATGGTCGGTGACGATTGTGAATTGGCGGCCATACAAATACGATCGAAATTTTTGGACAGACCAAATAACGGCAAAGCATTCTTGTTCCGTAATGCTGTAGTTACGTTCAGCAGCTGTGAGAGAACGGCTAGCGTTTGCCACAAACTGCTCTTCGGACGCGGCGTTGCGTTGCAAAAGAACGGAGGTGGTAACAACTTTTATTGCCACGAAATGAAAGGAATTATTTCGGGCTGGGGCGAGTCTAGGGTGGCCTCCAGTCGGGAGCGACCTCTTGAGCTCGCGTGACGAGGGCCAGTTGCGTAGTTTTCCTTGGGCTGGCCAACAGCTTGTCCCATTCCTCCGCTGAGGGAGCTGGCAAGAGTGTCTTTGGAGGGGGATTGCTGGCGCATTCCCACAGTATATGGTCTTGAGTGGCCTGCGTCCCGTCACCGCAGTGCCGGCATGCAGGGTTGAATTCTCCGTTTGTAATTAACGATAGTCGGTAGGGGCTAAGAATGGCCTTTGTTTGTAGGCGTCTGAGTGTCGTGGCTTGCGCCCGGTCGAGGTCGGGGTGAGGGGCGGGGTACGTGCATCTTAGCTCGCGATAAAAGTTTACCTCCGCGTATGTGCGCGGTGCCTCCACAGGCGCGTCCGTTCCCGATAGATCTCCCGTCTCCCGGTTGGTTAGGCCTCGGGCTAGACGGTCGACCCCTTCGTTTCCGGAGTTACCCGCGTGAGCCGGAACCCATACGAGATTGATGTTGTGATTGAGAGATCGGTTGCGCAGAACTCGCGCCGCGAGTGCGCTTACAGAATTTTTGGCGAAATTTTGAACGGCGCTTTTTGAGTCGCTTAGAATAGTTTTGGTGTGGGGATCCGCGATGGCCAGTGCGATAGCTACTTCTTCTGCCTCGCATATGGAGCTAGCATGAAATGTTATAGCGTTAGAAGGTTGACTTTGGAGTGGCCATACATGCCACGTATGCTCCGTTTTTGATGTGCTGAGCTGCATCCACGTACACTGCTTGTGGATCGTCCTCGTACTGTTTCTCAAGGGTCTGTGCCCTTGTCTTCCTGCGGGCATCATGTCTAACTGGTAGCATGTTTTTGGCTATTGGTTTAACAACTAGTCTACTAGTTATGTCAGCCGATAAATGGGATGTTGCGCACACCTCCTCAGTGGGGTGGATGTGGAGCTTGTCGAGAATTACGCGTCCCGCAAGGCTGCGTGACAGGCGGGTCACTTGTGCTGTCTTATGGGCTTCAATTAGTTCAGATAGTGTGTTAAAAATTCCTAACTGCAGTAGTCGATCTGAGTTAGCGTATACTGGTAAGCTAAGGGCCGCTTTGTATGCTGTTCTAATTATGCTATTAAGTGCATGTTCGTCCCTACGACGCAGATGATAGTACGGGCAAGCGTACATGATTCTGCTTATCATAAAGGCTTGGATAATCCTGCACAGGTCGGCTTCTCTCATACCCTTGCGACGTGTGGCAATGCGTCTCACCCGCCCACCTATCTGGTGCGCCGTGACGCGTAGCCGGCGTATAGCTTCTGTGTTCTGCGTATTATTCTGAATCAACATTCCGAGAACTCTGATCGTGGCTACCGGGGGTATCGGATGGTTGTCAATGTGTAACTGGATAGGTTCTCGAGAATCTGGCTTTACCTGTGAAGCTTGTTTGTTCCTTATAACTAATAGTTCTGATTTAGCCGGTGAACAGGTAAGGCCGTTTTCCTGCACATAAGACTGTACCGTGTCGATAGCTCGTTGTAATGAATCTGTAATATCTCCATCGGAGCCAGAATTGGTCCATTTGGTGATGTCGTCGGCGTATATGGAATGATGTATGTGTGGGATATCATCTAACAGACGCGGGAGGCCGCTCATAACGATGTTGAAGAGAAAAGGTGAAAGTACGGCGCCTTGCGGTGTTCCTCTCGTCCCTAGTGTAATTTTGTCGCTAACTTTGTCAACGAAATGGAGCGTAGCCGTACGCGCATTCAGAAAGGCAGCGATGTAGTCGTATGTCCGTTTGCCTACGTGTAACTGTGAGAGGTGATTGAGGATGGAAGCGTGTGACACATTGTCGAAGGCCTTACTTACATCGAGTCCCAGGATGGTTCGCGTGGCTCTTATGCGATTTGTATCTAGAATGTCTTGTTGAATTTGCCACATAATGTCCTGAGTCGAAAGACCTGCTCGAAACCCAATCATGGACGGGGGAAACGTGCCTTCCGCATCGGTGTGCATAAGGAGCCTGTTTAAGACAACGTGTTCCATTACCTTCCCGAGACATGACGTTAGCGAGATTGGGCGGAGGTTCCCCATCTCGAGTCTTTTGCCTGGTTTAGGTATGAAAATAATTTTAGCGTGCTTCCATTCCTCAGGGACGCTGCCCTCTGTCCAGTACCTGTTGAAGAGGTCCGTAAGAGCCTCTACTGACTGGTCTTCTAAATTGCGCAACATCTTATTGGTGATGCAATCTTCCCCCGGTGCCGAGGTGGTGTTAATTTTGTTAAGAGCAGCCCTAATCTCTGCTACGGTAAAGACGCTATCCATGCGAGGATTATCCAATCCTGAGTACCCATCTGGCGTGGGTATATCCTGGGAGGTGTTAATGTATTTATCTTTTAAAGTGGTCATAAGCTCTTCGTCGGTGCCTTGGAAAGATTGCGAGATCCTATGTAGGTTCTTGTGGGAATCTGCCTTAGTTCTCGTAGGGTCCAGTAAATGTCTAAGTAAAAACCACGTGTTCTTGTTGCCCAGTTGCCCACTAAGGCGGTCGCAAGTCTGATGCCACTGTTCTCGGCTAAGTTCCCAAGAGTAAGCCTCGATTTCCTTTTCAAGCCGGGTTAGCCGAATTTTTAAACGTCGGTTATGCTTATTTTTACGCCATCGAGCATGGATACTTCCTTGTGCTTCAATCATGTGCACTAGCTTAGCGTCCGGACTGGGGCTGCTGTCCTCAGGGGCAACAGTTTTTGAAGTGTTTGCGGCGTCTTGCAACAGACGCTCCGTCCATTGTCTTAAATCTACTATACTTTCCGCTGGCCTTTGCGAGCGGACATATCTAAAGGCGTCCCAGTTCGTGTGCTTCACTTCCTGGCGACGCATTTTGCAATGCGTAGCTCGGAAAGTGGTACATAGTACATAGTGGTCGCTTCCTATGTTTGTATTTAGGTTTTCCCATCTCGCATCGGGGATATTTCTGGCAAAGGTAAGGTCAGGGCACGTATCCCTGGTTACACTGTTACCAATGCGCGTAGGTTTATCAGGGTCGACGAGTAAGGTATGCCCTAGCGCCTGGGCTGTCTCCCATAATTTAGTTCCCTTTCTACTGTTAACTGAGTAGCCCCATTCTGCATGGGGTGCGTTAAAGTCTCCAACAGTCAGCAACATTCCATTATGAGCGGCTACATGCGCCTTACGGAAGAGTGTGGCTATTTTCGTGCTGTTGTCTTTAGGTGGACTATATACGTTTAGAATGTAAAGGGGAGATTCTGTTCGTTTGTTCGGCAGGATTTGTATAAATGTATGAGAGACCTCCGGTATTTCCAAATCTAATTGGTTTGCAGTTAGATTACGGTGTACAAGTGTAGCTGTGATCGGCCGGCACTCAGCCGACACTTTCTCATTGTATGCTGTATACCCTGCAAGCTTTACTTCTGTATTCGTCTCTTGAAGTGCTATGACTACCGGCCTGTTTGTTTGGGCCAAAACTGCATATTCCAGAGCCTTGCGCTTGGCTCGGAATCCCCTGCAGTTCCATTGCCACACTATAACAGGTGTACTAGCCATCGCGTATCGGGTAAGGTTCCGCTCGCGCGGGTTGCAATACGCTGGGTCGGAGAATGCTGCTGGGGGACGGACGCGCCGAAGCACCGTCAGCTGGGCGTGAGAATGCTGTGTTGGCGGGAGGCAAAGAGCCTGCATTTGGCGTTGGAGATATCAGATTGCTAGGGGATGCTAGTGCGTTAACCCTGGTTGTAAGCGTGTCGAGTTTAGCTAGGACAGTTTCGAAAGTAGTCGGAAACTTTTCCATTGTGTCAGATACTTTGTTAAGCTGTGGTATTAATTTCTGGATAGTTTCCTCCACCTTGGCTAGTCTTTGGTCTATTTTTGCAAATCTCTCTTCATAATTACTCTCTAAGTCATCTGTATCTGGCCGAGGTACCGAAGGTGCCTTTCGTTTGTTACGGCGGTTTTGATCTACTTCCATGTCCTCATTGCGGCTGACTTCAAGGCGAGCGCAAGCCACAGACGACTGTTCATTTTTTGATTGCGCATTTGCAGTTTCTAGCTGTTTGATTTTTGCGTTAGACTGAGCTAACTGTTGTTGCAGTTGTCGGACTAACTCTGCCAGCTCCCTTACCTGTGGGTCGGGTGCTCGGCGTTGCTTGTCTGTAAGTGGAGTCTTCCATGCCAAATGTTTGGCAGGTCTTCCTTCTTCTCCGGAGTTGGAGTTGATCCGCGAGCTGCGTCTCTGGGACGATGACCTGCTCCTATCTCTGCTCCCACTGCGTCCACGTAGAGGGGGAAAAGAGTCATCTCTTGGTTCCTGCAGCTGAAGTGGTGGACTTGTGGCGAGGTCAGTTGGGGGACTGCTGCTTTGCAGTGGCGGGAAGGATTCATCCCTTGGAGGTGGTTGTTGGTGGCCGCGTTCTCGGGGACGGGACTGGCGGCCGCTTGGCGAACTGTCTGGGTCAGTGGCAGTGTCCGTGGGGGACTGTGAAGATTTGCGCCTGTGGCTAGACACGAAGCGGTATTTGCAGCTTCTGCTGCCTGTTGGATGTGAGCCTTTGCATACGATGCACATGGCTTGGCAGGTAGGTGGTTGGCCGGCTGGTGGGGAGTCGTGATCGACGCCGCAGCGGCGGCATGTAGGTATTCGTGGTTGGGGGCACACGTCCGCTCGGTGACCCAGCTTGCGACAGTTGAAGCACGCCTCCGGACGAGGCTTCAAAGGGAAGACTTCGAAAGTAAACCCCAAGTACCGCACGTATCGGGGCAGCTCGGTGTTGGCGAACGTAACGACGAAGTGCTGCGTCTTGCCCATACGACGCGCAGCAACGATGGGGAGATCGGGATTTCGAGCGCGGAGCTCAGCCAGGATCTCGGCATCGTTTTCGTAACTGTAGGCTCGGTACAAAATCCCCCGTACGGAATTGTCCGGGGCTGGGGCGTAGGCGGCAACCGGGACTACTGTCTTGTCGATGGTGATGGTGCCGATCTTTGCGTAAGACACTGCACGGGCATTGTCAGGCGTGCTCACTGTGATGGTGTTGTTAGTGGGGTGTATGCGGACTTGGTCGGCAGTAACCGCTAGGCGGTGGTCGACGTTGGCGGCTGCGTAGATAGCAAGTGCAAGTCGTGCGGGGCCTACGGTGTGAAGGTTCAGCGTGCCCTGTGGACGGAGGACGATCTTGAGGTGTTCCGAGGGCAGGCGGGGCAGAGGACGCTTTTTGGTCAAAGGTGGAGGGCGTCCGCGTGTCCGCGGATTCGGTACAGTCGATGTCGTGGCTGGCGTCTGGGCCTCGGCAGGTTGTTTCTTGGGCGGAGATGGTCTTCGGTACCGGCGTTGCATCTCGAATGCCGTCCATGAGCCATCGGATAACTCCGCGGCGGTAATGTCGGTGCCTTCCACAGTGTAAGGCGTAGTCAAGGCGGTGTTGGGCTTGGCGGGACGCGACGTCGCCACCGCCGCTGCGCGCGAACGCGCCGATGTCGTGAGGCAGCGATAGGCTTAGCTGTCGCAGCTGTTGCGGCCAAAAATATTTGGTCGAAAAATCATGAAACTGCTTGCCTTGGTCTGGAAATCAGCACACCGGGTCCGGAGCGATAGACGAACGTCCAGGGCAAAGTTGGTGAACGCAAGTGGCAAGAAATACGAAATTTTGCTGTGAAATCACGAGCTCATGTGAGATGCGTCCGCTCGCTCCACGATCCTGTAGATTTCTCCCAAAAGAACGGAACCGATGCCTTGTCACTGGAGTCAGTATGAAGGATGGTGGGAGCTGTCTCATCGAAATGTCGAAGCACAGGAGTTGAAGTGAGTGCTTGCTTGAGGGATTGGAAGGCCTGTTCACATTCATTTGACTATAAGAAAAGCGCGTCAGACAGGTTGTGCAAAAGGGCCGCTATAGAAGCCAAGTTTCGGATGAAACGTCGGAAATACGACGCCAACCCGAGGAAGCTGCGCAGTTCTTTCTGGCGTTTGGGCTGAAGAAAATTACTTACCGCTGCAGTTTTGTCGGGATCGGGCTGTATGCCCGCTTTGCTAACGGTATGGTCGAGGACTTTGATGCTTTTTCGAGCGAAGTGGCACTTTTTAGTGTTAAGTTGGAGACCGGCTCGTGCAAGACATGTGAGAGTTTCTTTGAGACGGAACAAGTGCTGGACGAAGTCCGACGAAAAGGTGATAATATTGTCTAGATAACGCAAGCACGTCTTCCATTTCATTCTTCGAAGCACTGCGTCGATCATGCGCTCGAAGGTGGCTGGCGCATTACATGAAGCGAAAGGCATCACATTGAATTAATAAAGACCATCAGGGGTAGCAAATGCAGTCTTCTTCTTGCCGAATTCATGCGTGGGAATTTGCTAATATCCCGAGCGCAAGTCGTGACTTGAGAAATACTCTGCTCCCTGAAGGCAGTCCAGTGCGTCATCGATGTGGGGTAGTGGGTAAACATCTTTGCAGGTTATCTTAAGGGCCCGGTAATTCACAAAACAACCGCACAAAATCATCCTTTTTGTTGACGAGAATAACAGGGGACGACCAGGAGCTGCTCGATGGCCGAATGATGTTTCGCGCGAGCATTTCGGCAACTTGGTCCTGAATGCTTTGCGTTCTGATGAGGAGGCGCATTATGGGCGGCGACGAACTGTGGTTGATCCCTCAGTCTCTGCGGTGGGAAGTGACACATGTTTGGCCTAAATTTGATGTACACACATCAAAAGAGTATTTGTGTTTCAAAAAGACTGCGAACAATGCCGCCGACTGTTCAGAAGGTAGGTCAGTGCTGATGGTTGCCGCGAGTGCCGAGGATGGCCGCCGATGTAGACGATCAGACAGTTGAGAAGCACAGGAAACCGTGGCGAGGGGAACAGGATCTGCTTGAAAAAGAAAGTCAACAGTTCCTCCCTTCATTAAAAATAAAGGCTGGGTACGAGTGGTCATCGCCGCAACAACCGCGCAACCGCGGTTGAAACAGGTGAGGCAGGAGGCAAGCGCTATGCCGTCGGAGGTCTACCGTGGTGCTAGCATCGCTGCCAAGTGCATAATCCAGGTTAACTATGATGAGGTGCTCACGGCCAGGGCTCAAAACGTAGTCAAGGGCAGCGAGCACAGGTAGTGGGGAGGAGGCAGATTCTGGTTCAAACTTAGTGTCCGCAATGTGAATGAGGAAGTCGCGGCAGGAGTTAAGGGCAGACGCCGACGATAAAAACGTCCCAGCCTAAAATTAGTTCATGAACGCATGACAGTATCACCAGAAACTCAAAATGAGGCCGCTGGTCACCGATCAGAATGCGCACTGTACATTGCCCTGTGGGTGTGATGGCAGTACCATCGGCTCCACGGAGAGGAGGACCAATGTACGGAGTTATTACTTTGCGGAGACTATAACACAAGTTGCAATTAATGACGGTATAAGCGAAACCCGTATCGACGAGAACGTCAACGTATACTTCTTCGATCAGTACTTTCAGCATGTTAGAAGAGTGTCCGGAAGGAATTCCATTGTTCGTTTGTCAACCAACATTCCTTTCAAAAACTGCTTCAGTTAGTTTTCCGCGCTAGGAAGGGACGATTGGGAGAGCGGTCGAAGTGGGGACGGGTGGCGAAAAGGCGATGGGGAGCGGCGTCGGGTAGAACGAGAGGGTCGAGAATTATTCTGAGAATCCTGCGGCGAAGGAGAACGACGCAAGGAGGAGGAAAAACATTTAATATATAAACTTCCTTTTCTTCCTGAGTGGAGCCCTGAGTCCAGGGCTCCATGTGCCGCCTCAATCCTGCAGGCCCGCCAGAACAGCTGTCGCTGGTCTTGCGGGTTGTTGCGAATAAAACGGTCTCAGACAGAATAAATACATATCAGTCCATAAGCCCATGGGCCACGCCAATCCTCTCGGCCCGCTAGATTAGCCGGCGTTATTCGGTCAGCTCTGTGCGGGACAAGGCATCTTCCCGAGATGAGAGGGTGGGGTGAGGTACAGGTGGAATATCGCCGGGTGGCTTTGGGCAGGCCCAAAAGGAATGATATAGTGTAGGTCGGTGTTGTTGGCAGGTGGGGCATTTATCTGGGTAGCGGGTGGGGAAGAACAAGTGTTTGTGGTACAAATTTGTATACGTGTGAGTCTGCAGTTGTCGCATGCCACAGCTTCGGTCTTGGTGAGTGTTGGGTGCGGCGGTGGCAGAGTTCTTCTTTTTGTACGGTAATATAGTGTAATGTGGGTGTAAGACTGTAGAACTGTGCTGGCGTCCTCTGTGTCTACTTCCCCTTCCGCTTCAGTCGACAGTGCCCGGAAGGTTGCTGCTCGGGCGAGCGCGTGCGCACTCTCGTTGGCAGGAAGGGAGGAGTGACCAGGAGTCCAAACAATTTTAACAATGGGAAAAGTATCATAGTTTATAGGTGAGAGCAAGCGTGAAGCCTCGAAAGATAATGTATTCTTCGCGAAGGCGCGACACGCAGCTTGTGAATCTGATTATTGTGTATGTAGGACTTGTGGGATGTTTGTAACATGTGTCCATGTGGTGTATGAAGGCGAGTGCTACCGCTATGGCAGTCTTCTCAGCCGTCGTGCTTGAGTTCCTACCACGAACGGAGCCCGTAATCTTAATTGAGCCGTTGGCGTCCGTAACAGCTAGTGCCATAGCGTCGGTGCCCGATGGATATCTCGCCGCGTCAACATATAAAACAGTTTGGGCACCTCTGTACTGGCGCAGGAGTATCTTGACTCTAGCGGTCCTACGACCAGTGTGGAGTGCGGGGTCAGTATTCTTTGGGACTGGCGCGACCCTGATCTTAGCTGCCAGTTTCGGCGAGATGGCATGGTACCTCTGTTGCAGCGGTGTTGTCGGCTCCGGGTAGCCTAGTCTACGGAGAACGGTCCGGCCCACTCTAGTGTCTCGAAGGCGCGTGTGTTGGCCATTCCTTTGGGCCTTTATCAGCTCTTCTGCGGTGTTGTGGAGGCCAACCTGAAGCAGGCAATGCGAAAAGGTGTACGGGGAAGTCCGAGGGCTGTCTTTATTGCCGATCGTAGAAAGATGTTCAGATGATTGAGTTCAGTTTGATTGAACTTGTGATAAGGGCCTTAAACGTCATACGGCTGATTAATAGCGCCTGCACGATTCGCATGGTATCCCTTTCCTTGAGCCCCCCACGTCTGTTGCAAATACGGCGGATCAAGTGCGCCACCTGCGCGAATTGATTCTTCAGCAGCTGTATAGTGTAGGTCCCTCTGCCATTGCTCTGCAGATACAGGCCCAGTACCCTTAGTCGATCCACTCTAGGGATGGGAATTCCTTCGAGATGCAAGTCGATTTCCCGGTCGACTACTTGGGTCCTCGCTCGTGCACGAATCACAAGTAGTTCTGATTTCTCAGGTGCGCACGTAAGCCCGCGCTCAGTTGCGTACGGCTGTGTCATCTCAATTGCTTCTTGAAGGCTGTCTTGAATGTGGCCTTCAGAGCCTTAGGTGATCCATAACGTGATGTCGTCAGCATAGAGCGCATAATGCAGATCAGGAATTCTTGACAGCAGCGGAGGAAGTCCTGCCATCGCCACGTTGAACAATGTGGGCGACAACACCGAACCCTGTGGGGTGCCTCGACCAGTGAGACGTATCGGTTCAGAGCGTACGTCTCCGATACCCAGGTTAGCAGTTCGATCCATGCGGAAAGCCCTAACGTAATCATAAGTTCGTTGACCACAATGTGAACTCGCTAGGTCCTCCAAGATGGCATCGTGCGACACGTTGTCAAAGGCCCCCTTCAGGTCTAAGGCCAGGACAGCACGGGCCTGAGTCCTGCCGGGATGATCTATCACTTCTTCTTTAAGCTGAAGGTGAATAGCCTGAGTAGAGAGATGCGGCCAGAACCCGAATATGGTGTCAGGGATGATGTTGGTTTCCAAGTGTGGGTGCAGCCGCCGGAGCACTACATGCTCCATCAGTTTCCCAACACACGACACACGAGATTCTTGAGGGCGAGCTGCTTGAATGGTTTCGGAATTAAATTTGCGTCAGCATGACGCCATTCTTGCGGGAGTGTACCGGTCTTCCATAGGTCATTATAATAACTGGTCAAGGCAGTTATTTATTCGTCGTGAAGGTTCTGGAGCATCTTATATGTAATACCGTCCGCCCCAGGGGCAGGGCTCCTTCTCATGCTCGCGAGTACTGCTCGAAACTCTGATTCCGTGATATCCTCGTAAAGGGGTGAATACTCATTTTGATGGGGGTAGTCTCTATATTTCGGTCTGGGACCCGTCAGTATATAGCGCGCCTCCAGGGCATGCAGCAGTGCAGTGCTATCTTTCGCTTCCTTATGGAGGAGTTTGGCAACCGCTTTAGAGGTTTCCTCTCTGGTATTGGATGGATCGAGAAGGCCTCGGAGGAGTGACCACGTTTTGGCCGTTCCGAGTGTTCCCTGCAGCCTTGTGCAGAGCCTGTGCCAGTTGGAACTCGTGAGATCTTCCGCATAGCGCTCTGCCGCAATTGAAAGTTCCGCTATACGTTTCCGTAGCTTGCGACTGTGTCGCTGCTTCCGCCATCTTCGGACAAGTCCTCTTCGAGCTTCCCACAGATGGAGGAGGTGCGGGTCGATCTCAGGTGCCTTTTCTGCGGCCTTCATTACGAAGGTGGCGTTCTTTAAATCCATCTGAAGCTGTATCACCCATTCAGCCAAAGAGAGTCGCTCGCCTTCTTCCAAAGCAAGTCTTTATGTTCGGAAGGCGTCCCAGTCCGTGAGGCGCAGCTGACGATCAGACACGCGGCCCACTCGCACTTGCATCGCCGTAGCAAGGATAAAATGGTGACTACCCAGAGACTCTTATAGGTTGGTCCACGTGCACGGATGTTGCGTGCGAACTAGTATCAGGTCCGGGCTAGTGTCCCGGTTCCCGCTGTTGCCCATACGGGTGGGATTTTCGGTTTCAGTAAAAAGAGTCAGTTGGGTGCGGGCAATAGCTAGGGCCAACTTACGGCCCTTGGGAGTTTCGGTTTTGTTGCCCCACGAAGGATGGGGCGCGTTGAAATCACCCATAATTAATAAAGAGTTCTCACGTGGCTTAACAATGTTGAGGGCGTCATGAAAGAGTTCTTCAAATACGTCCCTTTTGCCCTTTTTGGGAGGACTGTAAACATTCAACACAAATACACTGCCATGGCCTCTTTCTCTAGGCAGGAGCTCGAGCAAAACATGTGAAATTTGTGAGTGTTGTGTCATTGAGCAATCAATCACGGTCATATCATTGTTAACCAAGATGGCTACGCGTGGTGTTTCGTAGGGATCCAATATTTGTAGCGTGAATGTTTAATATCCTGTGAGTGTTGGTGTGCAGTTCGTTTCTTGGAGGGCGATAACATCTGGTTTGAGTCCGCGAGACTCTACAAGTTGCTGCAGACCTGCCTTTTTCTGACGAAAACCTCTGGAATTCCACTGCCATGCAACCATGGTAGAAGCCGGCGGTGCACTTTTTGACTGTCGTTTGTTCTTGAGGTGTCCCGTCATAATTAGTTCAGGCGCGAACACGGGCTACCTTATCATTTAAAACTGAGCACGTTCCGTGGCCAGCAGGATGGTTCGAAATTTGCCCGGCTTCACGGCATACGGCGCAACAAACAGCGGAGTCCCGCACACGTACACTGCAAGATGTGACGCCGTAAGGTCCAGCACAGCGTGTGCAGACAGCTTTTGAGAGGTCGTCCGCATGCGGGCAGCGGCTCAGCCCATGACCATACTCTGAGCAGTGCGTGCAAAGGGGAACGTGCAAATCCTCAAAGACTGCGATTGACTTCCAGCCTACAATGACACTTCTGGCTGCCATCAGGCGGCGGAACGCAGCCGGGTCCACTTCAATAATATGTGCATAGGTTCCGCCTATTTCTTTATACGAAACACGCTCCTTACAAGTGGCAGGGTCCAGCTACAGCGATGGGTTCCGGCAGTCTAGGGCAGCAATCAGGTCGTCCGTGCTAACGCCCGCGTTCACTCCGGCAAGTTTCACATGAGGATTTCTCTGCTGTAGCACTCGAACAGCTATCAAAGTGCGGGTCACCTCAGTACGGTTGATCGCCTCTTTAATGCGTTAGAGGTCTGAGCGATCTTTGGAAACGACTGTGACCCCGCGCCGAGTGTGTCGCAAAGTGACTGCTCCGATGCCTTCAGCCTCAGAATCGATGTTAGCCTTGAGCACGGTGTCCACATCACGGCCTGCAGAGTCGGAGGGCTGGATGGTTGACAAAAGCATGACGTGATCAGGACTGGGGATCACAGAGGACAAGGTGCCAAAAGAATCAATAGGACCAGCAGACGGAGTTGCAGGGACGTAGCTGGCGGCATCCGAAGTATCCTGAGTAGGCTGCTCGCGCACCACTGGCGCAAAGCATCGAGGAGCCGCTGTTCTACTTCGGAGGCCCGCAAATCTTCCACAGCCTCCATGAGCCGCACTCGTTGCTCCGCAACCAATGATTTGAGGGCCTCAAATTCGCGGTCTCTTTCGCGTAAAGTGGCGAAAAGGACATCTGAACGTCCACGCTCGCCAACTGCAACAGCGAAGAACCTTGATGATTCTCGGTATAGCTCGCTGATGGCCGCGATAAGTTCTGCACGAACAGTGGGTTCAGGATCGTTGCTATTATACCCTCGTGGAGGGCCATGGCCTTCGCAGAACTGTCGAGTTGAATACGGTCCGGGAGAACAGACGCCGAGTCCGGAGAAGACTGATGTGTGTTACCGGCAAGTGCATCATCCGATAGAGCCCGCAGCTCAGAGTTCTGGGAAGAATGAGCGTCGTGATGATGCGCCTGCAGTTGTCCAGGTGGTAGAGGTCCGTCCCGAGAGCCAGAGCTCCCCGCCAGGGCTAGGCCACCAGAGGCATCTGCAGGGCTTGGTGACTGGCCGTGTATTTCGTTCGAGGCGGCCGTGCTAGGCCTCGCTGGTAGAAGGCCCTGTGGCCTGCGGCCACCGGGGACGAGCTGCCCTTCAACGAAGCCAGGGCCGTGCCAGGGTGAGCCTTACAGAAGGTCCTTGTTCAGCGACAAAAGCCGCCCAAGGCGAATAATAAGTTTAACACAGCGAATAAATCCAGTCACTGCAGGAAAAGACAGCGGGCTACCTGCTTCTTCTTCTTCCTAAGGAGTCGGAGTAGGGGATCGTAGAAGCTTTAGACTGGCGAAGGTGGGCATTCTCGAATGGAGCATAACCACGCTGTTCGTCTTGCTGGCGCCAGCGACAGACGTGGGAGATATGACCGCGGATTCCGCATTAATAGCAAAATGGGCGGGAAGGGCGCCAGGATTGTCGATAACGGGGCAGTTGAGAGCATGGGTCTACTGGAGCCAATTGACCATGCAGAGACGCTGGACAAGGACAATGGACTGGGGCAGGTGGCTTCCAAGCCATTTCAGCGTACGTGAGAATGCGGCAGGCGGTAGTCAACGTGGCTGGTGCCGCGGCACAGATGAAGGCGGCCAGTTCGTCCTTGACGACGCTGTGCAAATCTGAAGTGGCTGGCGAGAAGTTAGAGCTTCCGGGAACTAAGGTTGCTTGATTAGCGAGCTCCCCTCGTATAATGGCACGGATAATGGTGCGTAGGTTGCCGTCAACAAGAACGCCGTCATTAATGTTGTCTTGCTGCAGGCGGCACGCCTGAAGTTCGTCCAGGCCTTGGCAGGTGGTGGTTATGTTCGACACAATGGAGGGGTTCTGAACCAGCAAGGCGTTGAATGCGACGATTCCGATGCCCTCAACAATATGGCGAACGCGTTCAGCTTCCGTCATAGCAGCATCGACTCGACGGCAAAGGGCTAAAACATCCTCGATATATGATGTGTAGGACTCACCAGACTGCTAAAGACAGCCTTCGGGCTTCCTTTTAGCCAGCTCAGAACGATCAGATGGCGTGCCGAAAAGTTTCCGCAGGTGCTGGGTGAATGTTGACCAATCACGGATGTGGTCTTCGTGATTGTGAAACCACGGTTATGCGACGTCAGTCAATTATACGACAATGTTCAGTAGCTTGTGGGAGTCATCCCAGCGGTTGAAGAAACTCACTCTGGTGTAATTATGAAGCCTGTATTTGACATCATCGCCGCGAAGGCCAGCAAAGAGCTGGGGATTGCTCTGGTGGCTGGTAATAGTCCTGGTAGGGGTAGCCACAAGAGCAGGGGCAGATTCCTGGAGTGAGCGGGTTCCGTTGCCCTCGTTCATACCGAAGGAGTGTGAGGGCAAGCGAAGGCCGGAACGGAGCTCCAGGGGGAACAGTAGACAGGTCGAAAGCGAGAGGCTTGGGATATTAAGGGCACCTCCACCACTTCTGAGCCACCGCTCGAGCAAATGTCTTTATTCCAGCCACAGTCTGGAACGCTGCGCGTGATCTGGCAAACACCAGTGAATGATGACGGTGCTGCGTATGTGCAGATCAAAGAGATGAAAGTTCTGGCATTGCGCTCACAAAACTGACAATTTCGTGCAGATAATGCTGCGGATTTTTCTTTCCCCATGAAATATTTCAGAGAAAAGCGTTAAGACAAGGTAGTGGTAGAGAGTTTTGAACAGAAATGACGTAAAGATAAGTACCACTACCCCTTCACCTCCTGTCGATGCGCTAAGGAAGCATATCGCAAAAAAAAACACTGAAAACTTCGTTTTGTCATTTTCAACTGCGCCCACAAGCGGATTTATCACTCAGTTTGCAGCGCACGTAATGATCTTGTTCAGGTTCGTTTTCGCAAGACGCGGCTTTATCCTTAATAGGTAGTGCCAGACACGCCGAGACCTTCCTCGAGTGACCGCAGCGAAGCACAACTCTTTCATTATCGTTACAGGTGTTTCTAGGTTCCTTTGGTCGACTATATAGATGGCTCTTCACCCGATTTAACTATAGCGCCGACAAATGCAACAAATACTCTGAGTTCGACGACCGACGAGCACGATTCATGGGACGCTAGCCGTCAACCCATAGGAGCATCCAGTGGTTGCAATCCAAGAGGACCTCAAAAGAGGGTCTTTCATAGCAGTCCGAGTTCCTACATTTTTCTCTTTAGCATTATCACCAACACGTGGCGATATTCAAATCTTGTATAATCGTAGACTGATTCATAACATTCGATTTAGAAAGGGCAGAAATCTCAAGGTACGTGTATTGTCCTTTCGAAGTAGCCTTTTGATAGTTGTGTGCTTAATTGGTTCCGATACACCTCTGCAGAGCTTGTACCGTCATAAGATGAAGGCAGCATAACGGTCGCAAATGTGCTGCTCGCAGCAAAAGCATCAAGAGTGATAATTTTGATTGAGGTAACGTTTTCTGTGAGCGTCCTGGAACCCTTGATGTCTAAAACAGACGGCAACAGGAAACATTTATCGGGCAGGAACATAGACTAAAATGCTGCGTGCAACAAACTGAGAGCAAACCGCTCAATTACGAGGAGGCATCTAGTTCGGCAGCTCAAAGACATGTGACATAGAGACGAGGGGGGTAAATAAAGCGTTGTAACGAAGACGTAAGTTTGTTGAGGACGGTATTGCCGTATGGAGTGCAGCATAGTAAAAAATTGTCAGTTATCCTGACAAGTTGAATGTAGGTAAACTCATACCACTCTCTACATACAAATGTTTTGCGAGCTCAGCGATTATAAAAGAACGCATACTTGTGCTGTTTGATTGGAATGGCAAGATGCGGTTTACTGAGAGATTTAGCGCCCGGCTTCATAATTTCTTATATCTAGATTATTTTAGAGTAGATATGGGTAATCAGTGTAACAGTAATCTTGCTGTTGTTCTCAGAATAGCTGTAACGCCGGTGTCCGCGCTGTTCTCCCTGGTAACCAGAAAGTTTACAAAGAAGCGAAGGAATAAATATCTTAAGAACTGGCGGAAAATCGAACTCTGAATCTCAATATTGGGGGCGGGCATGCAACCTATTCACAAGGGTTTAAGAGGAAAGCTTTTAATGGCTCGTACTCGTGGCGTCCGTCCGTCCGTGCCTTGGAACGGTGCCAGCTGTGGCCTCTTCACCGCACATCAGCCCGCTCCTAATCTCTCCCTAGCAACCATCTTCGCCGGTGTTGGGCGCAGCTGTACACAGCAACCCTTAAGTCACATGTCAGTGGGTGGAGCTCGCGCGCATGGCGGCGGCCGCAGGTGCGGCGACCCTCCTTCGACAGACTTGTGGGTGCAGTCGAGTGAGGGAGACGCATGGCGCCGAAGCGGCCAAGTGACTGTGCGGCAAGTGGTGCGGAGAAGCGGCAACGGACGCCTGATTTCCCTAGCAGGAAATGTGAGAAGAATCTCCATGTCCGGTTGCAGCGTTTCCTTCAATCAGAAAACTTGAGGCCACGGAAAATACGACACTTTCGATAAGGACGCCAACTCGTAATATGGACCCAGAGGCAGAGGCATTTCAAACGCTTTCACCTCATCGCACTTTAGGAGTCCAAAAGTCCCGCAAAATTTTTCTCTTCATTGCCTACTTTAAGATAAATTCAGTGCAGCCAGCAAACAAGACAGTGACGTGAAAACCATCCTCCTCAACCTAGCATTAAAACGTCTTTAATGCAGCCGTCTTGCTAAACACGTTTAGCAATCGGGTAGGTCGGGCTGAGCCCTGGCAACGTCTCACACACGACACACTCTCAGGGAAGTGGTATGGAGGTGCTTCGCAACCAGTACACCACAGAACCACAGTGCTCCTTTCGAGTAGAGGTGCGCTTAGTCTTTGCTATGTCGTACTACTGTGTGCCCCAGAGTATCTGTGTGATTGGAAAGAAGAATTTGTGGAACTATTATTTTAACAAGTAACAAATCGAAGCTACAGTGGCACCGAGAACATAACCCTCACGTGTAAGAGGACCGCGGCTTGAATCACAATGCGTCTCAATAAAAAATATCCCCTTTCTCCATAAATTTTCAAGAACAGGTTTGGAGCGGGATCTGATGCCTGCGAACACCTCCGGAAATGCTCCCTCTCCAGGCCAGGATTTGGGCACCTTGGTGTATTAATTGGCCACAACCTTCTATGAATACTCTAAAAAAGAGCCGGCCCTTACTGGAAGGTCACTTTGGAGCAAATACCCACTTCTGCGGTCAAGCCTCTGACAGAGCGGAAGTTGCTAGGTATCTCTAGCTCGGTACAGGCTGCCACTGGAGACTTACCCTGCCAACGTTTAACGACAGAGGCTTAGCTAGTCAACCTAGACTTGCAGCGTTATTTTAGGAACAAGAGGGCATGAAATGAAATATTCTAGGCTAGGGAAGTTATGAGGACAAATGAGGCATATATTGTAGTGAAGGGCTTACGTGTATTGTGTTATCGAAGTCTACTAGAGAGACGAGAACTAGGAGCAGCGTTTCTTGTCAATAGGGATATAACTGGTAACATAAACGGGTTCCATACCAATATTGACAAGGGGGAGGCAGCGCAATTAGGCGGTATGAACTGAAGGTTGCGCAGGCCTACATGCCGCCTCTTATACATGATGACCAAGCAATGTCATGATGACAGAGCACGAAGGTGTAAAATTGTCAGTAGACAAAGTAAAGACGCAGTATACTGTACTAATAGGCGACTTCAATGCAAAGGTAGGAAAAAGCAGATTGGAGACCAGGCAGTGGGTGACTATGGCATAGGTTTTAGGAATAGCAATGGGCTGTTACTAGTTGAGGTTGCAGACCACAATAAACTAAAATCATGAATACCTTCTCGAAAAAACCGCGGAACCGGACGTGGACGGCAGCCCAAACGGGAGAAAAAAAATAAATTGACTTCATACTCTGTTCTTATCCCAGGAATATGCTGTAATCGGAAACTTGCATTGCTGTCACCACAGGATAGCAAGGTAAGGATTATTTCAGATTCGTAGAGGGAACGAAACAGATTAGTAAGAAGACTCTCAGCCATGAATTAGCGTTAAGGGGCACGGCAGGAGAATTCAAGATGTCTCTACAAAATTGATATTCAGCTTCAACCGAGAATGACAACCTTAGTGCAGGAGTGATAAATGATACATTCAGGTATATCATTACTGAGGCCAGTATATATTAGGACGTAGGATATTCAGAAAGGATAGCGGCAAATTATCTAGGAGACGAAATATTTGATTAATAAATGCCAAAGTATAAAAGCTTCCATCCTAACAGACAAGGTAGAAGTGGCAGAACTATCAAACCAAATCAATATGAAAAGTGTCTGACATCAGGACGTATAACATGGATAAAATCGAGCGTGCTCTAAAGAACGGGGGCAGCCTTAAAACGGTGAAAAGGAAATTCGGCATTGGCAAAAATTAGACGTTTGCGCTAAGGGATAAGGCGGCATTATTGCTATCAAGGATATGGACAGTATAGTCAAAGTAGCCGAGGAAATCTTCTATACTGACATAATAGCCGAAGTAGTCAGGACAATAATGAGTTATATGCAGCAGTGCAAAGCAGTCAGATATACCGCCACTGACGAAGGACGAAGTAAGCAAAGCTTTAGGACCTATTTAAAAGGGGAACAAAGCTGGGGAGGATTGATAACTGCAGATGTGTTGAAGAACAGGAGGGATATCATGCTAGAAAACTGGCCACCCTGTATACGCAATGCCTAGTGATATCTACACTACTAAATCCATAGAAGATACAAATATTATTTTAATTCATAGCACACTTTTATGCTATCCAGAGCAACACTCGTGGCATAGAGCTCTTCACATAACCTGTTGAGTGCTACTCCATTATTAATTGCAATGGGAAAGAAGCCTATTCAAAGCTTGAATATATCATAGAGCGATTGGTTTGTAGCATCTATTTACATAAGGAAAAACTCCATTTACGGGACTTCAATTTTCAAAAGTGGTCGGCGAGCAGTATAAATTTCGTCCCAATACACGTGTGCAGGGCTTGTGCCGGGAAACGAGCTGTAAATTGAAAAGTTAGAGGAAGGCAATACAAGAGTCGCCGCAGGTTATGCGCTGTGCACTGCAAAGCATCAAAAGTTAAAATTTTTGTTCATGATGGCGGTAACTGACAGTGTCCTTACGTTAAACTGGCGGTAACTGACAGTTGTGACGTTAAAACACAACAGAAAAAAAATATCCGAAAAGAACCTTAATTAAGTTCACCGGCTGAGTGCACTAAAATGAAAGCTAGCCGCCGAACTAGGACGCGGTTTGAATGGAAACAGCGCAATGACATGAGGCTTAGAGGACACGAAAAGACAAACGCAGCTCTGAACTGGCAACGAAGTTATTGAGGTTGATATTACCATTAATAATACAGATTAGCAGAAAAGAAAGAAAATACAAACCGGCTACATCCAGGGCAAACCAAATCACTCTGGGCATGCAGTGTTTTCTTCAGTTCAGCGATGATTGGAAAGCATATAGTTGTGCTTTTTCATCGGGACGGCAACGTGCGGTGCATTAACACTCTTCGCACTTATGTTCACAATATCTGTTATCTGGATCATTTTTTCTGTTATATTGATCTTTTTGATTTGTGATATCTGATGAAACCTAGAAGAATCGCGGCAGTAAATTCCTCTTTTTTAAGTAAAAACATTACATTGTTGCAATGATCCCTAAGCCTGCTATTGAAAGAACATACCGCTTTTGTCTACCTATGAACCACCACGAGACAGCACCATATACTAGGCATTTTTGCAACACACTTATTTTGTGGTCACTTTTGCTCTTAATAACATTTTTCATTTTATTCACTTAATTTAAACGCGTGCACTAGACACCTGATCTCAGAGGGAACGAGAACACCACATCAGCTTCGGCTCTTTTCCCTCTATTTTTTTGTCCTAACCAGAGGACAGAAAATATGAAGTAAGGATTCGCTGCGGCCTTCCTTCACAGGTATCATCGGATGACAGCATTGCCAACCCTCATCTTTTTCAACATTCCTTCCCGTCAAGAGTAAAAAGCGGGTATTCTTCATCTACGACCTAACCGGAAAACGGCGCGAAACTATCGAATTACGCGATTATTCATTCTATTGCTGAAGCATTACGCCGCTATACCCCATTTCTAAAGTTTCCACTTGGTTCAGCAGCACAAAAAGAACTGCTTTTTACTGCTAGTTCAAAGTATTATCACACATTGACAGCAGGCAACTATAAGCTCAGGTCGACATACGTGCTGTGTTTATTACTCTGCACTTCCTGGGTTGGTTTCGGTCTCACAAGATGATAGAAAAAATATAAAAGGCAGTGAAACTTGTTGAATTGACTGTTATGTAGCGGATGCTTTTCGAATGGCCGCTACTTCTCTGCAGATAACTTTTCAGACCTACTTACTTATAAAAACGTCTGCCTGTGCAGAATCGAAAAAAAGCGCTCGATTAAAAAGGGGCAATTTGCATGGAAAATTTTATCCCTTTATTGCTCAGTTACATCAATCTGCTGCAAGAGTGCGTTTATTTGTATCCCTCCAGATGATGCCGGAACCAACACAGCGGTCGTCTTCACTGCTTCTGGCGCCGTGAAAGCTGGAGATTGCAAGCGGCATATGCGGGGCCAGTTTGCTCAGCAAACTTGAATGCTTGAGAGGACATTCGAAAAATGTCTCATGGGTAGACATTTTGCATAGTGTTCATTTTTGTGGATAATTACCTTATTTTACTATAATGGGATTCTGCTATTATCGCAACTGAAGGCAATGACATTTGGCCGTTTAAAAGGTAGGAGATTTTAGTTGTTATTCATTTATTTATTTCAATTGCTCTAAGGGTCCTTGCGGTCATTAAATAGGGTGGACTCATCAAATAAATGCCAAGAATTTACAATGCAAGCAAACAAACAACTGTAAGCAGAAATGAGTACACAAGAACCATCAACTTCAAAAATGTTGACGACTGGGCGGGTTGGTAACGGCTCATTTTAAACCACCGGAAGGACGAAACACAATGAAGAAGAGAACAGGACAAGGCTGGACTGACAACTAAATGTTTATTGGGAGGAAAGAAGAAGAAGCGCCTGAGCTGATACGTGTCCGCTTAGAGCTTTGTGTTTTTTATCTTGTTTCGCCTATTAACTGTCGTTTTGTGTGGGTAGGACAGTGCCCTCCGTAAGAACGAATGACGAAGAAGCCCCTGTGGAGCGATTTCCGACTTGGTGGGCCCTTTCTCAAGTAAGAAAGTCCAACCGGATCCCTCAGGCGCAGGCTAGGCGTAGCTCGGCGTTGCCGAGCGAGGCTGGGCTACGCGCCTGCATGGATTCTGCTCCGCCGACGACAGGTGTGCGGATTTCCGCTGTGTTACAACCTGGCGCAACATCCACGTCCACGCAATCATCAACGCCTACATGCCCCCAGTCTGCTTCGTCTTCGGATGGAACGACTTCGGCTTGTCCCATGGATTGCTCCGCCACCTCTGTGCCTGTAACCCTCCCTCAAGGAACTGTGCCCGTCGCACCGATTCAGTCTTCCTTTCCAAGGCCAACTACAGCGTGTCAGCCCCTGACACCACCACAGATGCCGCCAGTGAGTCGAGCCTCGCTTCCACTTGCTGCTAACTCGTTCCGCGTCACCATCAAGCCTACATTGCGCTTTGATATAACGACTATCCCTCCCCGGTGTGTCCAAGCCACAATTGACCAAGTTCTAGGTTCTACTAACTACTGTGGATTTGTCGTCCATCGCCCGTCGAACACCATTACGGTGAACTTGCCATCCTTGGTGGACGCCCAGAAAATATGTGCAGTTATTAAAATTCCCCTGGATGCGAATGAGCATGTCCCAGTGCAAATATATTTTGCCTCTGGCCCTGACACCCTCCGCTGCATCGTTTACCATGTTGACAGCAGAAGTCCTTCTGAGGAGGTGCGAGCAAACATTCGCTGTTCAACTCACTCAGTGTTGCAAGCATGGCCTCTGGGGCGCATGGGTTCATACCTACTCACTCTACAAGGCCCGCTGACTTTGCCTGAGTACCTAACCTATTATGGTGCGATTATCAAACCACAGCCCTTCCGACCTCGTCGTATATTTTGCTATCACTGCCATAAAGAAGGGCACATGCAAAATACCTGCCCTAATCCGGCAGCTGTGGCCGACATGAATGAACCAATAGCGCTTTGTGCCCTATGCAAATCGGCGGACCATGACATGTGCTGCCCCGCTTGTCCAAAGAAGAAGAGAACGAGGCCGTCGTGCAAGCCGCCTGGAAAAGAAGATATTCCTACAAGTAATCGCTTCGCTGCTCTTACATGTGATGAAACCGACTTCCCTGCACTTCCCTTACTTGACCCACCTGCTCATCATACGTCCTCTCAGCATGGTTCATACGCACAAGCGACCCACCCTCGTGGATCAAATGGTACACCAAAACGGCCAGTGCACCAATCACATGTGGATGCCGCGAATGAAGATGCTGTTTTAGACAATGTCATTGCAGAGGCTCGCCAACGTCTAGACGAACTCACCCAGCTCCGAGAACAGCGTCGCTCTCACCCCTCTCGAAGAACTATAATACCTCGTGATAAGATTTCAAATGAATCACCTCCAATAAGCAACAAACCACAATCACGTGCAGACAACACGTTAACCCCGAATACCCCGACAGTGGATAAAATATTAGCCCTTATGGAGCAGGTGACCTCCCTCATCGTAGAAGCTCTTCGGCCTCGCAATGGATAATGCACTGTCTCTGGTGGTGCAGTGGAATTGTCGAGGCTTTGCGAATAAGGCCTCTGAAGTGAACATCCGTCTTCGCGACAAAAAGCTAAAGGCGTGGGCCTTCTCACTTCAAGAGCATAACTCACTTCCTCGTCTTTCAGGATTCTGCGCTTACCATTCACCTTCCATTCCTGATGCCGTTGCATCACCTCTTCCCACATCCCAGGTAAATCTGCAATCTATATTCACACTTCAGTTCCCCACACACCGATCGACCTTTCACGCTGGTGTAAAACACGCCAAGAGGTGGTAGCACTCCTAGTTAAGCCTGTAGGCACGCCACTTATACTAGTTTCCTTTTATGGCCGTCCTGGTTCCGCATCTCCTAATCTTGGATGGGTTCGTTTTCTGCGTTCTACCTGCTCGGGTATCTCTGTTCTAGTTGGTGGAGACTTCAATGGCGCACACACCTCGTGGGGTTACCCATCGGATTCTCCCAGGGGTGCACACACCCAGGAAAGCTTTTCAGATAATTCTTTTCACCTTTTAAACCACCCGCATACATCTACCCGTCCACGAGGTGGGCCTTATTCACCTGATTTGACTTGGTGGTTAGGCCCTGGTAGCCCTCGTTGGGCTGTTGAACCAGATACCTGGGGTAGTGATCACAGTCCTATCTTTATCTCTCTCACTCCTTCACGGATACGTAAAATACGCCGTAGCGTACGAATAACATCTTGGGACTCTGTACGCGCAGACAATCGCTTATCTGATTTCACCCCATCATCAGCATTGTCTACTCTCTCTGCTGTTCTTGCGTCCCACACGATTACCACCACTGTAAATGAAGACGAGCCAAACCCGGACATCCACCTCCTGAATCTTTGGGCTCTGCGTCGCCAGGCAGATCATTATGCTGCTCGTAACCCCGATGACCCATCGGCTATCCGCGCTCTTCACCGGGCTACCGCGCGTGCGAGGCGGTATGAAAAGCGTCTAGGAAGGCAACGTTGGGCTTCATGGTGTGAGCGCCTGTCCTCCAAGCAGAGTAATCGACAACTTTGGAGAGTGTTTCACGCCATGGAGCGCTCTTCTCAAGTTTCTGATTACACAGAGAGCATTCGCCTTGCTATGAATGTAGATGAGGACACATTTGCAAAACAGGCGGCCAGACAATTTTTTCCCCACTATGATTTCACCTCAACTTCCCCACCTTGCCTACCGGTTACCGAACCCCCCGATGCGATTACTTCTGACCTAACCATGGCAGAGCTGCTGGCCTCCATTGAACGCCTCAAATCTAACTCTGCTCCCGGCCACGACGGCATACCTAACTCCTTATTCCGCAACTTGGAAGGGACTGCTTTGCAGGCCCTGCTTGATGCATTCAATGACGTGTGGCATTCTGGTGTCATGCCGGACGAGTGGAAGCATTCTAATGTTGTTCCAATACCGAAGTCAGGTCATCCTCTAGTATCTCTCTCGGCCCTTCGTCCAATTTCCCTGACGCCAACAATCTGCAAGCTTTACGAAAACATTCTCGCCACTCGCTTATCGTGGTGGTTGGAATCCCATGATTGTTATCCAGAATCCCAAATTGGCTTCCGCCCGCAAATAGGAACGGAGGACGGTCTTCCTACTTTGGCTGCTGACGTGCTTCACCACTCTCCGCACTGTCATCTTGTTAGAACTGTGATCGCTACAGATATAACAAAGGCATATGATAACATCCTTCACTCAGCCATTCTTGCCTCCCTACAAACTCTTGGTCTTCCTCACAGGTTTCTCTCGAGAAGGTTGGCTATACTGCCAACCTTCTCGAATTCATAAGCACAACTGGATTGCACTCCTTCTTTTAACTTTCTATCTCCTGCATCCCATTCCCCCTTTCTCAACTTATGCCTTGTGGCAAACTCTTCGAAAAAAAAAAAAAGAAATGCTTATTGAAGGAAAGAAGACAACGAAGACTCGTTCTGAAAAGCGCGCGCACAACCCAACCGGTGAAATGGCAGGAAATTGAGAAGAAGGAGAAGAAAATTCAAGGTCAAGGCCTAAATAACGACTTTTCTAATAGAGCGAATTCCTTACAAAGAAAGCTAACCGATGCCTTAGACACACACGTTTCCTCAGTATTAGCCATGTAAAACACCTCAACCAACTCTCGACAGAATTGTTTATCATTGCTCTAAACTACACCCGTATTACTGACGTCAGGCGTACAACGAGACGGGTCATCCTTCGATTTACACTCCCGGGATTGCACATGTAGCGCCAGATTAGAATTCGTCTTCCCTCTTAGAGAATTAGAGTGCTCCCTAAGGCCCGCATTTAGACTTTTGCCTGTCTGCCCGCAGTAGCACCGGCAACAATTGAGCAGAATGCGATAAACCACTGTTTTTTTGCAGGTGGCGAACCTTTTCTTATATGACACTTTGCAACAAAAACTATCACGAGCTACTTTGTCAAGCCCCTTTCTAGCTCTGGCGCACAAGCCTCCTATCTTGTTTTCCGTTTTAAATACAACGTCAACGTCGTACTTTGTCGCAAGTTTCTTTAGACGGTGCGAAACGCCATAAATATAAGGCATGGCAGCCACCTTCTTTCGCCGCGCAGCCACACCAACTTCAACCTGCCCCGTGTTGCTCTTCCTCGAACGTGTGAAAACACGTTCTGACAGACAAGCGAAATGGACAGTTGGAAAGCCTGCCGCCAGCAACTTGGAAATTTGTTGTGAAAATGCATCCCCAACACAGGGGTACTCGGAGCGGAGGTCAGGTAGCCGACTGAAGCAAGTCTGTTGACGGACTAGCGGAGCTCATGTGGAAGACTGTTCGCCTCACGTTGCCTTCTCAGAAGGGGCGCGCAAGTGTACAGGATAAACTGCTGATCCTGGGAGACGTAGAGTTGGATGTAAGGAACATGCGGATCTTGAAGCGTGGGCCGAAGTTTTGTCTGCAACCCGATGTAAATCCAGTTGATCTTCTGGCGGTGTCTCTAAATATTTCCCGTCATGTTCCGGAAGGTGAGATGAGTCGGTTTTTAAATGAAGCCACGGACGTAATAGCGGCACGGAATTGTAAGCAGAAGCCACGGTACAGTTTGAAACCAGTTGTGTGACTACCTGGTTGACAACCGACTGCGTCTGGTGGTATCTGATAAGGAAGGCCTCTTTGTCGTTGTACCAGACAGCTGTTTCTCCGAAAAAGCCTCGACCGCGATTGCCACGAATTTCGAAAAGGTGAAAGCGAAGCCACCATCTTACAGGAAGCAAGCTATCGCTTGGTAAGATGATCACAACCTGAAGGCTTAAAGTTCGATTGCGTAGGCAGCTACAGATGCCAACTTGGATATTTTCTTCTCGGGGAAGACGCACAAAACGGACATTCCTTTCAAGACCATTGTTTCGGAACGTCGAACCTGGCAGTACGAGTTTTCGGGATTTTTGGAGAAGCATCTAAAGATGTTGAAATTTCAGGACCCGTTTTTGATTCCGAGTTCTAAGGTGCTAGAGTTTTTAATGGGCAGAAATCCGGGTAGGTGCTCTGCAATGAGCATTGACGTGGAAGACTTATACTATTCTTTGCCACAGGATGGTCTTCTAAGGTGTGTGCAAGACTGCATCACTGTGGATAATGATGAATGGGTTTTTTTAATGCGTGCTGTATATCGGTTGCTAGTTTCTTGGAGCTGTTATCCTTTTACCTTAGTTCCACTTTCGCCTGTTGGCAAGGCGGCATGTCCATCCTCCCACGTTTTTAACATGAATGCACGAGCGTCGACCGTCGAGTCGATAAGCGCCGTATAACGGAGCACAGCGGCGAAATGAGTGAGAATACGCGCGTGCCCGCAATGAGCACTCCGGTGCAGCTGTCCTCTACCAGGCTGTTCTGGGAATGAACATGATCCCTGCTTCTTTAGAGCACCGTTATCGTCATCATCCTTTTTCTTTTTTGAATGTTTCCATGAAATTTAAATTAAGCAGTCAGGTGGTAGCGCTGGATGAAATGCGATATACGCCCACTGATTATACTAGATGCTTTTCAGCATTTTGTTTCTTTTTGCTATAGGCCGCATAACCTTTCCTGCCACAAATTAAAGGGCGCGCGGTACCACGTGGCCTTTTCTAATCTTTTGCCAGCGGCATGCAGAAAAGAGAAAAAAAATGCGATAGCGCACAAAAAAAAAAACAGGTGAGGTTGGATCCGGTTCCCGCAACAGCCTGGCAAAGGACAACTGCACCTGATTGCTCATTGCGAGCACGCGCGTATTTTCGCTCGTTTTCCCGCTGTGTTCCTTCGTACGGCGCTTATCGACTCGCCGGTCGACGTTCTTGCGTTCAGTTTAAAAAAATAGGAGGGTGTACATTCAGAAGTCAAGGGTATGCATTGGGTCTCAGGTCGCCGCTGTGCTCAGCGAAATTTTTCTGTCTAAAGATGACACAGTATTGCAGCCAGGTTTGGATTCCTTCGGTATAGTAGCGTTGCGCTACGTAGATGGCTACTTACTTTTTTTTAGGTAAGGATGGTTTTGATAGGCTGGCGCAAGATTACGAATGTCAAAAAAGCGAGGTCAGGGCCTGCCTTTTACGTAGGAGTTTCCTAAAGACCAACATATACAGTTTCTTGATTTGGACCTGTGCTTCGGAGACAATCACGTGTGTTGGGGCTACAGGCCCAGGTCAGGGAAGCCTCTGCTTAGGTTTGAATCGGACCACTCGAGGTTGGTAAATGATGGGTTGGCAGTGGCATGCATCAAGTCCGCATTACGTAAATCTTACCAACACCGTGTTCAGGATGCATTTTCAACACAAATTTCGAAGTCGCGGGGGGCAGGCTTTCCAACTGTCCATCTCGCTCGTCTGTCAGAACGCGTTTTAACACGTTCGAGGAAGAGCAATACGGGACAGGTTGATGATGATGTGGCGCCGCGGCGAAAGAAGGTGGCTGCCATAACTTACCTTCATGGCGCTTCGCACCGACTCAAGAAACTTGCGGTACGGTACAAGTTTGATGTTGTATTTACAGCGGGAAACAAGATAGGAGGCTTGTGCGCCAGAGTTAGAAGGGGGCTCGACAATGTAACTCATGATAGTTTTCGTTGCACAGTGTCACATAAGAAAGGGTTCACCACCTGCAGAAAGAATGTGGTTTATCGCATTCCGTTCAGTTGTGGCCGGTGCTAGTACAGACAGACAGGCCGATCTCTAAATGTGCGCCTGACGGAGCACTTTAATTCTCTAGGAGGCAAGGCGAATTATAATCTGGCTGTACGTGTGCAATCCCGTGAGTGTAATTCGGAGGATGACCCGTCTCTTTGTACGCCTGATTTCAGTAATACGGGTATAGTTTACAGCAATGGTAAACAATTCTGCCGAGAGTTTGTTGAGGCGTTTTACATTGTAAGGAATTTTCTCTATTAGAAAAGTCGTTAGTAAGGCCTTGACTTTGAATTGTCTTCTTCTTCTTCTTCGTCTTAATTTCCCACCATTTCACCGGTTGGGTTGTTGTGCGCGCGTATTTCAGAACGAGTCTGCGTTGTCTTCTTTCCTTCAATAAAAATTCAGTTGTTAGTCCAGCCTTGTCCTGTTCGCTGACTAAATAAATAAATATGTTTTCCTCCTCCTCCTTGTCCTGTTCTCTTCTTCCCTGTGTCTCGTCCTTTGGCTCGTTTAAAAGAACCATGAACAATTGGTACAGGCGACAGGAGCAAGTTTTTGGATATTTAGAAAAATGCACATCTATCATAGCAGGAAAATGCAGTACTTCAAAGAGATGAAATCACCGAGCAGAAGTTGTGAAACATAGAACAGGGGAACGTTTCAGAGCGCGTATTGGTAGATACAAAAACACGTGAGGATAAATTGAGTTAAAAAAAATAAAATGCACATCAAATTAATTTCGAGAATTCAAGCGTGATGATGATGCTTCAGGAATAATGGCGATACTAGAAGGAAGCGAGTTTTACTCAGTAATATACAGTACCAAAGTCGACTACCTGAATATTTCTGTTTGCACTAAAATAGCTTTAATCATGTTGATATTGCCGCGAACCATTGAAATGTTTATTTGTTCTTTTTCGACAGCCGCAGGCATGCGGTCATATCATTGTGAATCTAGCATGCTTATCTGTTCTGTATTCTTTGTTTGTTCATGCTCGTTGTCGCGAGACACGGCTTTATCATTTCCTTTGTTGCGGCAGATGATTCGAGACACTAGCTTGTATATCTACAGTATTCCCGGTTATATTAGCGCGGTTTTGCCTAGACACCACATTAAAATAGAGTGCTGAAAAGTAAAATGGGCATTCGTAGGTCGACGACCGCCGAGCACGATTGCTGCCATCACTGCCGCCGAGTTGACGAGTCCTTTTCGGGCGCAAGTCAGCCCTATAAATTCGAGGGAAGATCATGCCTGCTCGATTGTTGATCTACACAAGACGAGATGTGTGGTGCCGGAAAGATGTGTGAGTATTCAAATTGTTCGCTACTCTGGTAGAGAGCATGAAAAAGAGATGAACGATTGACATTTATACGCATGACTAGAAGCGGGAGATTCTGTGATATTTTCATTGTTCTAACGTTTTGATGCTGAGAGTGTTGTGAAAGAAAGAATTGCGCTGCTGTGGTTTGAACCGATTCTAACATATTATTAGGATAGCTATAGGCTTGGTAAGGATTCCAAATGAAAGACGCATATTCTATTGCTGGGATGATTAGCGAGAGGAAAGCGTGTAGTCTTGTGTTCTTGTCGGTTAGGTGCAGTCGGCTCCTAAGAAGACCAATTTTTTTAAAAGATTTAGAAATGATGCACTAGATATGCGGCCTTATCATCAATTCTGTATCGCGTGTTTGTTCATGTTCGTTGTCGCGATACGACGCGTTATCATTTTCTCTGTCGCGAATGATAGGCCGAGATCTGTGTCGAAGATTCCGATCACTCGCACATGTTTCTATAAGGTTTCAGGTTGTGATAGTGGCAGTTTGCGACGATATCTAGATTGTTCTCAGCAGCCTTTGAAATGAGCGTTGACGAGTGCGACGGGAACTCTGACGATCGAAGAGCCCGTTTGTTGCTATTGCCGCCGCCGAGCTGCTTAATCCTTTTGCAGGCGCAAGTCAGCTTAATAAAGAGCTAATTTCAGTACCATCCCTCCTGTGTCTTCTTTTGGTGTGTACGACCTAGTCATCCTTAGACATCTGGTGGGGGTGCTGCCCTTGATCCTTCAAGCGAAAACCCAGCTCCGTTCCTGTAGCCCAGGGGTACCAGCCCACAGGTCACCGAGCCACCCGACGACTTCAAAGGCTACAACCCGAACACGATCTGCAGCCTGACCCCGTTCGAATCCGGAAGCTATCAACTTTTAACATGGTCCAGTCAGCAGCACCGGTTTGCTTCGTAAAGCCCCGGGAGCCCCCCATCTTCCGAGGACTTCCCACTGAAGATGCGGAAGATTGGATGGACCTTTTCGGCCATGTGGCAGAATTAAATGGTGGGAACGACGAAGCGAAGGTAAGGCGTCTATTTGGACTTCAAGGATCTGCGCCTATATGGTTCGAAAATCACGAGGCAGTTTTGAAGGATTGGGAGATTTTCTATAAGAGTTCTTCTCTGCCTTTGCAAGGTTTGTTCGGAAGGAAAGAGCAAAGACCATTCTTCAATGAAGAATGATTGAATAACTTCGAAACGAGCCTCTCCTGGTTTACGTTGATGAGATGAACTGCCTGTTTCACCACGTGGACCCTAACGTGACCGTCGGTGAGAGAGTGAAATTTTTAATGCGCAGCGTTGAAGAGTCGCTGCTTGCAGCACTTGTCCGGAATCCGTCGAAAACTGTGGATGACTTTTACATTGAAGCTTCGACACTCGAGAAGGCGATGGACATCCGGATGAGCCACTATAATTGACCACAGCAACTGGTCAGCGCAAACACCTACATCACTGCATTTACCAGTGGAGAAAGCTTTCGGAGCCTCATCCGTGACATCGTCCGAGAGAAACTTCGCCGGCTGCAGCCCTCATTCCAACAACCCCAGGTGGAGACGCTTCCGAACGTCGTCCGTGAACAAGTTCAGCAGGCTCTGGGTGTTCCTCAAGCGGCAGCTCCGATGGCACCAGCGCAAGAAACGACAGTGATGAATTACGCTGCTGCACTACATCGTCCTGCGCCCAGACATGACTTTCCAAGCCCTCGCCGCTACCGTCCAGTTCCTGAAAGCCACCCCTTGGCCCCCGCCCGCAAAACCTACCAACTACCTCCAAGCTCCAGGAAGGGCGACACCTGGAGGATTGGGAACAGCAGGCCATTATGCTTCCACTGCGGCGAGGCCGGGTACATTCTACGTCACTTTCCGTACCGACGAATCGGCCTCCACGGATTTGCAGTCCACGCCACACGACCCCTCCCCGGTGAACGACGTCAAGAAATCGAGAATACGTGCGTAGCGGTGAGTTGTTGCCACTAATTCGTCGATTCCGGTACCAATCACCGTAAGGCTCGCTATTCGTCGCCAGGCCACAGTTACGATGACACTGTTCGAGGAATGTCCCCAAGACCCCGTAGGGGAAACTAAACGTAAAAGCCTTAGAAGGTGAGGTCGCTGTATACGGCGAACTAGCGAATATCCTCCGCCGCCGACGGCTAGTAATGACGACGCCGCTATGACGCCGATATTACATGTGAAGACGCCCTCAACTCGCTCAGACTTCAAAGTTTCACCACCGCCACGCCCGACGTCAATATACCAGATGACGTGACCAAACTTCAAGCTGCCACTACCACCCAGCGAAGGGACGACGGTGTGCCCCAGTCGCGACCTGAGCACGAGACTAAGCAAATATCGAACACCGAAGCCAGCGCGCAATACGAGAACGCGAACAAGCGACCTTGAGGTTGGTGTCGACGGACGCATGGTTCTCGCCCTAGTGGGCACAGGAGCCGACTACTCTGTCATCAGTGAAGATTTCGCCGCCCAGCTCAAGAAAATGACGACCACTTGGGACGGCCCGCTAATCAGCTCCGCGGGTGGTAATCTTATTACCCGGTCGGGGCGATGCACAGCAAAGGTTACCGTAAATGCACCTACCTACCCGACCAGCTTCGTAGTCCTACATCAGTGTTCCCGCGACGTGACTCTGGGCATGGATTTTCTGAACAAACATAAGGCGATTATCGACCTACGATCCAAGCTCATCAAGCTTTTGACGGAGAAAGCCATACCTGCTACGAGAACTTCAACTCGTCACGTCGCTCTAAACGTCTTAGACGGAGAATTGACCGTACAGCCCCGATCAAGCGTCATCGTCTCTGTGGGTACAAAAGAAGGCGCACTAACGGAAGGGATTGTCGAAGGAAACAGTTGTTACTGGATAGAGGACTTGGCATCGCGAGAGGCATCGTCCGTTTCGACATGCATAAGCTCATGTCCTCGTCATGAACTTCACCAGATGAATACCGGCCCCTGAGCAAGGGCATGACGTTTGCTTTCCTTGACAGGCTAGCGGACCCCCGAGAAGGCTTCACCCTCCCCAGCCAACTTGAAGACGATGCATCCAACTAAGCCAAGCAGCCCGATTTCGACACCAGCCCAGCGCTCTCTCGAGACAGAGAAGACCGGGGGCCCTATTCTCGAAATAAGACTTTTCGGCCATGTTGTGACGTACTCGTGACGTTTAAATCGGGGCGGTGCGAAAACGCGTATACACAGAAATTGATGACGAAATTTAAAAAACAAGGAGAAAAGCAAAAAATAACGCCGTCGTCTGTTGCTTGGCGCCGATTACAAAAGTACTAACCCTGCGATGCCGAGAAGCTGAAGGGTCGGTGCGAACCGTGTTTACGCTGCATACACGCGTCGCGCGGCAGGGCAAGGCTGAGAAGATAGTTAGATACTATACGTTGCGGCTGTAATGTACTATTAGTTACGGTCGTTGCGACCACAGTGCATCATTGTACACACGCTGTCGGACGTCCAGCAGCAGCTAGGCTGAGCGAACGGTGGTACTCGACGCAAACCCCACAAACAGCCGGTCGTCAAGTGTGAGCGATGCCTTACTTGAGATGCGTGCAAGTGGCTAGCTGTGCGTATTTTCATTTATGGACTTAGTCGCGCAGACAAATCGGCGAGTATCAGGATCGCGCTTTGTACATTCACTTCTCAACTAGAGTATAACGAATGTGTTTACTGAGAAGTAAGCGCCCAGCAGATTTTCGGGCTGCAGTTGCCACTAGAGACGAGACACACCTGTCCGACGACAACGCTGGCCTTCTCAAGGTACCACTGCCGTTGGAAACTGCCTGCGGCAGCCCACCGTTTCCATCGTGTTAGCAGTTCTGCTAAGGCTACGTGTCGGCTTAAGTGGCGTACGTGCGGATATCTGCCCGGTGGAGCGGCATAGTCAAACACGCATAGTGGAGAGCTCGATTAGACCATATATCTGGCGATCTTAGCCTGTGCTGATATCGGACCACCTTTAGCGTGGTTATTCCATCGAAATACGATCGTCGTGGCTGGGTTACGCACATACTGCGGGTCAGAGAGCCGAGCGCCTATAATCATTATTGAGCCATCGCGGCCGGGATGTTTTCACGCAGCCCCACAGGAAACGTTACGGCGAATTTGGTCGCAAAAGTAAGTAGATATGATTTTCTGGCAGCAATAAAATGCAATAAAAAGTGTAGCCAGATGCCAATTTGCAGCAACAGGTTAGCTTTCACAATGATGGCATTTAATGTGGCCTAAATTAGACATAGCACACTTTATGCACATTTCACCGCATGCAGAGTGTCAATCTGTTGTGGCAGATGTATTAATTACCTCGTTAAAATAAAAAAAGAACTGTCGTATTATATTCCTTGGTTTCTGAGCATGTTGCATAAAAACAGGTACACATCACACCACAATGTCACAAGTGGAACAAAATTTGTCGTGTACAGTCTAGTTTTTTTGCTACTGTTTACCAGTTTTGCACTCGCAATATCATCCGGCATTTTCTTCCAGTGCAGCAAGATTCCTCAAAGGAGAAAAGGGTGAAGAGGTAGGCTAGAGAAATGCCTTCGAATATACTATTTGATGCTCAGGAAGTGAAGGAACAGACATGAAGAGTGAATATGATATATGATGCCTATTTACAATGAGCTAGATGCAGTATGGAAACCATTTTCTTGAAGCAATTGTCATTGAATGTAGCATTCATGCACTCATTAACCAGTGCATATGGTACACAAAGCACGAACCTGTCTCTGAGTGAAGCAAGGGAGCCAAAGGGGAAAACAAGCGTGGCTTTAAAGACACCATAAGTAAAAGTAACAGCAACAAAAAAGAAAAGCAGAAGCATGGAAAGGGACAATATTAGACAAAAAAGAGGCATGAATTGCAAGGATGATGTAGCCTGCAGCACATTATTTTTAGGAGAGACAGCAACGCAAACGGGTGGTGTTCTGGATTTTTTGGCAAATGTTCATTGATGCCAGGTGATAATACTGGATGATTTGTATTGGCTTTGCCATTCCCTGTCTGCTCTTCCAGCAATGCATCATGTCCTGCTCTCTACACTATGACTCAAATACATGCTCAAATGAACCTCACCTGAATACGGGCCTAAATATGGGAATAAAGCACGGAATTTATTTTTTCGGTATTCTGATTGCATATCATAGGAAAACTAAGCGTGACGACTTGTTTAAAGGAGCGTATGATTTGCAGCTAGTGTATCTGGTATGTATGGTTTTTCCATCAGGTTGCAGTATAGCTTCTGTCCTTTATTTTGGCAAAACATACACACGTTAAGAGACCTGCTACTCACGTAACACATTCCTTACAGCTTTAAACAGCTCGTCGTTGACTAGCAATTGTTGTGTCATTTGCTTTCGGTACTTTTTGGCATTTTGTTTACGTACACCTGACATGAAGCCTTGATTATAAGAAAAACTGAAAATTACAATATACAAAATACAAAATTTCTTTACAGCACTCCACACACTACAATAAACAGCCTAAAATGAAAGGCTGTCACACATTCAAGTAATTACAGCATTGTTGTACTTGTACAGCTCATCGCCATATCTGAAAGTTGGCATGGCCTTGGAGACCAAAAAAGAGGGTTGGTTGGTTGGTTCGTGGGGTTTAACGTCCCAAAGCGACTCAGGCTATGAGAGACGCCGTAGTGGAGTACTCCGGAAATTTGACCACCTGGGGTTCTTTAACGTACACTGATATCGCACAGCACACGGGCACCTTGCACCTTGGCCCTTGGGAACAGTAGTCGATCTCAGTAACCACTGCGCCACCCCGGTGGGGTACCAAAGAAGAGAAATTAGTTATACAAAGCAAAGGAACACACGACAGGGTCAGAACATTATTCTTCAAGTGTTTCGCCCAAGATAACCCCAGCACCAGCAAAGAGAGAACCCACTGCTTTACCAGTGAGTACCCAACACCACAGATAAATGGTCCCCAAATTATCAAACTACTAGGGTGAAAGTGCAGTCAAGGGATGCTATGCGTTCTGCAGTATCACCAGTATCAAAGATTATGGAACTCAACGTTATTTAAATGGTAGTCGGCACCTGGGACAGAGCAAGTATTCTCCGATTCTGTTATGGGCAGGGCAAAGGTAGTATAGTGTGTGTAAGAATGATTTTACCTCTGGATAAATGCCTGCCACATCTAGAATACTCCATTCATGCAACCTACCAATAAGCAGAAATGTTTGTCTCAGGAAGACAACAAGCCTTAAGCATTATTTCAGCAAGTCACTCAATGTTACGGCTATCAGGCAAATCAGCACAGCACCTGAAAACTTCATGCTCTAAAAGCAATTGTGGGGAGACGCAAGCTCGGCATTTACCGCTATGACACAACAGCTTTTATGGCCCCTGTCTGCAGACTCTCGTTCGTCTGAATCGACTTTGCTACTGCTAACACCCAGTCTTTATTTTATGATACACATCAGTAGCGTATATTTGTAAGTTACCCAATTATGTGGAAGTCCACTTCTCTAGATACCTATAAAGCCCACTCTAACCAAGCTGTAAGGATGCGTTTTCATGGCCTAAGGGTTGCCTGTCTATTTACCCAAAGATCCTGCAAGATTTATAATCTCACACATTCATCTCAAAGGTGAAGCCAGAGACGTCGCATTAGATACTCGGCCATGTCTCCTGCCTGAAATTTGCCTAAGAGTTTCCACTCACAACGTCGTTTTTTGTGCAGAAGAGAGGCTTTAACGTTGCTGCATCAAAAAAGGAAAGAGGCCAATTGGTGAACATCTAGGCTACTTTAGGCTCTACAGGCTCACAAGACATTTGACCACGGTGCCAACAGCCAAGTTATAGATGCAGCAGTGGCAGAGGCTGTACTGCAGAAACAACAGATGAATGTGGTCAAGGTAAAATGAATTCGCTTTGTTCAGAAATTGTTCAATACTTCATGCAAAAGAATGGCCCGCATATGCGTAGTATGATGTCTACTGTGTTCAATAGGATTGCACCTTCAGGAAGCTATCTTTTGAATGCAATCTTCTTAATATATTGTGGCGTTCAATTTTGGCTGTACACATAGCAGACGTGCAACATATGGAACACATTCTGAGGGTTAATTGCAGAGAGGATTGCTGAAGATGATACAATAGGAAAGCATAGGGATACGACATAATGCAGAAAACAAATGTGACAATAAGATAGGTGTAAGTGAAACTATTGCAGCTGTCACTTATGAGGACAAATAGTTATAAAACTCAGTACCAGTCCAATGGTAGAAAATGTTGAAAAGTGTTGATGAAACAAGTATCCTGGAAAGCTCTTCTGCATAAATAAAATTAAAGTGATTGGCATAAACTTTATGCCCCTTCCTCAAAATTCTCAATTTAAAGCTCACAAAGAACCATGAAAATAAGGCTACAAAAGCCGCTAACAGAAAACAAAATAACACAAAAGGTGTACAGAGCTGCAATCATTCGATAAACATCTCGAGTGATGAAGCCAAGTTCCAGTGGCTTAGAGCATAATTATGTGAGTTTACCAACCCTCTTTTATCAATAATGTCACGTAGTGGTGACGAGGTCGACGACACAAATGAAGGGGTCGATGATTGCACTAAAGAAACTCTTTATTGGGCTGACTTGCGCCCGCAAAAGAACTAAGCAACTCGGCGGCGGCGATAGCAACAAACGTGCTCGTCGGTCGTCGGAAAACGAATGCCCGTCACACTCGGCAACGCTCAATTTAAAGGGTGCACAGAACAATCTAGATGACGTCGCAAACAGCTACCAGCACGGGCTGGAAAATTGTGGAAAGACACCCGAGTGTCCGGAACCTTCGAGACAGATCTCGATGCATCTTGTGCTACAACAAAACTGATAAAGGTGTGACTCGCGACATCGAGCATTACCAATCAAAGATTACGGAACCGATACGCGGTCCAGAATCAGAGTGATAAGCCTGTATGCCGGCGGCCGCCAAAAAACAACAAATACTGTTTTGAAGGTTTCGCGGCATTACTCCCCCCTTAAAAAAACATCGCCTCGATGTTCCAAAACAAAGCAACTTAAACATAAACACTGCGAAGTTTAAACACCACAGATTGTTTAACGTGCGTAATAAGACTTCAGTCGTACAGAATGTACAATTTCTGGGCGTGCGCGTCGCCGTTGTGATGCTGAAGTTCCGTCGGGAATGACTTCATAGTCCAGTGGTCCGACGCGGCGAATGATTTTGTACGGCCCAAAGTATCGACGCAACAAATTTTCACTAAGTCCACGATGGCGAATTGGTGTCCAAACCCACCCTTGGTCCCCTGGATTGTACTCTGCGTGGCGTCGTCGTAAGTTGTATCGTCGGCTGTCGGTGCGCTGTTGGTCTTTAATACGCAGCCGTGCGAGTCGTCGAGCTTCCTCTGCACGCTGCAGGTAAGCGGCGACGTCGAGGTTGTCCTCGTTGGTTACGTGCGGTAGCATTGCGTCGAGCGTCGTCGTGTGCTCCCTACCGTACACAAGCTTGAACGGGGTCGCTCTGGTCGTCTCCTGGATTGCCGTGTTATACGCGAAGATCGCGTACGGCAAGATGGCGTCCCAGGTCTTGTGTTCAGCGTCGACGTACATAGCGATCATGTCCGCGATCGTTTTGTTCAGGCGCTCCGTAAGGCCATTGGTTTGGGGATGGTACGCAGTTGTTCGTCGATGGCTTGTGTGACTGTATTCCAGGATGGCTTGCGTCAACTCTGCCGTAAACGCCGTTCCCCGGTCCGTGATGAGCACTTCTGGGGCGCCGTGTCGCAAGAGGATTTGTTCGACAAAAAATTTGGCGACTTCTGCCGCGGTACCATTGGGCAGTGCTTTTGCTTCGGCGTAACGGGTAAGGTAGTCAGTCGCCACGATGATCCACTTGTTACCCATAGACCAAGATGGAAAGGGGCCAAGGAGATCCATCCCAATTTGTTGAAAGGGCAAGATTGGGGGCGGAATCGGGTTTAGTAGTCCTGCTGGTCTGATCGGCGGCGTCTTGCGTCGTTGGCACTCACGACACGTCTTCACGTAGTCGGCAACTTCGGCAGGCAGTCGCTGCCAGTAGTACTTCTCCTGGATTCGATGCAACGTGCGCGCAAATCCCAGGTGGCCTGCTGTGGGCTCATCGTGTAACACCTGCAGAATCTCTTGCCGGAGGGTTTTGGGCACTACGAGAAGCTGCGCGGTCTTGTTGGGTGCGAAGTTCTTCACGAGGAGGCCATTGCTTAACGTGAAGGATGATAAATGTCGCCTGAACACACCAGGAGGGGAAGCGGTCTTTCCTTCCAAGTAATCGGCTAGCGCTTTCAGCTCAGGGCCCGATCGCTGTTGTTCAGAGAAACTGCTGGCGCTTACCGGTCCCAAAAAGGCGCCGTCGTCATCGTCCTTCGGAGGAGCATCGACGGGAGCGCGGGATAAGCAGTCTGCGGCGGAATGCTTTCGGCCCGACTTATAGACAACAGTCATGTCAAATTCTTGAAGTCGTAGGCTCCATCTGGCAAGGCGGCCGGAGGGATCTTTCAAATTAGCCAGCCAGCAGAGCGCGTGATGGTCGCTTACCACCTTGAATGGTCGGCCGTATAGGTATGGACGAAACTTAAAAGTGGCCCAGATGATTGCAAGGCACTCCTTCTCGGTCGTCGAGTAATTGGCTTCGGCTTTTGTGAGTGACCTGCTAGCGTAGGCGATTACTTTCTCCTGTCCGGCACTCTTCTGGACGAGAACGGCTCCTAGGCCCACACTGCTCGCGTCGGTGTGAATTTCGGTCTCGGCGTTTTCATCAAAGTGGCTAAGTACAGGAGGGCATTGCAGGCGGCGCTTGAGTTCGTCGAAGGCTTCTCCTTGCGGCGCTTCCCATTTAAAAGGTACGTCAGCCTTTGTAAGCTGCGTCAACGGTTCGGCGATCCGCGAAAAGTTTCTGACAAATCGTCGATAATAAGCGCACAGCCCAAGAAATCGGCGCACAGCTTTCTTGTCGGCAGGCGGTGGGAATTGTGCGATTGAAGCTGTTTTCTCCGGGTCTGGGCGAATACCGTCCTTGCTAACTATGTGACCTAGGAACCGGAGTTCTTCGTAGGCGAAGTGACACTTCTCTGCATTTAGTGCTAGTCCCGATGACTTGATGGCTTCCAACACTGTCTGTTGTCGTTTGAGGTGGTCTTCAAAGGTTGACGAGAAGACAACAACATCGTCCAAACATACCAAACAAATTTGCCACTTCAAGCCTGCCAAGACTGTGTCCATTACTCGTTGAAACGTGGCTGGTGCGGAGCAGAGGCCAAATGGCATCACCTTAAATTCATAAAGGCCGTCCGGTGTGATGAATGCGGTCTTCTCGCAATCTCTTTCGTCGACCTCAATTTGCCAATATCCGCTCTTCAGGTCCATCGATGAGAAGTACCTTGCACTGCAGAGCCGGTCGAGAGTGTCGTCGATGCGGGGAAGCGGGTAGACATCCTTCTTCGTTATGCTATTCAAGCGGCGGTAATCAACGCTGAAGCGAAGGGTGCCGTCTTTCTTCTTCACCAAAACGACTGGTGCCGCCCAGGGGCTGTTCGATGGCTTAATTACGTCATCACGCAGCATTTCATGAACTTGATCACGAATGGCCTGGCGTTCTCGCGGCGATACACGATAAGGGCTTTGGCGCAGAGGTCGGGCGTGTTCGTCCGTTATTATCTGGTGCTTGGCCAGTGGTGTTTGTCGTACCTTCGATGACGATGAGAAGCACTCCCCGTAGCTTCGAAGCAGACTGAGAATCTGGTCTTTCTTACTGTGGGTCAATGCCGGGCTGATGTCAAATGTGGGCTGACGGAATAGGTCCCGTGCGTCTTCCTGCGTTTGGTCGTGGAGGGCGAATACATCTTTGAGATCGGCTAATTCGTCGAGAAAAGCGATCGTCGTGCCCTTGTTGAGATGCCGGTATTCTTCGGTGAAGTTTGTTACCAGCACCTGAGCTTGACCTCTCCGGAATTTCGCGATGCCTCTTGCGATGCCGACACCTCATTCTAAGAGCAATTGGATATTTCCTTCGACGATGCCTTCAGCGGTTTCGACGTTTGCGCTACCTACGCAGACTGCGATGCTTGATTGGGGCGGGACGGTCAATTCTTCATCGAGGACGTTTAGAGCAATGTGTTGCATCAATGTCGTCGTAGCAGGAATGGCTTTGTCTGCAGAGATTGATGAGCTTGGATCGCAAGTCGATGATAGCCCTATGTTCATTTAGGAAGTCCATGCCTAAAATCACGTCGCGGGAGCACTGCTGCAAGACCACAAAGCTGGTGGGGTAAGTACGCCCATTTACGGTTATTCTTGCAATGCATCGTCCCGATGGAGTAATCAGATTGCCACCTGCGGTGCGAATCAGTGGGCCATCCCAAGCGGTGGTAACTTTTCTGAGCTGAGAGGCTAGCGGTCCACTAATGACTGAATAGTCAGCTCCGGTGTCTACTAGGGCAGTGACCCTGCGACCGTCGATATCAACTTCAAGGTCACTTGTTCGCGTCCTCGCATTGCACGTGGGCCTTGGTGTCCGATCTCGGCTCCGTCGTTTCTTCAGGTCATGGCCGGGGCATACCGTTGTTACTTCGCTGGGCGGTGGTGTCTGCTTGCACTCTGGTCGTTTTGTCGTCGATGTCGTCGTGTGGAGCGGCGATGAAATGGTTGCGTCGTCGTTAGTGGTTGTCGGCGGCGGAGGATCTTCGTCTTTTCGCAGTTGAGCAACCTCACCTCCAAAGGTTGCTGCCTTTAGTTTCCCCTACGGGGGCTAGGAGACCGTCCCTGCACGTAACTGCGGCCCGGCGACGCAAAGCGGGCATTGTACGGCGATGGTGATCGTGATAGACGCCTTGGCGACGAGTGCTCTCCGCTGCGCAGGAAGTCGTTGATTTCCTGTGGTCGCTCGCCAGGACGGGGTCGTGGGGCGTCGACGGCGAATCCACGGAGGCCGATCAGCCTGTACGGGCAGTGACGGAGGATGTGTCCTGCCTCACCACAATGGAAGCAGAGCGGTCGGTTGTTTGCTGTCCTCCAGGAGTCGCACTTTCTGGGGCTTGGGGGTCGTTGGTAGGCTTGGCGGGCGGGGGCCAAGGGGTGGCTTTCGGGAACAGGACGGTTGCGGCGAGGGCTCGGAAAGTCATCACGTCGGGGCGGAGGGCGACGTAATGCACCAGCGTAGTTCATCGCTGTTGCCTCGTGTGCTGGAACAGTCGCAGCCGTCGCTTGAGGAACGCCCAGCGCCTGCTGGACTTCTTCACGGATGACGTCCGTGAGCGTCGCCACCTGCGGTTGTTGCGATGATGGCATCAGTCGGCGGAGCTCTTCTCGCATGATCTCTCGGATGAAGTCCCGAAGGTTCTCTCCGCTTGTGGATGCGTTGGGGTAGTGGTTGGAGCAGTCCGGCTGAAGCGGTCGCTCGTAGTGGCGCATCCGGGTGGCCAACGTCTTCTCGATAGTAGACGCCTCCGTTTCAAATTCCGCCACGGTTTTTGGCGGATTTCGGACAAGGCTTGCAAAAAGCGATTCTTTGACGCCTCGCATTAAAAATTTGACCCTCTCTCCTTCGGTCATGTTAGGGTCGGCGCGGCGAAAGAGGCGCTTCATCTCCTCAACGTATGCCAGGACAGGCTCGTCAGTAAGTTGGAGTCTTGACTGAAGGAGGGCCTTGGCTCTTTCCTTTCGGACGACGCTTGAAAAGGCAGTAAGAAACGCTTCCTTGAAAGTCTCCCAATCATTCATATTTGCTTCATGATTTTCGAACCAAACTCGGGCATGTCCTTGCAGAACAAAGTAAACTTGCCTAAGTTTCGCGGCGTCGTTCCAGCCGTTGAAATCTGCCACACGGTCGAAAAGGTCCATCCAATCTCCCGCATCTTCATCCGGTAGTCCATGGATGCAGGGGGGCTCACGGGGCTGGACGAAAACAACCGGTGCTGTAAGCTGGGCCATTGTCAGCGTCGATGTCTGCCGAGATCGAATGGGGTCAGGCAGCAGACCGTGTTCGGGTCGTAGGCGTTGAAGTCGGCGGCTGGCTAGGTGACCTGTAGGCTGGTCTTCAAGGGCGACAGGAACACGGCTTGGGTCTTCGCTTGAAGGATCAAAGGCAGCACCTCCACCAGATGTCACGTAGTGGTGACGAGGTCGACGACACAATTGAAGGGTCGATGATTGCACTAAAGAAACTCTTTATTGGTCTGACTTGCGCCCGCAAAAGAACTAAGCAACTCGGCGACGGCGATAGCAACAAACGTGCTCGTCGGTCGTCGGAAAAAGAATGCCCGTCACACTCGGCAACGCTCAATTTAAAGGGTGCACAGAACAATCTAGATCACGTCGCAAACAGCTACCAGCACGGGCTGTAACATTGTGGAAAGACACCCGAGTGGCCGGAACCTTCGAGACAGATCTCGGTGCATCTTGTGCTACAACAAAACTTATAAAGGTGTGACTCGCGACATCGAGCATTAACAAACAAAGATTACGGAACCGATACGCGGTCCAGAATCAGAGTGATAAGCCTGTATGCCGGCGGCCGCCAAAAAACAACAAATACTGTTTTTAAGGTTTCGCGGCAATAATGTCAGTGCCGGAGGGCGTGTGGCAGCAGCAAGAATGTGTCAACAAGCAACTGGCCCAGACAGCAGCCTCATAATAGGGGTATGGAAGGTCTACACACAACGCTGTCATGGAGGGAGATGTTTTATGGGACAAGATATGTTGCAATGCACAAAAGGAGCGAAGCATTTTGGAGAGCTGCAGTCAAAAATTTATGAAGGACAATCTTATCAAAAAGTTTTTATTTCGTTCCTGCGCTTGTGCATCATTATTGTGACTATGGGTTACATAGTGTAACATGAAATGTCAAGCAATTTCTCTCGTACACAAATGAATGCATTCTCTCCCCTGTGAAGCCACCTCCAAGAAATTTTGCCAGTGGGTGCTCATGTACATCAATATCATCTAGCAACAAAGCAGAGAAGTCAGTAGTTGCCTTTGTAAAAAATTGAAGAATACAAACATGTTTATTGAGAGACGAGCCACACAATTGATGGAGAGGTCAAACAGGTTATCTGGGACCTTGCTTAAAATCACCAAATAGCGTCAGTAATTGAAGTGCGAAGTTAAAATGGCAAATTTTGCAAAAGTGGAATCTTAAATTGCCAAAATGGGTAAACAAGTTGACGGGGGCCTCATTTTTCGTTCATACCCAGGTAGCACAATGTGGGCTATGAAGGGGGGCCCCTGGTGGGTTCGGTGTAGGCAATGCAGGACAGCCCCGCTAGGCTCAATGTGGGTGCTGCAAGGGGGGCTGACGTAGGCCTGAAGGGGGCTGTCGACAAAGCCCCGATGGGCTCCACTAGGGACCAATGCAGGCAGCCATTGCGGGCCTGCCCACATTTTTCCCGCATTGCCAAAAGGGCACATCCCGCATGGTCCTACTTTGGAGAGATGCGGGCAGTCCCTCTGGATGAACATTTATTTTTTATTTCGGTTAGCCCCTCAGATAATGACATAGGACCGATGCGGGCTCTATAGCGCAAGCCGCACTTGGGCTTGCCCACATTATTCTCATTGGGGTCCTACGCAAGAAAATTATGGGAAGCCCTTCTCCAAGATTTCCCAATCATTATATATGCACATAATTAGGCAATTTTTTATGCATGTCTGCCCTTTCTAAGCAGCCACAATATTAAATTTTACAATCTTTCTTAACATTATTCTAGCCTAAATGACTTCGTGTACGTCTTGTTCAGGCTATGGAGATGTGTGTTCTGAACAGTAATTTTGTGCTGAGTGTTGCAGGCTATCCACAGCAACTACATTAAGAGTAACAGTTAGAAATCAGTATGTTTTAGTATTTTAGCGCAGGTTTCATGGGCGCAAGAACTAAAGCCACGTACTATTTCTAACCAACTAAACATGACAACGACTATTATACAATTCATCGATAATAGTAATATAGGGCAGCATCTAATACAAGTAAAGGTTACAAAGAATCATTACACAATTGCCCGCACGCCTTCTAGTCCCATTGCGGCCGATGTGGGACCTACAGCGGTTTTGTGTTGGCAGCCCCAATTAGGCTGGGCGTTGCTTTTGAACCTAAAGACCACTTGATCTTGCACGTGCCTTCCTGTTCCCCACAAGGGACCGACTTTTGTATCATGCAGGCGTGCCCGCCTTCCAGCCCCATTACAGCCGATGTGGGACCTAAAGCGGTTTAGCTAAGGCTGCCTCATTTGGGCTTCACGAGGGCTTGCCCAATTAGAGCTCTTATTCATATTTAACCGGCCCTCAAGTAACCTACAAGGGGCCGTTTGGGGCAGCATGTAGGCAGGTTCAATTTTTTTGCCCCACTACGGCCGATGTAGGTCCCACAAAGATTTTATGGGGGCGGCCTCATTTCGGATCTATGAGGGCTTTCCCCGTAAAGAACCCACATTTAGGATGGATTGCCCTTAAATATCCGACAAAGGACCCTTGCGGTCTGGATGCAGGAATGTGCTCTGCATTAGCCCGAGCAATGCCGCTATGGGACCCATGCAGAAGGAACAGGGGCAAGCCCAAATGGGGCTTGGCCACATTTGCCCCATCGGGGACTGATGCAGGTTTTATAATGGTTGCCCCAGCCCCACTTGCCTACATCGGACCTACTGGGGCCCCACATTCTGTGCTACCTGGGTACAAGAATTAAAGACAATGACCACCAAATAGGTGCACAAATTATCCTTGGGAATGCTAGTTGATTGCTGTTCAACTACATTCAACATATGAAGGAAGCAATAGAAAACAAGTATAAAGGCAATAAAATACAAAGAAGCACAGCTCGCCTTATTTTGCAATTTGTGGAAAAACACAGTGGGCACCTCACGTTTCACCATAGTAGCACACAAGATAGGTGTAACGAAATGGACTCTGCTATTTAAACGACTGCAGACACGTCCACCAGGGTGCGCGTATGTCAAATGTTCTCACTGAAGTAGCACATTGCAGACTGCCTGCTTGCCACAAACACCAAAGTTAGCTGTGAATTATTGGTGCACGCACGTCCTACTCAGAATGGCACTTCTGGAGGTAGAAGCAGAACGTTTTTGTACCTGTCTGTGTTTCATTGGCATGAAACACTTGAGAAATTGCGCACTGAAGTTAAGCAGAGCCCCAAAAAGCAATGTGTACAACAAAGAATGACAGCTCTTAGCGAGGGCCACAGCACTTGTAGAAGAATACACCCAGTATGTCTACAGATAGTAGACAAAACTTATAGCACCAAAGAAAGCTGAACTTGGTTCTTGCACATGCTGTCAACCTATTTTACATCAAAGATATGGTTATATCCCAAAACCACATAAGCAATTAAGACTTGGACGGCTTTTCAGCAGTACGCTATCGAACATGAAGCAGTAAGAATGTGCTCATTGATCACTTGTGGCATATATCAAAATCATGACAGCGAGTGCGAATCTCAAGTGCAGGTGATCAAGTTGTTCCTGTACGAGTTAATATAAATGTTGCATGTCCTCTTCCTTGTATTTGTTGATGTTCCTGCTGCGAATACCATTTGCAGGTGGCGTCAGTCATGTGATCTGCACACACTACAAGTTGTAACGATCTTCAAGAAGAGCTTCTGTTCATACTGCATAGCACTTCACATCTGATGTGGCCGTCCAGGGACAAGGCGTGCCCTCCCAGATTATACAAGCCTAACAGAGAGGTTAATGATGTTTATTATGGCCCCAGGTCGTCTCACCCCATGATGACTCAGATCGAAAATGCTGAAACGGCTGCACAAGGTCCACAGGATCACCTGCAAATGTTTCGTGCCTAAATTACACGCAAATAAAATTTCAACAACGCATGACACAAACATTCAAAATCATCAAAGCTGCAAGCTAAGCTGCGGTAAAGTGTAAACTGTGAATGCAAAAAATGGTCAGTGCAAAACGTATACCTAAGTGAACCATTTCCGTAATGAATAAAGACGGCTTGGTGGCGGAAATTGTACAGTGACGGTTAACGTTTTCTTTTTAGTGCAACCATTAACCAAGAAGTCTTGACGGCTACGAGCACACTCAGCATTTTTTTAAGTTCGTGCAGTGTAGAGAAGTTGAAGAAAATTATAATGCATCGTAGAAATAAGCAGCTAAAGGCACCATAAAATGCTGATTAAAAATATCGGATTCGCCGCATGCGTCCTGTAAATATTCCTTCAATTTTCAGTGATTTCCCGCCTACGTAAACTTGAATGCGAATGACGCTGTATGAACAGTCACCGTTGCAGGTTTTCCTATTGCACTTACATCTGTGATGCTCAACGTGCTGCACCATTTCCAGCAGATTGACTGCGCTGCCTTGCTGGTAGACACCCATCCAGAAGCCCGACACTTTCCGGGAGTTCGTTGCTCGGCCGCACGAATACATTTCATTCCATCCAACATTAAAGGCGTTCACCGCTGGCGGTCGCACCCGGAACACAGGCAGCTCAACAGTTCCACACTCCGAGCGCAGGGCGATTCTCGCCTCGGAGCTTGTAAAGCCACCACACTACACTCCTCGTCAGCTGCACCAAATCCTCGAGCACCACTTGCAGACGACAAACGGAACGAAGACCACTCATAAGCGTACCTCCCTCCATGGCCGCCGCCATTGCTGGGTTATCATAACCGCGCAGACCAATGATTTTTACCATGGGAAGAAAAGGGTTTGAGATAAGACAGCAGTGAGCGCCATCACGCGTCTGCACGCTTCTGCCCCCATTAGAGATGGTCTCAAGCGTCATTTATTTCATACACGCCCTTATTGTACCTTTTTATTGCATTGAAAAAACCATACAAGGTGTTTATAAAGTTATCCATTTACTTTTAATAACAAGCTAAGAAACAATGGTAGGCTAACTACCGCATAATCAGCTTGCCTGTAGCCATAGTCTCATTAGCATAATTCGGGTACCTCGCCACTCGGCGAAATTACGGCGGCCAAACGTCAGCATTTCGGTAATGGTGGCACATGAGTCATGACGCGTCAACTTGATGAAATCTAAATATGCTCGCGTATCCCGTGTTTCACGTGACATAGCTCCAGGCAATCAAATCTGAGCCTCCGCTCCTACCCAGTAAGCCATCATTTTTATCACATTGATTAATCGATCGTGTCCTCCAAATTACCATCAGCAACTTTGCTTACACTCCAAAATCATTCGTATTTGTAATCAAAGCAACAAGAACAGCTCCGGTGAAAATCACTTTTCACTGCTACGTCATTTTGACGTAACCGCAAAAAGTGCTTGCCTAAACTGATGGTTTCGCGCCACAAGTTTGAAGCATGTGTCTCTTTTCAGAGCCAATCAGAAAGACAATATGGCGCCGCCAGGGGAAGGCGAATTTCGAGGATCATGCCCCCGATATGCACTCTTCTTAAAAACTAGAGCGAGTGCTTTTCTTCAGCGTCGGAGGTACGGCAAACTGTAATAGCAAAGCACCGCATCATCACAGAACACGCTCGACTGCTAAGTAAAAGCCCCTACCATGTATCCCTCCGAGAACGCCAGGCCATACGTGATGAAGTTGAAGAAATGCTTCGTGATGACGTGACCCAACCATCGAAGAGCCCCAGGGTGGCACCAGTTGTTCTGGTGAAGAAGACGGGACACTTCGCTTCTGCATCGATTAGCGCCACATAAAAAGCATAACGAAGAAAGATGTTTACCCTGTTCCTTGCATCGATGACTCTCTCGACCGGCTTTGTAATGCACGGTACTTCTCATCGATGGACCTGAAGAGCGGATATTGGCGGATTGAAGTCGACGAAAGCGTTCGCGAGAAGACCGCATTCATCACACCGGACGGCGCTTTCGCGTTCAAGGTGATGCCATTTGGCCTCTGCTCCGCAATAGCGACGTTTCAATTAGTAATGAACACTATTGGCGGGCTTGAAGTAGCACATTTGTCTAGTATACTTGTATGATGTCTTTGTCTCCTCTAGCTTTGAAGAGCACCTAAAAAGGCTTCGGACAGTGCTAGAAGCTTTTATGTCATCAGGGTTAACTTTGAAATCAGAGAACTGCCTCTTCGCCGGCGAGTAACTGCGGTTACTGCGTCATATCGTTAGCAAGGATGGTCTTCGCCTTGACGCTAAAAAAACGGCTGTGATCACGCATTTTCCACCGCCCGTTGACAAGAAAGCCATGCTGAGGGTTCCTGGGCTGTGCCCTTATTATCGACGATTTTTCAGGGACTTTTAGCTCAACGCCGAACCGTTGATCCTGTTTACAAAGGTTGACATACCTTTTGAATGCGAAGAGCCGCAAGAAGAAGCTTTCGACGAACTTAAGCGCCGCCTGCAGTGCCCTCCGTGACTTGGCCACTTTGATGAAAACGCCGTGGCTGAATTTCATACTGACGCGAGCAGTGTGGGCCTAGAAGAAGTTTTCGTCCAGAATAGTGATGGACAGGAGAAAGCAATCGTCTACGCTAGCAGGTCCCTCACAAAAGCCGAAGTCAGTTACTCAACGACCGAGAAGGAGTGCCTCGCGATCATCTGGGCCACTTCTCGTCCATACCCATACAGCCGACCACTTCGGGTTGTAAGCGACCATCACGTGCTCTGCTGGCTGGCTAATTTGAAACACCCCTCCGGCCGCCTTGCCCGAATGAGCCTATGATTTCAATAATTTGACGTGACTATAGTCTATAAGTCGGGCTGCAAGCATTGCGACGCAGGCTGCTTCTCCCGCGCTCCCATTGACGCTCCCCTGAAGAAAGATGACGACGACGCCTTTCAGGGACCAGTAAGCGCCAGCAGGTTTGTACAATAATAGCCATCAGATCCTTAGCTAAAAGACCTAGCCGACTACTTGGAAGGCAAGACCGCTTCCAGTCCTGCTGTGTTTAGGCGTCAGTAATCGTCGTTCGCCTTAGGCAATGACGTTCTCGCTCCCAACAAACTTCGCTCCCAGCAAGACCGCGCCACTTCTTATTGTGGCTAAAAGCATCAGGCAGGAAATTCTTCATGCGTTAAACGACGAGCCAACGGCAGGGCATCTCGAGATTGCGCGCACGTTGCATTGAATCCAAGAGATCTACTACTGGCCACGACTGCCTGCCGACATTGCCCATTACGTGAAAACATGCCGTGAGTGCCAGCGACGCAAGACCCCGCCGATCAGACAAGCTGGGCTACTGAACCCGATACCGTCCCCAACCCTGCCCTTTCAACAAATTAGGATAGATCTCCTCGGACCCTTTCTATCTTTATCTGCGGGTAACAAGTGGATCATCGTGGCCGCCAACTACCTTACCCACTACGCTGAAGCAAAAGCACTGCTCAATGGTAATGCGGCAGAGGTCACTAAGTTTTTTTGCTGAAATAATTATTTTGCGACACGGCGCTCCCGCAGTTCTCATCACGAGGGAACGGCATATACGGCAGAGCTGACAATAAAGTCGTACAAGCCATCGACGCACTACTGCGTACCATTCCCAGACAAATTGACTAAGGAGCGTCTGAAAAAACCTATTGCAGATTTGATTGCAGTGTACGCCGACGCCGAACACAAGACATAGGATGCCATTCTACCCTACGTCATCTCAGCTTATAATACTGACGTCCAGGAGAAAACAAGGTCGTCCCCATTCAGCCTTGTGTACGGCAGGGAGAACCACGACGACGCTTGACTCAATGCTGCCACACGTAACCGATGAGGAGAACCTGGACGTCGCCGCCTAACTTCAACGTGCAAAGGAAGCCCGAAAACTCGCCCTCGCATTAAAGATCAGCAAGGAACCGACGCCCGACTTTACAACTTACGCCGACGCGATGCTGAGTACAAGCCGGGAGATCAAGTCTGGTTCAGACGCCAATTCGCCGCCTCAGACTGAGCGAAAAGCTTTTATGCCGCTACTTCGCCTCGTACAGGCGAGCGCGATTTGAAGGTTATCGCGCGAGCGTCGACCAGCCTTGCGCTCCAGGCACCTGGCGGCCGGGTTTGGAACGGGAAAAATCATGATTTCTCACTCTCCTCTCCCTCGTTCGCTGTTCCACGCAACAACCATCACCCCCGCGACATACTCACCGCCCTTTCTCTCTATTCTAAGTTTTCCATTTGTTGCGATAAAGTGTCTAATTTCAGATAATACCGAAGAATACGTCGTGCTCACAACGATAACTGCCTGTTCGTAGAACCAAACGAAAAAAACATGAAAGTGATGTCCCAGCAGGGAGTGACGGCTACTAAAGGAACAGCAAAAAGAGTGAGGGAAGCTGGCTTGATACCTCCCTCGCCCCGGCAGGGAATTCTGGGCCACGGCGCTGTTCATGTAACCGGTCGACGCTAGCGCGATGCCCTTCTAATTGCTCTCGATTGTACAAGCTTCTTTGCCGACTAGGACAATTAAACTACGAGGTCATTTCGGACGGCGCGGCATCATCGCAGCGGGGCCGAGCACATCCAAAAATTTTGCATGTTCTACGCCTTAAGCCATATTATGCGCGCTAAAGGCTATTCATGTCTCCATTGCAATGTTTATAACAATTTATGTCTGTCTATTTTGAAACATCGAGGCGATGTTTTTTTGAGGGAATAATGCCACTAATAATCCCGACGTCAAACTGACTCTTTATAACGCACTTTTTTATTCTCACGTAAATTATTGTCATCTTGTATGGGGAACTGTAACACATTCTTGTCTTCACAAAATACACATGTTGCAGAAAAGGGTCCTTGGCTGCGCCTTCAATGTTAGCTATGGGTCACCCAGCAAAGGTCTCTTTCTAGCAGCCAGTGTGGTCCACATCTATGAATTATATCGATACCGGTTGAGCATTTCTTACAAAACAGAAATAAAGAATGGTACAAACCATATTCGACGATTGGCAAACTTACAAGAGAAAACCACAAATTACCCTTTCAGACAACCCGAGCAATGGATGGTGCCAACAGCACGCCTAAACTCCGGGCAAGAACGTTTGCAGTTCACACTCCCTTCCCTGCTGAACGCTTATACATCTGCACATTTTGACTTATTCACTTGTACTCATAAGGTATTGCGTAGGATGTATATAGAAGGTAGCTCTGAACAATTTTCATCCTCAGTTGTGCCAAAATAAGTCTTTGCTTCTGTATCTTATATTTTAGTTATTAGAGTGTGATATGCAATAACAATCTTTTTATCCCTGTGTTTACTCAGTACGCTTGAAGTGCTCTTGCGATGTATAGCATTACATTTTTTGTTTCTTTTGTTTCGTTTATATGACACCAGAAGTTGAGTCGTTGTTTGTCTTCTGCTGTTGCCTGTAAAATGGGGGCTGCGGCTTTGTCAAGCTGTATTTTTACAGCTTTTTCTGCAGCTCCTCTGTCCACGTATCTTTGAGGCAGAAATAAAATTTATTTATTTATTTAACTGTTTACATCTTAATTTGTTCCTTTTCGAGAGCCACTCATATGCGGCCTTATCATTGTGATTCTGGCGCGCTCATCAATTCTGTAACCCGTGTTTGTTCATGCTCGTTGTCGGGATACGACGCGTTATCATTTTCTTTGTCGCGAACGATGCGCCGATAGCTGTCTCGAAGATTCCGTTCGCTCGCGTATGTTTCTATACTGTTCAAAGTTGTGATAGTGGCAGCTTGCGACGTAATCTACATTGTCCTGAGCAGGCTTTAAATTGTGCGTTTACGAGTGTGACGGGCATTCTTTGTTCGACCAGCACGTTTGTTGCTATCGTCGCCGCCAAGTTGCTTAAATATTTTGCGGGCAAAAGTCAGCCCAATAAAGAGTTAATTTCAGTACCATCAAGCCTGTCTCTCCTTTTGGTGTGTACACTTGTCCCCACTACGTGACAAATATGAATAAACATTGAACTTCACACGCCAGCATCAAATTATATTTCGTTGTACAGTTTACATCGCATACGATTTCACTGCACTAATTGCATGTCCCAGCACAATGCCGTTAGTTATATTTTATTGAACACAGCCTTTTACGCTGAGGCTATGCCTTTGAAAGAGACTCTGCAAGTAAAATCTAAAACGAGGTGATAGACTAAGCCAAAACGAAGTAAAATTGAACTAACGCTCGTTTAAAACTCTATTCAACCATGGTTAAACCTCTCCTATATTTACGCATGTGGATACTAACACAATCATTTCTAAACAGAAAAAAAAACGAAGTTCGATTAAATAGCCACTAAAGCAGTGAGCACCAGAGTTGGGCAACCGACGTAAACCTCAAAATGACCTCAACCTCACGGAGTGACGTGAGGTTGAGGTAAGGTCGGTGACAGCTGAAACTTTTTTTAGTGAGGTCAAGAAATTGGACCTCAACCTCACGCGTGAGTTTGAGGTTGAGTGAGGTCGTCATTGTGTGAGGTCGAAAAACTGAGGTCCAGCCGTTCTTCGAAGACCATCCCTTTTGACGCGGAGTTCGAGCGTACTGCCGCAGGGTGCCCGCCGACTCTTGGTGTTCGGCTACACCCCGTTCGGACGACCGGATGCAGCAGCTCTTGCACAGCTTTCGGTATTCCACCATAATGTCCGCAGCCCAAGGACGCTTCCCTTTGGTGTTCTAGAAAGGAGATTCTTTATTTTAAATGGCACGAACTAATCGTGCCCCCCCCCCCCAGCCACCCCCGTTTTCTCTGACTAGTTTGTGCCGATGCTTGCCGTCGGCTCAAACACCCAGGAGCGCGCAAAGCACGTAATTGACGGTGGCCCGCGGTGCTTTTGTTGGATGCCGCAAACAAACAAGCACACCAATTTGTCTTTGCGCACACGGCGCGGAGCAGAACTCTTTGTCGTGTGCATGCCCGTTTCTAGGTGCTAACGTCACGGCTGCTGCCTTACATTCGAAGGAGGATCCCGCTCTACATTACACGGAAACTTAACATAAAACGGGGCAACGAAATTGCTAGAGCGTCATACTGACAGATAAATAAAAAGAAAAACATGAACAAACCAGGAAAACCGGCACAATAGCGTCTAAGCATTGTCTGAGGTCCTCCCTTTGTAATTGTACGCTATCGTTCTATATTCCGGTCCTGCAAATTTATATTCTTATTTTCTCCTGAATAACCTCGCTTTGGCCTTGTATTGCTTGGTCCTTCTAACAGATTCACAGGTGACCGCAAAGAACTGCAACGCCGAATGATTGCAGCGTGGGATGAAGGTGCTAGCATTCCTTACATAACCAATATAGCGGTAAAACATACAACCAAAGAAAGCGTCCGCATGTATGTGCAGGACATGACGCGCCTCTTCAAGCGTGCAGACCCCTCCATGGCGGAGGAGAAAGAGCTACGCCACCTTATGCGTGGGGTCAAGCAGAAGCGTTTTGCCGGTCTTGTCCGCAGACCGCCGCGCAATGTCACCGAATTCCTCACTGAGGCGACCACCATGGAAACAGCGCTCTTGCAACGAGCCAGGCAATACAGTCGGCATGAGAGCACGCTTGGCCCCGCTGTTTCTTCGTTGTCGCTTGGGAGCGATGACCTAATCAGGTCGATCGTCAGAGAGAAATACAAGCCCTCCAGCTGCCTTCCAGCGCGCATTCTATTACATCGCTGTCGGAAGTCGTCCGGGACGAGGTGCGCCTAGCAGCGCAGCAACAACTCCTTGAGGGTCCTAGCCAGAATTAGGTCAGACCTATCTATGCATCTGTCCTCTGCCGGGCGCCAGCACCTGGCTACGACGTCAATACCTTCAATACCACGACTCAAGCAGTGCAGCAGTCTGGTTTTGTACGAGTGCCTGCTCGACCAGACTATCAGCGGCCACGGGAATAAGTGTGGCGTGCACCAGACCGGCGGCCCCTCTGCTACCACTGTGGTGAGGCGGGTCATCTTTAGAGGGCCTGCCCATATCGCCGAGTGGGCCTGCGTGATTTCGCGCCCAACAATCTCTGCCCAAGGAACGGCGAACGACCATTGCAAATCGAAGCTCACCTGTCGGCTACTCAGAGGCCTGGAACTTACGGCCATTATTACCCTAGATCGTCGTCTTCTCGGTGTTACCGTTCCCCAAGTCCTCGCCGAGACGCCGGCTATCCTGAGCGGCGTTCTCCCAGTCCACGTCGGGAAAACTATTTCCTACGGTGTCCGGAGGCAAAGCCGCTGCTGCCGGGAAAACCGAAGACCCTCCGTCGCCGATAGGCCGCAACGCTAATTTCTCAAAGGGGCAGGGTAGCGACAGCATCTAACGTGCTACCTCTGATTTGTGCGTGACAATTTACGGTACTGAGGCTGTCGCTTTACTTGATACTGGTGCAGATTATTCGGTGATGAATCATGCCTTCGCCCAGGCTTGAGCAAAGTTTTGACGCCATGGTTGGGCCCTAGCACTCGCATGGCTGGAGGTCACCTTATTAGACCCGCCGGAAGGTGCACAGCCCGAATCAGTATCCGCGGTTTCGTCTACATCGAATGAATTCGTCGTCGTGCACGAGTGTTTGAGGGATTTGGTCCTGAGCCTCGACGTTCTACAGGCAAACGGTGCAGTGATCGACCTACGCGAGGCGCGAGCCACATTTTCGACAAAGCAAGCCGTGGTGCACAGTGACACGGAAGACCCAGGAGGCAACGCTCTAACGTATTGTCGAAGACGGCGTAATGCTGCCACCACGGTCCAGTGTCCTGGTGTTAGTGTAGAACGACTTATTTCACGACTACGAAGGCATTGCGGATAGTAACCCTTCGCTGTTGCTCGAGAAGGGAGTGGCTATTACGCGCGGTCTTGTCGACCTGAATGACGGCTGTGCGACAATTTTTCTGACGAATTTCATCAATGAAATTCAACACCTCGCGAAGAGAACGGCTGTCGCCTTCCTCCACGATGTAGATGGGTTGCCGAATCTGTGCCCCGTGGAGATTAATCTTCGCGACTATGCTGCAGCACGCAACGCCCTTCAGAAGGTTAAAATCAACCCGGGTTTGTCACCTCATCAGAAGAAACTTCTGTCTTCCCTATTTTAAACATTGCTTCGCGACGAGCTCCAAGGACGGACGTACCACGGTAGCCAAACATAGCATCGTCATCGATGCAACCACGCCACCATTTTGTCAGCGTCCATACCATGTTTCGCCTAAACAGCGGGAGGCTATTCGAGTGCAAGTCGATGAAATGCTTACAGACGATGTTATACAGCCGTCAAAAGTCCATGGGCATCGCCGGTCATCCTGGTGAAAAAGAAAAACATCACGTTACGATTCTGCGTTGATTACAGGAAACTGAATCAGGTTACTAAAAAGGACGTGCACTCACTACCTAGGACCGACGATGTGCTTGACCGACTCCGAGACGCCAGGTTCTTTTCTTAGATCTGAAAGGCGATGTTGGCAGATCAAGGTGGACGAGCGAAACCGCCAGAAAACAGCTTTCGTGACACGCGACGGTCTGTACGAATTTAAGGTGTTGCCGTTTGGGTTCTGCTCTGCGCCGGCAATGCTTCAATGCATTATGGACACTGTTTTAGCCGATCTGAAGTGGCAGTCATGCCGTGTGTACCTGGACTACGTGGTCACCGTCTCGTCTAGTTTCGAACAACACTTGTAGCGATTGCGCATTGTGCTTCAAGCTCTCCAGTCTGCGCAATTAACTACCAAGCCAGAGAAATATCATTTCGCCTTCGAGGAGCTTCGTTTCTTGGGACATGTGGTCAGCGCACAAGATGTTCTCCCAGATCGCGACAAGACTTCCGCTGTCTCCATTCCCCCCCCCCCCCCCCCCCCCACCCGACACGGAGGCCCTCCGACGTTTTCTGGGCCTCTGCTCCTATATCGCCGCTTTGTTAGATTTTTCTCGCCTAACTGAGCAATTGACAGCCTTGACTCGAGGTGACACACCCTTTTTATGGGAGAGTGCCCAAGATGAAGCCTTGAAAGAACTGCGTCACCGCCTGCAAAGACCGCCGATGCTAGCTCATTTTGACCAGAATGCAGACACAGATATTCACGACGCCAGCAATGTTGGCCTCGGAGCGATCCTCATACAGTAGCAGGATGGTGCAGAACGAGTCGTCGCCTACGCGAGCCGTACACTTTCTCGTCCGGAAAGGAATTATTCGACGACAGAAAAAGAGTGTCTTGCCGTCATCTGAGCTCTGAGTAAGTTCCGACCGTACATCTACGGGCGACCGTTTCGTGTTGTCAGTGATCATCACTCGCTATGCTGGCTAGCCAGCATTAGAGATCCTTCTGGGCGGTTCGCCAGGCGGAGCCTCCGGTTACAGGAGTACATGACAGTCGTCTATACGTCGGGCCGGCAGCACCAAGACGCAGACTGTTTGTCACCAGCACCCGTGGAACCGGCTACGCAAGACATCACCGAAGATTGCCCTATCCTTCGTGCCGTTAGCATCTCCAGTATGGCGCAACTTCAGCAGACCGACTCTGAGTTGTCGCCACTCATTGAGTACCTGGAGGGCGTTAAATCTAGTGTACCCCATTTGTTTCGTCGTGGGCTGCGGTCCTTCACTCTGCGGCATGGAGTGCTCTACAAGCGCAACTTTGACAGCACCAGGAAGACGTTTCTACTTGTTGTGCTATCCAAGTTACAGCCCGAAATCTTGAGCGCTTGTCATGTTGAACCATCCGACGGCCACTTGGGGATCAGTCGCACATTGGCAAAGATTCAGCGGAAGTACTACTGGCCCAATTTACTACCATCAGTGCGTTAATACGTAGCAACATGCCGTGATTGCCAACGGCGCAAATCTCCTCCTCTGAGCCCAGCTGGTTTTCTGCAAGATATAGCACCCCCAAAGACTCCTTTTCAGCAAATTAGCATAGACCACTTCGGCCCTTTTCCGAAGTCGTCCATTGGAAAACGATGGATTGTGGTCGCGACAGATTACTTGGCACGGTACGCTGAAACTGCGTCACTTGCAAGCGGTACTGCTGCTGAAGTCGCCGAATTCTTTGTCCACGACATAGTCCTGCGTCATGGGGCGCCTGCAGAGATATCGTTACCGACCGTGAAGTACATTTACGGCTCGCTTCACTCAAGCTATACTGAAGCTCACGTACACCAGTCATAGACGTACAACAGCCTACCACCTACAGACAAATGTCTTTGTGGAACGCCTGAACAGGACCTTGACCGACATGCTTTCTATGTATGTTGATGTCGAGCCCAAAACATGGCACCAAATACCGCGCAACAAGAAGCGACGCGGTTAAATCCGTTTGAATCAGTCTTCGGTCGCCACGTATCCACGCCCCTGGATGCTATGCTGCCCATGGACCTCCCTGACATATATTATGGTCGATGTCCATCAGGCGGCCCTCCAGCATGCGCTGGATGTTTTGACATTTCGCCTCCCTCCTTTGGGTCTAACTCTTTCGCATACAAAATCCTGTTTCTTTCACATTGGAAATAAAGCTGCCTCACGGAAAGCTACCACTATAAATTTTATGATAGATAATACCCCGATTCCTCAGGCATAAACCGTTCGCATTCTTGGTCTTCTTCATTCCTCTGGAACTCGCACCCCGCGGCTGACAGCCATCCGTAAATCCGCTCGCGCTACTACTCTTGGTCTGATTCGTCGCACAGGTACGCGCTCTGGCGGCGCACCTGCTCACACTGCCCACCAGCCTGTTCGCTCTGTCCTCCAGCCGCGTATAATCTACCATGCACCGTTTCAACGTCTCACCCGCAGACAGTGGGACTCGCTTGAGGCCATCAATCGTGAGACTATGCGTGCAATAACTTATCTTCCCCGCCTAACACCCATACCAGTACTACAGGAGTATGCCCAGCTAAATGGGCTCAGTGAATTCGTTGATCAGCGGATGGCAAACAGAGCTTGCAAACAGTCTTTACAACTACATCATTTAAAGACACTACCTCCATGGTAGTACTGCCAGCTCACGGACAATCGCCCCACTGCTTCCCCGTCAGTATCATCCGCACATCTGCCAGAAGGGTGCATATTATATACTGATGCATCACATACTGCAGAGCGAGGAGTTACTTCTGTGCATAGTCCCTCTCATCCGTATCTCAACACTCACGTGACATATACCGCAGATACGTGCACCCCTCTGGCACTGGAGCTTCAAGCAATGTACAATGCTATACATTCCCTTCTGCCAGTTCCTACATTCAATGCAGTTCATCTTTACACAGACGCTCTCACTGCCCTTAAACAACTTAAGGCCGTTCGACGCACATTCCAAATAACACAGTCCATACATTTGCTCTGCTCAAAGTACCCATGTCCTGGGCGCATACACTGGATTCGCGGCCATGCTCGCGATCCAAATAATATTCAAGCGGATGCTATGACGCACATAAACACATCAGGCGATCCACCACCTTCCTCTCTTCCCCCAGATCCGTTCCTGTCCCACGTTTCCGATTCGCAAGTTCTGCGCCAGCGAACACGCGCTCTCATTTCTCCGTGTTCGCGCTCTCTCCCCCGTAGTCTTACTCGGCAGGAGGAGGTAACAGTGCGCCGGATCCCGGCCGGGGCGCCTCTGACCCCATCTGTTCGACATCGATGGCGGGATAAAGATCTATCAGTGACTGACAGGTGCCCTCACTTTGACACTGCACCTAACGTCTGCGATGTGCGTCACTTGTTGTGGACGTGTCCATCAACGACTCACAATAGACAACGGATAATCATGAAGGTGGGCCTGCGGTGGAATCGCGATTGTGATTATGAGAAATGGACAATAGACAACCGCTATACTGCCAACCTGTGCGAATACATAAGCGCAACTGGACTTCACTCCTTCTTTTAACTTTCTATCTCCTGCATCCCATTCCCCCTTTCTCAACTTATGCCTTGTGGCAAACTTTTCGAAAAAAAAACTTCCCTACTGCTTTGGGGCATTGGTAATGCCTCCGCAGTATCCTGTCCAGCCAATGTTATCTCTTCTGATCTCTGAGGAACCCGCCGCCCTCTGCCGTTAATGCGCTCAGCCCCCTTCACCTGCGCTCGCTCCCCCCTCTACAAACATGTTCCTTCGTTCCATCGACGCCGATCTTCCTCCATCGCACCGCACTCAGCTTTTGAAACTGCTCCATCACTTTCGCTCTTCTTTCGACTCTCATAAAAGTTCTTTGGGTGAAACTGCTACAGTCACTCATCGCATCGACGCCGGCACTCACGCACCAGTGCGACATATATCGTGTGTCTGCAACCGAATGTCAGGCTATGGAAGAGCAAGTCGACCTAATGCTCCAGAACGGCGTGCTTCAGCCTTCAAGCAGCCCTTGTGCGTCACCTGTTGCCCTCGCAAAAAAATAGTTCTATCCACTTCTGTGTAGATTAATCCCGCCTAATAAGATTACGCGCAAGGACGTCTACACTCTCCCACGCATCGCCGAAGCTCTCGATTGTTTGCAGGCAGCTGAGCTCTTGTCTATCTAGATTTACGTTCCGGGTACTGGCAAGTTTCCCTAGAAGCAGCTGATCGCCCCAAAACGGCCTTTGTAACTTCCGACGGCTTGTACGAATTTACAGTTATGGAATTTGGCCTTTGTAATGCTCCGGCAACATTTGAGCGGAGGATGGACTCCATTTTGCATGGCCTAAATTGGAAGACATGTATGTGCCACCTCGACGACATTGTCGTCTTTTCTCCTGACTTTGACACACACCTGTACTGTCTGAAGCATGTGTTGACATGCCTGTCTGATACCGTACTGCAGCTGAATTTGAAAAAAAGGGTCGTTTTGCTGCCTGCCAGCTCAACATTATCGGCCACGTTGTCTCAAAAGATGATGTATTTCAACATCCCGCCAAACTTCGTGCCGTAGTATCCTTTCCCAAGCCGATTTCCAACAAAAGTCTACGTAGCTTCCTCGGGCTGTGCTCTTACTTTCGCCGCTTTATTAGAAATTTTGCTCCCATTGCTGCTCTTTTGACAGATTTTCTCTCCGGCAGTTCCGACTTTTCGCAGTAGTCGCCAGCGTGCAAAGATGCCTTCAATGCTTTACGCCGCATCCTTACGGCACCGTCTGTCCTGCGTCATTTCGACCGCACAGCGCGTACCGAGGTCCTCACGGACGCCAATGGTGATGGTCTCGGCACTGTGCTCGCTCAGCGTAAATCAGGCTATACTTAATATGTGGTCGCCTATGCTACCCGCACACTCACGAAGGCTGAATCCAATTACTCTGTTCCTGAAAAAGAGTGCTTAGCGATTAATTGGGCTCTTACTAAATTCCATCCTTAACTCTATGGCCGCCCTTCTGACGTAGTGACGGACCATCATGCGCTTTGCTGGCTTTCCTCACTGAAAGACCCATCCGGTAGACTCGCAAGTTCGGCTCTTCGCCTTCAGGAATATGATGTCCGCGGTACTGCTCCGGCCGCAAGCGTCACGACGCCGATGCATTTTCCCGCTGCCCCCTTACAGCTGTGGTCGCGAGAGTTTCCCTTTCCGACAATTCCCCGCCATCACTTCATACCAATGGCATGCCGTCAGCGCAGTGGCAAGATCCTTGGATAAATTCTGTTCTCGATTTTATGTCCAATCCTATGGCTGCCTCGCCATCGCGTGCTCTTCGCCGCCTTGCTTACCACTTCGTCATTCGTGATAACCTCCTCTACCGCCGCAACTACTGCCCAGATGGCCACAAGTGGTTGCTAGATGTTCACCGGCAGCTACGTTTGCAAATTTGCAACTGTTTCCACGTTGATCCACAATCCAGTCACGCGAGCGTCAAGACATACACTCGTCTCCGGCTGCGTTACTAATGTCGGGTGATGTACACCTTCGTACTCAAGTAAGTTCACTCATGCCTCGCCTGTAAACGTCGCATGCCATTTCCTCGACGTTCTGTTGGGGAGCTGCTGCCTTTATCCAGCCCACGATGCCATTTCGACCGCGTCAGCATTGACTTGTACGGGCCGCTTCCCTACACTGTAGCCGGCAGCCGCTGGGCTATCGCAGCCGTTGATCATATGACGAGGTATGCAGAAACCTCCACCCTTCCATCTGCCACAGCGTCAGAATTAGCTTCTTTCATTTTACAGCGATTTGTTCTTCGCCACGGCACACCTCGAGAGCTGCTCAGTGACAGAGGACGCGTTTTCTTGAGTGACTTTGTGAACGCCCTGCTCATTAAGTGCAACATTATTCATAGAACATTTTCTGCCTCTCATTCCCAGACTAATGGCCTTAGTGAGCGTTTCAATCGTACCCTTGGCGACATGCTCTCTATTTACTTCGACTTCATTCACTCAAATTAGGACCTAATCCTTCTGTATGTCAGTCACGCTTTCAATACCACAACGGAGCCTACTACTGGCTTCTCTCCTTTCTTTCTCCTATAAGGCCGTCACCCCTCTGCTAAAATCGACACCATACTTAAGTATCGGCCAGACATATCCGAGTATGCTCTCGCGTCTCAAGCTGCCCAGCATGCGGAAGACTGTCGACACAAATTGCCTGCGCATCACCGGCTAACACCCAGTACCGCCATAAATCCAACTATGACAACACTCAACACCGGATTTCTCGTCTGGCGGTCTTGTCTGGCTGTGGATACCTTCGAATGCTCCTGGACTGTCTTCGAAATTTCTTGCTAAATACCATGGCCCATACCGTGTTCTGGAGCGCATCTCTCCGGTTAATTACGCGGTGGAACCTGTTACGGCGTCTCAAGATCTACGCCGGAGCTGATGCGAGATTGCTCACGTCCAGCTTCTCAAGCCCTATTACGACCCAGACGTCTTGCTCACGCCGTAGGTCTCCAGGATGGCTCTTATTCGTCCCGCGGGTAATTGTGAAGAGGAAGAAGTGCACGGGGAACGTTCCGGTCAGCGGTATCGTGATCGCTGCGCGTGTTGGTCTTGACTGTTCGCTATCGCTGATCTGCCAAGTCTGAGTACTTCAATAAACCCGCTCGTACAACATAATTGATGGCTGCTTTTTCATTTAAATTTGTAATTGAAAACAGGCAGGCTGTCGGTGCTACCCCTTTCTCCATGAATTCGTCGACCCAAAATGTCATGTATTTTCTTAAACCTTCTCAGCCATCCTCTTGAATAGCTGAAGTCAATAATGCCTAGACGACGCGTAAAATAATTTTTATCAGTAAACATCACAGTGGTTTACTTAACAAAAATTCCGTAAGTCATAACAGGTAAAACCTATCAAGACGGAGGAGAAGGAACGGTACGCATCCATAAAGTTGCCGAAGAAGCGAGCTTTCTCTTGAAGCATTTCTTTGCTCACGACAGCACCATTCGCGCGCACATTCCCGGATCACCATCACAAGCCTGACTCCGTTTCATCAAACTGTGCTATGCGCTGTCGGATGTGACTGATGCTGCAATGCCGACGTTGAGCCATTTATCGGAGTCCTGTAATGTCGATGCTACCGTCGATCTGGCGAGCCCGACGCCTAGTTGAACTTAGGTACAGTCCTTCACAGCTTGGATTGACTGAGATGGTTTTTGCCACTTGTATTCACATGTTTCCCCGCTTCGCGCCTGCGTTCAGCTTTGCGTTTTGTTTTGTTTGCGTTTTGTTTGCACTCATGAAACGACTCTTCGTGAAGACTAAATCCCATGCAACGCCAAAAGTCAGACTAAAGTTGAGGGTTACAGGCTCCTGATTCTTTGCAATATTTTTGCCTTGTTAACCTTCTGCTTAATACCGCTCTTCTGGTTCTCTGTATTTCGCCTTGTAAAGTTTCTATAAGGAAGCGAGTGAGCCAAGTTTGCAGGCTTCTATACAGGGGACAATCGAATAGCCCTTTCCTGCGCAGTTTGCATGTGTTCCTACTAAACAAACACTGCAAGCTGAAGTACAGTTTAAAACGGCGGCTAGCCGACTACGAAGAGCTCAGACCTTGTCAAGGTAGTATTGTTACTCAAGGCGAAGCCGACATGCGGACCACCTGGGGTGTAAAATGTGGCATTTCGGCAGCGCAACCGTGACAAAAACCAAGAGCATGAGAAGGAAGGGCGTCCAGGACGAGACGCCCGATCCTGGGCGCGTGCTCGTCGCCTTTCTTTTGTCGCTCTACTTCGTGAGTGTGTCTCAACTCTGACCAAAAAGTGTTACCGGCTTCATGGAACACACTTTGTGCTCTGGGAGAGAAAGACTTCAGTCCCCACCCCCACTTTTGGCATTTGTCTTACTTTCTAGTATTTCGTTTTTACGCTTTTACCTGCATCTCTATTCACGTTCAGCAGAATTTACTGCGACCACATGTTGCTGTTTTCTCGTCTGCGGTCTCTCGTTGCGGCGCGGCCGCTACACCCAGAAATGTCCCGGGTCCCTCCTCTCTTGGTATTTCTTACTTAGCTGACCCTCGGTTTGCTGTGTAAGTTCCTTTCCGTTCTTGCGCCCCCTCCCCCTCCTAAAACGACGAGACGCCCGCTTTCGTTCTTTCCAAATCCACAGTACTCGTTAAGGCATCCGGCCGTATCTATAATGACGACGCGACCGCTTTTGTTCTTTCCAACTCCAGAGGACTCGTTCAGGCATCCGACCGTATCGGCTATCGCATAGGTTCCCGGCCTGCGCGCCCTTCTTTAACTTGCGTTTAGACTCTCCTGCTTTTTTCAAACGATGTCCATATTACCGAGACAAAAATACCTGGGCCCAAGTGGGCTGTGTTTATTTTTCCCCTGTCCATTGTTCAGACAGCGAGTTTCCGTATTTACGAGGCATAAATACATTGAAAATGTTTCATCCCCTGAAAAACTGTCCATAATTCGGGTCGTTCATATTAAGGGGGCACGAATTTTCCATAACAGGCACTCCGGAAACGACTTTTTGTGAAGACGAAATCCCCAACAAAACTAACAAAAAAGTAAAATACAGCAACACACCAAATAATCAGAAAACTCGGTAAATTTTTAATAAACAAATGTACCTTCAGAAAACTTTGAAAACGAATGTTGTTGATGTTATAAGGTCCCAACCGGCCACCCCTAGTTGTGTGTCTATAATTCTGTGATCTCGTGGCGTATTTCAAGAATTGGCGAAATTGCTTCTTCGAACACCACACTTACATTAAAAAATTACAGAGCTTAGAAGTGCTAGAAAAGAGGGTTAAATGTAAACCACTTTGTCGTCGCGAATATTGGCAAGCCCGTTATATTTCGCCGGAGCAATACGTTCAACTCCCACCCGCCTCCGAAAAAAAAAACGTTATAAATACTTGTACGTCCAAACGTAATACTGGCTAGCTTGTTGCCAACAAGTGTGAGACAAGCTTCTTTGTGGTACACGCATGTTTTCCTTTAAAGACTGAAATAATTAATTTCACGGCGGTGACTCCGAAGCCGCTTCGCCGCATGCACCGCACGTGCATCCAAGAAACCGTTTTCTCTTTAGTGTCATATAGTTAGATGAAGTATGTGTGTCAGCTCCGCTTTCAGAGACTACATCGCGCTTCGCAATACGTGCTAAAAAACAAGAGAGAAAAACTAAATGGAACGCGCCGGTAAGTGGAAAGGAGCCCTATTGCAAAAACCAGTGCCACTGGGTCCCAGCGCCATACCATAGGGGAACTTAACTGCTTACCATAGGGGAACTCAATTCGGAACTCATACCGATGGGAAACAGGGGCACGCCGCAGGGGTTTAGTGTTATCCCCTTTTCTATTCAACGCTGCGCTGAGCCCGCTCCCTAAAAAGCTTGACGCTGTACACGGTTTTAGACACACCCTATACCCTGATGACGTCACGAATTGGACGAGTGAGGTATCAGACGGGCAAATCGAGGAAGCCCTACAAGAGGCGGCAGACTCGTAGACGCTCACGCCCGTTGGGCAGGACTGAAATGCTCCCCACAGAAGTCGGAGCTGTTGGTGGTCCGTAACAACGGAAGGGTTTGCAAAACAAAGACGAACAACATACAGCTAAAAATCCAGGGAAACAAAATACCGGAGGTAGAAACGATACTGGTGCTTGGGATGTTTATACAATCTAACAGGCGCAACAAGGTAATGTTTAAAAGGTTGTCGACGTCGATCCAACAGATCATACGGCTAATTAAGCGCCTGGCGACTAGGCGGCAAGGTATGGGAGAGCGTGATGCATGTCGGCTCGTTCAGGCTTTTGTCCTCAGTCAGCTCGTGTATGCAACCCCCTACCTGGACCTCAAAAATGCCGACAGTGAAAAATTGAATTGCCTCATAATGCAGGCATACCAAGCAGCTCTTGGTCTCCCCAGAAACAACTCCACCGCAAGACTCCTATCACTAGGGGTCCGCAACACCCTCGTAGAGCTCACTGAGGCACAATTAACATCGCAAGAGCAACGGCTCACGCAAACTGAGGCGGGACTGTGTATCCTGAGAAGCTTAGGCATAAGGGGCGAGGACCCTTCAAGCCAGGTGATCTTGCCGGTAGAGATGCGTGAACGCATTCGGGTCAAACCACTCCCCAAGAACATGCAAGCGGATCGCCACGAACGTCGGAGGAGGGCCAGGGCGAAGACGTTAGGCAAAAGTGTCAAGGGTATAGTGCCGTGTATGTCGATGCAGCAAGATACAACATTACAGGAAAGGAGGCTTTCGCTGTGAGCGCGGTGAGCAGCTCCCGCAGGGTAGCAGCTACGGTGGTCACGGGCCGATTAGAAGAGGCCGCAATAGCCCTAGGAATTGTTCAAAACGGAACCAGCACTATTCTCAGTGATTCCAAAACAGCCCTTCGCAACTTCGCCAGGAGTCGTATCTCCGCCACTGCATTCAAAATTCTTACTGCGTTGCCAAAAGATAGGAACGTAGTGGATCTCATATGGTCCCGGCTCACTCGGGCGTCCCGGGGAACGAGGCCGCTCACCAATATGCTCGAGGTTTTGTCAGCCGAGCTGGTGAGGGGATCTCTGACGCGGGTGCCCGACGGAATGAGACTATGTATACCTACCAGGCCATTACCACTTACTACAAAGAGCTCAGGGCGAGCGTGCCTCCTCCGCACGCTTCGCTCAGCCGAGATCAGGCTACCACGTGGCGGCGGCTACAAACGCGGTCACAGCCAAACCCTTGGACTTATGCCAAGGTCTTTCCCGATACAGTTAATCCGTATAGCCAACTGCACGGCGAGCCTGCCACCTTAGACCATATAATCTGGGACGGTGCGGAGGATCCGCCTCCGGCAGATCTAGTACCATCTCCCTCGCTGGAACACTGGGAAGCTGTTCTCGCCAGCCGGGACCCAGACGTCCAGTCCCGGGCCTCGGCAAGAGCGCAAGAGGTCGCTGACAGACTTGGACTGCCGGCCACCTGGAGCAGCTGAATGCAGCCCAATTTAAATACCAATCGCTGTCAAATAGTTTTTTTTTCTCTGTCTCTGCCGAGGCTGCACGAGCCGCAACCAAGCTCCGTCTTTATTTTCTTCGCAGGCGGTGCGCGATATCAGAGTTCGCAGCGCCACCCAAGAGGGCGCTACAAGAGAAAGCTAAACGTAAACATCAGAAAGATCAAACGTTACGGATTCTTCAACGTGCGCAATGCGGCTTCAGATGTAAACCATGTATGACTTCTGGGCGCTCGCTTCGCTGTTGGGATGTTGTCGCACTGTCGGAAATGACCTCATCCTGTTGTACGACGCGGGAAAGGATTTTGTATGGCCCAAAGTATTGGCCTAGCAATATTTTACTTTTTCCGCAATGTTCGAATCTGCATCCATGTCCAGATTTGGTCTCCCAGCTCTCTCTCTCTCTCTCTCTGCGTCGCGTTGTCGCAAGTTGCATTATCGGCCTTCTGTGCACTGTTGGTGTTTAATGCGTAGCAGCACTATTCGTCGGGCTTCCTGTGCCCGCTGCAGGTAGCCGTTGACGTCAAGAAAAAGAGAGAGAGAGAGACAGTAAACTTTAATTGTTTAACGAAATAGCGTGGGTGGTTTCCTCAGTCCAGGATACCACTGGCCTGGGCCGTCTCCGGGGCCCTGGTGAGCAGGCTGCGCTGCTCAGAGAGACCCGTGTGGGCCAGCTCTGCCTCCCGCTCCACTTGGCTGAGCGCTGGAGCTTTATATTTCTGTAATTGCTCTTTGCAGTTCCATATCATGTGAAAGATGTCCGAGACTTCACCGCATGCAGTGCATGTGTTATTTTTGAATTTTTTGGGTGAGATTTTGTGGTACTTTGCGAGGTTTGGGAATATCCTAGCCTTTATGTTCCTCCAGGTTACTGCCTCCTGTCTGCTAAGATCTTTGTGCGGTTCTGTGTATCGTTTTCTTTCTAGGTTGAAGTATTGTATTAGTTCCCCGTATGTAGGAGGGGTTGAAAGCTCTGGTGCAGCTGACGCAGGTGCCCGGAAAGTTTGCCCTCTGGCTATCCTGTCGGCAGCCTCGTTGCCGTCGATTCCCTCGTGTGCCGGTATCCACATGATTGTGTGCTTCATGTTGCCCGTCTTTTTTTCCTGCTCCGTTATTCGGTGTGCCTGTTTGCATACGCGCCCCAGGAGGAAGGCACGACAGGCCTTTTGGCAATCGCTCAGTATTATGTGTTCTCTACCTTGGCTGCTGGCGTGTTTAACTGGAAGGGCAATTGCAACTTCCTCGGCATCTTCTATGTAGTTATTGGTCTTGATCGATGAGCTGGTCACCTCTCTTCCGGTGTGGTGGCTACCGCCGCTTTTCTCCCCAGATATGGACTGGCGCCTATATAGAGTATCTCGCTATTGTTTCTGACGATGTTGTTTTTTATGTGACGACTTCTCGCTTTTCGTCTTTCGCTGTTGTGTAGGGGGCCCATGTTTTTGGGAATTGGAAGGAGCTGGTATTGAGCTCTGCTTTCGGGGGTGAGTGTTTATCTTAGGCGGTTAGTTTTCTCGTCGATGGATCGTCCTATGATGCTCAGTAGGTGTCTACCAGTCCGTCTTTGTTCTAGTCTGCGTTCTTGTCAGACCAGGATTGCTTCTTTGTGTTCTTCGTAGGTGGCCGAGATGCCCATTGCCATAACAGCCTCATAGGATGCATGACTTGGTAATCCAAATGCTAGTTTATAAGCTTTCCGAAACTGCGCATCAATTTTTTGTGATTCCGTTCTGGCGACGTTGTGGTACGGGAGGCTATAGGTCCAGCGGTGGACTATCATCGCCGTTACTATTCTGATCGCGTCCTTCTCCTTTAACCCTCCCTTCCTGTTTGCTATTCTTCGAATCATGCCGCTGACGTGACTGGTTGCCCGAATTAGTAGCTTGATTGTGTGCGTTCTTTCTCCGTGGCTCTGTAGCCACATTTCTAGTATCCTCAATGTTTTTACTTCTCTGATTTCTTAGTTTTGAAGTCGGATTTGAATCGGCTCTGCCTTGAAGTTTTTCTTGTGGATTTTGATGAACTCGGTTTTTTCAGGGGCGCATTGCATGCCGTTTCTTCTTGCAATTTCTTCAATGCCATCCAGGACTCTTTGCAATTTGTCTTCCTTTTCTCCCGCTGATCCTGTCGTCGTCCACACGGTAATGTCGTCGGCGTAGAGTGCGTGACGCATTCCAAGTATGCTTTCCAATTTCCTCGCTATCGTCACCATGGCAGAATAAAGAGAAGGGGCGAGATGATGGATCCCTGCGGGTTTTTTTCACGGCAGTTGCTCTTTCAATGGTCCGGATACCGCCGACACCTATCGTTGCTGTCCGGATGCTGAGAAAGTCCCGGACGTAATTGTACGTTCTCTCCCGCACCCAGTTTCCGATATACTATCGAGAATTGCTTTGTGGCTGATGTTGTCAAAGGCACCTTTTAGGTCCACCGCGAGGAGGATACCTTCGTTTTTGGCTGATATTCTGTCCAAGATGTCATGCTTGATGGGCCGCATTACGTCCTGTGTTGACAGATTCTTCCTGAAGCCGAACATCAAGTTTGGCAGTAGTTTTTCGTCTTCCAGGTAGTCTGGGAGTCGGTTATTGATGATTATTTCGAGCCATTTTCCTATTCAAGATGTAAGCGTGATACGGAGTAAGTTATCAAGGCCTAGCTTCTTCCCAGGTTCCGGAAGAGTTTAATTTCCGCATGTTTTCATTCTTTCGGTAGATTTCCGCTAAACCAGATTACATTGAAGAACTTCGTTATTTCCTCCATTTTCTGCTCGCTAAGGTTTCTAATGACTGCGTTGCTAACTTGGTCTTTGCCGGGTGCAGTGTTTTTTACGAAGGATCTAGCCGCTGCGTATACTTCTGCTACTGTAATGTCCGCGTCCAGCTTTGGGTTGGGTATTCCTGCGTATTTCTGATCGATGTTGACTGCTCCGTTTGGCTATCCGATGTAGCTATTCCAGATCTGATCCGCAATTTCAGAGTCTGTCGATTGGACCAGGTGAAGCATTCTCTCTATTGCCTTGCCATTTCCATTCCTGCATTGACTTGGGTCAATTAGGTGTCTAATTAGTTTCCAGCTCTTAGCATTGCCTAGATTTCCCCTGGGTTCATTGCAGATTTGGTTCCAGTTGTTGCTGGCCACCGTCTGCGCGTAGCTCTAAATTTTGTCGTTGAGATTTGCGATCCGAATTTTGAATTTCCTGTTAAGTTTTTGGTTTTTCCATCGCTTGGTCAGCCCTCTTCTCGCGTCCCATAGGTTGAGTAGGTGTCGGTCTACTTCCTGTACTTGGTCCTGGGCTGGTATTGTTTTAGTGTGTTCTTTATGTTTGTCTCGTATCTGATCTGTTCATTGGGTTAGGGTTTCTGCAATTTGTTCTTCCAGCTCTTTCCTGAACTCATGCCAGTCCATTACTTTAGATTTCCTTAGTGCACTGTGCAGCCTTCCTGCGTTCACCAGTGCCTCGCATATGAAGTGGTCACTGCCGAAGTTGAGTTTTGTGTTGGTCCACTCCGCTTCTGTTTATTCGGTTACGTATGCGAGGTCTAGGCCCGTATCTCTGTTTACGCTGTTGCGCTGTCGCGTCGGGGTGCCGCAGTCGGTTAGCAACTTCAGGTTGGTCCTTTCCGTTGCTTTTAGTAGGAGAGTTCCTTTCGCGGTATTTTGTCGGTATCCCCATGTCTGATGTGGCGCGTTGAAGTCTACCACTATAACTAGCCTATTCTTTCCTGCAATCTTCCGAGTCTGTTCCATGATTGATCTCAAGTCCGTTTTCCTGTCTCTTAGTGGGCCTTATATATTGAGTATAAATAGGCTTTTATCCTTTCTTTTTCTGGGAAGGACTTCTACTGATATGTGTTCTGTGTCTTGCGTTAACTTGTCGTGCTTGATCGCTGTGACTGCTTGATCGTGAGTATGGTCATTCGTGTCTGGTTTCCCTCGACATGCGAATCGTATCCTGGTATCTTTGGAGTAATTAAGGGTTCTTGTAGAAGTATCACATGAGGCTTTTGGCTGCTGCGCAATATATGCAAGCTGAAGTCCCTCTTTTTTATAAAACTTCTACAGTTCCCATGCCAGATGCTCACGTGTCTTTCCTTCTGGTGGCTACGCTGTTATAGGCGTGAGCCATGTTGGTCTTCAGTTCTCGTCGGTCTGGCTTTGGTCTTGTTGTTTGGTATGCTTTCTTGCGATATTTCTCTTTTGGCTGCTACGTTAGGCAGTAGCATTCGACCTTCTATCTTCGTCAAACGTTGCCCGAGCTTCTGCAGAACCGGGATTATATCATTCAGCTTAGCCTCAATTGCTGCGTGTCTTGCGTCATGTACTGTGGCTACGTTGCTCAATTTTTCCTCCTGCATTTTAACTAATACTTCGAGTTTCTCGTCTACCGTTTCGAAATCTTCCTCCATCTGTGTGCTTGAGATGAGTTTTTCTTGCTCAATTTTCTTCATTCGATCTTCGAATCTTCCTCTCAACTCGTCCCTGTCTTTTGCTATTGCTCTAATTTGTGCGTCCGGTTCCTGTCTGATCTTAAATATTGCCTCATCGAGAGATTTTTTGTATTTCTGAGCCAAACTAGAGGCGTCAGTGGGAGGCAGAGGTGGTCCACTTACCCAGGCATTGTTGCCGATCATGTCCTTGGTTCCTCCTCGGGGTCCAGGGTCCCTGGACGCTGATCTGCCCCTGGTCTTGGACTTGTGCCGTGGCTTGGCGTCTTCGCGCTCTTGGATCTCATGTCTCTTTTCTGGCATGGATCTGCCGTTAGTATTCGTCATGGCTTCTAGCTGGGGGAATTCTTTCTCGTCTTGTATGGGCGGCTGTTTCTCTTCGTAGAAGACGACCTTTTTTCCCTCTTTTGTCTTAAGTTTCTCTGGTGGTCTCTGGTACCTGTTCCTGCACACTGGATCGCCTGTCGGATGTCCTCGTCCACAGAAGGCACAGACCTTGTCACAAGTGTGGATAGCCGGGTCTCCCATTTTGCCGCAGTATTCACACGCCTTTTTGTCGAAGTGCGGGCATACATCCGTGCGGTGTGTCTGCATGTTACACCTTCTTCAGATGATTTTAGTTTTCCTGTAGAGGCGAACTCGTAATATACTTGTCTCGGCAAAGTACTGTTCTTGAATTTCCTATCATCCTTGCGAATGCGAGTTAGATGCCAGCTTTCACAATCCTGATGTTCTTCATGAGATGTTCCGGATTCGTTTCGGGGTCCACGCCGTGGAAGACGGTTTTTTCAATGTTTCCTGGTGTCGTCCCCTATGTTTTGAGCTCCTTAGTTTTCCTGGCAATTATGATTTCTTCAACTTACCAAATTCGGTAATTTTGTAGTCGTTTCGTGGGAGTGCTTTGGGTTTGTAGGCTTGTTTTTCGTTTTCCGCGTTCGTTCGCTTATTGTCCTCGCCAACTGCCTTGGCGTTGCTCGTTTCGTCTTTCCGTGGGCTTTTTCTGCTGGGTGCGTCTATCCACACGTCTTCTCGGGTTGCATGCTGGAACTCTAGGTACTCTTCTCAGTTTTTTCGGTCTTGTTCGGGTCTGCCTTCCTTCGGTATTTCTGACTGAGTTACTGCGGCATTGTGTTCTTCGACCGCGTCCGCTCCCATGTCTCTGAGCAAGTCGAAAGGGTATCTCGTTGTGATCGATGGCACTTCGGCTGGAACCACGTTGCCGCGTTCGTGAATCGACGGCTCTTCGACTCGACGCATTTGCTGCGTTCGTCACCAGGCATAGCGGCGACACGGTCACATGCCCGTCAGGAGTAGGCCTAGAAAGGCCGGTCTCCGCTTCGGAAGCTGAGCTGCCGATAAATAGTGATTCTATGGTTCCACGCACCGGAGTTAGGTATCTACGTGAAGCATTCAACTTTCTGCGTCGATTCCGTCGGTTTTCTCTGGGTCCACTGTCAAATCTTTCGCGGCCTGGCGTGCTCAAAGCAGGAGCTCATTCGAGGCGTGACCGCTCCGTCTGGCCTCCTAGCGGCCTGTCCCTCAAAGTTTGCTTCTTTCTGGTGCGGCAGCATCACAACGAGCCTTTGTCATGGCTTCCTGCCGCACACAAGCTTGGACGGCGTCAGTCTAGTTGTGTCCTGGAAGGCTGTATTATACGCGAGGATCACGTACGGCAGTATGGCGTCCCATGCCTCGTGTTCTGGTGTCGATGTAGTACTTAGCAATTATGTCTGCAATCGTTTTAAAGGCGCTCCGCCAACCCATCGGTCGGCAAATGATACGCTGTTTTTCATTTATAGCCTTGTCTTGTCGCATTGCACTTCACGAAAAGATAATCAACAGAAATCAAACAAAACGCTATTTGCATATGGCATACTAATATTCACACACACACACACAAACACACACACACACACACACACACACACACACACACACACACACCACAAAGGCTTTAATCTTCAGACAAACTAAGGAGGATCGGCAGCAGCTTTCTGGATTGCCAATAACCTGTTGTACGTCATTGGCTTGGCCACCCTGTATACGCAGTGCCTGGTGTCATCGACGGTACCGGAGCCATGGAAGAATGCAAGCATTATCCTCATTCATGAGAAAGGGGACTGTAAGTACCTTAAAAATTACAGACCAATAAGCTTACCGTTTTTTACGCATAAGGTATTTACTAAGGTAATCGCTGTTAGAATCAGGACAACCTTGGACTGCAATCAAGAAAAGGATCAAGCAAGTTTTCGGAAACGGTACTCTACTATCGATCATATCTATAAAATCAACCAGGTGACAGAAAAATGCTCAGAATATAACCAGCCCTTATACATAGCATTCATTGATTACAAAAAAAGCATTTGACGCAGTTGAAACCTTGGCGGTGATGCAGGCATTGCGAAATCAGGGGGTAGACGAGCCGTACGTGAAAGTGCTGGAAGATATATATAGTGGCTGCACAGCAACCATAGTTCTGCATAAAGAAAGTAACAAAATTTCCATAAAAAAAGGTGTTAGGCAAGGAGATATAATCTTCAGGATCTAATCAGGATCTATAATCAGGATCTTCCCAGTACTATGCACAGCTTGCTTAGAGGCAGTATTCAGAGTTTCGAATGAGCGCAGTTAGGGATAAGGGTAGATAGAGAATACCTCAGTAAACTGCGATTCGCTGATGACATTGCCTTGCTAAGCAACTCGGGGGAGGAACTGCAAATAATGATTGATGACCCAGACAAGAAAAGTAGAAAGGTAGGCTTGAAAATCAATAGGCAGAAGACTAAGGTAATGTTCAACAGCCTCGGCACGGAACGGCAGTATACATTAGGTAGCGAAGTGCTAGAAGTAGTAGGCGAATATGTCTACTTAAGACAGGTAGTAATCGCAGACGCGGACCATGAAAATGAAATAACAAGAAGAATAAGAATGGGACGGAGCGCATTTGGCCATAATGTGTCATAATTTATGGCCATATTGGCCATAATTTGGTCATAATGTGTTCAACCCCCGCCATTATGCATGATGGAGAGGGAATCGGGAAAGTGCGATGCAGTGACCACAGGATGGTGAGGTCCCGAATTAGCCTAAATCTGAAGAAGGAACGCAACAGATTAGTAAGAAAGAAACCCATCAACGAATTAGCGGTGAGGGGGAGCCCAGAAGAGTTCAGGATCTCGCTATAGAATAGGTTTTCAGCTCTAACTGAGGATGGCGACATTACCCTAGAGGCAAGGAACAATAATTTCAGAGATATCATTACTGAGTGCGCATTAGAAGTAGGCGGTAGGATAGTTAGAAAGGATACCGGCAAGCTGTCTAAGGAGACGAAAGGTTTGATTAAGAAACGCCAGAGTATGAAAGCTTCCAATCCAACAGACCAGATCGAATTGACCGAGATATCAAAGCTAATCAATAAGCGCAAGGTGGCCGATGTAAGGAAGTATAACATGGAGAAAATTGAGCATGCTGTAAAGAACGGGGGAAGCCTTAAAGCGGTAAAGAAGAAATTGGGCATAGGCAAAACCCAGATGTATGCGATAAGGGACAAGGCGGGCAACGTCATCACTAATATGGAAAAGATAGTCAAAGTAGCCGAAGAGTTCTATACAGATCTCTACAGTAGCCAAAGTATTCACGCCCGTAATGAGATTGGCGGTAGGGAAAAACAGTCAGACGTTCCACCAGTGACGAAGGACGAGGTCAAGTAAGCACTAGAAACTATGAAAAGGGAAAAATCAGCTGGAGAGGATCAGATAACTACAGATTTGCTGAAGGACGGGGGGGATATCGTGCTAGAAAAACTGGCCACCTTGTATACGCAGTGCCTGGTGTCATCGACGGTACCGGCACCATGGAAGAATGCAAACAAATGGGACTCTAAGGACCTTAAAAATTAGAGACCAATCAGCTTACTGTCTGTTACGTATAACGTATTTACTAAGGTAATCGCTAATAGAATCAGGACAACCTTAGACTGCAATCAAGCTAAGGATCAAGCAGGGTTTCGGAAACGGTACTCTACTATCGATCATATCCATACCATCAATCAGGTGATAGAAAAATGCTCGGAATATAACCAGCCCTTATACATAGCATTCATTGATTACGAAAAAGCATTTGACTCAGTTGAGACCTCGGCGGTGATGTAGGCATTGCGAAATCAGGGGGTAGACGAGCCGTACGTGAAAGTGCAGGAATATATATATAGTGGCTGCGCAGCAACCAGTGTTCTGCATAAAGAAAGGAACAAAATTCCCATAAAGAAAGGTGTTAGGCAAGGAGACACAATCTCCCCAGTGCTATTCATAGCTTGTTTAGAGGAAGTATTCAGAGACTTGGAATGGGAGCAGTTAGGGATAAGGGCAGATGGAGAATACCTCAGCAATCTGCGATTTGCTGATGACATTGCCTTGCTAAGCAACTCGAGGGAAGAACTGCAAATAATGATTGATGACCTAGACAGGAAAAGTAGAAAGGTAGGCTTGAAAATCAATATGCAGAAGACTAAGGTAATGTTCAACAGCCTCGGGAAGGAACAGCTGTTTACATTAGGTAGCGAAATAATGGAAGTAGTAGGCGAATATGTCTACTTAGGACAGGTAGTAACCGCAGATCCGAACCACGAAAAGGAAATAACAAGAAGAATACGATTGGGATGGAGCGCATTTGGCAAGCACTCACAGATTATGACTAGCAGCTTACCGGTATCGCTCAAGAGGAAAGTATACAACAGTTGCATCTTGCCTGTACTCACCAAGGGGCTGAAACGTTGAGGCTAACCAAGAGAGTTCTACTTAAGTTGAGGACAACCCAGAGGGCTATGGAACGAAAAATGGTAGGGGTAACATTAAGAGATAGAAATCGTGCAGAGTGGGTCAGAGAAATAACTCAAGTTACCGACATTCTAGTAGAAATTAAGAAGAAGAAATGGACATGGGCAGGACATGTAGTCCGAAGAGAGGATAACCGATGGTCGCTGAGGGTAACAAACTGGATTCCAAGGATAAAAGCGTGGCAGGGGGCGGCAGAAAGTTAGGTGGACGGATGAGATCAAGAAGTTCGCAGGGGTCAAGTGGATGCAGCTAGCACAGAACCGGGTTAAGTGGAGAAATATGGGAGAGGCCTTCGCCCTGCAGTGGGTATAATCAGGCTGATGATGATGATGACGCATTTGGCATGCACTCGCAGATTATGACTAGCAGCTTACCGGTATTGATCAAGAGGAAAGTATACAACTGGTGCATCTTACCTGTACTCACCTATGGGGCTGAAACGTGGAGGCTAACCAAAAGGGTTCTACTTAAGTTGAGGACAACTCAGAGGGCTATGGAACGAAAAATGGTAGGGGTAACATTAAGAGATAGGAAGCATGCAGAGTGGGTCAGAGAAACAACTCAAGTTACTGACATTTAGTGGAAATTAAGAAGAATTGGGCATGGGCAGGACATGTAGTGCGAGGAGAAGACAACCGATGATCGCTTCGAGTAACAAACTGAATTTCAAGGGAAGGAAAGCATAGCAAGGGGCGGCAGAAAGTTAGGCGGGCGGATGAGGATAAAAGTTCGCAGGGGTCAAGTGGATGCATCTAGCACAGAGCTGGGTTAAGCGGAGAAATATGGGAAAGGCCTTCGCCCTGCAGTGGGTATAGTCAGGCCGATGATGATGGTGATGACTTTTGTTCAAGATGGCTTGCGTGAGCGGAGCAGTAAATATTGCTCCCCTCACGTTGATGAGCACTTCGCGCGCGCGTGTCGCAAAAAAATTTGTTCGACAAAGAACTTTGTAATTTATGCTTCGGAAGCATTAGGTAGCTCTTTTGCTTCGGAGTAGCGGATATGGTTGTCAGTTGCCACGATGATATACTCTTTACCCAGACATGAATTTGGAAATGGGCCGAGGAAATCCATATTGATTTGCTGAAATGAACTATTCTTGGGTGGTAAAAGGCTCAGTTGCCCCGTGGGACTGATAGGGAGCTTCTTGCGTCACTGACACTCACGGCATTATTTCAAGTAATGGGCAAAGTCAGCAGGTAGTTTCGGCCTGTAGTACTTCTGGATTCAACGTATACGGCAACCCGAGATATTCTGCTGACGGCTCATCGTGAAACGCCTGAAAAATTTCCCGCTGGAGGTTTTTAGAAGCTGTGAACTCCTGTTGGGAGCAAAGTTATTTGCAAAGATGTCATTGCTCAACGCAAATGACGAAAATTACATCTGAACAAAGCAGGTGAGGAAGCATTTGTCCTCTCGTGATGAAATTGCTGGCACTTACCGGTCCTAAGAAGGCATCGGTGATTAGCCAGAAATTTAAAGTTGTCCAGATGACCTCGAGGCGCTCTTTCTCAATCGTCGAGTAATTCGCTTCGACTTTCGAAAGCGAATGGCAGGGATACGCTACAGCTATATCCTGTTTGTAACTTCTCTGAAGAACTGCGCCTAGGCTGCACTACTTGCGTCGTGAATTTTAGTCTAGGCGTTTCAAGTAAATTTTCCTGTCACAAAATGGGCTGTAACTGATTGCGGCGCTTTCCATTTAAAAGGTACACCACGATTTGTAAGTTGACTCAACGGTTCGGCGATGCGACAAAAGTTCCTGACAAATTGCCTGTAGTAAGCAGATAGTCCAAGGAATCTGCGCACAGCCCTATTGTCGGCAGGTTGTGGAAACTGAACGATCGAAATTGTTTTGTGTGGATCTGGGCGACCTCCTTTACTCAATATGGCCCAGGAACACTAGCTCCTCGTAGGCTAAGTGACATGTTCCTGATTTCAGTATTAGCGCTTATAACTTGATTGCCCCCAGCACTGTCCGAAGCCTTTTTTGGTTATCTTCAAAGCTTGTAGAGAGACAAGGGCGTCGTCTAAGTATACCAGAAAAGTTTGCCACTTCCAGCAAGCTGAAGCTTTATCCATTGCCCGCTGGAACGTAGCTGGTTGTGGAGCAGAGGCCAAATAGCATTATATACCTTGAACTCGAAGAGGTCTTCTGGCTTGAAGAACGTGGTCGTCTCTCGGTCTCTTTCGTCGACGTCAGTTTGCCAATACCTCTTCGTTAGGTCGAGCGACGAGAAGTACTAGACGTTGCAGAGCCTATTCCGTGTGTCATTCATGTGGGGAAGCGGGAAAACATCCTTGTTCATAACACTATTCAAAAGGCGGCAATTAACGCAGAAACGAAGTGCCCAGTGTTGCTTCTTCATCTGAACGGCAGCAGCCCCCAAGGGCTGTCTGGTACCTGGATGAAGCCGCTACAAAGAATTTAATATACTTTTTTTCTGATGACTTGGCTTTCTTGCGGCAATGCACGATAGGAGTGTTGATCAAGAGGTCAGGCCTATTCGTCTGTGATATTTCGGTGTTTTGGCAGCAGAAACTCTCGCACGTTCGACACTGACCAAAAGTACTTGCTATAACTTTAGGAAGAGAGCGAATTTCGTCTTGTCTCCACCGAGGCAGTGCTGTGCTGATGTCGAGCAGGTGCTGATCTCCAATTGAGAGTGAATGATCTGTTAACTGAGAGGGGAGGGCGAAGATTTCTCGGGCGTTTAATAGCTCGTCGAGGAAAAAGATCTTCGTGCCCTTGTTGAGATGCCGGGATTATTCAGTGATGTTTGTGACCGGCACCTCAGCTTGTCCTTCTCGGATATGGAATATACCTGTTGCGATCCCCCCCCCCTGTTTCCAAGAGCAACTGCTAGTTGCCTTCGATGATGCCTTGGGTGGTTTCAAAGCTGTGTTTCCCATGCACGCGACGACTCTCGATAGAGGCGGCCCGATCAAGTCTCCGTCGATGACGTTTAGACCGACGTGATGCGTCGATGTCGTCGTAGAAGGTATGGCGTTGTCCATCAATAGCTTAACGAGCTTTGCGTGCATATTGTCTGGTTTTCACTGAGAATATCCATACCCAGATTAACGTCTCGAGAGCAGTTTTGCAGGACCATGAAGCTTGTAGGATACGCACGTCCATTCAATGTCGCTCTTACGATGCATCGTCCGGAAGCGCAATAAATTTAATACCATTGGTGCGGATCAACAAGCCATCTCAAGGGTCGTCAAATTCATTAACTAAGCTGTGAATGCTCCACTGATGACAGAGTAGTCGGCTCCAGTCAGCCTTAAGGCGGTAACCGTGCGACCGTCAACAGCAATTTTGAAGTCACTTGTTCGGGGTGTTCGGCCTCGGCTTCGCCATGAGCCGAATCATAGCTGGCCACACCATTGTGATGTCGCTGGGCGGCAGTGCCACTTTGTTGTCTTGGTGTGTGATCATCTTGAACATCTTCATAAGGAGTGTCAGCGTAAAATCGATGTCTTCGTCAGTAATCGCAGGCGCCGGAGGATCTTCGTGTTTTTGCAGTAACGTAAGCTCACCTCGAATGGTTGCTCTTTAGCTTCCCCCTTACAGGCTAGGAGACCTCCCTTGCATGCAGCTTTTCCCCGGCGACGCAAAGCGGGAGCTGGACGGTGATGAGGGGCATGAGCGATAACTAGGCAGCACGCGCTTTCACCTATGCAGAAAGTTGTCAATTTCCTGGGGTCGCTGCCAGGACGGGGAGGTTGGCGTCGATCGCCAAGCTACGTAGGCCGATAAGCTATACGAAGCGTGATGAATGATGTGTCGAGCCTCACTGCAATTGAAGCATGGTGAGCGATTATTGGAAGTTATCCAGGCTTCGCATTTCCTGGGGCTACAGAATTTCTTGGACAACGTCTGCGAGTGCGGCAACGTGGGGATGTTGGCAAGATGACATCAGCTGGCGAGGGTCTTTCCGAACGACCTCGCATATAAGGTCTCACAGGCTGTACACTGCTTCAAGTGGCCGGCTGTGTTGGCACATGCGAGCCTCCATGGTCCTCTCGGTGTAAGATGCTTCTTTTTCGAATTCGGCCACTATTGTCGGCGGCGTTCTGAGAATGAAATATGCCTGATATACCTGGTGTACACTTAGCCCCTGAGCTCAATGTACTCTATTTGCGATACTTTTGAAGTGACTGAGGGGTAGGATCATGTCTACGTCAACCAAGACGTCAAGATTTTGCATGCTACCAGTGGTGAAATATACTCATGGCTTAGCTTGGGGTGGAGATCGGTCCCATGGAAGCTGCCTTCCTCACAAGAGTGATGACAAGAAGGCACACAAAGCTGTCGTGTGCGCCGATAGAAGTCATGCAGAGAACTGTAAGCTGCCACAGTTTGCATATTTTATTGGAACCGGAAACGTTTCTGCGGCAATTCTAAGGGTATCCTCTATGGCCAAAACCGATTCAGGCGCGTGTTTCTCTGTTTTCGTGTGTCAGCACTCGTTGCACGTGTGCCGATCGAAATAAGTTCTGTCAGAACGCCACCACAAAGTGTGCGACCGCAACAATTTTGAGGGACTACGTTTTCCTTTATTGCCGTGGCCCATGACCCCCTTCAGAGACAATAATGAGGGTTTTTACCATAATATATTTCCTCAGGGCATCAGCAGAAAATGAGACGAAGAATGTGGAAATGTGTAAATGCATAAATGAATGAAAAAGGATGGCTTATTTTATGAAGTCTCAGAGTGAGTGATAATGTGGTCCCTGCGTCCAAGCGAAAACGAGGCAGGATTGCTTGCTGAAAGGCCAGCTGTCGTCACGTGCTGGATTCGTCTCGGTTTCATAGCTGGTCAGACCCACAGAAAGTGGTGATCGTTGGCTTTAATATTTTCGTCTTTAAATATCAGATACCTTGTGCGGGGATATAAGTGTCGGAAGTAAGACCACGTCCGAGTGACAGCTGGTGTGAGGGCAACCCCGACCCGTATCCTCCTAAGCGCAACCTCCTCTGCACGGGTGAGACCACCGAGGATACCGCACACGGAGGGATAAGAGCATGTGTGCGGCCCCGGAGGTGTTCTTTTCTTGATAAAAGGAGGATAGCATTTTATTTATTTGTTAATTTATTTATTTAGTTATTTATTTTTTTGTACTTACTGCAGCTCTATCTGGAGCTATATCAGGAGTTGGGTGGGAGAGTGCAGATTTTAGGAAATAACAAAAAAATGTAAGGTAATTATGCAGTAAAATGTCAACAAACAACCGACAAACAATCAGACAAACGCAGAAAAAACTAGTCATTCAATTAATGTTATAAAGACAGTGATCAACAGTGGCGGACAAATTCATGCAATCGGAGGGGACGATTTGCTCCAGGTATTCTGTTCCATGCCTCGATCGTACGAGTAAAAAACTGTGTTTAAATGAGTCGTTTCAGGCAAAATAGGTGCTAAGGTTTAGTTCACGATAATTTCTTGTGGATGTGTGATGCGCTGGATTAATATAAGAGGTAGACGACAGCCGATAATGACCATGTACAATGCAGTAAAGAAGTTTCAGATTCTACTTGCCGGTGACTTGATAATGCTGCTAGCTGCTATCAAAGAAGGGTGGAAGTGGGCAAAACATTCTGGTGATACTGGTGACAAATGAAACGAACAGCCTTTTGTTTACACTTTCGATCTGTAGATATCACTTAGATTATTCGGATTCCATATAACGCAAGCATAACCAACTATGGGAAGGATTAACGAGTTGTACATCGATAACTGTACGTCGCATGGAGCTTGACCTAAGAAACGTCTAAGGTAACCTAATTCCTTAAGGGATTTACTGCAAGCTAAAACAAACTGTGTTGACCCAAGATAAGTTAGTAATGAAATATATACCCAGATACTTATATTCAGAAACCCTTTCCAGTGATGTGCTGTTAATTAAATTGACTAAAATGGAGGGCGATGAACGGTTAAAAATGTCATTATTACAGACTTGACATATTTTTGGGCAATGGCGTACACGCCGAAGCAAGCGTAAACGTTGGCCATAAGGAGGATAGTAATGGTGGCCATGCTCAGAGTGCTTCTTGAACTGACACGAGCTATGTGCAGAAAGATGTAGGTTGTTCCGGAAATTGAGACGTAGAGGTGTGATTCAGGCCAGGCCACCATGGATAGAATATTGCTCTTTTTGCTTCACTGCCTTGTATTCCTCCATCCACGTACACTACAATAGATTCTTGAGGCAGGTGAGCATCTTGCTCTTCAAATCTGGCGAAGGAACGATGTCGCTTTGCCAGACGTCTATCTGCGGTTATCAGTTGGCTTGTTGCCGCCCAACTGTACAAACTTCAAGGGAGGGAGAACTCGAGTAGGTGGCTGAAGAATATGTGAAGTTGCATGCATGGAATGGGGTAAAGAGCCCTAAGTCTGCGAGCAGCACGGTGCTGCTGAATCAGCTCATCGATGGTGTTGAGCTGCGAATAGTCTTGTAATGCTATGATCGGTATGATTCGTGCAAGGCATGTAATGGTCCTCGGTTCTCGGTTCACGGCCTCAAGGCTTTCTCAATGTGTTCTTGTAAGATGCTGGCACTGGGCTTGATAAACAATACGTGGCTGCAGAACCGCCCTCATCAGCTGGCGTGCAACAGTCAAGCCAGCGCAACCCCTTTTAGGTGAAAATCTTGTAATCAAACCCGTAGTCTGAATAGCTTGCTTTTTTTTGCCTGAGAAACCCAAGCAGTCGCTGATCCTGACTGGTGAACCGTTAATCCCAGAAATTTTACCTTCGGAGATTCGTAGCCGGGTTCCGGATAGACAGAGGCGAATTGGGTTTTTAGTAAGTTAATGGCTTTCCCAGCGGTTGGCGACAGATGTGTATGTAGTTTTTCAGACGGAATGCTGATGGCAAATAGAGGAAGTGTATTCAGAGGTAATATTTAAAGCTGATTGAAGGTCAGCGTCCTGAGTGAACAGATCTTGTTGAGTGTTCTATACTACGATGCCATTGGCGTATTGCAAAAACTTGATGTCAGGGATCTCATGTAAGCGCTATGCCAATGGGAGCAAAGCCGTGTTAAAAAACGTCAGGAACAACACTGATCGCTAGGGCACGCCACGTAGTAAACGAATGCACCAACAGCGTCACCACTGAGGCGTATTGCTAATTTTCGTCGTCCGAAAATGATGCAAAGAACTGCGTACTCTCAGAGGGAAATGGAGCATGTCAATGGCATTCAGGATTGCACCGTAACTGGTGTCGTCGTATGAGTTTTCAGCGTCCATTGATGTGTAGAACGCAGATTGCAGCTGGGGGTAGATGACAGAACTGGTGCTGCCAATGTCGCCAATCTATCCTCTGTAGCTATGTATGGACGAAATCCAATTTGAGCGGGGTGATAATACCCGTGCTGTTTTACCCACCAAGAAAGTCGTGTAGCCGGCATTTTCTCTGCAAGCTTGCACAGCGTTGATATTAAGGAAATTGCTCGCAAGTTGGCAAGGTCTGTTGGAGAGAGAGAGAGAACTTTTATTCGTCCAACAGAGCGACTATCCCGCTCTTCGGGGGTTACACCCGGAAGGTGGAGCAGTCGCCTTAGCTGCAGGCCGGTAGTTCTTGGACTCCAGCGGCATCGTCAGCCAGTAGAACAATTTCTCTTTGGGCTCTTGGGTCTGAGCTTAGCAGAAGGGTCTCCCAGGTGTCCCTAGTTATATTTGTAGCCCTGCCTGGTGACTTTGCACATGCCCATATTATGTGTTCTAGAGATCCCCTTTTCTCACATAATGAACATTGGTCTGATCGTATTTCTGACCATATATGATTGACAAGAACTGGGTTCGGGTATGTATTTGTCTGTAGCTTTCTCTATGCTACTGCTTCCCCTTTGTCTAACGTGGGGTCTGGTGGTGGTAGGACCTTCCTGCTCAGTCTGTAGTGCGTTGTTATTTCGCTATAGTTAAACAGGTCCTCTTGTTTGCCTTGCTCCGGTGGCACTCCTCCAGCCCGGTGTGTGAGATCTCGGGCTAGTTTGTGTGCCGCCTCGTTTCTGGGCACGCCTGCGTGGGCTGGTGTCCTAAAAAGGGTGACGTCTTTTTCTATTCGCTTTTGATCGAGGATTCTACCCGCGATTTTTGCTATTACTCTAGCGGTGTAGCTCCTTATTGCGCTTGTGTTGTCACTCACTATGTATTTTGCCTCGGTCACACCAAGAGCCAGTGCTTTTGCAGCCTCTTCCGCTATCTGTATCGATTTTGTTTTTATAGACACTGCGGTAACCGTTTCTCGCTTGCCATTGAGTACGACTGCATTCATTTTTCTTTGCCGCAGTATGCAGGGTTTACATATGCAACTCCACCGGAATTTCCCGTCCCGAATCTCCATGTCTCTCGTCTTTGCTTATTATATTCAGGGTGCATGTTCTTTGGTAATGGGAGGATATGGATATGTTTCCGGACCTCCACTCTTACTTCCTTTGTCGTGTCCGAGCATTCCTTCGGTTGTATACCTATTTTCCTCAATATTGTTGTGGGATACTATGTCCGCCTAGAGATAGACACAGAAGAACGGAGGACATCAGGCAAACACCACTTGCCCCGTCGCTCTCCTTTTGTTCTTGAACCCTCGCGCTGGCGCCGCGCGCTCGTCTCGCGCTCGTCCCGCGCCTCTTCTTTTTCTGGCGCAGCGCTCCGCGGCGCGCGCCGTAACATCTTTCAACCGGGGGGGGGGGGAGAAAGTGTCGGTGAGCTGCTGCAGGCACTCCACTTACGGGGCGGCATTTCGTGGGGAAGGCAATGAGGCAGCAGGCGACAACAGTGGTGATGCCCCGGTATCTAAGTCGGAGTCAATGCTGGCGCCGTTGACATATCGCTTCATGTTTGACACATGCTCCGGGAAAAAGTGGTGCACACCGCATGGTCGATGCTCGGTGAGATCTTCGAGGCGGTACGTCACGGGGCCGACTCGTTCAACGACATGGTAAAGGCCGCGGTATCGGGGCGTGAGCTTCGTGTCACGGCCAGTCGCGCGGATGGTGCGGCGAATGAGGACCAAGTCACCGGACCGGAAGGAGGGAAGTGGTGGTGCTGCCGCATTGGCAACTTGGACACGCGCATGAGCCGTGAGAAGTTTGCGCTGAGCGTCGAGGCGGGCATAACGAAGTCGTTGGGTCGTAACGAAATCGTAACTAAGCCGTCAGTTTGTGACGCAGTCTGATGGGGAAGGCCCAACTGCGCGTCGAGAGGAATGGAGAGCGTTCTGCCATAGACGACTGAGAACGGCGTGGCATGCGTTGATTCTTGCCTCGAAGTGTTGAGTGCAAAAGCTGCTGCAAAAACAAAACGATTCCAGTTTCTGTGGGATGGAGCCACGTAGGAGGCGAGTATATCCGCGAGGGTGCGACTGACACGCTCCACGAGGCCATTGCACTGGGGATGATTGACGGATGTAGTGGAATGCACAATGCCGAAGGAGCGGAGGGCTCGCTCAAATTCATGAAACATAAAGCAGCTTCCACGGTCCATGATGAGGCGTCGGGGCACACCATACCGAAGAACGAGATGTTGTTCTACAAAGAAAACGGCAAGAGCGGGAGAGGTGTCTGGAACGGGCAGTGCTTCGGCCCACTTCCAAAAGTAGTCGATCGCAACCAAAATATACCTGTTTCCGGCGGGCGTCTCCGGGAATGGGCCCAAATCGTCCTGTGTAACCAGTTTGAAAGGTGCACTCGGCGGCGAAAAAGCCTGCGGGGGTGGCTTGGTTATTCGTGTGGACGATTTCCGGTATTGGCACGTCTGGCAGGACGCAACGTGTTCCTTGACGTCTCTGGACATATTAGGCCACCAAAAGCGCTCCGACACTCGTGCGTAGGTCTTGCCGCGACCAAGGTGACCAGCTGTGGGAGCGTCGTGTAGGCCGCGCAAGACTTGCGACCGCAGTGTTGCTGGCACCACTGGCAACCACATCGGTGCTCGGCCACGGAGCCGCCTCACGTGACACAAGAGATTATCTTTAATTCGATAGACCCGGCGCAGTTTATGGAGACCTAGCTGCGCCGGTGGCGGTGCCAAGGGAGTGGACTATAGCCGCAAAGTCGGGATCTTGCGCTTGTGCAGTCCTGAAATCCGTCACACGTGGGTAATTCCACTACGTCCAATGATGTACTCGCGCCGAGCACGCTATTGGCGGCTACGACAGCAGGCCCAGCGACGGCAGGGCTGGAGGCAGCGGTGGCGGTGACGCCTAAAGATTCATGAACTGTGTTCGGCTCGGCTGGCACAAGGCGACAGAAGTTCCGCCGGAGAGCTTCACACAATCGTCATGGCGCCCGATGTGGACGCATGTGCGCGCTGCTCCCAGCCCATTCGTGGTAGGCAGCAATTTTTGCCGTGCGCGTCTTGCAAACAGCGCTTTCACTGCAAATGCATCAACATACAGGCCGAGGAATACAACATCCGCATGGAATCCGGGGCCAGCAAGTACAAATGTGTTCATTGCGTGAAGCGGCGTGATCCTTCGGCGGAGAAGGGGCTTATCTGCGGAACTAGCGACATGGAAACGCCCCACGAAGCGCAACGCTCTTCCCTGGATTTTCAAGACTCAGAATCCGTCAGTGCTTCCTCGAGTGTTATTTTAATGCTACGGGAAATGGCTAGTCAAATGGATGCGTTAACGGATGAGGTGCGACGGCTTCGTGCAGAAAACGCGCTTCTGCATGAATCTTTGAGTTGCCTGAGTGCATCTGTTCGTACCGCCAGCCAGTGTGAATGTGCGAATTCTGACTGCTCGGAATCTCGCAACTACGCTTAAGCTGTGGCGGTAAATCTACCCGCTGGAATGTCGGCCCCTCCACCGGAGCCTCCTGCTCAGGACCGGAGTACTCATCTGCCACGCCCGTCGAAAGCGGTGAGCCAACCACCTCGGCCTCGAGCAACGTTTGGCACAGCTAAGCAATTCATGCTTAAAGTAGCGTCCAAACTACCGGCGAAGAAAAGCTTATTTTTCTCGCCTGGACCCGACAGCAACGGCGTCGGACATACAGGAACTTTTGGCGGATACAATAGGTGACAAGGTTGTTACTTGCACGAAACTGAAAACGAAGTACAATACATGTTGCTCATTCCACGTTTCTCTGGATGAGCAGTTATTTGAACTTGTGAACAATCCAAAGTATGGCCTGATGGTGCGTATTTCGCCCTTTTTGTGGAAAGCTGTGGTCCTCACGGCGCTTCGATGACCCTAACGGTGCTCTAGGTACATCCGAAAATGGCCCAGAAAATTAAGCTGTATTACCAAAACACGAGAGGACAGCGAAATAAAAGGGAAGTTCTTTTCGCGAATGCATAAGAATGTGAGTATGACATTATGTGCCTGACGGAAACGAGGCTAAACTTATCATGTTCAAGTGCGTCTTATTTCTCAGATGAGAATGCGGTCTTCAGTGACGACAGGGTCTATTCTGACAAGATTAAATACGGGGGCGGAGTTCTGATATCCTGCCGTTCTGTGCTAAATGCATTTAGGAGACCCGATCTGGAGACATACGAAGAATGTGTGTGGTTGGAAATTCCAACGTGTGACAAATCCCACTATCTAGTCGGCTGTTACTACTTTCCGCCAAATTCTGCTCCTAACGTTTTTACCGAGAATTTCTTCGATATTGGGGAAAAAATTGATTTTTCGAAATACAAGGTTCACATCTACGGGGACTTAAATCTTCCTAAGGTCGATTGGTCCACTGGTTTGGTCACTAGTGACTGCACAGCAACTCGAGAAAAAGACGAATGTTTAATTGATTTTAGTAATTTCCATGGTTTACATCAATGCAATGCAATGAAGAACTGTGGTGGAAACATTTTAGACCTAATACTGTCTAATGTGCCTCTTTTTGCGTGCCAGCGGTGCGCGATCCTCTTGTTCTGATAGCAAATATCATTGCCCGTTTACCTTGTAGGTAGTTCTTTTTGTCTTTTCGTCCAGTGCGTGAGATGGTGCCAGAAAAATTTAGATACGCGTATGGCGATTAACTTAGGCTGTACAATGATCTTCAGGCCTACGACTGATGACAATTGCTTAAGATTGAGGATGTAAACACAGGCGTCGAGCTACTTACATCAGTTGTACAGGGTATAATGAAAAAATATATACCACGCCGTAAATCGAAGAAGTGTAGATTTCTTTACTGGTTCTCGCAAGATTTGAGACATTACTCGAAGAAAAAACAGAAGTATCATAAACTCTCCGTGAAATCAGAAAGTGATTATTGGTACCAAAAATATTCATTGTGCAGAAAAATTGTGAAACATCTGATTGCACGTGATGAAGCCGAGTACCAGAGAGTTCTTGAACAGAATTTTAAAAAGGAACCAAACAGTTTTGGGGATTTTTTACACAAGCAACGAAAGGATAAAGTTAGTGCTGCTGTGATAAAAACGTGCGATGGTATCTGTTTTAAACCTCAAGATGTGTGCCAAGCTTTTGCTGATCACTTCAGCTCTTGTTTTGTGCGCCATGATAACACAACTGCTGTTATCACTTCTGAATACAGCGCTGATTGTTTGGCTTATGATAATGTTACTGAGCATGAGGTTCTTTTGGCGATTCAGAAACTTAAGCCAAAACTTTCAACAGGAGTTGATGAAATTCCCAGCTTCATAATCAAAGGATGCGCCGACATTTTTGGCCTTATTTTAGCGTATTTGTTCAGCTTATCGCTGCGAACTGGTGTTTTTTCTTGTCATTGTAAATTGTCAGCAGTTGTTCCTGTATTCAAGTCTGGCGATGCTTGTGGTGTGAACAACTTTCGACCTGTGTCACTGATTTGTTCTTTTGCGAAAGTTTTTGAAATGGTTATGTACGAACGCATGGGCTCATACTTCAAGCAGAAGATCTCAATTCTTCAGCACGGTTTCTTAAAAGGTCGATCTGTGGAAACGAATTTATGCAGCTTTCTTGATTATACTGGCCCACATGTATTTAATCGTGGTCAGGTAGATGCAGTCTACTTTGACATAACTAAAGCGTTCGATGCCGTTTCCCATAAGGTACTTCTGGTGAAGATGAAAAAATACGGACTTTGCCCCATGTACTGTAGGTGGCTCAAAAGCAACCTTGGCAGCCGCCGTAACATGGTCCGATTTTCCGACTGTGTGTCCAACGAATTTCTATCATCTTCGGTAGTGCCTCAAGGCTCCAACTTAGGACCACTGTTGTTTTTAGTGTTTGTTAATGATTTGTCGTTACATATCGAGAACTCGAGAATTTTGCTCTTCGCAGATGATTTCAAATTATTCCGCATTATTGGAAATATTGAAGACTGCCGCCAATTGCAAGCTGATATTGCCGCGAAACCTTCAAAATAGTATTTGTTGTTTTTTAACAGCCGCCGGCATACAGGCTTATCACTCTGATTCTGGACAGCGTATCAGTTCCGTAATCTTTGTTTGTTAATGCTCGATATCGCGATTCACACCTTTATCAGTTTTGATGTAGCGCAAGATGCACCGAGATCTGTCTCGAAGGTTCCGGCCACTCGGGTGTCTTTCCACAATGTTCCAGCCCGTGCTGGTAGCTGTTTGCGACGTCATCTAGATTGTTCTGTGCACCCTTTAAATTGAGCGTTGCCGAGTGTGACGGGCATTCTTTTTCCGACGACCGACGAGCACGTTTGTTGCTATCGCCGCCGCCGAGTTGCTTAGTTCTTTTGCGGGCGCAAGTCAGCCCAAATAAAGAGTTTCTTTAGGGCAATCATCGACCCTTCAGCACAAAGTATCGACGCAACAACTTTTCACTTAATCCGCGACGGCGAATTGGTGTCCAAACCCATACTTGGTCTCCTGGATTGTACTCTGCGTGGCGTCGTCGTAAATTGTATCGTCGGCTGTCGGTGCGCTGTTCATATTTAATACGCAGCCGTGCGAGTCGTCGGGATTCCTCTGCACGCTGCAGGTAGGTGGCGACGTCAAGGTTGTCTTCGCTGGTTACGTGCGGCAGCATTGCGTCCAGCGTCGTCGTGGGTTCCCTGCCGTACACAAGCTTAAACGGGGTCGCTGTGGTCGTCTCCTGGACTGCCGTGTTATACGTGAAGATCACGTATGGCAAGATGGCGTCCCAGGTCTTGTGTTCAGCGTCGACGTACATAGCGATCATGTCCGCGATCGTTTTGTTCAGGCGCTCTGTAAGGCCATTGATCTGGGGATGGTACGCAGTTGTTCGTCGATGGCTTGTGTGACTGTATTCCAGGATGGCCTGCGTCAACTCTGCCGTAAACGCCGTTCCCCTGTCCGTGATGAGCACTTCTGGTGTGCCGTGTCCCTAGAGAATTTGCTCGACAAAAAATTTGGCGACTTCTGCCGCGGTACAATTTGGTAGTGCTCTTGCTTCGGCGTAACGGGTAAGGTAGTCAGTGGCCACGATGATCCACTTGTTATCCGTAGACAAAGATGGAAAGGGGCCTAGGAGATCCATCCCAATTTGTTGAAAGGGCAGGATTGGGAGCGGAATCGGGTTTAGTAGTCCTGCTGGTCTGATCGGCGGCGTCTTGCGTCGTTGGCACTCACGACACATCTTCACGTAGTGGGCAACTTCGGCAGGCAGTCGCGGCCAGTAATACTTCCCCTGGATTCGACGCAACGTGCGCACAAATCCGAGGCGGCCTGCTGTGGGCTCATTGTGCAACGCCTGCAGAATTTCTTGCCGAAGGGTTTTAGGCACTACGAGAAGCTGCGCGGTCTTGTTGGGTGCGAAGTTCTTCTTCACGAGGAGGCCATTGCTTAACGTGAAGGATGATAAATGTCGCCTGAACACACCAGGAGGGGAAGCGGTCTTTCCTTCCAAGCAATCGGCTAGCGCTTTCAGCTCAGGGTCTGATCGCTGTTGTTCTGCGAAACTGCTAGCGCTTACCGGTCCCAAAACGGCGTCGTCGTCATCGTCCTTCAGGGGAGCATCGACGGGAGCGCGGGATAAGCATTCTGCGTCGGAATGCTTCCGGCCCGACTTATAGACTACAGTCATGTCAAATTCTTGAAGTCGTAAGCTCCATCTGGCAAGGCGGCAGGAAGGATCTTTAAAATTAGCCAGCCAGCAGAGCGCGTGATGGTCGCTTACCACCTTGGATGGTCGGCCGTATAGGTATGGACGAAACTTAGAAGTGGCCCAGTGATTGCAAGGCACTCCTTCTCGGTCGTCGAGTCGCTGGCTTCGACTTTTGTGAGGGTCCTGCTAACGTAGGCGATTACTTTCTCCTGTCCGGCACTATTTTCTGGATGAGAATGGCTCCTAGGCCCACACTGCTCGCGTCGGTGTGAATTTCGGTCTCGGCGTTTTCATCAAAGTGGCCAAGTACAGGAGGGCATTGCAAGCGGCGCTTAAGTTCGTCGAAGGCTTCTCCTTGCGGCGCTTCCCATTTTAAAGGTACGTCAGCTTTTGTAAGCTGCCTCAACGGTTCGGCGATCCGCGAAAAGTTTCTGACAAATCGTCGATAATAAGCGCACAGCCCAAGGAATCGGCGCACAGCTTTCTTGTCGGCAGGCGATGGGAATTGTGCGATTGCCGCTGTTTTCTCCGGGTCTGGGCGAATACCGTCCTTGCTAACGATGTGACCTAGGAACCGGAGTTCTTCGTAGGCGAAGTGACACTTCTCTCTTTTAGCGTTAGTCCCGATGACTTGATGGCTTCCAGCACTGTCTGTAGTCGTTTTAGGCAGCCCTCAAAGTTTGACGAGAAGACAACAACGTCGTCCAAATATACCAAACAAATTTGCCACTTCAAGCCTGCCAGGACTGTGTCCATTACTCGTTGAAACGTGGCTGGTGCGGAGCAGAGGCCAAATGGCATCGCCTTGAACTCATAAAGGCCGTCCGGTGTGATGAATGCGGTCTTCTCGCGATCTCTTTCGTCGACCTCAATTTGCCAATATCCGCTCTTCAGGTCCTTCGATTGGAAGTACCTTGCATTGCAGAGTCGGTCGAGAGTGTCGTCGATGCGGGGAAGCGGGTAGACATCCTTCTTAGTTATGCTATTCAAGCGGCGGAAATCAACGCAGAAGCGAAGTGTGCCGTCTTTCTTCTTGACCAAAACGGCTGGTGCTGCCCAGGGGCTGTTCGATGGCTGGATTACGTCATAACGCAGCATTTCCTCAACTTTATCGCGAATGGCCTGCCGTTCTCGCGGCGATGTTTAATCACCTAAAGATGAATATTAAGAAGACTTCCGTCTTGTCTCTAACTAGGCAACGCGACGCAAATGTGTTTGATTGTACACTTTTGGCGAGTCAGATTTCTCGTGTGGCCCATGTACGAGACCTTGGTGTTGTTGTTGATTCAAGGTTTGATTTTAGATCACATGTAAATTCAATTGTGTTATGTGCATTGAGACATATTGGTCTTATCTCCAGACTAACAAAAAAATTCGAACGGCCCGAATGTCTACGCACTCTATACTGTGCCCTTGTGAGACCACGTCTTGAGTTCGCGTCAGTAACCTGGAATAGCGTATCTGCCACCTACTGCACAAAGATTGAAAATGTGCAGCGTAGGTTCATACGCATCTTTTATGATAGATATATTGGACGCCGTCATTTCTACGACTACAATTCTCTCTTGGCAGAAGTCAATATGTGTACTCTTAGTGACAGGCGACTCATATGTGACATGTAGTTTCTGAAAAAATTGTGCGCGGTTTTATTAACTGTGGGACCTTACTGATGTCACTGAATTTTCGTGTGCAGCATGGAAAGGCCGCAAAATGTTTTGACACATTTTATCCATATTTGCACGCCAACTGTCCAATGACTCGTATACAAATATTGTGTACCAAAACGTTTATTGACACGGACATATTTGCCTAATTGTTGTTTTCACGCCTGGTTTTAAATGTTTTAATTGGTAATTCTGATGTATCTGACCTAGTGTGCGTTCCTTTAGGCCACTTGGCTGTTGAGGCACACTTAAATAAACATTATCTATATATCTATCTCCACAGCCTAGGCAGTCAGACGGGCCTCCCATGCGTCCATCTGCTGAGTAACTATATCCAGGAGGCACTCAATACCGCCATCCAGCTGCTGCGAAGGACGGAGCCTCTCCAAGCGTCTAAGGCGCCAGGTTGGGTGCCAGGCCGGGGGACGCTTGTACCCTTTTTTACCGGTGGGTGTCCGGCGGCGGGTTTTGAACGAACCACCTCCCGCAGCCGAGACGGACGCCCTAACCACTAGGCCACGACTGCGGTGATATCTGAGAAGTGAACTTCATCAGTGACAGTGAACCTTTACGTCTTTCGACACGCTGGCTTAAAGCGTTTCGCACTTGAAACAAGGCTTTTCTGAGTTTCCGCGTGTGCAGGACACGACTCGTTTTCAGTTTTGAACACAGTGAAACACGGTAACTCGAACCACCTTTGCAGGCTGAAGTGTTCGAAACTATTTTGCCCCAGAGGGAGCGCAGCGGGGTTTGCGGAGCCTCTTCCGAGCGCACACCCCTGTGAGAGCCGGGCGCCAGGCCGCTGCGTCGTCGGCGTGATCGCCTGGTGGCAGAGTCTTGTCGTCTGGCACGTCAGGTCCTTGACTTTGGGAGCGGGTGAGCGGCATGATCCCACTTCTGACAACAAAATGTTGTGGGACGCTGTGTCCGCCTAGAGATAGACACAGAAGAACGGAGGACGCCAGGCGAACACCACTTGCCCCGGAGCTCTTCTTTTGTTCTCTAGCCCTCGCGCTGGCGCCGCTCGCTTGTCTTGCTACAACCGCTACAAGTTTGCTGCTACCATTAACTCGTTGCCGAACCTGGCTCACTCCAATATGCTTCATATACTTGACAATTTTACATGTTCCCTTCCTGCAATAATGCCGAATAGAATTTGCTGTATTTGTGAATAAAAAATAAAAAAAATATATCAAATTTACAGTTGGGACACGACCCCCGCGTGCCGATATCTCGTTTGGGCTCCTAGCCACCAGGGTCTTGCAGGAAGCAATGCAGCTGACGCAACCACACGCGCGCTTTCTCTCCGGGCAGTTTCCTCGGGACTTGAATCGGCTTAGGACATCAATTTCAATCCTGCCTACATATTCAAAGATATCGTAATTTTCTATCAAAACTCGCATCGCAAATACCCTAACCCCTGCAAAGGGCTGGGAAAAGCAAACGAGAGGCTGTCCCTTTGCTTCTTCACCAACACAATGCTGTGAGCGGCAGTATTCAAAATTTTAACTCTCAATTTACTGGCCATTGTCAGTACAGTGGGGAGGTGGCTGACACCTACCATATGGTATGGGCCTACCAAAAGAGCCCATTCCTTCCACCCCATCCCTAACCATTCCCGGAAGGACTGAGAGGCAACCCTGCTCGGCTGCTGCGACCTACAGTCCCAAAGGGCCTTAACGCGCCGTGCGCGGACGGCGCCAAACGCCAATGGGGTCCCTGGCTAGGGACTCCACCCAGTAGTGTAAGGCCGAGGCCCTCAAGGCTCCCCGCCACAGAAACCTCCTTCAAAATGTATAATAAATGTTTTTACCACTACCACGATTCCGCTCTGGCCACGAAAGCTGAAAACATTTTATGCCGAGGCGGCAGAAATAGCGAGCGTTTTCGCTTGCAGTTAAACAGCCTACTCAGGCCGCTAATGCCAACCAACGTCTAGGTTCTTTGCACCGCGACGACGTCAGTTAAAAAAATTTCTAAAATCGGCGCACGGACGCGAAAGTTATTCAGTGTATAAAATTCTAAGTACAAGAAGAAAGTAACAGCGTGCCTGAGCCGGTGTGAGAGGGCACCCCTCGTCCATTTCAGTCGCCAAGCACTTGACTTGGACGGAACGTAAGACAAAAAAACTGTCTGCTGACATATCGGAAGCTATGCATCATGGCTGTCTGTACAACTCAACCTGAAGCCGCGCTTTTTGGCAGCGTCGTTACCATGGTAACGACACTTGCCAAAGCTAGCCTGGCCTACCAGATTCTGCTCAATACTATCTTTATGTAGGGTACCATTGCGGGGGTGTCGACGGGGTGGACCCGAATGTCAGCAAATCTGCGTCGCCGTTTTGATATTCCTCCGCCGTCCATTGTTGCTGCAGGTGCGGATCACTCGAGCGCTACTTGTACAAAAGCTGAAGAACAAGTGCAAAATGCGTATCCGGAGACGGAGGAATGGCATACAGGATCTAATCTGAAACATAATCTGGACCTGTACGGGACCAGAAAGGAGGTCATCTGCCGGGAGCGACTATATGACAACTCCCATGGGCACCTCCCTGCTGGCGGAAGCCCCCTGCGGAGTGCTACGGACTCGGGTGTGGCGAGCGCGCTTCACTTGCGATCTCGACACAACTTGGGCCATCTATTGAGCGTCGGCAGAAACAATCAGCTACATGATTTTGGACTGTCCAGCGATGTTTCCGACATTCGAGATTCGAACCGCTTCTTGTCAGCTACTTTGGCAGTTGAGGAATCTGCGGGACTGAAGACACAAGGTGGCGTTTTGAATTCTGGTGACAACGGGAAGCCGTGCGACCTCGGCTATACCTCAGCGCTGGTTGGCGGCGGCTGTGTGGTGAATTAGCAGCCTTTTTTGTTCTTTTTCTTTACTCCGCCACTCCAGAAGGCAGCGGCGACCCGCTACAGAGGGCGAAGCCACCATCACCATCGTTACAGCAAGCAGACGCTCCACAGCGCTAGTTGTCACACCGCATTGACCTGAGTTTACAGTCCCGGTCTTCACAAGCACTGCAAGAACACACGCTGAACTAAAACACCTTTTAACTGTTTTCTGTTTAGTAACTTGCAGAACATTCGATTGTGAAATCATTCATACTCAACTATTCAACGAACAGCCCCCTAGCGAGAAGGAAACGTCATATCCGTTAACGAACTTCGCTGGCGTGTGTCGCTCACATCAGCTCCAAAACACTGATTATTGAAGCGGAATAAAATATTAGTCTCTAAAATATCGCATTTATAATTAAGCTTTAGAGAATCAGGAAGTTGTAAACAACCGGGAGGCCGGCTAAAATTAGTCGTCTGGCGAACGTCACGGCACCCCTTTAAGACTAACTGTATGCTCAAGAGTATTTGTTAGAAAACAGAGGCTCTCATTGCTGGATTAGTGATTATGCGAGTGTGAAACTACACGTACATGAACGAGGATCTGCAAGCAAATCGCGGGCGGGAGCAGTCAACATTGGCGGGCCATATCCATAACTCTTTCGTTACCAGATAAAGATGGCTGTTCTTCATAGGCGTCCGACAAACTTTTTGCTGCAGATTATTCGATATAGAAATAAGTAAAATGCATACCTGTGGTGGAAATAGAATGCGCATAAGAAAAACGTTTCTTTCAACGCAAATACTAAGCGCGAATAATAGAAAAAGTCGATCAAGCACAAAATTACATTGGGGTGAAAATTTGAACGAAGAAGATAATAACGGGAAAGAAACTTTTTAATATCCATTCTAGAAAATGCAAAATGTTTTAAATCTTTCTTGAAGTTCACCAGCAAAATGCTAAACTTATTACAAAAATGCGTTTCGAGAAAGAAATATTTACCTCATACTACCTGAATAAGGATCCAGCGTAGAAGGGGAGAGTGAAGATGGCTACGCAGCATGAAAGAACACTGAACTATGGTTGTTTGGGGGCCACACTTCGCAAGCCCAGCAGCCGACGCTTCGACAAAAGGACTTGTGTTCGTCTTAGCAGAGCGATCATCACTGGCGGGGTTTTAAATACACTTTTGCTTCCGAAAAAAAAATGCCAGCCGGGAGGGAAAACAGCGGGAGGGGGGGGGGGGGAGGAAAGACTCCATGCCCTGTTTCTCCGTCGCAGCCAACAACTTCCTACAGAGATTCAAACTAAGATTGATGTCCGGAGTTATAATCGGCCAAAACAAAATTATTTGTGATGGTGGAAGGATCTGCGCACCCAATTGATTGCCTTGGCACTACAGATGAACGAAATATCAATCATGGCTTATTTTCGTTGAGTGATCGAGCTCTACGCAGGAAAGAACAGATGAGACGCAGAAACAGAAACATTGGCACAAGCAGCCGCCGCCAACATATGGGGCTGTTTTGGTGAGTTGCAATATTTTAATCAATATCCGAAAATGCAATATCACCTTCTGAGCCGCTGATGCTGATAGCATTCAATAAACCGGCTCTGGAGACAACGAATTTGCCTGAAGCAGTTTATTTGTGAGCTAGAGCGATTTCCGGTGTATTCGCTATCTTGGGAGCATTCCACACAACTGCCTCAACTTCAAAGGAGTTTGAAAAATAGCAGAAAAAAATACAAATGACATCGAAAACAAAAAATGTATGTGTCTGATGTATTAACTAAATAGTGTCGAAAGTCCGTTACAGCGCTAAATGCACAATATTCAAACTTCTAGTTTCCCGATCGCTGATGATCAACGAAGTGGCGTGGTATCGAAAGAGTTTAATATAGAGCGTAATTTTCCCCCACTCGCCAGTACATTTTTTTAACAGAGGTACTAACACTTCCACGTAAAAAGAAATCTTAGCCGCAATGCCAATCCAGCAATAACAACAATACATGTAATGATGCACGGTTGCAGAAATTATACTTTGGGCATCGGACACAACGCACATTGGCTCCACGATAGTGTATGAATTTGTGGTTTCTAAACAGATCTCTGTTATATATTTCTCCGTACTGCATTGTCACCATATAGCCACTACCATCTCAACTGAGGACGTACAAAACTTTTACTTCTCAGGTTAGCAAATTAGGCTTTCTGTTTACAGCCTTACCTCATTTAGTTGATGGCTGCGAAGTTCAGTTGTACTCGAACATAGTTGGTGCAGAGTCTGCTTTCGAGCTCCTATTGAACGCATACTTAGCGGACCAATGTGTCCAAAGCCCACGCCGTCTTCGTGCCGATCTCTTGCGAAATGTTCCGATGTCACCTGGGACTTGTTGATTGGGGAGGTTTCACGCGGAACACAGTTTTTACTCACATGTCACAAAGGTTCTCCTCCTTTAAAAATTTATGCTAAATCACGCCGTTTTCACACCTATTCCTGTGGCGCAAACTCTGAGATATGCGCATCAGATGAAGGTGAAAGCAGCAAGCTAAACTGGGTAACGAAAGTACAAATGTCGCGAACTCGCTAGCGAATCCTTGGCTCCGAACATAGCTGACCGAGCCATCACGTCTGCAGGATGGAGTGGTTCGAAAACACTGAGGTGAAACTTCGCAGGGCTAGTTGATGACTCCGGCCGAGTACCGTCCTCGCAATCCGCACGCACCATGTTAGATCCATGCTGACGCCAAAGGCTCCTACCAGTTTTGCAATGGGTACAAGATTTACCGTTAAATTTCAGCTGTATTCTAGTGCGCCTTTCCGTTCTATTAGCAATCTCTCCTCTGAGTAGTGACAAATACGCCTAAATTGGCTTCAGCTAAACTGCCAGGGCTTCATGTTTCCGAAAGCTATCCGCTTACAACCCTCAGTGTCACGCTCACATGTGGCTATTTACAGCCTTGGCTATAGGTGAAAACGAAAGGTCCAAAGTACATTGGAAAATAGGCGCTCAATGCTTCTTAAAAAAAGACATGCCCTATCAGGCATCATTCCTATATTAGAATATTCACAGTCAGAAGACGATTCATTTTTGTAGGGAGGTAAGAGTAGCGGTGGTGGCGTAGTAGAACATCCGCCTCGCATGCAAAAGGGCCGTCGTTCGAATACCGATTCCGCACAATGTTCCACCGGAATAAAAAAGTACATCCGGGTGTCGATGGAATTGCATAAACATGTTTGGGGTGCGACCTGATGCCGGTGAACACCTCCGGCAACGCACTCCCTCACCAGAATAGGATTTGGCCACCCTGGTGCAGTAAGTGGCTACGACCTGCCACGATTAGTCCTACAAAACCCCGGCCCTCAGTCACCAGCGGCTGCGGAACAACTGACCACGGCGGCGGTCAGACCTGTGACGCAGGGGGGCCGCTAAGAATATCTGGCTCCGTTGGACAGGCCACCATAAGAAATTGACCCAGGCAACGTTTAACGCTAGAATTCTAGCTAGTGCAGCTAGTTTAGCAGTGATATTAGCGGAGCTAGAAGGTTTTAAATGGGATATCATAGGAGTTAGTGAAGTTAGGATGCCAAATAAGGCAAATACTGTAGTGAACGACGGCCATATACTGTGTTATCGAGGTTTACCGCAGAAGCGAGAACTAGGGGTAGGTTTCCTTGTCAATATGTATATAGTTGGTAATACGTACAGACGAATTATACAGCATTATTGAGAGGGTGGCAGGCCTTATATTTAAGCTTATTAAGCGGCATAAACTGAAGGTTGTACAGGCCTTTACGTACCTGCATGTAGTCATGATGGCCAGGCGGTAAAAATATTATGAGAAGATGTATAATTAGCAATGTGCAAAGACGCAGTAGGGCTATATTTTAAATCTACATCAGCCTCCACTTTGTGCAGCGTGGTGTAGATTGGTGGAAGGGCTAACAGCTGTGACCTATGAGCCGCACTCTTATGTGCAAGCATACACCAATGGCGAGATACCGATTGTCGTCATCTGCTCAAGCAGACATCTTAAAAATTTCATCGTCGTGCGATAATAAGCGAAATGAGGACATATTGCGACTTTATATCGTGTTTTTATGCGGCGACGAAATGCAAATAACAATTCTGGGTCGTTTTCGTTCTCAGGCCAACTCCACGGCACAACCGCATCATCTTCTTACTGCAAACATGGAACCTGCGGAATTTTACGGGATCGTAGAGTTTTTTGCCGACTTTTCTTCGTCAGAAGATAAAACTGACAACGAATTAGAAATCTTGTTGCTTGAAGCATTCTGCTTCTGATAGGGGAAGATAGGAATCGCATCCTGCTTTATGTTGAGACCGTCGTTCCGCGATACACGGAGCGCGAGCTCCAATGGCTTTTCCTACTTACCCGCGAGACAGCCCGCGATCTGAGGGACCGTTTCGAGGCATCATTGTATTACCCGAGATGAGAGCATGGAAGGCCGCAGATAACAGCCGAGAAGACTGTTCTGATCGGGTTGACGTATCTGGCGACGCAGATGACTATGATCCATATCGCCGACAAGTTCGACTTCGCGGAATATTCTGTGGAAGCCTGTCTTAAATGCTTACTTAAATTTTTATTCAGCATCTGAGCGGAGATAATTCGGTGGCCCACTCCACCCGAGCGTGAGCATAGTCCCAGACCTTGGCAAACTGGAAGAGCGGCAGGCAAGGCTTGCCCAAGGTCATCGGGTGCATCGATGGGTGCCACATTGAAATATCCAAACCTGACAAATTGGCGCCGCCGTAATTCAACTGCAAGAGGTACTACTCTGTAGTATTGCAAGGAATCTGATGAAAAGAAAAGTTCATAGCCATTGGGCCGGCATTCTGGGACCTGCGCATGACGCGCGAGTGCTGTAGAGCAGCTTATTTCATGAGGAGGGATCTGGAAAGTGCGACGGTAATAGCACACGCATATTGCTCTTCATTTATGAAACGTTGTAGTGACATGCATGCATGGCCAGGAAGAGCTTGAGAGTCAGCATACTTTGTATTTGCAATGAACTTTTAACCCTCGAGTATTAATTGATAGGTTGCGCAAAAATATATTTGCTCCCATAAATTATATGACAAAAGCTATATGAGGGCAAAATGTTCTCATGCAACCAACAGTACTTTATCAACAATATATGCAGGCGAATATGTTCTTCGCGACTCCACCTACCCCCTGGAGCCATAACGTCTCAATCCCTACAAGTGTGCAAGCATGAGCTATGAAGAGAAGTTCAATTATGTTTACAGTCAGCAGCGAGTCGTCATTGAAAGGACATTTGGCCTTCTAAAAGCCATTTCAGGAGGCTTTTTATAATACTTCACCCTCGAATACGCTAATTGTTCTTATTGTAATAGGGCGTTTATTGAAGCTCAGATGGAGAGCTGTGAGGACAGGACCTTGCAACGGCGAGCCCAGCGTACTTCGTCTTCGTCGCACAACGCACAGGTGCATGTCGATGGCGATGACTATCACAGTACATTTTCCCCCCGGGTAAAAAAAGGAGCCATCCTGGCGACTTATGGCGCGGAAAGCACAGCGGGGTCATAGAATGGCTTCAATCGGTTCACGTGAACTGTTTCACGACCACGGCGACGCAAGTCCGCAGAGGGCGTGACGGGCTCAACTACGTAGTTGACTGCAGATGTTTGCTGGGGGACCCTATATGGCCCGTGGTAGCGAGCAAGAAACTTCTTTGAAAGGCCAGGGGTTGTGGAGGGTACCCAGAGCCACACCAGTGTGTCCGGGAGATATGGCGAAGATTCGCCGGTATCACGGAGGTATTTTTGTTGCCACTGATTTTCTGTTGTGAGAGAGCGGGCGAGCTGACGGCATTCTTCTGCGTACGTGACGGCATCGGACAGCGGGGAAGATTCGGAAACGTCAGGGCGGTAGGGAAAAAGTGTGTCCATAGTACAGGGTGGCTCGCGCCCGTAAAGGAGAAAGAATGGAGAGAATCCAGTAGTGGCCTGTGTCGCGGTGTTATATGCGTAAGTAACAAACGGTAGAACTTGGTCCCAATTGGAATGGTCGGTGTTCACGTACATAGCCAGCATGTCACCGAGAGTGCGGTTAAAACGTTCTGTCAGTCCATTCGTCTGAGGGTGGTACGAGGTAGCGGTGCGGTGTATGATGCGGCATTCTTTCAGGAGAGCCTCAAGAGCGTCTGATAAGAAAACGCGTCCGCGGTCACTGAGCAGTTCGCGAGGGGCACCATGGCGAAGAACCAGGTTTTTCAGAATAAAGGCAGCCACGTCGCGTGCGGAAGCAGAGGGCAATGATGATGTCTCAGTGTAGCGGGTTAGATGATCCACTGCCACGATAATCCAGCGGTTGCCAGCTGAAGTTGTAGGAAGGGGACCGTATAGATCTATGCCGACACGATCAAACGGACGGGCAGGACAGGGCAACGGCTGCAACGAAGCAGAGGACTTGAGAGGAGTTTTTCGGCGTTGGCAAGACTGGCAGGAGCGGACAAAATGGCGGACAAAGCGGTACATTCCACGCCAGAAGAAGCGTAGACGCAAGCGCGTGTAGGTTTTCAACACTCCGCCGTGGGCGCACTGGGGATCAGTATGGAAAGCAGCACAAATTTCGGCGCGGAGATGACGGGGGATGACTAAAAGCCACTTCCTTCCGTCGTGAAGATAATTGCGGCGATAGAGCAGCCCGTCACGAATTGAAAAATGGTGAGCTTGGCGGGCAAGCGCCCGAGACAGACGACCTGGAGAGTGACTTGAAAGAAAGTCCAGAAGTGTAGATATCCACGGGTCGCGCCGCTGTTCCGTGGCCATGTCAATAGTGGCAAGCGAAGACAAATCGTAGGCGCAGATCTCATCAGGCAACGAAGAGGGAGGCAGCGGTGAGCGCGAAAGAGCGTCCGCGTCAGTATGCTTGAGGCCTGAGCGATATATGACACGAATGTCATACTCTTGGAGGCGAAGAGCCCAGCGAGCAAGGCGGCCGGACGGGTCCTTGAGGGACGCCAGCCAGCACAGAGCGTGATGATCAGTGACCACATAAAATGGTCGGCCATAGACATACGGACGGAATTTGCCGATGGCCCAAATAATGGCCAAGCATTCTCTTTCCGTAACAGAATAATTGGACTCTGCCTTGGTCAAGGTGCGGCTTGCGTACGCCACCACATAGTCTCGGATACCAGGTTTGCGTTGGGTGAGAACGGCGCCTATCCCAATACCGCTAGCGTCAGTGTGAATCTCAGTTGGCGCATTCGGGTCGAAGTGGCGGAGGATGGGAGGCGAAACCAAAAGACGGCGTAAAGTGTTGAAGGCGTCATCACAAGCAGGTGTCCATGCGGAGAGGTCGGAGCTACCGGAGAGGAGCTGGATGAGAGGAGCAATAATAGAGGCGAAATTTAAGATGAAGCGGCGAAAGTAGGAGCATAGGCCAATGAAACTTCGTAGCTGCTTCAGTGATTTTGGGCGTGGGAATTCGGCAACTGCACGAAGTTTGGTGGGATCGGGAAGAATGCCATCCTTAGAAACGACATGACCTAGAATTGTTAGTCGGCGAGCAGCAAAGCGGCACTTCTTCAGATTCAGTTGGAGGCCGGCGGTAGCGAGACAAGTGAGAACGTCCTTCAGTCGGAGCAGGTGGGATTGAAAATCGGTAGAAAAGACTACGATATCATCGAGATAGCAAAGACAGGTTCGCCACTTGAATCCACGAAGCACAGTGTCCATGAGGCGTTCAAATGTGGCCGGGGCGTTGCAAAGCCCTAAGGGCATGACGTTGAATTCATATAATCCATCTGGTGTGATGAAGGCAGTTTTAGAGCGGTCAGCGTCAGCCATTGGCACCTGCCAGTAGCCAGATCGTAAATCCAACGAGGAGAAAAACTCGGCGCCCTGCAAGCAGTCTAGTGCGTCATCGATGCGTGGCAGAGGATAGACGTCCTTGCGCGTGATCTTGTTGAGCCGGCGGTAGTCGACACAAAACCGGAAGGAGCCATCTTTCTTAGGTACCAACACAACTGGAGACGCCCAGGGACTGTGGGATGGCCGAATGACACCCCGACGGAGCATGTCGTCCACATGATCAGCAATTACTTGGCGCTCCGAAGCCGACACGCGATAGGGGCGCTGGCGCAAAGGTGCAGTTTTACCGGTGTCGATGGTGTGCTCTACGACAGACGTGCGGCCCAAGTCAGTTTGAGGAAAGTCGAATGAAGAAGCGAAGTTCTGCAAGAGAGCGACAAGTTGATCACGTTGCGCAAGTGGAAGATCAGCATCAATAGCATGTTGGAAAACGTCGGAGGGCGTCGAAGCGGTCGCAACATCGCAAGAGCACAGACTAACGTCGAAGGAGGGGGTTGAGTCAGCAAGAGTGGTGATATGACTGGGATCAAGCTCTTCAAGACGTCCAATGCATTCGCCACGGAGCAGGACTGCTGGGCAAGAAAATGGGTTCGAGGCGTAAAGTGCACTCTTGCCGTCTTGAATTTCGAGAACAGCGAACGGAAAAAGGAGGCAGGGATGACGGGAGGTGGCTTCGGAAGGTGTAAAAATCGCAGTCAAAGGAGTTACCCACTCACAAGACAGTGGTACGAGGGCAGCAGAGAACGGAGGAATGTCGGTGTCATGGGCGACGAGAAGTTTTGCAGTGCGGGGAGGGGTATCACAGAAGGGGGCATCACAGAGGGGGGCGAAGGCAATTTGTGCACGAGCACAGTCAATAACGGCTTGATGAGTCGATAGAAAATCGTATCCGAGGATGATATCATGCGAGCAGTTCGGCAGAACAATAAACTCGATGGGGTACAAGACGTCTTGAATGAGCACACGGGCTGTGCAAGATGCGGAGGGGTGAATGTGCTGTGATGAGGCGGTGCGGAGCGAAAAGTCGGAAATCGGAGTGGTCACTTTGCGAATTCGACGGCAGAGCGCTTCACTGATGACGGAGACGGCTGCACCGGTATCGACGAGAGCGAGAACTGTGGCGCCTTCTACAGAAACTTTGATAACATTAGCGGGACGGCATGGAGGACTTGAGGAATTCGAAACAAGCGCAGTTCTTGCCCCCGGAACTGCGACTGTTAGTTTCCCTCAACGGTGCTGGTAGAACGTCGCAGCATTGGAGAAAGCGATCGGCGCCGAGGAGAATGTGATCGACGAGTGGTATAGGTTTGGCGATCTTGTGGGACAAATTGAGAACCGGGCGGAATCATTTGCGAGCGTGAGTCGGTATCGTACGGGTAAAATCGAATGTCAGGCTGTGAAGGTTGGAGGCGCTGGCGACAAAGGCGCGCAACATGGCCCGGCCGACCGCAGGCACAGCAAATCGGAAGGTTGTCCGTAGTACGCCAAGGTTTCATAGGATGTGGGCGGAACCTTGAGGGTGGGGCTTGAAACGAAGGCTCAGCATGCGGCGGTGAACGGTAGGCAGGGACCTGCACATAGGAGCCAGACGTGGGCGAAGGTGGTGGCCTAGCCGTTACTTGGGCATACGTGAGGGGTTGGACGGCAAGGCATCAGCGACGTGTTCTTGCACGACACGGCGTATAGCAGGGGCCAAAGATGGAGCCAGTTCAGGAACGAGGCGGCCCGAGTCTTGAAAATGGGGAAGGAGTGAGATTTGACGTGCGACCTCTTCACGAATAAAATCTTTGATCTTTTGATTCAGCGGGCTCCCTTCAGAAGTTGGCGAACCACCCAGGGCTAATGCGGATACGCCTTCGTCGCACACACTGGAGCGGCGCCGCTTGCGGAGCTCGTCGTAGCTCTGGCAAAGCTTCACGAGTTCACTAACGGTGGTGGGATCTTTCGCTACCAGCATCTGGAAGGCGTCCTCAGAAATGCCCTCGAGGATGTAGCGGATTTTGTTTGCTTCCGGCATGGCCGGGTCGACTCGTTTGCAGAGATCAACGACGTCTTCTATGTAGCTGGTAAAGGTCTCATCAGCGCGCTGAACACGATCGTGTAAACGTTGTTCGGCACGAAGCTTACGCACTGCCGGGCGGCCGAACACTTCCGCGAAATTCTTTTTAAATGTCGACCAAGATGACAGGTCAGCCTCATGGTTGCGAAACCAGAGGTTCGCCACGTCCGTCAGATAGAATATGACGTTACTGAGCTTGTATGAGTCATCCCACTTGTTGTAGGTGCTTACTCTTTCATAGGATGACAGCCAGTCGTCGACATCTTGATCGGCCGTGCCGCTGAACAGGCAAGGGTCACGCTGGCGCACGACGCCAGCACACATGATCGTGGGTGGAACGGCCGGCAGCGTCGAAGTGTCTTGCATGGCGGTCGTAGAGGGTAGTGTACGGCTTCGCAGTTCCAGTTTGGGTGGGATCGTTACCCCGCACCTCCACCAATTGTAATAGGGCGTTTATTGAAGCTCAGATGGAGAGCTGTGAGGACAGGACCTTGCAACGGCGAGCCCAGCGTACTTCGTCTTCGTCGCACAACGCACAAGTGCATGTCGATGGCGATGACTATCACAGTACATTATTATAATTGGGTCCTGTGTCCTACATAATGTGTGCAGTGAGACGCAAGCACTGATGAGGACAGTGATGAGCTGCCTAGCCAGAGCCTGGATGTTGGCAAAGAAGAAGAATAAAAGGCGATTACATCTTGCCCAAGCAACACTCGGGATGATGTAGCGAAGTTTCTGTAAAAACTGCTGTATGTTTTAAATTTTTGCATCACACGTGCTACGCTCACATGTGTATTCTGTTGCTAGTCTATAGAAATAATTGTGAATGAGAACACACGTGCTCATCTCTGTGTATAGATATGAAACTATCCCAAATTTCACCATTGCAAAATGTTGCACTGCTTTACGTTTGCTTCCATTGTTAAACATACGTACATATAGTGTTTGGACACATGAGTGGGCTATGACTTCTTTGCTTAGAAGACTTTTATGCACTTCAATATGTCGTTCATACAATGCACAGGTAATTAATTGTTTGAAAATTCCTTACATTGTTATGTATTGACAAATCGTTCATATAATACACGCTTGTTTGTAAATTCTAACAATGTTTGCACTTAGCATTCTTATCTACATGCATTTGCTTTGATGACTAGCTCTTGTATTGCAAGACCCAGAGCGGTCTTGGTATATTATTTGTAAGTTCACAGGGTGCTCATACAAAAATTCATTTTAGTACTGTTTGTTGGTTGCAGAAATTTGTGTTTGAGAACAAGTTCACAGCTGTCGCCTACAGATGCGTGTTTGTAATGTATAGTACTGCGCATGGCATAAAAAGATCTCTGATGAACTTGGCCAAAAACTATAAATCAATCATTTATTTTCATCCATTTCAAATGTGTTTGACTTGTTTAAACCTGATGCAGTGCAGGTGTGCTTTCTTGCTCATAAGTGCTGCACACGTACAAGAGCACTTTGACAGCTGGGAGGTGAGAACAACATATTTATATATAAAATGTCCCAGACAGTTTTGTGGCAGCTCCTATCAGAAAAGGTTATTTAGTTTAGGATACATTATGCCTATATAAGCAAACAACCAGAGTAGATGGCATATATACGCTTTCACTGATTGCCTAGGCTAGCTCTGGAGGCAAGCTTCAAATAATGCGCCAAGAGTCAAACCATTCAAGGTTGAAGCATAAAAAATGAGTAGACTGTGCAACAAACAAAATTTGGAAGGCGTTCAAAGCATTGCAATATCTCTAACGGCTAGTGTGGCTGCAATACAGTATTAGGTCGATATAACATAAATGCAGAAGCACACGCTCAGTGTACGGACGCAAAGTAATAATTAGTCACATGGTGAGAGGGAACACACGTATGGACAAAAATAGACAGAATGACATAAAATAACAATATGCCCATATGTTGTCACAAATGTGTGAATAAAAATGGGGACAAAAAACCATGGCACAAATAATTCAAAATTGCTGTACAAAATGCTAGTCAAATACACCATCACCATCATCATCAGCCTGACTATACCCACTGCAGGGCGAAGGCCTCTCCCATATTTCTTCATTAACCAGGTTCTGTGCTATCTGCATCCACTTGACCCCTGCGAACTTCTTAACGTCATCCGCCAACCTAACTTTCTGCCGCCCCCTGCCACGCTTTCCTTCCCTTGGAATCCAATTCCCTTCAAATCTTCGCACTATATGCCCTGCCCAAGCCCTTTTTTTTTCTTGGTTTCCACTGGAATATCATTAAGTCGAGTTATTTCTCTGACCCAGTCTGCAGTACCCATCTTATCTGTAAGGTTACACGTACCTACATTTTTTCATTCCATAATCCTCTGAGTTGCCCTTAACTTAAGAAAACCCCTTTCATTGGCCTCCACATTTCAGCCCCATAGATGAGTACAGGTAAGACTCAACTGTTATATACTTTCCTCTTGAGCAATACCATGCGATAAGCTGTTAGTCATAATCTGCGAGTGCTTGCCAAATGCACTCCATCCCAATATTATTCTCCTTGTTATTCCCCTTTCATGGTCCGGATCTGCGGTTACTACCTGTCCTAAGAAGACATATTCACCTACTGCTTCCAGTGCTTCACTACCTACCGTGATCTCTGTTCGTTCCTGAGGCTGTTAAACATTGCCTCAGTCTTCTATATATTAACGTTTAGGCCTACCTTTCTGCTTTTCCTGTCTAGGTCATCAATCATTTTTGCCGTTCATACCCGAGTTACTAGCAAGGCAATGTCATCAGCGAGTCGCAGATTACTGACGTATTCTCCATCTGCCCTTATCCCTAAATGCTCCCATTCCAAGCCTCTGAATAATTTCTCTAAGTAAGCGGTGAATAGTACTGGGAAGATCCTGTCTCCTTGCCTAACAGCTTTCCGCATGCAAAATTCACGTACAGGTTGAATCAAAGGGTTTTTTATATTTGCTGGGAAGCGAAGTAAAACTGCAGTACAATTTCATAGATTTCAAGCCCTTACACATAAAAGCAGGTTAGTTGCGCAAACATTAAGCACCAACTGATTGATGTTAGGAATGTGTTAAGTGTTTCAACCATGAAAGCCTATCCCATATTATTCTGTCTGTAACTTTACAGTTACTTTTCATCAGTCTAGGTAGTGGTGTAAAAACAGGTTGAACATAAAACGAGAACTGGAGTAACGCTCGCGACGCACATATTTTTCTGGTAATTATAGAGCAAGGTAAAATGGTAACATATATGTGAACTGCATTGACAACTGTAATATAGAATGTGTGTTGTATAAGGTTAACATGTAAAGAACGAAATATTGCCACATAAATAACTTTATTGAAAAATGCACATCATATATAATTAGTTTTAAAATTAAAAGGATGGTAAAGAACAGAATGTAAAATTGCATTACGACTGGGCGCATATATACACAAAAATGGCTAATTTTTATTACTTTCATTGTGATGTGCTTGTTCAATTGCCCACACTTGTTTCTCCAAGGGCGCAAGCTTTTCTTTCTTAACCACGACATTCTCTTGATGGCGGCTCTCTCGGGATTTATCACCTTGACAGCTATTTTTGCTAACTTTTCTGACACTGCGTCTGCCAGACGTGTCGTCTTCTTTTTTTGGAAGGTTGTCCAGAAGGTCGTCCATTCTCATGGCTTACTACCTCCTGCTGTGCACTGCTTGACTTAGGTAGGGGCTCCTCCTCCCTACTGAAAGCAACAAAATACAAGTCTGATACTTGCCGCGTGACAAAACATCATAATACAGCCTTCCAAATGTTTGAACTTTGAACATCAGAAACCTAACACAAGATTAGCTGATGCACTGTGCTGTGCTTGCTCATTGCAAAACAGAACAAACCTTTTAACATCACATTGCAGTTATTCACTTGAGCTTCTTTTGTTTGGAAGAGGCCAGGCGACAATGTTTTTATTTTCAAGAGCATCTTCTGAAGCGATTGTGTACACTTCCCTGTTTCATGAATCCAGGCTGCATGACAGGGCATGTGGAGCATTATTTTGCACCTAATTTAAACACGTGTGGTGGGAATTTTTGTTCTCCTTTATTATGCATATCTTTGCTGTGGGTACTCAGGTTACAAAACATGCTACATTATTTGAAATTATTCATTTCAACATAATCTGGCCTTTAGCATGATTACATAAACCAATGTTTTTGTACAGTAACAAAGATTACATGTACATTTTTTGAAGGATCAATAATGTTTTCTTACTTTTAGCTGAAATTTGACTTCCCAGGCCCTGCTACAAAACACTGCAGGATGTCGTGCTGACAATGCAGGATCTCTGCAGGTTCCCTGTAGTGCCATAAGAGAAGTTTAAAAAAGGAAGTAAATGCTGTACATGCATTACAATTACCATTTGTGTATCAGAAACAGTATATGGATGCATGACCAGGTATACACGCATATACTATCCTTGTATGCATTTAAAGCTGCAAAAACACCATAATACATTGCATCACAAAATATATTATAATAATAATAACAATAGAACGCATACAGAATACGCGCTGATTGCAGTATGATTCCATGGAGAAAGTGCTTGTTGGCCCATATGAAGTTTGCAATAAACTCAACCCAGGGAAAAATTGTTATTGATAAAGTGGGAGTAAATTTTTTACAATGAATTATGAAGGGCATATATGTTTTAAAATTTTCGTCTTAGGTATGCTAGGAAGTCAGGGGTATGTCACTGTAATAAAAGGTGCGGGCAAATACTCATCATGGCAGCACGGCTTCGTACACACCTTTTGCGTTTGCCGCAGCGGCACCTTTCTTGTTTGTTGTTTTCATCAAATGCGGGTGACTGTGATAATTCAATTTTAATGTATATCGCAATATGTGATTAGATCCTTCATTCAGGAATGAAATTATTACAAAAATATGCGATTACATCAGTGGCATCAATTGCAATTTTATGACTGCTCATTGTTTACTTTCTCATCATACTCGCAAGTCCTGCGTTGGCGACAGCCAGTCTTGCTGTTGTGGTCCTTAGTTCCCTTGTAGGCTCTTTCTAACGTTTTCCATTTGTCTTCTGCCAGCAGGGGTGTATTGGCACTTCCTGGGAAGCGAATGTTCAGCAGTGCTGTCATGTCCTCCCACATGATCTTCCTTGCTCTAAAGCTGGCCAGATTTTACAGGTTGGTTTGTTTACAGTATGTAGAGGGGGAAAGAAAATGCAGAGATATGGTTATATACGTTTACATTAAGCTTTCTTCATAAGTCAAGTAAAAAAAAAAAGGCTCGATCGAACATTGAAATTTTATGTTCCGCGTGATATTCGGCGTCATCAGGTATGCTTGCTACATAGACTTTGTTTAAACGTAGCTTTCACACTTTCACGTGGCAGTACTTGAATTTAATTGGACAGGTGGACTCGCCGGAATGTTCAACTTGTGGCATTGCAGAAACTGTGGACCATATAATATTGGTGTGCCGAGTGTATGCGGGCGTAATAAGTATATTAACCGCTTCCTTGAAGCGTTTGGACAAGAAACCTTTGTCGCAGGAACTGCTGCTGGGTGCATTTCAGGACAAGGGGAAGAGTGTCCAGGCACTGCGTGCTCTTTGCCGTTTTTTTTTTCACCAGCGGGCTTGATTCGCGCTTGTGAGGCAAGCTACTGCGCCTGTATATATATTTAATATGCCTTTTCCCACATCGTCAGCTATCATAATCTTCTTTCTTTTCCCCTTCCTTAGTGCAGAGTAGCAGGCCAGATTTGAATGATTCCGGCCAACCTCTCTGCGTTTCCTTTCAGTAAATTCACCTATCTATCTATATCTTCATAATACAAACGTTACGCACACTGCACCTAAACAGCACAATTAACTGCTTCTCTCTCTCTCTCTCTCTCTCTCTCTCTCCCACACACACACAAACAAAATCTTACATAAAACAGAGGCAGAGTTTTGTTTTTCAGGACAGGGCTTTAGGTTTTACTGCGCTGCAATAAAAAGGAAGGGGGGGGGGGGGGGGTGTCCATATTGAACCAGACAAATATAAGACCAATTCGAATAAAATGAGGATGTGGGGGAGGCAGGCAAGGCTGATATTTGCGGTGGCTGTGTCTCTTCAATCACTAAAATATGTGCGTGGCACACTGCCACTATCCTCCTGGCCTAAGATTGCAACTGTATATTTGGTTCTACATATTGTGACATATATGCCCTGCATCGCTGGACGTTAAAGAAGATAACGATCAGAAACAGTGACACAGAAGACGATAAAGTGGTAGCAGCGTTTAGTACTAGAAGAAGGTTAACGCTGTTCTGATTCTGTGCTTTGTGTGCTGCGTCAACCTAGACTAACCCTCATGCACTAACCTTGCCACGTATCAATATTGTGAAACCATCTTGACTATACATTTACCTGATGCTCTGGTGCAGTCAATATTGGGGAAAACACTTTCATCTGTGCTGTGTGTGCAGCTGAAGAAACATATACATTCACTTTCTCTAATATAGATATAGGCATATGAGTGCCATGTCTGGAAGTGCACACTTATATAGCTGGCCATTTCTGTTCGCGAAATTCCAGAACAAAAATGTTTCTAGCATGGTTACGAAGAGCTGTAAATAGTCTGAAATATTTTGCTTCCAGCTGGAGGACCTCTACTTCATTCCAGCTAGCTCTAGCTGGGATTCTGCAATTTACAGCATGGAAATGGAAATCACGCAGGCTACAGGTGGACATATATCTATTTTCCAGCAATAAAATATCCTCCATTTTCAGGTGGGATATATATACATTGCCAGGATAAAAAAATATAAATACGTGCTTTGACAAGTTCAATCAGGTAAGACGTTTTAGAATGCTTCCAGCAGCTGCGCTCATTGTCTTCGCAGTCCCGATCTACATCCGGCGGTGTCCCCACTCTGGACCAGACTTCTTCAGCATAGTAGGTGTGGATGGCAGCGCGGATAGCGTCAGCGCCAACTTAACATTGCGCAGCCCGGCAGCTTCAGGGGTAACGAGGATCGGCACCCTAGCTGCAATGAATTGGAGTACAGTACTGCGTGAACCAAAGCGAGCAAAACATATACAAAATGAATGGTCGCGCAAATAACCGATATTCGGAAAATACCGCCCCTAACACTGCGCATCGAGCGCAAAAATGCCCACCCTCCAGCAACAGATACGTGCTGTCAGTGACAGGCAATCTTATCATCAAGAAAGACAAGAATCTCGTTCTTTCCTGTACGCGGCTGCGCCGCCATTTCGCTGCCGTCCTCGAGGTGGACACAAATTTCCAGACTCCCAAGAATGCTGCCCTCCAGAAGAGCTCAGGAGCTCGCCGCAGAAAATATATTTAGCTCTAACCGAAGATGACGACATTAGCCTAGAAGCAATGAACATCAATTTCAGAGATATCGTTACTGAGTACGCTGTAAATTTGGGCGGTAGGGTAGAAAGGATACCGGTAAGCCAAATGAGACGAAGAATTGGGTTAAGAAACGCCACAGTATGAAAGTTTCCAATTCAACAGAGCAGATAGAATTGGCAGATATATCAAAGCTAATCAATAAGCGCAAAGTGGCCGATATAACAGAGAATAACGAAGAAAATTAGGCATGCTGTAAAGAACGGGGGAAGCCTTAAAGCGATGAAGAAGACATTGGGCATAGGCAAAAATTATATGCATGCACTAAGGGACAAGGGGGGCAATGGAATCACGAATCTGGATAAGATGGTCAAAGTAGCCAAGGAGTTCTATACTGATCTCTACAGTAGCCAAAGAAGTCAGGGCAACAATGAGATTGCCAGCTCGTTCAAGCTAAATCCGCTCAATAAACTAAATGTAATGCCATCTTGGGAAGATTCCTGCCTGCCTCCTTCCCTGCATCTTCTCTCGGCGTTCTACTCTCCCATTGGCCGAATGTCGTCTTGTGTTTTTGCCGCTGTTCCCGCTTTTGCAGTAAAACGTTCCGCCAGTGATGACGGACGAAGCTAAGCAAGAAATAAAAAATTATGAAAAGGTGGAAAGCAGCTGGAGAGGATCAGGTAACTATAGATTTGTTGCAAGACGGTGGGGATACCGTTCTAGAGAAACTGGCCACCCTGTATACGCAGTGCCTGGTGTGATCGACGGCACCGGAACCATGGAAGGACGCAAACATTATTTTAATTCAGAAGAATGGGGATGCTAAGGATCTGAAAAATTACAGACCAATCAGCTTACTGTCTGTTACCTATGAGATATTCACCAAAGTAGTCGCTGATAGAATCAGGACAACTTTAGACTGCAACCAAGAAAAGGGTAAAGCAGGTTTTAGAAAGAATACTTTACTATCTTTCATATCCATGCCATCGACCAGGGGATAGAAATATGCTCGGAATATAACCAACTTTTATAGATAGCATTCATTGATTACGAAAAGCATTTGACTCAATAGAAACCTCGGTGGTCATGCAGGTATTGCGAAATCACGGTATAGGACAGCCGTACGTGAAAGTTCAGCATAAAGGATGTAACCTTAGTTCAGCATAAAGGATGCAAAAAAATGAATATAAAGAAAGGTGTTAGGCAAGCAGACACGATCTCCCCAGTACTATTCACAGCTTGCTTAGAAGTATTCAGGGACATGGAATGAGAGCAGGTAGGGGTAAGGGTAGATGGAGAATACCTCAGTAATCTGCGATTTGCTGATTACATTGCCTTGCTAAGTTACTCAGGAGATGAATTGCAAAGAATGATTGATGACCTAGACAGGAAAAGTAGAAAAGTAGGCTTGAAAATTAATATGCAAAGACTAAGGTAATGTTCAATTGCCTAGGGAAAGAACAGCAGTTTACGTTAAGTAGCGAAGCATGGAAGAAGTAGGCGAATATGTCCACTTAGGACAGGTAGTAACCGCAGATCGGGAGCATGAAAGGTCAGGTGAAAGGAGAATAACATTCGAATGGAGCGCATTTGGCAAGCACTCGCAGATTATGACTAGCATCTTACCAGTATCGCTCAAGAGGAAAGTATACAACATTTGCATCTTACCTGTACTTGCCTATGGGGCTGAAATGTGGGGGATAGCAAAGAAGGTTCTACCTAATTTGAGGACAATGCAGAGGGCTATTGATAGCAAAATAGTATGGAGACAGGAAACGTGCAGAGTGGGTCAGACAAATAACCGAAGTTACTGACATTCTAGAGGAAAGCAAGAAGAAATGGGCATTGGCGGGACATGTTGTGCGAAGAGAGGACACCCGATGGTCGCTTATGGTACCCAACTGGATTCCCAGGGAAGGAAAGCGTAGCAGGGGGCGGGAGAAAGTTAGGTTGGCCGATGAGGTTAAGAAGTTCGCAGGGTTAAATGGATGCAGCTAGCCCAGGAACGGGTTAATTGGAGGAATATGGGAGAGGACTTCTTCCTGCAGTGGCTATACTTACGCTGCTGCTGCTGATGATGATGAGGATGATAATAATAATAATAATTATAATAATAAGATTTCTCCCGGCCAGGTGGTCAGTTCTTCTCGAGTTGAAGGTTGGCTAATGGCGGAATAAACCACTGACCCATCGGCGCTACTGTTTTACTGAAGAAGTTCTACTTTTTCCTGTCACTGCTTTTGTATTTATTTGCGCGTGTTGCTCAATAAAGATTAATTGCCTCTCCTCTTTCCTGCAGCGTCGTTAATTCCACTTCGGGCAATTTCTTTGGCGTTACTAAGTCATGTTAGTTTGAACAGATAGCACGATCGTTTAGTATGGTGCGTCAAGGGGTGCTTCGCTTTAAAATAAATTGCTCTCTTTCCTGCAGCGTCGTTAATTCCACTTCGGGCAATTTCTTTGGCGTTACTAAGTCATGTTAGTTTGAACAGATAGCACGATCGTTTAGTATGGTGCGTCAAGGGGTGCTTCGCTTTAAAATAAATTGCTCAGCAATTACGTCGCTTATGACTATCAAGACTGACCTTAGAAACTAGATTGGAATAGAGAATACCGGCTAAAAATTTGTTTTGACTTCTGATTAATAAAAATTGGTTGGACAAGCACTTCAAAGAGGTCTTACACTGGCCTGAATTTGCCATAAGCTCATGGTGGTAATGAAAACGACTTTCCTTACAGTGCACGGAGCGCGGTCGCCGATGTCCATGAAACGGAGATTTACAATTTCATCCTCTCATTGAAAACAAAAGCAAATTGAAGCATAAAACAAACTGATGTGACCTCTCGTGGAGAAACACTATAAACGTCGGTGTAACGCAACACTTCAGCGCAGCTCGTGACAGCATCAACAAGATTTTAAAAATGCACTGTGTTATTGTTTCTTTAAAGGAAACTCGCCATAATTTATATTTTGCGCCCTCTATACTATGAAATATGCAAATAAAGAACTCCGCTCCTTGCTCATCGAGTATAGTGAAGTTTTATTGTTTGTCACTTGATGGCGCCAAAAAGTTTTATATATATTCAACGAGCAACTAGGGCAACCAACTAAAAGTTCACCGACGAGGCAGACGTTCTTATGCCGTAATAGCTTTGTGTGTGGGAATTGAAAATTCCGCTACTCTATGCAAGAAAGGCTCAGTTCCTCTCTGGCTCGTGAGATAGTTTTTGGTCCTTCACTCTTTGCGTATGTTCAATGTATTCGCGGTCGCCCGTGCTTTGCAAGCATACGCCAACATGAAATAATGATGGACTGACTCCGCAAATCAACTTAGTATGATTCTAACGCATCGAAATCTTGACTGCCTATTCACATTAAAGGGCTTGGCTGTCTAATTTTGAGGGCTACGCCACACAAAAACAATGCGTGTCCTAGAATATTTCGGCGGTTCACAAATCGGGTTTGGACGTAAAACTTCCGACTTTCAGATTACCAACAGCGCAGAGTTTATTCTGGGTTGTTATCCTAAACATTTGTACATGACCCAAATTCCTTAGTCGAACTACCGCTCACATTTATGGCACCTAACGAAGAAAGTGCGATAGTCTCATGTTTTTCACTGCATACGGATTGGCATGCAAAGTACAGCACGTTAGAATTGTAGTAGAACACGCGCAGTGATCGGCTGCTGTGATACCTACAAAAATAATATGGAAATTTAGCAAATAATTAGAAAATATTTTGGAAAACTTAGAAAGCACTGTTATCGATCTGACTTCGAGCTCTAGCTCAACTGCTGATAGTTTTGAAGAATAACGCGTTAGTCCTGGACCTAATTCCTGATGCGTTTCATAGACGGCACCTCGGACTCGTTTGCCGCATGTTATTTCATGTCGCGCTGTATAGCAAGCATCGTCGTCTTCATGGTCATGCTCAGGCACGAATGCCCTATACAATCACCCAGTCGAACATGCCTCGTGTACAACTGCAACACACTCAAGCTCTGTCCAGTTAACGTAGTCGTTTTCATGAAGTTCAAAATGCAAAATACTCTCGTGTTGTGCAGTGTATATCGTCTTCATGATGCTCAATCTACGCCGCTCATTTAATTAACCTAAGCAAATACTTCATACACACAGGATATCTCGCTAAATCCAGAAACCGCATGCTTGTCAGACGGGATACCGTAACTATCGAACAAAGAGAAGTCAGACTAACCGTAGCCGAAAGGCTTGCCAAGCGCGGAAGCGAGCCAAGGCCGCAGAGCGGCAGCAACTGCGGCTGCCGCCGAGGGGTAGTCGAGAATCTACAATTTTCCACCGGCCTTGGAATGGGCCTCGCAATATATTCATGGTTTCGTTTAAGAGTGTTAAGGGTTCCTTTTGCAGCGAAACCGGAGAAGAAACAACACAACCTTAAAAAGTGCTCTACAACTATATAAAAGTCTGTTCTCAAGAGTAAAGTATTTATTATTTTGGATGCCGATGGAAAGATGATGGAAAAACGCTTGTGCATGCGTCGTTTTGAGCCCCTTTAGACAGCAAGGTTTCCATGGCGTGGAAAAACATTAACCTGTCAAAAAGTGTTAGCCAGGTTTTAACCAGAGTACTGCTTCTTACTGATCGGCCGCGCTAATATCTGAGATGCCACAACATAAGTGCGAGATGCCGCCGTGCAAAGCTGGCGTTCACGCTCCCTCCTCCTCACTTCAGTCATGGTCCCCACATCTATGGCTGCATCGGATCGGGAATGATGCTACCATCAGAGTCGATAAACCGCCACTGAACGCGGTCTAAGTGAGGCGTGAAAGCGTAAGGCTGCGAGCCAGAGATTAAACCGGAAACCAGACCATTTAAACGTCTCTCACCCTGCAAACCAAGGCTAATGTGCTGGATATCAGCGTTGCCAGGAACGGCATCGAATAACGCTCTAGAGGCAGGGGCAAGCACCCAGCTCTCTGCGCCGTCCCACGTTTAGAGACAACAAGGATTTTGCATCCGTTTAGAAGCCTCTACAATCCAGGTGGGGATTTTGAAAGCAAGAGAGGAAGCAGAAAAAAGTTTATCAACTTTAACCAGAGCGCGAGACTGCTGTGATGGCTGGGCAAGGGACTAAATATGATAGTAGGAGAAGAGACCGACAGCGTGGTGCTTTGTTTCGCGCTTAATGTCTGTTTTATGGCGAGCCAAGCTGTAAGCATCATGCGCGCGTTTAACACGATAGCGTCACAGGCTTTTCGAGGCCTCGCTGCGAAGGAAAACTGCAATTACTTATCTGGCCAGGCATTAGTGGCAAGTGAACAACTTGCCTTGTACAACCTTTCTGCCTCAAAGATTACAGGTATTCCTATGGCACGTGGTAAGCAGCCGAAAAATGAAACTAAAAACGGCATAAAAATAAAAATCTTTATCGTTTTTGCGTAAGAACAGACATTTATATAGGCGTAGAGCACTTTTGTGTTTTTATGGTATCTTGTCTAGTATACTTAGTTAACAAGTAGTTGCCTTCGGTAAATACACTAGGTTTCATTGAAACTACTCTAGTCACGCGTTCTCTGTCAAAAAAGCACAGTGATTCTTACGTGACAATCGGAAAGTTCTTGTAGAATTTTCCCCTCTGTGTGATGGGCAGGATACAAATACCGAGACATTTGCACCCGCCTCTTGAGTTATCGCAGTCTGGAAAATAAATGACATGAGTCTGACAGCGTTAGTTGCCAGGTGAATAAAACCAAGGCAGAAGTTGGCTGCCAGGTGAGACGGCGGGCGCTGACTGATGATCAGTCACCGGCGAACAAGAGGTCACTTCTCTTTCGGTCTTGAAATTCGCCGGATGTGTGACTAGTCGGCGCAATATGTGACTTCAGGTCACTTGAACAGATGGTATGATCGAGATAAAAGGAGCTGCCAACTGGGGCAGTTCTGTTTTTCTGAAAGGGTGAAATAGGAGTCGAGCATACGAAATTTGCACTGCCAGGCTGAAGTATCGCTGCCGTTGAAAACCATAAGCATTCCTTTGAGGCGTGTATGGGAATGTCCCTTTCTCTGAACAGAAAGTCTGATAATCCTGTTCATCTTGAAATCTTCTCGAGAAAGAGATGTTTATAGCTAGAGGACATTCCATGGTGATATATTTCCCCTAAAAAGAACTTGCCACTGCCCAATAAAAATATTTGAAACGAGCATGAGTGCCGTTGCCTGTTTTTTTAGAGGATCACATAATCGTGTAGCATACTGTAGAAGAGTAAGGGTCTCACGTATGAGTCGCATCTCACCGGTGATACCTTAATTTTATTTTTGTGTGTTGTGTTGCCTCTTAATGAAAAGCATTCAGCTATTAGTTTCAGCTTTCGTAATTATTTCAGCACGTAAGTTAGATAATTACGAAGTGTCGTGAAAGACATAATTAACGTTAAAATGACTAAAGCAGTTATATTTCACGGTAATAAATGTTTTTTTTTTATTTTTGTACCTTGTAACTAACGATACTAGAGTTGAAGCTGTTTGTACTTTCTAAGCATTAGGAATATTATTTCAATAGAAATAGAGGAGGAAACAATCATGCTACCTACCTTATGCAGAAGCGGTCTCCTACGGTTAGCTATATCCGCACTGCTGCTGTTTATCGTTTCGCATTTGAGTCAAGACAATGCTGTTTTTCTCAGTCTTGAATTACAGTGAGGTTTTTCGGAAATCCAACTTTAGATAATATTTAAAAAACGGTTGCCTTTACAGAAACACACAATGTTCACTACTGGCAAGGTGCATTTCAATGACATATAGATAATTGTTTAAAACGCTTGGCGGTATTCCTATACAATGTTGTACCCTTATGACGCTCTTCGTCCCTACAGCAAAAAAAAAAAGAAAACTAAATATATTCGCTAAAAACGAAACTAAAATGTAGAACAGGTCGTTAGCTGAAGTGCCACGCTCTTTACGAATTCTGCTGTATACAGTACAAGACAAGTGAAAAAGAGGAATGTCGATGTCAGCCGTAAACATAACATTCTGTCCAATTGAGCACTCTACCGCAGAAGGCAACGATAGTGCCGATTATCATTATGAGCAAGAAATCGTAGAGCATGGTGATTACATCTCGCTATCCTATAACTTCCACATGGTCTGAGCTCGTAAGCAGGATCCATTCCTTTGTCGAGTGGAAAAGGAGGAATCCCTGCAAAGCTGTTTGAGGCTAGAGCCTCAAAGGTCTCCAGTCCAATAAGCACGAACAATCGGCCACATTTCGCCTGCATGTTCGCTGTTTACTAACGAATAATTTTCATCATCCTATTCCGCTCTTGTGTGTGCTTCGACGACATCCTCAGCATCGGTATCAAGTTAGGCTTGGTGATGAAGAGCTTTACCTGTGGTCTGCTTCTTCGTTACAAACGCTTCGCTGCAGCTTTGGGTTGGGAAACCTACTTCAAGCTGCTCTCCCTTGCGGCTCTTTAACGTTGCTAGCAGGCACCTTGTCGTCTGAGTGCCACTTGGATGTGGTTATTGTGGGCACTGTTTGGTACCCAAGGCGCATATTCCGTTTTTGTTGACTGGCTCCTCGTTGGTACCACGGCGGCTCGCTGTTAGCCTAAGTACTCCTGTTCGCACCGTGGTGCTGTGGCCGCGTTTAATAAATGGAACTGCAATGAAAATATGCTGACGAAACTTAAGCTCCGTCGTATTGGCGCGACAGGTAGCTTAAGAATTGCCTGCTGAACCGTGAGGTCCTCTTGTAATGTGAAGGACCTATTTCACGTGGTGGATGATCAAGGCTCCTGTGCAGTTTAGCAGCCTGTCACCCACAGCCAAATCATGCATAGCATGGCATACTCCATGCCCAATCAGCGTCACCCAGATGCACGTTGTCCACCTTTGACCTTTCTTTTGACCTTAAACCTTTAGATTGACTTTTGAATGACATGCTTTTGAACGTATTTACCTGTTTGCCCAGGGTTTAAGCGATAATGTTGTAAAGAACGAACTCTTTATACTTTATCTTTATGCACATTAGAAGACACAAGAAGCTTTCATTTAAGAGCTTCCAAAATGTACAATTGCAACAAATTTTTCTCGGTGGCCGAGAGTAGCCCGATTTGCAAGTTAGAACTATCGTGTTCAATTACAATCTGCCCTTACTGATTTCAGCAAAATTAGGATGTTTTATTTTCTACCCAACGGAATGTCTAAGCCATGTTTCGACTTTAAAACAGCCTAAATCTCTAAAATTTTCATCAATTTCAATTTTTTATGACGTAACAATCGCGCTGCCTATCAAAACTGGGTCTGCCATTAGCGTAGTCGTGTATTTTTAGGATTTCAATACATTTTCGTTAAATGCATTTTTTTCACTGGAGATCGGCACTTGCTAGAGCGAACGCTCATTGTTTTTCATCTTTATTAATGCACTTTACTTTCCTTTTATATAATATAGCGATGACACAATTCAACTTTAATCCATCCTCCGGCTTTTTCCACACGTACGATTCTTGCTAATTCCTCTTCTCTGTATTTAAGAACTATAAATTATTCGTTATTTTACTTCAGGAGTAATTTATCAAATCCTACAATTGTCGAGATACTACAATCCTGACGACAGCTCTTTAGGTTATAACAAAACTTTTCAAAAAGGAATTGCTGTTCTGCGCACAGCTGCTCTTTACAGTGTATGACTGATGAAAATCTAGTTGGGATTGAAAACGCATGCTTTCACGTCTGACGCTTAAAAGCAATTTGGCCGATGCTAGAAAGATTTGAAGAGAAAAAATTGCAGACAGGGAACTCAATAATATTAGGATTTTATCCAGCCGTATTATAGTGTTTTCGAACCCCAGTCCATCCTCAAGAAAATTCGGAACAGGTCGTGGATCTTCTGTTTGCAGATATCCCAAGATGTTAGGCCATCTTAATGGGTTTAAAACCACACCCGCGCGTGCCAGCCAAGTAAAAGATAACATTTGTGAGCATGAGTGTGGGATCCCACCTGTTTTGCTTGCCCACGCGTCCGTATAGGGCTAGCCAGTCGTCTGCATCAACGTTGTCAGCCCCACAGAAGGTTCCGGGGTCACCGGGGTGGGCCATGATGACAGTTGTGTCTGGGCCGAACATTAGGTTGAAAGCATCGTTATTATAATATTGACAATGAGGGTTCAAAGTCCACAAAAAATATAAGCAACAGTATATCTCTACAGATGCACACATTATTCAGTCATCGTATCCAAATCAGACAGATCACGGATCCTCGGCAGATCACCTGTCTCATTCTGGCGCGGAAAGGTTTCCATCTGACTTACACTGGCTTCCAGTTTGCACAAAGTTTGTAGAGTCGCCACCTTATTCATTGTGAAACAAGCTAAAAGACATTAGAAGAAAGAAACTGCAAGACAGCTGAACTAACAACTGAAATTAACCCACATCGCAACCCTGCACTCACATCTTCTGAAACGCTTGACTGGTAAATGTAGTTCCAAAACCTGAGGTCTACCAGACTTATCAATTACTCGAACATACGTTCAAACGTATACTGTGAATTTTTAGGAGGACGCAAATTGTCATGCACTGCATCTAACAATAAGGCTTAATTGATGCTGAAAAAAAGGCGCCAGATGTATATATGAGAGAGTTCATATCATTTCTCTTCGGCATGTTCAGACGTACCGATTCGGCCATCAACGCGCTGTCCACTGTTTGCACTGAAACATTTCAAGAGCTGTCGCTCCTGAGAGAGCAGGTCCAAATTTGTCGAAGGGTTTCTTCTGAGATCCCATGTAGCTGACTAACACCTGGAATGGGCATCTGATGTTGCGGCACATTAAGCAGCCCTAAAAGAAGCAAACAACAATGAAACCAACTTACCTATGTGCCGCTAACTATCCACTATGGCGAGATTATTAAGAACGTTTTTCAAACTCAAGCAAATAATTTAATGCTTGACAGCCGTCAATTCCGACCATAATGGGTAACATGGTAATATTGCCGCTTCATTCGTTTTTGTTCAGTCGTTGTCTTGGTAGATGTCTAAATATGGAAATGGCCTCATACCTAGCTCACATATCATGAATTAAAAGAGCTAGCAAGAATTGAATTTCATAGATGCAGTTTTGAGGGCATTCACTAGTGAAGCCCCATTATAAATGATCAAGAGAGCCTCAGGCAAATTGTAAATAATGTCCGTTGTCCTACATTTCACTACGGTAGCTTCAGCTTCGAAAACCAGTCTAAAGAGTCTCCTGGGAGAAAAAAAAGTTTGTTTTGAAAAATGTCGCCTCAGCCGGGACGAGTGATATTCGTCTACGCTGCTGATAAAGAAGTATTTGGCAAAACCAGCACTGCCGGTTGTAAGGCGAAAATTACTACTCTGTAATACTTCTGCCCACCTGAATATTGTCATATTTTACTATAGTGAAAGAGCATGCATGCTGCAGGAAGACGTTGATGTAATATGCTATCCCTACAGTAAAGGAGCTGGGTTGGATAACATACATTCATCCCACATCAAAAGCGTCAAGCGCCTTATTTAAGAACCCCTCTGCCAAGTTTTAACCTAACTTATGAGACAAGAATATGTCCCTGTAAATTAAAACGAGCCTAGGTATTTCAAAATATTTAAGCAAGAAGATAGATCACAAATGCAGAATTACTGTCCCATTTCTATACTGCTCTTCTTAAGCAAAGTTATATAAAAATTGTTCGAAATTCAAATACGCACCCATTACTCCACATTCAACGTCTTATAACGTAATCAAATAGGTTTCGGTATGGAAATTCAATGGAAAGTGCTCACTTATCTTGTCTGCTTGTCTTCTCCTTCATGGCAAAAAGCAAATGCTTGTTACGAAACGGGACTACAAAAATACATAAAATAAACACAGCTTCGCCAAACTTGCAACATAAGCGCTCACTGACAACTCTCGCCAAAATGATATGGCCGTTTCGCAAGTGCTTTTATTTTTTTTCCTTTTGCTGCTCTAAATTTTCTCTGGCTGCGGCGATTGAAAACGGTTAGAAAAGGTTTAGAAACATGCAGCTCAAAGCTCCACTCTCTTAGATAGCGGACACAGGCTGGTACTCATAGTTTTCCTGTGAAAAACGGTTCACTCCTTTCTCGGCATTTATTTATCGTCTCGGCTACCAATCGTGTAACAAAGTTCTCCCCCCGGGGCTACTCTGCTCGAAATTTGTCTTAAATATTGCTACGAAGATGACGAAGCGGGCAGTGGCGCAGGGCGGAGAGCTCGCGCCAGGCCCGCTGGTCACAAAAGCATATTTCATCGTTATGTCATTACGTCTTTCTGTTTCTGTTGTGTCGCCGTGTTCCATCGCTTGTCATGCCACCACGTAATATTCGGTTGGAGATGCGGTTCATCCGCATCCTCTGCTTGCACCGTCAAAGCCAGCCGTACGCCGGGCCCATCTGCCTAAAGCCCGTGGAGATCGCCGCCCAGCTCTGCCCCGCCCTTTTTGCTCAGACCCGACCAGCCACTGTCCCCAGCCTCGTCCCCAGTCCTGACCACAACACACGACGACCAGGAAGAGCCCAAGGCCGACCCTCCAACCCCACGACGAAGCGACCTCACGATTACTCGAGCGACGACAGCACTCCCGCCCGAGCCGTTCGGCGTGTCCATGGGCCTTGGCTTTCGGCAAACCGTGAAGATTAGACTTCATGCTCCGATGCGAGCGTTCTTCCCATCTTCGCATTCATTGTGGTGTCCAGCGTTTCATGTCCCAATCCTGTGTCTGTGTTCATCATCACGTCATGCAGTGAATTTCTAGCAATCGATCGGTGGCTCCGGGTAATGCTACGAAGATGACGAAGCGGGCAGTGGCGCGGGGCGGAGCGCTCGCGCTAGGCCCGCTAGCCATAAAAGCATATTTAATCGTCATGTCATCACGTCTTTCTGTTTCTGTTGTGTGGCCGTGTTCCATCGCTTGTCATGCCACCACGTAACAATATGGAAGCCGTTGACTGTGACACGTACTACTTCAGCTGCGCTAAGTGACTATCTGCCTGCATTCTGTGTTGCAACGTAACGCGTAACTATAACCCTCAGTAATGAAACTCATTAGCTACTAGACACCATTTATTTTTCCTACACCTGAAAGACTCCAGCGGATGAGCTGTTTTACTGGAGGGATGTATTTGACAGGATTAACAAAAAAACGTGTTCAATGTCGATTTTGAAGAGGCTTGGATTGGAATGAAGAAAGATGTCTGCGGGAATATCGCTCCAGTCGATCGCTGCCCAGACCAAAAAAAAAAAGAGTTGAAATGCGTATTTCTTGGAGCATGTTGCAGATAAATGGCCCAGTTTAGGATAATGCAACTTGGCCTGATGACTGCAGAGCTACATAACAAAACATGACAAAAGTTATGGAATAAACAGTGTCAGTATTTTTCGGTGCACTGTAAGCTTGGGAGAACGAGGCTTTACCATTTAGATTAGTGAATCTTGCGTCGCGAGCGCAGTGAAAGATGAATAATAGCTTTATGGTTTTGGATTAATTCAGTTGTATTAGGTAATGTATATGCGGGTCCTAAAAAGCGCCGCGAACTCCTGGTTGGGCCTGACAAGAGTTACAAATGCTAGCTGTTTTACAGAAGGAGGTGCACAACTTAGGCTCCATCGAAAGAAGCCAAAGGTGCAGTTATCATATATCGTAAATCATAGATATAAAGCGAGAGAACCATGTGTGATGATGGTGATCGTGGTGAGTGCGCGGGTTGCTCGAGAAGTGAAGTGCTACCGCGTGCCAGTGCGAGTGAGTTTGTTCGGGGCAAGAGAACGGGATGAACGTACCTGAGCATCGCTTGCGGTTGAGTTCATCGCCCTGGGTCTGGCGTAAAAGGCCGGCTCATCAGCACCTGCCGGGTACCTGGCCCGGGGTCTGGTGCCCTACAGCATGTTACCAGCCTGTGAACAACTCCCGGAGGCAGCTCGACTGCTCCATCGTGCCTGCCCGCCGCACTGGTGTCGTTGCAATACCCGGCGTGGCCCACCGCAGGACCTGGTACAGAGCACTGGGACGTTGGGTGTGGCCTGTCGCGTGCCCGGGTACTCAGACGCCTGGGCGTGAACCGGGCCCGTGTCACACCCCGGCCACCGGTCTCTCCTCAACCGGACTTCGAGCATCATCGGACTCACCTGCACCGGCGTCGATTCCGCGAGCGGACTAAACAGAAGTGGGACATTTTTTTAGACATGTCCTATTAGGTATTGAGCCAGGCTGTATGCATGTGTTTTGCCCGTGATACGTTAATGGTCAAGAAAAGAAAAGCGTGCGTGTGCCCGTGAACCTAATCTGTTACCTGCTCCCAGCTCCTGGACGGACATGGGCCCATAACATAACAACACTCCGTGTAAGACTGCTGCCAACTGTAATTCCTAAATAAAGCAGATGATAGCGACCAGATGTTTTATCTTTTTTAGCAAATAGTTGTGCGAAGAATAATGTGGACGTCTATGTAATCCAAAAAGTGCGGTTTTGTGAACATTCGGAGTCATTAGCTGATGTTGACGCCACTCCGTGACATTTGCCAGATCGTTTTGAATAGCCAAATTATCGGTAGTGTTATATATGGGGCCGTAAATGACCCACTCGTCGGCAAATAGGCGGACATTAAAAGAGCCGCAGCTCGGTAAGTCAATATATATGAGGAAAAGAAGGGGAGCGAGTACCGTATAACCTTTATTACTGCGGAGACACCTGCGGCGAAGCTGGAATTAAATCATTAGCGAGAAGGTACCGAGAGCGATTACCAAGAAAATGTTTTTTCCCAATAAATACAGATGTTTTGCAGTTTGTTATTGAACTTTCAGCTAATGGCTGCATTTGGGAAGCCTTATCAAACGCTTTTTCGAATTTTAAGTGTATACATCATGAAGAATATTAGATTTGAAGTCGAAGAGGGCATCATAGGAATTATGTTTTATTTGTTCCTTAAGCTGTGTCTAAAAGGCTAAAGGCTAAAATCCTCACGAGGCCTTGGCCGGCCGTACAAGGTTTGCAATAATTTATATAACAAATCGTTCGGCCAGCAGTATTGACCTAGAAAATAACTATGCGAAGATAGTAGTAGGTCTAAGCTGGAAGGACGTCCGTTAAATATCAAAACTAGCTAGGCGTCGCATATACGGCCATTCTGAAAATCATGCCTATTGGCCTATTAGCCATATTAGGGTGAGATATTAGAGTGAGACGTCAACAAGATGAGAGTAATAAAACGTGGTTCATAATATTTGAACGCATTCTTTTGAAAGATGTGGGGAGAAAAGTGTTGCCTGAGTCTGTCGCACAACCAGAACGACCTTGGCCACTTTCAAGTCTTGAGGCATCACGACAGATTATAAATACTGTTGAAAAACACACGATAGAAATGCGCCAGTTAGATATTTAGTGGTTTTCATACCCTGTAAGCCGGTGCAGTCAATACTTGCAGGTGATTTGAGTTTCCGCGAATCGTATTTTTTTCTCTTCCATGAGATGAAAACGTTACGTTAGTCTTGTTTGGTTGAGCTAAAATACAATAGGAAGGTAGGTTTATGTCGCATTGATGAACGAAGATTGCACTCAAAGTACTGTTGAACTCCCATACGCTAAAGCAATTTCGGTGTCTGAATTCGATGCTGTATTGGCAAGATAATTAGCAGAATATGATGCCGAAAGGTCATAATAGTGTTTTATAAATCACGTGCTGATTTTCTGCCACCTGGTAATTGTATATGAGTGATAATCGTAATAAACGCAAGCAAGCAGTTATTACTGCAAATTGCTTAAGACGTATAAATGCAAACAAAATTGCCAACGCCATCTACCACTTTTTTATTACGGCCAGAGTGTATCTTAATGTATTTTAAGCATGCAGTAGTCTTAGATTTGGAACTAAAACAGATGTCAGGAAAAGTAGACACACATAAATTGACAGCGTTTTCTGTGACGTGAGCAACCAAAACAAAGTATAACACGCTGTCGGTACCACAAAAGGCAAGAATAAATGAAATCATCCAAAACAACATTACTAAATCCAAAGCCAAGAGCTGGCATGGCTTCTTGACAATTTTGAATAAGTAAATTCCAAAAGCGTTCAAGAACTGACTTCAATCAAGGAGCTTGCTATGACTAGCAAATTTGCTTTTTATTTAGTGCAGCGCTGAAAAAGAGTAATTAGACCTACCATAAAAACATGTTGGGCGATAAAAATTATGTCGGTAGGAAGTTATTTCATCCGTAATAAAAAAAAGCTTATCGTTTTTGGGTCGACTGATTAGTTCTAGGACTTCGACTTCCCCTTTCCCACAAGTCGAACTAGTAACTTCAGAGAATGAAAGAATTGCAAACTCGCCCACCAATTCTGGCTAGGTCCAGTGATACAGCGGAACCCTTCATGAACACTGTTTTCTCGCAAATCGCAAGGCTGCATCTTAACAACCATTACACGCGCAGAGCATCAATTAGGAAGCTTGAAATTTCACAGATGCACCCTATTGATTTTGCATGGAAGCTCTCTAGCGGAGTAGCAGGCCGGGGTATGGTAGTGGCAGGCCAGGGCTGTTAATGGTCCAACACAGGCTTTTATGGAAAACAGAAGCAAGGAGCGCAACTGAGTACAAGGTACGAGTGAAGGAACTTATAAGGAGGAGGCTAGAGCTTTCGATACTGAGACATAGTTATCAGAATGCACCGTTAGTTGTGATCATGTATCGCGCATTGAGCGCCGAAACGCAAAAGGTTCGATTGGCTTACTTAACACTTCAGCTGTTTCGTTAGAAAGCAGCATGGATGAAATCAAGCTTGAGGTGGAGCGCCGCACATATGACCCCATACTTGAGAGAGAGACAGGTGAGAGGCCAGATGAAAGACTTTAAAAACAGAGCCCACGAAAGCGATAGATGGAAAATGTTAATTTGCTCTATTTTACGAGAATCATTGGCTGTTCATGCTTGCATATCCCTCAAGCCATGAATATCTCGTGTAAGCGGTTACATGCAAGGCTCGCAAATATCGTGTCATTATTCTTGCCCTCATTACAACGTTAAATAATGCTATAAATGGGCAATGTTAATCCCTACGCATTCTATAAGTAACCGTTCCGTAGTTGTTTCCGACAATCAGGAGGCGACGAACCCTGCACGATCCTCGATGACAGCTTTGTTGCAGAAGTAAAGAGGTTATTTCAGCTAAGCTTGCTAAATCAAATGGTTATTTTGGCATTGAAATATTTCATATCTCACTGGACTCCTATACGCGTGCTGTAAACGTCGAGCAGGCTCTTCATCCCATAAAAAATACCCTGCAGTGACCCAGAGACAGGAAACAGTATGTCGTATGTTTGATACATCTACGGTGGAGCACGTTTTTTACTCTTGATTCTTTCCCAGTGTGGATAACTCTGAGAACGCATAGCGCCAGAAACTGGGGTAGCGATCCCTCCAGCAGAAGATAAGAACAGTTTTCAGTTGCCACAAAATCTGTGTGTGTATCGTCTGAGCATGTTGGGGAAAATATCTGAGCGCGGCGTCCTGAAATCGACGTGTGCTGTTTCCAGTAGCTTGTGCTGTATTTGCACTCGTTAAATGGAACGCCTAGGTGCGATTTAGGTTCCAAAGTGAATTGATTCATTTTGTTTTCGCCCACACTGCTAAATAAAAAAATTACAAAATTTTACCCTATGAAATTTTGACATATCTGAAGGACATGTAGTATTTTGAGTAAAATCACTGAATTTATTTGGTTTTAGTGCTCCGTTTAATAATATCATGCGCACTCTCCCTGTAGTGAAGCATGATTCTAATTCCACCGTCCCACCTCCTATGACCAACTCTGGTTAGCTCCTCCAAAAGATCCAGCGTCTGAGGACATCCACCAACGTTATCGTTGTGAGCGAACAATCTTTATAATGGCGCTTGCAGGCGGTAACTGGCAATTGACATGTCCGAGCACTAAGTGGACATGGCTTGCCAAATGTTACGTTTGCCAGGAGCTGCCAACTTGGGTCTACCTTTCATATGAAAGGAGAACATCAGAATCAGTCTGTCGCGTTTACGTACCCCTAGGCCACGCAGCGAAGTTCATACTGCTGAGTTATAGCGGGGCTTTATATGTGAACTGGTAGCCAACGCTATCGCGTCCTACTCTTACGCGCGGACCTTAAGTGTGCCCCATATTTTTTAGAGTGCACCTCTTTGGCGCCCGGCCCTATGTTTCGCGTAGGCGTCTGCGTCGTGCCTCATAACTTGCTTTACCCAACTTTCAGCCCCCCTTTCTCCCTCCGTGGCGGCGACCGCGTCTGTTCTCCGATTGTTGCGCGTGCTTCTGCCACCACCGTTCGCTGCGTGTAGCCCCCCCTCTTCTTGCTCGGCGGCGAACCCGCTCGCTATCAGCGGATCACGGTGCGTGCATACCAAGCCGAAACACAGAGCCTTGATTCGCTAGCGGCGTCAGCGACATCAGTCAGTCGCTGCTATCTCTTTCGCCGCGCAACGTTCTTATGGGCCCACGCGCTGCCTTCCGCAGCCTCCCGATACTTAATTTATTTCATTTCTCCAACCAAAAAGCTTCCTCCATGACAATCAAAACTGTTAGTGAAGTGTTTATGTTAGGAATATGAGTGAAAAATTAAAAAGTCTGTAAATATACATACATGTACTTACATGCCGGGCAAGAAGAATTTCTATCTCTTTAAGTAGGAACTCGTTCCTGCAGAAGTGAGTAGTTTTCTAGTGTTATCAAGGCGTCTGTTGGTCAGATTAAGAGGGTTTGACGAATTTTCAAATGAGAGGTATGGAGGTGAACTCGGAGGTAAACCTTCAACACACCTGATATGTAGCCAAGAGGCTTGGCTCCCTTCGAGTCCTGCACAAAAATATAATTGTCCATGTTATAAATGTAAATGTTAGACGCCCATTTGTGAATCTGCATCGAGGTCGCTCAGAAAATTACGTTTGACTCGTTGTAAAGATCCAGAGCGGCCTGTTTGTTTTCGGCACTCATCAGTATGTCGTCGACATAAAGGCTGCGTAGCATTCGATTTGCAGCAATCGGCCACTGCTCCTCTGTGTCCCATAAGTGACGTTGGAGAGCGGCTGAGAGCAAAACGGACTGGCAGAAGTTCCGAATGGGAGTCTCTTCATGCGCCATGTCAAGATTGGGGGAAGTGGGCTACCTGGATCAGGCTTCTTTTCGTACTACAAGGAATTCATGGCGTTTCTGTGCTCTGGTTTCACCACATTTTGCAAAAATTCCGAATTGAAGTCAGTTATTAGAGATATTTTTCGCCTTCGGAAGTTTAGCAGCATGCCCATTAGATCAACCGTTAAATTTGATCCACATTCAAGATTATCATTTAGAGATTTTGCCGGCCTATCGTGAGAAGAGGGATCGAAAACTACGCGCAGCTTATGAGCGTTGCGGATTACAGCCTGAAGCGGCATCTGATAAGCAGGGTTTGCGCCTCTGTCATTCGTTTTGAACCAACTCCGCCATATAAAGTGCGGTGTAAGGCTGAAAACATTCGCGAAGCCAGACTTTACACGGGTTCGCTCTACAGCCTTATAGCCACGTCATGCTCATCTAGTGGTTCTGGGGACATTTGTAGATGTCTTGTCAGCTGATGTAGGCGCTTCAGGGTAGCCTCTGTGCTCTCTTCCAGGTTTTCATGAAAGAGCTACATCATAACGACCTTCCTTCCTCGGTACGGTGTCCTAAAAAAACTCTATAACAGCATTTGCTGCAAGGTTTAGTTCATTATATTTATCTCAATCGATTCTAAGGTCCAGAGTTTTGTGAGTATGTCAATTGCGCTTCTTTTTGTGACCAATGTTCTCCGTGCGACCGTTTGTATTCAACAGAGGGTCCTTCGTCCATGCCCTGAACTGGTCCTTGAATATTCCAACCCGCAGCCGTTTAAATTGCTCTCATTTTATCGCCAATCTTGGTGAATAAGCCGGTCGTTAGCTTCCAGATGTGATCGGATCCTTCGAGGTGCCCAATATCTTCAGGCCCTCCGTCATTGCAGAAATAGGCGGGCCTATAAGCGTGCGTTCTGAACCGGTCGATCAATGCCACGGGTGCTTTTGGGATAGGCTAATCGCAACTGACGTCGGTTTCCAGAACATCAACTTTGCATGTTTTTGCGTTTTTTTTTTTGTTTCAACTTAGAGCAATACTCACCTGAACACTTCTTCTTCTTGGTGACCGCCAAAGACTCCGACGGCAAGTATTCACCAAGAAATTTGCATCCGAGTTTTTTTGACACTTCTGATGTTAGGTGCGAACGTTGGTTTCCGCCGTCAAAAAGGACTCGCTGCTGCGCCCAAGTTTTCAAGGCCACCGCAATTAGCTGTCACCGTCTGGAGCAATACAGTCCTCGCGGGAGCAGATTCTGTTCCTGATACAGCTTCAAGGCTAACTTGCGCAATGGTGACTCCGCTAGAGGCTTCGTTTCTGCGCGCTACCGCGTAAGACGAATCACAATTTGGAATAGCGTGTTTCTTCCCGCAAATCATGCATTTTAGTTGCCCATGAAAATGTCTTGATCGATGCCCTCTTCGCATGCATTTAAAGCGTTTCCCTGCCGCTTGAAGAAGCTGTTTCTTTTCCTCCATGCTTTGTTTGGCATCGCATTCCTGTGTCGGATGCTCTTTAATGTTAAGAAAGAAACAACTTTAATTTGTTGCATTTTGATGCAAGGTTGCTGCGGTTGGCAAGGGCGTATGCGATTTCCAAGGCGGCTTCAGCTGATCTTTTCTGCTCTCTTAGAGCTTTTGGTCATATCCATGCTTTTTAAGGAAGCCAAATTTCCTCCACTCTCCACTTCGAGTTTTACGAAACAGGTTGTGAAAGAGACGTCAGAGTACCTTTACCACTTGCGTTCGAGCTTCCCGAAGCGCCGTCAGTCGATTCCTCGTTCCCATTCATGGAACCAGTTGTCTCAATTACGCATTTGTGGCTGCGGTCGAACAAAATGTGTCAGTTGGCAGTGTTTGTTGTAAAATCGGCATAAGAAGTGTGGTGTGTAAGTCCTTCTTTGCGCCAAGTGTCTTCAACCTTTGATGTGTGTAGCCAGGGTGTTGTAGAGGCGGCGAAGTCCACATACATCGCATTAGGAGAGAATGGGCTGGACATCAATCAGCCTCTTTATAGGCTCTTAGATTAGGAGCTCTTCATTTCTAAATTATTCCTTGAGGAGTTCTACGGCGTCGCTGTAGCATCGTGATGTCGAATGAAGTCCGGCGAGTGCTGCCGCGGCGTCTCCGGTGACATATGCCTTCAGGTAGCGGAATTGTCGACAGATGAGATTTCCTTGTTTTTGTCGACAACTTGCTCGAACATCTTCTGGAAGGGCTGCCAATCATGTCGCCATCCGGTGAATTTTGTGAGCTCCAGCTTTAGCAGTTTTATCCTAATCTTTGAGGTGGTCGTTGTCTGGGCGGCGTTATTCTCTCGCTGAGTCAATGAGCTTCAAGTCGGGAATGAGATACACTGTTGCAACTTGGCCAAGACGGTTACTATTCGATCGTTGTATTAAAAAAAAATTTCGTACTTCGTCTCGGTCTGCTCACCATCCACTGTCTCCTCGAGCTGACTGTTCACAGCATTTAGCTCAGCTTGAAGAAGCGTAAGTCGGGTGTGTGTCGCATTGGCATCTCTCTGCGTTAGCTCTTCGAGTATCTTAAGTACTTCGTCGATAACTTCGGTGACTTGAGTGCTCAGTACATTTTGTTTTTTTGCAAACGCGCTCCGTCGTTGCACCAGAGTCGCTCAGGACCAAAGAAATTCAGATAACCATGGGATGAGATGACTCCATTTGGCAGCGTTGAGTAGTCTTTCTGCCCGTCGCGATGAAAGACCACAATCAGGCGAATATTTGCCGTTCGTTGATCTAAGTTTCTCCTGTTCGCTTTCTTACCAGCTTTCAGCTGGAATTTTTTGTTGCAGCTAATTGTTTCGTTAATACGTTGTCGTTAAGGAAGAAAAGCAAAGAAATGACCAGACAACAACCGAATTTACTGGTTAATAAAAAAAAAACTACCCACGATTACGGTACTTCCTAATGCGAAATTTGAGCACCGCTCACCACCTGTTTAACCTTTTGGATAGATTGAGGCAAAGATTTCTAGCCAGAGACGTATGTATATTTACAGACAACCTGTTTTAATTTTTCTCATATATTCCTTCAAGAAATACTCCTAAATAGCGCTTGGCTGTCATTAAAGAAGCTTTGTGGTGGGAGAAATGGAGAGCAATTGCGTTATCGGGAGGTTGCAGGATGCAGCGCGTGGGCCCATAGGAATGTTCCGCGACGAACAGATAGCAGCGACTGACTGATGCCGCTGACGCCGCTAACGAATAAAGAGAGTGAGAGCGGGATGGACGCACCGTGATCCGCTGATAGCGAGCCGGCGTTTCGGCAGCCAGAGAGCACCCTCACCGCCACGTAGGAAGAAAGGGAGGACTTGGTCCTCCTCTCTCCGCAATGCGGCGACAGTGCTCTACGCAGTCACGTTCTCTTGACTCGCTTGTGGCGGCAGCGGCATCAGTCAGTCGCTGCTAGCGCTGCCTCTGGGGACCCTCCCCCCCTTTCTTTCCTCGTGTTCTCAGGTTGCGGCGCGCGCTCGTGCCACCATAGTTCGCCGTTGAGTGTACCCCCCCTCTTCCTGCGAGGCTTCGGTTGCCGAAGCGCCGGCTTGAATTGGGGTACGAAAGGGGGCGGAGCTGGTTACGAGGTCGACGCGGCCGACGCCGACGACGGCGCGAAACCCAGGAACGGGCGTCAAAGAGCTGCGCTCTAAAAGGGAGCACTTTCAAATGCGTCTGTTTCACACAAAGTTTGTTTAGCGACTCGTTGCAACCGCGTTCAACTGGCGCCTTCTTCATTCTTCTCGCTCCCAGCGTTCTCGCCTGGAACACCACTTTTTTCTCTCTACTCGAGGCTCCGGCGTTGAGCGAGGCTTTCCAGGAACCTCTGCTGGCGCTGCCCAGGAGGTCGAGCTGTGTACGTTTCGAAGGGGCCGAGGGTTATAATTTAGACCGCCCGAGTGTCGAAAGAGTGGGGTGGTAGTCCAAGTATTCTCCGTACGAAGAACAGCTTTTTCGCAAACAACATTCACAAAATGCGCAATGTTCTGAAAGGGGCGTGTGTATGTCAAGAAAGAAGCCTGTCATGAACGAACATTTGTAATTGCCGAAACGGAAGAACCCGTATGTTAAAAAAATATTGACTGTCGATTAAGCTTCGTCTTCGGTAGCGCCTTTTTCCTTTCCCTCGTTGTGTTGTATTCTAAGGTATAGTGTAATACTCATACACGTATCGCTTTGATGCACACACTAAAACAGATTCTCCGGCGCTTCTTAAGCAATCTTGAACAAATGAGCGTTTGGCGTATGTGAAGCCTGCTCATTCGCAACGCAGTAGGGCTGGATTCAATCTCCAACAGCGAAAATTGCATCAAATCTGTAAAATTGTGAATTATGTGCAGCCATCGTGGGAGCCTATTCTCCTAATTGTATCCTTCGTAATATGATGGCTTCCTTTTTGAGCCTCAAATCATTGTTTCTGACGCATGCCGAACGCCGCCAGATTTTCTGTGCCTTGAGGTCCGTAACGCTTTGGCGTAAATATATGAAGCGATTTGAGGCCTCAAAAAGAACAAAACGCTCATAGCATGTAACGCATCATCCTTCCTTATTAAAGCTTCATCACTGCTGGAATTCCTTAAGGCAGTAAGCTCCGGCACCGGGTAGCGTCGCGCGCACATGCTCGTACAAGGCGTCTTCGCAGAAATCTTCTAGAACTTCCACATAACAGATACCTTTTACTGAGCCCAACAGTCAATGTGGCATAGATTTTCGCATACGCTTTATAGTATACATTCTTTTATATGCGTTGTAACGTGAATATGCAGTAGCCGAAAGAGGTTTAAGCGAAAATGAACAATGCCAGGTGTGTAATAAATGCGGCTGTTGGGCGAAACAGCAGGCGAAAGAGTGATCAGACAAGCACCATAGTATTCTGCGTGGTTTAACCGAGGGAGTAAAAGCATGAGGAAGCGTGCATCCGCGTAACTCGCTAGAGAGCAAGTATTAAAATGTGTTCGATAGAGCGGCGCGGTTGCGGTGGAATGAAAACACACAAGAGAGGGAGAGAGAGCAGGTTAGGGGTGCGAGTATTTTAACGGATGGTCTAACATTCAGCGGCGGCGCCAGACCCCTTCCTGCGCATTTTCACTATGGCCCATCATACTGCCATTTCCAGCCATGTCTGTTCGAGCGACATCGCCACCGTCGAACGGCTCCGGAGTGACCTGCGTTTCTGTGTTCATTGTCTAGTTTTGACCGCTGTGGAATAAACTATTATCTGAATCATCGTTGTACGGTGTAGCGTGCCGTTTCAAGAAGTTTTGGCTGACTGGTGGTAACTGCCATGGTAGGTCCATAAACTAAAGAAATGTCCCACCAGGCTTCTCGCTACTTGACAGCATCTTGTTCATCTACACTTGTGTTCAACGAGTGCGTCTTCACGCCGCCGTTAACGCCAGGGTCTCCTCAGCGTACTCTCTGTTCTCTGCCCATATCTAGTGTCCAGCGTCCTGTTTCTATGTTCCTGCTCTCTGTGCCTCTCGTTGGTGTACAGACCCTACGCGCATAGAAACTGATTACCTTGGCATTGCTGTGCAGCAGCCTGGAGGAAAAATTCGGGATGGCGGTGTGCCAGCCAATTGTGCGCGCGTGTGAAACGTCAGCCCTGAAGTGGTGGGTTCTTTACATTCCCAGCCCAGAGGTATTCCACTTAAGGGAGCCGACTTCCACAGCCATCCTCACATTCGATCGGATCTCGACCTCCTCGAAGCGCTAAAATGTCTAAACTCAACAATGTCTCGTTGTGAACTTGTAATTTTGTATTCTGAAATTTGTTCTGGTATTTCCTTTTAGACGTCACTTTGCTTGTTCAGTTCGAACGCGAAACTTTCTTAAGTATGTGCTGGGTTCGCATACTGCGTTAAGAATGCTGATGCTAGTGGGGAGACGGTTTTCTTTTAACTGCAATAATTCTCATTGTCGACTACATTGTGGTACCGCCAGCCATTATCCTATTATGGTTTATCTGACTGCCGGTGTTTAGTTGTCAACTCTGTAAACCAGTGTTTCACAACATTAGCATGCCTAATGAACTTATAGGCATAGAGTTTCTTACTCTTACCTAGAGGGAAAGCTGTACTGCCGTCTATGGGAGTTTACATGGAGTTTCATTAAAGGCACAATAAAGAACAATACAAGTGCAATATTTTAAATATTATCTCGTAATACATCTGGTTTTGCACATAATTTAAACATTTGTTACTAAGACCAATTCGTGCTCCTTACCGGAAACAAAGTAGTAATTGCGTTGCAAAAAAAAATGTCTCGGTAATAATACGTTCGCCAAAGATATTCAGCACAATTCCCAACACGCCTATTTTTATTCATGAAAAGTGTAGCAGGGCGTTCCGAGCCCGTGATATTTGCATTTAATGACCCTGTTCAATTTAGCTTCAGATAAAAAGAAAGTAATTGAATTGCCATGAACTACGTTGGTTCCAGGTGGCACCGACGAAGCAGCCTTAGGATAGCCCGTGTTACTTGTCAAAAACGAAATATGACAAGATTTTAAATAATACATGACAGCGTGCTCTGCTGCCCTATGCGCAACCTTTCTGCGCTTACATTTGCGGCTTGATGAACCGCTGCCAGACCAGCGCTTTGTGGGACGCTGACAACATGCTTGGCTGTCGTGCTGTCGCGAGATAAACGTGTGCGGCTACTAGGAGCGCGTTCTTCCAGCGTTTACTGCAGCCGCTGGCCCTTACTTCTGAGCAAGCAGCAATAGAAAACCTTCTCACTAAAACTGCTAAGGACGTTTCCCTACTCTCTGTGCAGGTGGATTGCCTATGAAAGTGAGATAGCAGGTGAGAAAGTTCGCTAATAAAATAGCTGCAAATGCATGAAGACATCGGACATCGAAGCCAACAAACAATACGTGGACCCGAGCAAGTGTACCTCGAAGCTGCTGTCTGTGGTCGCACGGTTACCGCATTAGTGGACACCGGAACCGACTATCCTGACATCAGTGGATCATTCGGCGCCAAGCTCAAAAACGTGACGACCATTAATGATGGCCCGCTAATCCACACCGCTTATGGCATATTTATTGTGACATCCGCGCGATCCACCACACGAGTGGCATATGGCATACTATTCCTGCAAGACATTATGCGTGGCCATAGAAATCTGCTCGCGAGACGATATTCTTGCATAAATGTTATCAGTCAGGATTGGGCGATAATCAACCTGTGCTCAAAGATCACCAATCTCTCAACGGACAACGCCATACCTACTATGACGACATTACCGCATCACATCGCCTTAACGTCTTCAAAGGAGACTAAACCATTCGTCCCGATCAAGCGTCGTAGCTTGCGTTGGCAACACACACGTCCAAACCGCCAATGGCGTCGTCGAAGGCAAAGAGCAGTTGCTCTTGGAACGAGTGCTCGGCATCGCAATATGTATCGCCCATATTCGAAGAGAAAAATCTCAGGCGCTGATCACAGAAGAACACCGGAATCCTAACAACAGCAACATATTGCTTTCCTCGATGAGCTAACAGACACCCGAGAAGTCTTTGGCCTCTTGTACTAGCATACGGACGATTCACCCATAGGAGATCACCTCAAGTTCGACATCAACCCAGCACTGAGCCGGATGACACAAGACTAGGTTCGCTCTTTTATTGAAAGCTACAGCTATTACATTTCGTCAGCGTCGAGGACGCGACAAAGTTGGCAAAGCACCGCTAATCCCTGACGAATACGCCCGACCTCTTCGTCAAAGCCCTTGTCGTGCAAAGCCGCGGGAACGCCAAGCCATTCTCGAGCAAGTAGATGAACTGCTTCGTTACGACGTCACCCATCCATCGAACACCCCATGGGCGGCTCCCGTCGTTCTCGTGAAGACCAACGGAACACTTCGTTTCTCTGTTTATTACCACCGCTAGTTTGTCATAACAAAAGAAGGATGTCTACCCACCCCCCCGCATCGCTAACACACTGAATGGGCTCTACAACGAAAAAAACTGCTGTCGATGAACCTGAAAGCAAGTACTGGCAAATTGAGTTCGACGAAAGAAACCGCGAGAAGACCGGCTTCACCACGGCATACGGCCTCTTCGAGTTAAAGGCAATGTCATTCGACCTCTGCTCTGCACCAGTGGTGTTCTAGCCGATAATAGATGCCGTTTTGCCTGCCTTGAAGTGTGCAATTTGTCTGGTATACTTAGAAGATGTTGATGTCTTCGTTTCAAGCTCAGAAGATCATCTGAAAAGGCTTCGGACAGTGCGAAACAGGGCTAGTACTAAATCAAGAAAAATGCCACTTTGCGTACGAGAAGTCTGTTCCTGGACGATATTGTAAGCAAGGAAAGAGTTCGCCCAGACCGACAGAAAACAATTTCAATTACACAGTTTCCACTGCCTGCCGACAAAAAACTCTGCGCAGATTCCTTGTGCTTGGGTTTACTACCGCCTATTCGTCAGAAGCTTTCATCGCATCACCCAATCCTTGACCAAAATTAAAAAGGCTGGCGTATTTTTTTAATGCGAAGTGTTGCAAAGAGAAGTCTTAAAGAACCTGATCGCTGCCTACAGTCCCCTCCTGTCCAAGGCAACTTTGATGAAAACATCAAGACGATTTTGACTCCCATGCAAGCAGTGTGGGCATAGGCGCAGTTCTCGTTTAGAGAACTGAAGAACAGAAATTAGATATCGCGTACGTAGCCGTTCGTTGCCGAAACCCAAGCGAATTACTCGACAACCGAGAAAGAGTGCAGTAGGATACATAGTCGGGCGAGTTGGTTGCAATTCATTTTGGATGGAAAAAACAGCGCAAAAGGACGAAGAACAAAAAAACAGGAAGCACGCAGAGTGCTCGCTGGTAAATTTGAAAGACTCCTCCGGTCGCAATGTTCGATGGAGTCAGCATTTTCACAAATTCGACGTTATGACTGTGGTCAACAATTCCTGCCGAATGCATTCCGTCGCAGACTACTTGTCCAGCGGCCATGTCGACGCGGCTTCGAAAGAAGAAGACGACGAAGACGCCTTTTTGAGACCCGTAAGCGCCAGCAGTTTGGCGCAGCAGCAGCGCTAAGAACCTGAGGTGAAAGACCTATAGCCGATTACCTGAAAAACAAGCCTGCTTCCCCTCCTGCCTTGTTCAGGCGTTATTCATCGTTATTCGCGTGAATTGAAAATTTTCTCCTGAAGATTAAGTTCGCACCAAACAGGAACGCTCAGCTTTTTGTTGTACATGAAAACCTCGGGCAGGACATTAGGCAGGCGTTGCACAACGAGCCGACCGCAGGAGGTCTACATTCACGCGCATGTTTCAGCGAATCCAGGAGAGAAACTCACAGCCTGCGGTTGCCCGCTAAAGTTGTCCATTACGTAGAAATATGGCTTACCGAGATTCTTTGTTGGGCGAGTTTATACACATTCATTATTAATTATTTTTATCTTGCCTTTGTCTTCTTCTTCGCGCTATTTAAATTAATACTAAACGTGAAAATATGCCAGGAACGTCAGCGATGCAAAACGCCCGCGATCAGACTTGCCGGACTACTGAACCCCATACCACACTCAAATCGGCCATTCCAGCAAATCGGTATAGATCTCCTCCACCCGTTTCCAACTCCGTCTGCGAGCAACAAGTGGATCGTCCTGCCTAATGGCACCGCGACAGACGTTGCGAAGTTCGTCGAACCAAATCTGCGACAGTGTGCTGCTGTACTGCTCATAACGGACCGGGGAACATCATTTACGGTGTAGCTCACGCAAGTCATACTGGCTTAGAGCCATACAAACCAGCGACGTACACCGTCGTACCATCCCCGAATTAGTGGACTTACAGATCACTTAACAAAACAACTGCCAACATGACTGCTATGTACGTCGACGCCGAACGCAATACTTTGGACGCCATTCAGCCATACGTGATCTTTGCGCAGAACACGGCCGTGCAGGAGACAACAAGAGCGACCTCATTCAAGCTCTTGCGCAGCATGCAGGGAGCCCTAGACAACGCTAGATGCGATGCTGGCGCACGTTACAGAAGACAATCTCGACATCGCCGCTTACCTGCAGCGTGCAGAGGAAGCTCGACGACAAGTCCGGCTAAGCATTAACGACGAAATATGCACCGACGCTTGACGATACAGCTTTCGACGTCGCGATGCAGAGTACAAGCCGGGCGACCAAGTCTGGATATGGAGGACTGATTCGCCGTCGCGGACTTTGCGAAAAGTTGTGACGTCGAGGAGGAGGAGAAAACATTTATTTACTATGGTATGATTTGGGAAGGGAGGTGCGATTGGTTGTGGAGCTGAGTGGGAGATTCGATTCCGGGACGGCATTGGCCGCCGTCGCTGCCCGAGCTCTCTGGACCAGGACACACTGGGCCTCCAAGTCCAAGCTCGACAGGGCCGCCTCCCAGCCCTCCCTAGTTAGCTGTTTTATAGCTTTTATTTTTGTGTTTTGCTGGCAGGTCCACAATGAATGTCGTGAACGTCGGCTCCACGCATTTTAGTATGGCGGGATTCAGAAAACACCAGGTTCTGGGCCGTCTAAGGTAGCACTCCTCAGATCTGTCGAGACCTTTGGCGGGTCCCGGGAGTGCCCTCCTGCTGAGGCGTAAATAATTTGTAATGTCCGAATAAGCTATGAGCGGTATTGGTATGGTTGCCTCAATAGAACCGAAGGATTGAGCGGAACCCTGGGGGAGGAAAGCTCGGCCAGCCGCTTGACTGGTCTCGTTCCACTCCACCCCCTGGTGACCGGGCACCCATTCTGGGGGCGAGTGGCGCTATCCTACCCCGCTTTGGGCGATACAAAATACTTCGTCACCTCGGTCGGACAATTGCACTATTACTTCATTCCCGACGGGGCTACAGGATCCCAACAGCGACTTGCGCAGCCAGAAGTCGTACATGTATGTCCGAAGCCGTATTACGTACGTAAATAATCTGTGATGTTTGAGCTATTTAATGTTTATTTTTTAAACATCTGTAGTAATCCCGATCGCCATGAGCTCGCGCGCCAACCCGAAGAGGTAGACGAAGTGGAGCCAGAGCCTTGTTGGCACTGCACTGTTGATTCTAACACTACCCCCGTCGCTTTGGTTTTCGGACGTTGCCTACGGTCTTGGTGCTCCAATAAACACCTTACACTTGGTGAAGGTGTCTCGGTCGTCGCCCCAGTCTTCCTCGCAAATTTCACCCTGGAACTTTGGAACCGCACGCCACCGCCTTCGGTTACAACCATGCAGGACGCTCCCAGCCAACCATCGGCGCCCATCCCTGCCACTCCTGCCACCATCTTCTGTCCCGGGGCACAACGCTCCGTGACCCACCTTTCTTCAGTGGTACCGACGATCATGACGTGGACGACTGGCTGGCCTCTCTCGAGCGCGTCAGTACTTACAACCGCTGGGACGATTCCATAAAACTGAGCAACGTCCTCTTCTACCTCACGGACGTGGCAAATCTGTGGTTTCGAAAATCACGAAGCCGATCTCTCGACGTGGTCTGTCTTCATGAAGAACTTCGCGGATGTCTTCGGTCGTCCTGCGGTACGCAAACTCCGCGCCGAACAACGCCTCCATGCACTGCTTCAACTTCCCGAGGAAGCGTTTACCAGTTAAACTGAGGACATGGTTGACCTCTGCAAGCAGGTCAATCCATCCATGCCCGAGCCCGAAAGAGTCACACATGTTCTAAAAGGTCTCACTGATCATGCGTACTATATGAGGTCGGCCAGGGACCCAACTTTCGTATCCGACATTATAACCCTGTGCCAGAGGTTTGACGAGCTACGAAAGCAACGCGCTTCTACGCGGCTGGCTGCCGCACCTGCCGGCATTGCTGGCTTGGCGCTGGCTACGTCGTCGGCGGAACAGTCTCAATCTATGCAGAATATCCAAGACTTCATCCACGAAGAAGTTGCACGCCAGCTGTCCCTCCTCCATCCAGTTCAGCCGACCGTCTGCACTTCGCAATTAGCGCCGGCCAACGCGTCATCCATCTCGCCGGCTATCGAGGAGAAAGTCGCCGAAGCGCTGCCTTCTAGTGTTCCCATCGCTCCTGTGCAAGCCCCACTCACTTACGCTCAAGTAACCGCTGGAACGCGCGGTCCGCTTCCTACATCGTCTTACCAGAACGGCCCTACATTTTATGCTCCACCTTGTTTCATGGCCCCTCAGTCCCCAATCCCTCGACCGCGACGCCGCCATACGAACCCATGGCGAACCGCCGACAATCGCCCAATTTGCTATGCTTGCGGGCTTCCGGGTCACGTCGCTCGCCTTTGCCGTCAGTGCCCGTTTCATCCTGAGAACGCAGTCCGTCAGTACCACTACGATCCCGAGCCGCCCTTGAGCAACGTCTCTTCGGATCGTCTCCACCTCGGGCTCAGTACTCGACACGCCATTCGCCTTTGCCTCGCCGACGTTTCATTTCGCGGATGCTCCGGCGACAGGGCCCTAGGCAAGGGGAAAACTAAATGCCACAGTTCCGGAGGCAAGAACTACGCGTTTGACGAACTCGTTAAGTCATCCGCCTTCTCCCGCCAACGTCATTGAAGTGTTCGTAGAAGGTTTTCCCGTTCTTGCATTGGTGGAAACAGGTGCTGCCGTTTCCGTAATTAGTGATGCCCTTCGCCGCAAAATTCGCAAGGTCACGACACCGCTTTCTGCCTTTTCGCTTCGTACGGCCAGTTCAGAGCGCATCACCCCTGTGGCAGCGTGCAGAGTACGAGTTTGAATCAAAGACAATACGTATCTCGTCGAGACGGTGGTGCTTTACGCCTGCTCCCACGACATCATCCTCGGCTACGACTTTCTGTTGACTCACAGTGCTGTGATTGATTGTGCCCGTGCTGAAGTTGAGCTTTCCCCTGTGCGCAATGTTTCCCTATGTGACCCGCCTGTGCGCCCTGCTAAACTCCTTGTAGCTGCAGACACTGACATTCCTCCTTTTCTTCTGTTCTCGCTCCCCTTATTTCGACATCTGCCCTCCCTAGTCTTGTTCTCTTTACGCCCAAACTCCCCTCCGCCCAACAGAACCGCCTCTTCCTTTCGCCGTTCTAGCGAGTTCTGATGGCAGCTTTGTCAGCTATGCTTCCAACCCTTTTCCCTGGCCAATGGTTGTTCTTCGCGGGGTGTGCTTCGGCTACATTGAAGAGCTGGACCCTGATCGCGCTTACATGTTCTCCGAACCTGAAGTTTTTCCTCACATCGCTGCTCTGACGTCTTGTGCTGCTACGAGTGATGAGCTTCCTGTCGGCGCCCTTCATCGAGCTATCGCGACCGACCTTCCGTCTGCCTAACGGGACCAATAGTCGCCCTCCTTCAGCGCTTCAGTGCATCTTTTGACGTGTCCCAGCCTTCCTTGGGCCTCGCCTTGACCGTTTCTCATGCAACCGACACTGGTCCTCATGCTCCCCTGCGGCAGCGACCATATCGCGTGTCGCCCACTGAGCGCAGCGTCATTCGTGACAATGTCGCCGATTTGCTTCAACGGGGCATCAACGACCATCTCATAGCCCTTGGGCCTCCCCCGTAGTGTTGGTGACGAAGAAAGATGGCACGATCCACTTCTGTGTGGACTACTGGCGCCTGAATAAGATAACCCGCAAAGACGTTTACCCACTACCACGAATTGATGACGAGCTAGATTGTTTGCAAGGAGCAGAGTTCTTTTCGTCGTTAGTTTTGCGCTCTGGCTATGGGCAAGTACCGACGGCTTCCGCTGACCGCCCGAAAACAGCCGATGGCTTGTATGAATTCAATGTGATGCCGTTCGGACTGTGCCACGCTCCCGCCACCTTCGAGAGAATGATGGATAAAATTCTCAGTGGGCTCAAATGGGAAACGTGTATTTGTTATCTAGATTACCTTGTCGTTTTCTCGAAAGATTTTTCTTCCCACCTTCTGCGCCTTCAGCGTGTCCTTACGTGCCTTACTGAAGCCGGCCTACAGCTCAACTTGAAGAAATATCACTTTGCCGCTACCAAGCTCACAATACGTGGTCATTTCATATCCAAGGATGGCGTTCTGGCGTTCTACCGGATCCTACCAAACTTCGTGCCGTCGCAGACTTCCCCAAGCCCACAACCTTGAAAGAACTTCGCAGTTTTGTCGGTCTATGTTCGTACTGTGTGGAATACTGCGCTACTTGATATACAGAGACAAATGGAAGACGACACACGAATGAAGCGCAAACTTACAACTATTTATTTTTATCGACAAAACACGTACATATATACAAAAGGAATTCTTGTCAAATCACAGACACATCATTCCAACATGTGATCACGCACGTTATCATTTCGACCACAACTCCGCATCTGCACAGCTATCATATCTAGCTCCTCTTTTGTGAGAGCCACAGAAGATGTACTAACGCACGTATCTTTTTCTGCTGACTCGATTAAGAAGGCTTCTACTATTTCTCTTTCAATTCTTTCCTTTTGTTTACCTACAATTTCAGTCCTATGGAATAATGGTTTGCAGCCATTTTCGCATCGCAAGCAATGTTGCGCAAGATTTCCAGGGTGGCTGATTTTCCCACAGTCATTATGATGTTGCAGGAGCCTCTTATTAACACACCTTCCCGTTTGTCCGATGTATTGTTTCCGCACGAAATCGGGATCTTGTAAATGATTTCATCCTGACAAGGTATGAACCTTTTTTGATGTGCAATTTCACATACCTTGTCCATACCTTGTCAGGATGAAATCATTTACAAGATCCCGATTTCGTGCGGAAAACAATACATCGGACAAACGGGAAGGTGTGTTAATAAGAGGCTCCTGGAACATCATAATGACTGTGGGAAAATCAGCCACCCTGGAAATCTTGCGCAACATTGCTTGCGATGCGAAAATGGCTGCAAACCATTATTCCATAGGACTGAAATTGTAGGTAAACAAAAGGAAAGAATTGAAAAAGAAATAGTACAAGCCTTCTTAATCGAGTCAGCAGAAAAAGATACGTGCGTTAGTACATCTTCTGTGGCTCTCACAAAAGAGGAGCTAGATATGATAGCTGTGCAGATGCGGAGTTGTGGTCGAAATGATAACGTGCGTGATCACATGTTGGAATGATATGTCTGTGATTTGACAAGAATGCCTTTTGTATATATGTACGTGTTTTGTCGATAAAAATAAATAGTTGTAGGTTTGCGCTTCATTCGTGTGTCGTCTTCCATTTGTCTCTGTATATCAAGTAGCACAGTATTCCACAGAATGATCAACCAACTGGCCCCCGTGTTTGCATTATTGGCCATGTTCGTATTTCCGCAACCTCGCCTGTATCATCGCCCCTTTAACGCAACTTCTCGCCGGAGGCCCGAACCTCTCCTCTTGGTCATCAGCCTGTAATGCTGCGTTCAGTACACTACGCCATCTACTGTTCTGTCCCCCTATACTCCGCCATTTTGACCCTGCCTGCTCGACCGAAATACACACTGATGCAAGCGGCGTAGGTCTGGGCGCTGGTCTTGCTCAATGGAAACCTGGGTATTCCGAGTATGTCGTCGCGTAAGCTAGTCGTACCCTCACGAAAGCGGAATCGAACTATTCTGTGACCGAAAAGCAGCGTCTGGCCATCATATGGGCCATTACCAAGTTTCGTCCTTATATTTACGGTCGCCCATTGTACGTTCTTACCCACCACCATGCGCTCTGTTGGCTATCCTCCCTCAAAGATCCCTCCGGCCTCCTCGCTCGCTGGGCGTTACGTCTTCAGGAGTACGAGATCCACGTCATCTATCGATCTGGACGCAAACACACCGACGCTGATGCCCTTTCCCGTTCATCGCTTCCTAACGACTCGACGGCTGGCTTCCTTGGTGCCTACGATATGTCGCCGCTCTACATTACTAACATGAAATCTGAGCAGCAGAAGGATCCATGGATATCCCCCTTCTTAACATTCCTGTCTACGCCCGGAGAGCTGTCTCCGTCACGTGCACTTTGTCGTCAGGCCCCCCACTTCGCCACTCGATGGACTTTTATACCACCGAAATTACCATCCTACAACGCAAAAGTGGCTTCTCGTGATTCCGCGACATCTCCGTGCTGAAATGTGCACCTCTTTCCACGCCGATCGCCAATGCGGCCATGCAGGTGTCATAAAAAACCTATTCTTGACTGCGTATGAGATATTACTGGTGCGGCATGTACCGCTTCATTCGTCAGTACATCCGATCATGTACCGCCTGCCAACGTCGTAAGAATCCACCCCCTCAGCCAGCCGCTCCGTTGCAGCCATTGCCTTGCCCCAGCCGCCCTTTTGACCGTGTCCGTATCGATCTGTATGACCCGCTTCCAACCACTTCGGCTAACAACCACTGGGTCATCGTAGCCGTCGACCGCCTAACCCGTTACGTGGAAACATCGGCCTTACAGTCTGCCACCGCACGGGATGTTGCTTCGTTCATTCTGCATCGCCTCGTTCTTCGTCGCGGCGCACCTTAAGAATTGATCAGTGACCGCGGACGTGCGTTTCTTTCCGACACTGTCGAAGCCCTCCTCAAACAGTGCCAGATCATTCACCGTAGCATCACAGCGTATCACCCCTAAACGAACGGCATGACTGAGTGATTTAATCGCACTCTTAGTGACATGCTAGCCATGTACGTTGATAGCGCTCACTCTAATTGGGACCAAGTGCTGCCTTTCGTAACGTACGCCTACAATACGGCTACGCAGACTACGACTGGGTTCTTCCCCTTCTTTCTTTTATGTGGTCGTGAACCCGCGTCAGTAAGGTGTAAGGTCTGTAAGGTAAGTCTAAAGTGTTTATTTGAGCACCAAGACCGTAGGCAACGTCCGCAAACCAAAGCGACTGGGGGTAGCGTTCGAATCAACAGTGCAGGGCCAACAAGGCTCTCGCTCCCCTTCGTCTACCTCTTCGGGTTGGCGCGCAAGCTGATGGCGATCGGGATTACTACACATGTTTATTATGTTTAGTTTTCAAACATTAAGACAATGTTTTTAAGGGGGGAGCAATGCTTCGTTCTGTTCAAATCTTTATTTGGTAGAGCCGCTGGCATTTTTCTTTACCAATCTGACTGCAGCGCACAGATCGATTCAGTACTCGCTGTTTTGTCATGCTCGTTGTCGCGAAACGAGGCTTTCATTTTCTTCATGTCGCAAGATGCACCGATATGTATCTGGAAGATTCCGGTCACTTGCGTGTGTTTTTACAATGTTCCAGGTTATGCTATTCACCGCCGGCTTCATATGTTTCTTCGCCGCCTTTAAATCGAGCATTTGCGACGGCGACGGGCATTTTCTGTTCGACGGCCATAGAGCACGTTTGCTGTTATCGCCGCTGCCTAATCACCTATTTCTTCTGCGGGCGCAAGTGAACCAATAAAGTGTATCTTTTTTGCGCTCCGCGACTAGTTACTTGTTGACATCAGCCTTGTCACCACCACGTGGCAATAAAAACACCACTTTAATGCCTACGAACGTGCTTGCGTGGTCAAGGTGCTGCATCGGTTACATGCGGTTCAAGAGTACCGGCAGCCTGCATTTCGATCTAATCCTCCCCTTGCAGTGACGTAGCTAGGGTTGTCGACACTACGGCGCAGGGATTGGTGAGCCGACGAGGCATCGCGAAGCTATAGTTTCAAACTGCAAGATGCCAGCAGAAAACCATTTTTCCAATCTGGTCGAGAGCAAACCGCGAAATGTTATCATAATGGCACATTTTACCCAATCACGCCCATTTCTGCTATATGAAATGATCAAATAGAGCTATCTTACTTGAGCATTTCACTTTCACGTTACCTCATGTCACTCGGGCTTCCAATGTTGCAACAAATGCTTACTATTTTATTTTGCCTTCTTTTGAAACTTCGGCACTTAATTTCCACACAGCAGAAGCCACCGGCTCAACATTGAAAGGGTGCTGGTATTGTCTGGCTCGAAATAGTGCCACTGCAATGCTAGCGCAATCTAACATTGGGTCAATGACCTGTGCCTTCTGACAGCGTGCACGCTCACAGGACGCGCCATCAAAAACAAGTCGGGACGCTTTTGCAGTGCATAGCACATATGTTAACTGCGTCCCTTACCCTGCCTTTATCATCTCTTTTGTTTTCATTTCTTACTCATCTACCGGCGGAAGCCCAGCGCAAGTGCAGTGGAAAAGGATTAAAAACGCTCGTCAGCCGCTATTTTGTAAGCTCTTTCACAAGGGTAATACAGGTAAGCGTAGCTTTTCGCCCGTCCAAATAGATACATTTCGACCAACATCCTCCCGATGCACAGAATTTTTTGCATACATTGGCTTCCATTTAGGCAGCACTGAAACGCTATGAACTATCATAACTAATTAGAATTTGGCAAAATGAACAGCTTGCCGGCAGACATCTGGAATGTAGGACGCGTCGTTAACTTTTGTAGAGGGGCAGACTACCCCGAAGCCCTTTCCCAAGCTTCACGGGCATGTCGGCATTGAAACCATATGAGTCATGTTTGCCGAGCACAGAAAACAAAACCTAATATGTAGTTTAAATCATCCATGTTTACCTGAATGTGTCCGCTAACTTATTAGAACCATTGGGGGGGCCTGCAAAAAACAGCATGGCATTCTGGCTGTGGTCTCAATAATGAGAAGTACGTTATAAACCAAACATATAATATTCTATATACAAAATACCCAAAAGAATAATAAGAGTAGCTTACAAATACCGCACCTGCTAGTGCAATAAGAGCTTCGTGCATTGAAGTTGTTTCATAATATTTTATACTAATTAGTTCTTAATTGCGAATAAACAAACTGCATATATTTGGTAATGTTTCATTTTATACCGTAGGAAATGAGGAACCTTTATAACAGTGCGTAATGCTGAAAATGGGCCACAATTACTTCGTATACTTTCATAAAAAGGTGGTTAAGGTTCTCTAATAGTACTCTATTTCAACATCAAAATATAAGTCTGTTTCCTTGCATCTGTGTTTTCCAATTTGAGCGCCGTTAGAACAAAATGTCCACTCGGCGGTGCTTCGTGCCTGCATCGTTCGCGTGTGTATGTCGTAAACGGGTGGAAGCGATTACTTTATCTTGCTCGCTACGCTCTAGTGGCCATAGGTGTGTTTGATGGAAAAAGCTAGAAATCACTTATAAACAATAATATAAACTTCAAGCTAACGAGATAAATGGACTAAAGCTTAAAATCCCGCCATCGCGATCAGAAGACAGTAGCAGCCGATAAAGAACTGCCTGATATAAGCGTAAAGAAGAGAAGCATACACGGCGTCTGTAGACGAAAAGTTGCGAATATGCAAAAGTTTTGTTTTAGAGCAACACAGAATTACACATAAGAAAGGAGACAAACGTAAGAGTTGAGGGTGAGGCCTATATGATAATGCTATTCTTTGAAATCAATAGGATTGAGACCAGTGTTGAAGACGTAGCCAGCAAGAGTTGGTATATTGAACTTCGCGGGAAATACAAATCTCACGCAATTAAGATAGCTATTTTATTTTGCTTTATCACAAAAACCAAATTAAATATAAACAGCTAAACATATTTACCACGATTTCACTTTTAATGCTTGCGTATTTCCACTACTGACCTGACTGCACAAAACGTAAAAGTGTAGGGGTTTGTGCCCACCATCGAGTTCCACTACACTGACCTCGTAGTACCTCTTTTTTTTTTTCATTTATGGATGTGAGTCGTGACCGGCAGTATGTCTTCTTGTTTTAGCAGACACGTTCATAATTTCTGTGTTGCATCAGTGACACTAACAGAATAGTTGCGTCAATATAATAATTACATCTGCGTAAGCAGCTTAGTGTGCCTAAAAAATGAAAAAGAGAGCACAGATCCCCGGAGGCTAAAAGGTGATCACAAAAGGCTGAAAGGCTTCCATTATTTACCACTCATCCTCAAAGAATCATTAAAAAGGCACTGCTTACCGACAAACGGTTACGCGTCTCAACTAAATTGTGGATGGTTTGGATCATTTGGCAAGCGTCGCATGTTCTTCCTGTTCCTGTCTCTTTCTTAATCCATTGCTTTTTTTCATATTCTTTTTTACTGGTTACTTTCCTCTCTTTCTCTCTCTAAATTTCTTGACAAATTCTACCGATTTTAAAAGTTAGAAGGGTTTTCAATTTCAGGAAGACTCGCTTGCACATTCTTGCTATATCACTTTTGCACTCCCTCATCCCTTGACCACACGTCCACTATATCTTCGTCATTAGCACGACATTGTTCCTTGCCGTTCCTCGGAGTTAACACTTTCTACCTTCTTCGGCATATTGTCTTCACAGCTAGCGCTCAAGGTCTCAAGAAAAAAAATTAAAACAGCACAAACAAGAACAAGTCCACATTACGCTGTTTTGGCCGCAACCAAGGTAGCTATTGGCCATGACAGATCATCTCATTATAACAGGATCTTGTCTTGTAACATGAAGCCCCATTTAACGCCGAATGGATACACTGCCCAGAGCATCCCCTCTTCGCCTTTTCGGCTTGCGAGCCAAGCACTCAAACGGCACTCAATCATCGAAAACGGGATAGAGTGGGGAAGGGCGCCTTCAAATGAGCGGACACCTGTTCTTGTGTGTCTCGGCTTTGTCCTTATTTCAGTGTGTGGCTCTGTTTGTCAGCGACACATGCTGCCATTGAGCTCAGTCTGCATGTGCTTATATAGAAAAAAGGCTAAATATAAATGAAACATTAATAATGAAGTGACATGTACGGTTGACAAGAGCAAAGTAAATGATAGAGGAACTGGAAGTAGCATAAGCGACCCTGTATCACGCGTATACAACGAATCTCCTTCCGCATCTGTTGCGTTCTATCCTGTACGAATACACTTTTCGGCTTGCTCCACAAACGAAAGTTGTAGATGACACCGTTTCTAACTGATTATTGAACCTTGCAAATTGCCAATGTGAAAATGCTCGCCACGCAGTAGGACCATCTCATAATCTAGATTAAACGTGGCATTCCTTCTGGAATGCTCCATTTTTTGTGAAAAAAGGTTTAGAAGTATTGGCTCTCATGCTGTGTGTCATCTTCGCCGCTGCAGCGCCAACTTCCTATATTGGCGGTGGCAAATTGTAGAGGGAGGATGAGCCTGTTCCAAGTTAGGAAGGCGAGGGAGAAGTATAATTATAACAAGGTGGAAGCGACGTGTGGACTTGGATTTGGGCATCCACCTTGACTGCAGGATCGCGTTGATTCAAACCCCGCCACCAGATATGGATGGATGCTGCCATCTCCCGTTCTGGCGTCCGTCTTTCATAGAAGCACTCACTTGTAACAGGCTCCGGAAGCTTCGTTGCGTTTGCCTGTGGTCACCTCAGCCTGCTTTTAAGCTCATGGGTGTGCGCGGAAAGTATCTGTCCGCAGAAGGTGCCTGCCGTACGTGCCGAAGAACGACGTCAGTTACGAGTACAAAAATAGCTGTATGAGGCAGAGGGTGAAAAAATGTCTGTGCCCGAAATTTCATTCATGTGGAGTTATTACCAAATTAAATAGCGTCAAAAAGTAAATGAAAGATACAAATAGCCGCAGACGCCAATATAGTGCGTGCAGACGTCAAAACAATAACGGACGACGAAACTTTTAAAAATACGTAAAATTTATTCGAACACGGGCAGAAACGAAGTGAACCTTAAATGTCAGGCCTCGTCGTTGGTTTACGACATATAAAACAGTCTGTCAAGAGTAAAAGAGGAAAACACTAATAAAAGCGAAAAAAAGCGCAAACGGAGAAAAACTTAAAACAAACACAAGAGAAAGATGGAGAGAATGACAAGAAAAAAGCTCAAAAAAGATTTAAAACGGTAAAAAGAAAGAAGTAAGCGAGAGCTAAAGCGGCAAATGAGTGCAAACAGTCGTAGGTAAGACTTTCGCCTTAGTGCGCTTAAGAGAGATCTGTCTCCAACAAATTTTTTGGCACTATGTTCAGTTCAGTTCAGTTGAGTCGTTCAGTCATGTCCGGTTCGACCCGCTACCTTCCAAGCAGCTGCTGCTGTGACAGCACCGCAGCTAGATCAGTCTAGGTCCTGCCGCCTGTCATTCCCTGCCAGTTCAACAGCTGCTGAGCTGGCCGGTCTACATCTAGCCGCACAGTTTATCGCTTCCAGTGTCCCTCCTGTACCTGTGAATGTTCTGTGTGACTCCAGGTCTGCTCTGCAGCTCCTATCTGCCACGGCACCAACCTCTCGGTGAACATTCTCCGAGCCCGTCTCCTAGCCCTTCAGGACTCGGGGCATCAACTGGCCCTACATTGGGTTCCAGGACATACTAGAGTCCAGGGCAATGAAGAGGCGGATGCCCTGGCCAAAGCGGCGCACGACAACGGCGCCGCAGTCACTGAGGATGTCACACCTTTTGACTTTTCAAGACCCCTCTTGAGAAGGTCGATAAGGTCTTTCCATCCTGACCGTCGTATCGCCGCTGGTGAGCATCTCCACCGGCTCCCTGACAACCTTTCACGGAAGGACAAATCCCTCCTCCTACGACTTCGAATAGGCTGTACGTGGACTCCGTCCCGCATGTATGCCTGTGGCCGAGCATCCAGCCCAGCCTGTCCCTCTTGTGGCAATACTGGCACACTGGGACACTTGCTCCTCGTGTGTCCAGCATCCGCTGGCCATCGCCAGAAACTTCTGACTGGCTACCGGAATCTTAGTCTCCCTGCTGATATGGAAGGACATTTGCTCTTCCCAGCTCGGAATCAACATTATGCTTACCGGTTCCTCCTGATTTATCTGGAGGAGGCTGGCCTCAGTTCTGTTCTGTAGGCCTGCATGGGCCTATAGTGCTTCGTGCGGAAATGGCGGCGACATATGCGGCGTCAGCACCTCCCCCTCCCCAACCTTCCCCTAATTCCAGCTCCCCCTTCCCCCTGGTCACCAAGAGCGATGCCACAAAGATGGCCAACATGAGACGTGACCAGTATCCCCACCCCCAAAAAATAAACCATAGTCGTCATCACCACTCTTCGTGACCCTACGGACCATGTCACGCCACACTTTCTGGTCTCTCACTATCTTCCTAACATCACACAACTTCATCTGCAGTGCCTCGAGGATGCCATCTAACCATCGCGTTCGCTGCCTACCCATTCTCCGGCGACCCTCAACCTTTCCCAACATCAAATCTTTCTCCAGCGACTCCTCTCTTCTCATCAGATGACCAAAGTAGCTGAGCTTTAACTTTAGAATTTGACCCTCCAATGAGCAGTCAGGGTTTATGGTCGACAATATCGACTGATTTGATCTTCTGGCAGTCCAAGGAACTCTCAAGAGTCTTCGCCAGCACCACAATTCAAACGCGTCAATTCTTCGGCGGTCAGCCTTTTTCACAGTCCAACTCTCGCATCCATACATCACAACTGGAAAGACCATAGCATGAGTTATACGGATCTTGGTTGGCAGACTAATGTCTCTGCTCTTTACTAGGCGGTTAATGCTAACCATTGCTCTCTTTCCTAGAAGCAGGCGTCTCCTAATTTCATGGCTGCAGTCACCTTCCGAGGTAATCTTGGAGCCCAAGAAGAGAAAATCTGTCACAGCTTCCACTTCTTGTCCATTGATGCTCCAGGACTTGATAGGGCAAGACGCCATGATCTTTGTCTTTTTAATGCTCAGTTTAAGCCCAAACTTCTCACTCTCTTCTTGTTCTTCACTCTCTTCTCACTCTCTTGTTGTATGTTCAAAGAGATTTTAAAACTTCGTGGCTAACATCACCTTGTAAAAACTGGCTTAGACGCCAGTGCTGCAGGCGATCATTTGAAAGAACTTCACTGAAAAGAAATGCTACAGTCCCGGAAAACTCCGGATTCATTTCGTTAGAGGCGTTCACGATACATATGAAAGATAAGAATTCGGCAGGGACAAACGAAATCATTCGTTACACAGGTGATTTCGCCGTAGAGGCGTTCGTTGTAGAGGCGTTCGAGTGACCAGCATTTGAGATTACATCATAATTTAAGCCATCACTCTGTGTGCGCTTGACATCCTCTGCTCATCATTTCGTTATCATCTTAAATACACGACCGTTTGCTTCAAACACCGCAATCATGACTTTCAACGCTCGTTATCGAGTAAAACGCCGTGTAGGGGACATCCGAAGGACCTAGATTTTGCCACTTTCTAATTTATAGGAGTTAACGTTCAGTGCAAACATACTTGTCATAGCTCTCATTGAGACGAATCGTTTGGCGCCACCCGCATGCGTCTACGACCAGTGGTACCCAAAATGCGAATCCACCCCCGCTCTCAACATGTACTGTGACCATTTTGAGCCCCCAATGTGTTCGAAGGTGCGACGGCCACAGCAGACTGGTAGCTTTATGCGTATGAGCCTAGCTGATCGTGACACCCAAACTCCGGTGCCTACAGCACGCCCATAGGGCCAGATTTTTAGCCAACGACGTATATGAACTATATATACCGGAGGTTCCCTTTGTCGCGGTAGAATATGCGTATATATGTAGCGGAACCGATGCTAAGTATTATATTCCCGCATTAATTTGGCCCTTATTCTTTCTTTGGTCGTGACGTAGGCCTAGAGTAGGCGTATTGCGGCCGCCATCTTAGTTGACATCATGGAACCTTGGGTTGATCTTAGGGAGTCACCATCTTGTGTGGCATCACGCGACTTAGAGTGGGCAGTGCTAACTTGACTGAAGCCACTTTGTTTCTTCCACAAACATCATTCAGGTATGCTGTTTACCCTGTCATATGGTTAGCACATTGTTACCGCACTTTTGCTCGGACAAATATAATTCAGGTATGTGGGTGCCATCGCGTAGGTTAACTTATTACATTTTTAATTCTTCTGAAAATAACAGACACTGCCAGAATGTTGTTGCGACTGTATGGAGCAGGAAAGAAAAATCGAGGGGCCCCGCCCTTACAAAAATGGATATTGAATTTCTGTTACCCACGTAATGTGTTTTTGATGAGTCATCAACCTTTCAAAGGAGATTCAAGATTAGATGTGTTTTAACATCATATCCGCAGCAGACTTTCCTTTGAGATCACACATGAAGTTTTGTGCTTGGAAAACGCAACAGTATTTTGGGTAGGATCTTATGTGGAAATACACTCACTTTCTCAAATGAGGAAATGTATACATCAATAAGTGAATATATATTATTTCTTTGTTAACTGCACACTTTCAGAGCCCTATGTTTTCATTTCTGATTAGCATATGTAGGATGTTGCCTAAGAAACAATTTTTATGTGTTTTAACATGAGATCCGCAACAGGCTTTCATTTGAGATTACGCAAGAATTTTGTACTTGGAAAACACAACAGTATTTTTTATAGGAGCTAATGTGGAAATACATTGACTTTCTCAAATGAGGGAAATTATACATCACTAGCGAATGTATATTCTTTACTATGTTTTCATTTCTGTTTAGCATGCACTGTAAAAAAACAAAAACAACTTTCTGGGCATTTGTTTCATTCAAAACACGCTTACACCCTGCGTCTTGGGTGTTTGAGCCATTGCAAATCACTTCTTTCCAAGCGAATGGGTGCTGTGGTTGGACAATATGCTTGAGGGTGTTACGGGCAAGGATATTGTTGTGTACGCGAACCGACGCACTGCCACACCGCCTCCAAGCAAACGGACGCAAGGCCGCTCCATTTCCAATGCCTCCTTGCACCTGCGAGCAGGCCGTTTTGGAGAGACCAGCAGGGTTACCGGCCCCGGCCTGCGCCGGCGACGACGCGCGGAAGTAACCCGAGCCGTGCGTTGACTCGGAACTGGACCGTCCTGGGAGCATGTGCGCGACCAGGGCACGAGAAGCAATGCCTTCTTTATAATGCATGATATTTTGCGTCTTTCTTAAGCTTTCGAGCTCTTTCTTGCTCTGCGTATAGATTAGCCGAGCCCTCAGTCATCGCATCGCTTCCCGAAATGTTTAGATACAAATAAGATTTAGTTACCAGTAAAATAGTGTTGGCGCTGCTGCGCTTGCGGGTATTGAAGCTTGGTCGCACTTTTTTACCTTAAATGTTGGTGCTACAGCTCCGTGTTCAGCGTAAATTACGCCCAAGGTAGCAACCACCGAAGAGCCAGCGCTGATAAATTTGCCAGCGATGCCAAACTCGACAAGTTAAAATGACTGCAGTGGACAAAATAGTGCGCATAGGTATCTAGAACATTAGATGCAAGTTCTAATGGTCAAGAAGTTGTAATTGTTAGAGCAGCCGCAATGGCCTCTACACTTCGCAACATGCTTCGAAACATTAAGTCCCAATTTTATGAATGCAGTCCAGACATAAGAAGCAAATACGTTACCAACGTTACCGGTTCCGAGTGGTTAGCGTAGAAAGCTACGGAGTAAGAGGTACCGAGTTCGAATCGCGCCATAGGTGCAGTTTTTTTTCGCTTAGTTTTAATTTTGTTTATTTTTTAGCTTTTTTTAATGTAGTTGAGGTGCTTCGCTCATCATCATCATCAGCCTGATTATACCCACTGCAGGGCGAAGGCCTCTCCCATATCTCTCCACTTAACCCGGTTCTGTGCTAGCTGCATCCACTTGACCCCTGCGAACTTCTTAATCTCATATGCCCACCTAACTTTCTGCCGCCCCCTGCTACGCTTTCCTTCCCTTGGAATCCAGTTTGTTACCCTCAGCGACCATCGGTTATCCTCTCTTCGCACTACATGTCCTGCCCATGTCCATTTCTTCTTCTTAATTTCCACTAGAATGTCGTTAACTTGAGTTATTTCTCTGACCCACTCTGCACGCTTTCTATCTCTTAATGTTACCCCTACCATTTTTCGTTCCATAGCCCTCTGGGTTGTCCTCAACTTAAGTAGAACTCTCTTGGTTAGCCTTCACGTTTCAGCCCCATAGGTGAGTACAGGCAAGATGCAAGTGTTGTATACTTTCCTCTTGAGCGATACCTACGCTTCGCTACGTTTTAGCTTTTACTTTTTATCCAAAAGTGAAAGCCATCAGGTGCTCATTGGTCAACACTCATGAACAACACACAAGAAATGCACACATTAGGTACCAACCAGAAACACGGTGGCCAACTTTCTTGTGAAACTCATCAAAAATGCATAAAGAAAATGTATAGAAATGTTAATGTGCATGATGAGGAATGTAATTACATTTAATCATAAACTCATTAAGCTTTTTTGTAAGGGCGGTAAAGCGGTACCATAACTCACTCTCGGTTCCATTTTATATATATATATATATATATATATATATATATATATATATATATATATATATATATATATATATATCACGATCAGCTAGGCACATACGCATAAAATTACCAGTCTGCTGTGGCCGTCGCACCTTCGAACACATTGGGGGTTCAAAATGGTCACAGTACGTGTCAATATATATATATATATATATATATATATATATTGTAAGATGGTGGTTTTGAGGTACTCAGACTGGCAGATCAGCGACAGCGAACACAATCAGGCCAAACACGTGCAACGATCACGATGCCACTGACAGGAACGTTCCCCGTTCTTCATAATTATCCGTGGGACGAAGAGGAGCCATCCTGGCGAATTACGGCGTGAGCAAGACGGCAGGGTCGTAATAGGGTTTGAGTCGCTGAGCGTGAACGACCTCGCGTCCGCGCCGACGTAGATCGTGAAACCGCGTAAAAGGTTCCACCAGGTAATTAACCGGAGAGGTGTGCTCCAGAACACGGAATGGGCTATGGCGTTTAGCAAGAAATTTCGAAGACAGTCGAGGAGCACTGGAAGGTGCCCTCAGCCACACAAGAGCGCCAGACGAAAAGTCCGGTGTCGAGTGTTGTTTGTCATGGTTTGATTAATGACGGTACGGGTGATAGCTGTGATTGCGCGAGCAATTTGTCGACAGTCTTCGGCATGCTGGGTGGCTTGAGACGCAGGAGTATACTATAATATGTCTGGCTGATATCATGGTGTCTATTGCAACAGAGGGGTGATGGCCGTAGAGAGAAAAAAATTACAAAGGTTCAACACTGCCGAACCAAATACTGAGCGAAAGCATTACATGCGGGGGACCGTGCGTTCTTCCCCGGTCAACATTAGGGCCCCGCTTTAACCAATCAATATAGGGGCCTATAGGGGTAACGTGAATGTCAGGGTCCTAGCAGGCTGATTCTGACATAATCTCCTCTAGTGAAACAAGAGACCAAGTTGGCAGTTCCTGCCAGCCCATGTGTCACGTGAGGTGTAACGTCACAGCTTCACGTGGGCAAGACGCAACTGCGGCAGGGTCACGCGATGGCTTGAAAGTGCGCGTAGTATTGCTTCCGCAGTGAAAGGAGAGAAGCCAGTAGTAGACTGATTGCGGTATTGTAAGTTAAGGGACATACAAAAGGACGAGGTCCTAATTTGAGAGGTTGGAGGCGACGTACACAGAGAGCATGTCGCCAAGGGTACAATTGAAACGCTCAGTGAGGTCATTAGTCTGGGGATTACAGGCGGAGGTGGTTCTGTGAATAATGCTGCACATCGTTGGTAAGGCTATCACAACGTCACTCAACAAAACGCGTCCTCCCTCGCTAAGAAGCGCTCGAGGTGCGCCGTGGCGAGGAACAATCGCTGCAAAATGAATGAAGCTACTTCTGCCGCTGTGGCAGATGTAAGGCCGACGGTTTCTGCATACCTCATCAGGTGATCAATGGCTACGATAGTCCAGCGGTTGCCGGCTGCAGTGTAAGGAAGCGGCCCGAACAAATTAATGCCGACGCGGTCGAACGGGCGTGGTGGGAAAGATAACGCAGCAACCCTCTAGCAGAACATTGAGGAGATGGCTTGCGACGTTGACAGGTGAGGCATGAGCGAACATACTTCAGTACGTAGGTGTACATGCCCCGCCAGTATTAACGCAACCTGAGACGAGCGTATGTCTTGACGACGCCCGCGTGACCGAATTGTAGGTCAGCGTGGAAATAGTAACAAATTTGAAAACGTAGCTGCAGGGGAATAACTAGCAACCACTTGCGGCTATCTGCGCAATAGTTGCGGCCGTACAGGAGGTCATCACAAATGGTGAAGTGGGAAGCATGGCGGCGGAGAGCGCGTGATGAAGAAGCAGCCGTGGGATTTGAGATAAAACGAGGAGCGAATTTATCTAAGGATCTTGTTGCTGCGCTGATGGCATGTCATTGATGTGAAGCGACGGCAGGGAATCCTGCCGCAAAGAGCAGCAATAGAAGCAAAATTTCTAATAAATCGGCGAAAGTAAGAGCACAGCCCGAAGAAGCTACGTAGATCTTTGATGGATGTCGGTTTGGGAAAGGCTGCAACGGCACGAAGTGTGGCAGGGTCTGGAGATACACCTTCTTTGGAGACAACGTGGCCGAGAATGGTGAGCTGCCGGGCGGCAAAACGACATGTTTTCAAATTCATCTGTAGTCCGGCATCAGATAAGGCAGGTCGAAACGCACTTCAGACAGTAGAGATGTGTGTCAGTATCAAGAGAAAAGACGACAATGTCGCCGAGGTATCACAGACATGTCTTCCACTTTAGGCCACTCAAATTGGTGTCCATCATTCCTCAAATTTTGCCGGATCATTACAAAGGCCAAATGGCAGAACTACATTCGTACAAGCCATCGGGGGTTACAAAGGCAGTTTTGGGGTGATCAGCCTCTTCTAGGGGAACTTTCCAGTACCAGGAATGTAAATCTAGAGAAGAAAAGAGCTCGGCGAATTGCAACAGTTGAGAGCGTCGTCAATGTGCGGGAGAGGGTAGACGCCTTTGCGCGTAATCTTATTAAGACGGCGATAATTGACACAGAAGCGAATAGAACCATCTATCTTTTTTGTGAAGACAACAGGTGACGCCCACGGGCTGCTTGAGGGATGAATCACGCCGTTTTAGAACATAAGATTAATTTGCTCTTCAATAGCCTGGCGCTCGGTTGCAGACACACGATAGGAGAGCTGTCGCCGTGGTGCGTGGGTGCCGGTGCCGGTGTCGATGCGATAAGTGACTGTATATATTTGACCCAAAGACATTTAATGAGAGCTGAAGGAGGAGCGAAAGTGATGTAGTAGGTTCAAAAGCTCAGCGCTGCGTTAGAGGAAGATCGGCGTCGATGAAACGGAGGAACAACTCTGTAGAGGGGGGAGCGGGCGCAGGTCAAGGGGGCTGAGCGCAATCACGGCCGAGTGCGGCGTGTCGTCAGATTCCTGAAAGATCAGAAGAGATGCGATTGGCTGGATACTACCGAGGCATTCACCATGGCGCAAAGCAGTAGGGGAGTTAAATGGGTTAGAGACCCATAATATGGAATCTCAAGAATCTGAAGAAGGAACGCAGCACATTAGTAAGAAAGAAAGCCATTAACGAATTAGAGGTGAGGGGGAGGGCATAAGAGTTCAGGATCTCGCTATGGAATAGGTATTCAGCTAGGAATAGGTATTCCGAGGATGGCGACATTACCCTAAAAGCAAGGAACAATAATTTCAGAGATATTGATACGGGGCAGAAGGCTAGTACAGGAAACCACAGCAGGTGATGAGCAAGTGTTCAAAGCACAGCAGAGCAGAACACAGCAGGTGTTCAGGCAAGCCCCAACGGTTTCTTCTGCTTCGCTGTCTCTCACTCTATTTTCTATCGTCGTCCTCTTCGGTGGCATATACGTAGCATTACCCCGCCACGAAAAGCACAGTCCCTGTGCGCACTAGGACAAACTACTGCAGAGGTAGTACGGCATCATTCTGGCTACATGAACAATCTCGGTGAGTGGCATAGAGGACTGTCGCGGCGGATGTACAGGGGCGACCTCGTATGTCACAGGAGTGACAGGCTGTAAAACACGGTAGGGTCCTGCGTAGCGTGGCAAGAGCTTCTCACACAGCCCAACTTTACGAACGGGAGTCCAGAGCAAGACGAGAGAGCCCGGAGAGTAGTGGACATCCCGGTGGCGAGAATGATGGCGTCGTTTTTGAGAATTTTGCGAGGAGGCCAGTCGACGACGAGCAATAACACGGGCGGCGTCAGCTCGGGAGATGGTGTCACGAACAAAGCAACTGGCGTTAGCGGTGGGAGGCAGTACGCTGTCAAACGGAAGGGGAGGGTCGCGGCCGTATAGGAGATAAAACGGTGAGTAGCCCATTGAGTCGTGACGAGAGGAGTTGTACGCGAATGTTACAAACGGCAATGTGATATCCCAGACACGGTGATCATCTGAGACATACATTGACAGCATGTCCGTGAGCGTGCGGTTGAGGCGTTCGCTGAGGTCGTTCGTTTGTGGATGGTAAGCGGTGGTAAAATAGTGCTTAATAGAGCAGTACCAAAGAATTTCGTCGACTACTCGAGCCAGGAAGCAACGGCAACAGTCAGTGAGCAGCTGGCGTAGAGCACCATGGAGCAGGATGACCTCATGGAGAAGAAACGCAGCCACGTCAGTTGCACAGCTGGTGGGTATCGCTCGGGTGACAGCGTAGCGCGTAGTATAATCTGTGGCCACCGCAATTCATTTATTTCGCGACGCAGAAAGTGGGAAAGGCCCGAGGAGGTCAAGGCCAACTCGGGAAAACGGGTCTACTGGGATGTCGATCGGCTGCTGGGATCCAGCAGGCATAACCGAGGGCTTCTTCCATCGCTGACACCGGTCACAAGAAGCCAAGTAACGACTAACAGAGCGACAGCGGCTTGGCCAAAAGAAGCGGCGGCGGACGCTATCGTACTTACGAGACACGCCAAGAGGACCCGCTGTGGGTGCTTCGTGCAGCTGTTGAAGAACGGGGGTAGGCAGGTGTTCGGGCACTACGGGCAGAAGCTTGGTGCCATCTGGTCGCATATTCCGTCGGTATAGGCCGTTTTCGCGGCGAGGAGGAAAATAGCCTCGAACCGGAACGCGCTGCGCGGCTCCTCCTGTCTGGTATGTGGGGCGCGGGGATAGCAGCAGCGGCGGCAGGGCATTCTACAGAGAAATGGCATACGCTGCAGTCCTTTGCACACAGAGTGTCTTGAATAGCCGCAAAGTATCTAAGCCGATTAGCTGATGTGAGCGATGTGCTTTCTTTCCCTGTTCTTTCTTCTTTCGCCCCTTTCTTTAATTCATTTCCCTGATCGTTTCATTCCCGCCGGCCGCAGTTTAGCTGCTAAGAGCTGCCGCGGTTAACGCAATCTTTTTTTTACTCAGTTGTTTGCGTTAACAAAAAAAATAACAACCAAAAAGAGATGATTAACCGAAGATAAAAGATTAGCAGCAGTTGTATGCGCGTGTGTTGCTATACACTGTTCCACTTGCAACTCACTCAATTGGGCGAAGACGAGCAGCTTCTGAATTCCAAGCCCCAACCGAAAATGTTTTGCTTTGGCAGCCTTTCGTGCGAGTTCCAAACACTGTGTTTGTAGAGTAGGGACCGGAAATACTGAATACCCGTGCAACAGCAGCAGACTTTGGGCAACAAGCGGGGGATATTCCTTGCGGCAAATATTTACCAGATGCCGCCAGGTAAAGAACTATTTCGATTCAGTCACCTGAGGCTAATGCAAGTATGAAAGAACCTGTCCCACTTGAAGACAACGATATGCTAATAAATTGGTTGTCAACTTATTTAGTGAAACAGCGCTAAAATATATATTTTTTTAAACAGGCATCTCGTAAGATTTTGCGGCCGATAATAAATGGGAATATGATAATAGGAATAGCAGCGATTGCTTGCAGTAAGCAAACCTTGCGACTAAAAATGGACTATATAATTGTTGACAAAAGCAATTTTCGATAAGGTCATTATGGGACAAAATTTAAGGTCCATATTCCATACTTATCATTTGTTCATTTTATTTCTTATTTTAATGTCAGCATGACGGTAGCATCAGACAAACGCAACTAACGCCCAGTCAGAGAAATTACACGGTAGCAGCTTCCGCTGTTGACAAGTCATCGCCACACCCCGCACATACCGGCAAACAGATGGTCGAGTCATGTAGGCAATCTTGAAATCCGATTGCCTAGTGTCACCCAACAAAAGTAGCCAGGATAGAGTAAATGGATCCTGAAGAATAGAACCCCAGTGGCATTGCAGATGAAGCTATGTGATGTTAAGAAGATAGTGAGAGACCGGAAAGCGTGGCGTGACATGGCCCATATAGCCACGAAGAGTCGGACACGACTGAACGCCTGAACTGAACTGGAGGTGTGGGAACTTCCGCAGTAGCCGTGAAAGCAGTAAAGAGTATATGAAGGATCGGTTGACCCAACTAATCTAGCGCGATTAGCATTACTCCTAAAGGTGACATGAAACGGCTACATTCGCTTTCTTTCTCTTCTCAAATTGTTACTGTAAGCCGTCTCTAGAAATCATTTAAGAATAAAAAGTAGTTCGAAAGCTGCCATCATTGTCAATGGTGCGCCGCCGCCTCTCTGTGCCACATAAAAGTTACACACTAATTGTAACCAGGCTTGTAGCCTTCAGCCGACCTGATCAGCAGCATAATTTTTTTGTCATTTCTGACCGAAAGGCTTCGCTGCTACTGAAAACTTTCTTTTCTTTCAGCTAGGTAATTTCAGAAAGCAAACATTTGCACGCGAAAGCTCGAAAATGCCGATTTCCGCTACTTGTCGCCTGTTCCGCGGATGGGACCCCGCATACCAGCATGACGGTTGTTCACAACTCGACCGCTAGATGGCGCCACATACACAAAAAAGGCAGCGCCCATGATAAAACGGTCTATAAGGTGCCGTTGTGGAACACAAGCAGAGCTAGGGTAGCGTCAAAGTGATCAGTGCTGAGGCGATTGGTAATGCTGCTAAGCTTCGGATCTAAGCGCTGCTCATGGCGAATGTTTGAATGGTCAGAGATTTTCAACACATATGTTTCATCGTCCGACTCGCTCGTAGGTGGCGGATCTACCGGGTAGTAGGGTCTTTCAGCGTAGAAAGGCAACATAAGGCAAGGTGGTCGGTGATGACGGAGAACGGACGGCCAAACAAGTAAGGGCGAAATTTTGTAATGGCTCACACGAGGGCCTAACACTCAAGTTCTGTGATCGAATAATTCCGCTCAGCCGCTGAAAGGAGACCACTTGCATAAACAATGACTCGAGGGCGACCCGTCTGCTGTTGGGCGAGTATGGCACAAATACCGTGACCACTGGCGTCGGTGCGTACCTCTGTTGGTGCCGAAGGATTGAAGTGTGCCAGGACGGGCGGATTGGTTAGGGCGGCAATGAGCGCAGAAAAGGCTTGGAATTGTTCTTGGTGCCAACAAAATGGGGGCGTCGTTCTTCAAAAGATTGGTGAGTGGACGAGCCGTGTCCGACAAGTTGGGTACAAACCGCCGAAAATAGGAGCAAAGCCCAAGAAAACTACGCACGTCACTGGTACAACGGTGTGTAGGAAATGCACTTACAGCACGTATTTTGTCTGGATCGGGTTGAACGCCACGGGCGTCGACCACGTGACCGAGCACCTTGAGTTCACGTCGGCCGAAGCTACATTTCTTCGAGTTCAGCTGAAGGCCAGCTCTTTGGAAAACGCCAAGAATGGTATCAAGGCGATGTAGATGGCTCTCGAATGTAGAAGAAAATACAATGACGTCATCGAGATAGCAAAAGCACGTCATTCATTTGAAGCCGCGCAGGAGAGAATCCATCATGCGCTCGAATGTTGCGGGCGCATTACACAAGCGGAAAGGCATCACCTTGAATTGGTACAGGCCATCGGGAGTGACGAAGGCGCTCTTCTCTCGGTCTCGTTCGTCGACTGCGATCTGCCAATAACCGGAACGAAGATCAATGGAAGAGAAATAGCTGGCACCGTGTAAGCAGTCGAGGGCATCATCACTCCTGGGGAGCGGGTAAACGTCTTTCTTTGTAATTTTGTTGAGGTGTCGGTAATCAACGCAGAATCTCCAGGTATTGTCCTTTTTAACAAGCACGACACGCGACGCCCAGAGACTGCTCGAAGGCTCTATAATGTTTTTTCTAACATGTTGTCCACTTTACCTTGTATGACGCGTCGTTCAGAAATGGCGACTAGATAAGGTCTTCTGTAAATTGGCCGGGCGTCTCCGGTATCAATACGATGTGTAACGAGGGACGTTTGTCCTAAAGGGCGGTCACCAAAATCGAACATATCGCTGTACGAAGTTAGAAGACTCGTAAGTGCTGTAGCTCAGTCAGGGCGCAAGTTAGGTGCAACCATTACTGATATACGGGCCTCCGGAAGTGTGGGCGATGCAGATCGTGTCGACACTTTAGCAGTAGGGTCAGGCAAAAGAGCGGCAACTGTGACGTCAGACAGTGGGATCAGCTTGGCGAGAGTAATGCCCTCAGGAAGAACTTGCACAAAAATGCCGAAGTTCAAGGCTGGAATATAGGCGTTGTTATTTTCTACGTGCACGATGTAATGAGGGAGAGCGATCCGACGCTCCAGAGTCACGTCGGTTATGGAGAAAACAACGTAGTCGCCATCAGGAACGGAGGGGAAAGGGGACATGAGCACACACACTGCAGCTTCTGGTGGCCGACCAGTAAATGTAGAGGAGCGTAGACAGAGCGTTGAAGTATCAGAGTCCTGTTTGTCAGGACAGAGGGGCAGGTCCAGATGAAGCAGTCCAGACGAACAGTCAATGAGCGCGGAATGTGCAGTAAATGTCGAGTCCTAATTTAACGTCGTGAGGGCAACTGGTGAGGACTGTAAATAGCACAGGGATATGGCCGTCGGCAATGGTAATTCTCGCAGTACACATACCAACCACAGTAGCTGTGTTGCCATCAGCAACACGAATGGTAGATGAGGGAGCGGGTGTGAGAACTTTGTTTAGGCATTGACGGAGTGAGGCACTGAGGACGGAAATGTGGGCGCCAGTGTCAATAAGAGCAGAAACTGAGACTCCGTCTACAAAAATGTCAATGAGGTTACGTCTGGGTGCGAGGGTAAGTTCCGAGTTGTCAGTCCGGGTCGGTAATGCAGCGTCACTCTTGAGCTCTGCACTCGCTAGTTTCCCGAGTAGGTGCCGGCGTGTGATGGGGAGGAGTTGCGAGGAGGCACCGGTGAACGGGATCGACGAGACCGTGGAGATGGAGATCGGCTGGAGGGACGGACCCTTGAGACAGCTTCGGTGTGAGGTTCATCTGGGTGAGAAGGGAAGTGTCCAGGTCCATCATATGCGGGGCGAAGTTGTTCAGTTTGGGCAGCGAAGCGTCGATGTCAGTAGTAGTACCGACGGTCAGCGTTGTAATAAGGACTAGGAGTGGGGAAGGTACGAGTGCGGCAATATCGTGATGTGTGGCCGGCTCGATAGCAAATGAAACAAATTGGCCTTTCGTCTGAGGCGCGCCACTCTGCAGGATTGCGACTAACGTAGCGACGTGGGGGAGCTTGGCTAGCGGTTGCAGCAGCCACTACAGGAACAGGTGACGAGGGATGTATGGGGTTGGAGGAAAGACCGACGTTGGCAAGTTCCTGGCGGACAACAGCCTGTATCATGGTAACGGTTTCGGGCAGTGGAGATGGGAGTGGTGCAGGAGCTAAGGCCTCGAGTTCTCGCCTGACGATCCGAGTCATGGTAGTGGACTGAAAAGGTTGTTGCAGAGGCGCCAGATCATCGCAGGAGGATATATATGCCGTGTTCGGAAGGCGCTCAAAGCGTTGTACCAGGCGTCGTTGTTTAGGCTGCTCGAATGTTCGGCAAACTTGAAGTACCGACTCGACTGTAGAGCAATCCATGCTGAAGAGAATGTTGAGCGCGTCATCTGCAATGCCCTTTAGGATGTGCCCTACCTTTTCACTTTCCAGCATGGAGCCGTTCGCCTTGCGACACAACGCGAGCACGTCTTGTATGTAGGCAAGGTAGATTAGGCGCGAGAGGCAAGTTTGGTTTTAGCTGCGAGGGCCCGTCCGATGGGCTTCCCGAACAAGTCGTGAAGCTCTTGCATGCAAATTTCCCAGGTCCCCAGCTCGTGCTAGTGATTTTGGAACCACGTGCGAGCAGTTCCCGCCAAATTTAAAATCAGATTAGCCAGCATAATGGTCACGTCCAAGGGATTATTCCTGCTGCATCGCTCGTATTCGTCCAGCCAGTCGTCACCGTATGGGTGGTCGTCGCCATTAAAGATGGGAGGGTGGCGAATTTGTGTGAGTACAAATGGCTGAGGCGATGTTCCCTTGGTGGTAGGGGCTGCTTCAGAGGTCATCGTGGCGGTTTGTGGTGTCGTTGGGATCCCAGGTAGGTGGCGGCCGCTGCGCAAATCCAGCTTTTTGCAGCGTAAATGGGCTAATCGGTGCGTACTCGGACCTTGATTCACCTCCACCAAGATGATACCAGCCAGAAGGCTAGTACAGGAAACCACAGAAGGTGATGAGCAACTGTTCACAGAACAGCAGAGCAGAACACAGAAGGTGTTCAGGCAAGCCCCAACGGTTACTTCAGCTTCGTCGTCTCTCACTCTATTTTCTATCGTCGTCCTCTTCGGTGGCATATAGGTAACAATATCATTACTGAGTGTGCGGCAGAAGTAGGCGGTAGGATAGTTAGAGAGGATACCGGTAAGCTAAGGAGACGAAAGATTTGATTAAGAAACGCCAGAATATGAAAGCTTCCAATCCAACAGACCGGATCCGAGATATCAAAGATGATCAATAAGCGCAAGGTAGCCTATATAAGGAAGTATTACATGGAAAAATTGAGCATGCTGTAAAGAACGGCGGAAGCCTTAAAGCGGTAAAGAATAAATGGGGCATAGACAAAAACCAGATGTATACGATAAGGGACAAGGCGGGCAACGTCATCACGATTATGCACAATACAGTCAAAGTAGCCGGGGAGTTCTATACAGATCTCTACAGTAGCCAAAGTAGTCAGGACCGTAATGAGATTGGCGGTAGGGAAAAACAGACAGACGTTACACCAGTGACGAAGGACGAGGTCAAGAAAGCACTAGAAACTTTGAAAAGGGGTAAATCAGCTGGAGAGGATCAGATAACTATCGATTTGCTGAAGGACGGGGGGGGGGATATCGTGCTAGAAAAACTGGCCACCCTGTGTACGCAGTGTCTAGTGTCATCGACGGTACCGGAACCATGGAACAATCGAAACATTATCCTTATTCATAAGAAGGGGGACTCTAAGGACCTTAAAAATTACAGACCAATCAGCTAACTGTCTGTTACGTCATCATCATCATCAGCCTGATTATACCCACTGCAGGGCGAAGGCCTCTCCCATATTTCTCCACTTAACCCGGTTCTGTGCTAGCTGCCCCCACTTGACCCCTGCGAACTTCTTAATCTCATCCGCCCACCTAACTTTCTGCCTCCCCCTGCTACGCTTTCCTTCCCTTGGAATCCAGTTTGTTACCCTAAGCGACCATCGGTTATCCTCTCTTCGCACTACATGTCCTGCCCATGTCCATTTCTTCTTCTTAATTTCCACTAGAATGTCGGTAACTTGAGTTATTTCTCTGACCCACTCTGCACGCTTTCTATCTCTTAATGTTACCCCTACCATTTTTCGTTCCATAGCCCTCTGGGTTGTCCTCAACTTAAGTAGAACTCTCTTTGTTAGCCTCCATGTTTCAGCCCCATAGGTGAGTACAGGCAAGATGCAACTGTTGTATACTTTCCTCTTGAGCGATACCGGTAAGCTGCTAGTCATAATCTGCGAGTGCTTGCCAAATGCGCTCCATCCCAATCTTATTCTTCTTGATATTTCCTTTTCATGGTCCGGATCTGCGGTTACTATCTGTCTGTTACGTATAAGGTATTTACTAAGGTAATCGCTAATACAATCAGGACAACCTTAGACTGCAATCAAGCAACAGATCAAGCAGGGTTTCGGAAACGGTACTCTACTATCGATCATATTCATACTATCAATCAGGTAATAGAAAAATGCTCGGAATATAACCAGCCCTTATACATAACATTCATTGATTACGAAAAAGCATTTGACTCGGTTTAAACCTCGGCGGTAATGCATGCATAGCGAAATCAAGGGGTAGACAAGCGGTACGTAAAGTGCTGAAAGCTATATATAGTGACTGCACAGCAACCATAGTTCTGCATAAAGAAACAAATTCCCATTACGAAAGGTGTTAGGCAAGGAGACACAATCTCCCAAGTACTATTCACAGCTTGCTTAGAGGAAGTATTCAGAGACTTGGAATGGGAGCAGTTAGGGATTAGAGTATATGGAGAATACCTCAGTAATCTGGAATTTGCTGATGACATACATACTTGTGTGCCATAAGTATTCTGTTGCTGTGCATATCTTTCAAAAAATTAAGCAAGACATCACATCATTTAGAAATACATATCTGAACAGAAATACCGGCTACAGTCTGCGTGTTACCTCTCTTGTTTCCACTCGTGCCCGGACTAACTACGGCACCCAACATACAGATACCCAAATTAGTATAGTATGCAATGCCTATCCTTCAATAATTGATGATGCTATAAACAGTAAAACTATCTTTCAATTTAAAAAGAGAATGAAGTTGCTTTTTTCCACTTATTAGGAGTGCACCAAATCTATGTGACTTATAGTGCTTGTTGTATATTATTTTGTTTACATTTTGTGTCACGAATTGTAGCGTTACTGATGTACTTACCTTGTTTACGATGCCATGGTTCTTATATACTTTCTTATAATGCCAAATATAATCTGAGATTTTTTTTTTCTTCATTGGTTATGTTTTGTTTTGTTTTCTTGGTGAAACTTACCTTGACCTTGTCCATCCTTCTGCCATTGATGTGTGACCCGGGGTGAGGCCTCGTCAGGAAGAATGCCATCAGCTTCTTCCTTTTGCCTCTTCCCGTGGGCATGTTCTGTGTACATGTTTCATGTCCGAATAAACTTATTATTATTATTATTATATTGCCTTGCTAAGCAACCCGGGGGATGAACCGCAAAAAATCATTGATGCGGAAGACAGGAAAAGTAGAAAGGTAGGCTTGAAAATGAATCTGCAGCAGACTAAGGTAATTTCAACAGCCTCGGGAAGGAACAGCAGTTTACATTGGGAAGCGAAGTACTAGAACTAGTAGGCGAATATGTCTACTTAGGACCGGTGATCCGGACCATGAGAAAGAAATAACAAGAAGAGTAAGATTGGGATAGAGCCCATTTGGCAAGCACTCGCAGTATATGACTAGCAGCTTTCCGGTATCCCTCAAGAGGAAAGTATAGAACAGTTGAATCTTACCTGCACACACCTATGGGACTGAAATGTGGAGGCTAACCACAAGAGTTCTACTTAGGTTGAGGACAACACAGTGGGCTATGGAACGAATAATGGTAGGGGTAACATTAGGAGATAGGAAGCGTGCAGAGTGGGCCAGAGAAATAACTCATGTTACCGACATTCTAGTGGAAATTAAGAAGAAGAAATGGACTTGGGCAGGACATGTAGTGCAAAGCGAGGATAACCGATGGTCACTGAGGGTAACAAACTGGAGTCTAAGGGAAGGAATGCGTAGCAGGGTGCGGCAGAAAGTTAGGTGTGCGAAGGAGATTAAGAAGTTCGCAGGGCTCAAGTGGATGCTGCTAGCACAGAACCGGGTTAAGTGAAGAAATATAGGAGAGACCTTCGCCCTGCAGTGGGTATAGTCAGGCTGATGATGGTGATGATGATGAATATGGAAAGGCCAGCTGAAATAGCGAGCAAAACGTATGGCAATGGAAGGCATTTGCGGAGCAGGAAAGTAGGGGCTGGTGTGAAGAGAACGGTGGCATCGCTTACAGAGCCACAAGCGAGACGAACAAGCTCAGAAGAGCAGGGAGGAAGGTAAACGTCTTCGGCGGTTAGGGCTTTAGCACATGAATTGAATGAATCAGCATCTGGTGGGGCATGGGCAAAGTCGGGAACCTTACATCAGCTCGAGCACTATCAATAATAGCAGCGTGACACGACAGGCAATCCCAGCCTAAAATTACAGTTTGTGAGCAACTTGGCAGCACGAGGAACTCAATTGTATAAAGGCATTTGTGGATTACTGTTCGAGCAGTACACGCTGCTAAAGGCTTGAATGCTGAGCGCAGGCCGTCCGCGACGAAAGTCCCGCAATTGGCGTCTTCACTTTCTTTAAAGAGCTACATAGTGTTGAGCCCATTACCGAAATCGCTGCACCAGTGTCAGTTAGAGCCATACCAGACACCCTCGACGAAAACGTCGATAATTTTAGCTTGCGACAAATGAGGACTTTGGAAGTTAATGGGGTCACAGTTCTTGCCTCAGGAACTGCGGCCTGTAATTTTTCTCACGTGGAGCGTTCTGTCGACGTCGCATCATAGAGATAGAGCGGCGTTGAGGCGACGGTGAACGGCGGTCGGACATGGCTGAGCGGTCTGAGGAGAAATGATGGCTGGCAGGAGGCTCAGTAGGCACGGAATAATGAGGCGTCAAAGACCAGTACCCAGAATCAAGAGTAAGTGGTGCTGACACTTGGTGACGTTTCGGCAATAACAGGAAATATGACCAGCGAACCCACAAGTGTAACTAATGAGCCGGATATCTGTCGTGCGCTAGGGATTGCGTGGGCTTGGAGCCGGTCGAATAAACTGAGCAGGTTCTCGATCAGTGCCAGGAGGCGGTTGAACGTAGGCAGGTTATGGCGGAGCATATGTAATGTTGGTCGGGCAGCAATAGCCGCATATGTCAACGGGGCTACGATAGGCATGGGTTGAAGAGCTGGATGAATAGATTCAGCTAACTGTTCTTGAATAATATGGCACAAACTAGGAGCTATGTGTGATGAAGGCTCTTCATGGCAGGCCATAAGGGAGAGCTGTCAACAACTTCTTGCCAAACGAAGCTTTTGATTTGTGGCAGGATCGAAGAATGTTCATCGGCATCTGCCATGCCAGCAAGCGACTCAGTGTGCAGGGTGCTCGCGCGAGTTATAGCCCTTTGTATGCGCAGTTCGTCAACTTTGACACAGTGTGACAACTTCCGCGACGGTGTGGGTATCTCGAGCTGTCAGCATCTGAAAGGCGTCGTCATCTATGCCTCGCAGAATGTGCTTGATCTTGTCGGCCTCTGACATCTGTGCATTTGCGCGCTTGCACATGTAGACGACGTCCTCGATGTCATTCGTAAAATTCTCGCCACCCTGCTGAGCCCGCGCACGCAAACGCTGCTCAGCGCGAAGTTTCCTCACAGCCGAAAGGCCGAGAGCTTCAGAGAAGCTGGCTTTGAACACCACGAACACGGACACGAACCATACATTTGCTACGCCGGAGAGATAGAAAATCACGTTGCTTAGCTTAGTTTCCGCGTCCCATTTGTTTTAAGCGCTCACCCGCTTATGCATATATGCCAGTCCTCGACGTCATGGTCGTCAGTACCGCTGAAGGTGGCGGGGTCTCGCTGGCGGAGGGAGCCGGGACAGATGATAGGCGAGCCAACTTGTACGGCTTGGTGGTTTCTGTCTGCAGGCATTACAGGAGGTGGTAACGTGCGGTTGCGGATTTCCAGAGCGAGAGGATAGATTTTAACCGGCAGCTCCACCAAATGTAAGATGGGGGTTTATTGAGGTACTCAGACTGGCCAGATAAGCGACAGCGAACACAGTCAAGTCCAACACGCGCCGCGATCACGATGCCAGTGAACGAAACGTTCCCTGTGCAACAACAAGTGGACTCAAGGTTCAAAAACAACACCCAGCACAAATAGGGCTGCCCACAAAACTGCTTTATATCCCACATGACCCGCAATAATATATATATATATATATATATATATATTGCCGCGAAACCTTCAAAACAGTATTCGTTGTTTTTTTTAACAGCCGCCAGCATACACACTTATCACTCTGATTCTGGACCGCGTATCAGTTCCGTAATCTTTGTTTGTTAATGCTCGATCTCGCGAGTCACACCTTTATCAGTTTTGTTGTAGCACAAGATGCACCGAGATCTGTATCAAAGGTTCCGGCCACTCGGGTGTCTTTCCACAATGTTCCAGCCCGTGCTGGTAGCTGTTTGCAACGTTATCTAGATTGTTCTGTGCAGCCTTTAAATTGAGCGTTGCCGAGTGTGACGGGCATTCTTTGTTCGACGATCGACGAGCACGTTTGTTTCTGTCGCCGCCGCCGAGTGGCTTAGTTCTTTTGCGGGCGCAAGTCAGCCCAAATAAACAGTTTCTTTAGTGCAATCATCGACCCTTCAATTGTGTCGTCGACCTCGTCACCACTACGTGACATCTGGTGGAGGTGCTGCCTTTGATACTTCAAGCGAAGACCCAAGCCGTGTTCCTGTCGCCCTGGAAGACCAGCCTACAGGTCACCGAGCCAGCCGCCGACTTCAAGGCCTACAACCCGAACACGGTCTGCTGCTTGACCCCATTCGATCTCGGAAGGCATCGACGCTGACAATGGCCCAGCCTACAGCACCGGTTGTTTTCGTCCAACCCCGTGGGCCCCCCTGATTCCATGGACGACCGGATGAAGATGCTGGAGACTGGATGGACCTTTTCGACCGTGTGGCAGAATTCAATGGCTGGAACGACGCCGCGAAACTCGGGCAGGTCTACGTTGTTCTTTAAGGACATGCCCGAGTTTGGTTCGAAAATCATGAGGCAGCTATGAGGGATTGGGAGATTTTCAAGGAAGCGTTTTTAGCTGCCTTTTCAAGCGTCGTCCGAAAGGAAAGAGCCGAGGCCCTCCTTCAGTCAAGACTTCAACTTCCTAATGAGCCTGTCCTGGCGTACGTTGAGGAGATGAAGCGCCTGTTTCGCCGCGCCGACTCTAACATGACCGAAGGTGAGAGAGTGAAATTCCTAATGCGAGGAGTTAAAGAGTCGCTTTTTGCGGGACTTATCCGGAACCCGCCGAAAACTGTGGAAGAATTTGAAAGTGAAGCATCGACCATCGAGAAGACGTTGGACACCCGGATGCGCCACTTCGAGCGACCACTTCAACCAGACTACACATGCCACTACCCCAGCGCATCTGCAAGCGGAGAGAACCTTCGGGACATAATCCGGGAGATCGTGCGAGAGGAGCTCCGCCGAATGCTGCCACCATCGCAACAACCCCAGGTGGCGACGCTCGCGGACGTCGTCCGTGAAGAAGTTCAGCAGGCGCTGGGCGTTACTCAAGCGACTGCTGCCACTGTTCTAGTTCAAATGGCAACATCAATGAACTACGCTGGTGCATTACGTCTCCCTGCGCCCCGACGTGATGACTTTCCGAGCCCTCGCCGCTACCGCCCTGTTCCTGAAAGCCGCCCCTTGTCCCCCGCCCGCCAAGCCTACCAACGACCCCCAAGCCCCAGGAAGTGCGACGCCTGGAGGACTGCAAATAACCGGCCATTATGCTTCCACTGCGGTGAGGCCGGCCACATTCTGCGACACTGCCCGTACCGACGAATCGGTCTCCGCGGATTTGCAGTCGACGCTCCACGACCACGCCCAGGTGAACGACCACAAGAAATTGACACCTATCTGCGTAGCGGTGAGATTGCGCCACCAAGCCGTCGGTTCAGATCTCCATCGCCGTACAGGGCCCGCTTTGCGTCGCCAGGCCGTACCTATGATGAGAGTATGCGCGGAAGGTCCCCAAGCCCGCGCAGGGGAAACTGAACAGAGCAACCTTTGGAGGTGAGGTTGCTCAACGGCGAAAAGACGAACATCCTCCGCCGCCGCCGACCACTAACGACGGCGCAGCCATTTCACCGCCGCTCCACGCGACGTCATCGACGACATCACGACCATACTGCAAGCAGACAACGCCGCCCAGCGCAGTAACTACGGCATGCCCCGGCCATGACCTGAAGAAACGACGGAGCCGAGATCGGACACTAAGGCCCACGTGCAATGCGAGGACGCGAACAAGTGACCTTGAAGTTGATATCGACGGTCGCAGAGTCACTGCCCTAGTAGACACCGGAGCTAACTATTCAGTCATTAGTGGACCGTTAGCCTCTCAGCTCAGAAAAGTTACCACCGCTTGGGATGGCCCGCTGATTCGCACCGCAGGTGGCAATCTGATTACTCCATCGGGACTATGCACTGCAAGAATAACAGTAAATGGGCGTACTTACCCCACCAGCTTTGTGGTCTTGCAGCAGTGCTCCCGCGACGTGATTTTAGGCATGGACGTCCTAAATGAACATAGGGCTATCATCGACCTGCGATCCAAGCTCATCAAGCTCTATGCAAAGCCATTCCTGCTACGACGACGTCGATGCAACACATCGTTCTAAACGTCCTCGATGAATAATTGACCGTCCCGCCCCGATCAAGCATCGCAGTCTGCGTAGGTAGCGCAAACATCGAAACTGCTGAAGGCATCGTCGAAGGAAATATCCAATTGCTCTTAGAAGAGGTGTCGGCATCGCAAAAGGCATCGCGAAATTCCGGAGAGGTCAAGCTCAGGTGCTGGTAACAAACTTCACCGAAGAATACCGGCATCTCAACAAGGGCACGACGATCGCTTTTCTCGACGAATTAGCCGACCTCAAAGATATTCGCCCTCCACGACCAAACGCTGGAAGACGCACCGGACCAATTCCGTCAGCCGCAAATTTGACATCAACCCGGCATTGACCCACAGCAGGAAAGACCAGATTCTCAGTCTTCTTCGAAGCTACGGGGAGTGCTTCTCGTCATCATCGAAGGTACAACAAACACCACTGGCCAAGCACCGCATTTTAACGGACGAACACGCCCGACCTCTGCGCCAAAGCCCTTATCGTGTATCGCCGCGAGAACGCCAGGTCATTCGCGATCAAGTTGAGGAAATGCTGCGTGATGACGTAATCCAGCCCTCAAACAGCCCCTGGGCGGCACCAGTCGTTTTGGTCAAGAAGAAAGACAGCACACTTCGCTTCTGCGTTGAATACCGCCGCTTGAATAGCATAACGAAGAAGGATGTCTACCCGCTTCCCCGCATCGACGACACTCTCGACCGGCTCTACAATGCAAGGTACTTCTCATCGATGGACCTGAAGAGCGGATATTGGCAAATTGAGGTCGACGACAGAGATCGTGAGAAGACCGCATTCATCACACCGGACGGCCTTTATGAGTTCAAGGTGATGCCATTTGGCCTCTGCTCCGCAACAGCCACGTTTCAACGAGTAATGGACACAGTCCTGGCAGGCTTGAAGTGGCAAATTTGTTTGGTATATTTGGACGACGTTGTTGTCTTCTCGTCAAACTTTGAGGGCTGCCTAAAACGACTACAGACAGTGCTGGAAGCCATCAAGTCATCGGGACTAACGCTAAAAGCAGAGAAGTGTCACTTCGCCTACGAAGAACTCCGGTTCCTAGGTCACATCGTTAGCAAGGACGGTATTCGCCCAGACCCGGAGAAAACAGCTGCAATCGCACAATTCCCACCGCCTGCCGACAAGAAAGCTGTGTGCCGATTCCTTGGGCTGTGCGCTTATTATCGACGATTTCTCAGAAACTTTTCGCGGTTCGTCGAACCATTGACGCAGCTTACAAAGGCTGACGTACCTTTTAAATGGGGAGCGCCGCAAGGAGAAGCCTTCGACGAACTTAAGCGCCGCCTGCAATGCCCTCCTGTACTTGGCCACTTTGATGAAAACGCCGAGGCCGAAATTCACACCGACGCGAGCAGCGTGGGCCTAGGAGCCGTTCTTGTCCAGAAGGGTGCCGGACAGGAGAAAGTAATCGCCTACGCTAGCAGGTCCCTCACAAAAGCCGAAGTCAATTACTCGACGACCGAGAAGGAGTGCCTTGCAATCATCTGGGCCACTTCCAAGTTCCATCCATACCTATAAGGCCGACCATTGAAGGTGGTAAGCGACCATCACGCGCTCTGCTGGCTGGCTAATTTGAAAGATCCTTCCGGCCGCCTTGCCAGATGGAGCCTACGACTTCAAGAATTTGACATGACTGTAGTCTATAAGTCGGGCCGGAAGCATTCCGACGCAGACTGCTTATCCCGCGCTCCGGTCGATGCTCCCCCGAAGGACGATGACGACGACGCCTTTTTGGGACCGGTAAGCGCCAGCAGTTTCGCAGAACAACAGCGATCAGACCCTGAGCTGAAAGCTCTAGCCGATTACTTGGAAGGAAAGACCGCTTCCCCTCCTGGTGTGTTCAGGCGACATTTATCATCCTTCACGTTAAGCAATGGCCTCCTCGTGAAGAACTTCGCACCGAACAAGACCGCGCAGCTTCTCGTAGTGCCTAAAACCCTTCGGCAAGAAATTCTGCAGGCGTTGCACGATGAGCCCACAGCACGCCACCTCGGATTTGCGCGCACGTTGCGTCGAATCCAGGAGAAGTATTACTGGCTGCGACTGCCTGCTGAAGTTGCCCACTACGTGAAGACGTGTCGTGAGTGCCAACGACGCAAGACGCCGCTGAACAGACCAGCAGGACTAGTAAACCCGATTCCGCCCCCAATCCTGCCCTTTCAACAAATTGGGATGGATCTCCTCGGCCCCTTTCCATCTTCGTCTATGGGTAACAAGTGGATCATCGTGGCCACTGACTACCTTGCCCGTTACGCCGAAGCAAGAGCACTACCAAATGGTACCGCTGCAGAAGTCGCCAAATTTTTTGTCGAACAAATTCTCTTGCGACACGGCGCCCCAGAAGTGCTCATCACGGACAGGGGAACGGCGTTTACGGCAGAGTTGACGCAAACCATTCTGGAATACAGTCACACAAGCCATCGACGAACAACTGCGTACCATCCCCAGACCAATGGCCTTACGGAGCGCCTGAACAAAACGATCGCGGACATGATCGCTATGTACGTCGACGCTGAACACAAGACCTGGGACGCCATATTGCCGTACGTGATCTTCGCGTATAACACGGCAGTCCAGGAGACGACCAGAGCGACCCCGTTTAAGCTTGCGTATGGCAGGGAGCCCACGACGACGCTCGACGCAATGCTGCCGCACGTAACCAACGAGGACAACCTTGACGTCGCCGCCTACCTGCAGCGTGTAGAGGAAGCCCGACGACTCGCACGGCTGCGTATTAAGGACCAACAGCGCACCGACAGCAGACGATACAATTTACAACGACGCCACGCAGAGTACAATGCAGGAGACCAAATGTGGGTTTGGACACCAATTCGCCATCGCGGATTAAGTGAAAAGTTGTGGCGTCGATACTTTGGGCCATACAAAATCCTTCGCCGCGTCGGACCACTGGACTATGAAGTCATTCCCGACGGAACGTCAGCATCACAACGGCGACGCGCACGCCCAGAAATTGTACATGTTGTGCGGCTGAAGCCATATTACGCGCGTTAAAGAATCTGTGGTGTTTAAACTTTGCAGTGTTTATGTTTAAGTTTCTTTGTTCTGGAACATCGAGGCGATGTTTTTTTAAGGGTAGAGTAATGCCGCGAATCCTTCAATACAGTATTTGTTGTTTTTTAACAGCCACCGGCATACAGGCTTATCACTCTGATTCTGGACCGCGTATCAATTCCGTAATCTTTGTTTGTTAATGCTCGATGTCGCGAGTCGCACCTTTATCAGTTTTGTTGTAGCGCAAGATGCACCGAGATCTGTCTCAAAGGTTCCGGCCACTCGGGTGTCTTTCCACAATGTTCCAGCCCGTGCTGGTAGCTGTTTGCGACGTTATCTAGATTGTTCTGTGCAGCCTTTAAATTGAGTGTTGCCGAGTGTGACGGGCATTCTTTGTTCGACGATCGACGAGCACGTTTGTTTCTGTCGCCGCCGCCGAGTTGCTTAGTTCTTTTGCGGGCGCAAGTCAGCCCAAATAAACAGTTTCTTTAGTGCAATCATCGACCCTTCAATTGTGTCGTCGACCTCGTCACCACTACGTGACAATATATATATATATATATATACGTTATGTTCTCGCAACCTATATATATATATATATATATAGATATTGTTACGCCGCGTAGCGGTTTACTGAGAAGCAGAAGAAGAAGAAGAAGCAGAGGAAGCGAGCCGCGCGCCGACTGATCCGGGTTTCACCTGTATTAAAACCTTTTCGCCCGTTGCATTTGGTGCTAGGCACTGGGTAAAAACGTTCTGGATCCGCCAGTACCTCGTCGCAGTCGTCGTTTCGTAGGTTTGTGACCTTTATCTCCTCAACGGTGCCTTTCAATGGCTACCTCTCGCACGACGCAGACTCATGAACAGCGACCTGAAGAGACGACGACCTTTTCCGACCAGCGGGAGCTGCGCACATTCCACGGTGAGCCCAAAGATGAAGTTGAAGAATGGCTCCGACATCACGAAAGATGCAGCAAGTACAACCGCTGGAACTCGATCGCATGTCTCTACAATGTTGATTCCTTCCTCGCTGGCACGGCTCTCACTTGGTTTGATGACCACGATAAAATTCTGATGACCTGGAACCGATTCGTTGAAGAAATTACGAAGTCTTTTGGGGATACCATAGCGAAGAAGGAACGCGCTGAGCATCAGTTTTCCCAGAGAGCCCAGCTGCCCGGTGAGACACGCGCACGTTACATTGAGGAAATATTGAAACTTTGTCGCATTGTAAACCGGCAGGTGTCAGCAGAAGACAAGGTAGGGCACCTTCTCAAGGAGATCGCTGTCAAAAACTTCCTTATTTCACAGAACACCCTTGCCAAAGTAGCAGATTCCATCAAGCAGTGCCGGGCATTTGAGGCGTTAAATGCACGTCGGATAGCGCCCAAATTTGGCCGTCTTTCTAATGTGACAACTGTTGCCGCTATCGACATTCCGGAGGCTGAAGACATCGCTTCTATGGTCAAAAGTATTATACGCGAGGATCTGGATATTCAGCGGCAACGTGTAAATTTCGATGTACCTTACCACTCGACATCGAGGTCCGTATCATCATGGGAACAGCGCACGCCATGGGCTGCACAAAACCACAGTGAACCATCTTACAACAACGGCGTGGAGCGGACCCTGCAACCAAAATCGCTCCTTTATTTCCAGCAGCGTTCATCCCATCCCGATGAAGTGTCTCGTGGTGCTCCTCGTCGCACTTCTGTCGCCCCATATCGGCCTCCAAGGGATCCCGAAGAACTACCAGAGCCGCCAGCCACCCGTATGTTACGGCTGTGGAAGCAGCGGACATATCTTCCGCTTTTACCCGCATCGTCAAACTACCCGATCCCTTGTACAGCGAGCACCGCGCTTCACGAATGGTGCCCAGTGGGAGCAGCAGCCACCCGCTAACTTCTATCGACCCCCTTTCCCTCAACGCCACGCACGGAATGACTCCCCGGTGTCCGATCGGAGCATCACTCCCCCGCCGCAGCGACAACTCCATTCGCGATCCCCACGTCGCCGCTTTGTTTCTCGACTGCTGGGAAACAAAGTGGCGCGACCGATGAAGGTAAGGTCGCCGGACGGTCGATTTCACGCATACCTCTACCTATCGTCATGCTAAACAGCAAAGTGTCATTGTCCGCAGACAATGTTAAAACGGACGCTTTGGTTGACACGCGTGGCAGCGGTGGCGTAGCGGTAGAACATCCACCTCGCATGCAAGAGGACCGGGGTTCAAATCCCGGTGCCGCGCAATTCTCCACCGGATTAAAAAAAAATCCGCGTGTCGATGGAATTGCATACACCGGTTTGGGGTGCGACCTGATGCCGGTGAACACATCCGGCAACGCACTCCCTCACCAGAACAGGAGTTGGCCACCCTGGTGCAGTAATTGGCCACAACCTCCTATGATAAGCTCCATAAAACCCCGGCCCTCAGTCACCAGCGGCTGCGGAACAACTGACCACGGCGGCGGTCAGACCTGTGACGCAGCAGGCGGTGCTAAGAAAGCCTGGCTCCGCTGGACAGGCCGCCATTGGAAACTGACCCTGGCAACGTTTAATGCTAGAACCCTAGCTAGTGAAGCTAGTTTAGCAGTGCTCTTAGAGAAACTAGAGGGCATGAAATGGGATGTCATAGGGCTTAGTGAGGTTAGGAGGCCGAATGAGGCATATACTGTACTGCAGGATGGGCATGTACTGTGCTATCGAGGTTTACCGGAGAGGCGACAACAAGGAGTAGGTTTCCTTGTCAATAAGTATAGATGAATTCTATAGTATTAATGAGAGGGTTGCAGGCATCGTAATTAGGCTTAATAAGCGGTATAAACTGAAGGTTGTACAGGCCTATGCACCTACATGTAGTTATGATGACCAGGCAGTTGAAAGCTTCTATGAAGATGTAGAATCGGCAATGCGAAAAGTAAAAACGCAGTATACTGTACTATTGGGCGACTTCAATGCCAAGGTAGGGAAAAAACAGGCAGGAGACAAGGCAGTAGGTGACTATGGCATTGGTTCTAGGAATAGCAGGGGGGAGTTACTAGTTGAGTTTGCAGAGCACAATAACTTGCGAATCATGAATACCTTCTTCAGCGAACGGAAGAACCGGAAATGGACATGGAAAAGTCCTAACGGAGAGACTATAAATGAAATCGACTTCATAATGTGTTCAACCCCCGCCATTGTGCAGGATGCAGAGGTAATCGGGAAAGTGCGATGCAGTGACCACAGGATGGTGAGGTCCCGAATTAGCCTAAATCTGAAGAAGGAACGCAATAGATTAGTAAGAAAGAAACCCATCAACGAATTAGCGGTGAGGGGGAGGGCAGAAGAGTTCAGGATCTCGCTACAGAATAGGTATTCAGCTCTAACTGAGAATGGCGACATTATCCTAGAGGCAAGGAACAATAATATCAGAAATATCATTACTGAGTGCGCGGTAGAGGTAGGCGGTAGGATAGTTAGAGAGGATACCGGCAAGCTGTCTAAGGAGACGAAAGATTTGATTAAGAAACGCCAGAGTATGAAAGCTTCCAATCCAACAGCACAGATCGAATTGGCCGAGATATCAAAACTAATCAATAAGTGCAAGGTGGCCGATATAAGGAAGTATAACATGGACAAAATTGAGCATGCTGTAAAAAACGGGGGAAGCCTTAAAGCGGTAATGAAGAAATTGGGCATAGTCAAAAACCAGATGTATGCGATAAGGGACAAGGCGGGCAACGTCATCACTAATATGGACAAGATAGTCAAAGTAGCCGAGGAGTTCTACACAGATCTCTACAGTAGCCAAAGTAGTCAGGACCGTAATGAGATTGGCGGTAGGGAAAAACAGTCAGACGTTCCACCAGTGACGAAGGACGAGATCAAGAAAGCACTAGAAACTATGAAAAGGGGGAAATCAGCTGGAGAGGATCAGATAACTACAGATTTGCTGAAGGACGGGGGGGATATCGTGCTAGAAAAACTGGCAGCCCTGTATACGCAGAGCCTGGTGTCATCGACGGTACCGGAACCATAGAAGAACGCAAACATTATCCTCATTCACAAGAAAGGGGACTCTAAGGACCTTAAAAATTACAGACCAATCAGCTAACTGTCTGTTACGTATAAGGTATTTACTAAGGTAATCGCTAATACAATCAGGACAACCTTAGACTGAAATCAAGCAAAGGATCAAGCAGGGTTTTGGAAACGGTACTCTACTATTGATCATATCCATACCATCAATCAGGTGATAGAAAAATGCTCGGAATATAACCAGCCCTTATACATAGCATTCATTGATTACGAAAAAGCATTTGACTCAGTTGAAACCTCGGCGCTGATGCAGGCATTGCGAAATCAGTGGGTAGACGAGCCATACGTGAAAGTGCTGGAAGATATATATAGTGGCTGCACAGCAACCATAGTTCTGCATAAAGAAAGTAACCAAATTCCCATAAAGAAAGGTGTTAGGCAAGGAGACACAATCTCCCCAGTACTATTCACAGCTTGTTTAGAGGAAGTATTCAGAGACTTGGAATGGGAGCAGTTAGGGATAAGGGTAGATGGAGAATACCTCAGTAATCTGCGATTTGCTGATGACATTGCCTAGTTAAGCAACTCCGGGGTGGAACTGCAAATGATGATTGATGACCTAGACAGAAAACGTAGAAAGGTAGGCTTGAAAATCAATATTTCAGAAGACTAAGGTAATGTTCAACAGCCTCGGGAAGGAACAGCAGTTTACATTAGGTAGCGAAATACTGGAAAAAGTAGGCGAATATGTCTACTTAGGACAGGTAGTAACCGCAGATCCGGACCATGAAAAGGAAATAACAAGAAGAACAAGATTGGGATGGAGCGCATTTGGCAAGCACTCGCAGATTATGACTAGCAGTTTACCGGTATCGCTCAAGAGGAAAGTATACAACAGTTGCATCTTGCCTGTACTCACCTATGGGGCTGAAACGTGGAGGCTATCCAAGAGAGTTCTACTTAAGTTGAGGACAACCCAGAGGGCTATGGAAGTAAAATGGTAGGGGTAACATTAAGAGATAGAAAGCGTGCAGAGTGGGTCAGAGAAATACCTCCAGTTACCGACATTCTAGTGGAAATTAAGAAGAAATGGACATGGGCAGGACATGTAGTGCGAAGAGAGGATAACCGATGGTCACTGAGGGTAACAAACTGGATTCCAAGGGAAGGAAAGCGCAGCAGGAGGCGGCAGAAAGTTAGGTGGGCGGTTGAGATTAAGAAGTTCGCAGGGGTCAAGTGGATGCAGCTAGCAAAGAACCGGGTTAAGTGGAGAAATATGGGAGAGAGCCTTCGCCCTGCAGTTAGTATAATCAGGCTGATGATGATGATGATTATTATTATTATGATGATTTGGTTGACACTGGTGCCGATGTGTCAATTATGAGCGTTTCATTAAGGAATCGCCTTGGGCAGAAAGGTATGTTTGTGTGGCACAAACACTACGTTTTGTGAAGCTGGGGGTGTAACTTAAGTTGCGGTTGGCCTGTGTTCAGTTTCAGTTGTAGTTGGTGACGTGTTCTATAGGACAGAATTCGTTTTATTAGGACCTGCCACGCATGACGTGACTTGGGCGTTGACTTTTTGCTCGAGTGAGATGCGACTTTAGACTTTATTGCCGGTGAAATTTGTTTCCAGCCGAACATTATGCCCGCATTTGTTGATAACATGTATCCGAGTAATCAAGGAGTTCTCGCCTAGAAGGAAGGTGAGCTGCCGCCTGCAATGACGGCGACGTTTCTCCCCGTGAAGTCATCTGAATCCTTCATGGGTAAACATTCAATAGTTGCCGGGCCAGATGTCTCGAATCGGGCGAAAAAAAAATATTTTGGTGCCATGCTCCGCCATGTAGGCGGAGGATTGTCGCGCATACATCTGGGCTGTGAACGTATCAGAAGAGCCTGTTCGTCTTCCTTCTGGTTTGACACTCGCGAGATTTGAGAATTATGTGACTCGTACCATTGGAATTATTTCAGATTGCAAAGGTGCCACGAAAGACACGTCTGAATATTGTGCTGAGCTTGAGGGCATAGTCCACAAATCTTTCCCATCTAGTGAACGTCGTATTGTGCAAGACATTTTGACAACTCATGCCCAAGTGTTCGAGTTTACCTCAAACGGATCGGGTAGCCATTTCGCAGCTTGTCAGCTACCACAACCTAACACAGGAAACGCACCCCGTGTTCGCCAAAAATCCTACCGAGTCTCCCCAGCAGAGCGCAACATAATTCAAAAACACTTGAACGAAATGCTGTAGAAAGGAGTCTACCGAGGATCTTGCAGTTCGTGGGCCGCACCTGTGACCCTAGTGCGAAAAAAATACAATTCTTGCCGATTTTGTCTATACTACCGTCGTTTGAACGCGGTAACAAAGAATGACGTATACCCGTTAGCTCGCATTGATGACGCTGTCGATTGTCTACAATCGGCGTGATATTTCTCTGTTGATTTGCGAGCTGGCTATCGGCAAATTCTTCTACATCCGTCCGACCATGAAAAGACTGCTTTTGTAACACCAGCTGGTTAATACGAACTCATTGTAATGCCCTTTGAATTATGCAACGCTCTCGCGACGTTTGAGAGATTTATGGACACTCTCCTTCGTGGCCTCAAATGGGAAATATGTATGGAAATATGCAGCGTTTCAGTCGTGCCCCATGAGCCAGCTGATTCGGCCGCGAGCATCGATTTGTCGATGTTACTTTAGCGATAACTAACTCACTTCACTTATGCGACTTACAACAACAAAGGGTCCGGAGTATTGCCACAAGAACTTCTGGTATAGGCCGCAGCGGTGCAATGGCGTCCAAAGCCAAACCAAATCTCCGGGTTCATAAGTTACTGCAGCATGATCCACATCATACCGAACCTTCGTGCGGTCTTGGGAGTCTACAGTTTGCAAAAGAGCAAGACGACGCGCTTTTTCAGTAAGACAAAGATGTTGCTACACGAATGGGTCATCGTGCACCGAGAATAGAAGAATGGTGTCCAGGAACGTTGATGATGAGCGCGCGTAAAGGAGGTGAAAAGGAGAATATCCAGTCACTTCATGCTTAGCTGTGTTACAAGCGTGAGTTACAAATGACTAGATGGCGTCCGAGTTGTGGTTTGATGTTACGTACATTGACATCATGTTAGTGGGAGTCCGGTTTAGACGCTCGGTAAGGCCATTTGTCTGAGGGTGGTATGGAGTAGAATGACGGTATTCGGAGCCACAGAGCCGTAAAAGTTCTGCCACGATATATACAGTGAACTGCCGACCGCGATCCCTGATGATCGAAATTGGGAGGGGTGGGGGCGGCGCCGTGGCGAAGTACGATTTGGTGTAATAAAAAGTTCGGCATATCGGTTGCTTTGGCAGAAACGAGTGCAGACGTCTCCACATACCGGGTCAAATAGTCAATCACTACGATAATCCAGCGACGGCTCGCAGACAATTTGGGGAAAGGACCAATCAGATGAATTCTAATTTCCACGATAGGTGACCTAGGGGGCTTGATAGGTTGAATAAGGCCCGAAGGTAGAGTGGTGCTTGGTTTGAGGCGTTGGCAAGGGATACAACTTGCTACATAGCGCTTCGTTGTCGTGTATAACCTTGGCCAATAAAATGTCATGCATCGCATGTAGGACAGCATTGCGGAGAGAATCTGGACAACAAGAAGAGGACGGGCACCATCAGTTGAGTAATTCTTTTTGAGCAGTAGACCATCTTGAATATTAAGAGGTGTAGATGCTCAATTGCGCGCCTTATCAAGCACGAAGTTCATGGTCTTGACATTGCGCTTGCCGGAACTTGCAGGTCTGGTAATGTTTCGCTCATATGCTCCAGGCAGTCATCCAGATCCTCTTCACCGACTGGCGTGCATGGAAGAGTAAGCAGTCAGTGTTGGCTTGGGGGCGACCACTTTTATAGGACGCAGAAAAGTCATGTTCCTGTAGACATAATGCCCAGTAGGCTAATCTACCGGAGGGGTCGCGCAGGCCAACAAGCCAGCACAGGAAGTGATGTTCGGTAATTACGTTGAAGTGACGGCCATAACAATATGGGGAAACTTGGTAACGGCGAAGATGGCGGCGAGACATTCCGTCTCTGTCACTTGTGTAGTTGCGTTCTGCTTTCGTTAAAGTGCGGCTTGCATATGCGATGGCATGCTGGGCCCAGTTCTGGAGCTGGATGAGAACCGCACCGACGCCCACGCCGCTCGCATCGGTGCGAATCTCGGTAGTAGCAGCCGGATCGAAATGGCCTAATACAGGACCAGATGTGAGCAGAAACTTCAGCTGTCGGAACGATGACTCGCATTGTAAGGACCAAACAAACGGAGCATCTTTTTGCAGGAGGGAAGTGATCGGATAGGTAATTCGGGCGAATCCTTGAATGAAACGGCGGAAATATGAACAAGGCCCCAGAGAGCTTCTCAAGTACTTCACGTTTTGAGGTTTTGCAAAGTCTCGCACAGCACTAATCTTTTGGGGGTCGGGCCGAATACCTTTATGATCTTACTGAAAATCCAAGCACAAAGGTCTGCCGCTCACCGAAGTGACACGTTGTAGAGTTCAAATTTAGTCCGGCGTTTCAGATACAGTCCAGCACAAGACTAAGTCGCTTATTATGCTCCCGAGATGTCCTTCCATAGATGATGGCGTCAACTAGGTAGCACATACATACCTCCCATTTTAAATCCCGTAGAATTGTGTCCATAAGTCTTTCGAATGTCGCTGGTTCATTGCACAGTCCATAGGGCATCACGTTAAATTCATAAAGTCCGTCGAATGTCACAAAGGCTGTCTTTTCTCGGTCCGACGGATGCATCGGTATCTGGCAATAGCCAGACCGAAGATCTACTGATGAGAAATAGGATGCAGATTGAAGACAATCTAAGGCATCGTCAATACATGGAAGAGGATAAATGTCCTTTTTTTAACTGCGTTTAACAGATGATAGTCCACACAAATCTCCACGAATTGTCCTTCTTGACCAAGATGACAGGGGCCGCCCAAGGACTGCAAGACTACCGTATGAAACCTTTCTTCAACGTGTCCTGGACTTGTTCGTAAATTTTTCTGCGCTCGACTGGTGATGCTCGGTAGGGCTTCAGTGTGACAGGGATCGAATCGCAAGTGTTGATCTTGCGTGCCATACGTGAAAATGGCGGAACAGAAAAATCGGCTTCTTGAAAAAAGTCAAACATCGAGGCGTAAGGTGCCAGAACTTCACATAACTCTTGCTGGTCGGATGACGAAAGCGATGTGTTTATTATCCGCGTTATATTCGCGCTGTAATCAAGATCCACATGATGGGGCGGATGAGAAGACACAGACCGAATAGAAAGGAGCTCGTAGCCGTCAAATGTAGCCAAGCTGAGGATGGATGGTAAACAAACGGGTTCTGACGAAACGTTTACAGTCCACAAGAGGGCACTCCCATCTACGACGTCGACGACGGCACGGGGCATGAGTAAACATTTCTTCACGGCATTGTTCATGCCAGGTTCAACCAACACAGAGTGGGTGCCTGCTCGAGCGGCAGAGCTGTGAACCGGCAGAAACATTGCAGCCATAGAAGGTAACATGACATCGTTGGAGACATAAAATGCGCCGCCACTAGAGCTAGGTGTCTTCTCTACAAAAGCAGACAGAATATTGTGGCGCAGAGAAATGTCGCCGGCTTCACAATCGCCCGTTGCTCCACAATCGTGCAGAAAAGTAATTCCGAGAATAAGATTACGTGTGGCTCAAGCTAAAACTACAAATTCAACTCGATACGTTTCCGAGCAATGACCACTGACACGAAGCAGAGACCCACTGCACACCAACGTTCTCCTCCAATACCGCGAAAGCTGGCACTTCGGTCCCAAGCGAACATTATTGTCGGTCCAAGGCGATTTTTAAAACTGAGATTCATCACGGAAATTATGGCATCAGTATCCACTAAAGTTAACGTATTTACACCACTTACAGTAACATAGACTTTGTTCAACATCACAGTAGGCAGAGGAAATGGCGGAGATGACCGTTTCGAGACCTCACCTCCATCGGCCGCTCCTGCTAGTTTCCCGATGATGGCGTAGGCGAGCGTCGATGTAGGCACGGGGACCGTACTCGACGCGGGGGTGGTGGTGTGAAGCGGCGGTCAGAAGCGGGAAAGGTGCTGCGAAAGACGCCCGGACGAGGCTGTAGTGGACGAGGTTGACGCCACTCATTGTTGTCGCGATCACGGAAACCTGTCCAAGGGCGGGTCCAAGAAAACGAGGACTGCTGTTACCAGTGTTGACAAAATCGCGCTATGCGCCCGCAGGCCGCAGTTGTAACAAGCGGGCGGCTCACGAAAAACGTAGAGGCTCGATCCGGAGGAATTCGACGGTGATTGAGAGACGATGGCAGCTGCATGACGAACGTTTGAATGTGGAGGAAAGCGGCTGGTCAGAGGCGAATAGGCGCGCTCATTGTCGTATGAGTAGAGCGGAAATTCAGGTTGATACGCCCACGGGGCTGGATGTTCAGCCTGCTGTGACTGCACTGCGCATTCCGAGTACACAGGTCGCGCGTTGGCGCCTTGCGCCGACGCGCGACCTGGCCATCTCTTCATTCACAACTCTGCGCACCAGAGAGGCGAGATGGTCGTGGACAGTACAGTCAACGCTGTCAACTGTTGGGACATTGAGAGGCGTCCAAATTTGGGCACAATACGGCGCATTTTTAAACATTCAAATGTACGGCAGTAATCGATAACGTCCAAAATAAAGTTAAAAGTTAAATTGGTTCACAGGAAGGGAAAGGCGCAGTAACTGTCACACTTGCTCTGTGGACACCCGACCCGCGCCATAAGGGAAGGGAGGAAGGTGGGAATGAATGTGGGAAGAGAGGAGGAGCCGTAGCGGAGGGCTACGGAGTAACTTCGACCACCTGGGGATCTTTAACGTGCGCTGACATAGCACAGCACACGGACGCCACTTCGTTTCGCCTCCATCGAAACGCAGCCGCCGCGGTCGGGTTCGAACCCGGGAACTCCGGCACAGTAGTCGGGCGTCTTACCACTGCACCACCCCGGCGGGGCTCCAAAATACTGTCTAGGGTTTTTTTTGTCATAAGAAAATTATAAACATCTACGGCGAATTCTTTTAGGAGATGGCCAACCTTGTCTTCGGGCATGCGTCTATTAACAATGAGTCAGAGCTTCAGGACTTCCTCTATATATGTCGTGCAAGTCTCTCCAGGTAACTGTGCTCGTTGGGAAAGGGTTTGCTCAGCCTTGCGTCTCTTTGATGTGGAGTCTCCAAAACAGTTGGTTACCTCTTCCACAAGCTTGTCCCAGGTAGAAAGGTTGTCTTCGTGGTTCTCAAACCACAGCAGCGCTGTGCCGGCCAGAAAGAATACCATGTTCGCGAGTTGCATGGCCGAGTCCCATCGATTGTATTTGCTGACATGTTTGTAGTGCGTCAGCCAGTCCTCGACATCTCATCGGCCAGACCAGTTAAGGTTCTTGGCTCCCGCTGATGCGGCCATGAGCTGGATGGTGCTTGGTGCTCCTGGCCTGCATTAGAAGCAGCTCCAGTTGAGCGGGAAGAGTGTCCTTCTCTGTCGTGGTCGTGGCTTGCCACGCCTGTGAAGTTAGGAGGGAGCTCGGCCAAGCGTCTGCTTCGTCGATGGTGTCCGAAAGGTTCCAGGATTATCCCGCACACTCCACCAAGTTGTTACGGGGGAAATGGGTTTATTATTTACAGAATATACGGTGAATGCATGAACATACGGTTGCGCGAGAGGCCCGCAAAGAGCTGCTCCTCAACTCCACGCCCTAAGTGACGCAGTTTCTTTTCTTCGGGCATGGCTGAGTCAACACGTGTAAAGAGGCGCGTCATGTCCTGGACGGACATCTGTACGCTTTCGTTCGGAAGCTGGGCGCAGGACTGGATGGCACGCTCCGCTCGTTCGCAGCAATCAGCGCTGGTGTAGACCTCCAGCAGGCGACGACGGCGCTCTCGCCATGATGTTTAAATGTCCACGCAACTTTCAAACCAGATGTGCACTCCATTCTCGACGCTGAAATCGACATTTCGCAGTTTCGCGACTTAGTCCCACTGGATGAAAGCAGCCACACGTTCTAAGTGAACGAGCCAGTCTTCCACATCCTCAAAGGGTCTCCGTGAAACGCCTGGGGAACCCTCGGGGTCTACAGGTATAGTGGGCTGGCGTAGCGCCGGCTGCTTGCGTACGAGCAACAGCGGGTGTTGTCATGGCGGTCTTTCATGGTGCAGGCTCCTGAGGGACTCCTTGGAGCCTCCGGCTGGAGCGATGTACCGGGGTATCAATTGGTGCTGGGCTCGCGGAAAGGCTGCCTGGAGGGATTTCTTGAATGGGCTAGTTTCGCCCAGCACCTCCACCTGTCACGTAATTCTAAAAGAAAGTCATACCGTCCTCAGAGAGGAACGATCCAATACCTGGATCCAGGCAAGCAGTCAGAAAGCGCGCCCATAGAATGCTAGCTCGATTCCGAAGTCCTCGTCTTTTATTGGAGAGCCGCGCGTCACCTGGCAATGCTAGATGGCACTATATATATATTTGTGTGTATATATATATGCCAGAAATATGTAATATATAATATATATTGGTGCGATGAAATAAGAAGGGGTGTTTATTTACAGTGCTGATGTAGCGGAACAAGATGAAGTCTACTAGCGCCCAGAAACCAACGCTTCTTCCTCCTCTTCTGCCACACCATCACAATCCTTCATCGTCGTCGTTAGCGTGACATATATATATATATATATATATATATATATATATATATATATATATATATATATATATATATATATATATATTGTAAGGGTACGTTCAAGCTAAGGTCGGTGTTCCGGCTGACCATTTAACTAGCGCGTTAGCCTCTTGCGCCTTCTTCTTTGTTTTCCGTCTTTTTTGTAGCACGCGCCTTTCAACATAGGCTCGTCGTCTGTCACCATCGACAGTCACTGAGCGTTGGGGTGACACTACCATTATACCCCGGAAAAAAAGGAGGCATCCAGCCGACTCATGGCGTGCACTGTTTCACGCCCGCGGCGATGCATCTCCGGTTTTGAAGCAAGCGGTTCTATAACGTAGTTCACGGGAGAGGTCTGGCAAATAACCCGATATGAACCATGATATTTGGAAGCAAGTTTGGTAGGAAGACCGGAAGGGGTGGCATGAACCCAAAGCCACACGAGGGAGTCTGTGCTGTATGAAGGAGCTGGACACGACGGTGCGCGTAGGAACTGTTGGTGACCTTAGTTCTGGGCTGCAAATGATCGGGCCAACTGGCGACATTCTTCTGCATATGCTGCCGCTTAAGAGACGGTGGTCGCTTTAGAGGTGTCAGGGCGATAAGGGAGTATCGTGTCCATAGTTGAGGTCGGTTCACGGTCGTATAGAACAAAAAAGGGGAGAAGCCGGTCGTGCTTTGTATGGAAGTATTATAAGCGTACGTGACAGTATTATAGGGGTGCCCAGCATCTCCACCGACTGTAAGCGTACGTTCAAGCTCAGGTCAGTGTTGCGGTCGACCGTTTACCTAGCGCGTCCGTATCTTGCGTCTTCTTCTTTGTAGTAGGCGCCTTTCGACATACGCTCGTCGTCTTTGTCACCGTCGGCAGTCACCGAGCGTTGGTGGGACACTAATATATATATATATATATATATATATATATATATATATATATATATATATATATATATATATATATATATATATATATATATATATATAGTCAGGACAGTAATGAGATCGACAGTAAGGAAAAGACGCGAAACGTTTCGCCTGTGACGGAAGACGAGGTTAAGAAAGCGTTAGACACTATGAAAAGGGGAAAGCAGCTGCAGAAGATCAAGTAAAAGTAGATTTGTTGAAGGACAGGGGCGATATCGTGTTAGGTAATATGGCGACCCTGTATACGCAGCGCCTGGTGCTATCGACTTCACCGGAGTCATGGAAGAACGCAAACATTATCTTAATTCATAAGAAAAGGGCCGCATAGGACCTGCAAAATTACAGACGAATCTAAGGTAATGTTCAACAGCCTGGGGAAGGAACAGCAATTTACATTAGGTAGCGAATCACTGGAATTAGTAAGCGAATATGTCTACTTATGACAGGTAGTAACCGTAGATTCGGATCATGAAAAGGAAATAACAAGAAGAATAAGATTAGGATAGAGCGCATTTGGCAAGCACTCGCAGATTATGACTAGCAGCTTACTGGTATCGCTCACGAGAAAAGTATACAACAGTTGCATCTTACCTGTACTCACCTATGGGGCTGAAACGTGAAGGCTAACGGAGAGGATTCTACTTAAGGACTACGCAGAAGGCTATGGAACAAAAAATTCTAGGACAAACGTTAAGGGCTAGGAATCTTGCAGAGTGGGTTACAGAAATAACTCAAATTACTGAAGTCAAGAAGAAATGGGCATGGGCAGGACATGTAGTGCGAAGAGAGGATAACCGATGGTGGCTTAGGGTAACAAACTGGATTCCTATGGAAGGAAAGCGTAACAGGGGCGGCAGAAAGTTAGGTGGACGGATGAGGTTTAGAAGTTCGCAGGGGTCAAGTGGATGCAGCTAGCACAGGACCGGGTTAACTGGAGTTTTATGGGAGAGGTCTCACCCTCACACTGCAGTGAGTACCGTTAAGCTGATATATATATATATATATATATATATATATATATATGCGTGTATGTGTATACGATATAGCGGAACCGATACTAAGTATGATCTTGCCGCATTGGCGGTTCACAATAGCCCCTATTTTATAGGAAGGAGGTGCATAGGTCTAGAGTGCATGGGCTGTGAATGGCCTCCATCTTGTTCGGCATAACTCGACCTGTGGGGGGATCTAAGGGTGGGTGCCATGCTGGGTGGCTAGGGTGGTAACCCACCATAGTATAAATGGCTTGCAATTCAATATTGATTGTAAGGTTGCAATATGGATAACAACCTATTAGCAACCAAAAACCGCCTTTTGTCGTTTTCAGGATGTCGCAGGCACAGATAAACAAACAACCCTCAGTTGCAAAAGCCCTGCTCGAGCAAAATGAAGCCAAAGTGTTGGAGGCGCGTTCCGAGCGCTACACCACTGCCAATGCAGCCATCCTGGACTTGTTCCATGGTGCGTTCATGATTCACGACGACCAGGAGCAGCATCAATTCATCGACGTCGGATGCGGAATCGGAGATCTCGTGTACAAGTATGTTGCGGCAGTCTATGAATCATGCGAAGAAAGTTCGTTTAAAAAACTACGCTTCGAACGGAGGTGTGCGGGGCGTATGATTAAGGCTATCAAAAAAAATTAAAAGTCCATCTTGTAATAGTAATATTTGTTCAGTATATTAGGAATAACATGAAATCTGAGAAAGTTCTAAAATTGGCTCCGCAGTTCAACTTGCGCACCCGTAAGGGGCAGGTTTCTATGCCTCACCGCACAGACTGTAATAACCACTATATATTCCCGGCACAACCACCTCAAGAAGCAAAGAGCAACCTCGTTCAATGTGAGATACAGAGCAAACATTCTAATAGCGAAAACCGTCACATGCTCATGGGTGTGCATTAAGGAGGGTATAAAAAACATCCTTGATATGCGCAAAAAGCGTCCGTCAGCAGAGAATGTCACATCGTTTTTGTCGATGATGCGATTTTTGCGTACATGAATAGCTGTACGAGGCAGAGGGTTAAACAATGTGTTTTCAAAATTTCGCTGATGTGGAGTAAATAATTAATTAGGTCAAAAAGCTCAATTCGATGTAGAAATAGTCATGAACGTTGATATATGGTGTGGAGACCTCAAAAGCCCACGGACATTAAAACATCAAAAGACGAACCTTTTGCAAAACTTTACAAAAACTTTGCTGTTTTGTCATGCCTCTTCGTTACGTTGCAACATCGAAAACAGTCACTCGAGAGTAAAAGAGTAAAAAAGTAGTAAACGAGAAAAAAAGCAAACTATAGAAAAAGTTGCAAGACCAAAAGAAAAAAAAACGTGTAAAGTGAGCAAAAAAACAAAAACAGATAAAAAAAGATGGAAATCAGTTTCAAAGCGTCTATTGACTACAACAGAGTCGCAGGAAAGGTGAAGTGCCTCCAACAAAGGTATGAAGCGAAAGCGTGACTACGCTAGGCAGAGCCGGTCTTCACGCGGGCTTCAATTTGACCTTCATTTTACTTTCAAAGAGTAGGAGGAGAAACTCGCTACGCGGATCAGGTGTCTACAAGCAAATTTCGACTGCCCTTAGAATTGGCACTAGAAGAATTCGAAAGCCTGAGTATTGCTGCTCCACACAGTGAGTTTGCGGGCCCTTTGCTGAGCTTTTTCTAGCACGGTCGGGGCTCGTGTCGCAAAGTGTAAATTTTCTTTCTCTCGTGCACGATAGTTGCAGTGATATATATAATTATAATTTGTTTATAGAAAAGGAAACACATTATATCTGTCACAAATTCTAGCGCAAGTGTTAGATTTGACAGTACACTGTTGCTACTGTCTGGTATTGTTCCTTGGCGCGCGTTCTTTGCAGTGCATATTCATGCGGAATTGGCGGCACAGCGTCGCTCCTATCCCGTGGCGTTCTCACAGCTACGTAACATTCTGAAAAAGCAGTAAGCGCCTTAAAGAGAGGCGACGCATAAGTACATACTATTCTTTTTAAAGCGACAGCCTTTCTTGCCTCATGGAGCGAAATCCCATGCGCGAGAATTGTGCATGTTATCTGTGCTTCGGATCTGTGTGTCTAATCTGGATCTGTGCATGTGATAGATCTGACTTGCTAATGACCGATATATGAAGAGGGAAATTAAACATAGAAGAATAGACAATAAGTGACACTCCTTGATTTTAAAGTAACCTGGGTAGCGAGGTGATTCGAGTTTGGCGGTTGATCGGTAGGCAGCTATTGAGATAAAGGCTTGGGGTGAGGGAGACATTCTAGCTCACAAGACTACACGTTCATATCCAATTGTCATTCTGACACTCCTTTCGCCGTAGTAGGCAAGCCTAATGATAAAAAGATCGTACAAAACAGCTTCATAGTTAATTACGTGACCACATTAAACAGTACTGGCTGTTTGAGATTGATCCAAGTACATAATTTTAAGACATTTTTTTTTTTATCCGAGGCATATGAGCAACATTGTAATGTTAAGCACATATTGATCAATTTGAATGACTGCGCCTAAAATACTTGGAAAAAGCTGGATAAAGTGTTTTTTTTTAAATTAGTATCGAGCTGTCAAAGCCTGCGTAGAAATCTAATGGGCTGTGTTTCTTTCAACAATTCTGAGGCAAATGGCACATATTGAATGCACATTCAGTAACATATTTAACATATTCATATAAATGGTATAATTGCTTCGGACAAATGTCGAACATTTGCTTCTGAAGCTTGTCCTGGGCTAACGGACGTAATTGATACCTACTAGAAAATAAATCATGTGTATTAATAAATACTTGCAAGGCAACTAAGAAAAATTTAAAGATACGTCTATTCATTGAGGCCAATTATTATTTCTACACGCAACAAAACGTTTGTGAATTTATCTTGCGCCCCAAAAAATACGCTTCACTGTCACAAGACCCCATTAAAGAACCTTATTGCCCAAATACTAGAAGTCAGTCGAGGGAAGATGAGCGGATATATTGATTATTGCGGCTTTAAGCTATATATAAAATAATTACTCTCAGAAACTCATCATATAAAATATCTTAAGTTTGTATGCACGTCAAAGTAAAGGGTCTTCATTATAATGGCTTATCAGTGAGTTTAACGAAATTTTGAAGTAATTTTGCGGCCGCGAACATTATAATGCGCTTATCCTGGGTATTATCCTGTAAAGAGATAAGCGCTCTTCACAATGGTTGTAATGACTCATTTAAGTTTTACACATTCGCACTACGTGTTTTAACGGCGTCCACTGTCACTGAAAATTCGTAAAACAATTCAGAAAATAAGTGAAAGCAGTCAGGTATAAAACCTTAACCACAGTTTCCTTTCGAAACAAAATTTACCAAGTGTTTATAGTACTTGTGCCAATGGTTTTTGCTTATGTCACTAAAAGTAATAGCATTAAGTCAGAGATGATACGTTTGGGTTTAAGTATATTATCGAGAAATAAAAATGTATTTTTATGGAAGTATGTGTTGTGCAGGTAATATTGCTAAATATAAAACACTGAACAGGATTCAGAGTTCATTTAATAGTATTCAAAACTTTTGATATCGCAAACAATATTATGCTTGTAGCTTTATTTATTCTCTCACAAAATGCCTTGCACATGAAAAGCACATTCAGTGTGCTTCGTTCTATTTTCTGTAATTTAACTGGAGACGCGATGTGGGGTACAGTAAGCAATACCCCAGATTGAATTTCAGGAGCACTTTCTCGCGGTTCAAGCTATAGCATAGTGAACGACAGAGTCAAGGGATGTAGGTTATCTTAACTGGCCCCCGGTCTACGCAGGCACATTCTCCCTCACTGCACTCCGTGCCGACGACTTGTTGCGGTTGACCGTTCGGACCACTTCATCGAGCTTGCCTCCAAAACGTACCCGCATCCAAAGATCGAGTACATGGTCTTGGACATCGTAGGAGATGTGGAAGGATTCGTACGTGACCAGGGCCAGTTCCAGAGGGTCTACTCATTTTCTATGTTGCATTGGGTCAAAGACAAGCGTGTGGCTATGCGCAACTTCGAAACACTGCTCGCTCCTGGTGGAGAGCTCTTCCTGGTCATGCTAGGAGCCTCCCTCATACATGATCTGTACAAGGAGATGATGGAATCAACCCGCTTTGCAGAGTATCACCACGTAGGTGATCAGAGCGTTTTGTATTTCTGTTTTAAGAATAATAGATAATAATATATTCTTTTAAAGAGAAAGGAAATGCGCAGGGTCCCATTTTTTTTTTTTGTGGACACATGAACGGACCTAAACCACGTCGTAATAGAGGGGAGGAAAGTGGGAGTGACAGCGGGGAGAAAGCGAGCAGTAGTGGAGGGCTTCCGAGTAATTTAGGCCACCTAGTTATCTTCAACATGAACGGACTTGATAAGGGCGGCTGCTACTGGCCCCACGGTGTTGTCACTGCCTGGTATTGGCTGGCAATTGGTAATTGGCTGGTATTGGCAATTGGCTGGTATGTCACAGCCAATTGCGGGGGCGGGCTGGCCTGCCACCGAAGGTTGTACCTGTTGTAGCCTATCATTACACCCGTCACCGCTTCGGTGGTAGATGACGGCCGTTGTGAGGCGCGTCTCTCTCTTCCCACTTTTCTCTTTCTTTCTTTCGTTCTTTGTTTTTTTTATTTTCTCTTTTGTGTGCACGAAGCAGCGGAGGTGGTTGTTGTAGCTGTAGGAATAAGGAAAAGAAAATGTCCGGGCCTGCTACTGGCTCTGTAGCTGAACCATCGCCTCCGCTTGATTGATTGATTTATAGGAAGGGAAAGGGGCGCTAACTGTCTCACTGTTTACTCTGCCTGATTGAATTATAGGAAGGGAAAGGCGCGGTAAATGTCTCACTTGTTTGCTGTGGACACTTCAACCGCGCCGTAATGGAAGAGAAGAAGGTGGGAGTGAAACTGGAAAGAGGGAAAGAGGAGCCGAAGTGGAGGGATACGGAGTAATTTCGACCACCTGGGGATCTTTAACGTACACTGACATCGCACGGCACACGGACACCTCTTTGTCGTGAGTACAGAAGAGAAAAATAGAGAGGAAAGTAAAAGAAGAGAGAGAGAAAGACGCGCTGCAACAAACGCCATCCCCCACCGAAGCGGTATTGGGTGAAATGACGGCCTACAACAGATAATAATTCACCGTGGCTTAGCTGTAGTTAAGCCTAGGAGGTAGCGAAAGCAAGAGTGGCGAAGTATCTCCAATGGAAGACGTCAACACCTGTTAGGGTACCCCGATGCGTGCGTCCCTCTCCGCCGCTCCGCGAGGACGCGCATCGAGGCTCCCTACCACCTGTTAGACTACAGCGCACCTAGTGGGAGAAGAGCGAAACACCCGGCGTGGCCATAAGCCAAGCTACGTCCTTGTTGTTGTTGTGGCTGTAGAAAAAAGGAAAAGAAGGTGCCGGGCCTGCTTCTGGCTCTGTAGCTGAGCCATCTCTGCTGCCTCGTGCGGACAGAAGAAAAAAAATAGAAAAGAAATAAATTACCGACGATTACGTTACTTCCTAATGCGAAATTTGAGCGCAGTAAATAAGCTGTTTCACCTTTTCGATAGATTGAGGCAAAGAAATCGAGCAACACATGTATGCGCTATCAGAGAATTTTTTTTTTATTTTTCACACGTATTCCTTTAACAAAGACTCCACTAACAGTTCTTGACAGTCATGAAGGAAGCTTTGTGGTCGGAGAAATAGACTGATATATGTTCGACTTGGTACACCAATGCTTGATTCTCAAAGACGAGATCTATACAAGTGCCTCGCGAGGTTGGCACAGCCGTGGGACGCGTTACGAGCGAGAGGAACGGGATACGAAGAGGCATCCGTGTGCTGTGCGATGTCAGCGCACGTTAAAGATCCCAAGGTGGTCGAAATTACTCCGTAGCGCTCCACTACGACTCCTCTTTCTCTCTTTCCACTTTCACTCTCGCCTTCCTCCCTTCCCTTACGGCTTGGTTGCGGTGTCCACAGAAAACAAGTGAGACAGTTACCGCGCCTTTCCCTTCCTATAAAAAATAAATCGGTTTTTCTATGCGGTCATGCCCCGCCGGGGTGGTACAGTGGTAGGACGCCCGACTACTGTCTGGAATACCCGGGTTCGAACCCGACCTCGGCGGCTGCGTTTCGATGGAGGCGAAACGAAGAGGCGTCCGTGTGCTGTGCGATGTCAGCGCACGTTAAAGATCCCCAAGTGATCGAAATTACTCCGTAGCTCTCCACTACGGCTCCTCTTTCTCTCTTTACACTAGACCTAGACCTAGACAGGAAAACCTAGACAGGAAAAGTAGAAAGGTAGGCTTGAAAATCAATATGCAGAAGACTAAGGTAATGTTCAACAGCCTCGGGAAGGAATAGCAGTTTACATTAGGTAGCGAAATACTGGAAGTACTAGGCGAATATGTCTACTTAGGACAGGTAGTAACCGCAGATCTGGACCACGAAAAGGAAATAACAAGACGAATAAGATTGGGATGGAGCGCATTTGGCAAGCACTCGCAGATTATGACTAGCAGCTTACCGGTATCGCTCAAGAGGAAAGTACACAACAGTTGCATCTTGCCTGTACTCACCTATAGGGCTGAAACGTGGAGGCTAACGAAGAGAGTTCTATGTAAGTTGAGGACAACCTAGAGGGCTATGGAACGAAACATGGTAGGGGTAACATTAAGAGATAGAAAGCTTGCAGAGTGGGTCAGAGAAATAACTCAAGTTACCAACATTCTAGTAGAAATTAAGAAGAAGAAATGGATATGGGCAGGACATGTAGTGCGAAGAGAGGATAACCGATGGTCGCTGAGGGTAACAAACCGGATTCCAAGGGAAGGAAAGCGTAGCAGGGGGCGGCAGAATGTTAAGTGGGCGGATGAGATTAAGAAGTGCGCAGGGGTCAAGTGGATGCAGCTAGCACAGAACCGGGTTAAGTGGAGAAATATGGAAGAGGCCTTTGCCTTGCAGTGGGTATAATAAGGATGATGATGATGATGATGACAGGCCTGTAACATGTTTCGGGCTACAAAAATTTAATAGGTTTTACAGATACTCCATTGCACGAGTAAATACATCCAATGCTTTCACCGAACATTTGCAAGATTGATATGGTACTGCAGGTTTGAGTCTATGCGGGGCGATAACCTATTCAGGCCTGTTTCTGCTGGCGTACCAGGTTTGACACATTTTTATGTCAGACAGTTAGTTGCTCGTTTTTTCTTCTTGTGTAATAGCTCCCATTCAATTACCAGAGCATCCCTGCTAACTAACTTTGTGCACCTTTCCAACTTACTGGTATCTTCCAATTTTACCGATCGGTCCTCATTTGGTTTTATAGAGGAAGTTTATGATTGATTGTGTTTTCTGGCAGTTCGCTTTTTAACGAGTACTTATTCTCTGTTTCATGGAAAACGTATTACAAAAAATTGATATCTATGTTGTTTCCGCCTCCCTTATATCGTTCACTCAATTCTAATTGGATGGGGGACAAAGTGGTAAAAAGGGTGCGCAAAATTGCAATCTCGCCTTCTACTAAAACGTTTTTATTGAAACTTCTGCCTGTTACAGTGTGGCTTGACAAAAAATATTTTCGTTTCTTCAGTTACCTGTCGGCTTTGTGATCCACCTGAAACGATCGAACAGTGTTTTATTGCCTGAGAAGATCCAATATTATTTTGTGACGTTCTGCAAAGAACACTGAAGAAAGACTTTATTTTGAATTCCCACAGTGTTTGTAACTTGATGGCAACCAAACATCACCAAGAACCCTTTGACACGATTTTGCTGCTTGGACTGCACAACCCGCTGTATGTTAAATCGGAATGTTGAGTCTCTCGTTTTTCCCAGTACTCATTTCGGCCAGATAGATGGTGCACCAGCTTACAGACATTTACGGAGATAGTGGCTATCAACCGGACAGGCTGCCATTGTTGATGTGTTGTCTTTCCTTGCCACCATTTTAGTGAACTTGTGCTAAGTTGTGTTGTTTAATGTTGCATGTTTCAATTGAACTTTTAACCTACAGGCTGATTACATTGTATATAATGTATAATTCCTGAATTTGAAGGAATGTAATAAATATTCTGCTGAAAGAAAAGCAGCATTTCACGACCCGGCATATGGCACAGGGGTAGGCGCTCGGCTGGGGATCCAAGGGATGGAGGTTCGATTTCCAGATGGAGTCTAATTTTGTTTTCATGAGGAGGAGTTGCACAACTCTTAAGCGTTGCTAGGTAACGCCGGCAGAGCTTGGCGAGGAGGCTGCGCTGCTGGCTTTGGCAGTGACGTCACGGCATACTGCGTACCTCATGCGACATACGCGAAGCTCGGCTCTGACCCTCGTAGCAAAGCTTTTCACTTCAAAATGGGTGGTGGTGGTAAAATCTAAATCTCTAGCAGATACAGGATAGGCGTCAACATATCCGCCTACAGGATGGTCTGGAGTCCTTCGACCCGGGTGGCGTGTTCGGCCAGTCTGATTACACTTGGCTAGGAAGGAAGAAAAAAACTTTATTTAGCCCTAAATTACTTGGTGCTGTTTGGGCCGTCTTCAGAGATGTCTGCTTCTTGAATCCACAAGTGTCTCCGTCGACCTCGTCCACTTCTGCACAATGTTCGGTTGCCCTCAATCCAGGGCTCCGCTGACTATTGCCGCCCGTTGGGCCCGCTGTACCAGACCTTGTGGTCTTCGCAGCGGTCGCTGGACAGCAGTCTCCCATTGCTCCGCACTCGTGTTTCGAATTTTGGGGACAATATTTATGTTGACAGGCCCATGTGATGTAATATAGTGTTGGTCTTCTATCGCACCTACACATACTAAACAAAATACGCCCTGCACCTGGCTAAGTTTCAGAGTGTCAGCTTAAATGTTGAGAACCCAAAACTATTGCGTTTTTCACTGTTTATTTTTATATATTTTATTTCTGGACACGCCAATATCATATATAGCAGATCCGCCTTATCCTGGCAAAGTTGCACTTCTCAGCATTTTTCCGGGTACTACAGACTTAGGGTAGCAGGGTTCGGAAAAGTCCTTCTGTGTAAGCGCCTCCAAATGTTTTCTTGGATCTGATTTAGTGTCCTATCTGGCGGTGGGTTTTCTAACCTGTTTAGCCGATAGTGCCCAGTAATCTTTTTGTAACTGACTAGCCTGTCGCTGCTAAGAGTATATTGTGGATCAGAGCCTATCCAGAAAGTGAGACCACGGGAAAGCTTATGAGCTCCATCATTTCCCTGAAACTGGGTTTGGGCTAATGCCCACATAACCCAATTATTCTGTCATCCTGACATGCTCTCAGTATCCTTATTCCTGTAGAGAGACCCTTTCCTTGGGATAATTGCATATCGCTGTTTTCGAATAACTTATAATTGTAGTAGCCATTGTCCCTGCTATTTCAGGGCCAGTCGCCACCTCTTCAGCCGTGTCAGCTAAGCTCTTCCTAACCGAACCGCTTATTCTTAGATTTTGCTCATCCGACACTACCTCAACCATAACATGTCTGTCCTCATACACGGCGGCGTCGACATAGACCACATCCTGTCATCCTTTTGTTGGCTTTCTTCCCTTAGAGACCCGTCCGGCCACCTCGCACGATCGGCTCTCCGCCTTCAGGAATGTGACATCCGCGTTATATATCGCTCTGGCCGTAAACATATGGACGCCGACGCTCTGTCTCGCTCTCCCCTCTCCAACGAACCTGCGGGCTCCACGGCGGCTGATCCCGTCCTCTCGTCTCTAACCATCGCTGATAAGCCTGCGGAGCAGTGCAAAGACCCTTGGCTAGCATCTCTTATCGACATCGTGTCCACTTCTAACGCTGCTGCGCCTTCTCGGACTTTACGCCTTCAAGCACCACACTTTGCCCTACGAGACGGTCTTCTCTACCGCCGCAATTATGCTGATAAAGGTGCAATCCTCTCTTCACTGGCAGTGCGGAGCGACAAATCGTTAAATGACGTCATAACTTTTCGTAATCGTCGGCAAAGTCGCTCATGAATCAGACACTGCAGCACCCGTATCGACCAGCACATATACAGACAGACCATTGATAGAGATCCATATAACGTTCGTGGGCAAAATATGAGGCCTTGAGCTTTTCGCAGAGAACGCAGTTCTCGCCTCAGGAACCGCGGAACTTAGTTTCCCGCGTCAGCAGGGGCTGGTCGCCGGCAAATTGGTGACAGTGACCTGCAACGTGGAGAAGGAGAACGATGGGTCGTATATGAACGCTGTTCGGCGGCGTATGCAGGCGAAGCGGGAGCAGAACGAAACAACGGTGGGGAGTATGCCGAAGAAGCAGGTTCTGGATGCGCAGCCATGCGACGACGGCATCGACGGGCCACATGTCCAGGGCAACCACAGTAGTAGCAAATTGGGCGTTTGTTTGAAGTGCGCCACGGGTTGTAATAGCGCAGAGTCGCAGGATGAAGCGGAGCCGTCTGAGGAAGCGGTGTGTAGCGGAGGGCAGGCTGCATGGGTGGTACAGAAGTTTGGCTATACTGTACAAGTGCTGCGGCATATGTCGATGGAGCGACGGCAAGAGCTTCAGGAAGCCTGGAAGTACTTCTGCGACTTGTTCGCGGATAACTTGCTGCAACTTTGGCACCAAAGGAGAGGAAGCGTCAGGACGATGGGGAACGAGGGACAGTTGACGGGCAACTTTTTCTCTTACAAACTGCTTTATTTGGGGCAGCGAGGAGGACTGTTCTGCGTCAGGTTTTAGACTTTAAGAATGTCCTGGTGTGAGAGCGAGGAACGAGTGATTTTGCGGCGCTTGTGTAATTCCTCAAACTTTTGGCAAGCAGTGATTACGTCGACGACGGTTGCTGGATTTTGACCAGAGCATCTGGAACGCGTCGTCGTCTATTCCCTGTAAAATAGACCAGTCTTGGCATGTTCTGTCATTGAAGTGTCCACGCGCTTGCAGATGTCTACAATATCTTCAATATAGCTTGTAAAGTTCTTGCAAGGTAGCTGGGCACGGCCGCGCAAGCGTTGCTCAGCGCGCAGCTTGCGCACTGCAGGCCTGCCGAAGATATCGGAAAAAGTGGTCTTGATAGCAGACCACGATGAGATATCAGCCTCGTGGTTGCGGAACCACAGGTTGGCAACGTCGGTTAAGTAGAATATGACGTTATTTAATTTGAGCCCGTCGTCCCATTTGTTGTGAGTACTGAGCCGCTCATATGAGGAAAGCAAATCTTCTACGGCGTGGTCGCCGGTTCCGCCTAAGATTGGAGGGTCCCGTTGGCGCAAAGCTCCAGTGCAGAAGACGGGGGACGAGGAGCTGGTTGTACTAGGGGTGGTTGCGTCGGTCATGGCTGTTGTTGGTTGTGTGCGGCTGCGAAGCTCCAGGGCGGACGGAAATCCTCACCTCCACCAAGTGAAAAGGGTTTTACTTATGATTCAACAGGGAGTATAGCCCTCTGTAAGCTGCACGGCGAACAGCATAATCACACAGTTCATCAAGGCACAAAACCAGAGAGCTCGAGCAGCGCAGCGGCACTTCGTCGTCCTCTTCCTCCTCTTCGTGAATCCGCTATTCGTTCACTGCACTTTATATATCGTCTACAGCGTTTCCGCCCTTTTCTTCTTTCTTTCCTGGTGATGCTCTGGTTGCATATTTGTGGCAGCGGGAGGATTTTCACTCGCTTCCTGGCGTCTATCGGGACATCTTTCTTTTGGCTTTTGTGTCGAATGCCTAGTTTTAGCAGTATGCTTCTTCCCGTCCGGGTCTTTGATAGTCTTTCGTAAAGAGATTTGGTTGGCCTCTATCACCTCTTCGAGTGTATTGTGCACCCCCAGAATCATTAGCCGGTTTGTGGACGTAGTGTAGGGTAGACCAACGGCTGTGCTTATGCTCTTCCTTATGATTGCTTCAATCTTAGCCTTCTCGAAGTTCTCAACGTGCAAGTGCGAAACTGCGTAGATGATCTTGCTGATGACAAACACATGTACAAGTCTTAGGATATTTGCTTCTCGCATACCCGACTTGCGATTTGTGATGCGTCTAATCAGACCTATCGTTCCTTGATCGCAGCCTTCGAGTTTCTTATAGCTTCTCCCTGACGATCATTTTCCTGCAGCCACATACCTAGGATTCTAATCTTGTTCACGCTGGGGATAGGAGCTCCGTCTGCCTTTAGTTCAATTTTCGGTTGTTATTTGTCCAATTCTTTGCGGGGTGGCTGGTGCACAAGCATCTCTCACTTTTCGGGAGAGCATTTCAGGCCTCTAGGGGTTACGTATTCTTCAACAGTTCTCACAGCTGCCTGTAGAATGGCTTTAATTTGTCCATCACTACCTCCAGTGGTTCAGAATGTGATGTCGTCTACGTAGAGGCTATGGCTTGCCCCTCAATTTCTTTTAGCTTTGATGGAAGCTTAATGGGCTTACGTTCGCAGTGGATACAGCTAGCAAAGAAGCGGGTTAATTGGAGAAATCTGGGAGAGGCCTTCGCCCTGCAGTGTGTATAGTCAGTCTGATGATGATGATGAGTGCAAGATTGAAGAGCTGGGGTGAGAGGACTGAGCCCTGGAGTGTTTCTCTGCTGTCCAGTGTAAATGTGTCCAATTTGGGTTCTTGGATGGTTGCTTCTCGCTTTGTGTGGAACGTTCCTTAAGAAGTTGTACGTTTTCTGAGCTACACCAAGATCTTGTAGGTTTTCAAGTGTTGCTTCGTGTTTGACGTTATCGAAGGGCTGTGCTAAGTCCAGGCCCAGGATAACTCTCGTGCCTGTAGTGTGCGCTTCAAAGACCTGGTGTTCGATTTGCAGCATAATATCCTGGGTCGACAGACCAGGCCTGAAGCCAATCATAGAGTTTGGGTAGAGTCATTTGTCTTCCATGTATCTGTTAAGTCTTGTCAGGATGATGTGTTCCATGAGTTTCCCCACGCACGATGTCAAAGAAATGGGCCTTAAATTTTTAGTCTTTTGCTTTTTAGAAGAACGGCTGATTTGGCGAGTTGGTGAACCATGATGGACAGTAATATACGTGCGCAAAAAGACGAGACAAAGAGGAGAAGTGGAAAACGACGGCACACGCACGTGGTGAGAAAAAGAGATGACCATGCTGCACAATCGATAGTGCGTCGGCAGTTTTCAGCACGTGCGTGTGATGGGGGGAATTTCATGTGCTGATATATATTTTTATAAATTTTGACTATGCGCATATGGGTACAACAAGTGTGTGTACATATATATGCTCTTCCGTTCTTCGATTAAATAAGTTGTCAGTTCTGCGCCGTCGTTGTCCACTTCTCCTCTTTGTCTCGTCTTTTTGCGCACGTATATTACTGTTGCTTTTTGCCGTGTTTGGGGATCATGACGATCTGGGCTGTTTTCCATGTGGTCGGAAGTCGTTCTAGTATCCAGCAATCTTGCATGTATCTTGCGAGGACAGCGATTGTGTCGTCGTTCAGTTTTCACAGCATTTTGTTGCTGAGTCCATCTGGCCCCCTGCTGACTTTGCTTTGAGGCGAGCAATTTCCGCCCTGAGTCCTGTTTCTTCTGTGGGTCTATCGAGGACCAGGTTTGACAATCCTAGGTAGTCTGGCAGTGCTTCAGGCCCAGGTTTACCCATATAGCGTCCCTGTAATTCTTCAGGGAGCTCCTTTCCGTCCCGTCGTATGGGTGGACAATCTTTTAAATGTTTTGCTTCGGCGCTTACTTGAAACCTTCCGGTTCCAATAGGCAGCGTAGCAGCAGCCATGTTGTTGCTAGTCCTGTGGATCTTTCAATGCTATTGCATGTAGATTCCCAATTTTGTCTACATAGCAGAGGTGCATATTCTTCTATTTGTCTGAGGAGCATAAGTGCATAAGACGGCTGTCCACTTCATCGAGACCTGCTTCTTCGGTAACCTCTAGGGTTGCTTTTTTAGCATTTGCACGAAGCACTTTTGGTCACTCTTCTATATTTGTGATTTTTCCGTTTTCTATTTAGCTTCTGATTTCCCTGAAGGTTTCTCACTGCTCTAGAGTAGCCTTCTTGCCTTTGATTCTTCGCGGTCCTCCTTCCGCCACAGTTTCGATAATGTTACGGTCCCTGCCAAGGTTCTCTTGAGTGTTACACCATGTGGGGTCTTCACATGGCTAAGAAAGGTCAAATCCGGAGAAATGTCCTCTGTGCCGCTGTTTCCACTTCCTGTAGGATTCTTAGAATCCGTTAACAGCGTTAACCCTACCAGTTGCGCGTCTTGCCAGATCTTCTTGCTTGTAGCCCCACGCTGGTTGTGCCGCGTTAGTCTCCTACCCCGATCAGAGCTTGGTTGTTGGCAATTTTCAGTCTTTTGGAATAATGTGCTGAAGTTTTCCTTTCTCTGCCGCCGAGTGCTGTATACATTCATGATTAAAAAGCGTCCTTCTGTCTTCTTCTTTGGTATGAACTCGACGAGGACGTGGTAAATGTTTTTAACCTCCGTGTCATGCCTAATTGGGGTTATGTTTCTCTTGACTAGTGTAGCCACCCGCGGTTTCTCCCCTTCCGTACAGAAAACTCGATATCCCGTTATCTTTGCTTAAATGCTAACTTCTTTTAACGTGATTGATTCCGGATTGTAATTTTCACTAAGGAGTTGCTGCAGAACTGCCCTTTTAAGGCGATATCCGCTGAAAATCCACTGCCAAACAGCATGCCTGTTACTTTTAATGCCACGGCGAAATCGCTCCCTTGCGGCCATTGTAGCTTTCGCTACAAAATAACTAGACCGACGTCGCCCAGTACACGCCCCTTATGAAAATGGAATTTGCCTTTTTACTTCCTTTGTTTCTCCTTTTTGCTTCCTGAACAGCCTTCCTATAGACTTTTCCTTTCTTTTGACTAAAGGAAGTTTCCTTTGAACTCACCTTGTTGAGACTTTCCTTTCTTTTGACAGAAGGAAGCTCATTTTTAAACTGGCTCTCTTTGACAATACCAATAATGACTTTCCTTCGTTTGTCCTCAAGTAAAGAGGAAGTAAGTTCGCTTTAGTCTTTATGCATCATAACCTTCTTTTTTTGTTCTTAAGTGAAAACATACGAAGCTCATTCTTTCCAGCTCTACTTCTCGTTTTTTTCTTTCATGTTTATCACTTGCACTTTTTTAACTTCTGAACTTTTTAGAATAAACCAATCATACATTTATCAAAATATACACAATCGCATTCGTTTCTTTGCTGTGCAAGTAAACATCATTTTCATTTTTTTTTCATTTTTTTTTAATCCATGCTTTTTTTTTTCATGCGCTAGATCTTATTTTTAGCGCGAGTTTCTTCTTAGTCACCACACAAGGACTAAGAATATTCACCCCTTCCTCCCTTTGTCCTTAAGTGTAAAGATAACTTTCTTTTCATGCATTTCTTGTGCTTATTTTTGTGTGTGTGTGGCATTACTTGGTCTATGTCTTGCCCCTCTGATTTTTTTTTTTTTTTACATAAAATATAACACATTCAAGAATTTTCATACATGTTAAAGAATGCCAGGTGGTTCAAGTTCATCGCTTTCGCAGCCCGCTGCTTCGATGGCGATGCATGCTCGAGACGGCGTCTACATCTGTGACCGCTGCTTCAGCACTCTGACACGGTACGCAACGAAGCTCGGCGTAGGGCTGGCAGGGTTCTTCAGTATTTGGGTCGGCACTGCAGCCTGGCAACGCTTGGCTCGCAGCGACGCTGTTAGCAAGCGCGGCCTGCTTCCGTCGTGATTTAGTGCACCTCGGTACGGCGCGGCGTTGAAGTCGCGCAAGTACGCTTTTACCGTGGTGGCACTTCCAGTGCGTGCGACAGGTAGGCGACGGGTAGGCGGTTATCGCAGCACCATCGATAACGGCTTCAAAAGCCTGCGGTTAAATGCACTTCACGATATGCCTAGTGCCGGATGTCACACTATTCACGAAAGTCAAGCTCGTTTACCTCCTATCACAGTTTAAAGACCAGCAATTAATACGTCGGCGACGTCGGTACCATCGTGCACAAGAAGCCCACGCAGCCGAGGTTACCAAGTACTGCCAGTAAAACCAACGTTCTCAGGTTGAGTAAAACCAATGAAGATTGACACGCACCACAAGAATTCCGCTTCAAAAAAAAGAGCGCTGCTGTTGCTAGTGACAATAATTTGCTTAAATTATTTGTGTTTGTTACGCATCACATATCATTAGTAAAAAAACAAACTCTTAAGGTTGTTTTTAATCATATTTTTATTTTAAAAGTTTGTTAAATTTGCAAAAGTGAATTTAAAATTTTTATTCGTTCGAAATGGCGCTTGAGACTCGCTATCGTTTTCGTGAGAACAGCCGGCGGCATACTTCACTATATATTTCATGACTATAGGAAGTTGATTGTTCGCGTTCGTTGTGTTCGTCGTGTTTTCACAGCGTGAGTAGTGCAAATGGCCGATCACGTCTTGGTTAAATGGGCGATCGCTCAAAAGTGGTACGCATACCCCGTAAGAAACCTACAATCAAAAGAACTGCAGGCGAAACTGGTCGATAATCCAAAATACTGGAAGATTATTCTGAACCAAGGAGTACTACATGTCCAATGGAAGGAGGGGTTGTACTCTCCTGCGTTCAGCCTCGGAGTGGGTAAGTATTCAAACGTCTCTTGTCTCTTTTCGTTTTCGTAATAATGTTCACCGGTGAAAACACCTTCCTTTGCTACTCGCGGTGAGTCGTGTCGCGAAGTCGTTTACATGCCCGCATTACGACCGCATTGTGTTAACCGGCAGGTGACAGTAGTGCACATGGTGCACGGGGTAGACAGACAGGTGATTCCGGGAATTACGTGAAATGATAAAAAAAAAAAGCCTAATGAACAGAATTTGCGGAAATAAGAAGTAGAATAAACGCGCCTGCTGTCGTTACGTGGACCTGATTCTCCCTGTTTACACAGCAAATGGCATTTCTAGGTGTTTCGTGATAACAGGAGTAGGCTTCCAATTTGGGCTCCGAAAAAAAAAAAAAAAAAAAAGCTGTTCTTACTGTTGCCTCGATACGGTGCGGCATAGAGAATGGCAGCTCCTTGATTATTGAAGCTGATTTAGAACAAGTTTTAAAGATGCCCAGGGTGCTCGTTCCGAGACAACTGGTAGTGTAGCAGCGAAATGGACGCTTTCACTGCTGCAGGCGACTGAACTTTAAGCAGATAAAAGCGCCCAACGTTTTGTCGCATTCATTTATTTTCATGTTCATTTCTTTGTTTCTTTTTATTGAAGCATCAAACATGCTTCCTTTCTTCGCTACCAGCCTTTCTCCAGATTTCGCGCAGAGAGAGAAAACTTTATTTCAAACAGAAATAAAAAAGGAAAACAAAAGAAGTGTGTGTGTGTGGGGGGGGGGGTGCAGTGCATGTAGTCGCCATTCCAAGACCGCAGTGGCCTGGGCTGCCGCTTTTGCCTGAGTTACCAGACTACGCTGGGTCGCTAGGTCAGAGCGTAGCAAGGCAAGCAGTGATATCAGTTACCAACAGCATGATGCTTAGTGGGTGGAACAGGACGAAAAGACGAAGCACACACGAAGAGAGTGTGTTTCGTCTTTTCGCGCTGTTCCACCGACTATGCAATTGCACCAACTCGCCCAACTGTCCATCCTACTTCAAAGCATAATGCTGCAATGATTTTTAGCTGCCGATCTAAAAGTTGCTCCCAGTGCATGGGGTACGGCCAACAGGTGGAAGAGCACCGCTCTGTCCACTTCATTTTCAATGCTGCCGTTGCGCTTTGCCACAAGTTCAGGACGAGGTTGTCTGCCACGGGATCACGTGGTCCCTTTCATAAAGCTCACGACTGTACCTGGGTACAATCCCAGCATTCATGGCCGCATCTCAGTGGAGGTGAAATGCAAGTTGACTGTGTACTGTATGATGTCATTTGCACATTAAGAAACCCCAGGTGAGCCCACCACTACGGCATCCCTCACAGCTATAGCTTAAGTCGCTTTGGGACATAAAACACCATGAACCTACCATAAAGCAGAGTGGCTACATTTCACGGTATGCGTGGGAGCTCAAACTGTTTTTCTGGAAATGCATCCTTTGTTTGTCCACTACTGCTCAAGTGGGCATTCTGCCCACTTGAGCAGTAGTAATGCTGGATGGTGTCAGCTCGCAGTTAAACATTACCGTGTCCTTTTATGTGCCAAGGTTTGCTCAAGGGCTAATGTTCCTCCTTAAGAAGTGTTGCTTTGAACCCTAAACAGTGTCCATGCTACGTTTCTCTTGTCAGTGGTCTTCATTTGGTCACTATTTTGCTAATCTCATGTGTGGAACCAGATATCTGCACAATGCGTTATACTGAATAATTTTTGTAGGATGCATTTGACTGCAAATACAATTTAGTGAATAGACCTTGCCACATGTCGTTTTGCAGGAAAACTGCAGCTGTGACAAAATGTCTAGGCCAACAGATGCAAAAAAGAGAGTCCTGGAGCTTGAGGATGAAGTGGAGTCTGCAAAAAAAAAAAAGAATGAAGAAATATAAGGCCGCAAGAGATGAAGCACGTCATATGCTTGGTATGTGATCGCTTTTTTCTGAAGCCATTGGAATGCTGATCTCCATTGCTATGAAACTGAAATTATTTGCTGTGTCACCAGATGCTATGTAAAGCATAACAAATTCAAGTGCTAACTCTTAAATGAATAAGACCTCTTGGTCTGTAGCACGTCCTAGTAAAAGCACCAGTAAGATTATGTTGCTGCAATAAGGTTCCCCCTACACTGAGGATTAGGATTGGTGTTCTTCCTGTAGTTGTCTTTGCAACACATTATAGGTGGTGTACAGCAGTGCTCAGCTACACCGTGGCGCTGCTGCATGACGCCACCAACCACCATGCTTGCAGTGCATGTAGCAGATGAACTGCTGCCACTCCTGCTCTGCAAGCATGCTTTGTTTGTGTTACAGTGACTTGCGTGTCACATGTCATTGCTTGGGATCGGTATGCATCTGAGATTGAGCCTGTTGTCGTATGTGATAGCTAAACAAATGCCACTCAAGGTGAGCACCTGTGCTGGTTAGTGCTGCTCAAGCCGAGGCCGAAAAACAGGCGCGGGATCGGGTTCCTTTCTGTTCTGGAGTGGTCGGTGACAACAACGCTCCAGTGAACCCGGAGAGCTGCATTAGGTTCAAACACATTCACGGGGTATAAGTTGTAGCCAGATGGCTGCGGCAGGTCTGTGGTGCTCTTGCGTTACTGTGGACGGCGTATCTGAATGGAACCCTTGATTCCCTCAGATTTTAACCTCGGAGTCTCCTGCAAATGATGAGGTGTATCTAGAATGAGCGCAGGAGGGACACCAAAAAATCTAAATTTTTATGAAATTATCATATGTGGCCTCGTCCTGTCTTGGACCTTGGAGTCCTTATGGCATGCGCTTCATTTTCCTGTGCCATTTTGGTCACTTAGGTGTTGTTTTTTTTTCACAACAGGAAATTTATGCTTGTCCAAGCTCGGCACCTGGCTCAGCAATCTGCCTAACTTAACTCGGTCACTACACCATGTTAGCAAATGTCGACACGTAAGACAGGCACGAGATAAGTGAAGCATGGGCTATCGAGTATCAGCTACACACTCGAGTGTCAGCCTTTGTCCAAATGTATGGCGTATTGCTGCCGCCATACATGTATATTGCATGCTGACCTCTTCAAGGCCCTTGCTACCGACAAACTGTTTGAGGGATGTGATTTGACTAACTTCTGTTAAAGCGCTCACAGCTATCTCGGCATCATCATCCGCACCCATGAATTCATTCTAAGCAATAGCAGCTCCCGTCAGTTGCACTGTAGTTACAATGTCCTCCGCAGTTAATTCAATCCAGGCATTTTCACAACGAACAAAGAGATCAGAAGTGGGATGTCAGCATTGGCTTCATCAATTGCTATCAGCATCCCCTAGATTATGTACCGCTGATAGGGCGCCTTGAGTGCCGAGTGATGCCAGTGTCTAGCAGCTAAATTTTGAATGGCGCATTTGGTGACAGAAAAGGGTTGGTCATGCAGTCAAGGGCAAAGAAAAGGCTTTTCTCCTGTGGTGAATGTTACATGGGCTGCTGCTGCTAGTGATGAAATAGTATGTTTTGTTTCAGCTTTCCTTTTTTTTTTCTTTTTCAGATGTTGCTGAGCTGGTCAATAAGCTGACGGAATCCGTTAATAATGCTGCGTGTACAACACAAGCAGTTGTGCCGCCAACCGAGGCTCAGGTTAGTTGCTTTAGTCTAGTGTCTGCATGGTTGTCCTCATTACTGCCTTTCTCGATGAAACTTTTTTAAGGGTCACACAAGAACTTGGTTCTAGCTTTATGATAGCACTGCCACAAGTCATGCACTTCCATTGAGAAGTGTGCAGGGATAGGGAAACGAGGAGCTCATTATCCATGTGAATGAAGTCAGCAGTCACTGACTTCAGAGATAGGCAAGAAGCAATGCTCTTTATGATTGATTGGCTTGTAGGGTTTAATGTCCAAAGCGACTCAGGCTATGAGAGATACTGTAGTGCAAGGCTCTGGAAATTTCGACCACCTGGGGTTCTTTAACGTGCACCGACAACACAGAGCACACGGGCACCTTGCGTTTCGGCTCCACTGAAAAGCGGCTGCCGTGGCCGGGATGCTCTTGATGAGGCTGGGCTCACAGACTGCATAATTAGTAGCATAATGATATTTTAAATGAATGTTAATTTAATAGAAACGACAAAAGACACAGTGCTATTTTCTTAAATTCGTCAAAACAACCACGAAAAAAAAATCCCAACTGCTTCCTTTCATTTTAGTGACTGTTACTTCATTCGTGTGTACATTGATTTGGAAGAGTTTTTGTGAAAGCTGTAGTGATCGGAAGTGCAAGGTTACTTTTGTTTACGCTTCCTGTTGAGCATACTTCGCTTGGGTTATAGCAAAGCCCTTTTCATCAGAAAAGAGATTTCAATTAGCTTGTTTAATATTCAGCAATTTCTTAGGTTATCGATCTCGGAAGGCCATCTTTTTGCTCTACAACTCGAATGACGCAGCTAGTGCTACTCTAATCAGTCATTTTAGCGACTTGGGCCAGTCATCATGGTATTCAAGCTAATGTGCAGATAATCCACTTGCACCTGACAGCCACCTGCAATGTCACTCTGGCAAGTCAATGACAATTAACCACCATGGTATTGCCAGTAGGGTCTCCTTTGAGAAGAAGTTGTGGCTTCTTAAGCTGATCCAGCAATAGTTCAATTTCACTTTAACCCCTCGAGCACTATTATTTCGAGATTTCTAGCTAAAATTGCTTAAAATTACGATATCGTTAAAGGCCCCATTACATGAAAATTTGTTGTCTGTGTTGTGAGTGAAACATCAAGAGCATGGCGCTGGCAAGTGGCATGGCCGAACACACATTCTTCGATGATTTGTGTGGCTTAACGAGACCACATGATATCCAAAAGTTAGGAGGCGCTGCTAACTCCGGTCGTTCATTTGAGGTGGGAAGGTGAAATACGAATCAACATTCCAGTGCTCTTCAATGCTGAGTCAGGCTTGCTACACCTAGGCTACGCAGACATGCTGATACAGCTTGGTTAAAGCAGGGCTTTATATGTTGGGTGGTCGCCTACACTGGTCGCATCATACCCTTAGAGGCGGAGCTTAAGTGTCCCTTTGGTTTTTATTTTTACTGCTGGTTTCTATTGGTAGTGTAATAAAAAAGGAGGTATCCGAGACAAAAATATTTGAACCAGAAACTAAGTCAAATGAGCGCAGTGACGTTTATTGCTCATTACGTGAAAAATCAACTGCCCGCCAATAAGCAGAAATCTAGTCGAGTAACATATAGCGAGGTAACTGGAAATGTTTTACAACGGACGACCAAGAATGGAAGCCCAGGGAGTTTCATCGGAATGTTGTCAATTTTCATTCACTGACACAGAACTCGCAATAGTATCGTCTGAGCTGTCATCTTCGTCGGAAGAACTACTCATGTCATCACTGTCGTCTTCGCCTCCCATAACAATGCAAAAATTGGTGTCTGAGCCATCTTCGGATGGCGAGGAGGGCAACGAATAAAAGCTTCTTTCCCGCGATGACGGGCCAACAGTGCATGCGTTGCCTCTACCAGGCACCATTTTTCTCATTAAGGCTGCTTAAAAGGCTTTCAAGCGGTAGAACAAAAAGCAGTTAACGGGTCAGTGGTGCCATCTGTCAAATGGCGCATGACCTAAGCCACAGAGGAGCGCTGTACTCGGCTAAAACTCTCAGGGTGAGGATCTATCCTGCAAGGACAAGCTACACTCGTCCAAAATGGCTTGAGGGCAGCTTTACAAGGACGAGCTGCTTGTCCAAAGCGCTTGAGGGGTTAAATTATGAAAGCTGCCTGTGCAAGCTGGAAACTAAATGTTGCCTCAAAGTAGCACATACAGAGCAGGGAGTGCATGCTTTTACTAAACTTTCATTGGCAGTTTTTTTAATTGGTTGAGCTTCTGATGTACGAAAAAGATGTTAGTATTTTTAAACAGGAGGTGACAATGTGGGCACTGTGCTCTGTCTAAACTGGCTTTTAATGGCCTTTGCAATGTTAATGATGACTAAATCCCTTTATTTTGTGACTTAAAATCTGTTTTTTTTTTATTGTTGAAATGCAAGCATAAATTAGGTCATTAAAAAATCTCTTATTTCTTGTTTTTTCTTCTGCTATAGCAATGCACTATTAGCGCTCAATCCTTTGCGGGGCATTATGTGCCCTCTTTTTGGCTAGTTACCTTAAATACATAGTACACAATTGTCAGGTTACGCTAATAAAAATGTTAAAAGATGTTTGGCATCATTCAAAATTAGATCAAAACACTGCTCGGGAAGGTGTCAAAAACATCCAATAGTTTTCGTATGCCTTCATTGTTGTACATGTTAAAGTACGGCTTCTTGAATGTGTATTTTTACTTGCAAACAAATGACCTTAATTATGCATTTTGGGGTTTCTTTGAATGTTCTGAAGCTGGTCTAAGTTTTTTGTTGTTTGTAAAGCCCCTTCATTTTCTTATTGCATATCAAGGAATATTGTTGTATGTTACAATGCTGGTCATAGTACTAATATTTGCTTTTTGTTCTTGCAGGTGCACATTGGCAGCAGTATTATGGTTCCGCATGAAACTCAGTGCGGGCAATCAAGCAACAAAGTTTGCGTGTAACTTGGTGCGGGTTGTGTTCTCACCCGAAGAACTGGAAGAAAGCTCACTCTATGGCCGTGTCTGCAATGCCCGCAAGGAAGAAGCTCCAAAAAAAGGCACTGGACTGCCCAAAACTGGATGCTGTTATCCGTAAGTCCTCGAGCTCATAGCCTGTGCATGTGATGCAAGAGCATTCTGAAATATTGTCCAAACAGCTGACTTTTAAGTGATGGTCAGAGCCATAATGCTTGCCTTAATGCATAATGCTGTGGTGCCTGCATGGCGCTCACACTGTCCGTGCTCTGTATATTTAATTTACAAAAACTAAGGAAGGCTGGATGGACTCTAGCTGGTTCATTAAAGTCATGCTTCTAATGTTTTTTTTTTCTTTTTGCAGACTACACCTGCTTGCTCAATGGAGTACTGGCCAAGGTGGTCACCGGCAGTTGCGCATGTTTGCACTGGGATTGTGGACAGTGATCCGATTTTTTGTCGCAGGGTCTTCGAAAGCAGGCCTAATTGCAAGGCCTAAACAGAGGAAGTACATCTATTCAAATAAATATAAGCTCATACAAACAAATGTTTCAGTCTGAACATACTTCCTTCGAACATCCACCAAATATCCCATAGTCATCATTCCTTTGAACTTCCTTTGAACTAATAATTGGCCACTGCCTGTGAACTCAACTCAAACTGACAACGGCCTGTTCACTGGGAGCTCGAAGGAAATTCACAGGAAATTCCCAGGATGGTCAGAGAAAGTTAATTCACTGTGAATTCAAAATCAGTAGCCAATTCTCAGTTCAGAGGAAGTTGCTTCCTTCTGACTTTTTTGAGTTCACATTGAACTCAAAGGATGTTCCCATTTTTATAAGGGGCACGACCCTCTTTTCGTCTCCATTGAAGCACAGCCCCCATGATCGGGCTCGATAACGGACACCCCGGTGCAGCAGTAGGTCGTCCTAACCACTGCACCGCCGTGGCGGAACTTTTAGAAACCACCTTTCCTTACATCATCTCGGTGGGCAGTCGGAGCATGCATAAAATATTCCATGAGTACTAAAATTTCTCCCATTCAAAGAAGAGTGATGTTAAGGCTGCCAAATGCGCATATTGCGCCCTCTATTCTATATGTTGACATGAAGGCGCCAAATTGTGAAATACGGGATAGACTTATCAAACTTGCATCAGAATTACTTTAACGCGAGTATTTATTCACGGGGTTAACCGGTCGCTGCATATGTTCTGCTTTGCCATCAGAAAACTTACCAGCGTTCTATATTATACTTGTGCTTTGGTTACTACATTTCCATTCTTAGATTTCGATTATCCTCAGGAAATATTTGCGCTCAGGCAGCCCATGTATACATTCAAAAAGTCGAGGAAATGAATTTTAGCAACAAATCCGAATTTTTTATTGTTAGCTAAACGGTGAATACATCATCTCGAATATAACTAAACTTTAAACTCGTATGATAAGAAACTTTCCATCCTCTGTCAATAGAGGTATGTGACAATTTTTCAGGAAAATACCATAGGTTTAGAGTAAGCCATCGGTTCTCCTGCAGTAAAGAAACGCGCTGTTAATAAAACTCGAATGTAAAAAAAAAGGATAATCACTTTGTTTGATGTACAAATACATGCAGCATTTTTTGGTTTTACCTTCTCTTTTACATATTTATGTACAGAATCATTTCCATTCTCCACAAGCTAACCGCCATCTCCTCGCAGTTGTCTTTACTAATACTAGCTATCTCACCTGACAGAGGAAGGAAAAAATGGTTCTTTTGTTTTCGAATTTCTCCTGCCGCTTCCCATCCTTTCTTCACCCTTCTACTTTAAAGGGGGCGAGGAATGTTTAGGGGAATAATAATAATAATAATAATAATAATAATAATAATAATAATAATAATAATAATAATAATAATAATAATAATAATAATAATAATAATAATAATAATAGTAATAATAATAATAATATAATAAGTGGTTCACAGGGCGGGAACAGAGCTCTACTTGTCATACTGGCTCTGTGGACGCCTGAGCCGCGCTGTTATGGAAAGGAGGAAGGTGGGAAAGTGGAAATAGAGAAAGAGATGCCATATGGAGGGCTACGGAAAATTTATACAACATGTGCACCTTTAACGCGCACTGACATAGCACCGCACATTGACGCCTCTTCGCTTCGCCGCTAATGAAACGCAGCCTCCGGCGGTAGGGTTCGAACCTGGGTGCTCCGGTACAGTATGGCATCTTAACCACTGCGCCGTCGCGGCAGGGCTTCAGAAGAGGGGAACTAATATAAAAGTTTTCCCCAGAGAAAACTGTAACGCTCACGCATAAAATTTAGTATAGCTTATATGCCTGTCCGTGAGCTTCTGAGCATTCCCTATTGCAAAAACCAGCATCTCCCAGCGTCTTCCTGTGCGAAACCAGTACGTTTTTCGCTCCGGTTTCGCGCTGGGCTTGCTGAGGAGGCTGGAGGTCGGCAAGATTTATTGGAGCAGTGACGAGAAGACACTTGTTCCACTGATATGACGGGAGAAAAACACTGGGGTTAGTTTTATGACACTGGTTGGGACGCTGGCCTCCACGATACACTGAGAGAAGTGCTGTGTGTGTAGTGGGACCGTACTGGCCCAAGTATCGTTTCGGAAATTGTCGGAAGTCTGAAAATTGGTGAAGCGAGAACTAATACCTTTGCCATAAGGTGCATATGAAAAATATGGTTCAAGTAAGCGGTTTTTGCTTCGAAGTCTTTGCGCAACTGTATAGAAAACAAAAGCGGTGTCTTTTTCGAGTTTCCACGTTTCGTTAGGTCGTTTCAGTGCGACCATAATCGGCGCTGCTCTGATAATCTCATGACAACTGACAATTAAATTTCAACTTAAACTGGAAATGAATAATCTGGGCTGCCATGCATAGCAAACTAAGGTGCTCTTGAGGGCACGCTAACGCGAAGATTACTGCAAAAATATTCACTGCTGACTCAATCGTTGGCTCCAAGCAGGGCCTACGCATTAGCGAGCCTAGCCTGCAGCATGGCCCAGTATAAAAAAATACGAAAATAAATACAACGAGAAAGAGAATAGTTTACCGAGCGATGGGCCCATGACAGCAAAAGAAAACATACAGCGCTTGTGATTCATAATACTTTACCTGTTTCTTTAACTTTTGCGCTCCTTGCTTTGATTACAGACGAGCCAAGCCCTCGATCATCTCAACGCTTCCCGAAATATTTGCATAGAAATAAGATTCAGTTACCAGCGAAATATTGTGCTCGCTGTTCCGCTTGCCGCTTTTGGAGCTTCGTCACTTTTTTTTTTTCATTGAAGGTTTGGGCTACAGCTCCGTGTTCAGCTAAAACTAAGTCCCCGGTAGAAGAGCATGGCCGAAGAGCCGGCGCTGTTAAGTTTGTCAGAGCTGTGAAACTCCACAGATTAAAAATATTCCAGTGAACAATATAGTGCGCACAGACATCCAAAACATTTGTTGCGAGTCGTTAGAATAGGCAGTAAGCTCGACTGTTTAGACGTTGTAATTGTTAGAGCGGCAGCGATGGCCTGTACACTTCCCAACATTATAAATGCATCCATGCCATAACATGCAAAAATATTTCCAAGGTTTTCAGGCGACAAAGACAAGCTTGGATGGGTAAGGAATTCTCTGTGTTTCCTAGGGCCATGTCTGCAACATACATTTGCTTGCAAAGCTTCCGTATGTCCTTGAAGTCCTGAATTGTGCAAGGAGGAAGATGTAAGTAATATACAGAACATCTGCAGCATTTGTGTGGCGCTCTAAGTAGAAGCCTATGCGCCGTGACAACTTGTTCCTTCCCCGAGTGTCTGCTGGATTGGGCCTTGTTCGCCTATTTGTGCCTAAACCTGTTTCCCGTTTTTTTCTTTTTAAAATCGTCGAACAGCCCATTTTTTTCAGCTGCGCTCATTAGGCGTCTTCGTCCTAATTTGTCTTCCTTATGCGCACCGACAGGACAGGCTCGTGAGCGGCCTTTATGGGGATTCCTTAAGGAGGTTGCTGACACTTTCAATTTTCTCACTAGGCGTTTCTCTATAGATTACCTGTATAACCTCTCGAGAAAGCAGATGACCCAGGTTCTTACTGAGTCTTCCTTCCCTACACCGTTATATGGGCAAACGTATCTGGGGCTTTCAGACACCACTGTTCTAAAACGTGTTATGCAAATGTGCATTCATGCAGCCGCAAGTACGTGCTTATTCAAACTACACACTGCGACGTTTAGCTGTCAAGACATTTCTTCACGATAAAGAGATATTCTTGCCCTGGACTGTGAATTGCCGTCTCTGTGACATTTCTGAGACAATTGATCATTGTGTTTTTCTGTGCCGTGATGCTATGTTCTTTTGGGACATACCAAGAACAACTCCTTAAGATGATATTGAAATTACATTATATAATATTACATTTTTGCCTCTTCACAAAAGCTCTGTCGTGCATTTATGATATATTTGTGTGGATGGGACTGTTCAGTCTTTCGAAAAGCCGTATGATGGACAGGCATGCTGAGCCACTAAAATCGTCCAAATCCGTGTTTCGGGAGCAGTATGCTTTGGTGAGGAGTGTATATGCTGCACGCGAAGTACCTCTAAACTGGCTGCCGTACCTAGACCAGAGTGTGTGCCTTCAAGAATTTTAAGGCGAAAGCCTTTAATGGCTCATGGCAGTCGTGAACAAAATATGGCCCGCTTTTGGGTCGGCTCTCATTGGTCGATGCCGGATGACGATGCTAACCTCTCGATATCAATCAGAGAACGCCATCACGGTGGCGGCAAATAACATACCCAAGCTGTTATGAATGATAAGCACTAAGTGTTCAAATGTTAATTAGTGCTGATTCGTTAATTAGTCGCATAATAGCCAAAGTACTTAGGAACTAATTATCACTAACTAGTTAAAAGTTAACTGGTACTTATTCACTAATTAACCACTAATGGGTCAAAAGTAATTCACTGCTTAAGCACTAGTTCTTCATTAATTAGTCAAAAGCTAAGAAGTAGGTACTTATTCACTAATTAACCACTAATGGGTCAAAAGTAATTCACTGCTTAAGCACTAGTTCTTCATTAATTAGTAAAAAGCTAAGCAGTACTTCCTCAGTAAATAATTTCTAATTAGCTAAAAATAATCAGTGCCTCATCACTAATGGACTGCTCATTAATCAACAGTTATTAGTACTTAATGATTAATTATTCCTAAAGTTATTATGACATAATCCTTTATTAGGGGGTTAGAAGACATTACTGTGCCTTTTGGGGTCGGAGTTTGGAACATTCTCGAAACTCGTCACCCACTGACCGCTCAGTGACAGGGCGTGAGGGCATGATGAATGATGCATTAGCAGAATGTGAAACAGTAGTCGATCGCTTTACTCGTAGCAACAACAATCGCGCCATGCGAAACAGTTAATTGTGCAGCAGAATGCGCTACTCAGACTTTGGCCTTTGACTACTTTAGCTCCTACAGTACTCGTAACTGTTTATTTTTTAATGGTGGGTAATTTTCAGGCTAGGGATATGACGGGGAAGTATTAGGCAGCATGGTAACATGAATAAGTTGAAGTAAATGGCATTTTTATTTTTTCACGGAAGTGTTTCCATGCAATAAGGAAACAATTCTCGGCGTGGCCGAGCTGTTACCGTGGAAATTGCTATGAAATAATAGGTAATGAGTTGGAATCCAGCTAGCGCTGCCGTTTTCTTATTCAGGTAATTGCTTTCTTTTTCCCTTCTTTACCTTCCTAATGTACTTCAGGTGCTTCATTACTTTTTAGCCTTTTTTTCAGAGGCTTTTTGTTCAACGGGCGACCAGTGCCACCAGTGCCACCCGAAACGTCATTTGTTTTAAAATTAACCATGGTCAGTGACCAGTGAATCGATCAACAAGCGTGTTAGTGTGCTGCGTCCCAGTACCCCAAGTCTACAGCTTCATACTGGGCCCATAATCACGTATGGCTCTGGGGTGTTGGTACCCAGCGCCGCTGGTTTTTGCAATAGGGTTACGAATAAGCCTAATGTGTTTGCTATACAATGCCTGAGCTGATTTATGTTTACTTTGCAGATTTTGAAAGAACGCATGCCTGTGATAAGTGCAGCTCTGGATAAACAGTCCTTACGGAAATACGCCGCGGATCTGCTCAAGTTCACGAAGCTTATTCCCCTGACCTGCGAGGTTTTTTCTTATCTTTCTACAAACCTGACCAAAGAAGAAATGGCTGGTGAGTTAAGCTGATTAACTCCAATCACAAGCGCCAGTCTCCGGGAGCCTCAGTGAATTGTTAAAACAGTTGGTGCAATAGTCTTCACTTTAAGCGCCGCTCCTAGTCGTCCGTACATGCATTGCGTGTCGCAGTAATCGCCGGTGTAATTAGGCACGTGCCAACCATAACATATAGCAGCAAGAAGAAACGCTCCCTAGCCTGAGTCAGCAGCTGAACGACTTGAAAAGAGAAAATTATTGATCGCCTTTAAGGTAGCGGATAGAGGGAGATGGATTACAGGTGGCTCAGTGGCACGGGAATAGTGGCAGTGCGATGGATGGAGGTCAATTGTTGTGGGCAGTATAAAAACAAAAAAGAGCACAGTGTGACTCAAGAATAAGTTTATGAAAATGATCATACTGAGTGCAGCTGACAAAGGGTGATTAACCATGCAGTTACCCATTGACGGCCTTCTTTTTTGACTACATTCATTAGGGGATCACTGCCCCAATTCTCCAATTCATCTGTGTCTTGACATCATTTAGGTACTTTTGGGTAACCGTACGCGCAATTAAAGCGCACTACAAATGCTGCGTCCCCAACACGTAACACTAGGTGGACACCTGGCTAGCGCCCATGGCATAAACCGTCATTATCGACACCCTTGCCCGCTTCTCTGCCAGCTGTGGTAACGCCAGTACTACACTGTATTAGAAACTGCCAAGAATGTAGAAAAAAAAAAAGAATGCAGTGGGGTCCGTCAGGCTGCAACAACATTAGGTTCAATGCGACCAGTGGCAGCTGTGGCAGCAAATGCCCCCAGAACGCAGGTTACAGCCAATAAATCGTTTAGAAATCACATTTATATTCGTTATTCCATACCAAACGTCAGCTGACCATCTTACTTGATATTTATGTTGAAGCTGAAGGCGTGCGTTCTCAACGCACGAATGAACCTTGTGGCACTTTACATTCGAAGCACCGAAAACTGCAGCTTCATCCCTCCCAAGCACTCTGTGGTGAGACGATGTCTTTTCACCGCATTGAGTCAGGTGCCAAACGTGAATTTCGAGCACGTTTTTGTCAGTTTGTGCTCAACTACTGGTGAAGACGTGCGTGATGTGTATTGTAGCTGTGTCCTGAAAGTGCCTCATAATTAAAGCCCGAATCGCTGTATATTCATTTATTTATTTACAAATACCTTAAAGGTCTAAGTTTAGGCATTGTGTAAGGGGTGTCAAATACCAAAGTTAGCGCCGCGATGAGTTGAAATTTGAAAGCATAAATAAGTACAGCAAAACCGATAAAAAAAAAACAAGATGAGCTCAGATTACAACATATCGTTATTCAAACTAAAGTGCTCAAAGTGTCATATATATATAATGTTACAGTCCATATGATAAATGAAGTTATGGAACTCTAGGATTGTTGCACGAAGAAGAAGGGAGTGGTAGTGGAAGTGCCGCCTGTTTCATGTGCACCATATCTTGAGCTCAGAAAGGTTGTGTTACATAGAGACAAGAGTGTTTCTTTATTAGTGGAGAGTGCGGTTTTTTTCCAACGTGATTTAGCTATCGACGCAGCCCTAGAGCCTCGTTGTAGCCGCCGCCTTACTGGACTCCCGCGACTGATCGTTACAATGCCGCCGCCGACTTAGCGTAGCCCAGTGCTTCTTGGGAGGACGTTCACGACTGGCTCCGCCGCTACCAACGGGTAAGCCGTACGACCACGGGGACTTCGCCACTCGGCTCGATGACGTCGTTTTGTCGTGACCGACACCGCCCATGTCTGGTTTGAAAACCATGAGGACACGCTAACGACATGGGACAGCTTTGTGACCTAACTTAAACAATGTTTCAGTGATTTGTCAGAGTGCAAGGTTCGTCAGCATGCGGCCGAGCAGACGCTAGCCCATCGTGCCCAACTACCTGGCGAGATCTGCACTACCAATATCGAAGTGATCCTCAAATGTTGCAAACCATCAATTCTCGCATGTCCGAGGAGGACAAAGCTGGGCATGTTTTGAAGGGATTCGCAGCTGATGTCTACAATTTCCGCCTCACCAAAGCTGATACCTCGACTGTCTCCGCTGTCCTCCATCCCATCAGCACATTCTTAGCACTAAAGACCCGTCGAGTAGATCCTAAGTTTGGAAGGCTTACTAATGTGACAACCGTCGCCAGCGTTGACGAACGTGTTCCTCCAGACATTACATCAACTATCCGGCAGATCATTCGTGAAGAGTTACGCCGGCTCGATTCCTGCGGCCGAAACACGTCATCTGTGTCCTCAGTTCAGTACAGGCGTTCAGTCGTGTCTGACTCTTCGTGACCCTATGGACCATGTCACGCCACGCTTTCCGGTCTCTCACTATCTTCTTAACATCACATAACTTCATCTGCAGTGCCTCGAGGATGCCATCTAACCATCGCGTTCGCTGCCTACCCCTTCTCCGGCGACCCTCAACCTTTCCCAACATCAAATCTTTCTCCAGAGACTCCTCTATTCTCATCAGATGACCAAAATAGCTGAGCTTTAACTTTAGAATTTGACCCTCCAATGAGCAGTCAGGGTTTATGGTCGACAATATCGACTGATTTGATCTTCTGGCAGTCCAAGGAACTCTCAAGAGTCTTCGCCAGCACCACAATTCAAACGCGTCAATTCTTCGGCGGTCAGCCCTTTTCACAGTCCAACTCTCGCATCCATACATCACAACTAGAAAGACCATAGCACGAGTTATACGGATCTTGGTTGGCAGACTAATGTCTCTGCTCTTTAGTAGACGGTCAAGGCTAACCATTGCTCTCTTTCCCAGAAGCAAGCGTCTCCTAATTTCATGGCTGCAGTCTCCTTCCGATGTAATCTTGGAGCCCAAGAACACAAAATCTGTCACAGCTTCCAGTTCTTGTCCAATGATGCTCCAGGACTTGATAGGGCAAGACGCCATGATCTTTGTCTTTTTAATGTTCAGTTTAAGCCCAAACTTCTCACTCTCTTCTTGTACGCGCATCAGAAGTCTATTGAGTTCCACTTCACTTTCTGCCATTAAAGTGGTATCATCCGCACATCTAAGGTTGTTGATACGTTTTCCAGCAATCTTCACTCCAGCTGAAGACTCGTCCAGACCGGCCTTCCTCATGATGCACTCTGCATATAGGTTAAATAGGCAGGGCGACAGTATGCAGCTTTGCCTCACCCCTTTCTCAATCGGAAACCAATCAGTAAGACCATGCCCAGTTCTGACTGTGGCCTCTTGCCCTTCATACAAGTTCCTGAGGAGACAGATGAGGTGAATTGGAACTCCCATCTCTTGGAGAGCTTGCCACAATCTGCTGTGATCTACGCAGTCAAACGCTTTCGCATAATCAATAAAGCAGAAGTAAATGGGTTTCTGGAACTCTCTTGCTTTTTCCATGATCCAGCGAAGGTTACGAATTTGGTCTCTAGTTCCTCTGCCCTTGCGAAACCCAGCTTACACGTCCGGAAGCTCCCGATCCACATACTGCTGCAGCCTACCTTGGAGGATTTTCAACATCACCTTGCTAGCATGCGAAATAAGCGCGATCGTGCGGTAGTTGGAACAATCTTTGGCACTGCCTTTCGTTGGAATGGGGATGTAAACTGACCTCCTCCAATCCTGTGGCCACTGCAGGGTTGTCCAAATCTTCTGACATAATGTATGCAGAGTGTTAACAGCGTCGTGGTTGAGGTTTTAAAGCAACTCAGCTGGAATACCATCAATTCCGCTAGCTTTGTTCTTAGCAAGGCTGGCTAAGGCCCCTTCAACTTCACTCTTCAGGATGCCCGGCTCGAGATCAGTAATGACAACCGTCTTATATCGACCATCTTTTCCGCGCGAATCTGCCTACATTCTGCAATCGCAGCCTGGGTTTTCTTCTGTTCACAAAGCACACCCTGCCTCGTTCGAAGATTGCTCGCGGCAACATTTCGCAAGCCCTGCTTCTTTTAGACATCTTGATCTGACTAACGACCTTCGGCCACGAAGACCTAGGTGAGCACCCCAATTCACAGATCAGCGCGATCCTGGCTTTTATCGACAGCATCACATCGAATCCAACCCCTTCTTCGGCTTATACCGGTCCGTTATCGGTGTGGCACCCCGAGCCATATTTCAAGACAATGCTGCCGTCGTCAACCACCGCTGTATGACCGACCAACGTATCCAGACCCAACCAGTGATCACCCAGTTGACTCCCGTCGGTACTGGTCGTCTCCTCCACACGGCCAGTTTCAGCGCGGTGGCGTACGCAGCCACTCCTCGGCTTCCAACCGGAGTCTCACTCCACCGCCCGTTTTTCATGCCCGTCGCTCGTTTTCCCCGCGGCGTCGTTCCCAGTCCCCTCCTCCGGAAAACTAGGCACCGCGGCCGATCGAGGTGAGGCCGCCAGTGAAAGCTCACTATTTGCGGAATTACCTCCTTCCGTGACTATGCTCAAAAATAAGCCCTGTGTGTCTGTTGACGTTACTTCTACAATGGCGTTAGTGGACACTGGTGCGACAATATTGATTATGAGTTTATTATTAAAAAACTTACTGGGATTAAAAGTGAGGTTTCCTTGGCACGTAAATGCAAATTTTCAGAGCGTTAGTGGCGATTTATTGTATCCTGTTGGAGTGTGCAGTGCCAAGGTGTGTCCTGGGAGAACCGTGTCTTCTGCGGAATTCTCCGTGCTGCCCCACTCCACACATGATGTAAATCTTGGTATAGATTTTCTGCTCATGTGTGCGGCAACCGTAGAGTGCCGCACGGGAGCGATCAGTGTTGACAGCCGCCTACTGCCTGAGGTCTGCGAGGAACCTCTTGTTTGTGAAGATGTGCTGTGCGTGTGCGACGATACGGTTGTGCATCTTAGGTGTATGCAGTACATTCTAGTTTCGTGTTCTCGTCGTGCGATCAAAACGTTTGATGCGGCCGTGACACCTAACTATTCGAACTACGCGAAGACATCTCTCCTGGTTCCTTATTGTTTGGTGTCGGTAACCAAGGGCTGCAGGCAATTGTGGATCATTAATTGCTCGACGCAGCCAGTTCTTTTTGGGGTTGAAATTAAGCTTGCCTCTTACACTTCAGACATGCCAATATCAGTGGCTTTGGTTACGGACGCATTTCAGCGGAATGTCGCACCATCCCATCTGAATGCTCAACTGCGTGGCATGATTAGTAATTCTCTGAACGCCACAGAGCGTGATGCTTTGGAAGATCTGTTGTCGAAGTATTCATCCATTCTTGACTTCTCGAAGCCCATCAGTTCATTCTCCTTTCCCGCGTCTCGCACCAGTCATCGAATTGACACCGGTTATTCACATCCAATTCGCCAAAAACCGTATCGTGTGGCGCCGGCCAAGCGCAAGGTCATTAATTAGCAAGTACGTGAAATGTTGGACCAGGGTGTACTTCAAGAATCATGCAGTCTCTGGGCGGCTCCAGTAATTCCTGTGTGCAAGAAAAAAAAATGGCCCATGGCGATTTTGTGTAGATTACCGCCGCTTCAATTCAGTCACTAAAAAGGATGTCTACAAGCTTCCCCGCATAATGACGTCATTGGCTGCTTGTATTCTGCATCATATATTACTTTTCATCTGTCGACCTGCGGTCAGTATACTGGCAAATCCCAATTCACCCAGCAGACAAGAAGAAGGCGTCTTTCATCACTCTCGATGGACTGTTTGAACTTATTGTTGTGCCTTTCGGCTTGTGCAATGCGCCCGCAGCATTTGAAAAATTCATGGATTCCATACTACGTGCTCTGAAATGGGAGGTCTGTATGTGCTCTCTGTACGACATAGTCATCTTTAGCCGGACATTCAAAGAGCACGACGACTGCGTAGTCCTCGTGCTGGACTGCTTGCGCCAAGCTGGACTTGTTCTCAATTCAAAGAAGTGCCGTTTTTTGAGCCACAGGCGTTGGTGCTTGATCACCTCGTCAATGGTGACGGCGTCCGGCCTCATCCTCAAAAGACCATAGCCGCTGCCGCGTTTCAGCAGCCCCGGAATGTGAATGAGCTTCATCCCTCATTTTGCAGATGTCGCCTACCCGCTCACGTGCCTACTACATAAAGAAGCTCCATTCCAGTGGACATCTGAATGCGACTCATCTTTCCGACAGCTGAAGTTCCTCCTAACATCACATCCTATCTTACGGCACTTAACCCTTCTGCTGCAACTGAAGTACATACGGACGCAATCGGCATAGGCCTCGGTGCTGTCCTCATTCAGCGCTATGACGACCGTGAACATATGGTTGCTTATGCCAGTCGGACTCTCAGCAAGATGGAGCGCAACTACACCATCACTGAGCAGAAATGTCTCGCCGTTGTTTACGCCGTGCATCGGTTTAGCTGCTCCCTGTACGGACGGCCTTTCGTAGTAGTACCCAACCACCATTCCCTATGCTGGCTGCTCAATCTCCGTGACCCGTCTGGTCGCCTGACCCGATGCGCACTTCGCTTGCAAGAATACGACTACAACATTTCATACAAAAGTGGCAGACGGCACGCAGTTGCGGACTGCCTCTCCTGGTTGCCACTTGCCACGACCGAATGCTACGCGGACAACTTCGACCACTATGTCGATGCTTTATGCCCAAAATTTCCCGATACTCACACCTTTCGAACAGAGAAACACAACTATCAGCACCTGAAGCAGTTCTTGAATGCTGCTCAGCACCCAGCCTCGAACAGCCAGTTTTTGTCCGTGATGGGCTGCTATACAAGAAAGGCTACTTAGATACTGGCTATCAGTTCATTCTGGTAGTACCTGAAAGCCTCCGTCTTTCTATTTTACGCGTCGTGCATGATGATCGAGCTTCGGGACACCTGGGATCTTCGAGAACTTTGCACCTCACTCAGGAGCGATTCTGCTGGCCGCGGATGCGTCAAACGATTGATCAGTATGTTGCCAGCTGTCCTTAGTGCCAGAGTCACAAAGGTCCTACTGGTTTGCACACGGAATGCTTTACCCTGTAGTGCCACCGAAGGCTCCTATTTGGAAAGTAGGAATCGACCTCTAGGGTCCCTTTCCAAAGTTGCAAGGGGGCAGTTGTTGCATTGTTGTATGTGTGGACCATCTTACTCGCTACTGTGAGACAGCCGCTCTTCCCGCCGCTACAACATACCAAGTTTCCTGTTTATGCTGCATTCAGACATCTTGCGACATGGTCCCCCGAGAGTTGTAATGAGTGACAGAGGTCGCCAGTTTACTGCCGATGTAAATGAAGAACTTCTCCGTTTATGTGCATATGATGTCATACATTCGACCTCTTACACCCTCAGACAAATGGTTTAACTGAAAGCACCAACAGAACTGTCACGAATATGCTTTCAATGTACATCGCACCGGACCATAAAAACTGGGAATGTGTTCTTCCGTTCGTCACATACGTCTTCAACACTGCCAGGCATGAGACCACAGGATACAGTTCATTCTTCCTTCTGTACACCCGCTCCCCTCGACACCATCCTCCCATTTTCCACTGAAGACGCCCCGTTCTTAGCGAAACCCTTTGCTTGGCCGAAGGAGCGCTGCAAATAGCCCGACTGAGGACTGTGGTAACACAACAGCGATCGAAAGCTCGCTATGACGACCACCATGAACAGATCATCTGCTTCCCCGCTGACCGAATCTGACTTTAGAAACCAATGAGAAAGCGCGGCTTACACTAGAGAATGCTGGCCCGCTACACTGGATCATACGTGATCTTAGAACGACTCGGCGAACTTAACTACCGGATTGCTCACCTTACGGCCAGTGGACGACGTTCGGCAAAAACTGAGGTTACACATATGTCGCCCGTTGGAAGAAATGTCACTCTCGTGACATCGCCTGACTCGCCCGGAAGCTTCGTTTGCAAAAGGGGGCAAATGACACAGTCCATATGATAAATAGAGATGAGGGACGCGAGGGTAGTTGGATTGGAAGTGCTGCCTGTTTCGTGTGCACCATATCTTAGGCTCAGAAAGGTTGTGTTATATAGAGACAAGAGTGTGACTATATATATATATATATATATATATATATATATATATATGCAAACGTCTCATGCATACAAGAGGAAACTGCGCATAAAAACAAAATCAACAAGACAATAGTTTGAAGTGCCCAAAATTAAAATGATATGAATAATTAGTATAGAATATGCGTGTTAATTTTATGAATAGAGTGTTTGTGTAGATATTCGTGAAAGGTGTTACGATTTTACTGCAAGGCACAGCCGTCCGAAAAGTCGTTGCAAAGGCGGATTGTGCGCGGGAGCAAAAATAAGTTGAATGCATGTGTACTGCCATAAATGTGGGTGCAGCTGTAGTTAATATGTAATCTATGCGAAAAGTAGGAGGACGTAAACTTTTTAGTGCTGAATCTGTGGCATAATCGTGTTCAAAAAATAGAGATAAAAGAGCGATCTCTCGAGCAGTTTTCAACGGATGGAGTGGAAATTCGAATTCTAGAAATGGACGTTAAGCCCTGTTCTGGATAGCTTCCAGCTTGTCAGCAAAATATTTCTGACGTGGTGACCAGGCGGATGTAGCATACTCTAGCTGCTCTCCGAGGAATGTCATATCAGCTTGTTTACGCACCTGAGGGGTAGTGCTTTTCAGGTTGCGGCGAATAAATCCTAATAACGTGGACGCCTTCGCGAAGATGTTGGCTATATGTTCAATCCAATGAAAATTTGGCGTCAGGTGTACGACTAAGTACTTATGCTGCGTAGTCTGGCAATTTACCTGGCGCTGAATCTAGCCGGAGAAAGACGCACTCCAGGGCACCAAAATCATCAAGTGCACTGGCTGATTTATTTGCATTGAATTGAATTTATTTTGTTTATTCTGGTTGCAGAAATCCAAGCAAAGCCAGAAGGCTAGAAGCCTAACAAACGCCTTTGCTCCGTATTCAGAACAGCATATTATACAATTGCAAGCACAAATTACTTTCATTCAAATATACAATGAAAATGTCTGTCTAATACATGAGGGATAAACTTGGATATTTGGACATAAAGAAAAACCATGAGAATGTATGTCAGAAAAGTTTCTCTGACGAAAAAGAATAGAAAAAAACAATAAACCTTGCAAACCGCATGAGAGAATACGGATATCGGTTAGCAATATCAATGACAGTGAGTACAGTACATATTGACACAATAAAGATATATTACAACCGTATAAATATGTCATCCCATTTTTGTGGAAACAAAGGGTAGAACAAACGACACTAACATACCAGATAGGTGAACAAAGCACTGGGAAACAAATCAGATGAACTCAATATTTTCTCGTTATATTGTATACTAGTGCAGCGTTTTGGGAACTGACTTCCTAAAATCTGGCAGGTTGTCAGTGCGCTTAAGCAAACAAGGAATTTGATACTGTCTGTGTTGCCCCCCATAATTTGTCCTGGCTATACATACCTTCCACGATGTGTTAGAAAGCAATACTGTACCGAGGAGGCAGCAGTACTGTAAAGTTATGCTTTTTGGAGGCGTTTGAAGAGCTATTTGGTCAGCCTATATGAGTGCATATTTTTGAAGATTGCACTGGTCAGTAAATATCGAGGATTCCCGTGATAGTTCTCCTGTATATGCAGGACTCGCTTCTGTAAAGTAATCAACTTTTGAAAAATTGTTTACGTGGTGGTTCCTCAAACTAGCGAGCAATAGGATAATTTGGTATAATATAGCGTATATAGTACAACAAAGTTTTCAGCCATAGTGGTAATAATTAACTTAGTTTATAAAGACAACATACCGCGCGATTTAAGTCTGCTGCCAGTTTCGACACGTGAACATTGCACGACAAGTTGACCTGAAACCAAAAACCTAAGAATATCTGAACTTTAACACGCTCCAGATATACACCGTGGAACTAAAGGTAAATATGAGATATTATCGGTTTATTGATTGGGGCAAATATCATGCACTTAGTCTTAATGGTGTTCAGTAGCAAATTATTTGTATTAAGCAAGCTGGAAAGAAGTTTCAAGCAGTAATTAACATCACTTTGAAGCTGTAACAGATCCACTTTCGAAAAAAAAAAACATTAAAGTTGTCTGCGTACATGACTATTTAAGGAGCGTTAGGTAATCTACAAAGATTATGAACAATAACGGACTAAGAATAGAACCCTGGGGGACATGTTTCGTTACTTTTGCGTGTAAAGACATTTCCGCGTTTACATTAGCATACTGATACCAGTCAGATAAGTAACTGGTTATTAAAGTTTACTTAGTTTAAAGTTATTGAAGTTACTTAGTTTACACGGGAGGGTGGTGTGGGCCACAGAGTCAAACGCCTTTTCAATTCAAGAAATAGGCCAAGAGTGCAAAGTCTTCAGTCAAAATTATCAATTATGTCATGTTTCATATCTAGTAATGGTAACTAGTTCCGTCTATCTTTGTTTTTTAAACCCATGGACGTCATTTATTACGTTACACTTATTCAAAAATTTTGAGTTTCTTACATAAGAGACTTTTAAACACTTCAGAAATTGTGATTGCTTATGCATCACTACCTTTAAATACTGGAAAAATGCATGCTATATTTAATCGATCAGGGAAAACTGCAGTTTCAAACATTCTGTTAATAATGTGTGCTATAACAGGGGATAATATGTCCAGGGCATATTTATTGGAACAGGTTTTATGTCTTCAAACCAGCTGCCACAGTGTTCTTTAATTTGCATATAAAGAGAGTTGCTTCATATGGAGTAACTGGAGTTTTGTTTATAGAGTTTATGACACCAGGCTCTTGCAGCAAAAGGAGATTCGTATGTTCGGTAATAGCGCTAGAAATGTGACCTGTAATTACTGCTGGTGTTTTCGCCAGAGTCCAAAAATAAGCGTTCAGTGTGAAACGGCTTCTCTCCCGCTTACCAGACCCGACGGTGTTTCAGGGCTTACAATAGAACATGTGTGCTCACAGGTCATATTCTTAACCTCAGTCCAAATCTTTCTAGGGTCACATTTAATTATTGGGAACAATTGTTCATAATACGCGAGCCTTGTTTTTTTATTCTCGTTGTTCACTTCATTTCTGTATTTCGTGAGGCAGTAAGCCTGCTTATAACCCGAGATTTTACAAAGGAGTGACACATACTATTTTTTTTTGTTAGTTTTTTTTGTAAAGATAGAGTAATCCATGGTTTACGATGGTTCACGATTTTTTTTTCTTTCTGCGCCTATCCTGCTGTAATGGAAACGCTTCTTTGTAACAGAGGACTGCCTTGTCAAAACACATGTACTACGCACGTGTTAGGGTTGCATTCGTACAGCACGGGACTCCAATCTGTCAATTCAAGAAGGAAACAAAAACTCTGGAATGCTTGGTCACTGATGGCACAATAACAGGTTCTTCATATTAATTAATATTTTTTGTGTAGGCGCGGTATAAAGCAGAAGCTCGAAAGATGATCGCTAATCTCTAGTGATATCAGTCCAGTGACACGATCAGGTATGTTCGTGACACATATATCAAGCAACTTTGCAGTTTGTGCGGTTAAGCGCATTGCTTTCGTAATCACATTTCCACATGCAAACGAAGATGCAAGTTCATTAGGCTGCCTGAATGGGGCGTCATCATATAACACCTTGACATTTATGTCACCCATTATTTCACAAGAGAAACCTGACCTGCTCAGGTAGGAAAGCATGTTGTAAAGAAATTCAAAGAAGGTAAGATCACTTTCTGTTGGAGGCCTGTAAATTACCTTGATGAAAGCTGCATCTAGACGCACCATTATGCATTCTTGGTGGCTATTTATTGCTAAAAATTCATTATTCACTTCGTGCTTTGCAGGCTGCCTAACATAGACAGCTACACCGTCTCCTCTGCCGCTAGACTGCACTAGCCCGTTGTAAGCATAATTCTCAAAATAATGATGATCGGCATCCTAATTTCAGCCATGTTTCTGTAAATAATTAAATGTCGAAGCTAACTTTTAATATTTCAAATACGTCACGTAACTCAACCTGTTTTGTTTTCGTATGCTTCGAGTGTAAAGATGAAAAACTGTTATTTGCTTGTGTGGATCTTTGGCTAATGTATTAAAACTGCAAGTATCAAGGACTTCACATGCATTTTCAGCAAACATATTTAATTTACTGTTTCCTAGATTTCAGATTGTTATTGCAAGAGCATATTATGCTCCACCAGAAGTCATTTCGTTTAGATCATCTTTACAAGTTACCTTGAGGGAAGATAACTGCTCGTCTTCCTTTCGAAGACCTTAACGCCGTTAGTTCATACAAACTTCCTGTGCGCTTCTTTTTGCTTTCCTTTTGTTGCGCCAAGAAGCTCTTTCACATATCTAGTCAGATGTTCGTTAACGTAGATATCATCAGATTCCTCAAAGCCTAGCTCTCTAGCGTTCATTCTAACCTTCCTTGCTTTGCTGAGTTCGACATTCCTCTTGGCCCTACGGACGAACCAGAAAATGATGCTGGTTTAGTTGTGTCGAGCAGTTAGAACTCTGTGAGAGATGTTGTTATCACTCTGTGATCTCTTAATGGACTAGCTCCCCAATTTTCTTAATCGCACTAATCGGTTCACCGTCAATAGCCACGCCTTTGATTTTCAGATTGTTCGAGCGCTATTATGTGTTTATTTCCTCCAGCTTGCGCGACAGTCTTGCATTTTCAGTCTTGAACTCATGATTCTCTGTGATCAGCTGCTCAGTGTTATGTTTAAGCTGCGTCACATTTTTAAGACCATTCTTTATACTTCTGAGTTCTGCCCTGAGTTCACTCCATGGGTCTTCAATTCTTCGGTTCCTTCATCTGGTATCGTGTAACGGTAGAACAAGGATTGCAGATCGAAAGAGCACAGCAAGAGAGCAATAATTGGATTCATTCGGCAGGAGCGTGCCTCTGGCAGAAGATAAAATGCACTATTAAAGAAGGCTTTTTACCTGCAAAAGCAGTTCAGTTATTACATGTGAATGTACGGTGCACTGCTGCCCAAATGGCTTTTTTTTCTGAACATCAACTAATCTAATGCTTCTAACGGGAACAAACGGCACTGTGGGTCGGCACACGACGACCATGCTGTTGGCCAGTCCCTGACCGCTCACATAAACGATCAAATAACTTTTTTGGCAACCTGTAGTGCGCTATACCAGCCATTTCAGGAATGCGCCGCTGCTTTAACACTTCATACATGTGTTCTTACCTTTCCCTTTTTTGCCGCTGCTCATCTTCAACGTCTTTGTGCATCCCCCTCCTCTGTCTTTCACTGTCCCCCTTCAGTTAGATACATTCCTGTGCTCACTCCATAAGGGTCTGCTTTCACGGTAGTCACTCTTCGTCTTCTCGCATAGCATCGCCCTCTGGCTGGCATTCTTCAGACTTCGTTACATCCTTCTTATAGTATAGTAACCACTCTCCAGATTCTTCCCGTCCCAGTGGCATTCCAATTGCCTTTTCCTTCTCTCCCGCCGCATAGCAAAAGACAATAAGCCGTCCATCGCCTTTCTCACTCTTCTCTCTCTTATAGATTCGGCGGGGCAATGCTGCCGCTTGCCTTCTTTGTGGAACTGTTTATGAAGACCCCTATATTATTGCTCGCTGTTAAATTATCTGACCTGATTGGGTCCAAGGGACCGCAGCTTCTATTAAATAAGGAAAGAACAGCGATTTATACTGCACTGAGCAGCTAAAAGAAAAGCGACAGATGTCGACAGCTCCTCAAGTTACGATTGTAGCCAAGCTCCATCAACATTCAGGACAAAGATGAAGCAACCACAAGCCGTCAAAGCAGCTGGCCTTGTGGCCCTGTCGCCATCTATGACCCGAACTAAAACAAACGCTACGAATTGCTTACCACGCATTAGATGCTCGTACTAACTCTGAACATCCTGATGCAGTACAAACATTTGTTGGCACAATTTAAAGGCATTATCCGGGCTAAATTTGGAGTCTAAATCCCTAATTCCGAACATGCTATTCTCTCGCGTCATCGTATTGCCTTTGGCACATCTAACCCTATCTTAAGTACATTTCATATTCAATGATTGTCAGCCTCATTCGGCATTAATGTCTATGTGAAGGGCCTGGATAATCTGAGTCTACTTTTTCACAGATATAAAGATGAATGTTACACCGGCACTTTGAGCAATATATAGAAATAAACATTTAGCTCTGGTGATTGCAGGAAATATATTGTCTACAGGGACATTTGTAAGTACGCCCTTTGTAGAGTAAATGAAAGTAGTTTTCGCTGCTTTAAAAAAAAAGAAAACATTTTAGATTTTTTCGAAGGGAGCACGCGGAAAACAATACAGCTATCTCCAAGAGACATTTAAAAGGCCAAATTTCGATATTGCACGTCTGCATTTGTTTTTCAGAGGACCTTTATCGAGTAAACCACGTGAAGGATCTGCTAAATGATGCCGGGAAAGAAGAGATTCGCAAGATTGCAGCACAATTTACTGAGAAAATCTGGGCTGCCAATAATGGAGGAGACATTGTGGACCGCACGATTATTGTTATCCACGCCCAGAAACCTCTAAACTCGAACAAATGTATCGACGCTCGTGCATCATGTGCGTCGAAAGAGATTTTGAATAAAGTTCTTTCTTGGGGGATTTTATTTTCCTGAATGCTACAAAGTTGCATGTCACGGTGACCAACAGATTTGCCGAATTCTCATTTGTTTCATTAATTATTTATAAGAGCAGTAAACGTTCCGGTGCGACTAAGAATGGCGTCATTAGTGCACTTCTTCCTTCATCACACCTTAATCACACATGGCACATGTGTAAACCTGTTAACATCAGTTTTATAATTCCACTAGGATTCTCCCGTGTCGCAGCCCTAAAGTTCCCTCGTGGCAGAGCAGTTCATAACCTCACTAAACATAATTCTTAGTGCTCACCCCTAAATCATGCAGAGCAGCCATTATGATCACACTGAATACACTTGAGGCTTTCAACCTGTAGGGCCCCACAGCCACATTTAGTAATTTGAACCCCGCACGTATTTTAATATTTGTGGTGGTGTTGCCCGGGCAGCAAGAGTGCGCATGAGCGAGCTGTGAATCATGGGGGTGGTATGTTCCCGGCGCAGAAACGAGGGCAGATAAGCGCGTCAGAAAGGTGTTGGTCGGAAGCAAGGCTCGCGGATTTTGCGCGTCTGGAGGCTGATGAGGGAATTTGGGCGGCCGGCAAACGTCAAAGATCGGTGAATTGTGCACGGACGACGGAACGGACATCCGTCTGAATGAAGAGGGAAGCTGTGTGTGCCGGAATGGCTTAGTCGCATTTGTGCGAGTTGCTGTAACGCGAGGAGCGATGTTTCTTCTACAGCCGTGAGCGGTTTAGCTGTGTCAATCGCCGTATTCACGCTACAGCTTGTTTTGCCTTGCCGCGGTAAAACACTGGCCCCCGTTTTGTTTTATGCTTGACGTTCCAGTGTCACCAGAGACAACCGCAAGTTTGAAGCTCTGTGGCGCCCGATGTTTCCTTCTTTTTTATGATTTTTCATTTATTAGAAACAAACCGGAATTTTAAATAAATTTAACCATAAATATAAACCCTGTCTAGTGGGGGTCAACAATTACAGGGGTGAACATAGGCATGCTTACATTCAGACATTTGAAAATACTGAGTTGTATGCCTAATTCCATTATGAGTTCTGCGATTGGTTTCCTAGTACCGTTGCCTATTTGTCATTCCTGTTCTTAACATTCGAACGAATATACTTTCAGGCAGGGGTTACCTATATTGTTACCTATATTGGGTTACCATTGTTTTAGCAATGCCATAGTTAGGTTGTCCACCAATTTTGGTCCACTTCGAAGTGAGTAAATTTAAGAGGTCCAAGGAAGTCCACTTTCAAGGTGGCTTCCTTAAGTTCGGAGGTTACCACTGAATTGGCCGTACACGCATTAGGATCGCTCGAATTCAATTCTGGGGAAATTTGAAGGTCAGGTTTTTGGGGTCCAGGGGACCGACGTTTGGGTATGGCGCCTATCGATTTGAAGGCAAGAACTGAATTGTTCATTTTCGATTAACGTGTGTGTGTTTAAGTGTGTTGAAAACACACCTAAGCTGGATACCAAATTTTATACTGTATTGTTAATTACCCATGCAGTGTATTATAGACAGTTCGTGCGGACATGCTCTGATGACAGACTCTGTCCACAGACTCTGCCGACGCAGCCTGGTGACGTCACTCACGAGTCAAGTGATTATCTCCAATTAAGCGTCTCAGCGGATTCCACTTCCACGTTTTTAAAAGTACTTTACTGAGTGCTTGTACTGGTCACGGCGCCAGATGTGCATCGTCACTTTGCGCCCCCACACAGTGCGTGCGGCAACGCTATGTACAGTTACTAAGACGGGAAGCGCTGCTTTTGCCTCCGACTATACCCGCCTTATTTATAGACGAACCCTTCACTTTCCTGTTCACGAGTTGTGGCGCTACGTCAGATTTCAGCAGCGAAAATAAATATTGGGATTTCTAGACGATTCGTATCATCCTTTGTATGCCGCCTCAGTTGAATGTCCCAGGTAAAAGGTTTACTGTCGATAAGCATCAAGCTATCCTTCGTTCCAACGCAATCAAGTGCTATTTCGACACCTTCAGCGATGTCTGTTTCTGGTTCGGATGGCGGCGGAGATGACCAGTACGCCGAGACCATCGACTAGTTGCCGCCTCCGATTGGCTGCTTGCAGTGTCTACATACGCGACCACCGGTGCTTAGAATTCTTCTTTTCACAAGCGCTTCCGCTTTCTTTTCCTATCTCTCTTCGTGGTATTCTGGGTGCATGTTGCGGGAGAGAGGAGAGACTATGATATTCTCGCGACATTGTGGCGGTAGGAAGGCTTTGTCGGCTGTGCCCTTATTTGTTTTTCGGCCCACCCATTTTATGATGGTTCGACCCGTGCTTGTCCTACTTAATTATGCTGAGCGATCCTCATCGCTCCACCCAGCGTCCTCTATGCTGCGTCCGGTGAGCGCGTCTATCATCATTTTCATTGGTCCTGCCTGCTGTTGAGGAACGGCGTGGTGTACCATGTCGGCTTAATATGTATGCCTGTATCAGTCTAAGGAGGCTTCTTTCTTTCAGGCCTCTGCCTTTGAGTGCGACCCGCCTGAATATCCTTGCTACTTGTGCCGCGTGGTTAGTGATTCTTTTATGCTTCAGTCATTATATCCATTTTTTCGAACAAAAAGCCCGAGGATTCCTTTTGCTGGACTCTAAGTGCGATTTTGCTGTCGACCTTATTTGAACATAAAAATGACGCTTCCACCTTATTTGGGGTTATATAAGAAATATTTGCATTTTTGCGGGGAACACGCGAAAACCATTTCTACCCCGTAGGACACAACGGTGTTTGCAGCCTGCAGGAGTTCCTGTATGCCGTCATCGCTGCTATTGTTCATCCAGAGACTAAAGTCGTCTGCGTACATTCAGAAATTTAGACCTTTAGAGGAATAAGAGTGACCCGACATAACAACGTTAAAGAAAGTGAGGGGGGGGGGGAGGCGAGAGCGTCAAGTCATGCGGCGTGCCTTTACTTCCCAGGTGCACCATGGAGGATTTTATGTCCTGAATATTGTGTTCCAACATCCTGTTTTTAGGCAGTTCAGTTCAGTCGTGTCCGACTCATCATGAGCCTATGGACTATATCACGCAACGCTTTCCGGTCTCTCATTATCTTCCTAACATCACATCTAACCATCGCGTTCGCTGCCTACCCAATCTTTGGTGACCCTCAACCTTTCCCAAGATCAAATCTTTCTCCAGCGACTCCTCTGTTCTCGTCAGATGACCAAAGTAGCTGTGCTTAAACTTTAGAATTTTGCCCTCCAATGAGCAGTCAGGGTTTATAGTGTACAATATCGACTGATTTAATCTTCTGGCAGTCCAAGGCATTCTCAAGACTCTCCGCCAGCACAACAACTCAAACGCGTCAATTCTTCGGCGGTCAGCCTTCTTCACAGTCTACCTCTCGCATCCATACATCACAACTCGAAAGACCATAGCCCGAGTTATACGGATCTTGGTTTGCAGACTAATGTCTCTGCTCTTTACTAGGCGGTCAAGGATTGCCATGGCTCCCTTTCCCAGAAGCAGGCATCTCCTAACTTCATGGCTGCAGTTTCCTCTGGGGTAATCTTAGAGCCCAAGAAGAGAAAATCTGTCACAGCTTCTAATTCTTGTCCCTTGATGCTCCAGGACTTGATAGGGCGAGACGCCACGATCTTTGTCTTTTCAATGTTCAGTTTAAGCCCAAACTTCTCACTCTCTTCTTGCACACGCATCAGAAGTCTCTTGAGTTTCACTTCACTTTCTTCCATTAAAGTGGTATCATTCGCATATCTAAGATTGATACGTTTCCCAGCAGTCTTCACTCCAGCTGAAGATTCGTCCAGACCGGTCTTCCTCGTGATCCATTCTGCATATAGGTTAAATAGGTAGGGCGACAGTATGCAGCCATGTCTCACTCATTTTTCAATCGGAAACAAATCAATAAGACCATGCCTAGTTATGACTGTGGCCTCGTGCCCTTCATACAGGTTCCTGAGACGACAGATGAGGTGAAATGGAATTCCCATCTCTTGGACAGCTTGCCACAATCTGCTGTGATCTACGCAGTCAAACGCTTTCGCATAATCAATAAAGCAGAAGTAGATAGATTTCTGAAACTCTTGCTTTATCCATGATCCAGCGAAGGGTGGCAATCTGGTCTCTAGTTCCTCTGCCCTTGCGAAACCCAGCTTGCACGTCCGAAAGCTCCCGATCCACATGCTGCTGCAGCCTACCTCGGATAATTTTCAACATCACCTTGCTAGCATGCGAAATAAGCGCGATCGGGTGGTAGTTGGAACATTCTTTTGCACTGCCTTTCTTCGGAATGGAGATGTAAACTGACCTCCTCCAATCCTATGGCCACTGCAGGCTTGTCCACATTTGCTGACATAATGTATACAGACCGTTAACAGCGTCATGGTTGAGGTTTTGAAGCAACTCAGCTGGAATGCCATCAATTCCACTAGCTTTGTTCTTAGCAACGCTGGTTAAGGCCCATTCAACTTCACTCTTCAGATTAACCGGCTCGAGACCAGTAATCGCAACTCTCTTATGTTGGGTTTGCACATCCGGGTCCTTCTTGTACAGTTCTGTGTATTCTTGCCACCTCTCCTTTATCTCTGAGGCTTCAGTGAGGTCCCTACCTCGTTTGTGCTTTATCACGCCCAGCTTAGCAGAGAAGCTTCCTTTGATATCTTTGTCTTATACAGAGCTCTTGTGTTTGTCAGTTGGCTGTTGTCCTCAACTGCTTTGCACTGTGTGTTCAGGAATGCATTCTAATCTCTCCTTGCTATTTTCTCAAAATCCGCATTAAGAACATTGCACCTTTCACTTCCCCCATAACTTTTACCCTCCTCCTTTCCTCAGCATTTTGCAAAGCCTCTTCAGATAACCAGTTCGCTTTCTTGCATTTCTTTTGCTTTGGAACTACCTTAGTAGCAACTTCTTGTATTATATCACGAACATCAGTCCACATCTCTGCAGGCTCTCTGTCTTCTAGACCTAATTCTTGAAATTGATACCTCACTTCCACAGCATATTCTGATGGAATTTGGCCCAGATCTTACCTGAAAGGCCTTCTAGTTTTCTACGTTTTCCTCAATTGAAGCCTAAATCTGGCATCAAGAAGCTTATGATCGGTGCCACAATCGGCCCCAGGCCTTGTTTGTAATTATATCTCCTCTCGCCGACTCCTAATTACTGCACTCCAGCGAGAATGGTCTCGTGTTTTACCTGGTCAAATACTTTTGTGCGATCTAGTGCAAAACTTGCCATCGCGTCTCTGGATTTCGAGTTCATTATGTGTTGTAATTGAACCATCACGTCCTGCGGGCTGAAGCCCGGTAGAAATCCGACCATCTTCTGCGGCCACAGGTCATTTTGCGCCATGAAGATTATCCTTGTTTTGGATCACGCGTTCGATGAGCTTTCGAATGCACGAGGTTAGAAAACTGGGTCGATCGGTTTTGCGATTCCAGTGGTTTGCCCGGTTCTCGAATTGTACTTCTTGCATGTGTTTGGTTTCTGCCATTATAGAGGCATCATTTAGGCTTCTGAGCAATTTATTTTGTTATCCCATCTGTGTCTGGGTCTCATAGCTTCTTTAAGCTCACAATTTCGGCTCTAAACTCCGCCTCTCTGATGGGCGCGTCGAGGCCTGGTCTCTTTCTGAGAGCCCGCGTACTGTATAAGATGAAGAGATGCTGTATTTCCGACATAGGTATGTACTAGTGTAGTTATCAATTCCGCTGTGTCTCCTCAAGCATTTCTTTAAATTGCTATCGTTGTGCTCATTGTGTTTTAGAACTGTCGAGATCAAGGAGATATCGTAGAAGGCTCACCATTTTGGAAAGGCTCATATTGCAATCCATTTCATTCCCACTGTTGCTCCAGTTGTGTTCACACGTGTAATTTCATAATCCTCAATTTTCTTATTGTCCCTGGCTAATTCGACCTTATGTGTCGGTTCCATATTTCATAGCGGAGGAGCCTTTTCTTACCCTTTTCGCTTCCCAAATGTTTGGTTTGTGGGGTTTAACGTCCCAAAGCTACTCAGGCTATGAGAGACGCCGTAGTGAAGGACTCTGGAAATTTCGACCACCTGGGGCTCTTTAACGTGCACTGAAATCGCACACCAGACGGGCGCCTTGCTTTTCGCGTCCACCGAAAAGCGGCCACCGAAGGCGGGATTCGATCACGCATCCTTGGAAACAGTAGTCGGCTGCCAGCCTTACAATGCCGAAACATGTAAGGACCCATAACCAAAGCGGCACGTCTCATCAAATATTATGAGCTCCGTTCGGGTTGAGCGAACAAGTGGGATACTAATGGCTCCAACCTTCATCTAACCCACAGTTGAGCCCAGCCTCCACTAAGCTTCCTTCAGGTTGAGCCAACCTCCCTGCGGGTAGAGCACTTAAGTATTATACGGTTGAGCTCAGCCACAACTAATCTCCCTTCGGATCGAGTCATGCTCCCTTCGGGTAGTGCAATTGTAAAATCTCGGCATTTCAAACAAAGGAACCGTCTTTACTCTGAATTTCGGCGAACAACCAAGCTCCTTTCGAGTGACCATAAAACCAGAAACGAGAGGCAAGCCACACTAGGACCCCTGGACGTAACGCAGCCAGTGGACAAAATATTGTCAACGCCTAGGAGGCGTATTCTGCAGTTAGCAGACTAAGATATCATATTAGCATCAATTAGTTAAAATCATTTTTTTCCTCAACAAAAAAAAATAAATCTATTAAAGTAGCAGTCAACCTTGTATTGTCAAAAAAATAAAATCAAAAAATAAATTTGATAATTTATTTCTTTTCGGGGAGAACAAACCACAAACTGAATATAAAGTTGGAGATGAAATCATGTACCTATTCAATTACTTTTACTTATTAACTGCCTTTTAACCATCTTTGTATATATTCTCCACATCTAACTTTTAAAAATTGTTTTAAACAAAAAAAGTCTTAACTCCACAATAAACCCAATCCGTCTGCGCAAACAGCTTTCACAATAAATACCCAACCCAAATTATTACAATTACTCTCATTTCAGCGAATCCTTCCATTATAGCAACCGTTACTTTTATTTGGAGGGGTGAGGGAGTCTAATGAACAACTACCTGAAAGTTCTCCAAACCAAACCTCCAGCATCTTCAGCCAAGGACAAGCCAAGCAAGCTAAAGCACTTACAAGACATCAAAACAGAGTGAAGATAAATATGAAATCTTTAAGACGGCAAGAAAGATGTCAAGTTAATGCAAGACAACATAAGATTAACTAACATGTTAGACATCAAAAAAGATATAAAACACTGCAATCTGAGAAAAGAAAAGGAAAGTATATCGCAAATCAACTCTCCCGCTGTGCCCACTCCAAGGGCTCTGGTTTCGCCAATGGTAGATCACCTTTTTTTTTAACTGAAAAATGTTATCTAGTTTTTCGCCTCGTTTTTCCTTTGAAATTATTTCGCTTGCTACACATATGTGGTGCGGGCAGAGGCTATTTTTTTATTTTTTTAAAATGCCTCAACATAAAGCATGGCATACCTTCGATCGGTCTCTTTAAGCTCCGCAGTGTCTATGCTCAATCCCTCTATGATTTCTACCATTTTGGCCGCGCTTTTAAGCATCCTCGTTCGCCGTGGGTGGCTTTGACTTTTCTTAGACCTGAATAGATCTAGCATCTCCCGGAACTTGTGAAGCTATTCAAAGCCTCAAAAGATGAGTGCAAAAGTCAGCCGACCTAAACCTTGCAAACTTCAGAATCCGCGGTGAACGCATCCTAAATAGAGTCGATTCAAACAGAAATTTCTAAATCCACTGGCAGAGGTTGAGCGCCAGCGTTCGCCGTCGATGGCGCTCATCAACTGCGCATCCGCCTCCAGCTTGGTCGCCGTGGAACCTCTACACTGCCGACGCTGCTATCTGATCCCAAGTAGCACACATTCCGTGGCCTACCTGGGGCCCGTATGGGCAAGTTGGGCTTGGGCAACCACAATAACACCCATGAGGGCCCCTTTAGGGATCAAGCGGGCAAGCCCACAATAGGCTTGCCCCTGCTTTTTCCATCTGGGCATCATGTAGGCCTGGAAAGGGCTAACTGAGTACATATTCCCACATCTGGCCCTCATGGGTCCCGCTTGGAAAATTTCAGGGCCAATGTAAATAAAATTTGGGCTTTGTGTAGGAAAAGCCTGGGCTAATCTAATTGGCGCTGCCCACTCAAAAGCCAAATAGGTCCCGCATAGGCCGCGGCGGGGATAAATACGGGTATGCCCGCACATTGCCTATGTGTGACCCTTGAGGGGTACCTGAGGGAAAGTCAGACAAAAATCTGGAATTCATGCAGAAAATTCCTGGGCTGCCCCAAATAGGGTTGCCCACCAAAAACCTAAATAATTTCCGCGTGGGCGGTAGCGGGCAGGCAATTTCTCCTTCCCACTTCTGCCCGCATCGGTCTCTTGCGGGGCAATTTAGGGCAGATGCGATGCAAATGTGGGCCTAAAGCAAATAGAAGACGGGCTAGTCCGATTCGGCTGCCCACGCAAAAGCAGAATAGGTCCCGCATGGTTTGCGGCCGAAGTGAAAAGCGAGCACACCCCCACGCTGCCCACCCGGGTATTTCTTGGGGTACATGCGGGAAAATGCAACACATGCAAAATGCAACACCATTTTATTTATGCAAATAATGGTATACCGGCCACTAATTGCCCCTTCTGGATGTTTCACATAACTGTCCTAAGCATATCTATACCATGAATTATGCAGTATCGACAGAACATACACAAAAGTAACTGTTCTGGATTACGAGTATGTACTGAACGACCTCCAAATGTTTCCTGCGGTATTACTATTCTACACGCACCACCGAAATCAATATTCAGAGCAACGTGTGGGAGGTGATGTGGGCATGCCCACATTATTTTAGTGTTGGGAATAAATTTCTCTCATGTTACTGCGTGTCGCATTAAAAAAAAAACAATAGCGCCTAATGTTTCACACTTGATGATTATTGGAACTGGATGATTATTGGAGAGCAGCACGTGGGTCAGCCCGAAACGGACTGGCTTTCGCAAATCCCACGCCTGTACAATTCAGGTATTGGAGGGATTAATCGACTTCAAAATTAAAACCATGTATAATGGGATGGCGCTGCCTGCACAAACGTGGGACCCCTAATGATTCTGGTGTGCTGCCCCCATTCGTCTACCTGTGCTAAATGCGGGCAGCCCTATTTGGCCTGTCCACACGGATACAGGTTGGGACCGATCGCGGCAAAATTGGGCAGTCCACGCGGGGCTCCTCTGGTTACGTGTTGCAAATCCCACATGGGGCCCGTATCGGCTGCCCTTACTGGCCCAACGCAGGCCCCCACGTCATAGCCCACTTTGTGCTACTTGGGATGGCGTAAAAATCTCGCGGAGTCTCCCGAAGTATGACGCTTCTTGCGGATGCACGCACGAATCGACGCTGATGATCCTATAAAGGCTTTCGCCTTAATAGTCGAGACGTCGCGAGACCACGCGACGCAAGGTCGGCAAGACATATCGACCAAGGTAATCCAAGGCCTGGGGCCGATTGTGGCACCGATCATCAGCTTCTTGTTGCCAAAATTAAGCTTCGATTGAGGAAAACGCAGAAAACTAGAAGGCTTTTCAGGTATGATCTGGATCAAATTCCATTAGAATATGCTGTGGAAGTGAGGAATCGATTTCAAGAATTAGATCTAGAAGACAGAGAGCCCGAAGGGAACTGGACCGATGTTCGTGATATAATGCAAGAAGTTGCTACTAAGGTAGTTCCAAAGCAAACGGAATGCAAGAAAGCAAACTGGTTATCTGAAGAGGCTTTGCAAATAGCTGAGTAAAGGAGGATGGAAAAAGTTTTGGGGGAAAGAGAAAGATACAAGGTTCTCAATGCGGATTTTCAGAAAAAAGCAAGGAGAGATAAGAATGCCTTCCTGAACATACAGTGCCAAGCAGTTGAGGACAACAGCCAATTAAGGAACACAAGAGCTCTGTATAAGACAATCAAAGATATCAAAGGAAGCTTCTGTTCTAAGCTGGGCGTGATAAAGGACAAACGAGGCAAGGACCTCACTGAAGCCTCAGAGATAAAAAAGAGGTGGCAGGAATACACAGAAGAACTGTACTAGGGCCCGAATGTGCAAACCCAACATAAGACGGTTGTGATTACTGATCTCGAGCCGTGCATCCTGAAGAGGGAAGTTGAATGGGCCTTAGCCAGCCTTGCTAAGAACAATGCTAGCGGAATTGATGGCATTCCAACTGAGTTGCTTCAAAACCTCAACCATGACGCTGTTAACATCCTGCATACATTATGTCAGAAGATTTGGACAACCTTGCAGTGGCCACAGGATCGGAGGAGGTCAGTTTACATCCCCATCCCAAAGAAAGGCAGTGCTAAAGATTGTTCCAACTACCGCACGATCGAGCTTATTTCGCATGCTAGCAAGGTGATGTTGAAAATCCTCCAAGGTAGGCTACAGCAGTATGTGGATCGGGAGCTTCCGGACGTGCAAGCTGGGTTTCGCAAGGGCAGAGGAACTAGAGGTCAAATTGCCAACCTTCGCTGGATCATGGAAAAAGCAAGAGTTCCAGAAACCCATCTACTTCTGCTTTATTTATTATGCAAAAGCGTTTGACTGCGTAGATCACAGCAGATTGTGGCAAGCTCTCCAAGAGATGGGAGTCCGAATTCACCTCATCTGTCTCCTCAGGAACCTCTATGAAGGACAAGAGGCCACAGTCAGAACTGGGCATTGTCTTACTGATTGGTTTCCGATTGAGAGAGGAGTGAGGCAATGCTGCATACTATTGCCCTGCCTATTTAACCTATATGCAGAGTGCATCATGAGGAAGGCCGGTCTGGACGAGTCTTCAGCTGGAGTGAAGATTGCTGGAAAACGTATCAACAACCTTAGATATGCGGATAATACCACTTTAATGGCAGAAAGCGAAGTGGAACTCAAGAGACTTCTGATGCGCGTAGAAGAAGAGAGTGAGAAGTTTGGGCTTAAACTGAACATTAAAAAGACAAATATCATGGCGTCTTGCCCTATCAAGTCGTGGAGCATCAATGGACAAGAAGTGGAAGCTGTGAAAGATTTTCTCTTCTTGGGCTCTAAGATTACCTAGGAAGGAGACTGCAGCCATGAAATTAGGAGACGCCTGCTTCTGGGAAAGAGAGCAATGGTTAGCCTTGACCGCCTAGTAAAGAGCAGAGACATTAGTCTTCCAACCAAGATCCGTATAACTCGTGCTATGGTCTTTCCAGTTGTGATGTATGGATGCGAGATTTGGACTGTGAAAGAGGCTGACGGCCGAAGAATTGACGCGTTTGAGTTGTGGTGCTGGCGGTGACTCTTGAGAGTTCCTTGGACTGCCAGAAGATCAAATCAGTCGAAATTGTCGACCATAAACCCTGACTGCTCATTGGAGGGTCAAATTCTAAAGTTAAAGCTCAGCTACTTTGGTCATCTGATGAGAAGAGAGGAGTCGCTGGAGAAAGATTTGATGTTGGGAAAGGTTGAGGGTCGCCGGAGAAGGGGTAGGCAGCGAACGCGATGGTTAGATGGCATCCTCGAGGCACTGCAGATGAAGTTATGTAATGTTAGGAAGATGGTGAGAGACCGGAAAGCGTGGCGTGACATGGTCCATAGGGTCACGAAGAGTCGGACACGACTGAACTGAACTGAATCCTTCCTAGTTGGGAGGGTGATACCGGAGTCGAAGTCGAGATTCTTGAAACCGTCTCAGATGCGCCAATCTCGCACGTTCTTATGAGTTGGTTAAACTGGGGATAAATATCTATGCCCAACGACCCTACACATATTGTGGAGACTCACTCATGCATGCTAATGGTTAAGACTTAGGCGAGCACCAAAGCACGCAAACGAGGATATGCAAGGTGTGTCACCAGCAGAAGCCGTTAAAGACATCTCGTGATCATACCCTTAACGGGCTTTAGGGAAGAGAAAGAGAGGAGAAACTTTTATTTAAACCGGCGAATGAGGGAGCTCCGGCCCTCCGTCGCTTGGAATTGATGGCGGGGCCGCGCCTCAGACAAAGGCCGGCAGCCTTGTTGACCGGCGATGTCCCAGGCCAGCTGAATGGTGGCTAGCTGGAGCCAAGGGTCCGAGCTGCGCAGCATGGTCTCCCAGAGTTGCGGCGTCAGTTGTAGGTCCCTTCCGGGATAAAAGAGACAGTCCCAGATGATGTGTTCGAGGGTCCTTCTCGAGTCACAGTATGTACAGTATTCTGATCGTTCTCCAGGGAGCATATGGCTCACCAAGAGCGTGTGTGGAAATGTCCCAGTCATAAGGCGACGCCACTCAAAGGCCTACCTGCAATTAAGGGTAGAAGCTCGCGGAGTAGCCACCTGCTTACTCAGTCGAGAAGGCTGTAAAACATTGGTGTACGTTTTGACACAGTCAACGCTCCCCGCTTCAAGCCCTCCCTCTCTGCCGCCGGCTCGGTGGTAGAGCCCTCGAGCCATGGCATGGGCGGATTTGTTGCAGGGAACGCCAGCTTGCGCCGGAATCAAAATCTGTTGTACAGTTCGCGAGATTGGATATTGGTATATTATTCGATTCGCCTGTGGAGCAATTAACCCAAGACTGTAATTTCGTATGACAGTTTTGATTCACATACTACGAAACACGCCTTCGTCTATGCACAGAGTAGAGCTACACCCACTTCCTCAATAATCTCCGGAGATCTAGTTTTCAGAGTGGCTGCGGTGATCGGTCTACCCGACCGGCTCCTTACCGCTGCAACCATAAAGGGGCTTGTCCCTCCGGCAGCAACTACAAAGGCGACTCTCTCTTGCGGTAGGCGGCTAAATTTCCTACAGAGCATTTCAGCTCTCTTTTCCCGACGCTCCTTATGGTGTAGGGAATAGATGTGCTTTGGCAGCGGAGGTATCTATAGCCTGTCCTCTATAGCCATGTCTATTTCAAATTTTGGCTGGGTGCCTCCACAAGTGTCGATTCCTAGTTTTTTCAGTATGGATTTGCCTGTGGTGGTTAGGCGGAGCTGTTCTACCTATGAAGCGCACAGCGATCTCATTCCAAGTGCTATAGAAGCCCAGTTGCAGGAGGCTAGCGGTGGCAGTACAGCGCGAGAGACCAAAGGCTCTTTTAATAGTTGTCAGGATGAGGCTTTCTAATTTCTCTCGTTCTGCTGCCTTAAGGGGTAGGTATGGCGTAGAATAGCTGGTTTGACTAATGATAAATGTCTGGATTACGCACAGGCGATTCTTTTTCTTAAGTCCTCTGCCCTTTCTCGAAACTCGGCGGATGAGACTAACTGTTTGAGATACATGCCGCTGAATCCTCTTAATAGTTTCTCCCTTATAGCCATTGCACTTGTCCTTTTACCGAAATTTGTGTATCCACTTTACGCTCGCTCCGTCGGTAACGTGGATTGTAAATAAAGAGCTCTGATTTTTCCGGCGAACATACAAGCCCACATTTTGCTAGAAACTTCCCGCGAGCAAAACTGGGGAGATCGATTCGAACACAAAGAAAATAATATGAGCATGCCTAAGACCAGGGGACTTCTTTGTCACCTCCTGAACCCCGCGAACTGGAAAGCTCAAGCAGGCACCAACCTCATAAAATTAAGCAGCAATACAGCAGCCGCCGAATCTCCGTCAGTCGTCCATCGTTGCATGAATTTGGTAATCCCCACGACCGGGACCCATAGGTGCCGACTGACATTTCTAAGCAGCTGCCCTGCCTCATACACTTAGTGCGAAAGACCAAATGGCGCATCAGAAAGTTCAAACGTCACAGTCCGCGTCAAATATATGAAGATTCGCAACTTTGAAGACTGCCAAGCATGCCCCTAGCCGGCTTTCATTTCAGTGCTTGAGTAATCTTATGTAGAAAAAACATTATTAGGCGGCATCGGCATCAAGCTCTTTAGTACGCATCCGACCGATTGCAGCTGTCAGATGAGAAACACCAAGACCTTTACACGCAACGTTTGAAGCATGACATCCGCCAAACATTGCCAGCATACTTCTTGTAGGTATTCTCGCTGGTGGGTTAGGAGATTTAAAACACCCGGATTCTTGCACTTCCTATTTGAAGCCAGACAACAACGATCAATTACGATCTGGTAGTTAGCGAATGACATGGCCGACCCTCCGACAGATCAGACCTGCCACGACGCGCCATTATCATTTCTGTGTCGCTCATGGAAGTCGCCAGCCAGGTGAATGGCACCAAGTGGTGGTGCCACAAGACCTGATGATATGGTTCTTTTGAAAGGGCTCGTTTATATGGAGGCGTGAGATCTCGCGACCACCTAAAAGTCACGAGTAGGCCGCTATAGGTAGCACGGGAGTCTACTCCTTTGGCTACGAGGCGATGATACTCTTGCTGAGTTCGAAATGTTCAAATGCAAATAATTTGAGCAGCTACAAGATCCCAAATTGGGTCTCTTTAAGGACCTTTCTGCTGGTGGATGCTTGAGAGGCTGGTGTTAATGTGTCTCTATTTATTTGCCTAGGAGATAGCATAAGCATATACTATGCTGTTGAAACGTAACGCTCTGGCGTATATGCGGCGTGAATCTATTTCATCGTCTGTGATTTTTCCGCGCTGTTATCGCTGTGAGTGGTCGTGCCAGCGAAAATAATTGTGATTTCTGTTCCAGCGACAAGAAGACATAACGGCTATGGCGGCTCGAACGATCAGAGCGCTGAGGTTTAAAAACTGCACAGCGCGTGGTTTCCTAGGATCGTTTATTTGCTTGCATAAGAAACAAGCTTTATTTCTCAAACAGACAACCTGTGCACAGTATAAGAACGTCCAGGATGATAATAGACAGTTATTCACATCCTAGCCCTTCTGAACTGATTTCACTGTCCCCGTGTAGTAATATAGTTCAAAGTTGTTGACAAGTGTGCCCTCCTAAACATGCAAAAATCTTTTTATGTGAAGCTTTCGCATGGCATGAGCTGACCGAAATGTTTTCAGCACTTCCCTATTGCAAAAACCAGCGTTTCCCAGCGTCTTCCAGTGCGAAACCTCCTAGGGTTTCGCGCTAGGGTCCACTGTTTTTTTACGTTTTTTGTTGCTTTTAAATGTACCTAACTTGGTACGTTACTTTTTACCTTTTAATTTTTATCGCAGGCTTTTTTGGGGGGGGCGAACAGCGCCGCCACTGCGGAGCGTGCCAGTATGCCGCGTCCCAGTGCGCCCAGTTTTCAGAGTCACACTGGGACCATAATCAGGTATGGCACTGGGGCGCTAGGACCCAGTGGCATTGGTTATTGCAATAGCGTTGTTAGGTGCTGCTGATGTTTATTGCAATTTCCATAAAGTACTAAACGCTATTCTACGTTGCTGAAGAGAAGTTTCTTCGTTTCTGCATGATACCGCTTGGGTCTGTGCTATGGCATACCACTCGGTCTGCCTTAGTCAGAGCTATCCCCACTATCTGTCCCTACGACTTTGCAGACTTTCTTCTGCACGAGTTCATCTTGATTCATAACACTCCCGTCAACTGCTCACAGATCGCAGCCGCTGCATTCTTTCTCAAGTTCATCATAACTTTCTCCGCTCATGAGCTACTCGTCCCCAGTTTTATACCGTACACAAACTAACGGTATTATTGAGTGCCTTAATCGCACTTTGACCTACATGCTGCCAACGTGTGCGTCATTCATTATCGTGACTGGGAAGTCTCTTTATCTTTAATAACAATTATTAACATAATAATTTAATAACCATAATATCACCGGATGCTCTTCCTTCTGTCTACTTTTCGGCCGTGGCCCTTTAATTCCCTGCGACACCTTACTGCCCCTTGATGACTCTTCCTGCAGGTCAGGTACGCTTCTAATACCACTGCCCGCTCTGATCCCACCAGTCCTCTTGCTCGAGACCGGATTAGAGCATCTCAGCGTTCTCAAAAGTACCGTTACGATCTCCAGCACTACCCCTCTGGTTCCCTCGTATTCTTCTGGCTTCCGGCTCAACGTGTGGGCATGTATGATAAACTTCTGCTTCTCAACTTGTGTCCTTACCAAGCGTCTTGCAGCAACTCAGACATGACCTACGAGGTAATGCCTCTGCACCCCGTCTATTTCCACAGCCCCAAACCCGGAAGTTGTGCATGTCGCCTGTCTTAAACCCAATATTTCGCACTCACCTGTGTAATATACGTACTGGGACTGTACTTCTCCTGCATGGGGTATTGTTACGGTAGGCAACCTAGGAGGAGATGTAGTAGTGCTCCAGGGCTGAAATGGATGCCAAAGGACTGGGTGGAATGGACATGTGTTGAAGAGGTGTTTGCCCGGCAGTGGGTTTATGATGACCGTCCCAGATCAACTGAACTTCTGGGAGAAGGCCTAGTGAAGTGTTCAGAGACCTTGACCAAGATTAGTTCTTTAACTTAAAGCGAGACCCGACAGTAATAACGAACGTCCTCCTTTTCGCTTTCATCGAAAAACTGCCGTCATGGTTACCATTGCAACTGTCAGATGAGAGAGGGACTAGGCTGCCAAATATGGCCTGCCTGAGAGCCACACCTTACTCGCTAACCTATCATTACCCATTCAACACATCCGGCAAACGTCCAACAACCCATTCCCCATTTCCTGCACCAACGGCGACATCAGGTTATAATGAATCTCCCTCATATCCTCATTGGCACAGCTAGGGTCCGTATGTAAGTGCAAGACACACTAGGGTCCTTACATTGAACAACATGTCGAGGTGAGGGCCCTGGCTTGCACTGAAGTTCGCAGTGGGTGCCTTGTTCGCAACATGGACAGCCGCCGGTGCGTGACAAATGCCTGAATTGTCATCGCAGCAATGAGCAAACGAGGCGTCAGATCCTCGTGAGAGCTTAAAACGCCTCGCCGAGAGCAACCAATATGTGGAAACAAAGAGTATCATGAGACTGAGCGGATAAACTATTACAAGGAATGATTCGATATCTCAGTATTCAGAAGTAGAATGCAGAAGTAATTTGTTGGAGTTAGTGAGTTAAACGGTTTCGGGTCAATAACGTTTTAGAACTCCAAAACTTATAACTGCTAGGTAGTCTCTCATTTTCTGATGAAACAGCATATCTTAGGCTCCGTGTTATATAAGAATTATCGGCTGAAATCCGAGCATGAACGTCCAAATATGACCTCTCTGTACCTACTTCCCCTCTCCAATGAATATGCCTTCCTTCTAGCTCTAATCGATAATGATTATTCACTCACAAGGCTAACCTACTCACCACCTTATTTTAATGGAATCACAACAGTTTGTATAAAAGCATGACATGTCCCTGTTAGCATTGAAAATTCTAGTTTTTTTTTATTTTGCGTCTTAGAGCCAACTTGTAGCTATTCTCATTAAATTCAGCCATCAATTCTAGCTTTCAATTTTGTCTCGGTGGGCTGTTATCTTTTTAAGCTCTCCAAAAATAACTGCTACATGTGCACGATCCCTGAATAATGTTAATGTGGCTAAGTCGGAGGGGGTGGCAGCGATGGTGGCAGTTGCCAAACGGCGACCGGAACGTAGCTCCAGGGAGAGGCAGGGCCCAAGGCAGCAGGGGATCAAATTTCACCTCCACCACTTGTAAAAGAAGGCTAGGTCGAGACGGCGAGGTCGTGACGGCAAGGACAGCGAAGCCTTGTCTAGCGTTTTAATCCGATCACGAACCCAGGCGCGCGCCGGAGCCGGCGCCGCGGGACGATGATGATGGCATGTACAAATGAAAGAAGGTCCACAGAAGGCTCACAATATTTTAGAGATATTTGTAAAAACATGAAGCAATCGTCCGTCATATCCAACATACTCGTTTATTAGGTGCATGATCTAATGCGAATTTTTGGGTATCATATATAGCACAAAATCAAACATCCACGGTTCATTCAGAAGTCATGCTGCTGGCGAATTACAGTATATTTGAGTAATATCATTCGCTATACGAAATTGCACGTTCATGAACCTCAAATATTGTTCACAAAGCTTTGGTTTGAAATCTTGACACAGAAGTTGCAATGCTGTGACATTATATTGTTTGCGAATGTTATCGTATAAATCGGATAAGGGATCCAGCGGCGTCATTTTCCTAACAGGTATCAAAACCTTTTGTGTGCCATTAAAAAAGCTAATATCGAGCGCCACAAACTCTGATGACCAAGAATTTACTTCCCGGGATCCTCCATCCAGGCCACTGAGCAGAATGCACTGCCTATCCTGAGACAGCCATCGCTGGTATCCCCTGCCCTACGGTGTCCTCTCCCCCGCGCCTGCTTAGGGCCTGAGAAAGGCTGATGAGACAACTGTGTTGTTACGCCCAAAAATTGCAAAATATTGTGACCGCAGGTGAAAGGGCAAAGCAAACAATTTTGGAAAAGGTGCTGGCTACTTTATGGGCATGTCAAAAGAACCTATACTGTTCTGGACTGGGCGACCACAAAAATATCGGTACATCAATGCACGTGGCAGCGTTGTTCAAAGATGTCCTGGACTAGAGATGCCACCTAGCGCAGCAGTGCATTGTGGCCTGCTCTATCAAACATTTAATAATAAATGTTCATGCTATCCACCCGCTTTCTTATGGCAAAGAGGTATACACTCGGTAAAAGCTAGATGCACGTGGTTGGCGAATGAATTCAAATTATCACCATTTCCTATTTAAAATAAAGTACTGAAGAAAGCCAGCATTCCATAAATATTGGCTCTTGTCGTACTAAACGTAGACTAAACGGAGCGTCGTTGCTAGAAGGGGACAAAAATCCGGCAAGCCGCAGCACTAACGTAAGCCGCGAGAATGAAAACGTTAAATATAAATATGCTCCGAGACGCCGAGCGTAGTTATAGGATTTGTGACATGCCGTAAGCCCCATGTTGTCGTTACTGCAACGTTGCTCATAACAAGTGGCGTCAAGTAAAAAGATCCTAAAGGTGTTTTAATGAAAACATTTCTCCTGCGGTCCATGTATATGGATCGCGACGAAACATTCACAGAATGTGCGGATTCGAGAAGCAGGGTAAACTCACCCTACATGGAACACATCGCATAGAGCTTTTTTAATTGTTTTTATTTATTTTCAAATGCCTGCAATATTCAAGAAGCGATTATTCGAATGATGCTAGGAACCCACAGCATGACGTATGAATAAAATACAAAAATGATTAGGAGTACCCTCAAGCTTAGCCTGATATTTAGACGCTATACCGCATTTAACACCTTTCATTTCGCGACTGTAAACTTTTGTTCGTAAAGCTGGCTTTTCTGCAAAGGGAAGAGTAGTATCTGCCTCAATTTCCAGTGGACACCACACTTAGAGTTAAAGGAATGTATGTCAGAGGTACATATGTCGTAGGTTTGTATCCCGTTCCCAAATCAGCCTCTTATTTTACTGCCAAACGGTCAGACGTCGCCTTTTAGCCGAACGAGTCATATGCTCTATTGCGTAAGAAGACAAACGGTTAGCATAACGTGCGAAAAGAAAAACATGAAAGAAGAGACGTTTACGATAATATAATCAAACTTACCATTCCAGCATCGATCAAATGTCGATATAAACTCAGAATTCAATCGGTTAAAAACTTTAAAGATGGACGCAGGTTGTGACTGGTCAAACAACGCTCATGCCTGTACATTAGCCATTTAAAACCAATCATGACAACGTACTGTGTGCCATGCAAGCATGAATCAGTAGCTGGGACCATTCACAAAACTATTGTCTCTACTTGAATGACCTGCAGTGCCACTAAGCATATTGTTTTCATGGTTTCGCTCCAAAGGTAGCTTTTCAAGATAAATACAATATATTGCATCCTGAAGAACTCAATTTCAACATCTTGTCTAACTTATTTTCTTGCAGGGTAACTTAAGTTCACAAATGGGATGACATTTGTTTTACCGTCAGCGTCGAGAGACTACTAGGGTGCAAAATGGTTAAACGGGGCATTGTTTTATTCGAAAATGTTTTCTTCTGTCTTTAACAAAAAGGCGCCTAAAAACATAACAATTCAATCGATCTAGTCGAAAGGTATCTGGGCGAGGATAACCACCACCTTTCGATTCATTTCTTGTCTATTATTAGTGTCAGCCCAAACCTTCTCTGTATGCTGGTGGTGGTGGTAGTGGTTGATTTATTATTTTTTTAAATAATCAAAAAGAAGGAAAATAGTATTGCCGGCCGCGGCAACTGCTATCTAAAAAACTGAAGCACTTGAGCAGCGGCCGGCGGGAAGGAAAAGGGGATAGGGAGAGGATAGCGAGGGGAAGTAGAGAGGGGAGCGATAGGAAGAAAGGACAGGGGGAGCTTTGTACATTGTTTACAAAGCCCAGACGGTCAACGAGTTCGCATCGCTCGCGCGCAAGTGTCCGAGCACTGTCCACAAATGCCTGCGCCCGAGCGGCCACTGCAATGGTTTACAAAATATATATATATATATATATATATATATATATATATATATATATATATATATATATATATATATATATATATATATACATATATATATATATATAATACCATTGATGTATATAAATAGTCGCGCGCGCGCGCGACACAATGCACCAGCTGCCGGGGTGGGGCGCCCGGCAGCATACGTCCAAGGTAGCACACACGGAGCGTTCAGGTCACGCACGCACTACCTGGCGAAAAGCAAGCGAGCTTTCAAGCCCGCCCGCTCGATGAACGCACAGTCTCATCATTGCCCTGTCATGGGTGCGCGCACTGCCTCGCGGCCATAGGAGCGTCTCGATGCTGTCCGGCATGATTCCGAGCGCCCTTAAAGCCGCGAGCATCTCCCGACGTGGCTCTGCGGATGCAGTACAGCGAAGCAGCATGTGCTCCAATGTCTCCACTGCACCGCAATCACCACGCACGTCGCTCGACGAAAGTCCGTGGCCCACCCGTCTTACCCCGGGCCACACGCAGCCGACGCGCACTCGGATGAGCATTGCACGTTGTAGGCATGACAATGAGCTAGCGCCGACAGCAGGGATGCGCTCTCCTCGCGCGATGCGTGGGTCCGGGTGTTGCTGACGGAGGTAGTCATAGACTACCGCGCGCACGTCCTCCAAAGCGAGAAGTTCGTCGCTGGGAGGGAATTGATGTGCGGCGGTGGCGAGTTCATCCGCTTGCTTATTGCCGTGTTTGCCGCAGTGGCCGGGCACCCACTGCGCGCGAATGCTGCACTTTCGCTCTGCGAGGTGCTCGAGGCGCTCACGTATCGTGCACAGCAGCGGTGTGCCACGGCCGGGAGTCTGCAGGCGGCTGAGGGCGTCGCGGGAGTCACACAGCAGTGCACACCTGGGTGGTGGCGGAGCAATAGTGAGCAATAGGTCCAGGCTCAGGCGAAGGCCCAGTAGTTCCGCCGTGCTCGAAGAGCCCAGGTGTGCCACTCTTTGCTGGCGGTGCAACTGCAGGGCAGGGATGGTGGCCGCAGTGGCGAGCGAACAGCTTTCTCTCGCCACGGAGCTGTCAGTGAAAACAAGCAGGTGGTCGCTTAGTTGCTCGTGTATGACGGCTCTGGCTAACTGTTGCACCGCACAGAGGGGTGTGCTGCGTTTTCCCGCGATGCCGACGATCTCGGGCTGTACCTCCTTCGTGAGGGGCCAGGCGGAGCAGAGGCCGTAGGGAGGCGTGGAACGCGTCTGCTGGTGATACTCCTGCAGCGCCGCGCCCATTCTAGAGCGTGGGAAATTCCGAAGGCGCTGCAGGAGTTCACCGCCGTCTGGTACGCGGTGAAGGCGGTCGATGTGGTGCAGCGCTCGCTGTGTGGCCTGTAGCTGTAGTGGCCACGCGCCTGCCTCGGCGATTGTCGCTTCGCATTGAGAGTTACCCGGCAGGCCAAGGCAGGCTCGCAGAGCTTTGCGGTGCTGCACCTCCAGTGCCCTCCACGATGGTTTGCGCACCGTCACGAGTGGCAGTGCGTAGAGAATCGCCCCCACGGCTGCTGCGTTGTAGAGGCGCAGCGCAGCCTTCTGGGAAATGCCCTGGCCCCGGGCGGTGCGCTTGTGCACGGCGGCGGTGGTCCTCTTCATCTGCTGGCATGCCCTGGTCGCCGCGGGACGGAAGGAACGGCGCTGGTCGACATCTAGGCCCAGGTACCGCACACAGCTTTTCCACGGCAGCGGCATTCCAGCCAACGTTAGCGGTGAAAGGCGCGCGCCCCTGCGAGCGCCGCAGGCCATGGCCGCGGACTTGCCCGGGCAGAGCGCCAGACCGAGATCCCGCAACCGGGCGTCTATCACGCTAAGGGCCCCCTGAAGGCACTCTCTGACGCGGGAAGCCTCGCCCGACGGCCCCAGGCAGCACAGTGCGATGTCGTCCCCGTACATGGAGACGTACACACGGTGCCGGTTGACTGCGGGCCGACAGCCCGGCACCGCCGACATCGCCACATTGAATAGAAACGGAGACAACACCGATCCTTGCGGAACGCCTAGATCCACCGGACAGGGTCGCGAGAGAGCCCCTCCTACACGCACACGAATAGTGCGCGCGTTGAGGAAGCCCTGCACATAGAGCAACAAGCGCCCGTTCATGCCTGCCTCTTCCAGCCTCGCGAGGATCACCGCATGGTGGACGTTGTCAAACGCACTCGACACGTCGAGCAGCAACAGCAGTGTGACCTGCCGCGCCGCTACGGCGCGCTCGAGCGCAGAAACCACGTCTGCGATTGAGTCCGCCGTGCAGCGTATCCTTCGAAAGCCTGTCTGATGCTCATCGAACAAGTCCGCCTCCGCAGCCCGCGTGTGTAACCGCTGAACCGCCATATGCTCCATCACCTTACAGGCCGCTGACGTCAGCGCCACAGAGCGATATCCGCTGAGCTCCGTTGGTGAGCGACCTGGTTTCGGTAGCGGGCAGACGACCGCTGTGCGCCACTCCTCCGGTAGCTCCCCGCGTTCCCACACCAGGTTCAGTTGCCGCAGAAGGAGTTGACATTGCTCTGCGTCCAGGTTTCTCAGCATCTGGTAGGTCACCCCGTCGGGACCGGGCGCTGAGCGGCGGGTGCAGCGGCGCAGGGCGTCATTAAGTTCCACCGCTGTGAAGAGCGCGTTGCACGGGCCGTCGTCCGGGGCGGAGGAAGGGACATTGGCATAGGGACTCGGGCTCGGTGTAGTCGCCGCGATGGGAGCGGTGCTCGCGGGGCGTTGCGGCGCAAACCGGTCAGCGAACCGCCCAGCTTGTTGTTGGGTTGTTGGGCCGCTTGAGATGACTAGAGCGGCGAGGGGCTGAGGGCTCACCTGAGGTGTTGTGATGCGCCGCAGGGTGGGGAAGAGCCGCCGGGAGCTGCGATCCTTCTCCATCGTATTGCACAGAGAAGCCCGCTGCCGGCGGTAGAGCTTGTTAGTGTGCCGCCTTGCTGCCGCGTCCAGACGATTGTAAACCGTCCAGTCTGCCGGTCTGCCCGTCCGTAGCGCCCTGCGTTCTACCATGTCTTTCTTGTCACGGAGAAGGTCCCTTAGCGCGAACTGCCAGGCCGCGGATCACAGTTGTGGCGAGCAGCGAGCCAAAGGTGATCTCACACCCAACGTCCACCGTTACCACGTTCCGGCGTGTGTTAACGCGAACCGCCAGCACACCCGGGCGTGGGCTCAGCTCCTCAGCAATCTCCCATCCCTGTTCCTTTGTGATGGCAGCGCCGCGGTCCTCCGGCCGGAACAGCACTGTCCAGTGCAGCCCCTCGTGAGATGGCACAGCAGCAGCAGCTTTCTGGAGGGCAGCCCTGCGTCTCCGTTGGGCTCGGGTTGAGACCTGGCGCCAGGGAATCAGGCCGGTGGCCTCCTGTGAGGCATGGGGAGGTGGCTCTCTTCACTGTCAAGTGGGCGCACGAACAGACGGCCGTTCGTCTGGTTCCGCTTCGGGCTCAGGCTGGCTGCAGCACACTCACGGGCGGTGCCCGTTGGCGCCTGCTGCTCCTCCTCAGCCTGCGTCCTCGCCATCAGCTGATCATCCGTAGTGCTTGTTCCCCTTCTTTCGAGAACGGAGGGAAGACGCCCGGCTGGTGTGAGAGGGGAAGCAGAAGGGGTGACGCATAGCGCTTTGCGCTTAGCAGCAGATTCCTCCCCACTGCTGCCATTATCCTCCTCTATCTCCCCTGAGTTGGTGGAACGACGCCTCTTGCGATGGGTCGTCTCATCCATGGAATTGTCCTCATTGTTGAGGGCCTCCTAGACAATAGCTGCACCTGCTGCAGGAATGTGGTCCCCGCTGGCTGGTGGCTGCAGGCGCTGCGCCGAGCTGGCAATGGCGGCTTCCTCGTGCTCACCCGCTTGCGTCGTCATCTCTGCAACACGTGGTGAAAGGGCCATGGTTCGCAGAGTCTCCTTCGCCATCTCCGGGATTAGGGCAGCGCGCTGAGCTGCACGCTGCACGCACTCGATCCATCTTCCCAAAAGCGGTGACGTATCGAAAGACCCGTCACGGCGGGCGCTGTGCGAGCGAAATCCACCTTGGTGTATTTTCGCCTGCTTTCGAAGCCCGCGGCGGCTGGTTTCTTGGGAGGGCTCTATTGCTGGGGCCCGCGGGAGGTGATTATCCCAGGTCCAGGCCAGGGGCGTGCGAGACGATCGGGCGCGAGTTGGGGGCCCAACACGAGGTGCCGAAGCGCGCGGTCAGTCCAGTCCGAAGTCGAGGGAGCATGAAAAACACGTCCTGCTCCGTCGGAGGTCGGCGAGAGTCTCCCTCTTCTCTGTATGCTCAGTTACAAACTTCCGGAGCTCTCCATCGTCTTCGTCATTGATTAGAGGGTAAACGGCGTTGAAGGACAGAAAATTCCCTGAAAAACATTATGCGATTAGTGAGTGCGTCCGCATTGTGAATCAAGTCAGATGGCGTGGCTTGCTGCTCATTCCTCTTTACTTTCTGTAATGTTGCAAGACTATATTGTCACAAACCAACAGTTCAAGTGAGAGGAGAAGAAAAAGAGAAGGGAAAGACACTAAGGTTGATTTGTAAAACAAGTCGGTTTTCGACCTTGTACTTGGAGTAAAGGGATGCACATGAGGAGGGGAAATGGAGAAAAGTGCAAACTAAGTCAATATAATACAGCCAAAGTACTTTTATTTAGGCGTCCGCGGGCTCTTAAGCTTACATGAAGCTCGATTGAAGAAAAAAATGGCATTGCCCACTAGCAAAAATAAGGCCAACCAAATGTCAGGAATGTCAACCAGCGGCGTGAGGGAGCGTCAAAAACGGTTAGAAATGCGCTTGAATAACACATTGCGGGCTAGTTGGTTGATCCTCACATGGTAAAACAGCGCAATATCACACACAGGACGCAGAAAGGTGAGACAAACATAGGCGCTGACCGACAACTAACGGTTTATTGTTCTGGTACCTCAGTAGATACACAACCGGCATCAAAAACAAGAAAAAGAATACAGCCACATCGCAAACAGAGATCAAGCAGGAACGCTAAGATCGCCCAGGCCCCAATAGGAAACGCAGCTCCTTATCTAGAAGGGCTATGGAAGGAGTGCTTCCACAACCATATTACACAACGAGCGGATATCAGGCCATCTTGGCATTCATTTCCGGGATTGTAAATGCATACCCGGCTTGAGCGGCAGGAGTGTGAGGCGCAGGTTTGGCGACAAAATCACGCGAGAAATTATTGAGGCCCAGAATATTGCGAGCCTGCAAAACCGCTTTGTAAGCACTCCTTCCATAGCCCTTCTAGATAAGGAGCTATTGCTCCTATCTGGACTTGGGCGATCATAGCGCTCATACTTTATCTCTGCGGTGTGGCTGTATTCGTTTTCTTGTTTTTGATACCGGCTGCATATCTATTGAGGTATCAGAACAATAAACCTTTAGTTGTCAGTCAGCGCCTGTGTTCGTCTCACCCTTCTTCGTCATGTGTGTGATTTTGCGCGGTTTTATCTCGTGTTAGGAATGCGGCAGTATAATATGGCATACTTGGGAGGAGTGATCAGCCCTGCTAGCTAGTTCGAGCTGACATGTTGGAATATAACCTCCTGGTAATATTTCCCACCAGTAGAGGCACATAATCATTCGGTTATAGAGTATCCTGGGTAGAACCGGAAAGGATGAAGACTACAGGGTATACGAAAAAGCACTGAACAGTGTTAGAGGAGGGGAAGCCTCATTTCACGTTTCGAGCCAACGTTTTGTCAAGTGGGCTTGTCTTTGTCTGTGCAGTTCGATCATCACTGGCTAGGGCTTAAATACGCTTTTGCTTCCGAAGAAAAAAAGCTGGGAAGAGAGAAGGCATGTTGAATGACCATATTGTCCTAGAACAATATTTCGTGCGGGAGGAGAAAAAAGTAAGGAAAGACAGCGAGGTTAACCGAAAAAACAAAAGTCTGTTTGCGACCTGGCATTATGAGTAAAAGGGATGAAGGGATGCAAGTGAGATGGAGAAATGGAAGCCTAAAAGTATGTCTGTAAATATTATGCAGAAACGGAAGGCAATGTTAACCACCCTATGGAAGGAACAGCAGTTTACAATAGGTAACAAAATATTGGAAGTGGATATATATTTTGGACAGATAGTAGAGCATATCTAAACCATGAAAGGGAAATAACCCCTAGAATAAGATTAGAACGGAGCGCATTAGGCAACTACTCGCAGATTATGACTAGCAGCTTACCGGTATCGCTCAAGAGTAAAGCATACAGCAGTTGCATCTTACCTGTGCTATCCTTTGGAACGAAACCGTGGAGGCTAATCAAAAAGGTTATACATAAGGGCAACGCAGAGGGCTATGTAACGAAAAATGGTAGTTGTAACGTTAGGAGGTAGGAAGAGTGCAGAGTGGGATCAAGAAATAAGTCGAGCTAATAATATTGTAATGGAAATGAAGACGATTTGGGCATGAGCGGGGCACGTAGCGTGAAGAGAGGATAACCTGTGGTCGCTTAGGGTAACAAATCAGATTCTAAGCGATTGCAAAGTGAGCAGTGGGGGCAAGCGTTTAGAGCTTGGAAAATATATATTGTAAATATAATAAGCATCTCAAGCCTCTTATTTCAGAAACTTCTTTCCTGCTAAGATTGCGCGCAACGCTAGAATTTACAATTTTCTGTATGCCAAAATTGCTAAAATCAAGGTAATAAATAGGTATACTTTATTGAATTTTTAATTTAAACCACAAAACGGGTTCGAAGCTCTGCACAGAACGCCGTTTGTCGCAGGCTCTAAAAAAAACACTTTCATGACAATATTTGCTTGTTCTTAATTTCTACAAGGCCTTAAAAAATGCGATATATCAATTGCCCTAAGTGCAACCAGTAGCTGTGGCTTCTTCCGGAGTGATATTCTGAATATTGAGAAGGGTCCATTGCGAGAAGGGTAATTGCGTTGTCACAAGCCATGCCATTCAGTATTGTGACATACAGTACACTATGCAAGTTAGTGGAGTTCAGGGCTGGCTTGTTATTGGTACTAACACTTCATCACCATCATCACCATCAATCAGATTATGTCAAGTGAAGGGCGAAGGCCTTTCCTGTCCTGGCTAGCCGCATCCACTTGACCCTTCAGAACTTCTTTAGCTCTTGTGTCCACCTAACTTTCTGCTTGATCTATTATAATCAACGCATAATTCATAACGACTAGCGAGATTCTACTAGTAAGAAACCGAAGTCTAAACCAATGCTTTTAATACACCTGTAATTTATTGCCATGCACTCTTAATTTAAATTTATACGCCCTTTACTTGATGTAATCCAACAGGTTAGGTTTTTCACAGCCCACACATTAATCTGTTTAATGGACCAAAGCGACCGCTACACCATTGCTTTAATGGCACGCCGTTTTGTTTTTTGGATCGCGTTTTCTGGTCCCTGGATGGAAGTGGCATTCATTGCTGTGGCGCCTATAAGGCTTTGATATAAAAATGAAAAGATCGTTAAAAGCCTCACAAAGATCTAAGAGAAAAAAAATGGCCTGAAAAGAAAAGCGTACAGCGTAGGGCTTGCTGACAGGAGCTAAGCGGGCTCGACATCTTTTCTGGTTTCTTTCTTTATAGCTGAGCACACATGAAACGTTTCGAGCCAATGAGCTTTGCGCATTGCCGGTGGTAGCGGCAAGCAGTCGGGACGTTTTATCTTCCAGCGACATCACAGCTAGCCGCTCGCATCGCACGAGCGCTTCGAGCGCGACTATGACGACTCGGAGCACTGGTTTGATGCAAGCGTCCCCAGCAGAGGCCAGAAACAAATAGGCAACCTGCAGTGGCAAGGCCATAGGCTAGGCGGCGCTAGTGAAGCGCAGCGTTCAGTGCTGCCAATGGCGGCACCGAGTAATCTGAGGAGGCCGGCGCGGTCGGATTGCGTTCGCGTTGTACGGCGGGAAGCATCTCGGCAACTCATTTTCTGCGGTTTTAAGGCAATCGAATGTCTTCTGAGCTACTTCCGAAAACCAACACCGGCGAAAGGACACCGCCTATTCGAGAATGGTCATGTTTAGAACGTGAACGGTGTCGACGTCACCGAGAAGTGCGCGCTGCTCGCGACAGAACACGCACGCGCACAACTTTGAATTTCTGGTGAGTAGCGTGATGATGAATTAGGAAAGGATTAAATGAATGAAAAATTTTGTATATGAACTTTTCATTTACCCATTGCGTTCACACCTCATACTCAAACATTGAAAGTGTAGAGAGAACCTGCGAAGAGATTGTTCGCCGTTTCTTCTTTTTTTTAGTTCTTGCTATTTTATTACAGCAGCACACTAATCTCCTCGCGGTTTCGCTTTACAGTTTAATACCATGACGAACACTTTTGTTCGTGGTGCATCTTTCGTCAGTGCTGTGGAGGTTACAGGAGGCATGGTGCGGTACTCGCTACGGATGTCGTGGCGATTGGAAGCACTGTGCGGTTGTAGAGTGCGTCATAAACGAAAGCTGGCATTTAGTCACCCAGGCCAGGCCTCCGTCCAATAGGCCTGCGTGCCGGGGGCGGGGAGTAGGGGGCTTGCTACATCGTTGAAAACTAAAGCTCTTGAAAACAACAATAACTGGAATGCATTTTGTACCTCCATACCTCAAGCGTGGGGAAAGCCGGCGGGTAAAGCTGGCACTCAACGGCAATTATTTTGTAAATGAGGTCGTTAAGAGTTCGGATTTTTTACTTTTGCTACTAGCTTCTAATGATGGAACGATCTATCGTCTGGGACAAGAACTCTTGAGCAACTGGAGCTGTCGATGCAAGAAATGTTTTGCGCGGAACGATAAAACAAAGTTCTATGATCAAATCGGTAATTGGAAGTTTTGAACTTATTTCGGCTTTGTGGTTCTGAATAGACACCGCATTAGAAATCTGGTTCACAGATCCACGAGCAGTCTTTTTTATTTCGCCGCTGATGAAATGCGGCTCTAATTTGATGCTGCGACAGCGCGGCTTTGTAGCTTTTGTGGACATTACGTCCTTTAAAAGGACAATGCCACTCGATCTTGCACAGCATGTACCAGTACCCGCCAGATTTTACAGCGCGGAGCGCGTACTGAGGAGTGTGCCCCAACTAGCGTGCGACTCCCCGAGTCAGAAGTTTATACCGTTTCCTCCGCTTAATGGGCAATCGCGTATATTAGCTCCTAGGCCATTCGCCTCATAACTAAACGAATTTCAGTTGCATTACTCTCTCAAAGCCACTAACCCCTTCTCTCATCATTCTCCCCAGGTTCTCCCAGCAAGCAGTACGCTTAGGTTTCCTTCGCGATTGTGGCCGTCTTTCTCGCCGCCTCACGCTTATTTTTATTCTTGTTCGCATCCGCAGTAGATGAAGCATCGCACGGGACCACTGAAGCCACTAAATGAAAAACTCACATTCACTGAGATAACAAAACGCGAACGCAGAGGGAGCACAGCGGCCGCAACATACACGGCGTAAGCTTCTGCGCCGCCTCAGTATTAGATCTCGTCGACCCGTTCTATGCTTAGCAAACTCCACTGCAATTTTCCAATGGAGAGCACCGAGTTGGCAAAGGAGAGGCAAAAAGGACGAAACGAAACTAAGAGGAGACAGCAGAAGAACGCTCAAGAACGCTCACGAGACAGCAGAAGAACGCGCCGGGCGACTAGAAAAGCGTCGTAACGAAAACGCGGGTAGAGGGTGTCGTACCACGTCCTAGAGTGGCTATTCAACTGCGGATGAAACCGTTTCAAGTTCTCGAGAAGAATATAAATGACCAAGTTGAGTTGCTTTCGCAACCCACTAGGTTTAACCGGAGCTAAACCATTGCGAATATATTTATTGGAATACCCTAAATGCCCTCTGGCAAGGGTATTACATGGGGGGGGGGCATTACTGGTATTATAGCCGACAGTGTTGAACGTAGACAGTTTAGAGACGAATGTGTTTTATTCCGTCACACTACTAGCCATCAACATCAGGTTTTACCTAACTATTATCAGAACGCACATCAGTTCAGTTCAGTCGTGTACGACTCTTCATGACCCTATGGACCATATCACGCCACGCTTTCCGGTCTCTCACTATCTTCCTAACATCATATAACTTCATCTGCAGCGCCTCGACGACGCCATCTAACCATCGCGTGCGCTGCCTACACCTTCTCCGGTGATCCTCAACCTTTCCCAACATCAAATCTTTCTTTAGCGACTCCTCTCTTCTCATCAGATGACCAAAATAGCTGAGATTTAACATTAGAATTTGATCCTACAATGAACAGTCAGGGTTTATGGTCTGCAATATCGACTGATTTGATCTTCTGGCAGTCCAAGGAACTCTCAAGAGTCTTTGCCAGCACCACAATTCAAACGCGTCAATTCTTCAGCGGTCAGCCTTTTTCACAGTCCAACTCTCGCATCCATACATCACAACTGGAAAGACCATAGCACGAGTTATACGGATCTTGGTTGGCAGACTAATGTCTTTGCTCTTTACTAGGCGGTCAAGGCTAACCATTGCTCTCTTTCCCAGAAGCAGGCGTCTCCTATTTTCATAGCTGCAGTCTCCTTCCGAGGTAATTTTGGAGCCCAAGAAGAGAAAATCTGTCACAGCTTCCACTTCTTGTCCATTGATGCTCCATGACTTGATAGGGCAAGACGCCATGATCTTTGTCTTTTTAATGTTTAGTTTAAGCCCAAACTTCTCACTCTCCTCTTGTACGCGCATCAGAAGTCTCTTGAGTTCCACTTCACTTTCTGCCATTAAAGTGGTATCATCCGCATATCTAAGGTTGCTAATACGTTTCCAGCAATCTTCAGTCCAGTTGAATACTCGTCCAGACTGCCCTTCCTCATGATGCACTCAGCATACAGGTTAAATAGACAGGGCGACAGTATGCAGCCTTGTCCCACTCCTTTCAAAATCGGAAACCAATCATGCCCTGTTCTGACTGTGGCATCTTGGCCTTCATACAGGTTTCTGAGGAGACAGAAGAGGTGAATTGGAACTCCCATCTTTGGAGAGCTTGCCACAATCTACTGTGATCTACGCAGTCAAACACGTTCGCATAATCAATAAAGCAGAAGTAGATTGGTTTCTGGAACTATCTTGCCTTTTCCATGATTCAGCGAAGGTGGGCAATCTGGTCTATAGTTCCTCTGCCCTTGCGAAACTCAGCTTGCACGTCCGGAAGCTCCCGATCCACATACTGCTGCAGCCTACCTAGGAGTATTTTCAACATCACCTTGCTAGCATGCGAAATAAGCGCGATCGTACGGTAGTTGGAACAATCTTTGGCACTGCCTTTCTTTGGAATGGGGATGTAAGCTGACCTCCTCCAATCGTGTGGCCACTGCAGGGTTGTCCAAATTTGCTGACAGAATATATACAGAACGTTAACAGCCTCGTAGTTGAGGGTTTGAAGCAACTCAGCAGGAATGCCATCAATTCCGCTAGCTTTGTTCTTAGCAAGGCTGGCTAAGGCCCATTCAACTTTACTTTTCAGGATGCCCGGCTCGAGATCAGTATCACGACCGTCTAATGTTGGGTTTGCACATCCGGGTCCTTCTTGTACAGTTCTTCTTGTATTCCTGACACCTCTTCTTTATCTTTGAGGCTTCAGTGAGGTCCCTGCCTCGTTTGTCCTTTATCACGCCCACCTTAGCGAAGAAGCTTGCTTTCATATCTTTGATTGTCTTATATAGAGCTCTTGTGTTCCTGAATTGGCTGTTGTCCTCAACTGCTTAGCACTGTATGTTCAGGAAGGCATTCTTATCTCTGCTTGCTATTTGCTGAAAATCCGCATTGAGAACCTTGTATATTTCTCTTTCCCCCATAACTTTTGCCATCCTCCTTTCCTCAGCTATTTGCAAAGCCTCTTCAGATAACCAGTTTACGTTCTTGCATTTCGTTTGCGTGGAAGTACCTTAGTAGCAACTTTTTGTATTATATCACGAACGCCAGTGAAAACCTCTTCTGGCTCTCTGTCTTCTAGATCTAATTCTTGAAATCGATTCCTCACTTCTACAGCATATTCTGATGGAATTTGATCCAGATCATACCTGGAAGGCCTTCTAGTTTTCTGCGTTTCCCTCAATCGAAGCTTAAATTTGGGAACAAGAAGCTGATGATTGGTGCCACAATCGGCCTCAGGCCTTGTTGTTACTGCTTGTATAACAATTCTCCATCTTTGCTGGCAAAGAATATAATCCGTCTGATTACAGTAGAGACCGTGCGGTGAAGTTCATTTGTACAGGCGCCTCTTGTGCTGTTGAAAATGAGTATTCGCTGTGTTCAGGTTGTTTTCTTTACAAAACTTTACTACCCTGTGCCCAGCTTCATTTGTCTCACCAAGACTGAACTTGCCTGTAATTCCGGATATTTCTTTATTCCCCACCTCACCATTGCAGTCTTCTATACGAAAAAGGACGTCTGATGATGGAGTGTGGTCTAAAAGGCATTGCAGGTCAGCATAAAATCTCTTAACGTCAGCTTCTTCAGCAGTAGTGGTTGGTGCATAGACCTGGATAACTGTTATACTGAAATGATGACCTTGAATCTGAAGATAAATCATTCGGTTGTTTTGGGGGTTGTACGCTAGCTCTGCTTTGCCCATTCGTGCTCACAAAACAGACATAATTGTCGCCGGAATTAAATTCTCCCATTCCGGTCCACTTAAGCTCGCTCATACCCAAGATATAAATGTTCAATCTGTCCATTTCTCACTTGAACACATCCATTTTACCTTGCGTCATAGATCTTACATTCCATCTTGCTATGTGATAAATCTCCTTGCAACATCGGACTTTCCGGTTGCTTCCCGACACATCCACAATTGAGCGTACTTTTGGCTTTAGCCCAGCCGCTTCATTCGTCCCGGAGCTACTAAGAATCGCCCTTTGTTCATACCCAGTAACATGTGGGACGCCTTCCAACCGGGGGGGGGGCGCATCTCCCGGCGCCCTATCATTATTGCTATTGAGACTGGCCATTGGCAGGAACTACTGGAGTGGGTTGCCATTATCTTTTCCAGTGAATCAGATTTTTCAGAACTCTCTGCCGCGACCTGTCTATCTTGGGTGGCCCTACACAGCAGAGCTCACGAATTCATCGAATTTCGCAAATCCCTCCGCCACGACAAGGAGAGGGGATCCATGAGTCTGTAGTGATATGCAACGTATGATGCAAAAACGCTTAGTGCGACCACTCGCTACGGTCGTCCGCCGACGACACAAATTTCTCACCCTGCTCACATCGGCCGCCATGAAGAATCTGTATGTAGCAAAAATGTGCAGCATACCTGCGAAATCTTTGTAATTCATTTTTAAGCTCGGAATGGTGAAGAGCTATAAAAACTTCTGAAGAGCCAGAAGATTTGCAAAGGGACAAACCAAGGCGGTGGAAAAGAATGTGTGTCAATTGGGTTGTTAAAACGTTTATTTGGGGCCTGCAGTAGAACGCGCGCTCGCTCGCGCGCGCTCCGGATGGGGCCTATGTTGTCCTCTGGGCAGCGGCCGTGAGGCCTGGGTCCCCGCTCACCGTTGCCGGCTCCTTGGCTCTGCCAGCGCCTTGATGACCTGCTGGGCGGCCCAGAGTTGTTCCTTTGGATTGTCGCTCCCAGCGACTGCTTCCAGTCGCGGCGGGATCCTCCCAGACTGAACTTCTTCCTGGTACTTGTTGCAATTCCACAGATCGTATGCGAAGCCGGCCGTCTCCGTTCGGCAGACTCTGCATTTGTCTAACGGGTGTGTCTCGGGATACATTCTGTGCATCAGCGATGGGCTGGGGAGTGAGCCCGTCTGTAGCTGTCTGAATAAAACGGCTTGCTCTCGACTGAGCCCCAAGCAAGGGGGTGGAAGAGTTCTGCGAGCTAGGCGTAGCACCTTTGTTATTTTGTTGTAGTCGGTTATTCGGTCCTTGGTGCTGAACCATAGCGGCCAGTGGACCGAAGCGCGGTCCGTTAGCGCGCGCGCCTCGGAGTGTGCCGTCTGGTAGTGGTTGGCGTTGCGGTCTGACGCCTCGCCCGCGTGCGCCGGGAACCACTTGATTCTCACCTATTTGCTGCCATCGTCGTTCTTGGTTGCCTGCAGTATGCGCACCGCTTCCTTCGCTACCCTGCCTTTGGCGTAATTTCTCACCGCCTGCCTTGAGTTGCATAGCACTGTGTGGCAGTCGCGGTCGGCGATGGCTAGGGCGATGGCCACCTCCTCCGCTTGCCCTGCCTTGGTGCATCTCGTGCTGGCGGTCGTGCGAACGGTGCCCGTCGCGTCGACGACGACCGTCGTGAAGCCGTGTATCTTGGCGTACTCAGCCGTGTCAACGTAGCGTGCGTGTGTGTCGGCCGCATGCTGGTCTATCAGTGCTTTGGCTCTCGCTGCTAACCTCCCTTTGTTATACTCCGGGTGCATGTTCTTCGAAACCCAGTCCACTCTGATGTTGCTCTTGATCTCATCGGGGACGGGGAGCTGCGTCTGCTCCATGCCTTGATATCCAATTCCCAGGTTTTCCAGGATTTTACGGCCGGCCTTGGTCATAGACAGTCTTTCGAGTTGTGCGGCGGGTTGGGCCTCCGCTAACTCCTCCAGCGTGTTGTGCACTGCCAGCTGCAGGAGGCGTTTGGTGCTCGTTGTTTCGAACAGTCCCAGTGCAATCTTGTAGGCTCTGCGGATGAATATGTCTTTCTTGTTTCTCTCGCTCTTCTTCCACTTGTGGTAGGCCGCCACGTACTCTAGGTGACATATGACGAACGAGTGGATCAGTCTGATCAAGCTCTCTTCCTTCAATCCCCTTTCTTGCTCGTGAATTGTTTGAGTAATTTTGTGGCGTTCCCCGCTTTCGGAATGAGCCGGGTGACGGTCTCGCCGTTGCTGCCGTGCGTCTCGATTGTCATTCCCAACACTCTGATTTTGTTGACTCTTGGGATCGCGTTTCCATCTCTGGTCTTCACTTTGATTGCCTCGTACTCTCTCGGGCTGCTCTTGGGTTTGCGGGGCTTGACGGGCGTGTAGACGAGGAGCTCCGACTTGCTCGGCAGGCATCTGAGCCCCGTTCTGTCGAGTTTGTCTTCGATCGCATCAACGGCCACCTGTAGGGTGGATTCGATGTGGGCATTGCTGCCCCCTTCCACCCACAGCATTATGTCGTCCGCATTTATCGTATGTTGGACTTCCTTGATGTTCCTGAGCCTTTCGGCCACTCCTATCATCACGAGATTGAAAAGCACTAGCGAGATGACCGATCCATGAGGTGTGCCTGTGCTTCCCAGCTTCTTCTCCTGTGCTTGGAGGTCCCCCGCTCTGAGCTCGGCCATTCTGTCCGTGAGGAAGTCATTGACGTAATTCTATGATCTCTCTCCCATGTTGAGTTTCGAGACTTGGGATAGGATCGCTGAGTGCTTCACCTTGTCGAAGGCGCTCTGCAGGTCGAGTCCCAGTACTGTTTTCCTGTCGCCGGTGTTGCCGTCGATGATGTGGTGCTTGAGTTGTATCATGGCATCTTAGGTACTTAGATGCTGCCTGAAACCAATGATCGTTTCCGGGTAGAGATCTTCTTTCTCGAAGTATTCTTGCCACCTGTTGAGCAGGACGTGCTCCAACACCTTGCCCACGCAAGATATGAGCGATATGGGTCGGAGATTATCCGTGCCGGATGGGTTGCCCGGCTTGGGGATCAGGATGATCTTGGCCTTCTTCCACTGCGTCGTCAGCGTTCCCGTTTTCAAGCATGTCTTATAAAGCTCGTGAGGATTTCTATGGATTTGTCGTCGAGGTTCTTAAGCGCCTTGTTGGTGATACGGTGCAGCCCGGCCACCGACCTGCTGTTGAGGTCCTGCAGTGCCGTGCGAACTTCTTCTACGTCTATATCTCTGTCGAGACGGGCGTTGGGCCGCCCCCGTACGGCCCGTGGCACTCCGTGGGCGTAGTAAGCAGGTATCTGTCGCTGATGCGTTTCGTCACCTTACCGGCGCCGTGTTTAGTGACTTCGCGCGCTCCGGCGGGGGGAAGGAGGATTTTCTCTCCATGCTTTCCACGCGACGCCGCGCGGGCCTCGCGCCGTACCGGCTTGATGAAAATGTGCGCCGATTTCGTGAAAACAGTCCCTGCAGCTTGTACGATCTTGCAGTGCATCTTCATATCTGCGACTGAGGATCTCCCACCTTCAACGCGAATGTGGAAGGAAGAACGTAGCGTTTCATTAGCGAGGATAAAAATACGCCCGAGAATAAATGAAACACATTGCTGGCCACAGAAATATACACATATTAGCAGGACACCAGTCATCGCTTCCTCGAGCGTTTACCTATGCAAAACACTTGGTCGGAAGGGAATTCTTTGACGTCACTACTCCGTAGGCCGCAGGTGAACCTAAAACCAGCAATATTACAAGTGTTGGTGCACCGCATATCTGTGTATGTAGCAAAAATTACATGCGTTCGAAGATGATGACAAAACACATTAGCACTAGTAAGTGGCGACATTCTGATGTTTGCCTGCTCGAAAGCGATTCATTGTAAAGATGCGGGACACGTGATAGCCGGAAAAAAGATTCGACGTGATTAAAGAACGATCGGTGAATTACGCGCAGACATTCTACACCCCACAAAATACACAAAGTACGAAACAGCAATGTCGACTACATAAATACTACCGCCATAGTCATATCCCGTCATGGTGTAGTGGATAGAGCATGTGCCTGTTCTACGTGAGGACAGAAGTAGATTCACGGCTTGTTAAAGTTATATTTTTTATTTTTCAAATGGTAGTCGTGTTATTTTATAGTCTGCATGCTTTTTCCGACCTGGCGTCTAAATTATTTTCTGAAGCGATGGCCACGGACCCTCAGGAATTTCCAGAATCAAGAAGCGTAGCTTGATGGGCCAGTTGCTGCATTGTTGAAGGTGAAAACCAGCGAAAAGACGACGCGTTACCAAGGAAGGAGTGCACAAGGACGACGCCGGAACACCACTGAATTTAGTAAATAGAAATTATCAAACAGAGCAAGGAGCGCAATGCGTCAGAACCAACGCCATGAGGGGGAAAAATTCGAAGATAGTGCAGGAGCGACTATCTTGCACGTGGCAAAATTATGTTCCATTCATAAAATTATATTCCCTTGCAGAACACCTGACGGAGCTGTCACTGACGCATTTAGTGCCTACCTTCTTGATATTGAATGCTTCCTGACCTCTCGATACATCTGTTTTTCCACGGCCCATGATGCTGATATTACTAAAGGGGGGGGGGGGGGGGGGGGTACAATTATCACAACTGTTGCAATGCTTCGGAAGATTGGTTGTGTTATCCGGCTTCAATGAACTGCGGTGCTGCCTTAAGCGTCAAAAATACACTGGCCAATTTGGCCAGTGCAGGCCTTACCACATGACAGGGGTAGAAAGTAAACAACGTCGGTTGTACACCCTCCCGCTTTTTTAACCTGAACGCACGAGCTTCGACCGTCGAGTCGATAAGCGCTGTATAAAGGAACAGTGGCGAAATGAGCGAGAATACGCGCATGCGCGGAATGAGCACTCCTGTGCAGCTGTCTTCTGCCAGGCTGTTCTGAGAACGGGTCCTCACCCCTGCTTTTTTTTTTGAGAACCGTTATTGTAATCATCCTTTTTTTTTTTCTGAATGCCTTCATCAAGTTGTAAATAAGCGGTCAGGTGGTAGCGCTAGCGCTGAATTGAACGCGATATACGCTCGCTGTTTATACTGCATGCGTATCAGAATTTTGTTTCTGTCACGTAGCAGGTTCCTGCTGAAAATTAAAGGTAACAGGAAAGCGGGTGGTGCTACGCGGTCTTTTCTAATCTTTTCCCAGCGGCATACAGAAAACGTAAGGAAATGCGATAACCACGAAAAAGCAGGTGGTGTTTGATTCGATTTCCGTAACAGCCTCGCAAAGGACAGCTGCACCGGAGTGCGTATTGAGCGCACGCGTGTATTCTCGCTCATTTCGCCGCTATGTTCCGTTGTACGGCGCTTATCGACTCAGCGGTCGACGCTCGTGCGTTCAGGATAAAAAAGTGGGAGGGTGTACTGTCACCCGCAAAAGTTTGCGGGATCTCCAGCGCGTGGCTGAGCGGCGGGAAACTGCATTCCTGCGCCATCTGCCGTCAAAGAGCACGGCGTCGAGGCTCACGGAAATGGCGCACCAGGGGCGCTTTGCGCATGCCTGTCCTTTCTTCGCTATCAAGCATGTCTCGTCACTAGCTTCCCCGTGACAACGTTGCGCGTCGAGCAAAACACACCGGCTTGTTCGTCGTTCATCTTACCCGCCAAAGCAGACACGCGACGATGATGACGCGGCGCATCAGCGGCTGCCGCGAGTGGCAAAAGCGCATCACGGGGAAGCTAGTGACGGGACATGCTTGATAGCGAAGAAAGGACAGGCATGCGCAAAGCGCCCCTGGCGCGCCATTTCCGTGAGCCTCGACGCCGTGCTCTTTGACGGTAGATGGCGCAGGAATGCAGTTTCCCGCCACTCAGCCACGCGCTGGAGATCCCGCAAACTTTTGCGGGTGACAGTACATTTCGTGAACATAGTTCGGTGCTTGACGTTGCAGATCTTTTTGTCCTTATTTGGTTTTCACCTTCAACTATGCACTAACTGGCCCAACAAGCTATGCTCCTTGAATTCTACACATCGTAATTGGGCGTCTTTTTAGGTGTTCAGTCTCCTTCAGACCAGGTGGCCTTTACGTCAACACCATCGCCTACATTTCCTGCAAAGCCCGAGTTTACTCATACTACATCCGAAATGACTTGTCACTCCTGGAGGTCATCAATTTATTCGGTCTTCAGAAGCCCTCTGTGGGACACTGGAAACAAATCTGCCGTACTCTCAAGACTGAACTGTGGAGACAGGTGAGTCATTTGCATGACTGGCTTCGCCTCTTTCGCCTTCAACATGGAACTGGTCAGTTCGCTGCCAGCAGGCTCCGCCAGCACCGTCGTCTCGCTGCTCAACTCACTGAATCCTATTGGACATTTGTTCGCCGAAACCTGCAGAAAAGCAGAGCGTTCAGGCCGTCGGTACAGCAGTGACATATCTTGGAGGTGCATAGGTACCTCCTGACATCGACGTCCTTTTGAGGAAAGGCCCTAGGTTTGCCCTTGAACCCACTGTAAAGAAGCACGAACTCCTGGCTTTAGCCCGCATTGTCGCAGCAAACGCCCCCGCCGAAGAAAGGGATATATGCTTGGCTGAAGGCGTTCACTGTCTTTTGAAGAACTGCACACGGGGTGTTCCCAACGGCGTATACCTGCGTTCTGCCACTGAGTACTTTAAAAAGCACAACCTCAGTTTGACATTATCCAATAAGGAGGGCGGGTTTGTTGTAATGCCAACAAACATGTTATCCGCGAGAGCTCACGACGCGATTAATAGAAACGTTAAGCCTGCAACCGCTAAGCCATCAAAATAAAAAGAACCTCAATCTTGAGGTCTTGCTGAAAGAAGTGAACAACAGAAGACTGATGTCCTGAGAATGTTCTTTGCCTCAAACACGCATAAGACAGGATGCCCCTTCAGGGTCATCGTCACAGAGGACGGCTCATGACAAAAAACTCTAGGAGTGTTCCTGAAAAGTTCACTGGACACCTTGGCACCCGACGACCCCTTAGGCGTGCAGACATCGACGAGCGTTATTGAGTTTTCGTCTAGTGCTTCCGTGAGTGCCAATTCCGCCATATCCGTAGACATCGAGGACTTATTCTATTCTATTCCCCAAAAGAATGAAACTACTTGAGACTGTGCATCACCTCATCGAAAGCCGAGGAGCGGTTTCTTTTCAGAACAGTTCGGGATCATTTGTGAACTCGTTTCTGGAACGTTTAATGTGTTACCTGTCATCGACTGTTGCAAAGCATGATGACTATAGGTGTATAAACAAGAAGGGGATTCCCATTGGCTCGTGTGTAGCTGCCGTACTGTGCCACATATTTCTGCCCAGCTTTGACAATGTGTTGCATCACCAGCTCACTGATGCTCGAAATATTAAGGTTTTTAGGTACGTCGATGACTTTTTAGTCCTTTTAAAACAACGTCCTTTTGACAGCGTCGATTCGGCTGCTAATGACATATGTTTTAAATAGACTTCAAATGATTTGAGCTTCACTCATGAGGTCCCACTTGATGACAGCATCAGATTTTTAGATTTACTCGTCACCTTTTATGACGATAGCCACGCAAGAAAGGCCTGTTGCCCTATACCTCTTTCCATTCTAAGCTCGTCAAAAGAGGAATAGCCAACCTCTGCCTTGGGAAAAAGCTGCCCACACAATCTGCAGAATAGTTTCCTTGAGCAGGTGTGTCGCCTGAGGTCAGGGGGTTACCCTGAACAGGATCTGATTTCTGTAACAGAATCATTATCAAGTAAGCTAAAGGTTGAGCACATGCCTCGCAATGAAGGAACGTCAAGTCAGGAACCGAGACCGGCTGTAATACCGTATATCCACATAATATCGCATAATGTGAAAAAGGTTGCTATGAGATACGGAGTCAAAGTTGTCTTTTCAGCGGCAAAGAAAACGTCACCACTGTGTGCCCATATTGCTTCAAATAAGGACAAAAAGATCTGCAACATCAAGCACCGAACTTCGTTCACCAAATGTACAACCGATGTTGTTTACTCTCTACCCCTGTAATGTGATAAGGCCTACATTGGGCAAACTGGCCAACGACCGCTTAAGGCAGCACCGCACTTCACTGAAGCTGAATAACACAACTAATCTACCGAAGCATTGCAACAATTGTGATAACTGTACCCCCCCCCCTTTAACAATGTCAGCAACATCGGCCGTGGAAGAATACAGATGGATCGAGAGATCTTGGAAGCATTCAAAGTCAAGAAGTTAGGCACTGAATGCGTAATTGAGAGCTCCGTCAGGTTTTCTGCAAGGGAATATAATTTTATGAATGGAACATAGTTTTGCCACGTGCAAGATAGTCGCTCCTGCACTATCTTTGAATTTGTTCCCCCTTGTGGCGTTGGTTCGGACGCACTTGTGATCCTTGCTGTGTTTGATCAATTCTATATGGTAAATTCAGTTGTGTTCTTGCGTCGTCCTTGGGCACTCCTTCCTTGTTAACGCGTCCTCTTTTCGCTGGTTTGCACCTTCCAGAAGCAGAGCTCCACGCTTTTTTATGCCGATTCTGCCTGTATCATTTAACCAGAAACCAGACAAACCCGTCCATTCTGAACTGATACCGGGCAGAGTATTTCCGCTTCTGAACAGAAGCTGGGCCTATCGATGAAGCTTAATCAGAATGACCGTTCCAGACACGCCAGCGTAATAAATAAGCAAGAAACCAAACATAATCTACAAATATTCTTTATATAAAGAGCACGCGTCGTTTCACGAATACCTCGTAAATTGGAAGCCGTCGAGGTGTGCGCTACAAAGTATATACGCGTATCGCGTCGCTTTTGTACGTGCAACAGTCGCTGCTGCTCGTAAGGTCTTGCGTTGCGTCTTCATATCTGAGACTGAAGATCTGCCGTCTTCAGCGCGAAAGTGGAAGCACGAATGTATCGTTTCGCTAGCTCCATGGAGGAAGGAAAGAACTTAGGAGAGGCCCTGACGTCAATTTTTTGAAGCCGGCGCGGCCGCGCCGCGACCGGACGCTACAACGCCTCCTCCTCTTTTACCCTCCGCATTTTCTTCCTCCGCGACGCTCACGTACCTAGGGCCCTTAGCAACGCTTTTGCTAGTGGCCCGAGTTTTCACAGCAGTAGCCTCGCCACTGCTAATGGCCCGACTTGGCTAGTCCTGAATTTTGACGTCACTTTCGCCACACTTTCTCCAATGCATTGGGAATGGCAAGGGCCTCTCCTAAGTTGTTTCCTTCCTTCATGGATAGCGATGACAAAAATATGCTCGAGAAAACATCGCTGACCATCGAAAGATACACAGACAGCCGCACACCGGGCGACGCTTTCTCGAATATTTACGTATTTAAACCACTCAGTCTGAAGTATATACAATGACGTCGCTGCTCCACTAGTATCACATGAAGCTAGAACGCTCAGTGTAACAGGTATTAGTGCACCGGATAAACTTACAAGCGTTCGTAGACGATGACAAAACACATCAACACTAGTAAATTATGATATCTTCAGGTTTCCCTGCAATAAAGCGACGCATTACAAAGATACGGGATATATTTGAACCCTCGTGATAGCCTGGAAAGAAAATTCAGTGTTTAAAGGGCGATCGGTGAATTACGGCCATAAAAGCTACAGCCAAAGAAAATATGCAAAGTACGAAAGAGCAGAATTAGCTTGCGAGCTCCGCAATGCGAGAAACCATTGCCCTGCAGTGAGTGCAGCGCGACTGATAATTACGAGAAAGCGGCAAACTCAAAACTGTTGCCATTATTCTGATATACATGGTAATCACGCTGATGAATATCAAACTTAGCTCCTACTTTCATCGCATATTCGTATTTTGATATAGTTTGACAAAATATTTTTATGCCTGTCTAGCAGTCCATCGAACTATTCGATCAGAGAAACAGCAGCAGCGCTCGAAGAGCATACGGCCCCACAAAAGGTGTCTTTCTTTCGGAACGATTTGCTCGTTTCTGCTTTCTTTCTTATTCATCAGACGTCTCCCAAGCATATATGGGACCTCGCTTCTTTGAGCCACGGCGTAAGCATATCTACGCACCAAGCATTGCAGAAGCGTCATGAATAATAAAACCAGCGCCATCGATATTACTGCTGCGTTCAATATGTCCCGACTGTTTTGTCTATGAATAAACAATAAGCAACACCCTCCTTATAAAGTGCGCTGTCCGGCGTGATATTCGGCCTCTGTTTCTACACCAATCGCATGAAGTTCGCCTGAAATAATCGTCTTTTTTCGAAGTCATCACATGTGGGACCGGTCAACCGCATTCTCACGAATGCCGAAACACAATTATTTTTTATTTTTCCTTGTGGCTCGAATGCAAGTGTGCAGGAATTTTAGGCGTGTGTCACGCAACACTTCTTTTTATATGGTGAAAAAGTTAGGGTTGCCTGGCACGCATTATACTTTATTCATGAGAGCGAGAAACCATTTGATTTTGCCGTCGAGATTTCCTCGATTTCACAATGATTGCTACGGATTCGAAGTCTCACGTGACTGGTCAGCGAAATGCAAAATCAGTGGCGGCACAAAACAAGCCCTTTTTGCAGCCAGAAGTGTTCGGTGGCAGCCGCGATCCTTGGAAAGTGATGTTCTCAACTGGAGTTCGTAAAATGTCCTGTAGAGTCTTTAAACCACTGCAGCTCGAGATGCGTGAATTGGCCAAAGAGAATGAGCGCAGTAGAATTGTGACCAGAGTTGAGGGTGAGTTCTTATATTCTGAAAGAACTGATTTATTTTACACTTCATATGGTAGTTCAAGTAAGGAGCGTTTACTTTGTCACCGGGGAGTACACTACAACATTGTTGTCTTTAAAAAGAGGAAATTGTGCCATCAAAGGTTTTAATCTCTACTGTCGAGAGCATACGTTTGCGGTATGCGTTTCCGTTAAAAACCGGTGGTGGGCTATTCTTACTAGAGCATGAATTATGTATATGCATCCTCTTAACCCTATCGGTGTTTGAGCTAATTTTCTACACGAGCGTTCTGGAAATAATTTCCTGCAGAACCGCGTCCTATGAGCTTTGGCTGAGAATAGTGCATTATAGTGGGTACTGCAACATATGGGTTTAAAGCATATTGTTGCTTGCCCCGATACAGTAGAAGTTTGATAATCAAGAAAGGCGGCATCAAACTTAGTTCATACTGTAACAGATGAAATGGTTTTAATACAGGTGAACTTCGTATGAAGGACGAACTCACATGGCTCAATAAAAACCCGGATCAGTCTGCACGCGCCTCGCTTCCACCGCTTCTTCCTCTGCTGCTTCCGCAGCTTCTCAGTGCGCCGCTACGCGGCGTAACAATTCCCCCCGGGCAAATTATTCTCGTCCTAGAGAAAATTAGCTACATCAGAGATGTCAGCGCTTCATGCGAGCCACGTGAACAACTTGTGTCTTGCGGGATTAGCGGTTATCCGTCGTGACTTTGGCATAAACGTAATTCACGTCATTCAGTTGGTCCAAGACGACGAAGGGTCCATCGTACTTGCAGAGAAACTTCTCATGTAATCCTCGCTTGCGAATAGGCGTCCACAGCCAGACGTAATCTTCAAGGGAGTATGCACGATGATGCAGATCGTAGTGTTCTTTCGAGCGGCGTTGAGAAGCGAGTGTGCGTAAGCGGGCTGTACGACGGGCTTCTTCGGCACGGCATAGTATCCGGGAAACAGACGCATCGTCGTTGGGGGAATATGGAAAGATGGTGTCTACAAAAACGTGGAGAGTTCTTGCATAGAGTAAAGAGAAAGGAGAATAGCCGGTAACTTCATGATTTGCAGTGTTATAAGCGTACGTCACATACGGTAGCACTGAATCCCAGTTGCGATGGTCAGACGAGACGTAAATGGACAGCATGGTTGTCAAGGTGCGGTTGGTGCGCTCAGTGAGACCCTTGGTCTGCGGATGATACGGTGTCGAGTGTCGGTAATGTGAACCACAAAGTCGGAGCATTTCTTCTACAACATCAGCAGTGAATTGCCGACCACGATCACTTATAATAACACGGGGCGTGCTATCGCGAATAATAACATATTGCAAAAAAACGGCGAAACATCAGCAGCCTTTACGGTAGCGAGAGCAGCGGTCTCCGCGTATCTGGTAAGATAGTCAACGCAGACGATAACCCAGCAGCAGCCTTCTACAGTCTTTGCAAAAGGACCGAGCAGGTCAATTCCAATCTTTTAAAAAGGTGAGGTAGGTGGCTTGACGGGTTGTAAAGGTCCGGCCAGCATGGTGGTGCGTGCCTTAAGTCGTTGGCATTTTTCAAATGTCACAACGTATTGCTGGGTGGTCTTATACATTTGTGGCCAATAAAAACGCTGGCGAATTCTTTGCAGGGTACGACAGAAGCCTAGATGTCCAGAGTTAATATCATCGTGCATGGCATGCAAAAGTTGTGCACAGAGACTTTTTGGGACTACCAAAAGGAGGGCAGGACCGTCAACTGAGTTGTTCTTCTTGAACAAAACACTATCTTCGATAGTAAACTGCGTTGACTCTGCTCTTCCTTCTGCGTCTTGTATAATAGGCTGTAGTAACCGGTCGTTGCGTTGTTCTCGCCTAAAAGTCGCCATACTAGGAAACGTCGACACGATTAAGGCTAAACACCCGTCGAAGCCATCTTCATCGTTAACGGAAGTCGACAATAGGTGCCGTGACAAGCAGTCTGCATAACTGTGATCTCGTCCACTCTTGTACGCGACACCAAAGTTGTATTCTTGTAGGCGCAATGCCCAACGCGCCAGACGAGCAGATGGATCGCGAAGTCCGATCAGCCAGCATAGCGAATGGTGGTCAGTAACTATGGTGAAGTAGCGTCCATATAGGTATGGTCGGAACTTGTGCACAGCGAACACAACTGCGAGGCACTCCAATTTGGTAACTGTGTAGTTCCGTTCACATTTTGTCAACGTACTGTTGGCATATGCAACAACGTGTTCAGCCCCACTATGCAGCTGCAAAAGCACCGTCCCAAGACCGACGCCACTGGCATTAGCGTGGACCTCCGTCGCAGCAGAAGGGTCGAAGTGGAGCAGCAGTGGTGCTGAAGTTAGAGAAGACTTGAGAAGATTGAAAGAAGATTTGCACTGTGGGGTCCACACAAATTGCGAATCCTTGTGCAGTAGAGAAGTAAGGGGGTGGGCAAGTTGCGCAAAACCAGCAATGAAGTGACGAAAATAACAAGAGGCCAAGAAAGCTCCGAAGACTTTTCAGGGTGCGTGGAGTTTCAAGTCGCGTACTGAAGCAATCTTCTGCGGATCCGGCCTGATAGCTTCCTTGTTGACGACGAACCCAAGAACTAAAGTTTGTCGATCTCCAAAATGACTCTTCTTCGAATTCAAAATGAGGCCCGCTTTGCCAATGCATTCAAGAACTTTATGGAATCTCTCATTGTGCTCTTGGAACGTCTTTCCAAAAATGATAACATCCTCAAGGTAACACATGCATATTTCCCATTTCAGGCCACGAAGGATAATGTCCATAAATCGCTCGAACGTCGCGGGAGCATGCATAATCAAAAGGGCATTACATTACATTCGTATAAACCATCTTGTGTTACAAAAGCAGTCTTTTGATGGTCGGATGGATGCAGAGGAATTTGCCAATAGCCAGGTCGCATATCAACAGAGGAGAAATATGACGCCGAATGCAGACAGTCAACAGCGTCATCAATGCGAGGTAACGGGTATACGTCTTTCTTTGTTACCGCATTCAAACGACGGTAGTCTACACAAAATCGCCAAGAATCGTCTTCTTTTTCGCACCAGGATCACAGGTGCGGCCCACGGACTTGAAGATTCTCGGATGATTCCTTTGTGCAGCATTTCGTCCACCGGTTCTTGAATTATCTTGCGCTCTGCTGGGGGACTTTGTAAAGTTTTTGGCGAATAGGGGGTGCACTTCCTGTGTTAATTTTGTGCTGTATCCGAAAAGCTGGGAAATGGCTACCCGATCCATTTGAGGCAAAGTCGAACACTTGAGCATGAGTTGTCAAAATGTCTTGCAGAATACGACGTTCACTAGATGGGAGCGATTTGTTGACCATGCCCTCAAACTCCGCACAATATTCAGACTTGTCGTTCACGGCTCCTCTGCAATCGGAAATAATTCATACGGTATGAGTCACATAATTCTGAAATCTCGAGAGTGTCAAACCAGAAGGAAGACGAACAAGCTCTTCTGACACGTTTACAACCAAGAGGTATGCGCGACCATCCTCCGCCTCCACGTCCGGAGTGTGGCACCAAAATATTTTTCTCGCTCCACTCGAGGCATCTGGCTCGACGAGTATTGAATGTTTACCCATGAAGGATTCAGATGACTTCACGGGGAGAAACGTCGCGCTCATCGCAGGCAGCAGCACATCTTCCTTCAAGGCGAGAACTCCTTGATCACTCCGAGACATTTTATTTACTAATGCGGGGATAATGTTCGGCTGCAAAGAAAGTTCACTGGCACTAAAGTCTAAAGTCGTACCACACTCGCGCAAAACGTCAACACCCAAGATAACGTCATGCGTGGCACGTCTCATTACAACGAATTCTGTCCTATAGCCCTTGTCACCAATTACAACTGAATTTGAGCACAGGCCAACCGGAACTAAAGTTTTACCCCCAACTCCAGAAAACGTAGTTTTTTTGGTCCCACACAAACATAACTTTCTGTAGAAGGCGGTTCTTAAATGAAAGGCTCATAACTGACATAGCGGCACCAGTGGCAACCAAAGCATCCGTTTTAACATTGTCTACACATACTGACACTTTGTTCTTTAGCATGACAATAGGTAGAGGTATGCGTGAAATTGACCGTCCGGCGACCTTACCTCCATCGGTCGCACCACCTAGTTTCCCAGCGGTGGAGAAACAAAGCGGCGACGTGGGGATGGCGAACGGGGTTGTCGCTGCGGTGGGTAGTGATGCTGCGATCGGACACAGGGGAGTCATTCCGTGCGTCGTGTTGAGGGGAAGAGGGCCGATAGAAGGTTGCAGGCGGCTGCTTCGCCCACTGGGTGCCATTCGTGAAGCGTGGTGCTCGTTGGACATGGGGTCGGGAAATTTGACGACGCGGGCAAAAGCGGAATATATGTCCTTTGCCGCCACAGCCGTAACATACGGGTGGCTGGCGGCTCTTGTAATTCACTTCAGGATACCTTGGAGGCTGAAATTGGGCGACAGAAGCGCGACGAGGAGCACCACGAGGCACTTCATCCGGATGGGCTGGACGCGGCTGGAAATAAGGGTGCGATGTTGGTTGCAGGGTCAGCTCGACGCCGATGTTGTAAGATGGTTCACCGTTATTTTGTGCAATCCATAGCGGTGCGTTGTTCCCATAATGATGCAGACCTCGATGTCGGGTGGTAGGGTACATCGAACTTTGTACGTTGCCGCTGAATATCCAGCTCCTCGCGTATAATCCTTCTAACCATAGAAGCTATGTCTTCAGCCTCCGGAATGTCGATACCGGGAACAGCGGTCACATTTGAAAGACGGCCAAATTTGGGCGCTATGCGACGTGCTTTTACCGCCTGGAATGCCCAGCACAGCTTGATGACGTCTGCAACTGTGATAAGGGTGCCCCCGCGAAATAAGTTGTACACATCCTCAGCAATCCCCTTGAGAAGGTGCCCTACCTTGTCTTCTTCTGACGTCTACCGGTTTACAATGCGACAAAGTTTCAATATTTCTTCGATATAACATGTGCATGTCTCACCGGGCAGCTGGCCTGTCTGGGAAAGCTTATGCTAAGCGCGTTCCTTCTTCGCAAGGGTATCCCCAAAGGACTTCGTAATTTCTTCAACAAATCGGTCCTAGGTCGTCAGGATTTCTTCGTGGTTATCAAACCAAGTCAGAGCCGTGCCACCGAGGAAGAAAACAACATTGTACAGACGTGCGATTGAGTTCCATCGGTTGTACTTGATGCATCTTTCGTAATGTCGGAGCCATTCCTCAACGTCATCTTCGGGCTCACCGTTGAACGTACGCGGCTCTCAGAATACAGATAACATCAACACCTCATATAGTGGTACCTTCACAAAGGCGGCGCTTGCGATGTAGTAGGACATCCCGAAAAGAGTTCTGTCTAATACAGTTAACGCCATTAGCAAAATAATGCCAGAGCGAAAATAAACAGCGCCGTTTTTCACTAACCAGTAAATCCCGGTCCCTGCTGTATCTAACTGAAATGAATTCACACTTTATTTAAATTTTATTAAACCTGAAAAAACATTCACGCTTTATTTCACTCAATAAAATTCGCGGCTATTGTATACAGTTCTCTATATTACATAGACTTCGCATATCGTGGTCTCCTACCACCGAGAATGCCGCATGCGTGCCCTTCTGTTGTGTACAGACAGCAGCGCGGAAGTGGATCAAGCGATTATAAACCTAATCTCCCGTTATCGAAACTTGTGATAAGCGGATCATATTTTACCGCTCCTTATAAGCTTCGTTGAATGAGAGTCCACTGTACTGGGTCCAGCATTAATATGGATGAAAATAGTTCGCCGCGCACGCTCTCAGCGCACAGTGATGAACAGCTCGCTAAAAAAAATTGCAGCTGATAATGTGACATTCATGTATTCATTGGTGCAAGATGCGGTTTCTGAATATCTGTTTCAATGACGGAGAAGGTACTTATTCTTTCCTTTTTTTTTGCTTCTTGCAGGGCATCTCGAGAGCTGCAACAAGAGGCTTGCTCGGTTCCACTATCGTAAAACACAAAAATCACAGAAAAGCAGGAGCTGTTACATGGTTAACAGTTTCTGCCTCTGCCAGCGGCTGTGCTTAATTTTCGGGTGCTCTTTTATGAGCAACCTAGCCCACAATCGCCTTGACCAGGCCGAGGCAAAGTTTTTCACTCCTTATATCTTCTATTCTCTTGCATGGTTCATCACTGTGTTGTATTTCCAAGGTGAGCAGATCGTACAAAGGGCTATACGGATGGATATTGTTGGCAATTTTTATGAAGCCATATCGGCAATCCTCAATATTGCTTTGATGGTCAAAGTAATCATTAATTTTGCGACCATTACCTTTGGTTCTAGCCACATCCTTGAGTTTTTCCGCATGAGCTCTAGGTATGAAATATCTTCGGCATACAGACCTCCTCTAACAAATTATTTAGGAAAAAACGAATGGATTATTACCATCTTCAGGTTTCTCATCTTGGCGGGAGCGACTGGAATGTCACTCATAATGCTTTTAGGTTACATTCAGCATATCTCCAAGACAACTTTGTCATGGTGGACTATAGTCGTCACTGCAGCTAGCTTTGTTTCCATTGCTGGTTACTTATTTTATGACTCCCTAATGTACCTCGCAATGAGATCCATCTTCCAAGTCCTTGTCGGCTACGTGCGCGAGCAGAGGAGAGCTTTCGACGAATGTCGACCGGCTGCCGATGAAGAAACCGCTTTTACATCATTGCGATCCAAACAACGGACATGTCTGACGGTCGACACGGTACGAAAGAACATGTCGAAGATAAGGGACATGAAACGCTTCATCAATACAATCTGGAACCCTGCCTTAAGCCTCTCTTCGGCATTATTGCTTTGGAAGCAGTGCATCACATTTTATGCCCTACTGAAGGATGGCGTCATGCGTTTAGACGTGCGTTTAAGTATGCTTTACGCCTGGTATGCCTCAATCAGCTTTTTGGAACTGGCATTCATCAGTCAGTCATTGTCGGACGAGGTGAGTGCAACAGTGGCCGATTTAGGTTCTAAAAACTAGCTTTTTTACGATAGCAATTGATCTACAAAACAGCATCATGTTGGGCTTCAATGTCAGCATTACTGAACTTTTACAGTGGGCGAATATATTGTTTTGGTTACGAAATAACACCTTCCATTGTAGCGCTTGCGCATAAAGCCGTATGTAAAAAATAGATGTAACAATAAACAGACATTAACTGTTTTTGATGCACAAATGGCATACAGTTCTCAAATAAGAAGGCACTTTAATATTTTCTCTATGAGATCAGGGGAAGCTCTTAAAGAGTTGTCGCAAAACGTAAAGGTTGCACTGGTGTACTGAATGTACATAATTTCACTCAAATTAAAGCAGCAATTTCTCGAGGAATTATAAATTTAAAGGCTGAAAATATTAGTGGCACGTAATAATAACAGATGAAAAATAGATTAATTCTAAAAACAATGATACTAAAATAGGAAATTCGTTGTTTCATCCTCCAATTCCTTCAGACACACAAGCTGAGGGAAAGCACTCGGAGCACAATGACCGTCCAGGCTGCAAACAGGTACTTAAGAGAGGTGAGTGTATTTCTTTTTCAATTACTTTGCTTCTTCGGCCCTGCAAAATCGGACCATGTTCTCTACGTGCAGGTTCAACATTTGCATAGCACCATTGATCCTGAAGGAATGTGCATTAACGGCGCAGGTTTATTTGTTCTGAACAAACCGCTCATTGTTACGGTAAGTAGTTCACGAACGTCACACAAGCTTACCTTTTAAGCAACTGTTCTCGTTACCCTCCTGGGCTTTGAAACATCTAGACATTAAATACAGTGACACCTTCGGTTGGCTAATTAGGTCATACATGTTCTTAAATCTAACGAGAGTGCTCATAATGCTGGTGATGAAAATTTTAATAGCGTGTTGAATTTTAGAGCGCAGACTTAGGCGCCGGTTCCTGCGTTTCGCGTCGTCTACGCTCGTTTCGCGTCGTCTACGGTGTCGGACTCGTAACCATCTCCGCTCTACTTTCACCCCCCCCCCCCCCCCCGCTCAGGCCCCTCTTCTTCCTAGGTGGCGACCGCGTGTGTTATCTGATTGCTACGCGCTCCTGCCACCCCCGTTCGCCGCTGTGTATACCCAGCCTCATCCTGCGTGGTGGTGAGGGTGTTCTCCGGTTGCCGAAGCGCCGGCTCGCTATCAGCAGATCATGGTACATGCATCCGAAGACAAAACGCAGAGCAACGTTGTCTTCGCACCCTAGCGGCGTTAGCGGCATCAGTCAGTCGCTGCTATCTCTTCGCCGCACAACGTTCCTATGCGCCCACGTGCTGCCCCCCGCAGTACCCCGATAACTTAATTGCTCTGTTTATTTACATAACATAAAATATTACTATTACCGTAACGTAATTTTATTTGTTTGATGGAGCCAAGTTTACTTTGTGGCTTGTAAAACACCGGATCATGAAAAATATAGCATCACAAACATTCCAAGTTTTATTCATTTTAAAAAGAGCGCTAATCAGGACTTTAAAGAGGCGAGGAGGCATAAAAGCTATACAGTAACATTTTTTATACAATATTGCTATTTAATTCCTTATTTTTTCATTTCTCATGTCTCATTTTTTATGTAATTCCTAAGCTCTTGGATTAAATAGCGACCGCCTTCACTATACAGCCCACCTGCAAGAGCACGAAAGTATATTTTAATTGTTTCTTACGGTGTGATTCTGCACGCGCTGAAATATCTACCATTTCATGGGCCCCTAAACACTGGGCCATTGTATCAAGGATGCTCCTTCGAAAACCCATTTAATCAATTGAATACTGCCAACGGTATGCCGTCGTGAAGGGTGCTTGCGTTTTTCTGATATTAAAATCTGGCAAAGCGATCTTGAGCTTAGTTTTGTGCGAGGTTTTCTTGTTGGAATATTTTTAGCCACGTAAGAGAAAAATTGTCAAATGATCGCCTAAAGTGGTGACCCCAAGAAATCAAGCAACTTTGAGCATGCAAAAAACCGGATTAAGCACTGGTTTAAGTTCCGAGGATAGACTCGTTGACCTAGTAAGTCATAGGTGTTCCTCAGAACGATTTGGCTCTACAAAACCACCCATGTTTTCTGGAAGCATTGTTGCCTTTCAGTCCAGACGTTCCTTGATGACACAGCCCCATCACCTTGTGAGGCAAATTCAAAACCCTCATGAAGGTCACTCTAAACATGGCGCGTAAATGCTAAATAAAGGTTGCAGCACGTCTCAAGCGCTTTAATTTGTGAAGCAATTTATTTCACTTCAGAAACAATTTTGCGCCGCAGATGGAATTTCAATGGCCGGTGATCCTTCGGTTTCTAGCCGAACAAGCGAGCGACAAGGCTATACAATGCATTTTTTATTTTGCTGCATTTATTACATTGAATATATGCTATTCTTATATGAACTATTTACAAAGCTTTAAAGAAACGCCACGAACTATATCTCAAGAAAAAGTGGAACAGAGCACTAGACGGGAGTTAGCGCAGAGAGAATGTCAAACTGGTTCAGAGTCGTTCTTTTCAAAAATATATTTAAGTTCGAAATTCATTTGGCCGAAATGAGATTTTATCAAACCAACTGGCCCACTGCACCTGTCCATCAGACTAGCTTTCAATAATCTGTGTGTTCGAATAAGAAAAGCATAATACATCGCGACAAGGATCAAACGGTAAGACAAGCCGAGCAATTTCACCTCTCGAGTTCCGTTTCCAGACAGGCAAATATATCAATGCGTCCGTGCAACCGATAGATCAATGGTCAGTTTATGCGCATTTATCTCGGAAGACACATTTCACAGCCGACACAAGTATGCCCTTTGTCTGAAGCCAAATTCGCAAGCAATGTTTTATAATCCAACTTGTAGAAAATGTCTTAGATCAAAGTGATGAGTAATATTTTTGCGTCCACTAAGGCCAATATTGAGTCAAAATACATCGATGGGTAAATGGGAGAAAGGAAAAGTATCGAAATGAATTTTTTTACCAGCGTATTCGCGACAAGGATTAATAAAAAAGTTCCAAAAACGGTCTGCCAGAAAACTTATTACAAAAAAATTTAGGAAGACATTTAAACTTCGCTTTAAGAGTAGAGCCGATGTTGTGATGTTCTTGCCTCGGCATCCCGCCTTCGCTTCAACCGTCTAGCTACCTTATACTGAGCGTTCTGCAGCATCCGTCTTAGCTATTCATTTTGATAATCGAGCTCCACTATCACTGGACGGCCCGTCCTCATACGAAGTCCCTGCGCTATTACAAGCATCTAGTATGACGCCAGACCACTTTGCTTCAGTTTTACCAGCCACAGACTTCATTAAAAGCGTTCAAACTCCGTTACTCAGACATGAGATTATTCTTCTATGCCACGTTGATTTCGGAGCCCAAACAATTAATCACACTCTAAACCACCTCCAACTAATCAACCAAACAATTAACTCTACATGTATCATATATGCACTACATACTAGAAGTCCATCATTTTTCTGGAGCGTTTTCCGACTTCGCATTGAAGTATACGCGCAATGCGCACAAAAATGCGGTTTCGCTTATATGTTAGCAGAGACGCACCATGCAGGATTTCTGGTAGCTTTCGCATCGGCGCCAAATGTTTTGCCCGGCACGGTTTTGGCTTCTCCTTTAAAGCTGACTAGAAAACGGGTACTACGACGGCTTTTCGTCTCGAAAAAACCAGTCCTTTTTGCCTAATACACCTCACGCATATACTTCATAAATAATAATAGGCAGCGAAGTGACAGCATGCAACCCATCTAGGTAAAGCATCAACTAAATCTGTTTCGAAAACTTCCTGAAAAAAGTCAGCAAATGTTAAACTGTGGGGTATAATCTTATATACAAAAAATTGGCAGTTGCTTAGTTCGGCGACGCCAGGGTATACGTAGCGATAGGCACGTTTACCTGACTGAGATTGTTCTGGTTACTGTATGTTTAGCAATGAAAGACCTTGGATGTACACATAGTTTATTCATTTTGCTTGACAAAGATAACTGCTGCTGATTTGTGAAATTGCATGCAGCGGGGCATATGATGCGCGGCTCGGTGGATAAGCGTGCGGTGCACCTTTGGGTCTTTCTGGTTACCTGGGTATCAACGCATGCGCACAACTGCTCACCCGCGTGACGTCACACGGGACTCCGACGGTGGAGCGGGTGCACTGCCGCTGAGACAGCGAAACGCACTCTACACCTGCTACTTCCCTCTGGCTGCTATAGTAACGGCGCATGCGCAACTGGCCTCTGTCGACCACGGGGAATTCGTCTACTTGTAGCCTAGTGTAGCTCTCGTTACAGAATTCTCGAAGGTAGGATTTATCAGGAAAAAAAAACGGGCAACAATACGCCGCACATAACGATGGACTAAACCTACCCCTCCGTCGCTGAGAAGTTCGAAGAGGTAATCACGTCGCATGAGCTCCGTGGTACAACTAGAGCAAAACAATTGCAAAATATCCATGAACCCCATGCATAGACGTCGTTGCACGTGAGTAATTGGCAATTTTCTTTGCTACAAACAAGTGACATGAACTAGCCTTGCCAAATTATGGCAGACCGCATCAGACAAGAGTGAGAGCAAAATTCGGCACTCTAGATGCGCGGCCTTTGAAATAGATTTCAATGTGCCTGCACGTGCTTAATGGTACACCAATGGTACACCGAAAGCGGCACACATGCCCATTTAACACACCTGGGTGTCCCACTGGTGTAGATCCCCACATTCCAAACAAGAGAGCAACCCTTCCAGAAGTCGATCAGGGCATCTTAAACTGTTTCCAACAGCTCGTTCGACTATTTGAGAGCAAGCGCGATTTTCTTTTTGCACGCGATGTGGTCTAATAGTCTCGGAAATGAACTCATGATGCGATACTGATGCTCTCGATTTCCAAACACGCACATATGTTAAAGTTTTCTGTGCAATTTGTTTACCTATCTAAATCATATGACAGCGCTCCTCAATACTGTGCTGTAGATACAACGCCGTGTGAAGCATAGTAAATGTCAGTGGTTTTAGGGCACAGGGCAACACGTCAAACACTTGATCGTCATCCTAGTAGCTTACCTTATCCGTGGCAGAGCCCCTCAAAAAAGACAATACAATATCCCGGTGCTAATTAGTCACTTCCAGGGCACGACGAATGATAGTGATGCCAGTACGTGGCATGCATGATTTCATACTGGGCGGAACCATATAGACTCTGGGAAGGACAGTGCGACCGTGGAAGGACGACATGGTCCAAAACAACGGCATGAAGTTTTCAAAGCATCTGGTACGATGAAATTCGTCCCTCTACATCATGACGAGGGACCAAAATGACAAGAAACCTTGCGATAATGGCGATTGTCGTCCTCTTGGTATGATGATTACGAGGCTCCTCGGGAGGATGCATGTTAGGGAGCACTACTGGCATGAGCAATGGTATCGCAGGCTTCTCCAAGCGTTTTAGCAGCAGTAGTAGCCAGAAATATGGTAATATGTGATCAAAGCTCACGAGCGAACAAACGGTAGAACTCAGAACGACCGGAAGCATTATGAAAACAGAAGCTTAATGAAACGTAATGCATTGAGAAGTTATATTCCAGGCATGATAGTATCTCAAACGTGAAATGCAGGCGTATTAGTGAACGCTGTTGCAATGCTCAGGAAGTTCGTTCGCGGCTGATAGGCGATGGTACCTTAATGTATGATGAGGAAGGAACAGAAGTTGCCTTTGACCACAGTCGAAAGAAAGGTACGGCTGTGGTCTACATGATGAGGTAACAGGTAGTAGCGTAATGCAAAGTGCAGTCGCGTAGAAATCGGCAGCGTTATTAGTATTAATTTTCGGAATGGCCTATGCAGTCCCACCAGAGGGCGTAGACTGTAGCAGTGGCAGCACATCAATTTTCGCAAGTGGCATCAAAAAATGGTCCCAGAAGATTCAGTCCAACGCGGTAAAAAAGTTCAAAAGGAATCGCTGATAGGCAGAAAAATCCCATGTCAAAAACGTTAAGGTGTTCCTGGCGCCTACAAATGTAGCGACACCCACATGCAGCGTGGAGTAGCTTAGGCGCGACCAAAAGAATCGAGAAAGCATGCGATCGAAAGTGTGCAAAAAACTTTAAGATTAATACTGAAGTATATATTCATTTCATGCACAACGGCAATCAAAAAGGGCTGGAGCACGATGATTGATTCATTGATAACCTTTATTGGGGGAAATTGGAGTTAGGGGTAGTGGGTTAGGAAAGAGCAGTAGTTGACAGTCCTCTGTCCAGGAGTCCGTCGGCTTCAGCAGCGGCTCTCGCCCACTGCACCAGCATGAGGTGATGCTGTGCGTCCGAGTCGGCTAGAAGGTCACCTCACTGCTCAGGACACGGGCTATCTATTTTAGTCATTATGGGGCCGGTCCTACATCCCCTTTTTGTGTGGTATAGTGTAGTAGTGTCTTCGCACCAGACACATCCGCTTTTGTATTGTGTTGGCTATATCTTTTGGTACTGGGCTCTGTTTGGATATGTGTTTGTTTGTAGGCATTGAAGTGTAGTGACGTGTTCTCAGCTTAGTGTGTCATGTGGACGTGCGTACTTTCTACGCCTCTCCATACACATTCGTATTGTTTCCCCTTATTTTTCTGGCGTTGTGAAAAGCTCCACTGATGGCTCCGCCGCCCGGCTAGTGACACCTCGGACGATGGCATCTACTCGAATGTTACCCTCCACCCAAGCGTGGGGGACCCAAACAATCGTGTGTTGCCTACTTGGGTCTTTTTCTTCTGGCCGGCCGGCTAGGAACTTGTTTGTTATGCGATGAATCCTGTTGCTTAGGAAGGCTGGGTAGCTGGTTTGCGAGCCCGAGACTATCCAGTAACTGTGTTGTCTTCGGTTTGCTTCAGAGATTGCTAGGGCTATTGACACCTCTTCCGCTTGGGCATGATGAGGCATCAAAGCTACAAAAAATTGTATCAACTCCATAAAAGAGGCGGATATGGAACGGTAGGGAAAAGAGTTTTTCCAAAGCAAGTTGAGCATGAAATTGCGTGCACTGAATTGGCAAGCTGAGCTCGAAGTGGAAGGCGGCATCAGATATGCTGGTGAGAGGAGAATGGTGGGTCAAAAATGTTTGATGGCAGACAGGACAGTAATAGAGCACAATAGAATGGAAAAACACCCAAAGATCTTCATTTTCGTCAATACCATTATAGCTAGCAATATTCTGCGAGTGTGATAACTACGTCGAGCGACGACGAAGGTCCAACAAAAAAAACTGCCGATGATTGCCTTTTTTCCGATTGCGCATTTTGAGCAGAGCTTATCAGCTATATCAGGTTTTAGACATATTAAGGTATGCGTTTCGGCTCGGGCTGTGCCCATATTGAGATCCGCCACCACCGATCCGGCGCTCTGATTACCGCCGCGCAGGGATGGCATTGGAGGAGGAGCGAAAAGAGCAATTAAGTCATCGGAAAGTTGCTGGAGGTCGCCCATGGGCCCACAGGAACATTCCGCAGCGAAGATATCGCTGCGACAGACTGATTCCGCTGGCGCCGCTAATGAGTCAAGTCAACATGGCTCTGCTTTCGGCTTGGGATGCACGCACCGCGATTCGCTGATGCCGCCGTCACGAAGGAAGAGGGGGGAGGGGTACTGCAACAGCAAACGGCCGTGGCAGGAACGAGCGCAGCAGTTGGAGAGCACGCACTGTCGCCGACATGGAGGATGATGGAGGGAGGTGGAGGACACACGCAGCAGCGAACGGTGGCGGCAGGAGCACGCGTAGTAATCGGAGAACACGATGGGGGTGGGTGCACGCAGCGGCGAACAGTTGCGGCAAGAGCGCGCGCTGCCGCGGATGTGGAGCTGATTAGGAAAGACAACCGCGACGACGACGCGAAACGCAGGAACGGGCGCCAATGAACAGCGCTCATAAGGCAAGTTTATTTTTCAGAACGTCGTGTTATTATAAATCAATGCTAGCGTGCCATGTGCAACTTATCAGAAGTTTGAGATGAGTGGCACAACCTCGGCTCGCAAGTCACTAGCGATATCACAACAGGTCGTGGTGTACAGCTGAACCTCCTACATTGCTCATTCGCTCGTCTGTAATCCGTCCATACAAGTGCGGTTAAGGCGAACTTAAAAACAGAACGAGCTGCATTACATGTCTATCAGAGTAGTTTTAAAGCGCAGCTCCTTGGTGGCCGTTCCTGCGTTCTGCGTCGTCGTTGGCGTCGTTTTGGGCATTGTCTCTTACAACCAGTTTCGCAGCTGGGGCAGCGCGTGCTCCTTCCCTCTCTCTTTTTCTCCGTGGCGGCCACCGCGCATGTTCTCCAATTGTATTGCGCGCTCCTGCCAGCACCGTTCGCAGCTGCGTGTACCCCCTACCGTCTCTTCCTGCGTGGCTACGACGGTGTTCGAGTTCTCCGGTTGCCGAATCGCCGGCTCGCTATCAGTGGATCACGGTGCGTGCATACCAAGCCGAAACGCAGAGCCGCGTTGTCTTGAACCGCTAGATGCGTCAGCGCCATCAGTCAGTCGCTGCTATCTCTTCGCCCCGCAACGTTCCTATGCGCCCGCGCGCTGCCTGCCGCAGTATCCCGATAACTTAATTGCTCTCTTCATTTCTTCGGCCGCAAAGCTTCCTTCATAACGGTCAAGAACTGTTAAAGGAGTGTTTCTTGAAAAAATATGTGTGGAAACAAACATCTGTAATTGTACAAACATGTCTTGCTCGAAATCTTTGCCTCAATCTATCGAAAAGGTGAAACAGCTAATGAGCTGCGCTCAAATTTCGCATTAAGAAGTAACGTAATCGTCGGCAAATTTTTATGCTTAAAATCTTTTCTCGGTGGAAATTCTTTTTCGTCCCGAATTCTACATATACTGGGGCAAGAGCTTTGGATATTATCATACAAAATGACATAAGTATTTGGATGTTTAGCTTACGTCAAGCGGCCGCTGCTTTCTGCAGAAAGGACTCAGAAAAACACTGCATAGGCGGTGACGGAAAGTGTGCATATATTTAGCCCGAAGATTTTGTAAGCATACACATTTCTGGAGAATGCAATTGACACTATATAAAAAATTACTTTCTACAATAATGAAGAGAGATTACACTTATATTTCAGGCATATATATTCCTTTATTCCCTTTCTCGAAGGGAGGTATAAGTAGCGCTGACCTACCTGTCGCCTCTCTCTGAGCTGAAATAAAGCATCATTATTTCAAGTTATAATTTTGTTCTGCGGTTATGGCTTGTTTTCTTTTCCGTTTACATCTATTTAAGGGTGGCAGCTGGCTGCTATAAGCTTTATCACGAGTTCGATGCATGGTGTAACAACATCTCATGTTCTCTGCTTTATCCGCTAAAGCAACTCTAAGTTCGACCGATGTACCGGCAAGGACAAAAGTAAACTGACGACGCTATTTTCTTCTAAATTTTTTAACGCCTTGCATAAATGAAACTAGCAGTCGTGGCATGTGCATGCACTGCCCTTTCACTTGGACAAATACTGTTTCCCTGTCTCCAGTGCAAAAGGCGAGATTCTAGTTTGAACAGAAAAGCGTGCTCCGTTTGCTTATGTGCGCACCTGTACACTATCACAAGAAAGGGGATCCGCGTAGACCACATTCGTGTTTACGTCGTACGTAAGGCTTTCTTCATATTTTTCTAACACCCAAAGTGTTAATTCCCCTGAAGGTGACTTTGGTCGCATTCCGGCCGATTTGCAAGGGGCAGAGAAAACCATAGAGATTATATACACATTGTCATGAGATTGTCGGGCTCCTTCTGAATGTATGCTATTACCACTGGTTTTGCTTTGCCAAATTCTTCTTTCCGGTTTTCCCCTTTCATGGTTTTTAGTTTGTGGGTTTAACGTCCCACAGCGACTCAGGCTATGAGAGATGCCGCAGTGGAGGACTTCGGAAATTTCGGCCACCTGGTGTTCTTTATTGTGCACTGACATCGCACAGCACACGGGCGCTTTGCTTGTCACCTCCAACTAAAAGCAGCTGCTGAGGCCGGGATTCGATCCCGAGTCCTTGGGCACAATAGTCGAGCGCCGTAACCACTACACCATCCCGGCGGGGCAAATTTCCCCTTTCATCTACCATTGATTTTCTCCAGCAATGTCTCGGTTATGGCAGCAATCCTGTTTTGCGCAGTCTCGCTACCTTCTTGCCTCGCGTGCGTCATGTGAAGATTCGACGTGAGCAGTGTGGATTGTATATTGCCAGAAAACGGCCTCTTAGCTCTTTTTGATTCTGCCGAATCAAATGGTAAAAATGTTTCTTTGCCCTAGAAAGGTAACGCCAGCATGCACTCATTTCGCCCAGCTAAAGGTGGGGGCATCTGTTTTGGTTCATGTCTCGTAAAAGTTTTGTGCAACGTTTCCCGTGCTCCAAATGACACAATTTTAGCTTCACTAAATCAAAACAGATCTAACGCAAATATTTTGATATGTTGATGAATATTTGCTAAAACCAAACAGGAGTAACACATGTTACAATGATGACATTGCGGCGAATTGTGTTTTACTGTTTGGACAACATAGCAACGGCGTCTTCTTCACGAATGCGCTTCCTGATAAAAGCTGGATCCAATTTTTAACTTCATCGTCTAGGCTTCTTATCTCCCATCGAGCAAGTGAACACAGATTCCTAAAAAATGAGTGTGCTCTGCCCAGATTAGTTCTAATGATGCAATATTGTGTCTCTATGTCACCTAAAATGCACATGATTTCCCCACATTCGGCCTGAATTATGAAATATGCGCCCTTCAGTAAACATAGTTCTGATCGTCACACGTGCGTCTCTTTCTCTGCTCTTCGAGTAAAAAGTAGCGGTATTTTACTTTCTTCTAGGCAGCGCTCCACCAACTCGCCCCACAATATATAGTGTATTTAATTCACCGGCTACCAGCACTACAACTAACATTGATGGCTCGTCAGAGAGGTATTTCGCAACACGGTTATCTGCAAGGTAAACGGGCAACCGTACACTGTAAAAACAAAAACACCTTATTAGGTGTTTTCGCATGTCTATAACTAACACCCATGCACCCTTGAAAAAAAGTGACTTCAGGGAGCCAGTACACCCTCAAAGATGGTGCTTCGGTTGGTCATAACACCCTTCTATGGGGCCAATGCACTGGGGTGTTTTCATCACCTTTACACCCTATTGCAGGGTGGAAGCAGTGGCATTGCACCCTTACACCCCTTGATAAAAATCAGTGCGGATAACGTCTATATTGCATTCCCTAATTAGGAATTACTATTGCCACTACACGTTCCTTAATGCTTTTCCTATGTGCACATTTGCAATCAAGCTTAATGGTATTCCTTTTAACCACCTGTAATGCTAAATGAGCATGTAAAGAGATGCTGCATGCCATTATTTTGACATCTCGAATGGCCCATGCCAGTACGATTGTTTTTTCAAATTCACAGAGCAAGTTACAAAAAAATGTCACACAGAAGGAAATTGGAAGTCTTTTATTCGGCATAGAAGGGTCAGGGTTCGGGCTAATGGGTGCTCGGGTGCTGGTGGAGGGGGGGGGGGCAGGGGGGCACTTGTGTTCTGTTTCTTCATTGATGTGCGCTATGGAACCTCATTTATTTAAAAATACTGCCACTCTCCACCGAGAGCCTAGCAGACGGGCAAAAACATACATGGTAGGTACGTAAATACCTAAAAAAATGAAAGAAGCAAAACAGTTCCAACAAATGCAGACAACAAAGTCTACAATTTTTTTCAAAAACAGAACCGAACAATGAACACAACAGCATGATGACATTTCTTAAAAAACAACAACAAAACGTTAAGTCGTATGCAACAATAATCGCAGTACACAATATTAATACTACGCTTTGTCAGTGTCAACACATGCGCTTGCATAAAATTCGGCCTTAAGCGATGAAATAAAGCGTCGTGCAGCGCATCTTGGCTTCGACACGCAGACGCCCAAAAAGAGGTGCTCTATAAAGCAGCACAAATTGTCAGACCCCTTGTCATATGTCAGATTGAACAGCCAAAATCGACCCATTATTGGAACAATACCCTAAGTAGAGTCGATGACTCGAAGAAGCTTCCGCTGCTGAATGAAGGGGAAATGCTCTTCAGCTTCTTTGATGCTGCTCCCAGTATATCCGACGCAAGGCGTGGCAGGCTTTTCTTCCTGTTTCTTGATAAAATTGTGAAAGAAGTGCATAACACAGCAGCTGTATAAATATGCACTGCACCTGGCAAAAGCAAATTCAACATATTTTCTACTCTATATTTAGAATACGCCAATGCCCCTTTAGTGTACAGCAGTGTGCTGGAAAAGGGCCCTATCGGAAACCACTGGTGGTTATCTCACAATTAGCAATGCAGAGTATACTGTTATGGTTGGTTCAGGAGGCACAAAGCCAGCAGTCTGATCAAGTCATAAATGAGAGCACATAAGGTCAACCCATTTTTATTCATGCAGCATGCTGTTGAATGGTAATTTTAGATTATGCAAGCTATTTTATCAAACAAAAATGGCTACGCTCGTCAAAAGCACCTGGGTTAGAGAACTTCTATGCTGCCCCACGAACTTTTCATTTCACATGAACTGGAATGCTTATTATGATAGTTAAAAATGTAAATAAACAATAAACAGCACTGGAGCACGCTGTTTACTACCAAAATATTAACAGCTGGCTCAATTGAAGGCTTCAAACAAGGCCTACAACATACCCTGCACTGGCCAAGTAGATACTGCAGAACCAAACAAAAAAAACGTGGAAAGAGCATGCTTAGTGATGGGGCACTACAAAAAAAACAAAACAAAGTGCATGTAATACATAACACATAATGCATTTCTGAACTTTTGCACGTCTTCTTGTGCTAAGTATGAACCAGCCAAGCCCTAGGTCATCGCAATGCTTCCTGAAGTGTTTACATTTAAGGTTTAGTAACAAGGAAAAAGTGTTCTCGCTGCTCTATGTTGCAGTTCTGAAACTTCATCACACATTATTCATTGAAAGTGTACACTGGAGCTTTGAGCTGAGCGACAATTACATGTGCAACAGCAGAGCATTACCAAACAACCAAACAGCAGAAGCTCTAAAAAATGTCAACACTGAAGCATGGCATGTTAAACATTTTCCACGCATAGCACACTGTATACATAGACATCCAGAACATCAGTGGTGAGCCTCAAGAAGCGGGAGGAAGCTCAAGTGTTCAAGAAGTTGTAATCATTATAGCGGCAGGCAGTCTAAGCACTTTGAAATACTAAAGTTTCGAATACTAAAAATATGTTGACTAACTTGAAATGCAAAAATACCAATTTGGATTTATTGAGAATGTTTACTATAAATGAGAATGTCTATGACAGTGCCACATGGTTAATGCATGAAATGTTAGCATCTGTAGTTGAAGGCATTATATTTACACAGCATGAACCTTGAAACACAGCAGTATTTTCTCCCAACCAATGTGGTAAACCTAATCTCAGAAGAATTAAAATTATTACATCATTCAAACTTGGCTAGCAAATTACAGCATTTTTTAAAAATAACTATTAAACTGCATTACCCACCTTCAGAAGCCCGTAGAATAAGACAATGTGGCAAATATTTCTTTTGAAGCAGTCTCAGATTATATATTCCAGACATTAGGAACATGTTATGTTAGGTAATAGCATGCATGAGCAGGTTGAGAGACCCCTTTCCAGCAAATGCTAAACCCCACCAAGCTGCCTGCAAGAGCCATCTGATAAAGCACTGCTGGTCCACTGCAGCAGAGTGCTTAGTCAAATGGTACACTACACCAATCTTGACATTACCAGTGCTTCATCGGGTGACTCTTGTATGCAATACGATGTGGTAAGCATGTGATGGCAGGAGTCTCTTAAGAGTACTTTTGATTGTACTTACAGTGCAAATAATCCTTTCACAGCAAAGAATTCACAGTTGTGATGAAAACTTGTGTAGTATTTCTATTTGAATTATGAATCACTAATACATATTACAAGTTAGACTGTAAACCATTTTAGAAACAAAGAAAATTCGCTAATAATGTCGGTTTCAAGTAGGCTTCCTGAATATTCAAATGACAAAGAGAAAACTTACAAATGATACAAACAACATCCAGAGCTCCCGGCTGGTTCCCAATGTTTGCCAAGAGTTGCAGAATGCATACTGTCTGTAAATCTACAATAGAAATAAGCAACACAACAATGGTGTACCTCCTTGCAGGTAAAAAGAGACAGCCGAGTTTTGAGGCGATAATTTATTGTCTAATTTAGGAAGGCAAATAAACAAAATTGAAAACACGTAGAGGCACGCAAACTGAAAGCCAAACATCTGACAGCAAAAATTAGCAAAGCTTGTGAAGATTTGAATCAGGTATCACCGAATTCTCTGCTACTAGTTGAACAGATTCGAAAAGGCTGCACCATTACAATGAAGAAGAACAATAGGTAATTTAAATTTAGCTAACGCGAAAGTTGTTACATATGAAGAAATGCACAGGCTAGTTATGATTTTATTATTCTTTCTGATGCTCAGCCATGTTTTTAGTATATCTATAAGGCAATGCAAAATGGCAAAAATGTAGGCATTTAGCGAAAAACTGCCAATTAGATAGCACATGCAGCAAAGAGAAGGAAACAGCTTAATACTTACGCTTCTTTCTCCTTTCACGCATTCCCTCAGAAGATACTTCGAGCACCCGGGCAATGTCCTTTTTTCTTGCACGAATGGTGTCCTTCAACACCAAGACAAGTGTCTTGTTAAGGCCAATTTCGACTGCCTCTTTGCCGTCCTTCTTGATCAGCATGTTGACGTCATGTAAGAACTGCAAGTTTGTGTGAATGGTAGCCATAAAGAATTCATTTTACTCAATGTTTCAAGTAATTGAATATTAAAAATCATTGTACAAAAGCTAAGGCAATTGATGCCTTTGTACATATCTGAAAAAAAAAAAAAAACTGTCATTAGCAAACAGCAAATACAAATATTTACTAAGGTTAGAAAACTGCAAAAACCATCAGTATTTTGCCACTCATCGCCAAACTGCAAGCAATATTAAGGAAAGTCTAATATAAAAAATAACAAAGCAAAAATTATGATCCTCCTTCCCTCAACTTGGCACACGGCTGAATGGCAATAAAATATGTAATATATCTCTAAACTAAGGGTCCCCGCTCAGATTTAAAAAGTAGGTTTCAATTCTTAGAGACAATTTACAGACATGCATCGTTAGCATATGAAAGTCAAATTGTTTTCTGGGCCCTTTAAATCAGTAAACGCTTTCAACACATACATTACAAATTTTTTAAGAACAGTAAGTCACAAATTTGCCTGCAATATGCGCACTGTGATGAGCAAAGAAGGTAAACATATGCGCCTAAGGCTATGATAACCGCTTCATATGTACATTTAAGCAAAAGACAAAAAAAAATAAACATCTGGTCAGAATCAAACTGTGTAATAGCAACATCCGGTACAATATTTGGCCACAGAATTCAAGCTGTCGACTTCTACTTGAATGCTGAGGCATCAGTATCGAATATCCATTCATTCTAGTCTAAAGACACTACAAAAATCAAGTAATGCGGTCAAACAGTTATGTTGAAATGTGACCACAAAAATAATGAAAACTGGATGGTTTGAACCACATCAGCTGACTTAGCACGTGTGCAAGTGCCTTAATTGAAGTCTTGCTGAAAATAATATACGTACCTAAATGATTCTTCGAGAGCGAAAGTAAACGCCATAACAAAAGCAGCATAATAAAAATGCAAATTCACACTCCATGCAACCGCAAAATATGGTCCCCGTAAAATGAAAACTGCTCCCATTGTGATTAAAAAAGGCAGATCCAGACGCGGGGAAGTTAACATAGGCTGATGATAGCGGCATATAGTTTACACAGTTTGGAATAAACTATTATGCAACCAGGCCGGCCGACCAGCGCACTTCGATGCCGAGAGCACGAGCGCAGAGGCGTGCCGAGCTGAACGGCCGCCGAGAACGAACATAGCCTCCTCGAACAAAAAGTTTGAACAGAAGGGCTGCGGGAGGACGCTCCCCGAGCAGCAGGACGGTGCGCGCCTATGCTCTGAGTAAATAAAAAAAAGGGGGGGGGGGGGGGTCGCAGCGCTCCGAGGGAAAGAAGATGACGAATCATGAAAGAGGTTTCAGGAGAGCGAGCGCGAAGTGTAAAAGATAAGGGAGGAGGGGGGAGTCAAGAGTGCTAGGAGAACGCCAACATGGCCTTGCCGCACGAATGGAAACGGTAGAACAAAACCGAGTCGTTGCGAACTGAGCGCAAGTATCAAACTGTCAAGAAACGAAAATCGTTTCGTGAACCTCCTGCGCGTACAAAATGCAAGGAAACGTAGCACATACATTATTTCTAAATAAGGGAGGAGGGGGAGGGGGGAAACAAGAGTGCTAGGAGAACGCCAACATGGCCTTGCCGCACGAATGGAAACGGTAGAACAAAACCGAGTCGTTGCGAACTGAGCGCAAGTATCAAACTGTCAAGAAACGAAAATCGTTTCGTGAACCTCCTGCGCGTACAAAATGCAAGGAAACGTAGCACATACATTATTTATGTTCAAGAAAGTTGAGACTGATGCTCTTGCGCGAAATCTGCGTAACTCGCCGCGACATCTACCACATGTGCGATGTCATTTTGGCAGCCAGGTGAATACAAGCGCGTGTCTCACGTTTTCATTTCAGCACATTCTGGAGCGTTCCGGCACAAAAAGACACAGAATGTAGCAATCCGCTAGGACACTGTTCCCACAAAGCGCAATATGCGTGAGAATAGGCTTACCTTTACAGACGATTGCGTCAGCCGCAAAGTACGCTGTCCGCCTTCGTATCACCGGCACCGAACCAACCAGTGCGATTTCAGCGCGAGTGCAATGTAGTCAGCGCATATACCTCTTAGTCACGCAGAAAAAAAAAATCGTCCATGTCTTATTTCGAACCTCTCAAACATAAAGCGGTGCAGCAGTCCTTCGGCCTGAGCAAAGCAAAAAGAAGCCCGGACACTTGCCGACACGATAAATGCCCGTTTGCGTTAAACACCACATGTAGAAGGCACCTCACAAGCGTACACACTTCTGTAACACATATGCATGGGAAATGCAACACATTTCACGAGGGTACACAATCGAAGAAGCACATTCAGCATTCGCCGAAACGTGGTCGAAACGCAACCCACAATGCTAACGGCCATATTGTGAAATTTGAAAAGAGCGTTCGTAGCTACCGGCGGCCTCCTGGCGGTGAAATTTTGTTTCAGTTTCTGTTTCAGTTTTAGAAAGCACTCGTGTGTAATTTTAATTTTAGCGTTACTTTTGGTGCTTTATTTAGGTGTTGGGTTATATTAGCAGCGCCGCTTGTGTATAAAAGGCTACGAAGTTACGCAGCCATATACCCCCAGCATGTTAGGTGATATTGCTTGCCCGTAACACCCTAAGGCATATTCTCCAACCAAAGCACCCCTTTGGCATGCAAGAGGTGATTTCCAATGGCATGAACACCCTAGACTCAGGGTGTAAGGGTATTTTGAATTAGACAAATGCCCAAAAAGGTGTTTTTGTTTTTACAGTGTATCAGCAGAAATTTTCTACTTAGTTATGCGAGTTCTAAAAGGCGTAGGTTCTCGACACGTCCAGGTAATTCTCTAGACCTCCCGCTTTCAGCATTTCTGGTCACATGCTCTTTCTTAGCGCTGTTGTCGACTTCCGACTGTACCGGAAGTGATTATTAAAGCCCGATATCCGATATTTATAGCCCCAACTCAATGCCACCTCCATAATCACAGGTGAATAAAAGGAAAATTACTCTACCCCGCGATCACCCTATCTGAGGCTCCAGTAGTGAGCCGCGTTGCCTGTCAACTTGTTTCACTTTTCCTATCTATATCATGATAAGCTTGTCTACAATGCGTGCATAAAAGAGCGTTTGGATCACTGAAGCAGCTGCGAATAAGCAAGGTCTTCAGGAGTGACTACTGAAAAAACTTCAGAATGGTTATTCAGCCAGTTTGGTCTCGGTGGCGGTACAACAGAAGTGGTGTTCCACACTATATCAATTATATATATATATATATATATATATATATATATATATATATATATATATATATATATATATATATATATATATATATATATATATATATATATATATATACACATTCTTATTTATTTTACAGATGACTGGCGCACTAATCACGTACACCGTAATCCTTGTCCAAACCAGTGACCAAGTCGCTCAGCGGACGAATGTTAACGCGACAAGTTCCGCCTTGTAAACAAATGTAAAGATCCAAAAAGGCATCGATGCTTAACCATTTCACTATCTTTCTGTATATTCTGCCATATGTGAATTCAAATTAATAAAAAAAAAACTGGCCAGCTACAGCGTACATTTCTATAACCACTCGCAGTATATGCATTACTGCCACTGCGTTATGGTTGGGAACCTTTCCACCAGGACGAGCAAATTCTAGCTTTTTTATGAAAAAGATGCCAAAAATATATCTACGGGAACAGCGCTCTCACGAACTCATGTTTCCTAGTGCATAGATGTCACTGCCTTTACTGGTATCGCCCTCACACGGAACACAAGCTGAGCGATATATATATATATATATATATATATATATATATATATATATAATCAACAAACTATGGTCAGCAAGGCTAGCCTTTTCTCTTTTCTTTCTGTAGAAAGGGTGATTGCTCTCGTCATACTCAGAGAGCAGCAGCAACCATCAGAAAGCAGAATCCAATAAGACGCAATAAGACTGCCTATTGATCCGGCTTGCTCTCTAGGTGGCACCGAATTCTTGTCGCCAAAAGTAGAAGCACTGTACTGATAGTATACGAATAATTAATAGCCTTGGCGCGTAGGTCCATAAGGACTTCTGACCACCTACCGTTAAGTGTCGTTTGGGACCCACAATCTATCTGGCGATTTCTATCAATGTGGCGCTCGCCTCGGAACGTATTCAAATCGCCACCTTTGCGGTTTTAGTCAACATTCCTTCATTCAATAAAAAGGATTCATACAAGTCTAATATTGTTCATAGGCTGTCAGAGAGGCAATGCCATGATCTTAAAAAATTACTTTATTCAGCATACTGGCTGTCATGTACGCTGTGGGTTCCTCCAAGCACCGGGAAAACGAACGATCGGCTTTTGTGTGTTTGTGTATGAAATGCGCCCAGCGAAGCGTTGGCGGACTAAACACATTCCCGAAAGCAGAGCAGCGACGCGGCGGTGGGGACCAGAGAATCGGCGCCGGGAGGACGGCAAGGAGGAAAAATGTATGGCTCCCGCAAGACGCACTGCCCGTGTCATCCGAGCTGGCCGCTGCCAGCAGCTGGGAGCGGGAGCCTGCAGCGGTCGCCGGCTTCTGGGAAGCGTTCGAACCTCGGAGGTGTTGTTAGCTTGAGACGCGAAGACAGCCGTGGACCTGGAGAGTAGGACTCTCGGAGGCAGAGAGGGGTCGGAGCGAGCACGGTGGATGAGGGTCGAGAAGCGACGACAGAAGGGACTGAACTGGAGTGTCGTGCGGAGAGGCCGCGCTCCGAGTGATACGTACGAAATGCGCGCGATTTGTAAATAAATTCATAATAATCAGGAAATGCCAAGTGTGGTCGAGCTTCGTCGGAGAATGCCAGAGGGGCGGTGCAAGGGACCTGCCTGACTACGGGGTTTGCCGGCAGGCTTACTAGCACGGTATTCATCAACAGAATTAGTTACTCAACTCTACTTGAGATGTTCTGTATGACCTGATATCATTTGGCCCCCTCGTGTGTGATCACCGACGCGGCGGCAGCGGACGGAGAGGATTCATCCAGAACGAAGGACATTTTGGCTATTTCAGTGGCATGACGACGAGACTTGCACAGACGTACTTTATCACCATCTGCCTTGCCTGCTTTTGCGAAGGTTTCTCAAAATGCAGCTGTAAGGGAGGGAGTGCCTTACTCTGGCTAATTTTAAAACGTTTCCCGGCGGCGGCGTGCCTCCCTCACCTATGCAAGCCCGGTCATGGTTGGTGGGTCGATACGTGTGTGCCTCGGGCTCCTTCCGCATTTCCTTTTTTACTGCGAGTTTATAAAAGCAGCGGTGCTTTCCGGCCTGGTGAGATTTGCCGTCAAGAGAACTGCTTTGTTAGCTTGCACGCTTCTTTTCTTTATTGAATCTGCTTGTATAGCCGCCTTTTCTCTATGCAAGATTAAAACGGTGTTATTTAACGACGCTTTGTTGTGTCGGGGACCTTTATTTGCCTGGCAAAATTCAAATACCCTTTCTCTGTTGCCGGATTTGAAATAGCTATCAGGTAAATTAGTGCATTGGCGGTGCGATATCGGCACCATTTGAATCACTGCCGCGAAGCCACGTGTTGGGACTTGAACATAGAACTTAGCCAAACAAAGCGACAGCACAAGCCAGACGGGAAAAATGCTTGGTCATTGATGGATAGCTTTAAGTACTTTCGCACTATTCGCCTCGTGTGCTGGTATGAGGGCGCTACCACTCCCGAACTACGAGCGCCACCTACCGCACAGCCGGTCGCGTTCCGCCACCAGCGCGCATTTCGAGAATGACAGTCGCGTGCTGTTTTGCGACTTCAAGCCAATTGAAAACGTGGGTGAGTTTTTCAAAGGTACCAGTGTTCAACGTGGCACAGATTTGTATGCTTATCAGAACATTTACGGCGTTCGTGAAGAAATTTCCAGCGCCGTGTGGCCGTCGGATGTAACCGAAGAATGCGTGGCCAAGATGCAGAGCATCGACTACGACGTGCTGCTAGAGGTAAGCACCTTGTTTTAGCTAGCAAGTGTAGACGTGTCTCATCTGTTATTGTTGTTCCTTAGGTTTCTGGAGGTGATCGGAAGATAGTGAAAATCACTTGCACCTGCAAGGCGGGGCGTGAAGGCTGGTGCAAGCACGCTGCTGCGTTGGATGTTTATGTCAGAAGCCACCATCATACGTCGTGCACGGACCTGCCATGCACGTGGAATAGGCAATCATCTCGCCCAAAGCTCGACACGGAGAAGTTGATAAGGATCTATTTTCAGGTAAGAGCAATACTGATGTTTACGATCCTTGCCAGGCCAATAATTTAGCACGTTTTCAAACATGTTTACTTAGGACGCCCACTGCCAGCGCCGGTACTGCAACCACTCGACCAAGCCGTCGTTCACGTGCAATTCCCTCGCGTCAATTCTCCATTCAGGCATTTGCTTTATCACGAAATGTAGGCTTTACAAAGTCAAGGAACACCACCCTCAATTTCGGTTGAGGAGACAAGCAGCTGTGCAGAGGTTTGTTATTACTTTACACTTAATGTGAGACATCTGGTTCTATGCAGAGGCCTGTACTAATACTATGCATGCTTTATAACAGGTTGCATCGAGAACGACAGCTCCGAGTGACCAGCTCCGAAGCTCACAGAATAAAGACAAGGAAGAGCGAGTTTAAAACCTTGCAGACAGCCTTGTAAGGAGGAGTATTTTCTCAACTGCGGTGACTTCATATAGTAAGGAACAGCGTGGAAGATATTTCAGCACCTCACATCGCATACTATTTGTGGTAGTTTATATTTAGTAGTGCAGAAGAAGAAAGATGTTGTGACTGCATGAAATGCCTGCTCCCTGGCTTTCTGAATAAATTTGAAAAATGTAGTCATTCACTTTTGCAGTCACCTTCAAAAAAAGCAGCCCAAAGTTCAGCCAGAAATGGTGTCATGGAATTGTTTCTGTCTTACAGTATCAATATGCACTTCAATATGAGGACTTCCGTCAATTTTTACTCGCCACAGGCAAACAGATGGAACCCCTGGAACGTGCAGAGCTAACAGATTACTGCAAACTACCATTCATGAGGTGCTTTGAACATTGTGCTAGATTTTCATCTTTGAGGTAATCAGAACTTTATTTCTGGCAGTTGGGACTTATCATCCACCCTTAACAGCCATGATTGTGCTGCAGCCCGGATGGTGTCATCGCATCCAATGATCCTATTCGACTCATTGAAATCAAATGTCTATTTTCTTTGAAAGATCATGTCCTTCTTGATCATGAGAATGAGGTTAGTCATATACCATATACATTATATTATTGGAAAGCTAGCAGTTACCAACACACACCAGTATTACACTCAAGTAATTATAATGTTACATATTTTGGGGATAAAATTATGCCTCTTTTTTGTGTGCAATTCTAAATGCAGTGTGAGCGTAGTAGTGGAAAAGGACGATGCTTTCTTTGCACAGTTTATCCCAAAGCTCCAAAGCTTTTACTTTTCGCACTTGCTGAAAAGACTAGCAAGACAGGGTCTGAAACCTCTGTGCACCCTGAAATATTTAACAGTAGCGTGTGATGTAAATAGTGTCAATGGGAATAACAATTTCTTCTCAAGAGCCAGCTATGGTGTAATAAAATCATGTACTCTGTAGTGTCATAGTAAAGCAAAGTTAATAATACATCTGCATGCATCACAGCACATACCCCTGCATGATATTCGAACAGAGTCAAGACAAAACGCAGTACGCCCAAGTGGAATAGTTGTAACCAAACAATACAACAGCACAGGTCAAAGCTCAATGAAAAGCATCGCACCCGTATAGCACATCACAATTCAACAAAGCATAAAGCAGGATTACAACAGCCGCAACTCGGCCTCACAATACACACACTTCAAAACAGGTGACGACAAAACAATATTCAAAGGCAGTTCTGCATAACACAGCTGTGCCTCATCAATATGGAAAGTTTTGTTTCTGAGCTTAACTTTCCATACACTAACTCCCGCACAGAAATAAGCCACAAGAAAAAGTTGAGCAAGAAATAAAATTTATATTTTGTATGTTTGCGTGTACAATAAAGTTCAAAAAGAAAACCTTTTGTAGATTGCTCTGGCTGGAATGAAAACATATTTACATGGACATGACATAGCTTGATACATTGGTTCATTAAGAACGCCTGCCTAAGGATGTGCACATATACACCAAACTGGAATTCATCGTCTGTTCTACAGACAGCAACACCATTTCACAAGGACTGCAAGTAATAATAATAATAACTTTATTTCACCACCACAAAGTACATGGTGGCAGGATGCCTACAGTAAAAGATGCCTCTTGGGCAGCTTGACAAGGCCACAGGCACCTAGGCGTTTACTTTGGCAGCAAACGTAGCACACAATATTTAGAAAAACGACAATACATGTACGGAAAACTACATAAGCACATGACAAGTATTCGTCACAAAAAAAAATAAAACCACATACATAATTATTTACATGCAAAATAAAATAAAATCACCAGGTAGAATTTTTACTTTCATAATGGAGTGTCACTCAGTAGAAAATATTCAAGCAGTTTTTTTATTGAAATGAAGGGAATTTAGGAGACGTGGCAGCGTATTTTCCAGTGTTTGACAGCCGTATGTTGTTCTGTATGTTTTAATATGCCACTTATCGATGTTTCTCGTTTCGTAGACTTTGTAGCTGAGTTCAGTGTTAGCCAGTTTATGAAAAAAATACGTGTTATTAGTAATCTCGCGTTTTAGAGCGCGGCATAAATGAAAGTTATACTGTTTAGTAATCGGAAGTATTTTATGCTTAGAAAAAAGTTTTAGTGTGTGGTATGTTCTAGGGACATTTTCAAGTATTCCTAAAAAGCTTTTTTGTAAGATATGCAACTTTCTTAAGTTTTCTTCTGATGTTTTACCCCAAACTAAATGGCAGTAGCTGAGGCGAGAATGAAATAAAGAATGATAAACTGCGAGCATTGCTTTTGAAGGCAAGATGTGACGATGGCGATATAGCAAACCAATTATCTGCGAGAGTTTGTTTGCAATAAAATAGATGTGATCATCCCAGATCATTTTTTCATTGAATACGACGCCCAGCGCCTTAAATGTTGGTACTATATCTAAAGGAACGCTATTGAAGTGAATATTTTTTGTTAGTTTAACTGTCTTATTCTTTGCTTTAAAAATGACTGCTTTAGTTTTTGTGGCATTAACATGTAAGCCGTTTTTTTCTGTCCAATCGTATAAACGGAAGAGTGCAGAATTTACTATATCTATTAAGTCATTTACGTCAGTTCCTGAAAAAAATATGCTCGTATCATCAGCATATCTTATATATTTTGCAGGAGCAAATACCTGCACAATATCATTGATAAATATAATAAAAAGAAAAGGACCCAATATGCTACCTTGAGGAACGCCACGAGAAACCGGTTCTATATCTGATCCATATTCTTTAATGCTGACAGCCTGCCTTCGATTTCTTAAATAGGACTCTACAAGAGATCCTGCGTGACCTCGAAAACCATACCTATGAAGCTTTCGGATTAGTATTTCATGATTCAACAAATCAAATGCTTTTGTAAAATCTATGAATATGCCAACAACAATTTTATTTTGATCCAGCTGTTTTAATATGTATTCTTTCTGATCTAATAGTGCATGCTCAGTAGAACGGTGTTTACGAAATCCATATTGTGAATCTGTTAATATGTGTTTTGCCTTTTCAAACTTCGCAAAGCGTCTGAGAATTAATTTTTCAAGGGGTTTCGAAAGTACTGGTAGCGCTGAAATAGGCCTGTAATTGTCCAGGTCGTTTTTGTCACCTTTCTTATATATCACGGATACACGAGCAATCTGCATTTTGGAAGGAAAGACAGCATCAGCAATGCATAGATTAAATATATGCGTGAGGGGCGGAAGGAGAATATCAAGGACAAACCAAATAGGTTTTATCTGCATGCCATCAATGTCTACACTTGTAGCATTATTAGGCTCTTTAAACACGCTTTGTACTTCATTATCTTCGATGGGGTCCAGAAATATGGTTTCAGTGCTCAGAGGGATTTTACTGAAGTCATTGTACCCGCAGGGGGGTTAGGAAGGTTAATGAAATGCTTGTTGAATTGGTTAACTAATTGTTTATCTGATATTTTAACCCCATTGTGGTTTGTAACGATAATATCGTTATGACTATTGTAGGCAGAGAAAAGATTATTTAATTTTTTCCACATAACATCCGTACGACCTGTAGTAGCTAGCTGGTTTGCATTGTACTCTTTTTTTTGCTCGATCACGTTCTTTGTTTAAGCGATTACGGTATGTTTTTAATCTCTGCAAATCACTGCGTTCTTTCGTTTTGATAAATTTGTGATATAAATTATGCTTCTCAGTAATTTTACTCATAAGTTGACGATTAACCCATGGTTTTCGAGTAGAGCGGTTTCGCCTTGCTACTTTTATGGGAAAAATTTCTTTATATATACGTTTAACGATGCCTAAAAACAATTCATATGCCTTGTTAGGGTTTGTTTCGTGAAGAGTACTAGTGCAGTCGACAATTTCTAGTGTTACTCTGAAGTTAAGGAGAGTTTCATTATTAATTACCTGAAAGCGGTCTTTTGAACTATGAGGCTTAATTTTAGTGTTTTTAACGCAGAGAAAAACAGGTAAGTGGTCACTGATATCATAAGTAATGATGCCGGATGTAAGACAGTGAGCTTCAAAATTCGTTATGAAAACATCTAGTAAAGACGAGTAAGAAGCTGTGATGCGTGTTGGTGAATTGATTACATTCGAGAGACCGTGCGTCTTCAAAAGAACGTGTAGATTTTTAGCATGCGTATCCGAGACTAATAAACTAATGTTTATATCACCACCGAACACCAACTTTAAACAGTTGTCATTAACATACGAAAATAATGATTCAAGAAAATGAAGGAAATTGGTAATGCCGCCATGAGGGGGACGATAAAACACAACAAAAATAATATTGCCGAGACAAATGGACCGAATTTCAAAATCGCTTGTAGATGTAGTGAACATAGGTGGCAACTCTGGCTGAAATGTTTTCCTAAGCAAAACGCAAACACCGCCTCCGCGGCCAGTCACGCGGTTTAAAAAAAATGTTTGATAACTATCTAACCGAGGAATATCTATAACACTGGCGCACCATGTTTCAGAGATCATAATGATATCAAAAGATTCATTGCAGGACTGAAGTAAAATTGATAACTCTAATTCCTTGTTTCTGATTGACTGAGCGTTAAAATGAAGACACTTCATGCTCTTTGCAAACCTTGATCCAATACGGCTTTTAAATTCGCCAGAATGAACGTATTGGGTAAAAATGCTAGGGTCAATGCCAGCCATGTAATGTATATGTAGCCCTAAGTGAGACGTTCGAGGTCACATGCTTTGCTTATGTGAATTGCTGACATACCATCAGACTTTCTTAGCAATACTTTTCCGTTCGAGTGCCACACATACTTGTGATTGTGTGCCTTTGCCCACTCTTTTACTTCTTTTAACAGTTCTCGATTTCTTTTAGTCAAGTTTTCCAGCAGGTGCAATTCATTGCCCGAATCGGCCACTTTCCTCCTATTTAGCCACCACGTGTCCCTGACGCTTTGCTTAGTGAATCGGCAAATAACGCCAGGAATCTTATCACGCCTCGCTGGCAATCGACGAACTGCATCTACGTCTTGATCAGTGAGCGGTGGCAGCTGGATTTTTTGGGCGATAGTGTTAAGTTCTGTCAAAAGGTCTTCATTATCTCTTTCCCGAATGCCATGGAATTCCAAGTTTGCTCGCCGATGTCGCCATTCCAATTGGTCGATCTGGTCTTCTAGGCACTCAGCATTTTTCTCCTCTGCCTCAAGTTTGTCTACTCTGCTCTTTATTTCCTTTATGTCACGTTCATTTTGTTCTACGCGCTGCAGCAAGTTGGATATCTGGTTGGACATGAACTGTACGGCATCCTCGATGCCATCGACCGTTTCTTTCAGCGGCATTAGGATGTCAAGTTTTTGATTGATTGTCTTAAGCATGAGCCATGTATTACGCTGTTCTTGTTCAGCATTACCTTCGGATTTCTCAGGTTGTTGTGACCGAACTTTTGATCCTCTACACTTCTGGCACCTCCAAGCTTTGCGATATACGTCGCCTTTTGATTTTAACGTAGTCTCAGAGACGCCAGCGCATTTACCCATATGGTATATAGTGTGACAAACAGTGCAGCATACACCATCATTTGACTCTGATACATTCTCATTACATTGAGGGCACTCAGAAATTTTAGACATGGCAAATGTTTTGGCAGCAGCAGCAGCAGTAGTATAACGAAATTTAACTAAGACACATAATGACAAAGCCACCAACCTTCAATCGTATGCGGAAAACGAATTAGTTCTGGGTTCTTGTGGCCACTGCTGCTGCCAAAGTGACAAACACATCACCCAGGGAACAGGTGAAACCAAGGCTCCATCTATGTGTCCTAGCACAAAAAAAATACAAAGTATTTGTTTTAGTCAGAACAATGTGAATAAAAGCATTGTACTATACTGATTAACTGAATGTAAACAGAAAATTTGGTTGAACCCTTAGCAGAAAGAATTGTACACAACATATAAAAACTCACAGCTCAAGAACATAAAGTAAGTTTTTACTGGGTCTCGAGCCACATCAGGATAGAAGCTACCGAAAAAGCTGATGCATGTGCCGCACTATCCCGGACTACTGAAATTACTGAATACCACGTAGAGACAGCATGAGTCAGTACACAATAAATTGATAGATAAATGACAAAAGGCCTGGGACAAACAACAGAGCAACAGATCGTTTCGTGAAGCCCGGCTTAGGAGAATGGAAGTCGTTCAAGCACCAAGAGCATTTTATTGAAATAACCTTACGCCGTCTCAACATCGGTCACAAACACCTGACATGCTGCTGACTAACCCCTTCAGTGATAATGAAATTCAATTAAAGCCACTAATAAACTTCTTAACCTCATGGCGCATGATACACTCAGTTTCTTATTGCCAGTAATAACAACACAGCAATTATAACAGGATGAAAGGAAGTAACAAGGCATGACGTAAAAAAACAGTTTGGTGCATACAAATTTTTAACCGAAGTTATTCGCATTACCTGGCCTAATTATCAAGCCACTACTGCATTAGGTACTTATAAAAAAACTACATTCTGGCGTAGCATATGCGTAGGATCTCCTTTCACAAGTACTTTCTTCCTATCGGGCCTATACACTGTTAAAACTCGCATTGTTCAAGACATGGGCACAAAAAATTGAAACTCATTGGTCGTCCACAGCATCTTGCACATTTATAATTGGTGGCTGAAAGTTCACAAGTATACAGCACATCCGCATTATTTCACACACGTGGCGAATGAGGTCCATTGGCACTCAGCAATTCACAATGTTAAACAACTTGAGTCTCTGGATAACTCTTTCCATATCGACCCGCACCCGAGCAATATTACATGTCGCTTGGAGTTCTTCAAAAGAAAACTGTGCATTTTCTCTTGAAAATGGAGGCAGAACCTCAATGCCACTGTGACTCTCTGTCGGTGCCCGTATTCCAGGGAAGCCTTTGTCAGCTAGCACGACATATCTAGGCTCTATCCGGTGCAGGAAGCCTGAATCTATCGTAATGTAATTATCTGAAGCAGGGCCTCTATTGGCATGGCTCCATTGACCGACCACAAGGGTCGGTCATAGGACCTTTGCTTTTCTTATCTATATTAGTGACATGAATGTTATCTTTCACTCGGATGTAACAATGCGGCATTATGCAGCTGACACAATTATATATACTAAAATAGCATGTTCTGACGACCAGGTTGGACTTAACGAACATTTCGATCATGTTTACCGTTGGTGCAAACAGTGGCAAATGGACGTAAATAAGGAAAAAACAGTTTTTATGCGGGTGACACGAAAAAAGACCCCACTTGACACTATTCTTTTAAAGGAAACAGAAGAATACAAGTTTCTTGGTATTTACCTAACCAGTGACCTGAACCGGTCTGTACACGTCGACCATGTTTTCAATAAGGCGAACTTTAAGCTAGTTACATTGAGGAAGAAACTACGTGGGGCGACGCCAGAAGTATAGCTTCTTCCGTAAAATATGACTGTGATGTCGCTTTTCACATATGCAAGTCATATCTGGCTACCTTATACTAGAAACAATATACAGAAATGTAAGCGGCTTCAGAACCGAGCGCTTAGATTTATTTATAACGCCTACATTAGAACACGGTCTGTTACATGTCTCAGAAAAAAACCTGAACTTGTTATTTATATCAAAGAATGAGATACAACAGGCTGCCCTATTGCAAAAACCAGTGCCACTGGGTGCCAGCGCCCCAGCGCCATACCTGATTATGGCGCCAGTATGACGCTGGAAACTGGGCGCACTGGGACGCGGCATACTGGGACGCCCCGCACTAGCGGCACTGTTCGCCCGGAGAAAAAAAGGCGTGGGATAAAAATTAAAAATTAAAAAGTAACGAAACAAGTTAGGTACATAAAAAAACCTAAAAAATGTAAAAAAAAATAATTACCGCACCAAGCGCGCCTCGAACTAAGTCCCTAGGCACATATCGATCACTAGCTCAGCACGCTAACCACTCGGCCATTTTTTTTTCTTTATTTCCTGGCTTTAGTTCATACCATTTCACAAGAACACGAATAACACAAAACAAAGTACATATTGGAAGGTCATCATCAGCCAATGTCAGGCTGGCTTCGTCTCAGTACATTAAAACTCCCGCAACGACAGCAAAGGCTCTACCCTTGAGAGCCATTCGGGAGGTTCAGCAGCCACTTTCTGTATGGCAATAAACAAATTCACACTTTCTCGAAAGTATATTCTAGCGGGTCGAGCATCCCTGTCGCAGTGATAGCCCGCCATTCTGGAGCGCCATATAGAGTGGAGGCCCATGAGAATGATTAAATCATACGGAACGCCATCTTCATTATCAATGCTTAAATACCGGATGCCGAGGGAGTCTAGTGGAAATTCTTTCTTTATCGTACGTTGCAAAACATCCCAGAAATAAACCCCTTCCCAACAATGCAAAAAAACATGGTCTATTGTTTCCGGCTGCTTGCAGATTAAACAGTGCGCCCCCCACGGTAAAAAAAAATCCCTTTCCTCCAAAAACTTCTTTACTGATAATGTTCCGGTGTGTAATTTAAAGAAAAATGTCTTAGCTCCTGGCGACACCTGCATGTTATTTACTCTCTTCAAGACATCTCTGCCCGGACCTCCACTGTATAAGGTTCTGTACAAGGGTTGTGGCAAAACAATGCCACATAAATCGCGATACAGAACTGGAATTTCTTGAAACATTTCCGCATTTCATGCCATGACCCGCATTTATAAGGGTGGGACTTCATGTTTCGCAGTCTACAGGCCATTGCTACCGCTCTAACAATTGCAACTTCTTGATCACTTTAGCTTGCTGTCTGCTCTCGCGACTTGCAACTAATGTTCTGGGTGCCTATGCGCGCTATTTTGTACACTGGAATCATTATAACATGTGGAGTTTGACATCGCTGGCAAAGTTACCAACGCCGGCTCTTGGGTGGTGCTCTACTACCGTGGGCGTAATTTTCGCTGAACACGGAGCTTTAGTAGAAGCCTTCAAGAAAAAAAGTGCGACCAAGCTTCAATACCGGCAAGCGCCGCAGCGATGACCCTAATTGCGTTTAATTGCACCTTATTTGTATGTAAACATTGCGGGAAGCGTTGCGCTGACCGAGGGCTCGGTTGCTTGATACGCAGAGTAAAAAGGAGCGCAAAAGCTTATGAAACAGGGCAAATATTATGTATTACAAGCGCTGTATGTTGTTGCTTTTTCTCTCATGGGCCCATCGCTCCGTAGACTACTCTCGTCCTGGTTTTAGTTTTTCTTTCTGCTGTTTATACTGGGCCGTGGTGCAGGCTACGCTCGCCTGCGATTGAGCCCGCATTGAACATTTTGGCAGTAATCATTGTGTTAGAGTGCCCTTAAGATCAGCTGTAAAGTTGGATATGCATGGTAGCCCACATTATTCAATTCCAGCTTTAGTTGTGCGTTAATCGTCAGTGTGTCATGAGATCGAGGCGCGGCGGTCGTTGTCTCTCTTGAAACGCTCGAAACGACCTATCGAAACATGGAAACTCTAGAAAAACGATACTGCCTTTGTTTTCTTACAAAAGCGCATCGACTTCGCAGCAAAAAGCGCTTGCTTGAACCATATTTTTAATATGCCTCCCGATGGTCGATTGAAAGTACGCTGTTGCCCTGTTGGCCCCTGAGGGATGCTACTCCGGCTGACGCCGCAGGCCGCACCGGCTATACTGGGACACTGGGACCAGTGTGGCCCCAGCGCACATACAGCGCTTTTCCCAGTGCATCGCGGATGCCAGCGACACACAAAGCGTCAAAAGGCTAATCCCAGCGTTTTTCTCCCATCACACCAGTGCAGCCAGTGTCTTCCCGTTGCTGCTCCAGTGAATATCACGGACCTCCAGCGTGCCCAGCAGATCCAGTGCAAAACCAGCGCGAAAATCTTACTGGTTTCGCATTGGAGACGCTGGTGTTTGCAATAGGGTGGTTTTCTTTTTTGAAATCTAAACGTCGTACTATAGCGTGCATATTAAGAAACACTACACCCCAGATGTTAATTTTCACTCACGAAAAAAGCACACGACACACAATAAACCATTAATCTACAGAACCGATTGCTTCAAATATTCCTTTTTAGTTCAGTCAATAGACGAGTGTAACAAGCTGTCAAATGATATTTTCATTCTTACAGAACTTACAGCATTTGAAAATGCTTTGACAACGTAGTTGTTAACAGTATGATGACTCCCTGATGTGCTGTCCCAGTCGGAAAAAACTACAGAAACTTTTGTGATGTGACGCCAAAATTTCTGTGCGGTTTTTGACGGGAAACCTGTTGTGACAACAGAACATTTTGCAGTAACATCAGACATTTCTGTAGTATAAACAGAAAAGTGCTACATTACTACACACAACATATATATAATACAGAAAAGCTAGAGAACTACAGAGAAGTACTACAAAACTGCGGGAAAATCTGATGGTTACGACAGAATTACATAATATTTGTCGTATTTTTAACACAGTTCTGCGGTTTTTTTCGACTGGGTGTGTAATTTATTCGAGTAACTAAGAAACGTTACTTCATGTACTTATTAAATTATGATTTGCTTCTTGTTATATGATAAATAACGCTGTACGGGTTTCTTGCAAAGTGGTGTGTTGTCTGCATGCAGGTACCAATGAACTGCATAGTTTTATCGTTTCTTTTTCTTCATGTATGTAATATTGTTATTGTACTGCCACCCGCAAAAGTTTGCGGGATCTCCAGCGCGTGGCTGAGCGGCGGGAAACTGCATTCCTACGCCATCTGCCGTCAAAGAGCACGGCGTCGAGGCTCACGGAAATGGCACGCCAGGGGCGCTTTGCGCATGCTGTCCTTTCTTCGCTATCAAGCATGTCTCGTCACTAGCTTCCCCGTGATGCGCTTTTGCCACTCGTGGCAGCCGCTGATGTGCCGCGTCATCATCGTCGCGTGTCTGCTTTGGCGGGTAAGATGAACGACGAAGCACGCCGGTGTGTTTTGCTCGACGCGCAACGTTGTCACGGGGAGGCTAGTGACAAGACATGCTTGATAGCGAAGAAAGGACAGGCATGCGCAAAGCGCCCCTGGCGCGCCATTTCCGTGAGCCTCGACGCCGTGCTCTTTGACGGCAGATGGCGCAGGAATGCAGTTTCCCGCCGCTCAGCCACGCGCTGGAGATCCCGCAAACTTTTGCGGGTGACAGTACATATCCTGCAACTCCTGTCTTGGCACATGCTGACATTACGAATACATAAATAAAAACAAAAAAAAAAGTAGCAGTTTCATTTGGCAATACAGCAATGAAAAATTTTATAGTGTAGCCACCTTTAAAATCAGAAAAAAGAACGCTCATCTGTTACACAGTGGCTGGCTCTTTTGTCTTTATCTCTGTACAATCAATGATGTATCGGCATCATGGGTAGTGCAGCCTAAACCAAGCAGGCATTATTGCCTGAAAAACTTGAAGGGATGGGGATGGTATCCATCTCTCCATTGAGGTTACCAGGTTGCTTAAAATAAAAAAAATATCCGGCTTACGGTGGTGCGATGGAGCCCGGAAAGCACCTACATACTAGCGAAAGAAACTCATAGCTTCATTTTCATCAATAATAATGTCAGCTTCTGCGAAATCGGCCCATCAACTTCTCTCAAAACGATAGATAACAGCACCGACATTAACATAGCAAAGACATTCACGCTCGCACCACACAATTCTCTAGAGGTATCCTGCCTTTTGATAAGACTGGGATATCCAAGAAATGTGCACATTCTGTCGTCTGGTCGAGAGGCGGTAGACACTTTCTACTTTCCACGTGTCAGCCTGTGTACCACAATCAACTGTGTCACTGTGAGTGACGTGTTGAAGCTTAGCCTTGTGGAACCCCAGATAGAAGCAGTGTGAAAGGGCCTTTGAAAGAGTCTTCATCAGTCTACGTCATCTGAAAAGATACATGTGGAAGGCTACCTATAGTGGCATTATGCACGGCAATATAAGTTCTCACTAGTAGCCACCAATGAAGGCATTCCCCGGTGAGCAGAATAACTCTTCTGATACAGTAAAATACATCATTCGCGTGTAACCCTAACAGATGACATCTAAATGCAGTTACAATGAAACCAACTTGCCCTCTACATAGTTGCGGAAGCTTTAAAGGCTGTCCTTATTGTTAAGCCACATCACAGGTCTTTGCATAATTTCAAGTGAAACATTCCTTTTTGCCATAGTCTACGTATCTATATTTATCGGGTGTACCACGATATTACTAATTTTATTTATTTTCAAGTGTTTGCTTGTGTCAAGGTTTTCTTGTTTGCTGTTGCTATGTCCTTACCGGAATGTTTGAATTTTTTATATTATTGCTTACATTATTACTTTATATTATTTTCCTCGGCGCAAAAACTAAAAAATAATGTGTTGCACACCTTACTATAACGTTCACGCGGACGAATATATATATATTCGTTCGCGTGAACTCTGAACTTTGCGAAGATATTATGAAGACAAGGATGAACTAGGCGAGGATATCACAAAGACGAGGAGAAGAACGACGAAGTGCCACTGCGCTGCTCGAGCTCGCTTGTGAAGGCCTAGAGTGGCTGTGTTCTTGTGTGGTTCTCTGTGCAACTTGGAGAGGACTATTATCCCTGTTAAAAGACTTTAAACACCCCGTTTCACTTGGTGGAGGTGAGGATATCCTGCCGTCCTGGAGCTTCGAAGCCGCACACTCCCGACAACAGTCATGACCGACGCCAGCACCCCTAGTCCAACCGGGCCCTCGTCCGCCATCTTCTGCGCTGGAGCTTTGCGCCTGCGGGATCCTCCTATATTTAGCGGAACCGGCGACCTTGGCGTGGAAGACTGGCTGGCTTCATATGAGCGGGTTAGTACTCACAATCAATGGGACGGCGCCCGAAAATTAAATAATGTAATATTCTACCTAAAGGACGTGGCCAACTTGTGGTTCCGCAACCACGAGGCCGACATCACTTCGTGGTCTGCTTTCAAGACCAGTTTTGCCGATATCTTCGGCCGACCTGCCGTGCGCAAGCTGCGTGCTGAGCAACGCCTGCGCAGCCGTGCACAGCTTCCTGACGAAAATTTTACCAGTTATATTGAAGATGTTGTAGACTTTGCAAGCGCGTGGACGCTTCAATGCCAGACCATGCCATGACTTGTCACATTATGCAAGGGATTGATAACGCATTCCAGATGCTTCTGGCGAGAAATCCAGCAACCGTCGTCGATGTTATCAATGCATGCCAAAACTTTGATGAATTACGCAAGCGTCGCAACATCACTCGGTCTTCGCTCTAGCACCAGGAACCTCTTGCAGCTTTAACACCTGACACAGACCAGTCGTCCTTGCTGCCACAAATAAACCAGCTTGTTCGAGAAGAAGTTGCCCGTCAACTATCACTCGTTCACTAACGTCCTGACGCTCCATCTCCTTTGGTGCCGAAGTTGCAACAAGTCATGCGCGAACAAGTCGCAGAATCACTTCCCACGCTTCCTGAAGCTCCTTCTGTTGCTCCTTTGACATACGTCGGAGCACCAGTCCAGTATAGTCAACCTGCTGTTCCAGCCCCTTTGACCTAGGCGGCTGTGGCTGCGCGGCCACCGCCTGAGCCGTCACTACCCATGTATCCTGTCATGCGCCCTGCACCGCTTCCTAAAACGGCTCCGCTTCATCCTTCCACTCCGCGCTATTACAACCCTTGGCGCACTTCGGACAATCGCCCAATTTGCTACTACTGTGGTTTCGCTTGACATGTGGCTCGTCGGTGTCGTCGTCGCATGGCCGCGCCTCACGAGCCTGCGTCTTCAGATTACTCCCCACTGCTGCTTCATTCTGCCCACTCTCCGCCTGCGTATGCCACAGAACAGCGTTCATATACAACCCGTCGTTCTCTTTCTCCGCGGCGCCGGTCACTGTCACCAATGCACCGGCGACCACCACCTGCTGACGAGGGAAACTAAGCTCCGCGGTTCCTGAGGCAAGAACTGCGTGCTCTGCGAAAAGTTCAAGGCCTCAAATTTTGCCCACGAAAGTTATAGTGATCTCTATGGATGGTCTGTCCGTATATGCGCTGGTCGATACGGGTGCTGCAGTGTCAGTGATTCATGAGCGACTCTGCCGACGTTTACACAAAGTTAGGATGTCATTTGATGGTTTGTCACTCCGCACTGTCAGTGAAGATAGGATTGCAACTTTAGCAGCACGTACAGCCCGTCTCGTCTTGAAGGTGTTTTGTACAGTGTTGAGTTCGTAGATTTGTCATCTTGCTACCACGACGTGATCCTCGGATGGGACTTCTTGTCTAAAACTAACGCCGTGATCGATTGCGCCCGAGCTGAAGCGGAATTTTTTGCACTGTGCGACGCACTGCCCGGCGACAACAGTTCAGTGTGTCCTCAAACGCTTACCATCGCTGAAGATGCAGGCGTAGCACCAGAGGCTTGTGCCCTTGTGCCTTTATCGTGTCCTGCCGTGTCAGCCGTTAGTGTTTTATTTACGCCGTCTGCATCCTTCATCCATCGCAAGCACCTGCCGCTGCCGTCTGCTGTTCTCGATGTTTACTGTGCCTTCACGATGCTTCTCATCTAAATCCGTCTCCGCACCCGATTACTGTGCTACGTGTGGAATCTCCCGGTTCTGTTCAACCAGCCAACCTTCTCTGTAACCTAGAAGCATCCGAGACCTACCGAAGTAACTACATCGATGCTCTGCAGTCTGATTCGACGCCTGATTCGTTGCCAGATGACGTCTTCCGAAACGCCATAAATGACGCTCTTCCTTCCACCTGCCGGACGCAGCTTGTGGCCCTTTTACAGACATTTCGCTCCGCTTTCGACGCCGCCCACACACCTCTCGGCCGCACTTCCACAGTCGTGCATCACATTCAGACCGATTCTAACTCGCCTTTTCGACAGCGACCCTATCGTGTGTCAGTGGCAGAGCGTCGCGTCATCAGTGAGCAAGTTGAGGACATGCTACTACGTGGTGTAATCCTCCCGTCTCAAAGCCCCTGGTCTTCACCAGTGGTGCTAGTAAAGAAGAAAGATGTCTCAGTTCGATTTTGTGTCGATTACCGGCGCCTGAACAAAACATTACCCACAAGGACAATTACCCCCTGCCGCGCATAGACGACGCTCTTGACCGCCTCCAAGGTGCCGAGTACTTTTCGCCTCTTGATTTACGTTCCGGTTACTGGCAAGTACCAATGGCCGCCTGTGACAGAGAGAAGACCGCATTTGTGACCCTGGATAGCCTCTATAAATTTAATGTAATGCCCTTCGGTTTGTGCAATGCGCCCGCCACATTCGAGAGGATGATGGATAACATCTTGCGGAAGTTCAAGTGGCACATCTGCATCTGCTACCTCGACGACATTGTTGTCTTTTCCACCGACTTCGCCGCGCGCCTAGAGCGCTTGCGGCAAGTTTTGGTTTGTCGTACTGACGCCGGCTTACAACTAAATCTCTAGGAGTGTCACTTCGGTGCCCGGGAGTTTACCATTTTGGGGCACATCGTCTCTAAGGAAGGTGTTTGCCCTGATCCGGCCAAGCTGCGCGCAGTGGCGGAGTTTCCTAAGCCGGTCTCTCTCAAGCAACTTCGAAGCTTCATTGGTCTGTGCTCCTATTTTTGGCGCTTCGTGCTGAATTTCGCTTCTATAATTGCACCCCTTACGAAGTTACTCGGGGGAAACAGTGACTTAACTGCGTGGTCGGTCGAGTGCGACGAAGCGTTCACCGCATTGCGCCATCTTTTGACTTCGCCACCAATCCTTCGCCACTACGTTCCCACAGCACCTACCGAGGTCCATACTGATGCGAGTGGCGTTGGCCTCGGAGCGGGTTTTGCTCAAAGGAAAAATGGCTTTCAAGAATACGTCGTCGTGTACGCGAGTCGCGTCCACTCCAAAGCTGAATGCAACTACTCAGTTACGGAAAAGGAGTGCTTGGCCATTGTGTGGGCACTAACGAAATTCCGACCCTACCTTTACGGTCGCCAGTTTGACGTCGTCACGGACCACCACGCGTTATGTTGGCTGTCCTCTCTTAAAGACCCGTCCGGCCGCCTCGCACGATGGGCTCTCCGCCTGCAGGAATGTGACATCGAACCTGTTTGCACCTCGGCGGCTGATCCCGTCCTCTCGTCTCTAATAATCGCTGATATACCTGCGGAGCAACGAAAAGACCCATGGCTCGCATCTCTTATCGACATCGTGTCCACTTCTGCAAGTGCTATGCCTTCTCGGACTTTACGCAGTCAAGCACCACACTTTGCCCTACGAGACGGTCTTCTCTACCGCCGAAATTATATGCCTGATGGTCGACGGTGGCTTCTCATCATTCCCCGCCATTTACGACAAGAAATTTGCGCCTCTTTCCATGCCGACCCTCAGTGTGCCCATCCTGGTGTAGTCAAGACGTTCCAGAGAATTTCTCAACGCTACTATTGGCGCGGCATGTACGGCTATATCCGCAAATACGTCCGGTCCTGCATCGCCTGTCAGCGCCGGAAGTCACCCACACCTCGCGCTTCTGGCGCCTTACAACCACTTCCATGCCCGGCCCGCCCTTTTGGCCACGTTGGCGTCGACCTTTACGGGCCACTTCCCTGCACGGTCTCTGGGAACCGGTGAATTATCGTCGGCATCGACCACCTCACCCGGTATGCCGAGACCGCCGCTTTACCCGCCGCTACTGCCCGTGAAGTTGCCCTCTTCTTGCTACTTCATTTTGTTCTTCGCCACTGCGCGCCGCGTGAGCTGCTCAGTGACAGAGGCCGAGTCCTCCTTTCCAATGCCGTTGAAGCTCTACTGGCCTAATGTCGCATCATACATCGGAACACAACAGCCTACCACCCTCAAGCTAACGGGCTGACTGAGCGCTTCAATCGTACTCTTGGAGATATGCTCACAATGTACGTTGCCGCTGATCAGAACTGGGACGCTGTTCTTCCTTTCGTGACGTACGCATACAATACCGCGACGCAGTCAACCACTGGCTTTAGCCCTTTCTTCCTGCTTTATGGGCATGAGGCATCGTCAACGATAGACACTATTTTACCATATCGTCCCGACTCCTCCGAGTGGACTCTCCTTTCAGACGTTGCCAAATATGCGGAAGAATGCCGCCAGCTAGCCCGCAGTTTATCTTCGGAATCGCAAGGCCGCCAAAAGTATCGTCACGACAAAGATCAGACGCCACACGTTTTCCCTACAGGATCCCTTTTTTGGCTCTGGGTTCCTGGCACCCCACCGGGATTGTCATCAAAATTTCGAACCGAGTACCACGGCACCTATCGCATTGTTCGCCAAACCTCCCTTGTGAATTACATCGTGGAGCCACTCACTCCCTCTTCGGACATGCGTCATCGCGGCCGCGAAACTGTGCACATGAGCCGCCTCAAAACATACTACGATCCGCTCCTCTTGCCCTCACCCTAAGTCGCCAGGATGGCTCCTCCTCGCTCCGGGGGAAATTGTAGTGAACTCTGCGAAAATATTATGAAGACGAGGATGAACTAGGCGAGGATATCACAAAGACGAGGAGAAGAACGACGAAGTGCCGCTGCGCTGCCCCAGCTCGCTTGTGGAAGCCTAGACTGGCTGTGCTCTTGTGTGGTTCTCTGTGCAACTTTGAGAGGGCTATTATCCCTGTTAAGGGACAGTAAACACCCCCTTTCACTTGGTGGAGGTCAGGATTTCCTGCCGTCCTGGAGCTTCGAAGCCGCACACTCCCGACAACAGCCATGACCGATGCTACCACTCCTAGTCCAACCGCCTCGTCGTCCCCCGTCTTCTGCGCTGGAGCTTTGCGCCAACGGGACCCTCCTATCTTCAGCGGAACCGGCGACCACGACGTGGAAGATTGGCTGTCATCATATGAGCGGGTCAGTACGCACAACAAATGGGACTGCGGTCTCAAATTAAATAACGTGATATTCTACCTGACGGACGTTGCCAACCTGTGGTTCCGCAACCACGAGGCCGATATCTCCTCGAGGTCTGCTTTCAAGACTACTTTTTCCGATATCTTCGGCAGGCCTGCAGTGCGCAAGCTGCGCGCTGAGCAACGCTTGCGCCGCCGTGCACAGCTACCCGGCGAAAATTTTACGAGTTATATTGAAGATGTTGTAGACCTGTGCAAGCGCGTGGACGCTTCAATGACAGAACAGGCCAAGATTGGTCATATTTTACAAGGAATCGATGATGACGCGTGCCAGATGCTTCTGGTCAGAAACCCAGCAACCGTAATCGACGTCATCAATGCATGCCAAAATTTTGAGGAATTAAGCAAGCGCCGTCAAATCACTCGTTCTTCGCTCTCACTCCAGGAGCCTCTTGCAGCTTTAACAGCTGACGCAGAACAGTCCCCCTTGTTGCACCAGATCAAGCAGTTCGTTCGAGAAGAAGTTGCCCGTCAACTGTCCCTCGTTACCCATCGTCCTGACGCGTCCTCTCCTTTGGCGCCAAAGTTGCGGCAAGTCATCCGCGAACAAGTCGCAGAAGCACTTCCCACGCTTCCTGAAGCTCCTGCCGTCGCTCCCTTGACATACGTCGGAGCACCACCACAATATAGCCAACCATCTGTCCCAGCCCCTTTGACCGACGTGGCAGTGGCTGCGCGGCCTCCGCCTGAGCCGTTACCACCCGTGCAGCCTGTCCTACGCCATGCACCGCTTCCTCAAACGGCTCCGCTTCATCCTGCGACTCCGCGCTATTACAACCCATGGCGCACTTCTGACAATCTGTGGTTGCCCTGGACACGTGGCCCGTCGGTGCCGTCGCCGCATGGCTGCACGTCCCGAGGCTGCGTCTTCGGAGTACTCCCCACCGCTGCTTCGTTCTGCTCCGTCTTCGCCTGCATACGCCGCGGAACAGCGTTCGCATACGATCCATCGTTCTCCTTCTCCACGTCGCAGGTCACTGTCCCCAAGGGAGCTAAGTTCCGCGGTTCCTGAGGCGAGAACTGCGTGCTCTGCGAAAAGCTCAAGGCCTCATATTTTACCCACGAACGTTATAGTAGCCTCTATCGACGGTCTGTCTGTACATGCGCTGGTCGATACAGGTGCTGCAGTGTCTGTGATTCATGAGCGACTTTGCCGACGATTACGAAAAGTTACAACGCCATTTAATGGTTTGTCGCTCCGCACTGCCAGCGAAGAGAGGATTGCACCTTTAGCAGCATGTACAGCGCGTGTCGTCATTGAAGGTCTTTTATACAGTGTGGAGTTCGTAGTTTTGTCGTCTTGTTCTCACGATGTTATCCTTGCATGGGACTTCTTGTCTAAAAATAACGCCGTGATCGATTGCGCCCGAGCTGAAGTGGAATTTTCTGCACTGTGCGACGTACTGCACGACGACAACCATTCAGTGTGTCCTCAAAAGCTCACCATCGCTGAAGATGTCGACGTAGCTCCAGAAGCTTGTGCCCATGTGCCTCTTTCGTGTCCTGCCGTGTCAGCCGTTAGTGTTCTATTTACGCCGTCTGCATCCTTCATCCACCGCAAGCACCTGCCGCTGCCGTCTGCTGTTCTCGATGTTCACGGTGGCTTCACGAAGCTGCTCATCTACAATCCGTCTCTGCGCCCGATTACTTTACTACGTGGGGAATCTCACGGTTCTATTGAACCAGCCCACCTTCTCTCTGACCTGGATGCCTCCGAGACCAACCGTGGTAACTACATCGATGCTCAGCAGTCCGATCCGACGCCTGATTTGTTGCCAGACGACTTCTTCCGAACCGCCATCGGTGACGCCCTTCCTTCCACTTACTGGACGCAGCTAGTGGCCCTTTTACAGACGTTTCGCTCCGCGTTCGACGCCGACCACACACCTCTCGGCCGCACTTCCACAGTCGCGCATCACATTCAGACCGGCTCTAACACGCCTTTTCGACAGCGCTCATATCGTGTGTCAGCGGCAGAGCATCGCGTGATCAATGAGCAAGTTGAGGACATGCTGAAACGTGGTGTGATCCGTCCATCTCAAAGCTCCTGCTCTTCACCACTGGTGCTAGTAAAGAAGAAAGATGGCTCAGTTCGCTTTTGTGTTTATTACCGGCGCCTGAACAAAATTACCCACAAGGACAATTACCCCCTGCCGCGTATAGACGACGCTCTTGATTGCCTCCAAGGTGCCGAGTACTTTTCGTCTCTTGATTTGCGTTCCGGTTACTGGAAAGTACTAATGGCCGCATGTGACAGGGAGAAGACCGCATTTGTGACCCCGGATGGCCTCTATGAATCTAATGTAATGCCCTTCGGTTTGTGCAACGCGCCCGCCACATTCGAGAGGATGATGGATAACATCTTGCGGAAGTTCAAGTGGCATATCCGCCTCTGCTACCTGGACGACATTGTTGTCTTTTCCACCGACTTCGCCACGCGCCTAGAGCGCTTGCGGCAAGTTTTCGTTTGTCTTACTGGCGCCGGTCTACAACTAAATCTCAAAAGTGTCACTTCGGTGCCCGGGAGTTGACCATTTTGGGGCACATTGTCTCTAAGGAAGGTGTTTGCCCTTATCCGGCCAAGCTGCGCGCAGTGGCGGAGCTTCCTAAGCCGGTCTCGCTCAAGCAACTTCGAAGCTTCATTGGTGTATGCTCCTATTTTCGTCGCTTCGTGCGGTATTTCGCTTCTACAATTGCACGCCTTAAAAAGCTACTCGGGGGAAACAGTGACTGAACTGCGTGGTCGGTCGAGTGCGACGAAGCGTCCACCGCATTGCGCCGTCTTTTGACTTCGCCACCAATCCTTCGCCACTACGACCCCACAGCAAATACCGAGGTCCATACTGATGCGAGTGGCGTTGACCTCGGAGCGGTATTGGCTCAACGGAAAAATGGCTTTCAACAATACATCGTCGCGTACGCGAGTCGCGTGCTCTCCAAAGCTGAATGCAACTACTCAGTTACTGAAGAGGAGTGCTTGGCCATTGTGTGGGCACTAACGAAATTCCGACCCTACCTGTATGGTCGCCAGTTTGACGTCGTCACGGACCACCACGCGTTATGTTGGCGGTCCTCTCTTAAAGACCCGTCCGGCTGCCTCGCACGATGGGCTCTCCGCCTTCAGGAATTTGACATCCGCGTTATATATCGGTCTGGTTGTAAACACATGGACGCCGACGCTCTCTCTCGTTCTCCCCTGTCCATCGCACTTGTTTGCTCCTCGGCGGCTGATCCCGTCCTCTCGTCTCTAACAATCGCTGATATGCCTGCGGAGCAGCGAAAAGACCCGTGGCTCGCATCTCTTATCGACATCGTGTCCACTTCTCCAAACGCTGCGCCTTCTCGGACTTTACGCCGTCAAGCACCACACTTTGCCCTACGAGACGGGCTTCTCTACCGCCGAAATTATATGCCCGATGGTCGACGGTGGCTTCTCGTCATTCCCCGTCATTTACGACAAGAAATTTGCGCCTCCTTCCATGCCGACCCTCAGTGTGCCCATCCTGGGGTAGTCAAGACGTTTCAGAGAATTTCTCAACGCTACTATTGGCGCGGCATGTACGGCTATATTCGCAAATACGTCCGCTCCTGCTTTGCCTGTCAGCGCTGCAAGTCACCCACACCTCGTGCTTCTGGCCCCTTACAACCACTTCCATGCCCGGCCCGCCCTTTCGACCGCGTTGGCCTTGACCTTTAGGGGCCACTTCCCTGCACGGTCTCTGGAAACCGGTGGATTATTTTCGGCATCGACCACCTTACCCGGTATGCCGAGACCGCCGCTTTACCCGCCGCTAATGCCCGTGAAGTTGCCCCGTTCTTGCTACATCATTTTGTTATTCGCCACGGCGCGCCGCGAGAGCTGCTGAGTGACCGAGGACGCGTCTTCCTTTCCAACATCGTTGAAGCTCTACTGGCCGAATGTCGCATCATACATCGGACCACAACAGCCTACCACCCTCAAACTAACGGGCTGACTGAGCGCTTCAATCGTACTCTTGGAGATATGCTCACAATGTACGTTGCCGCTGATCAGACCAACTAGGACGCTGTTCTTCCTTTCATGACGTACGCATACAATACCGCAACGCAGTCAACCACTGGATTTAGCCCTTTCTTCCTGCTTTATGGGCATGAGGCCTCGTCCACGATGGACACTATTTTACCATATCGTCCTGACTCCTCCGAGTGGACTCTCCTTTCAGACGTTGCCAAACATGCGGAAGAATGCCGCCAGTTAGCCCGCAGTTTAACATCGGAATCGCAAGGCCACCAAAAGGGTCGTCACGACAAAGATCAGACGCGACACGTTTTCCCTACAGGATCCCTTGTTTGGCTCTCAGATCCTGGCACCCCACCGGGATTGTCATCAAAATTTCGAACCGAGTACCACGGCCCCTACCGCATTGTCCGCCAAACCTCCCCTGTGAATTACATCGTGGAGCCGCACACTCCCTCTTCGGACATGCGTCATCGTGGCCGCGAAACTGTGCACATGAGCCGCCTCAAAACATACTACGATCCACTCCTCTTGCCCTCACCCTAAGTCGCCAGGATGGCTCCTCTTCGGTCCGGGGGAAATTGTAGTGAACTCTGCGAAGATATTATGAAGACGAGGATGAACTAGGCGAGGATATCACAAAGACGAGGAGAAGAACGACGAAGTGCCACTGCGCTGCTCGAGATCGCTTGTGGAGACCTAGACTGGCTGTGCTCTTGTGTGGTTCTCTGTGCAACTTGGAGAGGGCTATTATCCCTGTTAAAGGACAGTAAACACCCCCTTTCAATCTATATTATCCTGACGTATTAACGGTGTGGTTAAGCATTCTGCTGAGGCAAAGTGGGTGAACATGAGCCTTGCTGCATCTGGCGTCTTCTTTTTGAGGTGAAAATATATCAGGTGTGCACTGTGCGATGTCATAACAATTTAAAAAAATCGAAGGGCGTGGACAACAGCCAAAGCTCTCCACTAGGGCGTCCCTGGATGCCTGTGCTCCTCTGGCTTGTGCGCAAGTCGATTTGCTTTTCATCTCCCCTAACATACCTCCAGTTCAGCTATGTATTTAGGCCTTCAAATCTTGAATGCCTAAATACATAGCTTCAGGCCTTCAAACAGTAATTTTACTTTCTCCGAGGGTGGGTAAATGTCTAGATATGAAACCCAAAAAGTATGGTTGAAAAAATATAGGGAAATAGAGGTGCGATATTAGGCGCATATAAAAAGACTTTATGTTGCTCTAGGAACTGCCGAGTTCCTCTGCTATCGCTGCCTATCTAGGCGATCACTTTTCAAAGCCTACCACGTGTACATGCCTCATTATCACTTCCATTTCAGAAAACAATTTCTTCCAGCTTTGCCGCGATTTTAGCTTTCTGTAACAGGAGTCTACTTGCTTACAGTGAGCAATTTTTCACCGTATTGAGTTGACGTCAAAGTGTGCAACTGACCTTCACTTCGAACGCTATGGGCCATGCCACTACGGGCACAGTAGAGGGATAACTTAGCGTGTTCGGTCAGCTCGGCAAACTTCTGTCATGGCAATGGCAAAGGTTCGGTCCGTGATTGTGCCTCAGACTTAGGTTCATGTACTTCTCTTACAGCAAGCCCCGACCTTTGAACACCAACGAATTTTCCTACATCATCGGCAAAATAATTTGTATGGTCGTTAAAATGCAAATTTGACGCCTACAGGCCTGAGAACGTAATTTTTCTGAGATGAGCTGCTGGTTTGGACCTGAAACTAAACCTTTCTATAAAGATTTTACACCACTCGGCGCTTGATATGAATAATTCATAAATGAAAATGTCGAAGAGCTTATTTCTGAAATGGAATTGCAGGCGGTGTTTCGTGTACAATACACAAAACAGACGTCGTTCCGCATCTGGAGAGGAACTGTAGCCGATATGGCACCATTTGCGACGCTAATAGTCGCCTTCGCCATCCGGGCAAAGGTCTGCTGTGAGGGGGTACCTGGACGCCGCGTGTGTCCACAAAAGGATCAATGCAGTGCTGCGGAACTGCGTCCTTTAGTCTTCTCTGGGCCAAAGGGAGCACTTTGTGTTGAATAAAAAGGTAAGAGAACAAAAGCTTAATTATGTGCTAAACAGAGTAGATATCGATTTTGGTTTACTCAAACAAAAGAAAGTTGTTTTCAAAGTGCACGAGTAACATGGATGTCATTCTATAAACAATCATTCCTTACTATATCAACATGTCCATCGTGTTTGGAATGCAAGTTGCAGACGTGCAAGTACATTATCCGGCAGTTTTGTAGTTCTGTCACGGGAGTGAAGTCTAGAACGTTCTAAATCATGGTTCCGGATGCTTGGCTGTCTTGGCATCGCTGAAAACCTTTACAAGCAGCGGACAACAAGCTGAAGCGGGTGAATTGAGTGAATTGAAGCAGTACTAATATTTTGGATCCTGAGGCTCTAGCACTTTTTAACAGAGCATAAAAATAAGAGTCAAGTAACACGTGGGTTTTGAAATCTAATGGCGTGCTTACTGTTTTTTTCTAGTCATTTTAATATGAAAAGCTGATATCCAAATTGTCTTTTCAGCGTTGCTGCAGAAGGCAAAAATTTAAAAATAAAAAACGAAACCAAGTTATTCATCGAAAGGTGTTTCGGTTGGCTACTAAGCTCTAGAAAAAACGAAGCAAGGAATTAAGACGAAAAAGAGGAAAGACACAAGGGAAGCTTCACAATTTGTCACTAAGTCTATTGAAACCAGGCAAAAAAACAATGCCTTGTAGGCCTTGAGGGCATTTGGCTATTGTTAACATGTGCCGCGAGCCTTATCCTCGGGTGAAATTACTGCAAAATGCAACTACTGACCAAAATCGACGCATAGGTGTATAAAATATAATTGTTCCTTTTGTTTGCTACAAAGACATTTTCGAGTGGAAAACATTTCCCGGTTATTACTGTTATTATCAAACATTTTGTACCTTTGATATTTTCTGCGCTTGCAATATATAATGTATATAACAAAATCTTCCCCGCTCATTTCAGCTGTCATTTGTGTCTTGAGCTGAACGGGACAGGGTGAAGGAACTTCACCATGGCGAAACCCAGGCTAAACTGTGTCGTTTCGCGGCATGTTCCACCCAATAACTCGGCTCAACATACACTTGGAGTAGGTCATAAAACGATGTCGCCGAATTAGGCATTAAAAAAACAAGCACTGTTTCTGAAGCAATATATTCCGAAAAAAAAAAGATATTAGAATAGTTAGAAGAATAAGGGCCCAAAAGCGTCTCCTTTGAGTGTTATAATGTGACAACGTTAATGGCGCTTGTGTACCGGATCCTCTCTTAAATCCTAAATCGCCTTTGTTCACTTCGATACTCGCTCCTTCAATAAACTTCACGTTTTCTCTTATTATCCAACGGATACGTTTAATGTGAAGTGGTAAGACATCGCAATATGTGAAATGCCACCCTACACAAACGTGAATATCCGCTTCAAACAAGTCGTGCGTACGTCCCTTCGTAGAATAACAGCAGCGTTCCTTACTCCAAGAGTCTCGGAAGGATAAACTGTGATCTCGCCCTCCCATTTTAAACGCGAAGCCATATATGGCAGCTTTTGATAAATGGACCATGCCATTTGGTCTCATTGTATCACACAAACAGTTGGCGAGTCAGTGCGCAGTTAGGTCACCATCCAAATACCACATGCGTGAGTGCTTGGTTTTTTGCTTTAAAACATCACTCGTGATAACTTCTGGAGAACTGAGCTTCAAATGCTATCGCGTTATTGCACGATATGCTGGATTAAAATGTAGTGATTCGTCCCTAAAGATTGGCTGTGTAGCACTAGTTTCCTGCTTGTATAATGCACGAGAGGTTTCCAAAGTACTTGCATGTCACACACTAATATTGATAAAGCCTTGAATAATAGTTCAGCAAATGGGAGGCTTCTCAGATTCCTCAGTATATGCACATAAAAAAAAGATTCTTTTATAGTATGCAAAGTGTCGCATTTGGTACTCTCCGGGGCACGGCGACATTCCCGGGAACATCCAGGCCGATCTCATAGCTCGAGGCTATGCAAACCGAGAGAGGTCAGAGGCCTAAGAGACCGGGGCAGTGACTCGTACCTACGCAGTCATTTTTGTGCACTACCAGGGGACCAGAAGACGGTATCCTCCGCCCCGCAAGTTGTTAAACAGGGAGCAGTCAGTGTCTTGGCGGCAGCGACAAACAAACTCTTACTCATGCCTGTCTTTATACCGCAAGATACATCCGACCGTTTACAGGGACACGTGTTCCTGGTGTGGAGAGAAACCGACAATTTATCATATCACATGGGCCTGCAAAAAAATAGATGCAGTGCCGATACTTCACAACGCCACGCCGGAGCAGTGGGAGGCTGCGCTGTCAGTTCGGAGTCGAAAGACCAGCTTTGGCTGATTGAACGGGCCAGCAGGGCAGCAAATGCCGCGGGAGTCCTGGACTGAGGACCCAACCACGGGAGCTCTAGATTATTTTTCCTTTTTTTTTTCATTATATAATGTTTTCTCTATCTCTCTCTCATTACTGAGTCCGTACCTTCCTGAATAAAAATATTTAACAACTGTCAGACTGAAGTTTTGAGCTGCTGATCTAATAATGGTCATGTTGCATTACACAAGGTAAACATTTAAGAAAAGTATTTTGCTTCTTCGCAACTGCGCGACTTATGATTCTTTCAGTTAGTAAAGCAATAATAAATATTGCTGTAATTGCTCTACAGATTTCTCAGTGTAGTTTGTAATTCTATGATTGGATATTAGTAGCTTTAATGATGCCTCCCTGTTCAATTCTCTGTGACTGCCACAGCTCTATTCTTATGATGAAAGCTGTCTGTTATTCCTAGCGTGATATGAAATCAGAACTGGAAAAAGAAGGCTAACAAGTCATATCCACCCAGACGTCACTAAGAAAAATAAGAGAATAATACAATTTGGAAGATTAGAAATGTAATCATCCTCAGAGAAGGAACTTGATGGTTGTTTTCAGCGAACTCATGTTTTTTTTTTCTCCTCTCAAGGAGATTTTAGTATGAAAACAGAAGCGGGTATTTAATCCTTCTGAAGATGCATCTTCAATAGTGCCTTAAGTGGTGTCTGTAGAGTCGCACCGATACATTTTCATTCGCAATGCTAATTCGTATGCTATATATCCTCATCTCTTTACTACCACGTTATAAAGATCATAGGGAATTCCATTCAAAATATTGTCGGTAAATAGGTAATCTAGTAATACATAAGCTTCCTCCAAATCTCTCCTTGTGCTCACGTTTTGTACTTTGCATTTCCTGTACTAATTTCTTAGCTCCGCATTCATTGCGTTCGCGGTGTACGCATTTTTATAACATTTTTTTAATGGCGCATTTCTGCATCCTCAGTACGCTTTTCTTTAAGTTTAGCTGTCGCAAAATTACAATGCAAGGTGTACACAACCGGGCACACATGGCTGCGACCTTCCTAATAGGTACTCCTACTCGCCAGTAAATATGAGGCCACCTTTTTTCAAGCTCATATATGTAGAAAACAATCACATTGTTTCGCGAACTCTCCCACAATTTGTCAATGCTACCCTGCTTACGATGTCCGTGGTATTCCACGTCGGCGACAATGCAGTCCTTATAGTCTGTATAGTAGATGATCGCTTCCTTCGTATCTGGATCTGAAAAAGCATAGTGAATTCTATTGTAACTGCAGCTGCTTAATTGCGCTTGCACTTAAAATTTTTGAACTCTTTCTCGACTATATATATTTATTTCTTATTCACTTGCTAATACTTCTTAATTGTCATCGGGCACATTAAAATGCAGAATGCTAGGCAAGGATTTGAAATCATGCTAGTTTCGTAAGTCCATGGAAAATATATTACAGGCGATGAGAAGTATTTACAGAGCCAACTTAGGAAGTGATATTCTCTATCAGAAAATTATTGTAAATATGACTATGTATCAAACGAATTTCGCATAAACCAAATGTTCTAAAGAAAAATGGCGTAGACTTGTGAAAAGATGTCAGGTTATTTATGCGTAGTTAAACGGACTAGGACATAGAAAAGACTTCCATAATCAGATGAAGCTCCTGGAGAAGGTGATGCACATTGGACAGTACGACAGTGTGGCGGTCCGCACGACGCGCAATCGGCAGCAAAGTTTTGTACGCTCATACCAAAACAAACTTTCTGGGTGTAAGTGCGCTTCAATACGACGCTGTTATTTATATTTCGACCAGGCTTGACCGACATCATTCTTGATTGGGTTAAGACAAATAAAATAACACAACTAACCCTAACCGAAGGCAGGTTCAGTGCTTCGGCCTTGAAATTATTTTAGGTATCACCTGGTTACAGAGATCACAACGAGCAAGATCACTGTCTGAATTACCCACGGCGCAACACGTTGTGTGTGACGTCGCAATCCATTGCGCCAAACTGGATCAGGCATGGCAAGAGACAAGATTGTTGCTCTGCTCTGGCATCCATGTGAGTGCTTTAGTGCTATTGTTTAGGCATATCTTCGCCCCGTACGTAGTCATTAATATACAGCAAGCCAACGCTAAACCTTCCTTGCCAATCGATAGCCCGGCTGCTTTGCTCTGGCAGCTAACCGTACCCAAATAGAGGCGTGCACCGCCAACTCTGTCGCATCAATGTCGCCCGAAGATTTCTACTTGCTTAATCTGGCTGACTAATAAAGCTTGAGCCTGGAATCGTAGTCGTTGCAAGAGGCGGCATACAGTTACTGAAGGATACTGTAGAGTACCTGGTGTAAAAGAGCAGAATTCTTTCTAACGAAGTACAGAAGAAATGGCCTTGTGGTAGGGCATCCGCTTCGTATTCTCTAGGTGCCAGGTTCGATTTCTGGTGTAACGAGCACCAAGCGGTTTCTCAATGGGCGAAATGCTTGGGAAGAGGTCGTGGACCAAAACTGTTGCGCCGACGGGCATGTGATTCATTCTGCTATCGGATAACCATAAGTGCGCCTCGTGCAGCAGAAGGCGAAGGAGCAGTCCGTCGAAAGAAGCAGTTAGTCCGTCGAACACACGCGCATCTCCTCGGTTTCCATTTGCCTGAAAACACGCTGGAATGTGTTTGTCACGAAAACAAGAACACTGCACTGCACGTGCCAATATAACACAGCGGAAGATCTTGATCTTAATCCAAGAGAGGGCCACACTTGTGTCCCCAAATGCAATGTAGGTGACGAACACCCCACTGGGGACCGCGTCTGCAAATCCAAATATAAAGCTCTATACGTCGTGCGGCGACGGTGTCAGACAAGCCGTAACGCCGAAGAGTATCTCAAGCTAGATCTGGACTCAAGCTCGTTTCCACGCCTTGGATGCTCTCGCTCGCATAGTGCTTCACGTACCGGATCTCAAAGACCGTCGCGCAGCGCGCGTCGTGGCCGTGACTCATCTCAAAGGAACAGACACGACGCTAAGCTTTCGCACTCCCGTGACAGAATCAGTTGGGCAGACGCAGCAAAAAGCGAAGTTAAAATCAGCAACGCTAGCTCCAGCGGCGCCACTAGTGGCCGGAGCACACCGAGCATCTCGCAGGAATGGACTACCAGCCCCTACTACAAGGAACTCGAACAACTCGGTGCCGCCAACGCGACGCTATTAGAAACAACGTGCCGGCTTACCCAAGAACAAGCCGATGTCACCAAGGAACTACAAGCACTGCGAGCCAGGCCAACCACTGGCCCAGCTCAGACACCCGAGACAATTACACCCGCCGTTAACTCCGAGAACACCGACACGTCGTCACATCAAGGCACACAATCAATGGGCACATCCCAAGATGAGCCCGAGGAGAAGAAAACCACTAACGCAACCCCAGAGAAACGAGCACGCACCTCATCACGATATTGAAAGGACCTAATTCAATTGGAAACTCAGCTCGAAACCAAACTTGAATCGGTAACCAACACCCATGCCAGCATGCCTGCCGTCACCGACCGGCGGCTGGCGAGGCTGGAAAGCTAATCTCCACGTATTACCGAACCATACAGGAGCGCTTCGACTTCATTGAACAGACCCTCAAGCCCATAGTATGCAGCCCCATCTTTGCTGCGCAATTCGCAAACCACGCAACTCTCTTAAACCAGACACAAGCCCCAACTCTATTAAAACCTTGTCCCAGCTCCAAGCCACAAAAGGATCGCTACCGGGCCTTATGGCCCGACAGTGGAACTGTTACAGTTACAACACGGGTGCAGTGCTACAACAATACATCACCACGGTAACGAAGAAACCAGACATCATTCTGCTGCATGAAACGGTGACGGCGAACCCCACCCTCGCTGAATATTGCGCTCACGTTAGAACAGTGGAAGGACGAGTCCTCTGCACATTTATCGGCAAAGGACTCACGTTTATTGAACACCAGCTCAGACACGGCAGCGGCAGGGTGGAATGCAACTTCACCGAAATCATCCTATGCAAACCACGGAAAAGCAGCCTGTTCATCGCTAACACATACAGTAACCCAAAGCACCAAACGCTGAAATTCAAGACAATACTACAAACATCCGGCACCCAAGATAAAGGCAAGACTTTGCTGGTTCGAGGAGACTTCAACGCCTCTCATTGAGCGTGGGGTTAGGTGAAAGACACGGCAAAGGGATGGGACCTACTACCAAATACTCTGGACGACAACTGTACCCTGATCACGGATCCCTATCAACTACCCGAATTGGCAATTCCGTAGCATGACAAGAAACCAGAGTTTACATTCATCAAGAACGACCACACCGGCAAAGTAACATAGCGCAACACCGGCGTCGACCTCGGCAGTGACCACTATAGCCTCGAAATTACGATACCCAATCAATTCTGGGGCAACATCATTACACACAATTGGACGGATTGGGACGGTTTCCGTAATTGACTATCAACCGCAGCACAAGACATCACAGACATCGAAACCTGGTTGCCTGAGCTCCGCGACGCACTGCACTTGGCCACCAAGACCATTGAAACGGACGAGGACATCGCAGCTATGAACAGTCGTCTGGCCCATCTGATTGATGCCAAACGTTCGATACAGGCGCTCTGGAAGCGGGAACGGCTGTATCGCAAATTGAGAAGGAAGGTGCCCGACTTAAAAAGGGCCAGTAAACATCACTGCAAGATCCTGTGCCATCAGTAGTGGAACGAAGTCTGCAACCGAGCTTACAGGCAACTTAATTGTGGTTGCATATTGAATCTATCTCGGCACCTCTTATATGAAATTAAGACCAAGCCACACCAGCGCGATCGCCTGGCCTATCTGATGAACACCACCACACAGCGAGGAAGAGACGTCGTCATCAAGAGCCTGGAAGCGAAGTGTCAGCCAAACATGCCAAGGGAAATCCACCCGCCATACGGGGGGATACCCAACGCGTGGCACGACGGAGGCATTACGATGTGAGAGGTACTGGTAGCGCTACACGAGCTCAACACCCGCTCAGCAGCCGGCCCTTATCTTATTACCCACAAGATGCTAAGCAACCTCGACTATGCACCAATCGATGCCCTAACCTAAAACCTTCGTTCAGGCAAGCTCCCCCGACAGTGGAAAATGGCAAGAAAAATCTGAATCCCCAAACCGAGCAAGCTATCGGACGTCGGCAACTTGCGTCCATCTCGCTTACGTCCTGCGTGGGCAAGGTGCTGGAGCGCGTGGTTGCCAACAGATGACAGGCATACTTGGAGAAGGAAGGCGTATATCTGGATATGATGATCTGCTTCCGGCCCAGACTCAGCACACAAGCCGCCAGGATACAACTCAAAAAAGAAATAATCGAGAACAAGACACAAGACAGAAAAGTAATTCAGGGGCTTGATTTACAGAGCGCATTCGACGAAGTCAAACACTCAGCCATATCAGCACAAGTATCAAGACTCAACATGGGGTTAGAGAGCTAGAATTACATCCAAAACTTCTGGACCAACCGCACGGGGAAACACTTAGCCATATTAGAACAAGTGGCAAGACTCACCATGAGGGTAGCGAGATAGAATTTCATCCAAGGTTTCTTGACAAACCGCATGGTGAAACACTCAGCCATATTAGCAGAAGTGTCAAGACTAAACATGGGTGTAGCGGCTAGAATTATATCCAAGACTTCTTGACCAACCACACAATGGATCTGCACGCCGAAAACCTTAAGCTCGCCGAACGAAAGCTCGGCAGCATGGCTACACCGCAAGGTTCGGTCATCTCGCCATCGCTCTTCAACCATGTCATGATCGGGGTAGAGAGGGCAGTAGAGTAGACCTGCGCCCGGCATACGATCTACACCGACGACATTCCCCTGTGGGCGGCAGGCGGCCCCGACGCCAACATTGAGCAGCAACTCCAAGAGGCTGTTACTGCCATCAAGCAGCAGCAGTGCTGCCTTGTCAGCACATGCTTAGTGTGCTCACCCGCAAAATATGAGCTGTTCGTCCTCACATCATTACCAGGACGAAAACGCGCTCACACTCGAGTGCGATCACATAAAGATCGCGACTGCATCGGGGCAGCGCATTCCCGAAGTTCCCAATAATAGGCTATTGGGCCTGCTGCTAAACAAGAACGGCCGCAACGACGAGACCATCAACAAGGTTACTACCAAGGCAATGGACGCTATCCGGCTTATACACTGAGTCTCGGCACGACGGGCAGGCATTCATTCTATGCCAAATACAAACCGGGTCACTCCTCACCCAGGCAAAGTACACGTCCTCGCCCCAGACATTATACGTGTGATATGTGCAGTGATTTTCAAGTTGGTCTGGCAGACCAATGGCACATCATTTAGAACTGTGCCAGGTTCCCGACTGAAGCTACGTCCAAGACATACCCTCCGGAACTTCAAAGTGCTGCGCAAAGTACAGACAAGGACGTTCAACTATAGGTCGTCCAGCCATCAATGACATCAACATCGGAGCGTAGGCGACCTAAACAACTGATGCGCAACTTCCAAATAAAGCCCGCTACCAACAAACCAATGTATACGCGACCTGCAGTGTGCACACAAAATCTTGAGGGACACAGCGAGTGACCTGAACGGTGGAGTATAACTGCGCAAACATGCTATGCGCCGCTTTCGATTCCAGCCCGCGATTCAAGAACCAAATGAACAGACGCCAGGCAACGCATACAATATAAAACATGGACGGCTACGGAGAGTGGCGTAAACGACCTGAACGGCGCAGGTTAAAGACATGAAGCGCAACTTTCGACTCGCACCCGCGAATGAAGGATTTAAGCTGCAATTAAACGTCGTCTAGTGCAAACAGTGACGGGAGTAGCTCATGTTTCGCATTACATCTTCTGAAAAAAACACGTTTGAGAACTAATAAACGCCACTTACCTCACAGAGGTTGCGGATACTACTGTCTGTTAAAAGGCCACAGAAGGGGGTGTGTAAGGCCCACCGATAAACTTGTTCAATATTTAAAACACGTGCTTCTGGCTAACTGCCCAAAGAATTTAAAAGAATAAATATTTAAAAACAGCGTGTTGGAGTTGGCGGGCAGATAGAGTGACACCTGTTGGTGAACTTTAAAAGTATTTTTGATACCAATAGCGTCACTCGGTATCAAGCTGCCATTCGCTGCAGACGACGGAGACGACCGCTTGCGAACGCCGGTTGAGCGTCGCTTTCGTGGATACGAATCTAGTGATTCCGGAGAGAAAATTCACTTTCAGCGAATGAAAATGGCCACAGATTATACTGCGGTAAAATGGCTGCGGTAAACTGCAATCAACGATTGCTTACATCGCTTGACGCGCGTACAGTCAACGTGAAGCGCCGGTTTGAATCGGTCCTCAGCCTGCAAAAGCTGTCGGCGGCTGTTCTCGTCGGCGATTGAGGATGGTCGCCAAAAGCACGTGGATTGAGCCTATTTTATTGAGAGACGAAAAGCGAAAAGGTGATAGAAGACGAATTATTGTTGCAAAGATAAGGCCGCTGACTAATTCCGAATTGCGGCCCGCTAAAGCTGATAGGCCTAATCAAAAGTAGGGCAGGCAGGGAGCAGATGCAGAGCCTGGCGCGCCCACGGGAGGCGCCATTGCCGAAAACTACGCACTTCTGCCGGCATGTTACTGCTCCGCGATATATCAGGCAATCCTTATGATAACATTTGACTTTTCTAATACGAGCGTGGATTGCGTGACAATTTGCTGGAAAGGGGTTTTTTGGTGACGTCATTGTTTCCCAATACATGGCTTAGGAAAACAGCCAGGAACAATTGTGCTATTTTGTTAGTAGCAAGACTTAATCGGTGCTATGCGTTGCAGAAAGTCAGCATTGTTTAGGGAGGCGACTTCCGTTAATGGCAATTTCGGCACGTTTTAACATGATTGCGAATTCATGCCAGTAATTTTGGGTAATAATGCTTCCGCGGAATCCTTTCCAGTGGTCGACTGACTCCCATGTAGCAAGCCGACGATTTATCTTGAGAAGTGCTCAAGAATTCCCAGCGTAACTGGGATTGTACAAAAAAAGAGAAACGGCCCCTTGTTGCTGTCAAAGATACACATGTACGGAAACCCACCTTCCTGTGATTGCTGCAGTCTATGGAAAAACGCACAAGGAACCAGAGAAATATAGTCTCCCAGGTACTCCGCGGGGCCAACTGAAAGTCGATCTTAGTAAGATGTGGATTCGGGTGAGTTGCCAAAAGCATATATTGAACATAAACGCGCTATAGACAGGGACAAGAAAAATTATGAACAACTGGTAAGGTGTGTGTTCGGGCTAGTTGGCAAAAGATAGCGGACAAATACAGCAGCAAATTACGTGATGCGCTAACGGCAAAAAGAAAAGGATAATTTTCGCTGCTGTTATATTTTCAGCCGGGCCCACGGGCGCTCGTGTTAGATAGTTTACATCTTGTCGTCGCCAGCCTGGATTGTTGACGGTCGTTACGGCATAATCTTGGAAAGGTAGGCTCCGTCGTGCGAGTCGGCCGCAAACGTCTTTAATGCTGGCCAGCCAGCATAACCAGCTGTGGTCGGTGGCAACATGAAATGATTGTCGGTAATTGCGCTCTAAGAATTTACAAATGACATGATGACGGTAGGGTATTCTTTGATGATTGTGAATTAGCACCCTTGCGACTGCGAAAGTGTGGTCTCGTTTCGCTCGTTTTCGTCCTGCTAATTGTGAGGATCATCCCAAGGCCGACGCTAAGAACATTAGCGTGGACGTCAGTTTCTGTATTGTCGTGAAATTGACTAGTATTGGGCGACTTTGGCTGGTATTGGGCGGCGGAGCACCTGGACAGGTTCTTCTTAGGCTACAAAAAAAAAGGGTATCACTTGGAATGATCATCTCTGTTAACCTTTAAGACACTTGCGCAAAATGTTTGACAAAGCATCGGTAGTGTGAGTAACGACCAATAGGCGTTTAATGGATGTCTTTTCGGTTGATAATGAGAACATCTCGTAGCAGCGGCCAAGTCAGGGTATAGAAAAAGTTTTTGTGCGCTGATATATTCGTGAAAGCGAAATGATATCTTTCAGGCTTGCTGGAGATTGGAGGCCATTTGAGAGCTTTAAACGGTCTGCACAGGCGCTCCTAATTAATAAACTATATGACGGCAACGCTAGAAGAACAAACTGTAGCAAACAGTAGAATATTATATGGTGTGAAACCCTCATTCGAAGCCCAAGCGTGACAACATATAACTAAAATGATTCTCCAGAAGCCATCACGAGTTTCATGATAGTATATAAAGGCCGTAACAAATTTATTTTGCTTCAAAACGAGTTGAGGCATCCACTATTGTTTATCAGTAGATACAAAGCATTGGCAGACAACTAAACGGAAAGTAAATTGAATTCTATAATACGTGCTCTACAGAGCAGTACTTTCGGAACATACCTTCCGGTGTAGTGAATACAACAGTTCCTGGAGTGTCCCCGACCTCGGCATAAAAGGGTACTTCTTGCCTAAAAAATCAAGACATGTTATCGCTCAGAACATTTTACAAATTTTGTCATAAATATCGCACAATAAGCATATTTCAGTGAAATGGCTCAAATCCTGCAGTTTGACAGCATTCTTCAGATATAGAGATGACCTTTTTTGTTACTGAACTGTTCCATATACTACAGGTATATATCCGTTTGTTTTCTTCGTAGTTTGGACCTGCGTGCGCGGTCACGGGCAGCTACCTTCCACACTGATGTCAAGACCAAGTTCTGAAATACCATACGGCAGCACCCGCAATCGAAATGGGCAGTGTGACAGTCAGGCTACTGGCAAGCTCTCTGAACGACGAAAGGCGTGAGTAGAAAAGGCCGCTAAAACAATCTATCCGAATAGTAAGCATAGAAAAAGGAAAGCTATAAATTATTAATTAAGCATTATTACTTAGCGAAGAACTCAACGAGAAAAAATTTTACCTGCGCGAAACCTTACATCTCGTCGCCGGAAAAGGCCCTGTCGGCACTTGCGAAAGACGGCGTCCAGAAACTTCTGATGAGTGAGCCTTGACTCTGATGTCACCACCACGAGCTCCAGCCAGCAGCCGCCAATCAAATTCGAAAATCCTTTGGGCTATCCCCATTTTCGTAATCCCAGCCTAACTCAGTGGTTTATTCCAGAATTTGCGAACTCATTCTTAAGATTTCGAGTTGGATTTGGTCTATATTTTAGCGCGTGACACTACTTCGAGAAAAGTACAATTTGCGCGTGAACTCCGAAATGCTTTGGTTACCATGGAACATTTCCACGAAAAAAGTTCGGGGTCTACAAAAAACTCTAAAAGATACTCTGAAGGGCACGCCAGCATCACTAGACAAATCAACTAGCCGCCGCACCTGATGCATGCACATGGCTTGCGGCTTGTATTTATTTCGGACATGTCAGTGAAACTGAACCGCAATAATTAAAAATCCAGTTTGAGCTATCGAAGCTATACAAGTCTTTCGCAGCCTTTAGAAAACATAAAAAATTGGGTTAGCTAAACCCAAATGTTGTATTCAACCTAGGTGCTGGAGCGATATTGGTGCTCTATAGCTGGCCATAATTATAACAATATTACTCTTCTCAGTTTTGAAAGTGTGCCCTCTTTTGGCGCTTTTATTCAAGAAATTTCGTCCATTATGCGCAATTTCAGCAACGCCCAGAAACGAAGGATGTTAATGATAACATGTAACAACGGAGCTAAATACCGTCACCTGCCGGGACGTGTCCTGACCGCGGCTCATTACTCTACAAGCACAGAAGAAAGGTCAGCCACAGGAGCGACACGTAGCGTGAAGGCACCAACGACGCTTCGCGGCCTTTCGATAGGGCCTGCTTTTCGAAAAGCTCCGCGGGAAGTTGTGTTCTAAAAATTTTGATATAGAATATGCTTTCTCTAAATTACTCGGTAACATCACACATTTACCTAAAACATACTAATTTTAATTCGTCAAAAATTTATTATTAGGATACAAGTAACCAACTTACAAGTTTACAAGTTAATAATTTTCTCCTGCTTTCTGCTGTCAGCAACACTGTCATTGCAAACAATTAGTGAAATGGCCGTATCTAAAAAACAATTGACTTTTAGGTAGCTTCCTGACTTTCAATGATGCACTCGCTATAATATGGAGCGCTTACCCAGTCAATGGTAAGATCCACACATAGGATACTGTTTGCGCTTCGAGGTCGTATCCTGTCCTTCTTGAAGACATACACTCCAGCATTGTGTCGGTGTCCGAATCCGATATCGAAACGACGTTCTCAAAGGTAGCGAACACCTGGTGGTAAAATTAGGTTCCACTGAACTATGCACGTTGATGTCAAATTCTTTGGCAACTTACGGAAAAGCTAAATGTGCTCCAGGTTCTATGACTCGAAGACGGAACACACAAAAAGCAGTGTGCAGAGTAAACAAGACACGCGTAGTTGCTTTGTGGTAATTCAGGTAGAGAGAATGCTTTCTAACTGCGGTAAGCTTAGGCGCTAGCGAAATGTCAGCAAAGAAATGTACGCAAATTCTTACTCTCATCTCGTCGTTACCATTACATAGATTTAACAAATTTCACAAGCCAGTTATGCCAATTCCTACTCACAAAGGCCCAACTTTCTCCACTGAGGTTTTAATATTCAAGATGTTTTGCGCGCTTGATAGATTGTTTAAATATAAAACTGTGCACCATTATTTCGGAAATACAGCTCTGATTTTCCCTGCTCCTAATGTAGCAGTGAGACAAACTGACAGTAAAGATTTCATAACCAGGCGGACTATATAAGTATACCCACTGCAGGGCGAAGGACTTTGTCATATTTCTCCAACTAATCCGGCCTAGTGGTAACTCCAGCAATGTGGCATTGCAAACTTCTTAAGCTCATCCACCCTCCTAATTCCTAGTTCCCTTCCTCCTCCTGCAACGCTTTTATTCCCTTGGAATCCAATTTTTACGTTTGCGACCATCGGTTACCTTCTCAGTCCTGCTCATGCTCATTTCATATTCACGATTTTGATTAGAATGTAATTAACTCGAGGTATTTTTCTGACCCTCTCCACACGTTATGAAAGTATGAAACCTGGAATGAAAACTGTTTCGTTAGGAGATAGCAAGCCCTCAGACTGGGTCAGAGAAATCACTCTAGTTAATGTCATTCTAGTGGAAATCAAGAAGAAATGGGCATGGGCGGGAGAAGTAGTGCGAATAGATGATAACCAATGGTCGCTTAGGGTAACAAACTTGATTCCAAGGGAAGGAAAGCGTAGCCGGGGCGACAGAAAATCAGGTGTTTAAATGAGGTTGGATGCTTTGCGGGAGTCAAGTGAATGAAGCTAGTACACGACCGGTGTGAAGGAACATGGGACAGTCATTCGCCCTGCAGCAGGTTTAATACGGCAGACGATTTATCGTTCGCGTAAAGATCCTTATTAGGGCGAAAGCCTTTAAGGGCGCATACTGTCGTGGACAAGATGTATCCTGTTTTTGGGGCGGCTCTGATTGGTCATGACGTCATGGAGGTTATGGGGACGTCATGACGTCACGCAGGTCTCGACCAACCAAATAGCACCACTGCAGTATGCGCGAATGCGTGCCTTATATGGCCACATGCCAATCAATGATCAATTTATAATTAATTGTAATGAATTTAAATAGTGACTAATCGATGACCCATTATTATTAGGTCATAATCAATAAGTAATAACGAATATTCAACAGTTGATAATGATCTATTGATCAATTATGAACGACTTATAATCAAGTACAAATGAATGACTAATTATATCGATTATGGCTATACGTCCCGACCGATTAATTAGGCATTCAATAAATTATTATTTATTAACTACATGATTGGTTACCGACTAAGTAAGAACGAGTTATCAATTACCAATATCTCATGACCAATTATTTCTTTATTCTTTATACAAGAGTTACCCCGCATTGCCCGAAGGTGTTATTGCAGGGAGGTTACAGATTGGCAAAAAATACAACTTCACTTGCAGAACACACTCGCATTTTGGAAAGCCGGTTCCACTGTTGCACTGTTTTAACAAAAAATGAATTTGCAAAGCGGTTCGCCCTGGCGCGGTATTCTCTAATTTTGAGAGAGTGGTCATGTCGTTTAGAAATGTAAAATCTCATAGAGGAAATGCTACAGCAGCAACCGCAAGCCCAGTCTTTCCGGCTCACGACAAAAGCAGCTGGTCGTCCTAATCTGAGGAAATTAGGCCTCAGTATCACAAAATCTTGAGCCACGCTCACCTCATTCACCACAACAGCAAGTTATTGATTTTTTAGTTGAAATGCAGTTACTAAAAGGCAGATTTGCGCCATCATCAATGGTGCCCAGCTGCCGCCACACTCCATACGAAGATGTTTTCCAAGCTCGCCTAGGAAGCCTCGTGCTCTTCAGTCTGATCGAATAGCTTCCTTATGCACACATTGTAAGTAATCTGGCGCTCAAAGTAATATATCTTGCCATTTCTTCCGCAGTAGAATACAGAATCATGCTGCTTGCACCTATTATGTCTTTTCTGACTTACATGCAGGTTACACCGCATGCCGCGCAGTGGGAACAAAATACGCCGCTCTCAAGACAATCCGAGCAGACGTCCGTCGCTTGCGGCACGAGGGCTACACTGTAGTTATTGAATAAATCCCTGCACCTTGAAGCAATCTCTCGGAACGAAAACGCACAACTGGCTGTTTGCGCAACTGTCATTTGTGCACATTTGCTTTTATCCGTTCTTTATTCCGCATTGTCGCCTCCTGCCGACGTTCCTGCCGACGTTCAACCTCCAACGTCGGGCATAAGGATAGGACTGAAGCATAGAATTGGCAATGGTTGTGGCCAGCTAGGAGAGACTATGTCGTCGTCCACCAACCACGTTCCGAAGGGTAAAGGCGGTTCTCCTATACCGAGTCCAGAAAGCCATTCACGCCCTGGGCGGGCACCGACCTAACACCATGCAGGAGTGCATCAATCCGCTTTTGCACACTGACCCACACGACTCACGGCAACTGTGGCAAGCTGTCCGAGACCATATCAAAGTAAAAGGACCCGGTCGCTTGTTTGCAGAACCGACCTCAGGACCACACGGTCTTGACGAAGAAGACGAAAACAGATCCTCTCTTCACTACTCTAACGCGCATCATTTTTGGCGCCAAGTTACACCTCATGAAGCGATAAATGAAGACACCTGAAGATATCCTCATATTTTTCGCGCAATAGCAGGACTAAGGTTTTTTTCTTAGGTGAATGTCTGGTTTTAACACCTGGCACACTGGACGCTATTGCCGTGTATACTTACACCGTCAAAAACCGCCGTCTGCCGCATAATAATGTGATGTAACAGAACGTATTCTAGGGTCACCAACTTAATCGCAGTCTACAGTGGAGCTCAAAGTGCAGCTTTCTTAGCTGCTACAATACGCAATTGAGTCATCACAGCAGCCCAGCTTTTGAACATGTTAAAACTTCAATTTCACAAGATAGCCGTCATCTTGAATATTTGCATAAGCGAATCTTAGAGAACGGTCCTGAAGACACGTGCAAATGCAAAGCACAACTAGGCATCTGGCCGCATTTCTTTGGCCTGCCATGTCCTGTCAAAGTGGTTAGCAAATTTTTAAACTGCTCTGCGTCGCTGCTCAGGGAAACAGCAGATACAAAAATCAATGCTTGCCACTGCTCCCCAGCATTGATTCATAGCACTCTATCTTTCGCACATATTAACCATAATACTGTTGACTCGTCATTCTACACGAACATGTCACTAATATAAGAAATCGGGCTCGCCTTAAAGCGATAATCTACGTTTCGCTTAATACCACTTCAAATGGCAGGAAGCAGAGATGAATACCAACGCCACTCCAGCTTGTGAACTGACATAATTTAGATAGAATCATTGGATCTCAATAAAAACATAAGCAATTGGGGTGTTTTTTTCTTCCGTGCGTTAAAATAATTGATTGAATAAAAATACGATATTGCTCTATAGGTGCACATAAGGTTTGCAGATGTAATAAGATCGAATAGACACCGGTAACCTCTTGTTACGTTGGAGCGTATTGTGATGCTCAGCTGTCAGGCAAATGGGCACAAAAACAATTCAGATCAGAGTAATTGCTTTTCCTGATTAGCTTTAGAACATCAATAGCATCGTAATGGTTTCTTTGCAATCCTCCAGGGCTTGTCAGCTTTCCTTGATTCAAGGTAGCGGTACAAGCGATGGCGATGCCGTATACCAAGTACGCCTTCATTGTGGCGTCTCTGAATTTCGATATTTAGTGAAAACCTGTACTGACGGCGTAAAAGCCGGGATACAATTTGATGTAGCGGCTTCAAAGAGAGGGCAGCGTAACCTTTCGCCCTGTCTACTATACAAAATTCAATTACCCTTACAATTTAACGCAGGAAATGAGAACGTCGTGTCAATGACTTCCACCATCGAGGACAGCAGATGTTGTGCAGGTATAAATGTTTGTCAAGATACTTTGTTGGGCGAGTTGGTACTTATTCATTATTGATATAAACAGCGCGAACACGAAAACAAGGGACAAGAAACACGAAAGCCACAGTACATGCGCTGACTCACAACTAAGCCTAAGCCGTTTACTGCAAGGCCCAAAAAAACAAACATGAAGAAAAACGAAACAGTCACGTGAAAAACCCCTGGGTTCACCTGCTGCATAAAAATTACTTTAAAAAATCACTTAAAAAAGACACTTCTTTCCTTGAAAGAACAAGAGACGTCTTGCTGATACACTTATTGTCCGTTGAAATAAAATACGCTTCCACTATCTCTCTCGTTATCTTCTCTTTGTGGCGATATAAAATCTTAACACTGTCAAACTTAGGAGTGCATTTCTTCTTCTTCTTCTTCATTATTTCACATGACTGGCAATAGGATACTAGAAACGTTTTGTCCTTTCCAATTTCCAAGTTGTTACAGTGTTCCTGTAGTCTCTTATTTATACACCGTCCGGTTTGTCCTATATAACTGGCCCCACAAGAGAGTGGAAGTTTATACACAACACCTGTCTTGCATCCAACATAGGGGTTTCTATGTTTCACCCCACATTCCTTCTTCTTCTCTTCACTTTCCCTTTGAACAGCCGGGCAGATCCTCTTCATCTTGAGCGGGGCAGTCAGTGCGACGTCCACATTATACCTCTTGCCTACATTTTTGAGGCCATGCGAAATCCTGTGCACATACGGCACCACGGCAACCTTCCTCTTCCTCTCACCCATGCTAGGCAGGGATTTCAGTCTTTGCGTTCTTTTAAGGTTCTTCAGTACCCGGCAACTGGCCTCAATAATAACTGACTCGCGATAACCGGCCTTTGCAATTCTCTTCACTTGTCTTTCAAAACTCTTGGCCATGCCGTGGTAACAAGATTTCGTCAACGCACTTAACAAGCAAGTGTTCATCATCCCATTCTTCACTAACTTGGAATGTCCTGAATTGGAGCCTAGCAACGGCTTCATCGATCTCGGGTTGTATTCCCAACAAACATGATCATCACCGAATTGAATCAAAATATCTAAATACTGTAACTGATCGTCCACTGGATTCTCAACAGTAAATTCCAGGCCGGAAAACGTTTCTAGTATCCCATTGCCAGTCATGTGAAATAATGAAGAAGGAGAAGAAGAAATGCACTCCTAAGTTTGACAGTGTTAAGATTTTATATCGCCACAAAGAGAAGATAACGAGAGAGATAGTGGAAGCGTATTTTATTTCAACGGACAATAAGTGTATCAGCAAGACGTCTCTTGCTCTTTCAAGGAAAGAAGTGTCTTTTTTAAGTGATTTTTTAAAGTAATTTTTATGCAGCAGGTGAACCCAGGGGTTTTTCACGTGACTGTTTCGTTTTTCTTCATGTTTGTTTTTTTGGGCCTTGCAGTAAACGGCTTAGGCTTAGTTGTGAGTCAGCACATGTACTGTGGCTTTCGTGTTTCTTGTCCCTTGTTTTCGTGTTCGCGCTGTTTATATCAATAATAAATGTTTGTGCCGGCGTTTCCAGTCTTGACGTTTTGAGCGCAAAACTTTCGGTCTAGGCATTATTTTCGTTTTGCTTATTCCTTGATTTATGCTTGGACATGCCTGTGCCAGTCTCTAAGGCAATAAATGTATTTTTGCAAAGGAAACGTCACGGCCGTATATTGAAAAACAAAAACGAAATGTCGTGCATACAAATAATGTCAATATCATTCCAGATTAGATCGATTTGAAGCGATAAAACTGTTAGTTGTCTTTTAATCCTCGTTTTCGTTATCGCCTAATATTTGATGATTGTTTTGTACTTTGAATGTTAGGTTTTTCTTGGCAGCTCTCCAGGTCTCCCTTTGATTCAAACCCTCTGTTCATCCAATTCTTTTGAATGAAATATCTACTTTCAGCAGATACTGGTGGCCGCTAAAGAGGAACGTGATAAAGCAAGACTTGAAGCTTCTTTTAATCACTTACCATCCCCCACTTGCATTAAAAAATTTGCCTTAGAGTTGCGCTTTCAGACAAAGCTTGTTTGGCTGTTGAACTGGCATTCGTTATAAAGGTTGGAAACTGCTTCCGCCCATTTATGATCAGATCAGTTCAGTCGTTCAGTCGTGTTCGACTCTTCGTGATCCTATGGACCATATCACGCCACGCTTTCCGGTCTCTCAACTTCATCTGCAGCGCCTCGAGGATGCCATCTAACCATCGGGCTCGCTGCCTACCCCTTCTCCGGTGACCCTGAACCTTTCGCAACATCAAATCTCTTCAGCACCTCCCCTTTTCTCATCAGGTGACCAAAGAAGCTGAGCTCTAACTTTAGAATTTGACCCTCCAATGAGCAGTCAGGGTTTATGGTCGACAATATCGACTGATTTGACCTTCTGATAGTCCAAGGAACTCTCAAGAGTCTCCGCCAGCACAACAATTCAAACGCAACAAATCTTCGGCGGTCAGTTTTCTTCACAGTCCAACTCTCGCATCCATACATCACAACTAGAAAGACCATAGCACGAGTTATACGGGTCTTGGTTGGCAGACTAATGTCTCTGCTCTTTACTAGGCGGTCAAGGCTAACCATTGCTCTCTTTCCCAGAAGCAGGCGTCTCCTAATTTGATGGCTGCAGTCTCCTTCCGAGGTAATCTTGGAGCCCAATAACAGAAAATCTGTCACAGCTTCCACTTCTTGTCCATTGATGCTCCAGGACTTGATAGGGCAAGACGCCATGATCTTTGCCTTTTTAATGTTCAGTTTCAGCCCAAACTTCACTCTCTCTTTTTGCACGCGCATCAGAAGTCTCTTGAGTTCCACTTCATTTTCTGTCATTAAAGTGGTATCATCCGCATATCTAAGGCTGTTGATACTTTTTCCAGCAATCTTCACTCCAGCTGAAGACTCGTCCAGACCGGCCTTCCTCATGATGCATTCTGGATATAGGTTAAATAGGCAGGGCGACAGTATGCAGCCTTGCCTCTCTCCTTTTTCGATGGGAAACCAATCAGTAAGACCATGCCCAGTTCTGACTGTGGCTCTTGCCCTTCATACAGGAGACAGATGGACGTGAATTGGAACTCCCATCTCTTGGAGAGTTTGCCACAATATGATGTGATCTACGCAGTCACACGGTTCGCATAATCAATAAATCAGAAGTAGATGGGTTTGGGGAACTCTTGCTTTTTCCATGGTTCAGCGAAGGTTGGCAATCTGGTCTCTAGTTCCTCTGCCCCTGAGAAATCCAGATTGCACGTCCGAAAGCTCCCGATATACATACTGCTGCAGCCTACCTTGGAGGATTTTCAATATCACTTTGCTAGCATGCGAAATGAGCACGATTGTAATTGCGACTTAAGATGGTCACAATTACAAAATTTTGGTAATATAAAAGAGCATGCACACGGAAACGGCATTTCAGGAAAGGTGCTCAACAGAATTAAAGAGCATATAGATAGCTGTGAACGCTTTCGATATCTTAAATCGCAGCAACAAGCATTTCATGGAATTGTAAATAATAAAAAGGGAAAAATTTAAAAGAAACAGTTGTTGTTATTAAGGTAGTTTTGGAAGTACTATTACCTCTATATCCTAGAGTCGTAAAAAAACATTCTTAAAACGCAAGTGCCATCTATAGTGGCTTCCCATTTTTTGAACTTAACAGTAACAAGTTATTAAAGCGATAAAACATTATGGAACCAAAATGTATTAAGGACAAGTTGGTAAACATATACACATGGCATTTAAAGTATGAAAACAATATCACTTTAGAGAATGCAAAAGGAAAGAGGACAAATTTATTTACAGGCTGAGCATTTCTCTGCTGTTGGTTTTGCTCCACCTTCTTCTCCGCAGCCTTGCATCGCCTCTTTGCAAACTATCCTTTTCGCTCTTCGGGAGTTTCCGTCGCTGGTCTAGCTCTCTCGGGTCTATTTTTTCTACGTGCCGCTTCTACATGGCGAGCGATCTTGGCAGGATCAGTGGTGGATCAGTAGATTGGGCTTGTAGGCGCTCGCTCGCACTAAAGCTGCAATCACACTGGCGGCTCGCGAGGCAAGCGCGACAGTTTCGTCAACGCGCGAGAAGCTCCGATCGACAAGCGCCGAACGATAATTGAATGTAGAGTTGACTTTTGTGCCTTTTCGGCCCATTTTGTCAGCTACCATGCCCGGGGCATATCAGGTATAAATATGTGTAATTATTTCAGCTATGCAGCTTAGCGTGTGGTTACCCCCATCTTCACCGCTGCTTCGGCAGTAAAACCTGCTCTAGTTCGACAAAGACGGAGGCGGCGGTGTTGTGCGCGCCCTTGATTACGGTGTCACGAAGCAGTTGATCCTGTAGTCACCTTATATCCGAGCGTCACACGCATTACGAAGAATACGTATGCAAATGCCAATGAATGCGATCCAGTTTCACAGTTATCCTTCGCATGCGCGCCCAACAACTGCGCAGAACGTCGGGCACACGCGCACATGGGATCTTGAATGTTTACGCCATAGGAAGGAGGCGGAAGCTCCGAGGATTGGTTGTAGAGTTCCACGACTGCAAGTCGCATTCCAAGGGATCGATCACTGATGGACAACCGTCAAACGGTTCGCGTGCGACTTGTTCGCGTCTCCGTCTCCAAATTAATAACAATGTTAGACCAAGTTAATTTGCTTGCAAGGTTACGCATAAAATTACAATTCAGAAATAAAGGACAGCTCGTATACACACACAAAAAAACTGGAGTTACAAAAAAAAACAAGCAGTCATTAAGAGCCTTCAGTGGACTCACCGCAAAACTAGGAATGAGCTTAAAGTATACCGTCCATTCAAAATAAGCATGTTCATCAATGCATCCACTAAATAAACAACAAGCGGCCGGTGTTCAAAGTAGGAAACAAGCACTGTCCTGCTCTTGGAAGAAGGCAGCAGAGCAGCTAACTACACAAAACGCAAGTCACACTCACGCACACAAGGAAAACGTTGCACTGACAACTATATTAGCTAGAAACCGCACATCTTTCTTCACTTCACGTCGGCAGCCAACTTCTTTCTTGTCCTTAACATCCTGCCGGTTTGCGAAAAAATTCTACTTCCTGCTTCAACAGAACCACCATTGGCATGCTGACAGATTGGTGTCCCAAGTCACAGATTGCATATGCTTCATAAATCTCTCTGGCTAACGTGTCCTTCATCCTTTTCATAACCTCAACACTTTGAAGTTCAGCCGGACATTTTGGGTCTCTACAATCAACGCGGTCTTTGCAGTGCACAGCCAGAATTGTGCCAGACTTGTCCGATATTGCCTTATCGGGCTCTCTAACCCTTTCATTGAGGCATCTTCCTGTCTGCCCAATATATTTCTTTCCACAATGCAAGGGAATCTCATAAACAACACCCTGAATACACTTAGATTACCTAGTCCGGTGCGAAGTTTTGCATCCAGAGTTGAAGTATTGGTTGTTAACCTGCACACAAATCCCTTTAGCTCTCCTTCGGTGCCGTCGGAATAATCCGGATGCCATGTCTTTGACCAACCTTCATTTGATTATGGGTGAAACCATGCATATATGGTGCCACTGACCACTTGTCTCCTTGAGTAATTAAACAACTGAAGAGCAAGGAATTCAAGCTGTGCTTTTCGCATAAAGAAGTTGGTTTTTGTTGTATTTGATTCTATCAATTATGGAGTAAAGGCTCTGGCGGCCATGAATAAGAACTTTCGAAGTACAACCTAACGACTTAAAAGCTGCTAAGAGCTACGTTGTACGGCTTCTCGAAGAAACTGAGCTGAGGCAGCTTTGCCGCAAGATTAAGGACACTAGACATGATACCTTGTCGGTATTCTTCAGTGCAAAAACACACAAACCTGACATACCTTTCCGCGCAATATTGTCAGAGGCACCCACGTGGCAGATGCTAGTCTCGGAATACTTAGTCAGGCATCTCAGCCACGTACATGTGGATGATCTCTTTACAATAAAGAACTCTGAGAAGATATTTGAGACCAAGGAATATGATAAGAAGAGACTTTCTGGATTTTCACTCGATATTGAAGACATGTACTATTCTATCGCACAAGAAGGCTTGTTGGAAGATCTACGAGAAACGATGGAGCAGCAGGCTATTGTTTTCCGGAATTCAGCGGGGGTGTTTGTGGATACATTCATGGAGTTGATTGCAGCCTATCTCAAGTCAACTGTTGCATCCCATGATGAAATATTGTATGTACAAAGGAGTGGTGTGTGCATAAGTTCGAGAGTTGCTCCCGTTCTGAGCGATGCATACCTAGCCGCATGTGACAGAAGGATTCTAACGGCTATTAAAGATAAAGACATTATAAAGATAGTTCGTTACGTTGACGACGTTTTGGTATTGTGTGAATTAGAGAAAGGAAATGCGACTGATCAACTAAAAGACATCGCCCTTGGTGTGTTTGAAGAAAGTTGCCCTGATCCAAGATTCACCTGGAAACTTCCAAAGGAAGGTGTTTTGCGCTTCCTGGATTTGAGTCTTGAATTCTTTCCAGAACACTTATGTTGGACTTACCAGCCAAGAGCGAACAAGCAGTTTCTTTCGTGCATGTCCCAACATTCAAAGCCAGTAAAAAGAGGTGTTGCGAAGGCTGCATTGACGTCGGCTCTCAACAAATCATGCCACCACCATGTTAAAATAGTTTTCTAAGCCAGACTGAAAGGCTTCTGGAGGCAGGGTATCGTGAGCATTTGCTATGTAGCATAATAGAAAGCATTGTCCTGCCGATCAAGCGGAGGATTCGAAAAGAAAACTTCACTCAAGGAAACAAGTGGTCAGTGGCACCCATAATCTAATGAAGATTAGTCAAAGACATGGCATCCGGATTATTCCGACGGCACCAAATAGAGCTTACGGGATGTGTGATGAGGTTAACAGCCAGGACTTAAACTCTGGTTTGCAAAACTAAGCACCGGACTAAGTACCCTAAGTGTATTCAGGGGGTTGTTTATGAGATTCTCTTGCATTGTGGAAAGAAATCTATAGGACAGACAGGAAGATGCCTCAATGAAAGGATTAGAGAGCACGCTAAGGCAATATCGGACAAGTCCGGTACAAATCTGGCTGTGCACTGCAAAGACTGCGTTGATTGTAGAGACCAAAAATGTCCGGCTGACCTTCACAATGTTAAGGTTATGAAAAGGATGAAGTACAAGTTAGCCAGAGAGATTTATGAAGCATATGCAATCTGTGACTTGAGAGGCCAATGGTCAGCATGCCATCGGTGGTTTTGTTGAAGGAATTAGATTTTTGCACTAACCTGCAGGATGTTAACTACAAGAAAGAAGTTGGCTGCAGACGTGAAGTGAAGGAAGAAGATGTGCGGTTTCTAGTTAATATAGTTGTCAATACAGCGTTGTCCTTGTGTGCGTGTGTGTGCCTCTTGGGCTTTGTGTTGTTGTTACCTGCTCTGCTGCCTTCTTCCAAGAGATGTGTGACCAACTAGCTCATCTTTCGACTCTATCACTGTCCTGCGTTGTGCGCATCTTTTCTCGTATACCTTTGTAGTCCTCAGGACACCGAACCAGAACCATTCGAGGGCCGATTCACAACCGGTCGAGCGATAGTCTCACAGAAGCAAATGCCGCCAGTGACCGCCTGTGCAACAAATGAATTCCAGAAGTCAGATATAAACGCGTTATGATTCAATCAGCCGAGCGACGGCAGTCTCTTACATACGGTGATGTCCACACTAATCGTTTTGTGTGTGTGTGTGTTTTTGGCGCAGATTAGCGCTCTTGGCTTAGCGCCGGAACCACATGCGCCGCTGCTTACATAGACCACTGTAGCGCTTACGCAGCAATAAATAAAGCGCATATTTCTAAACATGCATGATCGTTTATGGGTCGTGACTCTGCATATAGTGGAGTTGATGGTCCGTATACCGTCGAAGGGAGGTTAGAACATTTCGTAGGTCCTCTCGGTGTATGCACCGGGATTGATTACCCGAACTGTCTGTCTGTTTGCGAGCAGGATAGGAATCGGTGGTTTTTACATGGAGATGAAAAGAAAAAATGAAGACAAAGAAATGGATAGCAAGAATTCTGATCCAGGTTTATTAATTTATTTACAAATATTTCTGTATGACGTGTGTGGCATTGCAGCAGCAGTTTCAAGAGCGTTGCACGGGCGCATCTTAAAAATTTGTGTTCCTGCTTGCCTGCCAGGGATTATTTATTTAATTATACATGCACACACCTTCACATGCGTGCTAATCAAACGCCGTAAAAGAACTTGACAATCTAAGTCTACCGCATTTTCTGTGAATAGGTGTAATGGGTGTGTAATTCAGAGAATTTTCCAGGCTCTAAGCCGCATTCAAGGTTTCTCGCTACGTAGTGCCTTCACCTGTGCATCGAGGGGTGCCTTTCGCGGTGAGTTGAAAAAGTGAAATCTCCTCTGATATCGTGTAACGGGAACTTCTTGTCATGCTGGGACTTAGGACGTTAGGGCTGATGCGTTGCTGCTAGAAGGGCGATGGCAATAAGCGTATAGTCTTAGTATGAAAATTCGCATGATACACTTTTTCAGGCGACCCAGTCCACAAATCCAATGCAGTGCTTTCTGTTGCAGTCAAGATAGGTGAGAAAATAATGAACGTTGATTGAGAAAAGCTCATCATCATACTCAGCTTGACTAGACCCACTGCTGGGCGAAGGCCTCTCCCACATTCTTACAATAAACCCGGTCCTGCTGTGCTCTTTTATAGCGGCTATATATATATATATATAGTCGATACATGCACGTGTCGGCGTCTTCGGCAGCGTTCGGTGTGGAATGTGGCTGGTAGGCAATGCGCATGCGTATCTTCTACATCTTCCCCGGTTTGTCAGTACTTTGAAAATACAGCGATTTACTTGGTTGACATTCTGGTCGTTGTGGAGATTATTTGGTTAGTTACTGTTTTTGAAGAATTGCCTTACTTTGGCGTTAACTGGGCATCTGTAGTTTGCATCTCCACCTCAATGAGTCATGGACTGGGCATCTGCTCGTCGCCGGTCTCGTGTTCATTGCCGGACTTGTCACTTTCGGCTACGCTGTGCTCAAAAGGTACCAGCATTCCATTTAAGTGTCTTCTGTTGCAGTGGAGCAGTTTGCTATCTGCGGTAGGTACCCGCTATGAACACAATGCAACAAGCCCCACTAGTCGCGCTTTGCGAGTCCACTGCTTGTCACGAATCCTAACCACGTTTACTTCTATTTATGCTAGAGATTTAGTGCTAGCATGCGCTTTAAAACACTTGTCTTCGGGTGTCGGCTAAAGTCAGGAATTAATGTGCGGAGTCTTCTGCCTTGCATGAGCTCACCTGGTTCCTGCTGTCCTCCAATGAAGTCGAACGGTAGAAAAGCAGTCCCAGCCAGAAGTTCTGCTGTATCTCCTGCATTTTTTTGTCAAAATCCATTTTACAATTTGGGCCCCTTTTTCCGCAAGCCCCGGATTTCCATAATCTAGTAGACTTGCGTAAAAAGGCGCCAAATTTTGAAATGGATTTTGCAAAAAAATGCAGGAGATACAGCTTTTGCTTTACTTTTATTAATGCCCAAATTGCCCTCGTGTAGACGTTGAAGCATTTCCGCCCTCATCGACTTTGGAATGACTACCACTTTAACACACTTCCTTCAAAGAGAGACAACTCTGCAACGAATGGCTTCATGCTGCAAACTAGGTCACTATTATATGTTATGTAACGTATAAATGATTGCAGGTCAGGATCCCTTGGAGCGGCCTCAACATGTCGATGCATTGTTTTGCTGCTCACCAGATCCGTGACCACTCCCACTGCGTACAGCTCTACGTCATATGGGGAGTCGGCAATGTACGCTAATTCCTTTGGCGACCATCTTGATTGCATGTCGGTGAGCAGCAACTCTTTTCCTGGTAGAAATTTAGGAGAATAATTATACCCCAGCAAGCGCAAAAAAAAAACGTTGAAGCCTAGGCGGCATATCGCCAAATCTTTTCGCCGCAATCGCTAAGAGTGGACGGGGTCCGTTTCAATAATGATGTTCCTTCCATAAACAAAGTGGTTGAATTTGTCGCTCCCAAATGTAATTCTCATGGCTTCTTTTGCTATTTATGAGTACCTTTGTTCAGTTTAGGTCCTGACACGTAACGCCTAGGCGACCGGATGCCAGCTATTCCCATGATGCTGCCAAAGCCCAACTCCTAGACCATTTTTGATGCATCCCAGCTGATTTTCGTTTCTTTAGCTGGATCTAAGAGTGCCAGCACAGGCATGTCGCATAAAACACTACAAAGAGCGGCCTACTCAGCGTCATGGTTTTCTGCCCACTTGATAAGATCTTTTTGATAAGATCTAGCAACAATTTGGTGTTGTCAGCAAGATGCCGAATGTACTTTCCAAAGCAGTTGGCGACCCCCAGCATTCGCTCAACCACCGTCTCATCTGTTGAGTGTGTCATTTCGGCAAAGGATGCCCTGACTGTGGGATTGGGCTTTTTCCCATCTTGGCTGATGATATCATCCAAATATTCAACTTCTGTGTACGCGAACATATATTTGTTTGCATTTGACGTCAGGCTAGCTTGCTTTGCCAGCTCCAGTCATCGTCATCGACATACACGCGAACGCTTGGATCTCGTTAAAATATCTGTAATATGTTTTGGAACACCTCCGGGGCTGAACTCCGGAAGCGATACTATCCGAAACGTGTCGAAAATATGCAAATTGTTAACATGGCATCATCCAGGGGATGATGATGAAACCCTGAATTTTCATGAGGCGAGAGACGTATTAAGCGCCAGCTCGCTCCGCCTCAATGATATCACGCTTTGGCATCTGAGAGTGATCACGCTTCAGATACTGGTTAACATTTCTGGGATCCATGCATAACACCAATTTTCCATCCTCCTAACAATGGCCCGCGGGCTCACCCAGTCTGTTGGCTCCCTGATCCTTTAAATAATGTGAACCTTTTCAATTCATGGCAGCTCCTCTCGCAGTTGTTCTTGAAACGCCAGGGGAACACCTCGTTCCGGCTGTATCACAGGAATTGTATCTTCGCCCAGGACCCTCCCGTATGAATTCTTTATACAGCCGGTACTTTGAAAGAGCTGCGGGAATTCTCGCAATATTTTGTTCGAACGCACGTCGGCCACGGCTTCGATTGAATACGCTACCAGTGCCAGCGTCTCAGTTTCTTGTAGTATAAATATTGCCTGGCTGCTCTTCTTTACAATGAAGAAGGTAAAAGTCTCAGACTCGTCGTATAACCACTGATAGGGTCGCCACTCCAAAATGTTTATTCACGTTAACACTGTACGACCGAAGAATGGAGCTGCTTGGCTGCCGAGATGTCTCTTTTTTTTGTATTTACGAAAAACCGAACAAGGCAGCAGCAAGTTTGCCTCAGACCCAGTGACCACTTTGAAAACAACATTCACGTTGGCCACTTTGGCTGCCTCCATCCAATCAGCTGTTATTGCGACTCTGCAGACCTTGACAATGAGGATTTCGAAGCTGTCCTCGTGAGCTGCGGCGCTGGCTACACACTTTTTCTGGCAGCAGGTTGCGAAAAAATTGCCCCCTTTGCACGCAAAACATGTCTTCCCAAACGCTGGACACTTGTTCCACTCGTGCGTTCGATTGCATCTGCTGCAACGAAATCGTGCACGCTGTTGCACAAAAGCCATTCGCTTCTAAAGGTGTATAATCGGGTTTTCACAACTGCAGCAGAGGCCGCACGCGTCAGCAGGCACAAGTGTCCTGAGCGCACTATGAATCTGCCTTCTCCATTATGAAGCCAGGGTCGCGCTGTCAGTATTTGTATGCCCTGCAATTGGTAGAGGCACAAAGACGCGCGATGAATGAATGTCGACAGTCAATTGGTGTTCGCACTGCAAATATCTCAGTGAAGATGGCAGAAATCATTGTTTTTGTGGCGGTCTACTTTCACACGCTATATTGTTTTCATGCGAGGCATTCTCCTCCTCACCTCTGCCTCCAACAGGTCCCGGTCTGCATCGTTTCACCACAGTGTGCACAGTCAGCTACCTGCACATCGGCCTCATGGTTCCCCCAGGAGATGTGTGCAACTACCTCTTCTACGACGCTCTCTACGCGCGCCCGGAGGACACCTTCATGGGGACTCTCACCAACGACTACCTGAAGCCCTTCTTCAACGCTGCTAGGCAGAACACCAAACAGCACTTTGGATTCTCCGTGCACGCACCGTGAGTCCTGCTGCTAGTTTATGGATTACAGCCTCCGTGGCTTCCAGCATTCCATTTTTTTAAAGCGAAACGCTTAAAAAAAAAACACTTAGAAACACTCGTTAGAAACACTTCTAAAGCCCCACTTTAACCAAGCCGTATGAACGTGCCTTAGTGGCCTATAGGGGTAACGTAAATGCAGGGGTCCTGATAGGCTGAGTCTGACATAACTCTCCCATGTGAAATGAGAGACCCAAGTTGGCAGCTTCTGTTCGGGGACCACGGTCATGGACACGGACACGGCACACACCGCCGAGTGGTTAGACCAGGCGAATTATAGAACGCCGGTGAACGTAGAAGCGCTAGGCATGGAAGCCAAGGAGAGTTTAGCTGCTGGCGAACGGCGTAGAAGACTGGAGAAATCAACCTCTTGTAATCCCGAGGTAGTCGCTGCTTTTCGCTACGTATATCCAGGCATAGCAGAGCTAAGCCATCTTTCTTTTTTTTTTCAGGATATATTTTGGGAGCGTAGGCTGCCATCCTAATTCTTTGTCCCGGGCTGCAGAACAAAAACAGGAGTAGAAAGCAAAGCGCAAAAAGGAGCTGGACGCGTCCCAGCAGTTTGCCCTCAAGCTGTCTTTAAAGGGGCGATGACAGGGTGGTTCGAAGTATTGCCGTTTTATACTTCTATGAATAATATAAAGATATGTTATTTTACTCGCAAAGTTTTAGTACCCAGCGAGCGGCGCATTATACAAAAAACGCGATGGAAATCGGAATCGGGAAGCTCCTCCCACCGAAATCGACCACCATATTGTAATGATTGTGTGACGTCACAGGGTATATGCGGCGGAGCCAGGGCAGCGTCGTCTGCAAATCAGGCTGCAATATCAGAAGACAAATCGCTCGTTTTTTTGTTCTTTTTTGACGATTGACACAGTAATGGTCGTTCCTCAGCACAAGTGCTTGATGACGTTGTTACCGCTAGAAAGCGATATAGAATAAAGCCTGCTTTCTTCAGCATAAGGCACGGTCCCAGTCACTGGGCTGCAGTGGTTATAGGTTCCTTAGTTTATCGATGCACTGATATTTCGCATTACACCGGCGACGATGCCAGCACGGCCAACGGTCGCCTATAGGGACCGGGCGCCCGTTGTATGGCGCCACCGTCGCCTCGGTGGAACAGCGCCGCCCGCGGCGGAGTGCCGAAACAGCGGAATGCCGAGGCAGCTGAGCGGCGCAGTTGTTTCCGTTCTGCGAGGCATTTTTGAGCCTGTTCCTACCCGTCGTTTTGCGGTGCGGCTATGAGAGCTTTGAGCTGCGTTGAGTAATCGCAAGGAGTATTTTTTGACCGGGAAATCTTGAAAAAGAAAAGGGCCGTTCTCGGAAGGGCGTGCGTGTTTTTTTTTTCTTTTTTTGAAACCGCTCGGCGCATGGTATTTCTGTTATATACTCGAAAATGCCGCGCGCTTGATTTCACCATGCGCTAGGAACACCTTCGTTAGGCACTTGTTAAGGCGACTTCGAAGACGGGAATTGCGCCTGCACCGCGCGTCCATCTAATATTAGGTCTAGTCGAAACCTGCCTGAAGATCAAATACCGCCTAGCCGTGTAGCCGTGGTGCCGTAGTAGTGGTAGTTGTAATGGTCAGCGTTCATGTAAAATGAAAAAGATGCTGCACCTGTCTTTTTTGGTAATAGCTAGGCTCAAACGATTCAGAGTGGAATAATAGCGAATGACATTCCAGTTTCAACCTTGCAACGAGAGCTGTAAAAGGAGAAAAATAAACAAGTAAGACACAAGTAAGATCCTATTTGTGGTTGGAATAGCAAACACACATATACTTCCAGGACTTCCTGCACAATTACGCTACAATAGCTCACTGAACCCGGCCTTGAGACTATCAAACTTAATCATAATATAAGCCAAATGAGTAATACCACCTGAGCATCATTTTTACATATACGACAATGCTCTTGTTGAAAACGTCGGAGCTGCTACATATAATTGACTTAGAAAATATTATACTATACATGCCTTTCTCCCGACATGCTGCGGAGGCAGTGAAAAGAAAAAAAAATTAAATTTCCTTCTAGCGTTCTCTCAGCGCAGGAAGTTCAATGCGATTGATCGCACCTGCCTTGAACATCTGAAGGCAATAGTCCAATACTGTCAAACTGTTAAATACAATCGAAAAAAAAACAGTGTGCTGTGCTGTAAGATAAGCCACCGACAATAAGAGAGCGTTCTATTGTTAAATGAATCCCTCTGATGGCTCCTCCGCTAAGATGGTCTACTTTCTCAGCGTACCACGAACTTGCGGGTCCGATACCTAGCTGGCCTCGATACTTGATGAGTGTGAGGGGATGCGACCATGTATGTAGTTTTCTATTTGCACGTAAAGGAATCCGGATAACTGAAAGCCATTCCGTTTACAACTTTGTCACTGCAGCTTGCCGGACTGTTGCTAAATGTGTTTACATTGGCCACAGAAGCAATTTCTGAGAGAGGTAAAACGGTCTTGTCATACTACGCCACAATCAGGAAATCTCACGTTCACTAAAACGCCGATGAGAAACACATGTATTTAGGCGGGCCAGGAAATGGACGCTGCTGAGAAAATACGTAAAGCCGTGTCAGGTGCAACGTGAATGCGAAAAAAAAAATGCTACACGGACTTCGAAATTAAAACAAAAAATGCTTCGTTTATGCTCGTTTCCACACATTAAATTGTATTTTTTTTCTTGTTCGACTTTTATATTAAGCCGATAGCAGATTTTGTGACCATGCAGTATTGATTGAGCTGTGAAATGAGTGATTTTATTAGGCAAAATGAACATGCCACAAACAAATGTTAACAAATTCTAAGAGTATCAACGCAGAGCTCTCAGCGCATTTTCATTGGTTGACAAACTAAAAGAGGAAAAATAACAAGATCATGGTAACAGGAATTGTTTGTCTCCTATCTGCTTTCTGTTAAGAGAAAAAGGTAAATCATCTTTGACTATGTAAGCGAAAGTATCTGCACAAACATTGTCTGTGCCCATCACTGAAGATCATAACGTAGCCCGAACGACGATGGTGGAGCTGCCTTTTCTTTTTCCGTGCTGGGGTTTTCTTGTACACAGGCGGTGAAATGCTAGCGTTGTAACTTACGTTGTTGGGTTACTTCGATTTCCAATTGTCAATAAAGTGACTACAGATGAAGGAGCGCGGCTTCGACTCCGAGACTCTCGTGCCGTCACTCCTGGGGAACAGAAGGCACACAGCATCCGATAGCAAGCGGAATTTTAAATATTCGGCACTTTCCATGACCACACAGTAACCAAATACAGAGATTCGTGCCTTTTCCTTTCAAAGAACCATGCTTAGGTCACCCGCCACTCATGCTTCTGTGGATGCCCATAGAAATGAATAGACTTAAACGTCCGACGAGTTTGCGTAGCTGCCAGTGGAGCCAACAACGCACCACGTTTCGCCAGCCTTGTTGGGCCAGACTTCATTTCCCTGGGCATATTCACACAACTAGCCTAACTTTCTGTTCTCTTGAAGATAGTATATTCACGCACAACGTCATCTAAACCTTAGGATTTCCAATTTACACACAAACTAACGACAAACAGTACGCTCCAATGCGCTGGCAATGCGCCGGCCGGGGCAGGCACATTCCGGCGTTTCAGCGATGTGCCGAGAGGCGGCGCCACCCGTACAGCTGTCCGGTCCCTCTATACATGAGGCACATGTAAAGACACACGAAAAAAAAAAGCACCACAAGTGTTCGCTACGCAGAGTTCGCCATAGTCCGAGTTTCAGCACAAAGCACTCGTCCGTGGCGCATGGTTATAGCACGCGTCACACATCACATAACACGGCGGGTGACGGGAACACTCACGCCACTGCACAGTTCCCGCTCCGTCATGCAACTGTCTTTACACCCCTTTTTGGTGCCGCCAAACAGTTCCGTGCACGCCACCCGTTGGGTAAGCAGGAACCCTCACGCCTGGTGAGGCCAGCATGGCTATGCCAAACAACCAGATACAAAATTGGACAGTGAGGCTTTCTTCGTCCCTGTACTTTGCTCAAGATTTGTACGGGAGCTCCAATGACGAGGTTAGCCCATGCAGTTTCCTGCGCTTACGAAGGGAGTTTGGCACGCGCCTGCTGCTATACGCCGGAACACTATAGATCTCGTGCTCACCTCGGCGCCCGCGTTGTCGTGTAGCAGTGGCCTTTAGCGCCTGCGGCACATCGTTGCCGCCTCTCGCGGCGCCAGCACTAGAGATCCTTGCACTGACCGCCGATGGGAGACTGCTTCCCAAAACAGAAACGTCGTCGCGCCTTACCTTCGGCGGCCTCGACTTTCTGAGGCCGCGTACTGCTGTCGTGCCTACACGAATTTTGAGAGGCCCACCTGCGTACTCCTTGCTACTACTGTGCTGTAGTTTAGCCTGTTCGCTCTCTTGACCAGAGATATCAAACTGGCCAGAATCCGTTACTGCGCCCTCTGTATCAAATGGAGCGGGCGCCCTCACCGTAAGCTCAGCCTCGACACATGTTGCGCGTAGATCCCTACACGGGGCGCAGTCCGTCTCCGTCGGCTGATCAGCTCGCACTTCGGGAGCGAAATTTCTGTGTGCGGGATCCGTGCCGCTGCTGTCGGGCTCCAATCCTGCTAACGGCTCGTCCGTTTTTTCGCGCATTTCCAATCGCGGCACGACACTGTTCGGGCAGTTAGTCTCGCCCCCCAGCTCTAGCTGCTCTAGCTGCGCCTGTGGGGCTGCACTAGCAGTTTCCGCCGCTCCCTGCACTGAGCTAGCAACGCTTCGCTCGTCCAGGCTATTTGTATTCGTCGAATACCGGGAGGGGCTACCCTCAACTGCACTAGCGCTTTCTGCCACGGGGCCAAGGTCTAACTGTCGCTGCTCCGTTGCTTCGGACGCAGTTTTAGCCTTTCCGCCGCCGGCATGCTCACACATCAGCGCTCTCATCAATCTCTCTTCTTCTCTCAGAATTTCCTGTTTTTTTCGCTCAAAATCCAATTTAAGTTGCCGAATTACCAAACGCTCCTCCTCCGTCAGGGGATATGCGTAAGCTTTGCTTTCAATAATATCTGGCGTCCTTACTGCCTAGTACCTCACTTTCCCTAGCACAAGCCAAGCCAACCTCGACCAGACGCGAGAAATCCCACTCACCCGTCACCAGCGTCGCTGCGGGTAGTAGCACCAAGCCCGGGAGTGACCCCTTAGCTGGTCGTCCTCGGCAGGTAGCTTGCACAGTCGTCCTTTGGCTGCCGCTGCTGCTGTCTGAGGCCTTGTTGCTTGCTTCTTTGTGGTAGGGTGCCGAATCCTGTCGACTGCGCCAGTAATGAGTAACTGTTTCTTCACTGCCTGCCGAAGTCAGCTATTCCCCGCACAGGTTCGAATCCTGTTGGCTGCGCAAGTAATGAATAGCTGTCTTCGGCAGGTAGTGAGGAAACAGTAGACGATTGATCAAATGACGTTCAACGAGGATGTATATTTACATGAGAAACGTAGTTTACATGGGCAAACTGAAAGTTACAGTAACAAGAGTCACACAGACAACTGCAACTTACGACAAAATAGACTCTCACACAGAGAAGTCACTCTACAAGCCCTTACTTTTCTACCGAGCATTTCGGTTAAAGCCTGGGGACTGTAAATACGTGCTAAGCACGGAGCCTCAATCTTGACTGTCGAACATGGTCCGAGGACCGCTTTTTGATACCAGACATCAACAAAGACCCAAGGGCGGTCACCTTAAGTGATCCGCCCCGAAAATGAAGCATCCAATCAAATTATTTAAAAACATGCCACAACCCCCGTGGGTTGAGAATAATCTCGGACCCAGATCCTTAATTACGTCAAATAAAAATACAACATTCAAAACACACACTCTTTCCTCTCGCTGGTCCCCAAACCCTCTCACACGGCGCCTGTCTTGGCCTCCCCTCCTCAGCGTGTTTGCGACGCGACCTTGCAGCTGGTGCCTTTGTGAAAGAAACGCCGCGGGGTATCTGGAGACTAGGCCACCCCACCGTCCCGTTCGAGAAAAACGGGGGGGGGGGGGGGCACTGTCCCAGAGCAGTGTACAGTCGCCGTTCCTCGGACCCAATATCTCGCGACCCAGCGGGAGGCCGCTGGTCTGATTGCCTACTTGGGAGGGCCGAGGGTCGCGCCTATGCGGCCTTCTGCAGGACATTTAGTGAGCGCTTGTGGCAGTGCAAAAGGCTTCATTAACGGCGTCTCCCTGCACCCACTCTTGGCGCCACGGCGGCAGATCGCTGAGATTGCTGGACGAGCTGGCCGTAAAGTGGTTCGCAGAAGCGTGCCACTGTTGTTCCCGGCTGATAATTGGATGCGTCTGTCGTTCGCGTCTTGGCGACGCCTCGGGGCGAAAGGACGGAACAAACCAGGCCTCCCGCGCGCCCGCGCCCAAGAAAAGGGCAAGAAAAGGAGAAAAAACAGCGCTCGCACCTTGGCCTCGGCGCGTGGGGGGTTCGACCGCCAGCTCGACTCCACGTGCGAGTCGCTTTTCACTGCGGCCTTACAATGCCAATGAGATAACGTCTGGGTGCGAGGGTCAGTTCCGAGTTGACAGTCTGGGTCAATAATGCAGCGTCACTTCCGGGCGCTGCATTCGCTAGTTTCCCGATTAGGTGCAGCCGTATGATTGGGAGGAGCCGCGACCAGGTATCGGTCAACGGGATCGATGAGCCCGGGGAGATGGAGATCGGCTGTAGCGACGAGCAGTTGGGACGGTTTTGGTGCGAGGTTCATCTGGTTGAGGAGGAGAGTGTGCAGGTCGATCTTAGACGGAGCGGGGCTCCTCTTGTGGGGCGACAAAGCGTCGAGCTGCATACTAATACCGACGGTCAGCGTAGTAATAAAAGCGAGTGGTGGGGAAAGTACGGCAACGGCAATACCGCGAAGTGTGGCCGGCTCGACAGCAAATGAAGCAGATTGGACTGTCGTTTGAGATGCGCCACTCTACATGGTTGTGACCAAGGTAGCGACGTGGGGAGGCTGTGCTGGTGGTTGTAGCAGCCACTAAAGGAACAGGGTGCGATGATGGCGTGGGGCGGCACGGAGCTAAAGCAGAGGCCGACGTTTGCATGTCCCTGGCGGACAACGGCCTGTATCATGGCAACGGTGTCGGGCGGCGGAGACGAGAGTGGTGCAGGAGTTAGGGCCTCAAGTTCTCTGCGGTCGATCCGAGTCACGGTCGTGGGATGGGAGGGTTGGTGCCAAGGGGCCAGGTCATCGCAGGATGAGGTAGCCGCCGTGTTCGGAAAACGCGCAAAGCAATCTACGAGGCGTCTTTGTTTAGCCTGCTCGAATTTTCGGCAGACTTGGAGCACCAAGTCGACGGTAGAGCAATCCATGCAGAATAGGATGTGGAACGCATCATCCGCGATACCCTTGATGATATGCCCTACCTTGTCACTTTCCGGCATGGAGGTGTTAATCTTGCGACTCAACGCAAGCACATCCTGAATGTAGGCGAGGTAGGACTCCGTGGGGTATCGAACACGAGAAGAAAGTTCCGTTTTTGCAACCAGAGCGCGTCCAATTGGTTTCCCGAACAAGTCCTTAAGCTTGCGCTTGCAGGTATCCCTGGTAACGAGCTCTTGTTCGTGGTTTTGAAACCATGTTCGAGCTGTTCCCGCCACATAAAAGATGATGTTAGCGAGCATGATGGTGGCGTCCCAGTGGTTGTTCCGGCTACAGCGCTCATACTCATCAAGCCAATCGTCAACGTCTGGATTGTCGTCGCCATTAAAAATGGGAGGGTGGCAAATTTTCGTTTCAACAACTGGCTGAGCCGATGTTCCCGCGGTGGTAGGGGCTATTTCGGAGGTCATTGTGGCTGTTTGAGACGTGGTTGTGATCTCAGGTAGGTGGCGGCCGCTACGTAAATCCAGCTTTTGGCGGCGTAAATGGGCTAATCGGCGCGTACTGGGATCTTAATTCACCTCCACCAAGATGATACGTTGCAAGGTTAGTCCACGAAGGTTAGTCCAGGATGGCACTGCACATAAAACACAAACACAGCAGCGTCGACGCTATTCTAGTATCAATAAGTGGTAGCATCAATCGTTGCTACCACTTTGTCTTCTTCTTCTTCTTCTTCTTCTTCTTCTTCTTCTTCTTCTTCTTCTTCTTCTTCTTCTTCTTCTTCTTCTTCTTCTTCTTCTTCTTCTTCTTCTTCTTCTTCTTCTTCTTCTTCTTCTTCTTCTTCTTCTTCTTCCAGCGATACAGGGCATATATGTCACAATATTATGCCTTTTATTCGCAAATTGCACGATGAGCGAATGTAAAGCAGGAGAGTCTATTGAGCCGTATTTGTACCTCTGTTGCACGGCTCATTATTGCGTCCGTGATGTAAATTATGGGCCTGTGTAAACCGACGTTTTCGTTTAGGGTGCGTGCAATGTGAGATAGTGCGGGATGTATTTCGTGGTGCGATGCCTGCAGAACAGAGCGGGCAGGGGAGATCATCTCTTCGTAGCGTCTTCCCGCGTTTACTTAGTGTGTCGCTCACCAGGTTTAATTTTTTTCCGGTGAAAAAACCTCTTCGAGGGAGGCTTTTGTGAGGAGCAAGCGCCACACAAGGACGCGAAAGACGACGAAGAGGAGGAAAAATTAAACGCATGGTGCATTGAGAAAGCGTCACGTGGAAACTGCTACAGACGCGTGGCGCATTGAACAAAGGCACTTGGAGCAAGCGGCAGGAGGAGGCGAGAGCACGGACAGAGCAGGGTGTCGACACTACGACACGGAAGAGAGCAGCGCGGGACTGAGGTCTCGGGGCTATGCCTCTCTGCTGGCGCCCCAAGTGACCAGGCTTTGAATTTCACCACAGACGTCCGGGAGTGCAGGCCCGCACATAACCTCGACAATTGAAGATTCTACTGGCGACCCGAGTGATCAGGCTTGGGCTTCCACCACAGACATCCTGGATTCCAGACTCGAACTTACCCGATCCTGACTCCGACTCGCGGCCGCGACGGCGGTGGTCGGAAGATGGGATGACTGGCTCGATTACGTAGTTTATAGGGGATTTGCGTTGCAAGGCGCGATAATGTCCGTGGTATGTGGTTTCTAGTTTGCTGGTCGCAGGAACGCATGGCCAAACGAAGCTGTCGGCCAGGAACGTCGGAGCAGGGGTATCGAGTGCAACGGACTTTCTTTGTTCGATGATTGAAGAGCACGTTTGTTGCTATCGCCATCGCCTAGCTGCTAGTTTTCTTGTTTTTTTTTTTTGCGGGTGCAAGTCAGCCAGATAAAAGAGTTAATTTCATTACCATCAAGCCTGTCTTCTTTTCGTGTCTGCGGCCTTGTCACCACTATGTGACAATATCAATAGATATCTTGCTCAGTACTAAATGCTGTAGCAACAACGACCGAATTGCACAGAGTGCTTGCTCAATGATTGATAAACATTGAGAATAATAAAATTGGTATAAGGATCCTAGAAGCATTATTGAGACGATACGTGAATAGCGGTTACTGTAACAGCACACAAAACATGCAACACTGTCAAGATTATTGCTATGCAGCTTGAAGGTAGCGTAGGAAGCCACATCACAGGGCAAGCAAGAAATCGTTACACTATCAAAGTGTGTGGCAAGCATAACTTTGCATGTTTTATACGAGGTCAGTGTACGGCATCAGTCATTTTTAACAAATTTAGACGCCCGCTTTAGGGGCATATAAAATTCATTACTGTAACACTGTCTCTCACGTAGCATAGATGTAAAATATTCGCCTCGCATAGTGCCACGCAATCTCCACCGGATTCCAAAAGAAAAAAATCCGCGTCTCGGTAGAATACACAGGTTTGGGGTGCGACCTAATGCCGGTGAACAGCTCCGGCAACGCGCTCCATCACCAGCACAGGAATTGGCCACTCTCGTGCTGTAATTCGCCACAACCTTCAATGAACAGCTTTATAAAACATCGGCCATCTGTCACCAGCGGCTGCGGAGCAACTGACCATGGCGGCGGCCAGACCTGTGACGCAGCGATGTGTGCCAAGAATTTCCGACTCCGGACAGGACGTTATTATAAACTGACCCTGGCAATATTTAACGCTAGATTTCTAGCGAGTGAGGGTAGTTTAGCAGTAGCGTTAGAGAAAATAGAGGGCTTAGCGAGGTCAGGGGCAAAATGAGGCATAGACTCGACTGAAGCGAGGGCATGTTCTCGAGGTTTGCTGGAGAGACGACCACTAGAAGTACGTTTATTCTTGAATAAGTATACAGCTGGCAATACAGATGAATTCCAAGGCATTAATGAGAGGGTTGCAGGAATCGCAATTAAGTGGGTCTGGCGGCAGCAAGGACAGCTGTCTGATGTTTTATGGGGAAAGTAATATCACGCTAAGTAGAATCGTTCTCGACGGTAGCCCGTTGCCCTTCAAGTCGCGCGCCGCCTGACCTTGATCCACCGCCGCGCTTAACAGATGGGGCGCTGTCGCCATGGCAACGCCGTTGCCGTAGCAACGCGATGACAGTCTGGTACAAAATTAGAGTATGTAATCTGTTTGTGGCTATTGGGGCTGTATACCGACCACCTGGTGACAGCGGGAACTGTATTTTGGATGTCACTCACTAGATCGTGAAGCATAGACTTCATGATACTAAACTTATTGTGGAGATTGCAGTGCACTGCACGTCAACTAGAATCCGTTGATTGCAACTGGCCGCAGAAAGGCTCTCTGGAATACATTGACTTAGCTGTCTCATGTGATTTATCTTATCTTAATGACAAAACTACTAGAGAGTGCTCCATCTTAGATCATATCTTTATCACAAGAGGTTTAATTCGTAAGGATTCCAAGTGTGAAGTTGTGCAAGCTATGTCTGATTATATTGCCGTTTTCGTTGAATTCTCTGTTGAGTGCGATCTGAAGAAACCAGCATGAAGGTTTGTGACATATGTTTTTGAAATGGTGTTGATGATGGTGTTCTTTCTACGCTTGGGGATTCTGTTGATGTATTTCTGCATTCCAGCAAACTTTGTTGTGTGGACGTGTTAGCGGACACATTTATGCAGTTGCGTCTCAGTGCATATAAAATTTCGTTCCGACCAAGTATGTGAAACAGAATCCTAAATGCCTATGGTAGAACACAGATGATCATCATCATCAGCCAAGCTATACCCACTGTAGGGCGAAGGCCTCTACCTTATTTCTTCAATTAACCCGGTTTTGTGCTAACTGCATCCACTTGACCCCTGCAAACTTCTTAACCCCATCCGCCCACCTAACTTTCTGCCGCCCCCTGATACGCTTTGGAATCCAGCTTGTTACCCTAAGCGACTATCGGTTATCCTCTCTTCGCACTACATGTCCTGCCCATACCCGCGTTTCTACTTGATTTCCACTAAAATGTCAGTAACTTTAGTTAATTCTCTGACCCAATCTGCATGATTTCTATCTGCTAATGTTACCCCTACCATTTTTCGTTCCAAAGCCCTCTGTGTTGTCTTCAACTTAAGTAAAACCAGCTTGGTTAGCCTCCACGTTTCAGCCCCATAGGTGAGTACAGGTAAGATGACACTGTTGTATGCTTTACTCTTTAGCGATACTGGTAAGCTGCTAATCATTTTCTGCGAGTGCTTGCCAAATACGCTTCACCTTTGAAGAATATTCTCTAAGTATTGTATAACAGAGATAATACAGCTTATTCGTCGCATCAAGCGACTTCGTCTACATTTGCGGTCGAAGAAAAATAACCAGGGCCGGCTTGCACGATAAAGTCCGAGCTAAGTCCAGACTTAAACAGTGCTTTTAGCAAGACCAGACTTCTTTAAGACTGCTCGGGTTCCGAACGCTTCGGTTCGGCTCGTGTTCACCAGAGTGGCTTCCCTGAATGCCCTCAGCAACAACATGGGGCATTTTACCTCGTGAAACAATCTTAAGCCGCAAAACACAATGGCACGGATTTTACGCAGCGCAAGAATGACGGAGTGTTTACATCTTACAGCGGAGACAGGGTCAGCGCATCCCTGTATTTCTCTCATTTCTCTGAGGTAACTGGCGTCCTTGTGTCTTAACCAAGATGGCACTAGAGGCGCAATCGTACAAGCGACTTATTCAAGTCAGGGCTGAAGCCCAGTCTCTACTTCAGTCTTAAGCGGCCATGCTAGTAGCCTATCTTTTAGACTCAGTTAAGTCTGGAGTTGGCTAAGACAGTCTTAAGATCGTTTCGTGCAAGCGGGCCCAGGATGTACTGCTTACCATATTAGGGGAAAACTGAGAACAAAGGTGCATAAGGATAGCGACTTCTATTATCAGAATACTTGGACTGTATCGCGTTACGATAAGACGTGGGCCAGCCTAAGCTGCGTCACTCGTGCCACTCGTGCCACTCGGCACAAGGCGCTCTTCTTATCATTGCCCTCGTCAGTCGGGCTGGCCGGGGCCTATATAATAGAGCATGGAATAAAGGCTGGTCATTCGCCTTACTGATGTCTGCCTGTCAATTCACCGTTCACGGATCCTTACATGGTATCAGAAGTGGTCCCCCTTCCTCGACAGCGCCTTGAACAGACAGAAGACTTCAACGCCAGGCTGCTAGGATGAAGCTTCTGAAACCCCAGATGCACTTCGCATCACAGGTGAAGTTTCCAAGAAGTGACAGCTCTTTAGATAGAAGCTGGAACTATACTTTACCGTAGTGAAGCCACATGACAGTCCGTTGAGCGATTCAGCAAAGACTGTGGTGCTCTTAACTTTAGCCGGTGACGACGCTAACGAGGTCTCTAATAATTTTACATTCAACGATGGCGAAAGCAAAGAGGACTGTAAGACCGTCGTAAAGAAGTTTCACAGCTACTGGGGCGCACAGACGAATGAGGTGTACGAACGATATTTGTTCCGGACAAGATTCCAGGATGCAGGAGAAACCTTTGAGCAGTTTTCACGGGACGTGAAAAAACAGGCACGACACTGCAATTTTGAAAGGTTAACTGATTCCATGATCCGCGACCAGATAGTAATTGGAATCAATATTGACACCCTCAGGGCAAAACTTCTTCAGGACAATCAGCTGACGTTGCCCAAAGCGAAAGGATTCTGCAAAGCATTCGAAGAAGCAGCTCTTCAGAACAAATCATGGGGACAGAAAGAAAAACAGGTCGATCATGTGAAGGAGACTCAAAGAGGAACAAGGCTGCAAAACAAAGTAAGGTGCTCGAAGTGTGGCAGAGAACACAAGCCACTCAACTTTCCTGCTTACGGGAAGGCATGTAGAAAATGCCAGGGAAAGAATCACTTCGCCGTACGCTGCCGAAAACCAGCACAAGTAAGTGAATTGAGAGATGACAATGACGAAGACTTCGACATCTTAGACATCTGTGTGGACAGCGGGCAAGTCGACGGGACTGGATTGTTAAGGCAAACGTTGGTAATGCAGCCGTTTTGTGGAAAGTTGACACGGGATCGCAAGTGAACCTATTGCCTTACTCTGTCCACAAGAACATCAAGCCTACGCTACCGCTCAAGCACAGCAGTTCCACCCTGCGATCCTACAGTGGATGCACAATCAAGCACTTGGGCGTTATCAACCAACGCGTGGCTATCGGCGAACAAAATTGCAGCTTGAAATTTTTCGTGGTCAAGAAAGGATGTCAGGCGCTTCTTGGTCTTCAGGCAGCGGAACGACTCGGGTTGATTTCCCGAAAAGTGTATTCGGTGATAAAGAACAGCTTCGACAAAACTGCTTGAAGAGTACAGCGACATTTTTTAAGGCACCGGGTGCGTCCAACGCCAATACAAGATGGTGCTCCGTGAAGGTTCCGTCCCAACCGTTCAAGCCGCTCGGCGTGTACCCTTGGCACTGCCGGAGCCCCTGCGCCACGAGCTGCAACGAATGGAAGAGGCTGGCATCATAACAAAGGTCAGTGAGCCAACGGACTGGGTGAGCCCTTTAGTCATTGTTAAAAAGAAAGACTGAAAGCTAAAGCTATGCATGGATCCGAGAAATATTAATGCGTGCAGAACGAGAGAGCATTACGAGACGCCGCGGAGGGAAGACATAGGAGCAGAGTTACCAGCGCGAAAGTTTTCAGCAGTCTAGACGCAAAAGCTGGCTTCCATCAAAACTCTCTAGACTACAAGCCTTCGCTCATTTGTACTTTCGCAACACCATTTGGAAGGTACCGTTTCCTAAGGCTACCATTTGGCATCTCTTCCGCGTCTGAAGTCTTTCAGAAGATATTGAGCGAAATCTTCGAGCCTCTGCCGGGTGTGCACGTTTACGTGGATGACATTTTGGTATGGGGAGCATCAAGGGAGGAGCACGATCAACGTTTAAAATCTGTATTTGAATCATCGAGGCGGGCCGGCCTTGCAATAAATGCAGAGAAGTGCCAGGTTGGAGTAGAGGAAATGGAATTTTTAGGCGACATAGTTTCGAAAAAAGGTATAACGCCTAACCAAGCACCCGTCAAATCCATAACTGAAATACCTGTTGCATCAGATAAGAAGAGAGTACATCGTCTACTCGGCGTGGCAAATTATTTTTCGAAATATATTTCTTCTCTGGCACTAAAGACTCCGCAGTTGCGCAGTTTGATTAAGCATGAAGCAGCTTTTGAATGGACTCCCAACCACGCCCAAGAATGGCAAGAAATCTCCAAATGCCTGAGCGAGGAGCCACTGCTTGCAATCTTCGACCCTAGCAAAAAAACAAAAGTGGCGTCAGACGCGTCACAGAATGGTTTGGCCTCGGCCCTACTGCAGCTTCATGGCGATAACTTGCGGCCCGTAGCGTACGTGTCACGAACGCTCACTTCAGTTGAGAAACGTTACTCGCAAATCAAAAAAGAAGCCTTGGCAGTGGTGTTCGGCTGTCGGAAATTTCACTACTTCATCTATGTCTGACGTATAATTTTAGAGACCGACCAGTGACTCCTGCTTGCAATCGCTGAAAATTCAATTGGAGACATGCCACCGAGGCTTCAAAGGTTCTTTCTGCGATTGCTGAAATACGATTTCACTATGCAATATGTTCCAGGAAAGCGGCTCCTTCTGCCCGACATGCTGTCACGGGCCGCAGCAGCCACTACAGACGATGACGCAGCAGGTGAAGGTGACATTGAAATCCATGCTGTGAGTACGGTGAATGCTTTCGTGAGCGGCTTGTGGACGCCACTAATAAGGACCCGTATCTTTGCGCACTAAAAGAAAGTATTTATGCTGGAACACGCATACAAGGAGAGCTGAAACCTTTCGCCAGCGCACTTTCTGTAGTGAAATGTATCGCGCTAAAAGGCAGCAAAGTGATAGTGCCAGCGACCATGCGGAGAGAGATGCTGGAATGCATTCATGAAGGTCACATGGGCATCAATAAATGTAAAGCGAGGGCACGAAGATTTGTGTTCTGGCCTGGCTTGAGTGCACACATCACTGCTATGACTCAAAAATGCGCTGTGTGCAGACGTCACGCGTACAGCGAACCTGCGGAACCACTGCTTATGAGGCCGGTACTAGTCTATCCGTGGTATAGGGTTGGCGTCGACATATTCCAGTACGGGGGAAATCTTATCTGCCTGTGTACGATGCTCTCTCAAACTTTCCAGAAGTCGAGGAGCTCAACTACACGTCGTCGGCGTCAGTCATAACGAAACTGGGGGCCATATTTGCAAGATAAAGAATCCCGATGGAAGTGTGCACCGACAATGGGCCCCAGTTCGCCAGTCGAGACTTCCGCCTTTTCGCAAGCAAGTACAACTTCCGTCGTGTGACATCTAGTCCGGACTTTTCCCGTTCCAACGGCTTAGCGGAGAAGGGAGTACAGATAATCAAACGGATTTTGAAGAAAACAAAGGAAGCGTGTGATGATTTTTCTCTTGGCCTCCTTAGTTAGAGGTCGACTCTACTAGAAGATGGACGGTCTCCGGGAGATCTGTTACAAGGAAGACGGCTGAGGTCGATGTTGCCCGATTTCAAAGACCAAACCAAGACGGTAGTACAGAAGCATGTTCAGACTGATAGTTCACGAGGCCCACATCCACCCCTTGTAAAGGGCCAAACTGTCAGATTCAAAAAGAAAATATGGTCGCACAAAGCGAAAGTTATCGCCACAACGCACCCAAGGTCGTACAAGATCTTAACCGAAAGAAACAAGGTCATTAGGCGGAACCGGCAACATCTGCTTCCCACAAGCGAGCCTTTCAATCCGGAGGCGCTTGACTACGATCTCGTGGAAGAAGCTGATCACCGGGCCATACCGCCTGCAGCAGTTCCTGAAACTTAGAGCACCACTCTTCCGGCTACAATACAAGCGCACACTCCTCCCCCGAGACGATCCAGTGGGCAGAGACGACCTCCCCAGCGCCTCCAGTACGACAGTAACTTTAATCAAGTCACCTGAAGTAAAGTTTTTTTAATTTTTTTTTCAGAAAAAAAAGATGTATCGCGTTACGATAAGACGTGGGCCAGCCTAAGCTGCGTCACTCGTGCCACTCGGCACAGGGCGCGCCTCTTATTGTCTTATTGCCCTCGCCAATCGGGCTGGCCGAGGCCTATTTAACAGAGCACGGAATAAAGGCTGGTCATTCGCCTTCCTAATGTCTGCCTGCCACTTCAGCGTTCACGGAACCTTACAGACAATATTCTTCAAAGCAAACCCCTCACTGTTTCGAAGACAATCAATCCGCGTTCTCAAAGCGGTGGTTCATTCACCATCGCAAACGAATCCTGTTCTGATTCTCAGGCTTTCCTGGAAGCGTTAGGTGGATACCGTACATATGTTTTTTGTATTGATAATTACACTCAACCTTCCTAAGCCCCTAATGTTTCAACAGCAGTGTTGTTATATATTTAAATATTGTTGTGGAATTCCCAACCTCTTTCCACAAAAAGTACTGACCCGGATAGTATTGCTAACATGCTTTCGCAAAGTTATTCCCAATGGTGTATACGATGTTTAACAATAATATGTGAGATATCACTCGACTCCTGAACCTTCCGTCGAGATTGCAAGGTCGCTAATATTGTTCCTGTCCACTAATAAGGCCACACGTAATATCCAACTACAGGTCAATTTCACTGATATCAAAGTGCTGGAAACTTCTGGAATATATTATTCAGAATCACAGTTATACAGCACTTGGATAACAAAGATATTCTTTCAAAGCATCAGCGTGGTTTTCGTGCCGGAATTTCCACTCTTACTCAGTTGATTGAATTTACGTATGATATTGCGTCATTACCTAATAACTGTGAACAGGGCGACGTCATTTTCATTTCATATTTCAAAACGTTCAACAAAGTATGCCAAAATAAACTTCTCGCCAAACTCCGCGCATATCTCATAGGGCACCTGTGGCGATGAATTTATCCTATACATTACAAGTTACTTCTACCTGAGGACCCAGTTTGTTAGCTTCAGTCAAAAGCAGTCATCACCGGTTCACATTTCCTCGGTTGTACTTCAGGGCTCTGTTCTTGGGCCCCTTTTAATCATAATATATATTGGTTTGGTTTGTGGGGGTTTAACGCCCCAAAGCAACTCAGGCTATGAGAGACGCCGTAGTGGAGGACTCCGGAAATTTCGACCACCTGGAGTTCTTTAACGTGCACTGACACCGTACAGCACACGGACGCCTTGCTTTTCGCCTCCATCGAAAAGCTGCCGCCGAGGCCGGGATTCGATCCCGCGTCCTTGGGAACAGTAGTCGAGCGTCGTAACCACTGCGCCACCCCGGCGGGGTCATAATATATATTAATGACGTAAACCAAGCTGTTTCCAACAATCTTGTTAAGCTTCGCTGTACGCTGATAATTGTGTTTTGTATTCAACCATTTATAGTGATAATGATTAGGCTATACTAAACGTGTCTCCCTTGTTTTTATGACTTGAGCAGAACTTCGCATGTGCAGATTAAGTGCCCGAAAACAGTGACAATGACCCTACTAACCCATAGCAATCTTTACAATTCAATTATTGAAATGCAGAACAAACATTAGAAAGAGTCCACGAAATGATTCTTATATGGGTAGTATTCTTTCTTGACCCAAAATGGCATATGCATGTTGACACTGCATGCGCACAATGATTGCAACGGATAGTCTACATGAGAAGTAATGCAGGCTAACAGCATATAGATCCCTCATTATGCTCCTGCTAGAATAGGCGTCAGTCGTATGGTTACCTCATTTTGTGTACGACAAAGATAAACATGAGTCGGTACAAAGAAAGGCTATCAGGTTCATACTTAACCGGTATGATAGCCACTTTTCTCCTTTAAATCATCACGAGGTGTTATTGTAAAATCCATCGAGCATCGACGAAACTATGGCCGTCTTATGCTACACAAATTTTTGCATAACTTCATTTCTTTAACTGGCCCAATTTGATTTCATAGTTGTTCTGCAGGCGTGACCTGCCGCACCAATTGTATGACCATCATGCCATTCAGGTCATTCATTGATTGCCCTGTATTGTTTTTTTGGCAACGAGCTGATATTTTCAACGAACTTGACGGTTTGAGGCGAGAACTGCCACCTGGTCAGTACTCTGCAATGTCTCAAAAGTTGCGGCTGTAATATCTGTAATTAATAATAAATGAATTATTAAGCGGTATACACTGAAGGTTGTCCAAGGATACGCGCCGACAAGTAGTCATGATGACCAGGCAGCCGAATGCTTCACTGAAGGTGTAGAATAGGAAAAGGAGAAAGTGAAAACTGTGTACTGTACTGATGGGCGACTTAAATGCCAAGGTAGGGAAGCATCAATGGACAAGAAGTGGAAGCTGTGACAGATTTTCTCTTCTTGGGCTCCAAGATTACCTCGGAAGGAGACTGCAGCCATGAAATTAGGAGAAGCCTGCTTCTGGGAAAGAGAGCAATGGTTAGCCTTGACCGCCTAGTAAAGAGCAGAGACATTAGTCTGCCAACCAAGATCCGTATAACTCGTGCTATGGTCTTTCCAGTTGTGACGTATGGATGCTAGAGTTGGACTGTGGAAAAGGCTGACCGCCGAAGAATTGACGCGTTTGAATTGTGGTGCTGGCGAAGACTCTTGAGAGTTCCTTTGACTGCCAGAAGATCAAATCAGTCGATATTGTCGACCATAAACCCTGACTACTAATTGGAGGGTCAAATTCTAAAGTTAAAGCTCAGCTACTTTGCTCACCTGATGAGAAGAAAGGAGTCGCTGGAGAAAGATTTGATGTTGGGAAAGGTTGAGGGTCGCCGGAGAAGGTGTAGGCAGCGAACGCGATGGTTAGATGGCACCTTCGAGGCACTGCAGATGAAGTTATGTGATGTTAGAAAGATAGTGAGAGACCGGAATGCGTGGCGTGACATGGTCCATAGGGTCACGAAGAGTCGGACACGACTGAACGACTGAACTGAACTGAGAGAAGAAACAAGCTGGCAGTGGGAAAATACGGCATTGGGTTAAGGAATAGAAGAGTGGGCGTATTATTTGAGTTGACCGAGTGCAAATATTTACCAATTATGAATACCTTCTTCAGCAAAAGGAATAACCGGAAGTGAAGATTGAAAACCCTGAACGGTGAGATTAAGAATGAAGTTGACTTGATACTCCGTTCCATCTCTGGAATCGTGCAGGAGTTAGAAGTAAGCGGAAAAGTTTGATGCAATGACCACTAAACGTTAAGGGGTGGAATTAATCTGGATTTGAAGGGAGAACGCAGCAGTTTATTGAGGAAAAGTCCGTCAAAGCATTAAGGCTAAGAGAATTGCAGAATTCAGGCTCTCACCCGAGAATAGATAATCAGTGCTAGCCTAAAAATAAATTAACAATAATTTCAGAAAACTTCTTACTGAGTGCGCGGCAGAAGTAGGCGGTAGAATTGTTAGAGAGGATAACAATAAATATCTAAGAAGAAGAAATATTTCAATCACGAAAACGGCAAAGTATGAACTCTTTCAACCCAACAAACCGGTTAAAACTACCAAAGATATCAAATTAACAGGCGCATGGCGGTCGACATAAATATCTGTATTATGGAGAAAATCAAGCATGCTCTAAAGAAACCTGAAAGCGGTAAAGAGTCAATTAAAACATTGGCAAAGTCAAATGTATGCACTGAGGGATGTTACGATTCTGGTTCATCTCCGGGTATTAAGGCTCCGAGTCCACAAGTGGAGGTGAAAGAAAGTTGAATTTATACAATATTTATAATCGAGGTACAAGGCACAACAATATCTGCATGAGGCGTAGTCTCCCGGGCTGTCGATGTGCGAAGAAAGTCGTGAGTAGCCAGTAACGTTCGGCCGCCGTGCCGATATGGTTGTGTTTTGCAACATGATTTTAAATGTTTTATACATTTACCATTTGTTCACCTCATCACGACGACTCGGAGCCTTGATACCCGAGCACGGCTCCGAGTTTCAAAAATGAGGTGAACGAAATACGAGTTTATAAAACTTGTACCATTATGTTAAAAGGCCCAATATCGGCCAGGGGGCGCAAAGTTATTAGCCACTCGATGCTGTCTTCGCACAGCGACGGCCAGGGAGACTCCGCCACGTCTGCTCCAGGCGAGCATCCCTGCACGCGATGACGCTCACGATGGTCTTCCTGGTCGCTGCTGTGCGAAGACAGTTGCGAGTTGCAAGTAAATATCGGCTCCCACGCCGATATTGTTGTGCCTTATCTCGTGATTGTAAACGTTGTATAGATTCAAATGTTCACCCCATGTTGTAGAGCAGCCTTAATATAGAGAAACGGACTAGAACGGTGACAGGGAGAAGGCGGGTTGTCATTGCTAACGTGGCCAGGATAACAAAGGTAGCTGAAGAGATCTATACGGACCTCAAAATATCCAGGACAAAAATGAAATTGGCAGCGGTAAGGAGCAATCAGACGTTCCCCAGTAGAAGGACGAGGTTAAGACAGCCTTAGAAGCTATGAAAACGATGAAAGCGGCTGCGGAGGATCAGGTAACTACAGATTTGTTTAAGAATGGAGCGGATATAGTGCTATAGAAACTGGCCACTCTGTGTATGTAATGCCTGATTACATCGGAGCTACTAGAATAATAGAAGAGTGCTTATTATTCAGTGAAAAGCGACCGCTAGAGACTTGAAGAAACAGACCAATCAGAGTACTATCCGTTACTTACAAGGTATTTACAAAGGTACGCGCTATTATGACGAGAAGAAGCTTAGATTTTAATCAAGCAATGGATCAAGCAGGATTTCGGAGATGGCACGCTACTATTGAATATATTGTGAAAGAAGGCTAGGTTGAGACGGCAAGGTCGTGACGGCAAGCCCAGCGATGCCTTGTCTAGCGTCTTAATCCGATGACAAAACCTAGGCGCGTGCCGGAGCCGGCGCCGCGGGACAATGATGATGGTATGTACAAATGAAAAAGGAAGATCAAGGCATGTACAAATTAAAGAACATCCACGGAAGGCTTACACAATCTGCCCGGGGGGTCGGAAGCGGCCAGCCTGGTCGCTCCTAACAGATGCATCGCGGCGCACAAATGGTTTCAAGCGAGATACATGAACAATTTCAGCTCCACGGTGGCGTCGATCGGCTGGGGGATCAACAGGCGTCACTTTGTAGTTCACTGGGAAGTTTGGCTGATGACCTCATAGGAACCTACATAGCGGTGGTGGAATTTGTCACTAAGGCGAGGGGTGCGCAATGGTGTATAAAGCAGTACTTTGTCACCATGACGAAAAAGACCAAGCCATGTGTAGAATCATAGCGATTCCTGCGGTCTTCCTGGCACGCTGCTCTGTTGATGCGGGCTAGATGACGGCATCTGGCCACACGAGATAATAAATGGTTAGGTACTGATGTGGGGTAGTCGGGTGTAGAGAAGAAGGAAGTGTCGAGAATTGTAGTGGCAGGACGGCCATAAACAAGGAAAAATGGAGAGTAACCGGTAGTTCGCTGTACTGCTGTATTATAGGCGAATGTGACGAATAGAAGAATAGTGTCCCAATTTCAATAATCTGGTGTGATGTACATGGATATCATATACGACAAGGTGCGATGAAATCGCTCAGTCAGACTGTTAGTCTGGGGATGGTAGCTTGAGGTAGTCTTTTGAAGGGTGGATGACGCGTGAAGAAGTTCGGCAATGACATTCGATAAGAAGGCTGTACCGCGGTCACTTAGGAGCACCCGAAGAGCGCCTGGACGAATGCAGAAAACGGAATACAATTGATCGCAGAAAGAAATTTGCTGCTTCTTCAGTGGAACCAGTCGGTACAGGTGCAGTCTCAGCGTAGCGTGTGAGGTGGTCGACAGCGGTTATATTCCAATGGTTAACCCCATCGGAGAGAGGTAGGGGACCATATAAGTCGATGCTGACTACGTCGAATGGCGCGGCGGGACAAGGAAGAGGTTGTAGAAGGCCAGCGGGTGAAGAAGTCAGCCGTTTGCGACGGTGGCACAGAGGACAGGATGCGACGTATTTGGCAACGGTGGAAGATAATCCAGGCCAAAAGAATCGTTTTCTCACGTGGTGGTAGGTTTTGTCAAAACCAAGGTGCAGTAGCGTCATCGTGGAGAGCCGCCAGTATACGTGGGCGAAGCACACGTGGCCGGAATGGCATCCAGGGAGTTCCATCAGGGCAATACACGTAGCGGAGTAGGATGCCATCTTCCAGCTTGAAATTGCGAAGCTGTCGGCGAAGCCTAGCATTGGGTGGGTTCGAAGCGCCGATAAGGCGGTCGATGATAGGACGGCAGTAGGCATCGGCAAATTGCTGTGAGCGGAGAGCATGCTTGTTCAGAGAGTCGTCAAAACAAACTGTTGTGATATACTTCATGATTAAACAGCGCGAAAAAACACGGACAGAGACAGAAAACACGTACACAACTTTTTTCGCGCAGTTTAATCATCAACTACAAGCACCAACTACCCCGCCAGAAAACCCTTCTTGTGATATACGTCGGGCAAAGAGATGGTCGGCTCTGGTCAGAGGTGGAAATGCATTGAGAACAAAAACAGCAAGCTTATTCCGAAAGCGGACAGCGGGAAAGAGTGTCTGCATCTTGGTGTTGGCGACCAGATTTATAAGTGACGTCGAAGTGGTATTCTTGTAGGCGTAGAATCCAGCGGCCAAGTCGGCCTGTCAAATGTTTGAGTGAAGACAACCAGCAAAGAGCATGGTGGTCAGTCACAACTGTGAAGTGCCAACCGTATAGGTAAGGGTGAAATGTCTGGACAGCCCAGACGACGGCAAAACACTCCTGCTCGGTAATGGTGTAGTTTTTCTCAGCTGGAGTCAGAGTCCGACTGCCAAAGGCAATCACTTTCTTACGCGATGTTGCATCACGCTACACAAGTACAGCGCCAAGACTCTGACCACTGGCATCGGTGTGCAGGATAGTTGGAGCGCTGTCACTGAAGTGGACAAGAAGAGGATCTTATGTGAGGGCGTGCTTTAGGTCATAAAAGCAGTTTAGCGCTGTTCAGTCCACAAGAAAGGGCTGCGTGCTTTAAGTAGCTCACGAAGTGGTGCAGCAAAAGTTGCAAAATGCCTTATGAAACGGCGGAAATATGACGCCAGGCCGAGGAAACTGCGCAAATCTGTAGTCCTTTGTGGACGAGCAAAGTTCAAGACCGCGATAATTTTTTCAGGATCTGGACGAATGCAGTCATGGCTGAGCAGATGTCCCAATTATCTAATTTTCTTCTGTGCAAAGTGGCACTTCTTGGTGTTCAGCTGAAGGCCTGCCGAAGCGATACAGGTGAAGACTTCATTCAGGTGCGTGAGATGGTCATTAAAAGTTGCTGAAAAGATAATAATGTCGTCCAAGTAACACAAACAGCTTGGATCTCCTCGCGGATGATTGCTCGAATCATTCAGTTCAGTTCAGGCGTTCAGTCGTGTCCGACTCTTCGTGACCCTACTGACCATGTCACGCCACGCTTTCCGGTCTCTCACTATCTTCCTAACATCACATAACTTCATCTGCAGTGCCTCGAGGATGCCATCTAACCATCGCGTTCGCTGCCTTTCCCTTCTCCGGCGACCCTCAACCTTTCCCAACATCAAATCTTTCTCCAGCGACTCCTCTCTTCTCATCAGATGACCAAAGTAGCTGAGCTTTAACTTTAAAATTTGACCCTCCAATGAGCAGCAGTCGAATCTTTACCCGCATATAAAGATAAGCAGAGGTCGGACCAGTTGCGAAAACGGGCTGTAATCGAGAGGACTGCAGGTGGTCGAGGCGTTGGCAGGTCATAATTTAATCAGCACTTGAAGGATTCTGGGCAACTAAGGTGTGCTAAGCCATAGAATTGATCCCTTTTAAGACGTGGTGCACACGTTCAGGTTGCGTCATGGTGGGACTAATGCGCCGGCAACGTGCTAGCACGGCCTCTATGTATGACGCATAGGACTCATCTGGACCTTTAAGGCGGGAAGCGAGCTTGCTTCTTGCGATCTCTGTCCGAACAGCCGGGTCGGTGAAGTAGTGTCGGAGCTGCTACTTGAAGGTGGCCAAGTTTGTGGTGTGGGGCTCGCGGTTGATAAACCAAGTTCTTGCGACCTCAATAAGGTAGGAGGAAACGTTCAGGAATTTTAAAGCATCATCCCACCGGTTGTAGCCACTGCATCGCTCATAAGTGTCGAGCCAGTCATCGATGTCTTCGTCGCGACAACGAGCGAACAGCGGCGGGTCGTGTTGTCGTGTGGGGACCATCGGTGCAGCCGAGGTGGAGGGTCCGGCCGGGTCGGGATTGCTCACAAGTATGGAAAACTTGGCGAGTTGAATTGGATTCATCCTAAAACAGCGCGAAAACACAAGACTAAAAGGAACAGGAGACGACACAAGCGCTTTCTAAAAACTGAATTTTTTATTTATATTATTTATTTATTAATTATTATATCTTCTTCAGTCACCCTGATCGCATATGCAGAGAGCTGATCGAGGCGTTTCTGATAAATAAAGAGTTTGACGTATGAGTAGCTACATCTTACGTTAATCTTGAAGAAAAAGAGATTCACGCTCTCGGTGAATATTTAGCGATGAGGTGTTAGCGGGTGTTTGTCATGTAGCGGGTTGATAGAATACTCATTTTGCGCACGCGCACTGTTTCTAAAAGGGCACCGCGGTGGTTTTCACGTGTCTCGTCTTGATTTTATCTGGGTTGGTTCCTATGTAACTACAGCTTTCTATAAATACAAAATTCAGTTGTTAGAAAGCGCTTGTGCCGTCTCCTGTTCCTTTTAGTCTTGTGTTTTCGCGCTGCTTCAAGATGAATCGGGATTGCTCTCGGTGGACATGACTATGGTGGCAGAGCCTAAATGGCGACTGGAACATAGCTCTAGCGAGCGGCAGGGCCCAAGGCAGCAAGGGGATCGAATTTCACCTCCACCACTTGTGAAAGAAGGCAAGGTTGAGACGGCAAGGTCGTGATGGCAAGCGCAGCGATGCCTTGTCAAGCGTTTTAATCCGATGACAAAACCCAGGCGCGTGCCTGAGCCGGCGTCGCGGGACGATGACGATGGTATGTACAAAAGAAAGAGGATCATGGCATGTACAAATTAAAGAACATTCACGAAGGCTCACAATATCCACACTATCAACTAGGTAGTAGCATTGTTCTCAGAATATAGTTACGTAGTGCTAACACGCCCGGTAGCCACAAATGAAGGCCCCCCCGGTGTTCGCAACTTTATTATTGTCTTTATTGGGCTGCCTTGCGCCCGCAAAACACCTAAGAGTATCGGCGGCGACGGTACTAAACGTGCTCGTCGGTCATCGAACCAAGACTCATCAGCACTCAATTTAGATGAGGCTCAGAAAGATCTAGATAAAATAGCGAACGGACAATAGCATAACCTAAAATATTGTAGAAATACAAGCGCATGGCATGAATCCTTCGGGACAAATCTCGAATAATCTGCCGCGACAAAGCAAAAGATAAAGCCGCATCTCGCGACAACGAACATGACCAAGTAAATACAGAACTGATTCGTGCCCTAGAAACAAAGTGATAAGGCCGCTTGCTGGTAGCTGCCGAAACAGAGCAAATAAAGTTTAAAGTGTTCGCGGCATTACTCCCCCCTTAAAAAACATCGATTCGATGTTCCAAAATAAACACGCGTGCGTTTACATAAACATTAGGAATCAAGCATGAAGAGCCCTTTAGCGCACGCAATATGACTTAGGGCGTACAACATGGACAATTTCTGGGTGCGCGCTTCGTCGCTGAGATGCTGTCGCGCCGTCAGGAATGACCTCATAGCGCAATTGGCCTACTCAGTGAAGCACCTTGTACGGGCCGAAGTATCTTCGTAAAAGCTTTCCACTGAGTCTGCGAATACGAATCGGTGTCCAAATATACTTGATCTCCCGGCTTGCACTCTGCGTGACGTCGTCGTAAGTTGCATGGAAGAGTGTCGGTGCGCTGCTGGTCTTTATTGCTCAGCCGTGCGAGTCGTCCAGCATCCTCTTCACGCGGCAGGTACGCGGCGACGTCGAGGTTTTCTGCCACGTCCAGCAGCATCGCGTCCAGCGCTGTCGTGAGCTCCCTGCCGTACACAAGCTTGAATGAGGTCGCTCCGTTCCTGGATTACCCGTTTGTGAGGTTCTTTCTTTAGAATCTATGGGCCACCTTGCTGCGTGGCTTATTCAATGATACATATCGAAATATATGACCAGACCGATCACTTTAGCAACGGATAATTTTATCTGCGCACATGGACGGGACTAGAGTATGACGAAGACTAAACAGACATTTGACAAGAGTCATCAGTTCGTTGGGTAGGTAGGGAAGTGAAGTCGGTGTAGATGCTCCGGTTGGCCAAGCCTTAGAGCGTCGCTGACATAGGGCCTTGGCAGGCTTAGCGAAAGGCTAGACCACCGGATGGGGCCCAATGGAAGCATGAGGCCTCGGGTTGCCGTACCACGGTTGATATGTCAGGTCTCCCCGACGTGCCTGGGTCCAGCACGGCGCCCAACGCTCGTGCCACTGAAAAGCTGCCGTTACAGCAGCGGCGATGAGATGAATCTAGCTGTGGTACTGCCGGGTCCGATCACCTGAGAGAACAGGAAGAACAGTACAGGATATGGCCGGCAGGCCCCAGGTCTGGATCCTCGGGTCAGGCTTGGCAGAACCCGCACCGCTCCGAGCTCCGTGGACAACAGATCGGCTCCGCTGTTCACCTGTTCTTCTCTCCATGTGCCTCGTACTTCTCGAGCCACCCTCCACGTTCTCGTTTTCTTTCTTTCTTTCTCCATACGTGGTTTTTCTTCTTCGTCTTTTCTCAATTTATCTCACACCGATTCTTCACACCGGTATACCCGCAGATCACGCATGGCAAGATAGCATTCGGCGTGGACGTACATGGCGAGCATGTCCGCTATTGTTTTATTGAAACATTCTGTGAGTGCGTTCGTCTGCGGGTGGTAGGTGGCTTGTGTGGCTTTACTTCAGGATGGCTCGAGTGAGCTCCGCTGCAAATGCTGTTTCCTGTCCGTGATGACCATTTCAGGAGCGCCATGTCGCAGGAGAGTTTGCTCGACGAAAACATAGCAGCTTCTTCTGCGGTGCCGTTGGGCAGTGCTTTCGCTTCGTCGTAGCGCGTCATGTAATCGGTTGCCACGTTGATCCATTAGCTCTGCGGTGATGCAGTTGGAAAGGGGCCGTTGAGGTCCATCCCAATTTATTGAAATGGCTTAATCGGGGGCAGTAGTAGGTTCAGTAGACCAGCTAGCCTGACTGGGGGCGTTTTGCGTCGCTGACATTCACTGCAAGTTTTCACATAATGAGCAACGTCGGCAGGTAACCGTGGCCAGTAATATGTCTCTTGTATCCCGTGCAACGTGCGTGATAACCTGAGATGGCCCGCTGTCGGCTCATCATGCAGCGTCTGCAGAATCTCCTGTCTGAGGTTTTCGAGCAAAACAAGAAACTGCGCGGTTCTGTTTGCTGCGAAGTTCTTCACGATGACGTTATTGTTTAATATGAATGACGACAACTGCTACCTTAATACTACAGGATGGGAAGTGAGCTTTCCTTCACGGTAATCAGCTAAGGTCAACTCATGGTTCGAGCACTATTGCTGCGCAAACGTGTTGGGGCTTACCGGTCCCAAGAAGGTGTCTTCGTTAGGCGCCGCTACAACGAGGGCACATGACAGTCTGCATTGAAATGCGTGCGGCCGCACTTGTAGTCCAACTGTGATATCAAATTTTTGAAGACGCAGGCTCTATTCCGCAAGGAAGCCGGAGGGACGTTTTTAAGTTGGCGAGCCAGCCCAAAGCATGGTGGTCGCTCACAACCATGAATGGTCATGCGTACAAACAGCAGCAAAATTTTGATGTGGCCCAAATGATGACATGGCATTCTTTCTCGGCTGTCGGATAGCTGGCTTCAGCTTTCGACAGGAAATGGGTACCGCATGCAATAACGTTTTCCTGACTGTCAGGTTTGTGAAAAAGAACGGCGCCGAGGCCAACGCTGCTTGCGTGGGTATGCATCTCTGTCTCCGCACTTTCATCGATGTGCCCTAGTGCAGGAGGGCGCTGTAAGCGGCGCTTAAGTGTCTTGAAAACAGTATCTTGTGGCGCTTCCAATTTAAAAGTTACGTCAGCCTTCTACGTATACGGTTCGGCGATGCGCGAAACATTCCTGACAAATCGCCTATAGCAAGCGCACGCCCAAGAACCTTGCGTGAAGCTTTCTTGTCGACTAGCGGTGGAAGCTGTGGTCGCAGCGGTTTTCTCTCGATGAGGGCGATCGCCATCTTTGCTAACGATGTGGGCCAGGCACAACAGCTCTCCATAAGCGAAGTGGCATTCCTCTGCTTTCAGCGTCCGCCCTGACGGCTTGATTACGTCGAGCACAGTGCGAAGCTTTTGCAAGTGTTCTTCAATAGCGAAGAAAAGAGAACCACGTCATCGAAGTACACAACACAAATATGCCCCTTAAGCTAGCTAGTACGGTATTCAGTACTCGCGGAAATGTCGCCGGTGTGGAGCAGAGGCCGAATGGCGTTACCTTGAACTCGAAGAAGCCGTCTGGTGCGATGAAAGCGGCCTTCTTGTGATCTCTTTCGCAGACCTCAACTTGATAGTAGCCGCTCTTGAAGTCTTTCGATAAGGAGTACATTGCATTGCGGAACCGGTATAGTGTGTCGTCGATGCGACGAAAGGGTAAACACCATTTTTCGGTAAGCTGTTCAAGTGGCGTTAATCGACGCAGAAACGAGGTGCCCCATCTTTCTTCCTTACCAGAACGACTGGTCCCGCCAAAACGCTCTTTAATGGCTAGATAATGTCAGCACAAAGCAGTTCATCGAACTGCTCGCCGATTGTTTGGCGTTATCGTGGAGATACGCGGTGGTGAGTTTGGCGCAGAGGCCGTTATAATGCGATGCTTGACAAGGGGTCTTTGTTTCACCTTCGGTGATGATGGGGAGCACCCATTGTAGCTTCGGACAACACTGAGAATCTGGTCTTTCCTGCAATAGGGTAATTTTGTGTTGATGTCAAATGTAGGCTGAAGAAATTGGTCAAGTGCGTCTTCTAAGGTTAGTTGGGGAGGGCGAATAGATCTCGGGTGCCCGCTATTTCGTAGAGAAAAGCAATCGTCGTGCCCTTATTGAAGTGCCGGTAGTCTTCTGTGAAGTTCGTGACCAGTACCTGAGCTTGTGCATGACGAAAGGGACGATGCCTTTTGCAATACCAAGTGCTTTATCCAGGAGCAGCTGGGTGTTTATTTCAGCTACGCCTTTGGCGGCTTCGGTGTCCTCACTACCAATGCTTACTTTGACGTATGAACGTCTATCGCGGCCGTTTTGTAGCCATCGTGGAGAACAGCACAGCCCTCTGAAACACCGCGCGCCGCGGAGGATAAAAGGGACAAAAGTATTCCATCTCTTTCATAGATCGGTAACCCAAACGGGCTGCTCGATAACACCGCGTTTCTCTCTTCCCTCGCCGGGCGCAGGAACGCACCGCTAGGCGTCGCAGACTCGACGCTCATTGGTCGGGAAAGAACAAAGGACAAGATGCGCCGAGATCGGCGGGAACCGGCTACCGACGAAGGGAGACGACAGCAAGCCGCGACAACGGAAAGACGCAAGGTAAATATCTCTCTGCTTTACTTCCTTTGTTGTCGCCATCTTGCCCTTCAACTATCAAGATCCAATAAATATCTCGCCCTGGCCTAAGTACTGTTCTGTGTTGTGTCGTACTTCGCATTACCACTTTGAGGCCGTGAGAACGGCTGCCCGTGGTGTGCGAGCGCAGGAGCTCGAAGTTTGCGGCCTAGACCTCAGAAGAAGCTCGACGACCTAGTAAGAAGCACAACAATCTGCCATAAACAACTGCATATTCCCCCCCCCCCCTTTATAGTGCGTGGTTCTTCCCGATCACTACAGTTTAGAGCGACGTGTTGCGTCAAAGTCGCTGTAATAATAATATTAATAATAATCTGTTCATGTATGGTTTTGGGCGTCGAGAGCTTGATGAGCATGGATGAGGTCGATGATCACCCTATGTTCATTTAGAAAGTTGATACTCAATATCACGTCGCGGGAGCACTTCTGCAGGACAACAAACATGGTAGGATAAGTGCATCCATTCACTGTTACTCTTGCAGTGCAACGTTCCGACGGAGTAATACGGTAACCACCAGCTGTGTGAATCAGCAAGCGATTCCAAGTGGTTAATTTCCTGAGCTGGGAGGCGAAAGGTCCAGTGATGACTGAATAGTCAGCTCCGGTGTCTACTAGGGCGGTGACTATGCGACTGTCAACAGCATTTTCAACGTCGCTGGTTCGCGTCCTCGCATTGTACCTGAGCCTTGGTATCCGATCTCCGCTCCGTCGTTTACTAAGGTCATGGCCGGGGCACAGCATTGTTACTTCGCTGGGTGGCGGTGTTGGCTTGCACTCTGCTCGCGTTGTCGTCGTTGTTGTCGTCAGTAGCGGCGGCGTTACGTCAGAGACTGAGCGTGTGATTGTCCAGGTAGTCTTCATAGGGTGCGTCATCGTAAAAGCATTTCCGTCGTCTCTTGTCATCGGCGGCGAGAATCTTCGTTTTTTTTCGCTGTTGAGCAACCTCGCCTCCAAAGGTTGCTGCTTTTCTTCAGCCTTCTCTAAAGCTATTAGGCTATGAGCGCCTGAGTGACCAATGGTTTAAGAACTTTTACTTTTTCCTCTATATAGATAGTTGGTAGTTTGCTCTCGTATCCTGTCTTGTTTGTGTCTTCTTTCGCGAACCTATAAAATGTCCGAAGTACTACACCAATTACGCCGTCAAATCTTACTTGTTGCCTTCAGTTTCCCTTCGGGGACTAGGCGACAATACTTGGACGTAAGTGCGCCCTGGAGACGTAAATCCTGAGCGGTACGGCGACAGCGTGTGGGATGGGCTATTTGAAGACTTGCACTCTGCCCCACGCAGGTAGCCGTCGATTCTATGTGGTCGTTCGCCAGGATGGACCGTAGGGCGTCGATGGCGAAGACGCGCAGGCCGATACGTCTGTATGGGAATGGCGTAGGATGTTGACGGCCTCACGGCAGAATAAGCATAGCGGGCTGTTGCTCGCATTCCTCCAGGCGTCGCACTTCATGTGTCTTCAGTCTTTTGTAGGTTCGGAGGGCGGGAGCCAAGAGGCGGCGTTCGGGTACAGTTTGTTCGTATCGAGGAGGTTTCGTGGGCCACGTTGGGGTGCAGGACGGCGTGCTACAGCGGCGTAGTTAATTGCTTAGGGTTGCTGCATTGTATCCGTAAAGATAGCCTTATCAAGCGACTGACACTTCTTGACAGACGACTTCCGCAAGAGTCGCTAGTTGAGGTTGTTGGAATGATGGAAGCACCCAGCGCAATTCTTCCCGAATGACCTCGCGGATAAGATATCGCAGGCTGTCTGCGTTTGTAGGCGCTCCGTCGTAGGGGCTTCCATAGAACGCTTCAAGTGGTCAACTGTAATGGCGCGTGCAGGCCTCTGTAGTCCTCTCATTTTCGAACTCGGCTGCTGTTGTCACCGGATTCCTAGCAAGGCCTGCAAAGAGTAATTCTTTCACTTTTCTAATTAAAAGTTTCACTTTGTCCTCCGTCATGTTTGGGTTAGCGCTTCCTTTTCTCAATGTAAACTAGATCACACTCAGTTGGGAGATGAGTTCTTGAATAGAGGGGGGCCTTGGGTCTTTTGTTACTGATGGAACGTGCGAAGGCCGTCAAAACTTCGCTTTTAATGTCTCCCAGTCCTTCAAAAAAGTCTAATTCTTTTCAATCCACGTTCGTGCAGGCCCTTGCAGAGCAAATTGGACTTGCCTGAGTTTCGAAGGGTCGTGCCAGCCACTGAATGCTTCCACACGGTCGAAACTTCCCATCCAGTTTTCCCCCATTATCAGTAGACATTCCTTGAAAGGTGGAGGACTCCCGGAGCTGCACGAAAACAACCTGTGCTGCAGACTGGGTCATAGTTAATGTTGGGGGCTTCTTCCCAAATCGAAAGAGGTCGAACCGCAGACCGTGTTTGGGTTAGTGCCCTGGAGGGCGATGGCTCGCTTTGGGACCTGCAGGCTGGTCTCTCAGGGCGACAGCAACGATGTTGATGTCTTATCTTCAAGTGGTAGGCCGGATCTCAGAGGGCAGCACTTCCACTAGATGTCACGCAGTCGTGACAAGCCTGGTAGCCACACTGGCGTCGCACTCGAAAGAAACTATTTATTGGGCTGCCTTGCGCCGGTAAAATAACTAAGAGAGTCGGCGACGGCGATATCAACAATCCTGCTAGTCAGTCGTCAAACTGAGAATGCCCGTTTCACTCGTCAGCTCTAAATTTAAAACCAGCGGAGAAACATCTAGCATTAACCGCGAGCGGAGACGCATATCCTGGAGCATTGTAGAAATAAAGGCGCGTGGCTAGAATCTTTGGAGATACATCTAGAATAATCTGCCGGGACAAAAGAAATGATAAAGCCGCGTTTCATTAAAACGAGCATGAAGAAGCAAACAATACAGAATTGATACGTGCGCTAAAATACAAGGGATAAGGCCGCTTGCAGGCGACTGCTGGATAAGAGCAAATAAACAATTGAATGGTTCGCGGCAATATAACCAGAACCTACACATAAAATTCAATGACTACGAGAAAACATTAGACTCGTTCGAAACCTGAACTGTCATGCAGGTATTGCGAGATCAGGGTGTAGGTGAGCCATATGTGAAAGTACTGACGATATCTATACTGGCTGCACAGAAACCACAGTTCTGTATAAAGAAAGTAATAAAATTTCAGTTAATAAAGGTGTGAGGTAAGGAGACACGATCTCACCAGTGCTATTTACAGTTTGCTTAGAGGGCGCAGGTAGGCATCAAGGTAGATGTAGAATATTTCAGTAATCCTCAATTCATTGATCATATAGCCTTCTTAAGTAGCTCAGGAAGCGAACTGCAACTAATGATAAATGATCTAGAGAGAAGCAGGAAAGTTGGCCTAAAGTTGAATATGCAGAAGACTAAAGGTAACCCTTAACAGCCTGGGAAAAGAACAGCAGTTTAAAATACATATAGAAACCCTGAGAATGGTAGCTGAATACGTCTACCTAGGACTGGAGTCTGGTAGTAACAGCTGATCGGAACCACGAAAGAAAATGACTAAAATAACATTGGGACGGAGAGAATTTGGAAGGTACTCAAATATTATGACCATCAGCTTACCGGTATCAATCAAAAGGAATGTGTATGACAGTTGCGTACTGCCGGTGCTCACTTTTGGAGCTGAAACATGGAGGTTAATGAAAGTTGTTCTACATAAGTTGGACTACGCAGAGGGCTATGGAACGGAAAATGGTAGGTGTAACGCTACGAGATAGGATGCGTGCAGAGTGGGTGATAGAAATAACTCACGTAACTGACATTCAATCGAAACTAGAAAGAAGACATAAGCATGGGCAGGCCAAGTAGCGCGAAGAGAAGACAACCAATGGTCCCTTAGAGTAACCATTTTTATTCCAAGGGAAGGTAGAAAATTAGGTGGGTGTATTAGGTGAAGCAGTTCGCAGGGGTCAGGTGAATGCAGCTACCACAGGCCCCACCTAATTGTAGGAACATAGGAGAAGTCTTCGCCATGTAGGGCGTATATTCCGGCTGATGACGATGACATATGGTATTGTACTAGAAATATTATGTACTGCACAGGCTGACTGCTAGGAAGGATATCTAGTGGCAGAGCGCAGGGAGAACGTGGTTCAAGCAAAGGTTTCAATTGAGAATAAAGTGCATAGAAATGCAGTTATTTGGGCTTCGGCTGAGATAAAGAAAATTGCGAGAGAGCTGAGGAATCTACACTGCAGAAATGCTAAAGCCTGAACATTGCTGGCGCGCGCGGTGGATCACGTTTGTTCTCATTATCATTATCCACTAAATGCACCGTCGTATTTATTGCTAATGCCATCATCATCATTGACACTGACTGCAGCGTCATTGTCCTCCTTACTGTTATCTTCACTGTAGCTAAGATGAATTGTGTGTTTCGCGATCCCGGGCATGGTACAGTTGGCTAAACCATTCAGCTGGGGATCCGAGGGATAGTTCGATTTCTATGGAGAACTATCATCTTCACGTAGACAAGGAAAATTAGGATGTCGCTTCATGATGCCAGGCGTGGCGTTGTTGGCTAAACTGTCCGGCTGGACTTCCGAAAGAGGGAGTTTAAGTTACCGGTAGAGACCGGATTTTTAATTTTCCGATGTTGTTAGTTTTAGTTTCTGATAATGACGTCAGGTGACCGGACGAACGAATGCAGCACATGTGTGGCATACAAGGTTTTTGTCTTAAAAGTGTGAAGCATGCACACACAAGTAGGCGTCCAAGCAGGTTACACGCCTGCATTTCTTACAAAAGCCCGTTATTCCTCTGAAGTACTTTGCACGCTTCCTATTAACGTTGTGCCTACCCTTTCCCGTGCTATGCTTTTTGCATTATCCACAAGTTGAAAAAGAACTTTCATTAACGTCCACGTTTCAGCTTCATAGGCGAGTACTGGTAGCATGCAACGGTGGTGTACAATGCGCTCCATCTCAATCCCATTCTAGTTATTTTCCTTTTGTTCTCCAGATATGCGGTTACTTCCTGTCCTGAGTAGATAGACATCTTCGCCTAACACGCCCAGTTCTATCCTGCATATTGTGAACTGCTGTTCGTTTTCGAAGCTGTTGAACATTTAACATATTGAACCAGGGAAAGGCAAGGAATCACAAGAAAATATGTGCTCGGGGCTGCGCGGGATAGCACTTCATTTCTTGTGTTTTTAAAGTGTTTCGTGGGTTCAATACGTTAGAGTCTCACCAACTAGCCCAAATTGTAATCATGGTACTATTGAATATTACTTTAGTCTTCTGCTTATTTATATTCTGGTCTAACTTCCTGCTTCTCCGGTGTAGGTCACCAGGCATTACCCGTTCTTCCCATAAGTTATCCACATTCTCTGTGCAATTCTTGCTGCAATACAACTACTGGCATCCATTGTGTGTAAATGAAACTGCTCCTGTAACTATCGTCAATGCAAATGTATAAACTACGCCGCTCAAGTGGGAGGTCGTCTATCTTATCCTTACATATCGCCACCAAGTTCTGCAGACTGCGACGCGGATGATGTAAGCAAGAACGAGCACTGATACATTTTATTGACAAACCGATACTGTTTATCAGAGAAATTAACGCTCAACTTTACTGCTTTTTGTTTTTCAGGCGTAATTCAATGGTTTGCAATGACGCATTTTAGGAGGGGCAATATCATATTCTATAAGTGTCACACGTAAGAGGCCAAATACAAAGGCTTTTTGCGAAAGAAAAGAAGACGACTACGGCAAAAAGGATTACGCGGACCAACGAAGGATTAAGAAGATGAAGAAGTAGTCTGTGACATGGGAAGCGCTGATTGGTGAACAAAAAACGATGAAAACGACGATAAGACTGGCATGTATCAGCGCGGAGGTTATAAAAAAGCGCGATATGGAGAGGCAAGTGGTGGAAGCCAGAGAAGCGGAGGCTCCGGGAGCGGAGGGACGCCTTGGCTGGGAGTGAGCAACGCTGGCGTCTTTACCGGTGCCCTCATGCTCTACGGCACTGCACCATAAACTCCCTGCTGTTATCGAACCAGTTCCGGGGACTGACCGACTACTCAGCCACCTGCTACGTCCAGCGGGCACCTCCAAAGCTCGTACCACCGTCCACCTGCATCGCCCAGGAGGTTTCCCTCAACGCCGCCACGAACGCCTATGTTGCGTCAGCCCTAAAGCCCCTTTAGTCAGCCCGCGCTTCAACAGGAGGTCGTGCGGCAAAGGCCAGCTAATTGCAAGCCGAACGCCACCTCGACGCCGACTCCACTGCCTGGTCCCACGAAACGCGCCGCCCGCTTCAAACTAAGCTTAGAAGTTGAACGCTGTCAGTTAGTGTGAAGCATCGCGTCTATCATTATTCTTTGTAGGTTGTATTAGTTTTTTGTTGTGTTTGCGTATTAGAGACTGTTTGTGTGTTTGTATTAAATCTGCGTCCATGTGGATACGGCTGGCGTATAGTTCTTGCTTTCGGCATGAGCGTTCTCCGGAGATCCGTGAAAATAAGCTGTGAAACGGCCAGTATCTGCAAAAGACCTGATGTGTTATCTTGTCTCATCTGATGTCCACAAAGTATAGAGTAAAGACACGAAAGCAAGTATATGAAGCAAATAAGGTTTATGATGTATTATATAAATGCAATATAAATTCAGAAAGAACGTCCGCCCGAAGCAACGGCCGATACCCAGGAAGAAATCCTGAACCGCTGTCTTGTTGGTGACCCACCATCGTTGTTTCAATTCACTGCAAGTAGAAATGCGTAGCTTAGGCCGTTGTTCATGTCGTTATTTAGAGGCATTGAGGGTAGTCGTCAGTCTTATGTGCACCCAATGCAAGATAAAGAGTGAGGAAGCCAGCCTGCTTCCGAAACTGAAGAGCAAGCCAGCTTTATCCGCTCCGCGGGCACACACTGCATGTTGCTCTATAATTAATTCAGAGATAGGAAAAGTGCAGTCAAAACAGCTGCAGGACTTTGGAAGGCTCTGTAGCTCTATTTCTTTTAAGGTGAGATCTTCTGTAGAACCATGAGACTAAGTTTGCAGGTGACAGTTGTTTTTGAGGCTACCTAATAGTCCAAAATGGCGCAGGTATCACTTTGGGTAAGCTTGGGTTTAAGGAGAAAAAGTATCTGCCGCTTGGATCTGTGGTTAAGACGCTCGGCGACATGAGTTCAAACCAATCGCGGCGGCCGCGTGTCGGTTACAGCGAAAAAATAAACAAATAAACAGAAATAAATTATTTCTAATATTAGGAAGGGAAGGTGCAGTATCTATCACAATCTCTGTGGACACCTTAACGGGCCTGTAACAAAAGGCAGGAATGTGGGAGGGAACGCGGGAAAAGAGAGAGAGAGCTGCGGAGTGGAGGGCTAAGGGGTACTTTTATTCAGCCGGGGACCTTGAACGTGCAATAACATTGCACAGCATACGAGCGCCTCTGCGTTTCGCGGCCATCGAAACAGCCGACGGCTGTCCAGTTCGAAGCCGGGTACTTCGGATTAGCCGGGCTTCTTAATTACTGAGCCACCGCGGTCTCACCAGATTGTCGTAGATAATCACGAGGCCTCTACTAAAACTCAATGTCTTCCCTTTTTAATTAAAGTCCAATTTCACTTTTTTAAGGAACCTCTCAGGTGTCCACCGAGAAGTGTGACAGATACTGCACCTTTCGTTTCCCATAAAGCAACCAATTTACGGACAAAATGCAGTTAAAACAGTTGTCGCCTGTGAACCTGAATGCGTTCTCTACTTTATTCCCACCGCTAACCCATTCTTAGTCTTACGTCACAAAATTTATTGCGACATAATTAAATCCTACAAATCATGTTCCATTTTCAACAAAATTCATCATTTTCCCGCAGTAATTAAACTTAGTACAAATTATGCACATAATCCATCCAGACTATTAAATCGAAGGAACTACACATAGCCTTAATACACAGCCACATATCACAATTTGCCCTTAACTGCCGACAACCGAAATCTGCCCTAATTCAACCTAAATGCGCTCTTATTCAACACACGTGGTATTGTTGCAAGTGAATTCACCGTAATATATTGGTAATGTGCCCAATACTCCTCGGATTCATCATTTATATTGCCACAACGCCACCTGCTATGGACTTGTGCAGGGACAAGGGAATCAAGGACAAAGATTCTGCGCGAAGTGGGTCTAACCACAACAAGGGAAGATGACTTTTCTAAATGGCTCACCGACAACGCTAAGAGCGGGAGCCTGCTCCGGTTCCTCACGGAAAACCATTTACATGAGTTTATATAATATGTCTTATGGCAAGTTTGCGTACAAAAAAAAAAAAAAATATTGCCACTTCCTGACGCACAGGTACACTACGGTAGCTGAGACCTCGGTTCTACAGGCCAACTGCGCGGGGTAGACGCAACGGCAGTAGAACCAGAATGCTTGCAAGTAACAGCAGCAGCGTCGTCTTCGTCGAAGCAACCGTGCTTGTTCAGGCACTACACTGCCTCCCTTCCAAAAGAAGCATCGTCCCAATGCTACGCTCAAATAAGAAAAAAAGGCACCCACCTAAGCGCGTATAGTAATGTGGTTTAAGACACATAGTAGTTTAATGTGGTTTAAGATCGAACAATGCACGTTTTCAGGACGTGCGGAAATGCGTGATGATGGTGGGCTTCCGCTCTGAAGCACCTAGAAGTTGAAGTTAACGATGCGACAAAACCGTGTATGGGCCAAAGTAGCGTTTCACAAGTTTTTCCGACAGGCCTCAATGCGAACCGGTGCCCAAACCCAGACCTTATCTCCTGGTCGAAAATCAAAGCCACGACTCCGAAGGCTGTAGTGATGTCGGTGCTTTATGTTGAGTCTTCACAGTTATCGAGCGTTCTCTATTCGCTCGGATAATAATCGAGCATCATTGACGACGCTGTCAAGCGGCTCATGCGGATGCATAGCATCGAGTATTGTAGTGACATTTTGCCGTGCACCAGATGGTACGGTGAAATACGTGTTGTCTCCTGGGCTGCAGTGTTTTAAGCGAATGTTACATAAGGCAACAATTGGTTAAATTCGGATGGTCAGCGTGCACGTACATGGCGATCATATCGGCCATCGACTTATTCAGCCTCTCCGTCAGCCTAGTAGGTAAAACAGCTCGAAGACACGAAACACACAAGAAGAGAAGCACAACAGTCTAGCGCTGACTCGCAACTAGCTTTTTATTATAGGAAGAAAGTGGATAAGAATAAGCGGATAAGAAGCGAAATGTTTGTATAAGAATCCGCTTTCTTCCTAGCAAAATTGAGTTGCAAGTCAGCGCTCGTTGTTGTGCTTCTCTTCTTGTGTGTTTGGTGTCTTCGCGCTGTACCACCCACTATACAATTGTACCAACTCGCCCAACTGTCCATCCTACTTCTCCGTCAGCCCTTTGCTTTGCGTATGATATGCAGTATTCGACAGTGGCTGGTACAGCTTAGACGCACAATCTCTCGAAGTTGGGCCAGAAATGAGGTACCCCGGTCAGTGACCAAAACTACCGTTGCGTCATGCCGCCCTACAATACACTCGATGAAATATTTGGTTGCCTCTGCAGCTGTTGCCGACGGAATTGTGATAGCGCGTGAGGCATTCTGTCAATATGATTATGTATTTGTTGCTGTACTGCGACGTCGGAAATGGGCCCAGAGCTTATATTCCTATTGCATGAAAAGGAGCACTCACCGGTTCTATTGGCTTAAGGCTCGTCGGACGCATGTGTGGCGTCTTCCGCCGTTGGCCCTTGTGACAATTTCTTGTGCGTTGAACACATATTTAGCAAGTTTCGGCCAGTAATACTTTTCCCCAGTCCGTGAAAGTTTTCGGCTGCAACCAAGGTGACCAGATCATCATGACCAGCTTACGTGACTTTCCTTCGCGGATCTTCTGGCAATAGAGGTCACGATGTCTGGCTGCTGTTGAAGTTCTTTTTGTACAGGACGTCGTTCCCAATTCTAAATGTGGGTAGGACACTGAGGAAAATATGATGTACCGCATCTTCGTCTCCCTCGAGGTGCGCCATTAGGTGACCAAGCTGGGGACCATACCTTTGTCGAACCGCCATAACTGCTGTGTTTATTACCGTATTAGAGCTGTCCGCGTCGTCATCGTCTCCTGGCGCCGTCTCCGGGGAGGCTCGAGAAAAGCCGCCAGCGTCATGAATTTTGCGGCCGGATTTATACACGATAGCGACGTCGTACTTCCGCAGTCGTACGGCCGCTGTTTTCTCAGGATCTGGCTTCTCGCCTGCGTATATGACGACGTGCCCAAGAAAATAACTCGCTGTACGAGAACGGGCATTTTGAAGGTTTGAGTGTTAGGCCGGCCTTTTGGTATAGTTGAAGAGCCTCTTCATGACGCACAAGATGGTCGGCAAAGGTGCTTGCAGAGATAATATCTAAATACGCAAAACAGGTCTGCCACTTCAGTCCGTAAAACATAGTGTCCATGACTCGTTGAAATGTCGCAGTGGCAGAACATAAGCCAAACGGCACTACCTTAAATTCATAGAGATCATAAACGTGGTTTCCTCCCAGTCTCGCTTATCCATTTCAATCTGCCAGTATACACTCTTCGAATAGATTGACGAAAAAAAAAGCGGGGTGATGGAGCCAATTGAGGGTGTCGTCAATTCGGGCAGCGGGTATACATCCTTCTTTGTCACTTCATTGAGTTTCCGGTAATCTACGCATGACTGACGCTACCAGTCTTCTTTTTACCAGCACCACAGGTGCAGCCCACGGGCTGTTGGAAGACTGGATGACGTCGTCGTTTATCATGTCAAGCAGTTGCTCTATCTTTCTTTCAAGGAAACCCGGTATGGCGGTTGGCGAAGGGAGTGCGTTGCGTCATCGACAGTCAGTCATTGTAATTGCGACGGGCGTCAGGCGAACACTGTATGTCGTGACGAAACAATCGTTGTAGCGATGTAAAAGTTCGCGAAAATCGAAATCTTGGGATAAATCAAGTTTTTAGCTAGGTTCAGCTGCAAAACCTGTTGTGGTCCAGTTATATGTGCTACGCATCAGCTTCATGAACGTCGCCAATGTTTGCCATATAGGCTATAACAGCCCCTTTCGTCAGGGGTTGCGGCTCGTTCTTGAAGTTGGGCACGATGAAGTAGGCCCGCCCTTCGCCTATCCCTCTCGCAATGACAATTTCCTTTCAAGTAGCAATTCAACACTTCCTTCGATTGCACCTTCGCCCAAAACAGATGTCTCGGCTCCAACAGGAAGAAAGATTGTCGAGAGGCGGCAAATTTACATGTCTGGACTTATTCGAAGCACACCTCGATATACTATATGAGGCCTTGGCGATACAGAACATGCCCAGTGCGTCAATTTGTTGTGCGCCAGTTACTCACTGCACCATACTCGCGAAAAAATTACATTCCCAAATATCATCGTTAGATCAATGCTGTAAGATTTCAAATTTCACGGGACACCTCTCACCATGAATTTCGATGCGGGCGATGCATTTTCCTTTGAGATATACAAGATGGTCTCTCGCAGTTTTGTACTGAAGGGCCACCCCATGGGGGAGGCATTTTTCACAGTTGCCAGCAAATTCCTCCAATATATACCGACTAATCAGCACCGGTGTCAACTAGCGCGGCTACCTCATGATCTTCGATAACTATTTTAACGTTACTTGAAACTGAGAAGTCGTTTGTGTCTTCAAAGGTACAATTGTTCGCTGCGCTGCGTTTAAACGTATATGGAGGCTCTTTGTTTCTGCAGACTTCGGCAACGCCACCTTCAGGAGTAGCTGTACTCAGTCTTCCCGAGGAAGGAGGGGACAGGCTGTGACGGCGAGACCCGCGGGTGGAAACTTGGCGACATGGTGACGGCGAGCACGATGACTGTCAAGCTTCCATTTGCGATGGAAGACTTCGAAGGTACTCTTGGAACTCCGCGGCTGTTCAATGCAATGGGTACGCGGATAACGTCGGTTTAATTCTCAAAGATCGAGTTCTTAATAGCGGCAGCGACGGTACATATGATCTGGCTCACCACAGTGGAAACACAACGGCCGCCTGTCAGCGGTCCGACAGATGTCGGACTTCCTTCCCCCTGGCGGCTCCGGGGTGCTTCATACTGTGGCGAAACTTCGCTGCCATGAGGGCCGCGGTACTCTGCAAGTACGTACTGGCCAGTGGCCGGAGGCGGCTGACGGGCACTAGCGGCATAGCTCACCATCGGCTGTGGTTTAGAGCAACAGCTGGCTCTACTTCCGAATAGGTTGCATGTTGCCATTCTTCCCGAACTGCTGTAGCAATTTTTGCTGAGACCGTAGCTCAGAAGCTAGAAAAAACCACGTCAGCCCTTCTCCCACGACTTGGCGGATGATTTCCCGGGCATTGCCGAGACCAAAACTTCATAGGCCAGACGAGTTAAGACTCGATACGCCCGAGAAGTTGCCCAATCGCAGATTGAATTACTGTTCCTTGCGGCCAAAGTGCGTTCTATGGTAGTCGCTTTTGGTGAGGAAATAGACTACCGTAGTGAGCGTATTTTGTAGAAGGCCACGAAAATTCTAATTTTGTTCGAATCGGATCAAGGTGCGTTATTTTTTATCCTGTGTAGCCATAGGGTCAGCGCGAGTGCTTAAGCGCAGAATGTCTTCGGCGAAACTTCTCACGCTCCCCGTTGGGCCTTGATGACGAGTTTGTAGCAGCTCTTCACCATACTGTAGTCAGTACTGGTTCGCGAACGTGTACACCAGTTCGCTTTTGCACGTCTCCCAAGATATCAGTGAAGTCTCGTGGTTCTCGTGGTTCTCGAATCGTTATCTGACTGGTGCTTCCAGGGAGAAGTAGATGTTCTGCAGGAATTAATCAGGTGTCCGCCCATTGTGCTAGCAACCCGTTCATAATGCTTGACCCAATCTTCACTCTCAGCCAAGCCGCCGTCACAGATCGGGGCGACCGTCCTTGGTGTCACAGGCAGGTAAACTCTCCGTGTCGCAGTTGCTTTGTGATGCTGTTGCGACTGGTAGGCGAAGGTGACGTTAGCACGAGACATTTTCCCCTTGGTGAGGAGTCCAAGCTCTTGTTCTTCTCCTTGCTAACGTCGACTAGCGCAAATCTCAGGTGCTCCTGCGGACGTCAAGAATATATGGAGGCTAGGACAGAATACTGGGTTCGAATTGCGTTTTGGGGTGCACTGCATGAGAATCGCTACCTACACCTCCACCAATGTCACATCGTGGCTCACAAGGACGCAACGGTAGCAGAGACCTCGGTTCAAGAAGGCAACATTACAGGGCAGACGCAAAAGAAGCGGAACCAGTACGCGTGCAAACAGTGGCATCGTCTTTGCCGAAGCGTTCGCGTTTCTTTGGGAGCTACAATATCTACCAAAATCCACCCTAATTGTACACAAGTGATGCCTAATATATTGTACTCCAAAATAGTTCACCTTTATGCACTGAAATATACCATTAGTAAGACTCCCTTTTTCGTTGGCAACTTGCTTATCACTGATCATCGGGCTGATGACTTCGTAGCCCTGCTTGACCATTACGATATTTTTATACCATTGTCTTAAGTAATAACGCTAGGTTCCGTTCCGCATAAAAATATTAAGTATTGTCTTCGTAATTAAGGCTGCAATCCTGGCAAGCTGGTATTGATTCATAGTGAAAACAGCGCGGGAAAGCGAGAAGAACGAAGAAAGACACAGCATAAGTGCTTGTGTTGTGTCTTTCTTCGTTCATCTCGTTTTCTCGCTCTGTTTTCAGTGTGCATTTGCTTTTGTAATAGCACAATGTTGCGGGCGACCAGGAAGGTACCCTTCGTACTACATATTTTTGTAGATGTCTAGATTTGGGAAACTAGTGCGAATGCCTTCTGGGCTAGGGCATCTAGAATTCTGCATGCACAATGTACTTATATTCTTGTCTCTTGCTTTGGATATGCGTCACGCGGCAGCATCTAATTTTTTTCTTTTCCTCTTAATTAGGCATGAAACTATACTTACGCGAGTAGCATCCGCCCGTGAAGTTTCCGCCAGTTTTGTCTCCCCAAGCATTCAGGACATCCCTGGCGCTGCCAAAACGTTTGAGGAATTCCCAAGCAGCGCCTTTATAGGGTGAACAGTTCTTGGCTGCGGCATCGTAGTTTGCGTCGTATACAGCAAGGCCAGTCAAGAGGTCCGTGTTGCTATCCCACGTATTGCAAATCTGCGACAACAGTCACAGTGGGTAGTTTTTAAGCTTTCACCACGATACTGGAAGAAAACAGGCTTATTGTTGTTAGGGGTGTATGCACCCTAGTGTCTAGTGTCTCAGTACATAGCGTTTTTACCCTGGTATGCAATGATCTTTACAGCTCTTATGTCAAAAATATTGTAATGGTTGCGTTGAATTCTCTAAGGATGGATGGATGGGATATAGGAGCACCCCCTATGAAACGGGGCGGTAGCAGTTGCTAACATGCTCTTTTGTTCCCGCTATATTTTAATTATTGTTTTAGATTGGTTAACTATACCATTTGCTATTTATTAAATGTTTGTTTCTACATTACTAACATTACGTCACTATTCTGCTTTTAAGCCCCCAATCTTTCAATCGTTTTTGCTAGCTTCAACCGTAGGTTCATTCACCCGGCCTGGTATCTCTGAACCCCAGAGCTTCAGGAAGAGTGACTGCGCCTGCATCGACTTCCGGATAGATACCATTACATTCGAGTATAATATGGTTATTTGCTTCTGTGGATTTACCACTTACTGCATATGTGTCATCTTTATGGTTAAATTTCTTTTTGTAGCTGCGTGTTCTAAGGCATCCTGACAGTTTCAAACAGTAGGGTACTGCCTGTTGAGTTATCACAGAAAGCTTTCCTTCCTCATCTGCTTTTTCCACTTTCGGTGTAGTTTCACACTGTTTCTTTTCTATAGACTTTATCCAATTTGTACCTTGTGTATTTCACAACTGTTGCTTAACGCTCTTTATTTCTCTGTCCTTGTGAAAAGCATACTTACTGGTTAGTCTCCCAGTTCATTTCTTCATTGTGAGTCAACGCTTTTTAGGTATAGGTATTTAAATATTTTAGCTGGCCATCTGTTACTGTCCCATTTCCTCAGGCGCTTCTCATATAATATTTTACTCTGAGCTTCCCGCCCTGTGAATTATGCCCAGCCTTTACTGCCTAATTTGTGGTTTTGCCATGGGCACCTAGTGCTAATCGTCCGACGGCACTCTGATTTATTTCAAATGTCGGCTGTATCCTTGCTTTTAGGCACAAAACCGCATTTCCAAAAGTAAGCCCGAGCACCATAATTAATTTCAAAATACCCCTCAGCATCTGATATCTGTTGTATCCCCACAATGCCTATGCTTCATTACCCCAGTATGTATTAGCCCTTTTGCCCGAAGTGATTGCTCATGCTTTTCAATGCATGCCAATCCCTCTTATACCCATACCCCGAGATATTTTATTCCGTCACTCTGGATATTTCATGGCCTTGTATTTCAAGACCCTGACCAGTTGAGCCGTTGAAAATCATCAGACCCGACTTACCTGCGCTAAAGCTTCGTCTACTCAACGCTTAATTAGAGTTTGCATGACTCTCTGCTAGCAGCACAATATCATCTGCATACAGTAAACCGCGGAGGCGCTGCTCTACTGCCTTTGCGCCTAATCTATATTATAGATTTAAACCCAGGTTACTTGCTTGTGTTCTCCGTTCCATATTTATCATATAAAGCATAACAGCGGTGGTGATAGAAGACAACCTTGTCTTAATAGTTTCCATTCCTTGACAGCTTCCGTAATTCTTATTCCTTCCCATGTACTTTCTACTTTGTTATCCCGATATATTTCTTGTAGGAAATCTGTTATCTCATGACCGATCTCTTCTTTTAATATGTTCCACAGGAGTTCTCTGTTTACGTTCTCGTACGTCCCGTTTATGTCCAGGAAGGCCAAATACAAAGGTCTATTTTCCACTCCAGATATTTCTATGGCGTTCGGTAAGCACGCACAGGCTATCATATAATCCTCTATAATTTCTAAAACCGTTCTGAATTTATCCGAGTATCTTCTTACTTTCTACACATGCTTGCATCTTTAATTTCATCGCCTGCCTGGCCAACCTGTATAAACAGATGGTATGGTAATCGATGTGTACGATTTTATCTACATCCTATCTCGTTTTCCTTTATAAATAAAATTCATTTTACTCTGCCGTCAGCTGTCCGAAATTTGCCTATTCGTTATGACTATTTTCAAAGCTTTTAACAACGTTCTCTTACTTCTTGGACCAGGCTCATTCGTAGGCTTGATCGGAATTCCATCTATTCCTGTAGGTGAGCTTTTAGGAATATTTTTTTCTGCCATTTTTCTAGTTTAGATTGGTCAGTTCTAAGCTGCTTTGTATTCCTTTCTTGTGTTGCTTCCTGCATTGCAGAGATTGCCCTATCGTCGCTCTTAAACGGCTATAACTGATATAATGTAGTTCGCCGCGTTGTCTTAATTTAAACAATTTCCCTCTTTATCTTTAATCTGGCCCTGCTTTTGATTCTTTTTACCTAGCCAGCCTATATGGTTCCAGAAGTATCGGTCCGCCTCTAGTGTCATCGTGTATGTATGCCGTCCAGCGATCGATGGACTGCTTTATTTTACTTTGGACGAGGGCCTGTACATCAAATTCCTTTTGTCGATATGATTCTCATTTTTGGTCTATTTCCTCCTCAGATACATGTGCTTCCTTTGCCTGTCGGTGTTTCCTCGAAGGAGCCCGTCATTGTTAGTGGTTTAGTGACACCAGCGCCACTTAGCGTAGGACGGTTGCGCGAAAGTTGTTTTCTCCTCCAACTCCTGACGTGTTCGGAGGGAAGGGGGGAACCGAAAAATAACAAAGACGCTAAGGAAAAAAAATTATGCTTTATAAGATTAATTTCATGAAACCAACAATTGTACAAAAAGCTGCCACAAAATAGAAGGTAAGTACCCACATGAATTGAAAATTGTGAATGAGTTATCCTGTTTTGTTACAGCAACAAGGCTGGCTGCGAAGCCGTCCAACGCTGGAATATGGCACGAAATCGTCTGTCGCGATGCCTGCCGTTCATAAGGTATATGCTTTTTGTGTGGACTCACGTTAAATGCTGATTAGCTATGTTGGTTACGGGAAACAAGGATTCGTCAAATTCATTCCCTCATGACTGCTGGGCATTTGCGGCCGCGACAGGCACATGGTCTTACTTCCGAATAAGGAGTCTAACGGAAAAGCGCGACGACCTATCGCCGACGCGTATGAACGTTTCGCGCCCCAATGGGGCTAGGGAAAATCTTCTGTAACAGACCCGCTTACTATGTACGAGCAGTCTATCTACGAACATAAATACACCAGTGGTTTGAGGAAAAGAAAGACAGAATTATTGATTTACTAAAGACAGCAGGCCCTGCAAGGAACCTAGCAAGAGATGGGAAAGAATACTATGTAGTGAGATATGAATTCATCAAAAGTATCTTACTAAGCCTATGTATCATACTAAACATAAACATTACAAAAAGGCATGATCAACATTAACGAGAAAATATACATCATATGAAACACGAATATGGTTAAAACGCAACCAATTTATCATAGATTCAATGGACATTATCACATCAGATAATGTCCATTGACTAGAGAAATCATTCAGTTAAATCGCAAGCTAAAAATTCTACGAAAAAAAAAATAAAGCAGCAGAACGATTCGAAGAAAACGTACTTCAATACAACAGTGGCTAACTTCATCAAAAGGCCACCGCAAAAGTTCGGGTGATATTTTCAGCGAGAAACACAGCAATCGAACCGGCAATAAATGGGTATGATGAGGTGACTGATAAAAATGATATTGCAAACATGTATAATAATTTATTCCAGTCAATATTTAGTAGAGATACAAATGACATGGAGAGGAAAAATAGTAGAATTTACACGTTGCCATACTTGATGTACGACATTCGCAGCAATAGCAAGGGCATTTGTCAGTAGCTGCTGTCCCTAGACCCGAAGAAAGCTTGAGGCCCTGATGAAATTCCGACAGAAGTCCTTAAATGATATGCCTTGTGGTTGTCCTATTAGTTGTAAATTTTGTTTGAAAAGTCATTGCGGGATCATTCTTTACAAATGACTGGCGCAGCGCAATAGTAGTTCCGGTTTTTAAAGGCGAGAATCGACATCTTATAAAGAACTACAAACCGGTTGCACTAACTTCCGTATGTTGCAAGGTTTCTGAACATAATAGCTAAATACATAATTTGTTTGGAAATGAACGACCTTTTGGGCCTATTCCACCATGGGTTTCGGACCGGCCTTTCGGCGGTGACGCAGTTGATTCAAACAGTGAACGATTTTTGTGAGGTTATTGACGAACGTCAGCACGGAGATGTGGTCTGTGTGAACTTCGCGAAGGCTTTCTGTAAAGTTCAACATCATAAACTTTTTTAAACTGCGCAGATTAGGAATCAGTGAAAATATAGTACTATGGATTCAGGAGTGTCTAGGTAACCGTTGCCAAGCTGCCAAAATAGAAAGCACACTATCAGATAAGCGTGAAGTTCCGTCAGGGGTGCCAGAGGGTTCCTTTGATTTTCCGCTTTTCTTATTGTTATATATAAATAATATTCCTGCTATCATTAATAGCCTGTCAAAATAAAACTTTTTGCTATGACTTTAATTTACTCCCCTGTGGCTTCCCCAGAAGATCAAATCAATATTGCAGCGAAACTTTCAAAACTGTATTTGTTGTTTTTTAACAGCCGCCGGCATGCGGCCTCATCACTCTGATTGTGGATCGCGTATCAGTTCTGTATTCTTTGTTTGTTAATGCTCGATGTCGTGAGACGCACCTTTATCAGTTTCGTTGTAGCCAAAAATGCACCGAGATCTGTCTCGAAGATTCCGGCTACTCCTGTGTCTTTCTACAATGTTCCAGCTTGTGCTAGTATCAGTTTGCGACATTATCTAGATTGTTCTGAGCAGCCTTTAAATTAAGCGTTGACGAGTTTGACGGGCATTCTTCGTTCGACGATCAACGAGCACGTTTGTTGCTATCGCCGCCGCCGAGTTGCTTAGTCCTTTTCGGGCGCAAGTCAGCCCAATAAAGAGTTTCTTCACTGCAATCACCGATTCTTCATTTGTGTCATCGACCTTGTCACCACCACGTATCATCTGGTGGAGGTGCCTTCAAGCGAAGACCTCAGCCTTGTTCCTGTTGCCCTGGAAGATCAGCCTACAAGTCACCGAACCGGCTGCTGACTCCAAGGCCTACAACCCGACACGGTCTGCTGCTGCCTGACCCAGTTCGACACCGCAAAGCATCAACTTTGGAAGTGGCCCAGTCAGCAACACCAGTCGTCTTCGTGCAGCCCAGTGAGCCCCCCATCTTCCAAGGACTGCCCAGTGAAGATGCGGAAGACTGGATGTACCTTTTCGACCGTGTGGCAGAATTCAAAGGCTGGAACGACTCCGCGAAACTCAGGCAAGTCTACGTTTTTCTTCAAGGACATGCCAAAGTTTGGTTCAAAAATTATAAGGCAACTATGAAGGATTGGAAGATTTTCAAGAAACCGTTTTTGACTGCCTTTTCAGGCGTCGTCCGAAAGGAAAGAGCCCATGCCCTTCTTCTGTCAATACTTCAACTCTAACAAGCCCGTCCTTGTCTACGAAGAGGAGATGAAGCGGCTCTTTTGCCGCGCGAACCCTAATATGATCAAAAGTAAGAGTCAAATATTTAATGCGAGGCGTTAAAGTCGCTTTTTGCAGGTATTGTGCGAAATCCGCCAAGAACTGTGACGGAATTTGAAACAGAAGCATCAACCATCGATAAGACGTTGGACTTCACTTCAACCGGACCACTCAAGCCACTACCCCAGCGCATCTACATCCGGAGAGAACCTTTCGGACCTTATCCGGGAGATCGTGCGAGAGGAGCTCCGCCGATTGCTGCCGTCATCACAACAACCGCAAGTGGCGTCGCTCGCGGTGGTCGTCCGTCGAGAAGGAATTGAACGGCGGCGCAACACGGAAACGGACACAGACAAGAAGGGGACACCACATGCGCACACTACCAACTATTTATTAAACGGAAAGGTGGCATATTTATACGTCCATCTCAAGCATCACACTCATCGCCACAGTCCGCTCCAAACCCAACACGTGAACTCCGAGCAGCACCAACAGGAAATCAGACAAGATATTTCTAACCTCAGTAGATAAACTATCAAAAACGAAAAAAAAAACGGAGGGAAAAAAAAAAGACATTTTTTCCCCCTTTTTTTTTCTCCTTTTTTTTAAAAAAAGGAAGACAGGCCATATCTCATAGCAAATGCAGTCTGGACCGAAAACAGCAGAGTAAGACATTAGAAGCGAACAGCCCGAACCCTAACAAATAAAAAATAAAACGATAAAACAATCGTAGCAAAAGCAGAGTCAAAACAGTTAAGCAAAAGCAGTCAGAACCCTAAGCCAACAACAAAAGATGATCGTAGCAAAAGCAGAGTCAAAACAAATGAAGCAACAGCAGTAAAAGAAACTAGGCCAACAACAACAAAAGACGATCATAGCAAAAGCCGAGTCAAACAAAGGAAGCAAAAGCAGTCAAGCAGTTTTTTTTTCCCTCCGTTTTTTTTTTCGTTTTTGATAGTTTATCTACTGAGGTTAGAAATATCTTGTCTGATTTCCTGTTGGTGCTGCTCGGAGTTCACGTGTTGGGTTTGGAGCGGACTGTGGCGATGAGTGTGATGCTTGAGATGGACGTATAAATATGCCACCTTTCCGTTTAATAAATAGTTGGTAGTGTGCGCATGTGGTGTCCCCTTCTTGTCTGTGTCCGTTTCCGTGTTGCGCCGCCGTTCAATTCCATCATGCACCAGCTCGCCCCCCAGGCAGTTATTCTGGAGTCCGGCGAGAAGTCCCGCAGGCACTGGACATTCCTCAAGTGACGACTCCGACGGCTCCAATGCATGGATAAGCAGCGACGACCTGTGCTGCTGCATTACGTCATTCTGCACGCCGACGCGACCTCCCAAGCCCTCGTCGCTACCATCCTGCCCCCAAAAGCGGCCCCTTGGCAGCCGCCCGCCAAGGCTACCAACGAACTCCAAGCCCCAGAAAATGCGACGCTCGGAGGACAACGAACAACCGACCGTTCTGCTTCCATTGTGGTGAGGCAGGACACATCCTCCGTCACCGCCCGTACAGGCTGATCGGCCTCCGTGGTTTCGCTGTCTACGCCCCACGACTCCGTCCTGGCGAGCCACCACAGGAAATCAACACTTCCTGCGCAGCGGAGAGCACTCATCCCCAAGGCGTCTGTCACGCTCCCCATCGCCGTGTCCTAGGTCTCCTAGCCCCCGTAGCGGAAACTTAAGTCAGCAACCTTTGGAGGTGAGGTTGCTCAACGGCGAAAAGATCAAGATCCTCCGGCGCCGACGACCACTAACGACGACGCAGCCATTTCATTGCCGATCCACTCGACGACATCGACGAGAACGCGACCAGAGTGCAAGCCGACACCACCGCCCAGCGAAATAACAACGGTATGCCAAGGCCATATCTGAAGAAACGACGCAGCCGAGATGGGGCACCAAGGCCTACGCGCAATGCGAGGACACGAATAAGTGACCCTGAAGGGGATGTGGACAGTCACAGAGTCATTGCCCTAGTAGACACCGGAGCCGACTGTTCAGTCATCATCAGTGGAGCGTTAGCCTCTCAGCTCAGGAAAGTTACGACCGCTTGGGATGGCCCGCTGATTCGCACCGCAGGTGGCACATGATTACTCCATCGGGACGATGGACTGCAAGAGTAACCGTAATTGGGCGTACTTGCCCCATGAACTTTGTGGTGTTGCAGCAGTTTTCCCGAGACGTGATTTTAGGCAACGACGTGCTAAATGAACATAGGGCTTTAATCGACCTCAGATCCAAGCTCATTCAGCTCTCTGCAGACAAAGCCATGCCTGCTACGACGACTTCGATGCAACACGTCGCTCTGAACGTCCTCGACAGAGAATTGACCGTGCCGCCCGATCAAGCGTCACAGTCAGCGTTGGTAGCGTAGACATCGAAACCGCTGAAGGCATCGTCGAGGGAAATATCCAATTGCTCTTTGAACGAGGTGTTGGCATCGCAAGAAGCATCGCGAAATTCCGGAGAGGACATGCTGAGGGGCTGGTAACCAATGCCACCGAAGAATACCAGCATCTCAACAAGGGCATGACGAAGGCCTTTTTCGACAAATGAGCGGACCTCAAAGACGTATTCGCTCTCCACGACCAACCACTGGAGGACGCGCCGGACTAATTACGTCACCCCACATATGACATCAACCCGGCATTGACCCACCGCAGGAAAGACCAGATTCGCAGTCTTGTTCGAGGCTAAAGGGAGTGCGTCTCGTCATCTTCAAAGGTACGACAAACACCACTGGCCAAGCACCGCATTATAATGGACGAACACGCCCGACCTCTGAGCCAAAGCCCCTATCGTGTACGGCCGCGAGAACACCAGGCCATACACAATCAAGTTCAGGAAATGCTGCGTGATGACGTACTGCAGCTATCGAACAGTCCCTGGGCGGCACCAGTCGTTTTGGTAAAGAAGAAAGATGGCAGACTTCGCTTCTGCGTACAGTGCCGCCGCTTGAATAGCAGAACTGAGAAGGATGTCTACCCGCTACCCGCATCGATGACACTTTCGACCGGCTCTGCAATGCAAGGTATTTCTCATCGATAGACCTGAAGAGCGGATATTGGCAAATTGAGGTCGGCGAAAGAGATCGCGAGAAGAACGCTTTCATCACACAGACGGCCTTTTTGAGTTCAAGGCGATGCTAGTTGGCCTCCGCGCCACACCAGCCACGTTTCAACAAGTGAGCCCTCAGCAACAAGTGAGCCCACACGATGAGCCCATAGCAGGCCACCTCGGGTTTGCACGCACGTTGCGTCAACTCCACGAGAAGTACTACTGGCCGCGACTGCCTGCCGAAGTTGCGCACTACGTGAATACATGTCGTGAGTACCAACGACGCAAGACGCCACCAATCAGACCAGCAGGACTACCAAACCCGATTCCGCCCCCAGACCTACCCTTTCAACAAATTGGGATGGATCTCCTCGGCCCCTTTCCAGTTTCGTCTATGGGTAACAAGTACATCATATTTGACAATGACTACATTACTCGTTACGCCGAAGCAAAAGCACTGCCCAATGGTACCGCGGCAGAAGTTGACAAATTTTTTGTCGAGCAACATCTCTTGCGACAGGGCGCCCCAGAGGAGCTCCTCACGGACAGGGGAACGGCTCCTCACGGGCAGGGGACAGGGAATACAGTCATACCAGCCATCGACGAACAACTTCATACCAGCCCCAGACCAATGGTCTTACAGAGAGCCTAAACAAAACGATCTCGGACACGATCTCCACGTACGTCGATGCTGAACACAAGACCTGGGACGCCATCTTGCCGTACGGGATCTTCGTGTATAACCCGGCAGTCCAGGAGACGCCCAGAGCTTCTCCGTTCAAGCTTGTGTACTGCAGGGATAGATAGATGGATTTATTGAAAGGAAAAGCAGAGAGGTTGGCCGGAATAATTCAAATCTGGCCTGCTACTCTGTACTGGGGAAAGGGAAGGAAAGAACAAAGACGATCATGATGTGTGACGATGTGGAAGAAGGCATATGAAATATATATACAGGCACAGTAGCTTGCCTTACAAGCGCGAATCAAGCCCGCTGGTGCACAAAAAACGGCAAAGAGCACGCACTGCCTGGACACCCTTCCCCTTGTCCTGCCAAGCGCCCAGCAGCAGTTCCTCCGACAAAGGCCTCTTGTCCAAATGCTTCAAGAAAGAGGCTAGCACACTTATTTCGCCCGCATACACTGGGCACACCAATATTATATGGTCCACAGTCTCTAGGATGCCACATGTTGAACATCCCGGCGAGTCCAGCTGTCCAATAAATGCAAGTACTTGCGCGTGAAAGTACGGCAGGGAGCCCACGACAAAGCTCGACGCAATGCTGCCGCATGTAACTAACGAGGACAACCATGACGTCGCCGCCTACCTGCAGCGTATAGAGGAAGCCCGGCGATTCGCACGTTCTGCGTATCAAATACTAACAGCGCACCGATAGCCGACGATACAACTTACGACAACACCACGTAGAGTACAATACAGGAGACCAAGTGTGGGTTTGGACACCAATTCGCAGTCGCGGACTAAGTGAAAAGTTCCAGCGTCGATACTTTGGGATGTACAAAATTATTCGCCGCGTCGGCCCACTCGACTATGAAGTCATTCCTGACGGAACGTCAGCATCACAACGGCGACGCGCACGCCCAGAAATTGTACATGTTTTACGACTGAAGCCATATTACGCGCATTAAAAAGTCTGTGGTGTTTAAACTTTTCGGTGTTAATGTTTAAGTTGATTTGTTTAGAAACATCGTGGCGATGTTTTTTTAAGGGGGGCGTAATGCGGTGAAACCTTCAAAACTGTATTTTTGATTTTTAACAGCCGCCGCCATGCTGCCTTCTCAGGTGGTTAGTTCGAAATCCACAGCCGGACACCCACCGGTAAAAATGGGTACAAGCGTCCCCCGGCCTGGCGCTCGGTTTTTCCAGGGGTGTGCGTTTAGGAGAAGCTCCGTAAACCCCGCTGCGCGCCCCTCCTCCGCAGTGGGCCCAAGCCCAGTTCGAACCTCGCAGCCTGCAAAGGTTGTTCTGTTTGTCTTGCAAAGGTACTTCCTTTGAGCCTCACCTGAAGTGCTCCCTTAAAGCCTTAGAGTCTCGTGGTAGTGCAAGATGCACCTAGTTTTGTCTCGAATATTCCTGCCACTCGTCTTTCTACAATGTTCCAGCTTGTGCTAGTAGCAGTTTGCGACGTTATCTAGATTGTTCTGTCAGTTAAGTTCAGTTCAGTCATTCAGTCGTGTCTGACTCTTCGTGAACATATGGACCATATCACGCCATGCTTTCCTGTCTCTCACTATCTTCCTAACATCACATAACTTCATCTGCGGCATCTCGAGGATGCCATGTAACCATTGCGTTCCCTGCCTACCCCTTCTCCGGTGACCCTCAACCTTTCCCAACATCAAATCTTTCTTCAGATTGTTCTGAGCAGCCTTTACATTGAGCGTTGACGAGTGCGACGAGCAGTCTTCGTTCGACGATCGAAAAGCACGTTTGTTGCCATCGCCGCCGCCGAGTTGCTTAGTTCTTTTGCTGGCGCAAGTCAGCCCAATAAAGAGTTATTTCAGTGCAATCACCGATTCTTCATTTGTGTCATCGACCTTGTCACCACCACCTGACAATATAAATAGGTGTCTTCAGCAGTTAAACTTGTGGGGCCTGAAATGGGGCATGGAAATAAATTACGAAAATTTTCTTACATAAATGTAACAAGTAAACAGAATGTTTGGTCGTTTCAATGTCATATCGGTGAGAATTCGTTAGATGCAGTAAGATATTTTAGATACTTGGGAGTGACACTAATACATAAGCTGTGTTGTCGCAGACATATTGAAAATATTAATTTAAAAGCCTATCAGAAGCTTTGTTTCCTGCGGAGGAAGCTGTCGAATGCGACTGCGGAAATTAAATTGATTACGTAGAACACCTTCGTGCGGCCAATCATAGAGTACGCAAGTGCAGTGTGAAGTCCACATCAACAGGATTTAAAACGAAAACTTGAAATATTACAAAGGATTTCGGCGCCTTTTATATGTTCTAAATACCGCCGCACTGACCCAGTCACAGAAAGGTTAAACAGTGTTAGTTAGGGTCAACAGAAATATGAAGAACAAAGCAGAAATTGTTGAAACGTTTTTTCTGATGATGAATAATAAATAAACAACACTATGTTAGATGTCATCTGAAGCGTTGCCCACGAAAAAAATCACAGTAAAGTATTGCAACCTATTATTACACTTAATGATGTATATCGCTACTGCTTTTTTCAGGATGCTGTAGAAATCTGGAACCAACTTCCAAGCGAAGTTGTGGATCAAACAGAAGTAGAAAAATTTGAGATAGGTGTTAGCAAGCACGTTCTTGGAGCATTACAGTGCAAATGTTTAATTCTGTTCTATAGAGTAGAAGAGAATTGTACTTGTATGTGTTTCGCTCTCTGTAATGAACCTCATATCGAGGGTTAAACTTATGAATAAATAAAAACACCAGGTTGTTCCATTATTCAATAGTATGAGGGAAAAAATAATTCTTATATGCATTGATTTTTGCTTTATGCGGAGTTAAAGATTGTGCATGATGATGTCTTGTTGGACGTGTTGTGAGGGACGTATAGTAAGGTTCTGGGCTCACCGCAAGTTTGTTTTTTAGCGCAAATAGAAATTTTAGCATGAAAGTTTCTTCGTATTTGCAGTTGTGGGATGAAAGATTTATTCGTTAAAATTGAGGGAGTATCAGATGAGCCGTACTTTGAAAGCTTGAAGCGTACGGCTTTCCGCTGGACAGTCTCCAATGGCACAATAATATTCTCGGAGTAAGGGTCCCACACTGTGCAAGCTCACTCTAGTTTAGGTCAGATGAGATTGTAGTATCTCCCTCTTCTAGTAACTATACTCCGCCTGTCTGAAACAGCAAACCAGAAAGTTGTGAAATTTTTATGACCTTTTCAAGTGTTTGGCCCCTCATGTTTTGATGCCCAACAGTGGCATGTAGCTCTTAGTGAACGTCACCAGAACACCTGCTTCCCAAAAAACGCCTCCGCATCAATTGTATCTGTGCGCTGATGCGAGGCATGGTTTCTCCGATTTGACACATCCTAACGACAAACGTCCCTTGGGGCTTGCGAAACTCGATGAAGTCGTGAGCTCTGCTGTGTAGGGCCACCCAAGATAGACAGGTCACGGCAGAGAGTTCTGAAATAATGTGATTCACTGGAGAAGGTAGCGGCGACCCACTCCAGTATTTCCTGTAAAGAAAACCATATGGCCAGTCACAATAGCATTAATGATATGACACCGGAAGATGAGCCCCCCAGGTTGGAAGGCGTCCCACATGTTACTGGGGATGAACAAAGGGCGATTCCTAGTAGCTCCAGGATGAATGAAGCGGCTGGGCTAAAGCCAAAAGCACGCTCAGTTGTGGATGTGTCGGGAAGCGACCGGGAAGTCCGATGTTGCAAGGAGATATATCACGTAGCAACATGGAATGTAAGATCTATGATGCAAGGCAAACTGGATGTCGTCAAGGAAGAAATGGACAGAATGAACATTGATATCTTGGGTATCAGCGAGCTCAAGTGAACCGGAATGGGAGAATTTAACTCCGGCGACCATTATGTCTTTTACAGTGGGCACGAATTCAAGAGAAGGAATAGGGTCGCTCTCATAGTAAACAGACGAATGGGCAGAGCAGTGCTAGGGTACAACCCCAAAAACGACCGAATGATTTCACTTCGGATCCAAGTCACCCTTTCAACTTAACAGTTATCCAAGTCTATGCTCCAACCACTACTGCTGAAGAAGCTCACGTTGAGAGATTTTATGCGGAACTGCAATGCCTTTTAGACCGCACGCCATCATCAGACGTCGTTTTTCTCATAGGAGACTGGAATGCTAATGTCGGGAGTGAATAAATATCCGGAATTACAGGCAAGTTCGGTCTTGGTGAGCCAAATGAAGCTGGGCAGAGGATAGTAGAGTTATATCAAGAAAACAACCTGACCATAGCAAATACTCATTTTAAACAGCCCAAGAGGCGCCTGTACACATGGACTTCACCGGATGGCCTGTACAGGAATCAGATCGATTATATTCTTTGCCGGCAGAGATGGAGAAGCGCTATACAAGCAGTAAATACAAGGCCTGGGGCCGATTGTGGCACCGATCATCAGCTTCTTGTTGCCAAAATTATGCTTCGATTGAGGAAAACGCAGAAAACTAGAAGGCCTTTCAGATATGATCTGGATCAAATTCCATCAGAATATTATGTGGAAGGGAGGAATCGATTTCAAGAATTAGATCTAGAAGACACAGAGCCTGATGAGATGTGTACTGATCTTCGTGATATAATACAAGAAGTTGCTACCAAGGTAGTTCCAAACCAAAATAAATGCAAGAAAACCACCTGGTTATCTGAAGAGGCTTTGCAAATAGCTGAAGAAAGGAGGATGGCAAAAGTTGTGGGGGAAAGAGAAAGATACAAGGTTCTCCGTGCGGATTTTCAGAAAATAGCAAGGAGAGATAAGAATGCCTTCCTGAACATACAATGCCAAGCAGTTGAGGACAACAGCCAATTAAGGAACACAAGAGCTCTGTATAAGACAATCAAAAATATCAAAGGAAGCTTCTGTGCGAAGCTGGGCGTGATAAAGGACAAACGAGGCAAGGACCTCACTGAAGCCTCAGAGATAAAGAAGAGGTGGCAGGAATACAGAAAAGAACTGTACAAGAAGGACCCGGATGTGCAAAGCCAACACAATACGGTTGTAATTACTGATCTCGAGCCGGGCATCCTGAAGAGTGAAGTTGAATGGGCCTCAGCCAGCCTTGCTAAGAACAAAGCTAGCGGAATTGATGGTATTCCAGCTGAGTTGCTTCAAAACCACAACCACGACCCTGTTAACATTATGCATACATTATGTCAGAAGATTTGAACCCTGCAGTGGCAACAGGATTGGAGGAGATCGGTTTGCATCCCCATTCCAAAGAAAGGCAGTGCCAAAGATTGTTCCAACTACCGCACGATAGCGCTTATTTCGCATGCTAGCAAGGTGATGTTGACAATCCTCCAAGGTAGGCTGCAGCAATATGTGGATCGGGAGCTTCGAGACGTGCAAGCTGGGTTTCGCAAGGACAGGGGAACTAGAGACCAAATTGCCAACCTTCGCTGGATCATGGAAAAAGCAAGAGAGTTCCAGAAACCCATCTTCTTCTGCTTTATTGATTATGCGAAAGCGTTTGACTGCGTAGATCACAGTAGATTGTGGCAATCTCTCCAAGACATGGGAGTTCCAATTCACATCTGTCTCCTCAGGAACCTGTATGAAGGGCAAGATGCCACAGTCAGAACTGGGCGTGGTCTTACTGATTGGTTTCCGATTGAGAAAGGAGTGAGGCAAAGCTGCATACTGTCGCCCTACCTATTTAACCTATATGCAGAGTGCATCATGAGGAAGGCCGGTCTGGACGAGTCTTCAGCTGGAGTAACGATTGCTGGAAAACGTATTAACAACCTTAGGTATGCGGATGATACCACTTTAATGCCAGAAAGTGAAGTGGAACTCAACTGACTTCTGATGCGCGTACAAGAAGAGAGTGAGAAGTTTAGGCTTAAACTGAACATTAAAAAGACAAAGATCATGGCGTCTTGCCCTATCACGTCCTGGAGCATCAAGGGACAAGAAGAGGAAGCTGTGACAGATTCTCTCTTCTTGGGCTCCAAGATTACCCCGGAAGGAGACTGCAGCCACGAAATTTGCAGACGCCTGCTTCTGGGAAAGAGAGCCATGGCTAGCCTTGACCGCCTAGTAAAGAGCAGAGACATTGGTCTGTCAACTAAGATCCGTATAACTCTTGCTATGGTCTTTCCAGTTGTGATGTATGGATGCGAGAGTTGGACTGTGAAGAAGGCTGACGGCTGAAGAATTGACGCGTTTGAATTGTGGTGCTGGCGGAGACTCTCGAGAGTTCCTTGGACTGCCAGAAGATCAAATCAGTCGATATTGCCGACCATAAACCTTGACTGCTCATTGGAGGGTCAAATTCTAAAGTAAAAGCTCAGATACTTTGGTCATCTGTGAGAAGAGAGGAGTCGCTGAAGAAAGCTTTGATGTTGGGAAAGGTTGAGGGTCACCGGAGAAGGGGTAGCCAGCAAACGCGATGGTTAGATGGCATCCTCGAGGTGCTGCAGATGAAGTTATGTGATGTTAGAAGATAGTGAGAGACCGGAAAGCGTGGCGTGACATGGTCTATAGGGTCACGAAGAGTCAGGCACGACTGAATGACTGAACTGACTTAACGACAAACGTTGTGCTGGGAAACTAAGGGTGGAGAAATTTATCAGGTCTTTCTAAATTTTTGCAACGGTAATTTAAATGAATACCAGGACAACTCTCAATTCTGTAACAGTGCGGGAGTCCCCAGATCGTCTCTTTTGCAACCTCTTGCCTTCGCTGCTACAACCTCTGTGCAGACTTTACTCCGTGTGGTGGAACAAAAACGCAAATATTTTAATCAAGATCTTAAGGTGTTTGTAATACCTTTACTTCTCGAAAATAAAGTGACTAAACTAAGGACTGAGATAAACAATTCCAGTGGACAAAGGGCTGGGATTCGCGCGGACGCTCATTAGGCTTTCTCTGCAGAACAATTCCCATAATATACCGGTCCGAGAAAGGTGTTTCACACGCTGAAATTCCTCCTTTCGTACATTGTCACTGCATCCCACCATCTTTGCACGCTCTACTAATGCATAGCTATAACTATTTAAACTGAATTTTCAGTTTTCCCGCATACCTTCATTTCGTGAGTGAAATGTGGTACATTATTATTACTGTCCATTCGAGTGATTTATTACGAATAATTGTTTCGTTTTTCGAAGCAACGGAACTGTAATAGGGACTAAACAAGAAAGATAAGGAGTGCTCTTTTCAACAGACAGTTAATTCTGTTCGGTTTGTTCTTCTCTGTGGCCTGGAGACCACGGATTATTACGTCTGGCTTGAGCAAAATCTAAATCTGTACGCCAAAGATTAATGGCAGCTTTCTACATTCCGCCTAAACAGCCTTTCTACCTACGATAATGCACTTCACTCTATTGAACATTTCACTTCTCATAGCAATGCGAAAACACTCATTTTCGGAGAGTTTAATGCTGCAGGTATCAAATACACCTTTACCTAATCTCAGCAATCAGCATGCACGTGAAACTTGATGATAGATTTTAGAGCTTTCAATTCATTGCAGCAACACGATTTAATTAAAAACAGGTGTGATAATTAAAGTGTTGTTGATATTTTTTATCTAATTTTGAAAGCATATCTAACATGGGCGCTTAAACATGGACAAAGAGGTAATATAAGGACACGATAAGCTCTCTCGTTAAACTTCTTGACTCCAGGAAGCAGAGAACAAAAACAAAGTAGAAAGCAAGAAAAAAACGCTTACGGCCATAACGAATGGTAGAAAGAAACGAATTAAAATATAAAAATAAAAGTAATAAAAACAATATATATTGTAAAGGAGATGAAAAAGAAACAACGCTGCGGCATCGCCATCACCATCGCTGGTCTCCGGCGCCCATCTCTCTCGCGCTGAAGCTGTGCCCTGCGGCTGGTATTCCGATCCTGCTGTGCCCGAATTACTGCAAGCGCTAGACATTCCAATCTACTATTAAATCAACATTTCACTTGGTGGAGGTCAAGCTGAGGTTCCCTGTACCCATCTCGCCCTGGAACTTCGCAGCAGAACGTTAACTACCCCAATGACGGAGCCTACTTCATCGCATCTACCTCCGCCAGTCACCTGCACAGGTGCGCTTCGTCAACGGGACTCCGCTACCTTCAGTGAAAGCAGCGATGACGACGTCGACGATTGGCTGTCCACTTACGAACAGGTCAGCCGTCACAATAACTGGGACGACAACCGTAAGCTCAATAATGTCATCTTTTACTTGAGCGATGTTGCTAATCTGTGGTTTCGAAACCACGAGTTGGACTTTACCCTCTGGGCGAATTTCAAGACCAAATTTTCCGATTTCTTTGGCCGCCCCACCGACCGAAAACTCCGCGCGGAACAACGTCTTCGATCGCGACTACAGCTGCCCGGTGAAACGTTCACCAGTTATATTGAGGACATTGTTGATTTGTGTCGCCGCGTTGACCCGACCATGACCGAGGCCGTTAAGATACGTCATGTGCTCACAGAAATTGATGACGGCGCTTTCAACATGCTCATAGCGAAAAGCCCCACTACGGTCAAGGAAATCTACGACCTCTGTCAAAGCTACGACGAGCTCCGGAAGGGGCGTGTTTTGATTCGCCAGCCTCATGCATCACTCGCTGGACTAGCCGCGGAGAGGGAGTCATCTAGCCTCTCTGAAGACATCAAGGCTTTTGTACGCCAGGAAGTCGCGCGACAACTGTCCCTGCAGCCATATGTTAAAGATTTGTTTCGGAGCTTCGACGTGCAATCCAGCAGCATGTGTCTGAAGTCGTCCCTAATCCTCTTCCTCAATCAGCTCCGGTCGCACCCTCAATGCCGTTCCCCACGTCCACAATTTAACCGTCCGGCGTTGCGCCACTGAGCTACGCTCCAGCATTCGCGCCGGCTCCTCCTCAAGTATTATGTCGCACGTATGCCGAAGTCACTTCAAGTCCACCTCCTGAGCCAGCATATGCATATGCTTCGCCCCCCATACGGTCGGCACCAACAGCTTTTGCTCCCCCCTTGCTTCAGACACGATCTCCATGGCGCACTTCAGACAACAGGCCTATTTGCTACCACTGCGGCATCCCTGGACACACTATACGCTACTGCGGGCGCCGCATAAATATGGCCTTTGCTGCAAGGCCTGCGCCACCTTATCTGGCCCCCCAGTTCCCAGTCCCATCGGGTCCTACAACAGCGCCCCCTGACCCTCCGGACTTCCTCCCTCGTCGTTCGCCATCACCACGTCGCCGCTCCATTTCGCCAATGCGCCGACGACCCGCTACCCAGCCGGAAAACTAACCGCCGCAGTTCGCGAGGCGCGTACTGCGTATTCGACAGAATTTCAAAGTCCTCGTCTTAATCCCGCAAATGTTATTCCTGTCATCGTTGTAGGTGTTCATACTCTTGCGCTCGTCGACACCGGTGCCGCTGTATCAGTTATCAGCCAAAAACTCTGCCGCTCCATCCGAAAGGTGACTACGCCCCTCGAGGGACTATCGCTTCGTACCGCATCCGCTCAAAGTATACAGCCGACAGCTATCTGCACTGCTCGCGTCGTCATTGCTGCAGCCTTGTACATCATCGAATTCGTCGTTCTCTCCAAATGTTCTCATGACGTCATTCGCGGCTGGGATTTCCTGTCCCAGCATCATGCTAGCATTGACTGCGCCAGTCCTCAAGTAGAACTCATTGAATCGAGTGATGCACCGTCTGATGCCCTGCTCCACGAGCCGCGTCCTCGTTTTGCGGCCAAACTCCTCGTAGCTCATGACACAACCATCCCACCCGTTAGCGCTGTTCTGGTTCCCCTCACTGCCTCTTTTACTACCGCCGCGACAGTCCTCTTTGTGCCCTCTAACATTGTCTGCCGCCGCCGCCACTTACCGCTGCCGTTTGCCGTCCTTGACATGAACAACGACGCTAGCACACATCTGGTAGCCAATCCTCTTGCGTCTCCTGCTATGTTGATCGAAGGGGAGTGCCTCGGCCGCATCGAGCCCGTGGACCTTCTGTTCGCCTTTAATGATTTGTCATTCCCTGTTTGCCAAGTTGACGCCTTGACTTCAACTCGTGTGGCTTCAGATCCGCTACAGCGGGACCTTTTGACCAATCTGTGGACAGCGCTCTAGAGCCGCGCCACCGCGAACAACTTCTTGACCTTCTACACCAATTCCGCTCCTCCTTCGACATCCCGCAATCTTCCTTGGGCCGCACGACGACCGTTACTCACCTCATTGACACTGGCGCTCACCCACCTCTCCATCAACGGCCGTATCGGGTGTCCCCGACTGAGCGCCGTGTTATTGCCCAACAAGTCGGCGACATGCTGCAAGGCCGAGTAATTAGAAAATCCTGTAGTCCATGGTCGTCTCCTGTGGTCCTAGTTAAGAAGAAGGATGGATCCATACGATTTTGTGTTGATTATCGCCGCCTAAACAAAATTACTCGTCGTGATGTGTATCCCCTCCCAAGAATCGACGATGCTCTAGACTGCTTGCAAGGCGCAGAATTCTTTTCCTCACTCGATTTGCGATCTAGATATTGGCAGGTACCCATGGCAGAGGAGCATCGTGCTAAGACCGCCTTTATTACTCCAGACGGCCTATACGAATTTAATGTTATGCCGTTCGAACTCTGTAACGCCCCAGCCACATTTGAAAGAATGATGGACACTGTACTGAGCGGCCTGATATGGAACATCTGTTTATGCTACCTCGATGATATCGTCGTCTTTTTAACAGACTTCCCGACCCACTTGACTCGACTTCGCCAGGTCTTCACCTGCCTAACCCGCGCCGGTCTTCAACTGAACCTCAAAAGTGCCGCTTCGGTGCCCGCCAGCTCACAATACTCGGACATGTTGTGTGCAAATATGGAGTTCTGCCTGATCCTGAGAACCTCTGCGCCGTTGCTGACTTTCCAAAACCGACCACTTTGGAACAACTGCGAAGCTTCGTGGGCCTCTGCTCGCACTTTCGTCGTTTTGTTCGCAATTTCGCGACCATCATAGCCCCCCTTACACAGCTCTTGAAAGGCGCTCCTAACCTCCCCTCTTGGTCGCCAGCCTGCGATGATGCATTCGCGACGCTGCGCAATGTTCTGACGTCACCGCCAATCCTGCGCCATTACGACCCTACTGAACCTACTAAAGTTCACACCGATGCCAGTGGTGTCGGCCTCGGCGCCGTCCTCGCCCAGCGCAAGCCTGCTTCTCCGAATACGTTGTCGCCTACGCAAGCCATGCTCTTACCAAAGCCGAAAGCAACTACTCCTATGCCGGAAAGGAGTGTTTAGCAATCGTGAGGGCTATAACGAAGTTCCGCCCTTACTTATATGGCCACTCCTTCGATGTAGTTACAGATCATCACGCTCTCTGCTGGCTCGCGTCTCTCAAGGATCCGTCTGGCCGTCTCGGGCGCTGGGCTCTCAGGCTTCAGGAATACGACATCCGTGTAGTGTACCGCTCTGGCCGCAAGCACTCTGACGCCGATGCTCTTTCTCGGTCACCGGTTCATTCGCCTAACTAATCATCCCCTCCTCAAGCCTCTTTGTCAGCACTCACCATTGAGGATATGCCTTTCGAGCACCGACAAGATCCTTGGGTTTCTAACCTGCTAGATGTCCTTGGTACTACTTCCGCGGCTATGCATCCTCGAGCACTCCGCCGACAGGCCTCCCATTTTACCATTCGGGACGGCCTGCTCTACCGAAAGAACTACAACTCAGATGGCAAAAAATGGCTTCTTGTCATTCCGCGCCACCTCCGCTCCGAGGTTTGGGCCCACCATCACACTGACCCGCAAAGCGCTCATGCCGGCGTCCTGAAAACCTATGATCGGATTCTTCAGAGGTATTACTGGCGGGGAATGTACAGTTTCGTACGTCGATACATTCGCTCTTGTACAGCCTGTCAAAAACGCAAGATTTCTCGCCACCCCGCTGGCCCTCTCCAGCCTTTACCGTGTCCAGCTCGCCCGTTTGATCGCGTGGGAATCGACCTCTATGGTCCGCTACCATGCAGTGCCGCCGGTAATCGATGGGTCATCTCCGCCGTCGACCACCTGACCCGTGATGCGGAGACTGCTGCGCTTCCCGCGGCGACAGCCCGAGAGGTAGCCCATTTTCTCCTTCACCACTTCACTCTTCGACACGGAGACCCTCGCGAACTACTGAGCGATAGAGATCGCCATCACCATCGCTGGTCTCCGGCGCCCATCTCTCTCGCGCTGGAGCTGTGCCCTGCAGGTGGTATTCCGATCCTGCTGTGCCTGAATTACTGCCAGCGCTAGACAGTCCAATCAACTTTTAAATCCACATTTCAATATATTGAAGCAATATGCTTGCTAGTAAAAAAAAAATTAAAACACCTGCTGCAAGCAGAAACATGCAACCACGTGACCAAAGCAACAGCACTGCTCAATGAATACGTATCGGAATAATCTCTTCGCACTGTCGGCCAACTAAGCAGTTTATAAAATGTTGAATTTCTTCACCTACATTACTACAAACGGGCGACAGATGCAGTTCTCGCCATATTACTCTATGAAAAATCTTCCATAATTTCTCTTGCTATTTTATCTTTCTGACTAAATAGAACTAACCTTCTCAAACTAGGAGTTCGTCCGCACGAACAACGTTTTGCTAGATAGATCGATGAAACAGAATCATCAGTGTCACAAGATTTAGAGTTTTCTTGAAGTCTTTTGTTGCTGTTTCTTTTGAGAGTGCCGTAATTCGATTCAGTCGGAGATAAATTAGCAAGAGGAAATATGGAAGGTTTTTTGATAGGGTACCATGGAGGTACCAGCATCAGATTTGCGTTTGGCATGGTGTAGCAGGTGGAATTGGGCTTTTTAAGGAATGCCTATGATGGCCGATTGATTGAAGATATGAACTCAATGCGTGCTCATTGTGCTGTTTTGTTGTGGACACACGAGTTTTTTTTTTTTTTTGACGCTTGGTATAGGTATCATTTTTCTCATTGCTTGTCTTATTACTTCAAGTTTTCAAGTTAGTTTTTTCTCTAATTCATTATTATTAATTCTAATCTTTTATTCCTATTTATTTTTTTACTATTCGCGGTATTCGCGTTTTCCTTCTGGTTTTCTACTTTTTCGCTCAGCGTTTGCTCCCCGGAGTTAAGAAGACGTTGATGTGAGACCTCATTGTGTCCTTATATTCTCTTTGTGTCTGTGCTTATGCGTAAATATTAGATTTATATTCATACCAACTCGACCACATATCTGCGCTGAATAATTTTGAAAGTACTCGAGACAGTCTCGAGCATGGATATATATCACTTACTCGCTCTGACAAATTTCTTCCTCCACTCCTGATTAAGCCTCTAGTCTGTGCCTAATATTTTACTGATTCACTTCGTACGGGGAATTCGCCCACTTTCGCGTATGCTCTTGGAGACTATTTTATTCTCTTCGTTTCTTCTCATATGGGCCGACCAGTTTTGGTGCTTTTGTTATCATTGCAAACGCCTGTTTAAGCGAAATCATGGCTTCTATCTTGAGTTTTTGGACAAGAGCGCCTGGAATCATCATAATGAGTTCTGGAGATAGGTTCGCGAGTGTTCTAGAAAATATGATTCAGGCAATAACTTGATCCTCTCTCATTAGTCCGACATTCGAAATGTTGCCTACAGAATTTCGCAACACTTAACCTCCGTATACAAATCCCCACAATACGAACCGCTATGTCTTCCATCTGGTGCACTTCACTCAGGTCTCTTTGACGGGAGGTTTAGAAGTGCAAGCCTCGTGCGTCTGTGACCATCTTTTGTTCCCCTATCCCTGATGGAATTTAAGCTGTCACAATGAAAGGCTTCAATAGTGTCTTCGCACCCGTTTTACCCGCAATATTAATAACCGTTTCAAAAATCCTGCATTTCCTCCCTTGCGGAAAATGACACGTATTTATCTGCCTGCAGATCAGGAAAAAAAGGAGATCAGGAAACAAAATCGGTGTTTGCAATTACCCAGGTAGCACAAAATGGGCTATGATTACCCAGGTACCACAAAATGGGCTATGATATGGGGGCCTGTGCTCGACCCGTGGGGGCAGCCCATACGGGCCCCATGCGGGATTTGCAATACGTACCCAGAGGGGGCCAGCGTGGGCTGCCCAAATTTGCCGCGATTGGTCCCAATCTGTATCCGTGTGGGTAGCCCAAATAGGGCTGCCCGCATTCGGCCGATAGCTGAATATGGGCAGCATACCAGAATCAATAATGGGTCCTACGTTTATTAAGGCAGTGCCGCCCCATTGATCAAGGTTTTAATTTTTATGTCGATTAATCCCTCCAATACCTGAGTTGTTCCGGCGCGGGCTTTGCGGAGGCCAATCCGTTTCGGGCTCGTCCACGTGCTGCCCTCATGGGTTGAATCTGGTATTTTCGGGGCTGCACAAGTTCCAATAATCATCAAGTGTGGAACATTGAGCACTATTTATTTATCTTGTATTCGACACTTAATAACATCAAATAAATTTATTCCTAATTCACTGCAATTATGTGGGCTGGCCCACATCACCCCCCAAATGTTGGTATGAATATTTATTTCGGTTGTGTATGTAGAATAATAATGGCGCAGGAAAACTTTAAGGTAGTTCAGTACACACTCGTAAAGCGGAACAGTTACTGCTGCACATTTTCTGCCAATACTGCATATAACGTAGTTTTTAGAGGAAAATTAGATAGTCTATTCCTGGCATGGATATCTATATAATGGTTATGTGAAAAATCCAGAAGATGCAATTAGCGGCCGGTATAAGATGAATTACATAAAAAATGGTGCCTGAAATACAGGGTGAACACGTTTCAGAGCAATAAGCCCACCTATGGCCAATTTGGCAGCCTCAACTGGGTTTATCTTATTTTTACTGCAGAAACTACGAATATATGTAGCATTTGCCCGAAGTTAACCCAAGAAATACCCATGTGGGCGGCGTGGAGGCATGTCCGCTTTTCAGCCCAGATGCAAACCACGCGGGACCTACCCAGGTTTTGAGTGGGCAGCCCCATTTGGGCTAGCCCGTCTACTATTCGCTTTAGGCCCACATTGCACCGGATGTGCCCTAATGTGCCCCGCAAGAGACCGATGCGGGCAGAAGCGGGAATGTGCACTTTCCTGCCCCGCTACAGGCCATGCGGAAATTATCTAGGTTTTTGGTGGGCAGCCCCATTTGGGGCAGCCCAGGAATTTTCTGCATGAAGCCTACATTTCCGTTTGACCTTCTCTCGAGAACCCCTCAAGGGTTCCATGTAGGCAATGCGCGGGAATACTCGCATTTAGCCCTGCCGCGGCCCATGTGGGACCTATTGCGCTTTGGTGTGGGCAGCCCCAATTAGATTAGCCCAGGCTCTTTCTACACAAAACCCATATTTTCTTTGCATAGGCCCTAAAATTCCCCAAGCGGGACCCTTGAGGGCCAGATGTGGGTATATGTACTCAGTTAGCCCTTTCCACGCCTATATGATGCCCAGATGAAAAAAGCAGGGGCAAGCGCAAATTGGGCTTGCCCACTTGATCCCTAAAGAGGGCACTCATGGGTGTTATCGTGGTTGCCCAATCCCAACTTGCCCATACGGGCTACAGGTGGGCCACTTAATGTGTGCTACTTGGGTACCGTCCCTATTCTCATTTATATGTTCCACCTCTAAGCTGTTTCAATTAGCCTTGTACAAAATATTTTCGAATAATTTCAAAGACGTCATTATGCCTAATCAGCATGGCTTCATATCGGGTTTTTCTACAATTAACCTATTCGCGTTTATGACGTATGCCACTGCTATAGTCTTGCCAAGAGGACAGGCTGATGCTGTAGACTGTGATTTGACCAATGCTTTCGACATTGCCATTCACTCATTACTCGTCGAAAAGCGTTTGCTGTCTGGAATAGAAGATTCAGTCGTAGCTCCCATGCATTATCTCCTTGATTGCTCCAGCTATCAGTATCTCAAATAAACGACCTCATTTGCTTAGCCCGTAACCGCTGTTGCCTCCTAATATTCCCTATTAAATGCGTTTCTCAACTTTGTTTTAATTACGACGTTTCTTTACTTCATTATGCTCAATGTATTATACTCTACAAAAGCATTCCGCTCAAGGTAATACAAACAAATTCAAGGCAATACATTCTTTTCAACATTGCTTGTCTGTGCATTTGGACATGTCTGCTTTCTATAATTGGCGCGCGAAGTATGGGCTTTCTCTCAATCGTTCCAAAACTAGGGCTCTCCATTTTACTAGTAAAACACAGTCTTCGCTACATTTGCTCTGTGAATTCCATGATGTTGGCCAGGGTTGATGAAATTACTTGCTGTTACTTTTGGATTCTAGAATCGCTTCCTCTCATACAAATGTTATTCTTCTGCGAGCTATTCGCAAAAGCCTGACAGCACGCCCCTGCACAGAACCGGCGCCAACACGACAGCAGCGGTGCCGTTTCCGACCTTCCCGGGGCTTTCACACTAGTGAGGAGACGATGAATGTGTGCATCCAAAATGAAGGTTGGCGCCTTGATGTGTGGCCAAACACCACGCTGATTTCGCACAAAGGCCGTGGTGGACAGCAGGGCGGTCATCTTATGTGAATATGTGTGCACTACAAATATAAAATTCTCGATCATCGTGTTGATCCGTTCTGCACGCCACCTGCATTGCTGAAGTTGTACTTTACCGCATGCTTGGCGGTTCTGGAGTATGCATCTGTTGTTTCTAATTACACCTGCAAATTAAAGTGTCGCATAGTCGAAAAATTACAGAAATAATTTTAAACATATTTCAAGATCGCTTCTCCTGCACAATTTGCAGCTCTCGCTCCACACAGAGCAAGCCCCCATATCTTCCTTCTCGTAACTGCCATCGTCTAAGGGCAGGTGGCATTTCCTTCTACAGACACCTTCATGGCCATAGTCTGTGTCCTGGTATACTTGATTACCTCTGACGGCAAATTCCGCGAAAGAGCACGAGGGAGTTCAGGCCATTGTATACGCTGGTTTTTCGGCCCGTTATTTTATTCACTCTGCTGGCTAGCAACCTAAATCTTGGCTGAGCTTTAGCTTGCCGAGCACTGACATGCGAGTCGCAATTAAGCAATTAAGAGGTCTTAAAGCACAAGCTGGGAGCGAGCTAGAGAGGCGCGCGCGGTGCCAGTGATAATATCGCCAAGTGACACACTCAGCGCCGACAGGATTGGGCAAGCTTGATTCATGAACGTTCCTTTGCTTTTATCCTCTACAGAACTGTCTGAGGTGGGATGATTAATATTTAGTTTGCAAAGCTCTGACATGCATTTAGCTTTTAACAGCGGCATCCCGATTTCCCCCTACCTATTTCTTCCTTGACTTTTATAGCGGAGAAGAAACACCACAGGAAGAAAGACACCTGTCCTTTTGTGTCTTTCTTCCTGTGGTGTTTCTTCAGCACTATAAGTACCAACTCAACCTCCAAAAAAGTCCTTTCTTTCTCTTACGGCCGCCAAAATTCGTCAGTTATATATCTGTTCCAGATGATATATGACCGGTTACATTTGACGAACTCGAAATGCGCGATAGCTAAAGGCGTAATCCCTAACACCTCAAGTCGTACAAAATGACAGCGCAGTCCGAAATCCTAGGCGCCTGACGAATGAAGCCAACGCACCTTTCGTCTTATAGACTCCGGGTTCTCAACGGTCACAGAAAACCCATGCACCTTATCGTACGCGAATACGGTACTGTCGAAAGCGGCGTAGTAAAATGTCGACTTGTAGCTTAGAGACGTGTTATCGCAAACCTGAGAAGAAACAGACAGCACATTAGACAAAAGCAATTATTTGCGAATAAAAACGAGACTCATACCAAGGCAACGACATTGTAACACAACATTCAGTGACAGCGGCTGAATATTTCTCCGTTCAAAACTGTTTCTTGCAAACAATTGATAGCGACATTGAACTACATTCCAACGGTCACAGAGTTGGTTTACAGCTGTCATAAAAAAAACCTGGGAGACAGCTTGGAGTTTGTGACTTGATATAAACGTCAGCGAGATTGGTTCCTTTCTGGTGGAGCCCCCCCCCCCCCCCCCCCCCCCCCCCCCCCCCCAGTACAGTTCTGCCAGTACACAACCCTATCTCTCTCTCTCTCTCTCTAAACGCTATAAATGAAAAGATAATCAGACTTATCAGCAAAAAGACGATATTGTAGAAAGGGTTCTACGAAACCGATGGAAAAACATGGAACGTCGGTGATATCCGACACAATGGCGTAAGAATAAAGGCGACTTTATCAAGTAGTCCGCCGCATGTTTTGTGGCGAGCAGTACACCGGTGCATCTGCCTGAGGTCATCCCTTCTATCCTCTAACGACTTAGTTTGCGCCTACCTGTGCGCTAACCGGCGCCTTCCAGCAGGCACCTTTCCTGATTTCGACATTTTCGTGAACAGGCTTTCATCTGCTGCTGGCGGTCACCTGCCTCACGTCGCGTTAGAACATACGGTAGGGTGCAAAAACACTTGACTCCTTGTGTTGGGGTTCTTTCAGCAGTCGGATGTACAGTGGTGATTTTCGCACAAAAGGCTTCTGGGTAAACGTGCGGCAGCCTCAATTCTGAGCTTCTCCCCACTGTAGGCACGTTTGGTATGCATCCTTTCTAGCATAAATGCCTTGATGTGCCCAGCGCAGAGCGCGCGAGTTCGACGTGGTTCCAACGCACTGCGAAGGTCATGCTTATAAGCAACGAATGGTGGCGGTTGAAAATACTGCTGCTAAAACAAGCGTCCGAGAAACGTTTTCATCTTTTCTTAAGGTGGTGCGTTTCAGCATTGCGACCAACAGAGCATGCCTCATCGAAAGGGCTTTTCGCGCCCCGTGTAGCGAAGACTGAGAGACGCTTGTGCGCAAGACAGTTGACGACAAAGCCGACGCAGACTGTTTTGGAGAAAAGTTCTTTTAACGTCATCGCGGGTGGTACGAAGAACCCACACGAGCGGCCCGTTCAAGGAGAGCGTGCCACTTGCGTGGATTCTTCATGGCACCTGCGATGCTTTTAAAGCGATGGAGTTAAAAGCCCCGTTTGGAAAGAAATCCAGCCGCCAGCTTCACCATCGAAAAATCGCGACATGCAATATACATGCGTGGTGCAGCACAGCTTGTGTAAACGGGGATCGAAGTGCCCTGAAATGCTGGATTTTGATCTCGGCTTCCCATCTCAAATAGGTTGGTAGTGTCAGGCACTACGACTGTTGGTAGTGCGTAACACCTCTGCCATTTCAAGCGGACCCTTGACGTCAATCATTCGCACGACCTGTAGTTGCACAACCACGTCACCTGCCATCTACCACGGCCACATCACATGGATGAGTTGTGAACACTGCCAACTCGAGATTCGTATTTAAGAAGAAAGGTTGAGATTGAAATCCAGTATTCTAGGGCACTCGGACCCCCAGGCATACATGCTGCTTTTAGACCATGCATGCATATTCGAAGCCTAGCTAAAGCGGCAGTTTGCGTCTATGTCAGGTGGTATTTGTTATAATGTGGCATCTTACGACTATATGACAGTGAACATGTATAGCAATGTAAAGGGGCGCATTAAGATTTTGTGACATAGCGAGAAGTAATGTAAAATAAAAAAATTGCATACACTTCAGCTTTTCTATTAAGGGTGTGATGCTATAACGCAGCTTCAGCGTATGAAGGCCTGCTCTAAATAAGCCATATGAACATCCCTCAGTGGCCTATAGAGGCAAAGTGAATACAACTGTCCTGGCAGGCTGATTCTGACAACAGGCTCCCATATAAAAGGAGAGACCAGAGTTGGCAGCTCTAGCCAAGCATAATGTAGGGAACCCAAAGTCCAGCTAGTGCTCGGCCATATCTCCTCCCAGCGGCATGATCTTAATTTTTCGCTGAAAACACCAATGCCGGCGGTCGGCTGGCGACGCCGACACTGGATTTTGGTAAATGACGTTAAAACGTAAACAAGGCTCCGCTAGGTGACAAGGCCCACGGAAGCCGAAAACACTCTCGTCGTTAAGTGATAATGCCTCATCTTTCTTTGTCGACAATCATATTTTAGGTCTGCGCATTTCAGAAACATTGGTTACGGATAAGTCCCATAGCATCAGTGTATTTTCTTCTGTGATATATATCAGGTCACGCGACTGAAACCAAACTCCTTGCGAACTCTGCAATTCTGCTGGACGGAATGCTGGTCACGAGCAGCTCCTACATGCAGGAAGCTTGCAGGAAGGGAAGTCTTACCTCTGGCACAAATGCTTTCTGTGGATAGTCGCCCAATTTGCAAGGGTTACCTGGGCGATACTTTCCTGCTCGCTGATTTTGATTGTCTGGATTCTTTGGTTGGTACCAGCGTCCAGCCATCGTGAATGACACAGCGTACATGGTGTCAATGCCCTTATCTTTTTGCAGGTATCTGACTACACCCATGGCATCACCCTGTGAACCCACAAGAAGTAATGATGCAAGAGTTGCATACTGGGCATATAACATAGATTCTTACGTAATTTGCATACTTAATGACGTCTTTCCTTCGCACACGAAGTACGACATCAAAAAGGGGTATATGCAGAAGAAACAAAATCACTTCCGAGCTGAAGAGTCGTCTGGCCGCAAATAGGAGATGCATTCAAAAGAGTAAACAAAAAGAAGAAAACGACACACCCATTTGTTTTCAGAGAGTTAGGAAGAATACCATGTCATGCTTCTGTTATTTTAGCGTCAACATCAATAAAAAGGGTCGCGCTGGGTATGCGATTTCGGGCATTTCATGAAATGGTGAGCAGCTAACAAATACAATAGAAAGATACGCAGAAAAGAATATTAACACCGCTGGTAACTATGAAAACGCATTTGAGCGTAAAGAAAATAACGAATACGTTTGCGGCGCAAGTATATCTGATTCTCTAATTAAGGAATATGTAAAGTATTTGAGCCACGATACAAGATATGGTTCATTTTACTCGCCAGTGGTTCGCCTAATTTGTTAACTTCTCGATTAAAGTTACGAGCAAGAACACTGCTTTTTTTTTTCACAGTCTTACTTTGCAACCAAAATGACGAACCGAACGGCACAACTACATCTACATCTACCGGGGACCAAAAATATAGGTTGAGCTCTACCTGAACGCGCCGTGAATATACAACGAGATTAAGGATCATATTATTTTTAAAAATAATAAAGAGGACATATCTTTTTGGTGGAGCCACTATCTTTGCTACCATATCTCGATACTAAAATATTGCGTCTATTTAAACTTGCGAGATTTTAATGCTAGCCGCATTGGCAAGGTAGGCCATTTTTGATATCACTGAAATTCACAATATCGTAATGCGAGACGACGTTTGTATTGGTATAAAATTTTTATCCTCATGTCATTGTAAGAGTACTGACTCTTAAACGACGTTTCCCTATCATGCATTGAAAATGTCCCGATGTTCGAGATGAGCACATTCATAGCTGCTCAGGATGTCGTTAGAAGGTTTTAGGATGCCTTAAGTCACGCTCGTATTGAAGGACTCCACCCAGAAGAAAATCAAAAGTTGTCTGCTTTTTATAGTATAAGATTGCTATCAAAATTATCTGCAAAATTAGAGAACATTCGAACAGGTTCGTAATTTCCATATTAACCTTGATTATTTTGATGCATGAAGGACTTGAAGAATGCGTAAACATAGATTTATATTTGTAGGTGGGTCCTCCAAGGTAGAATAGATTTGTAATTAATGACTAGTTACTGACGTCCACTCAAGCGCAGCTACATGGATAAAAAGAAAAGCTATACAGCTTCCACAGAAACTTCATCCTTCCAGGGGCTGATTCGGTAGGAATTAACAGGGATTAAGGAGAAATGTTTATTTTTTTTTTAACTACGAATTTCGTCGGAACTTCATCCTAGTCCAGCGTCAAACTTTTCGACGGCCAGGTCGAATTTGTTTTAACTACGAGGTTTCTGGGGAAGCTGTAAAGCATTTATTTGTAGCCGTATGGCTACTCTTGTGTGGATGCTAGCGAGTAATTACTCTATTGTTACCAAATGTAAACATGTGGCATTATAGCAGTAGTATATATTGCGCACAGACTAGTTTCACTTACAATTACGACTCGTTTGGAAGGATAACAAATGCGAGCATGAACAAATAAACAACTGCTATTGCAAATGTTTGAGTTTAGATGACTTTAACCTTAAACAGCACTGATAAAGAGTTGCAAGAGGAATTATAGCACGCTGTTTTGAGAAGGCGCCAAACTTTTTGTGAAGTCTAGGGAATACACAGTGCTCGTCTAGGTCATAATTAAAACCGTTTTAATAGCTTTAGAATCTCTACGGCGCTATATGCCGGTCTTATTAGGCGCCCCATAAGCAGTTCTAAAGAAACAAAACAGTAGCACAGTGGATGGACGCCTTCACCGCCCCTCGAACGGGTTAAACCAAGGTTATGCTCACTCTCGCCGAGTTACGTGATTTACGCTGTATATGCAAAAACGATTTTTTTTTATTGGCGGTAAGGCGTAATAAATTCTCTAGCGTACCATGCAGCTTTAGACACTGAGAGAATTGAATGCTGTATACAACTCACCAGAGTGTGCACGTAGCTCGTATTTGCATATTTTCTGCCCGTAATATTTCTTGTGGTTGGCCCAAGAATAACGCAATCTGTGATATTGTTGTCGCGGTGAGATATGTGTCCCAGAACCACCAGACCTCCGGGAACAAATATGGTCCTGAAAGCATCATATTATTGTAACATACAACTGCAAAAATGGCAAACTGGTTGTCATCCACTCCTTTCGAGTCACAACAGAAAATGAAACAGAAGCGGGAGAAAATACCCCAACGCAATATTGGCAACTTGGAGTGGCCAGGCGGTGCTACTGGAAACCTGCGTTCATTGCAGCGAACGCCTGCGCCGAGTAATTTCAGGCGGCCGGCGCGGTCGGGTTGCATTCGCGTTGTGGAGCGGGAAGCATTTCCGTCGGAATCCTTTTTTTTTTTTTTTTTGCGGTTTTAAGGCCATCAAACTCTTTGCGAGCTCCTTCCGATTACCGCTGCTGGCTTTCCTGTTTGAGAGTGGTCACGTTTAGAACGGGGAAGTTTAGGCAATCGGGACTAAACGCGAATGGCCGCTCGAGTGCTCATATAGGACGTTGAGCTTAGAGGGAGGAAACGGGGCTGTTAATTTACCTATTACGTCCACACCTTGCACCCAAACATTGAAAGTACAGCAAGAAGCTGAGACGAGATTGATCAAGCGACTGACCGCCTGTCGTCTTTCTATTTTTTTTTTTGTGCTTGCAGCAGCACGACTCTTTCCTCGTGGTTTTGCTTTACAGTTTCATATTATGTCGAACACTTTCGTTCGTCGCGCGCAGCTTTCGACAGGGCCGTGGGGGTTACAGGAAGGCATGTGCACTGCCCTTTATGAATGCCTTGGCGCCTCCAATTACTGAGCGGCTGCAGCGTGCTTTTCAAAAGAAAACGAGCATGTACAGTACTCACGGATTGAAATAGGACACTCGGAGCGCGTGGCCGTCGCTGCATGCAGCGCCGCCCGTGGATGCTCATGGAACCAAGGTGTTGCATTGTGATATAGTGCGAGGGGGAGAACATCTAAAAAGCAGAACTGCTTATTCCGGTCGCCAATAAGCCGGCCTGTTATTTACCACACTGCCTTTCATGCAGCGACGGCCACGCGCTCCGAGTGTCCTATTTCAATCCGTGAGTACTGTACATATTACGTCTGCACTGCAAGTGTCGGCAACGTCGCCGGATAACGCAGAGTCAACGACATAGCGTCGATAAGTGAGGTCGTCTAAGGTGGGATTTTTGGCTGTTGCTACTAATGACGGAGCACTCTATCGCCTGAAAATAAAAGCTCTAGCGTAGATTGAGTAATCCGTTCAAGAGGTCTTTTTTGGTGCAAAACTAGGTACGAAGTTCATGCTCAGCGCGCAAGGTCTCACGTACGGCCCTCTAGACACCGCAGTTCGACTTGTTGGGCACTTTAAGCAGTGTATTTACTGAGAATCATCGCAGTGGATATCTTTATTTCGAAGTTTCGAGCGTATGTTGGGTGTTACACCGCCGCAGAAGTTTGGTTCGGACAGCACGCAGGCGTTCAGTATTTTTTTTTTCCGCCTCTAGTAACTCAATGTGGCTTGAATTCGATACTGAGACTCCGCGACTTTGTTGCTTGTCTGGACGTTTCGTAATTTAATAGACGAATAATGTCACTCGATCCTGTGTAGCACGTAGCAGTATCCGCCCAATTTTATAGTGCGGAGCGCGTATAGCGGAGACTGCTCTAACCGGCATGCAGCTGGTTGAATCAGAAGTTTAACTCGTTGTCTCCGCTCAACCAGTTATCTTTTTATTGGCCGCTTAGCATATGTAGGCAGTTGACACCATTAGCTACCGAGTTTTACTTTCTTTGTTTCTCACAGCCGCTATCCGCTTCTGACGTCATTTCCCCCTTAAATAGGGAGTTTTAGAATAGGGGAACCCAAGACTTGGGGCCCCCCAAGAAAATAGCGTGCCGTGGCGCAACGTTCGAGCCGACTGGCGAGTTTTAGAATAGGGTTTTAGCGACGCAGCGGAGCGGGGCTTGCGTTTGTCGATTGCAGCGCCCAGACGGTAAACAGTTAAAATCATATAAATATATAAAAGCCAACAATGCTATTTTACTAAAAAGAAACTGCTGTCATTGTACAAAGCTATCTTAAAAATACCAGTTATATAAACTCTTTTCATCAGACAAGACGAAATCGGCCAATCTTTACCAGTCCAGGCTGAGCCGGGAAACCTCATTTGAACCTTCCGCGCTTTCCGACGCCTGGTCCCCATGGCAACCAAACGAGGCGAACTCGCTAAGCCTAGCGGCTCGGTAAATCCGGAATCAATCAGAAAATATGGGGCGTTTTGTCGCTTAAATTTGGTGGTGCGGGCATCGTGAGACATAGCACAAGCTTCGTTGGCGTTTCGTTTGCCTTGAACGCGTGACACCATGGAGCGGTAACGACGAATGTGTGCCCAGGCGAGCGGCCGCCGCTTGGCCGGACGCCGCCATATGTTCCCCGACCCTATCCGGCGATAGGGTCCACGCTATTTCGCCCAGTTAGGGTGACCGTCGTCCGCTGACCCAAAAACCCAAGGCCCGCTAGGGTTCTGAGCATGCGCACTCGCGCCCCGCTATTACCCTATCCCCCTAACCGATAGGGTCCCCCTATTCTAAAACTCCCTAATATCTCCCCGGAAAACGGTACGCTTAGGTGTTTCTCGAGATTTTAGCAATATATAACGCGACAATACCTATGCTTAATATCATTTCTGTTCGCATCTGTATCATTCGAAGCATCGCATGAGCTCAATGAAGATATTGTGTAAATCACGGTCGATGGCATTGAAAATGCGAACACAAAAATAACAAAGCGGCCGCAAGTTACACTGTGCCTGCTCTTCGGCCGCCTCATTGCTTACTGTCGTCGGCAGCAATGTGGCGCCACATGTGTCAGTAATCTCGCTGTAAGGTGCCCATAGGCTTCAAAAACGCCTCTGGTGATAGAAGCACTTTCTCTCGAACTTCATTTACGGTAGCTGTCCATGCTCGGCCCGGACGACTCATTTACGCTCGTAATCTATAGCAGTTGTGGTAAGGGCAACAGTTCAGAAATAGACTAATGGCCTAAGAGGGGAAGCAAGTAATGACTGGGGCATTACCACGTGGAATTTTAGAGTGATATATGTCTTCAAAAAATAACAGCTTGCTGGTATCTCGTGGGACCAAAATGTACCCAAACGAAAGATTGAGGGTTAGTTCAGTCAAGGTTTGGCACTTGAATGTCGTCTCCTAATCACGGATATCCCTTTTAAGCGGTAGCGTTTACAGCTCGCGCTGGCTCATAAAGCTGTCGGCGCGTCGCCATCGTAGTAGTGGTTGTCGGCAGTACGAGCTGGTAATAGTTAAGGGCCGCTTAAAAATCTAAATTGCGGTAATTTGCGCTTTTAGTGATTGATTATTGATCGGTGTGTGGTAGGCAATGACGAGTTAACGAAATCATTGCAAATAATTGGTTATTTGATGCATATAGAAATGGTAAAAAATAAAAACACAGGATTTGAAAGGAGTAAAAATGTTCCGAGGTAAAAGACCACGTTTAATGTGTCGAATTTAGAAAAATTAGTGCATGTAATTGATCCTTTAGGTAAATGAGGCAGTTGAAAATAAAAAATGCGTTCGAAGGTGCCGCACTGCTCAGAGTAGAAAACCAATGCTTGCTGATCATTAATAAGTACACATGTTTCAACAATTAAGAATAAAGAAGAAAAGCAAAAATAAAAAACACACAGTATAAAAGTGAGAAATATAGTCTCTGTCTATGAGACGCTATCACTTAACCTCCTTAATTTCGGAGTTTAGTCCCACGCCCTTAATGTTTTTCAAATGATTTCAATAGCAGTGTTGTGCGTGAAACTAGATTAGCAGGATGGTCTACGCTTTATTTATGTTGAATGGCCATTTTCAGGACTATGAAGGAAAACAAGGATGGATACTTTTAAGGTATATCGTTAAGAAAATGTTTTACACTTAGAATCATTCCTTACTTCTCGAAAGCACATTGCTTACCGAATCGCAATATTGTGCTCAAAGTGGCTAATTTTCCACAACGGATCCAAGCTGACCTGAGTCGGCTGTAGCTTTTATCATTTACACCTATTCATTGACGTTTACTGCATCACAGCACCCAAGCTTCTATGCCGTTATACACTAAAAGCATAAAAAAAAACCGTTCGCATCGATGAAAGTCGTCAAAATATAAATTATGCATGTGATGTGGCTCTATTTACAGTGCGTCCACGAGCGCAAGGCTAACTACTTCTGCATGAACGACATTCAGTAGATATATTTATGGAGAACAAACTTGTACCTAATTATGAACACCTTCAACACTTCATCCCTCCGTGGTGGCGCAGTGGTTAGGGCACTCGACTACTGCTCCCAAGGGTGCGGGATCAAATCCCGGTCGCAGCGGCCGGTTTTCGATCGATGCGAAAAATAAATCGGCCGAGTACTGTACGATGTCAGTGAACCATAAAGAACCCTTAGGATTCAAACGTTTCGGAAATCTCCACTATCTCAATGCCTAAGTCGCTTTGGGAAGTTATCCGCCACCAAAAAGAAACATTCGAAATTTCTACGCGCCGTCTTATGCAATAGCCTACAAATATAGATATATATATATACTGTTTTCTCCAAAATATATACAGATATAACATTACAGTTATAATGATCTTGGAGGTCCATAAAAATCCTCTTGCAAGTAAATGTCCTCTGCCTGCATCCCAATCTACCTGTCCTCAAACTTCCTCCTGGTACTAGCAACTCAATATATGAATCTCGTTTAGTTTGTATTGGCATTATTTTACATTGACGTTCGTTTGGAGAACCTCGCCATTTATATAGGTATCAAAGCTTCAAAAAGGACCTTTGAAGGTTGCGCAAAAAACAAGGACCAAGGAGTAGGAGGACACGAGCGCTTTCTCGCAACTGAAACTTTATTGAAAAACATGGAATACCCATCTAAAAACAGAAGAAAACCAACGGGATAGCATCCAGAAAAGTGTAGGGCATGAGACAGATGATGGGGTGCTTATTAACTGACATAAGGTGCAAAAGCAAGGACTTCATAGTCACAACAGCGAAGAACAATTACCAATACGAAGAAGGAAGCGATGCAAGTGATTAATTTCATGTGTGTTCTAGATATGAATTTTCTTTTTGTGGTAAGGAAATGGACGGCGCGAATATGCATGTATTCCCCTGTCTTCAAATCACGTTTGTTTTCTTACTTTTTTAGTTTTATGAGATGGGTATTTATTCCGTGCTTTTCAAAGAACCTTTAGTTGCAAAACCGTGCTCGCGTTGTGTCCTCCTGCTCCCTGGTCCTCGTTTTTAGCGCTATCTTCAAAATGAATAAGAGTCAACTAGCCCCACCTTCAACTTTACTGCTTCAGAAAGGAGTATAACGTTTCTCTGAAAATTGTTAACTCTCTGTGGTAGCCATACATGACATTTTTCAATTCAGTATGATCAACTCATTTTTATAAAGCAACACTAAAATACATGTAAGAAATTTACAGAAAATGCAAATACCTTTTCTTAGATGCCATAGCCCTTCTGACATACCGCACCAGAATTTAGTGCACATGATTAAGTGAACCACCAATTATAATACATTGCCGAACGAAACATGGAAATCACATGCGTCAATCTGCAATTCAACGAACACTGGATCCTTTTAGTATGTCTGTAGTTATGAGTTGTCTGTGTCTCTCTGAAGACTTCTGGCGCTACATAGTTACTCAAAAACACAACACACACCAGATTACATCGACTTTCACACCGATGATGCGTTCACTATCTCTTTTGCTGTTATTTGTGATACGAAGAAGAAGGAAACATGACAAAAAAGACGTAGAGGTACAATAAAAAGTGGAAACAATTCAGGAAAAATGCGAAGAAAAAGTTTTGAAGGACAAATAGAACGAAAACAATGGCAAATTGCGTATATCTTACCATATTTTCCAAACAAAGCAGTATCACTTCCTTTCTGCTGAGTGCCACAGACGGAACACTCTTGGATTCCCTTTCTTGACCCGAAATTATAAATGCTTCAATAATCTGTCTTTTCAAAGTGTCTTTGTCCCGAACCAGCTCCTTAGTTTCCGTGAATCTTGCTACAGAATGTTTACCCCTTGAGTCGTGTTAAGCGTCATCCGTTCCACAGCGACAGCAATGGGTCGCCAGGTTTCCTGGAGCCGACCATGCTGCACACGCATTTATGTGTTCCCTTAACCTCTCATTGAGACATAGGCCAGTCTGCCCCAAATAGGTCTTCCCACATGTCAAAGGAATCTTTTACACACCTCCTTCGCGGCAGTTGACAAAGCGCTCCATATGCAGCACGCCGCATCCTTCCCTGGGCTCACTCGTTCCATTAACCTTCCTGGACACTCTTTAACTTGTTCGGTGAAGATAGCGCGACCCTGATTTCAAATCGGCTCGCGATCTTTTTAAGACAATGTGAGATGTCATGCATACAGGACAACCACCTGTCTCCTCTTTTCATTTTCTTAACGCTCTATTGCTCGGGGTCGCATATTCTTTAATCAGCATTCAACCGCAGATATCAAAATGATTTTCAGATATCCACTTATATTCAAACTCTCAATCTGTAGGTTGATGCTTTCGCCAATCAAGTTCGGACAGGATTTGATCAATGCCTGTCGTAAACACAAGACAGCGAGCCCCTTCTAACGTTGTATGGCTTGAGTCGTAAGGAAGAAGGCCTTTTGCCCCTCGTGTCCTATACAACCAACACATATGATCGTCGTGAAGCACAAGTTTTATATCCAAGTAGTGGATCTGTGCATTCTCTAGTAGTTGAAACGTGAACTCAAGCCCCAGAGGTGCATTAGCAAATAGTTCCAAAATGATCAACTTTGCTCTCTCTCTATTCTCCATATGGCAGGCAAGCCAACAAATCATCAACATTATCGGAATGCCTTGGCAACTCCAGCTTAACGTGATTAAATGTGTCCTCACCTTTGGCAAGGAAGAGGTCACTCAATATAGGAGCAATTGAAGATCTTATGCAAATTCTATCTTTTCGCTCCAGAACAGTTCCTTCAAATTCAACATATAAGGCTCTGAGGTATAGCTTCAACTGATATAAAAAAAAGGGTCAGTGCTCCCTCTACTCTCATTTTCCAACTTAATTCCCCATTAGGCATCAATTGCTTATTTGACACCGAGGATGGCCATACGCTGTGGAATGTTGTAAAATATAACTTTCGCGTAAACAGAGAAGCACGTGATAGGTGTAGCCTATTGAAGAAATTCAATCAGGTCATGCGAATTCCCTCCTGATTGGTCTTAGGTGACAAAGAATCACTTCTGATCGCAAAAAGAGAAAAGGACGAAATATCTGTGATCAACCGCTTCTTATACCGAACCGGCAACGAGATTAGGAAAATAATCAAAACAGCGCGTCGGTTATACACGCGGATGAATAAGGTGCGCGTAGTCATACTCTCAAATTGCACACCTTATCGCTGTCATTTTCGAGTTAACAATTCCCCACAACCGCTCAGGCATTTCATTGCCAGATTTGTCTACGTCCTCATGCGATTCCATTTTTATGTGAAGTCACAAAAACAAGGGCAGAGCTCTTTGTTGTATGGCTTACATGTTTAATAAAGCAAAAGCTTTCTTCCTTTTCTTCCAAGCAGAGTTAACATAGCACTTGTACCAGATACACAGACATAGTTTGGGGCATGATGGTAAGAAAAATTGTGAGAACTTACTCCAGCAAGGGGACAAGCAAATTCCAAACGTCGGCGTGCGCTTAAAGCATGCTCGCCTTTGAGAAAATCCAGAGGAATTTAGGAAGCGGTCATAGATCAAGAGGCCCACCCCATGCATTGATGCCTTTCTTTTTAGGTAAATAAGCAAAACATCGAACGCTCACTTCAAATAATCCGCAACTTGGTTACAGGTTGTATGTGGCCGGCAGTAAAGTCCGATGATCATGTTGGATCCGTTATTCTTTTCCGCAACCGCGATCTCTTCCAGCTCCTGCGAGATGTTGCGCAATACTTTTAAAGGTCTCCTATGCGTGCAAGGTTTAGCGGCCACATACCCCAAGGGTACAAAAGTGCAAATCAATTTTGAACTTCAATTTACAGAACGTTTGGACTGGCTTTTAAGCACAACATTCCCCGTGCACTGGCGCAGTTTCACGAGTATAGGAGTAGCAACTTTAAATAGAAAGAAGAAACGGAGCCACACTGGCTTGGAGCACAGTTGTCTCAGGTCGATATTGATAGTAGTTACGATGTGGCCGCAACACTACTAAACCTAGACAAGAGCCTTATTTGCCTGATAGAAGCTATAGCAGGGGGTATAAATGTTTTCAATTAAACGAAGCGGCTATTAGGCTTTGTCTACAATCGAACACGCGTAGCGTTAGGAAAGCAAACCTTGAGCACGGTGAGTGCTGACTTGACCACATCTGGGTTGCTGTTGACGATTAATTCGTGAATATTGAGGAAACCCCAACCATAAACATTGTGCTGCCAGTGGTCTTTGTAATGTTTCTTGCCAGGGTCCGACCGGATCTCGTTGGTGAAACCTTCGACTGCCCTGGAAGAGGCAGAATATGTGCACGGTTATTCGTATGGACACGACTGTAATCATTCGTGTTAGACTGTAGCGTCATCATCCAACCTTGCTACAGTAGCGCAAAAATTGAGTAATAGGACGTAAATAGAGCAAGCGATTTAAGGCTTTTTTGAAAATACTGGAAGGCTCGTATGCTACTTACAGCATCCCATAAATGGAAAAACAAGTTCCCTAAAGGGGTCATGACAGCTAACAATTGAGCATAAAGTGATTATTCTATTTCACGCCTCAAATGGTAAATTATAAACCCTCAATATTTGAGCTCATTCCGTGCAGTAGATAGTTCTAAAAATAATTTTTATTATTTTATTGGAATCAGCTTTCTAGTCTGGCAACCCCTTATCACAGACATCACAGCAATATATTATCCCCATGTCGACTGCTATTAGCGGTATCGGCTGCACTTTTGCATGCATACCATGAATGGTGTTCACTAGTTTTCTTTTTTCTGCAGCAAAAATATTTCATTCTGATATTTTCCTTTCTTTGAGAAACTGTCACTATAATATTTGACCTTAGTGATCTCGGACGTGTTTTGGGCTTCGTCTAAAATTTGCCGTAGAGGGTGAAATCGACGGGCTCATGCTGTTTACTTTAGTCATACAATCAGAAGCATAATATGTTTACGTTATGGTAGTTAGCTTGTTTTAGCAACAAGTGCTCCCGCATATGAGAAGACACAATTGTCCAATGTGTCTTTCCGCCGTGTGCATGCGCTGTGAAAGTGGGGAGGAGTAAGCGTTATATGTTCCTGATTGCTGAAATGTTGCCGTCGCTCTTTCAGTCCAAAATCTAAATCTCAAACAAGCATACTTTGACGCCGAGAATACCTGGTGACATTTGAGGAGCAGGCAAAACTTTCGAACGAAGCGGTACCTCTTGACTTGCTGTTATATATGCGCTTGTTAGGCATACTTGATTATTTTCGGTTGGTAAAGCGTTTTTCCGAAACTATGTTCAGTCTGGCCATAGCTAGCGCACGACAGCATTTGCCGCCCCTGCTTCAACCGCAATCGCAAAATTCAAAGTGATTCAATTTCTCTTCACTACATCCCCATACCGAACAAGAGCCTCCCTCCCAGTCACCGCCGTTTCCGTCTCGCTTCCCCCGCAGTCGCGCGCGCGACTGCGACCGACTCCCGAGCCTAACCTTGCGTTTGTCTAGTGCATCTCCAGCACATGACTCCTGAGTGCTTCGGCGTATGCATACACCATCTAGTAATTCGTGTGTGAACTCTGAATTTCCGCAGGAATGCGTCGATTTGCGGATTACGACTGCACCCCCAGCGTATTTGTTTATATAGCTTTTGCAAAGACTGCATGTATGCTGCTCGTTCGCAGGGCATTAAATCCCAGCTGAGCTAGCAATATCAAAATTATTCACTTTTTTTTGCACCGGTTGCATCTTTACTTATTCAGCAACTACAACTGCGCTGAAAGAATCGCCGTGGATCTTACGTCTGCTGCCTGCGCCCGGTATACACACCAGCGGCGCCGTCAGCGCGGCTGAGCTCTCTAAGCAGGGTTATATATCGACACTTCCCGCTCAATGTGCACTCGCTTTGTGATATAAGCAGTCGTCGATATGGGGCAGCTACTTCCAAAACTACACTCGATGGCCACGTGCAACCGCCAAAGCTTGTGAATGCGCGCTCCATAATCGCCGAAACTCTAGACCCGAACCCCGCGTACTCGTGCTAGGCCTACTCGTAGCCGAACGAGCTGGCAGTTCGGCGCCGACTAACAGTTCTTACCAAGGTTATTGCTGATGACAAGGGGGAACATATAAAGCGTAGCCGCGTCTTTGTCTTTTTCTAACACACCTAAGCGACAGACAAGCGCTGTTCTTCAGGCCGTTGACTCACCGAGTGCGAAATTCTCGCTCAGCCTCTGATCCGACCAAAATAGATCAGACGACCGTTCGCCGATCAGTTCCGTAGGCGTCGCGGCGCCAGAAACCTCACACTACGGTGATAGGGACCGGACAGCTGTACGGGTGGCGCCGCCTCTCGGCACATCGCTGAAACGCCGGAATGTGCCTGCCCCGGCCGGCGCATTGCCAGCGCATTGGAGCGTACTGTTTGTCGTTAGTTTGTGTGTAAATTGGAAATCCTAAGGTTAAGATGACGTTGTGCGTGAATATACTATCTTCAAGAGAACAGAAAGTTAGGCTAGTTGTGTGAATATGCCCAGGGAAATGAAGTCTGGCCAAACAAGGCTGGCGAAACGTGGTGCGTTGTTGGCTCCACTGGCAGCTACGCAAACTCGTCGGACGTTTAAGTCTATTCATTTCTATGGGCTTCCACAGAAGCATGAGTGGCGGGTGACCTAAGCATGGTTCTTTGAAAGGCAAAGGCACGAATCTCTGTATTTGGTTACTGTGTGGTCATGGAAAGTGCCGAATATTTAAAATTCCGCTTGCTATCGGATGCTGTGTGCCTTCTGTTCCCCAGGAGTGACGGCACGAGAGTCTCGGAGTCGAAGCCGCACTCCTTCATCTGTAGTCACTTTATTGACAATTGGAAATCGAAGTAACCCAACAACGTAAGTTACAACGCTAGCATTTCACCGCCTGTGTACAAGAAAACCCCAGCACGGAAAAAGAAAAGGCAGCTCCACCATCGTCGTTCGGGCTACGTTATGATCTTCAGTGATGGGCACAGACAATGTTTGTGCAGATACTTTCGCTTACATAGTCAAAGATGATTTACCTTTTTCTCTTAACAGAAAGCAGATAGGAGACAAACAATTCCTATTACCATGATCTTGTTATTTTTCCTCTTTTAGTTTGTCAACCAATGAAAATGCGCTGAGAGCTCTGCGTTGATACTCTTAGAATTTGTTAACATTTGTTTGTGGCATGTTCATTTTGCCTAATAAAATCACTCATTTCACAGCTCAATCAATACTGCATGGTCACAAAATCTGCTATCGGCTTAATATAAAAGTCGAACAAGAAAAAAAAATACAATTTAATGTGTGGAAACGAGCATAAACGTAGCATTTTTTGTTTTAATTTCGAAGTCCGTGTAGCATTTTTTTTTTTCGCATTCACGTTGCACCTGACACGGCTTTACGTATTTTCTCAGCAGCGTCCATTTCCTGGCCCGCCTAAATACATGTGTTTCTCATCGGCGTTTTAGTGAACGTGAGATTTCCTGATTGTGGCGTAGTATGACAAGACCGTTTTACCTCTCTCAGAAATTGCTTCTGTGGCCAATGTAAACACATTTAGCAACAGTCCGGTAAGCTGCAGTGACAAAGTTGTAAACGGAATGGCTTTCAGTTATCCGGATTCCTTTACGTGCAAATAGAAAACTACATACATGGTCGCATCCCCTCACACTCATCAGGTATCGAGGCCAGCTAGGTATTGGACCCGCAAGTTCGTGGTACGCTGAGAAAGTAGACCATCTTAGCGGAGGAGCCATCAGAGGGATTCATTTAACAATAGAACGCTCTCTTATTGTCGGTGGCTTATCTTACAGCACAGCACACTGTTTTTTTTTCGATTGTATTTAACAGTTTGACAGTATTGGACTATTGCCTTCAGATGTTCAAGGCAGGTGCGATCAATCGCATTGAACTTCCTGCGCTGAGAGATCGCTAGAAGGAAATTTAATTTTTTTTTCTTTTCACTGCCTCCGCAGCATGTCGGGAGAAAGGCATGTATAGTATAATATTTTCTAAGTCAATTATATGTAGCAGCTCCGACGTTTTCAACAAGAGCATTGTCGTATATGTAAAAATGATGCTGAGGTGGTATTACTCATTTGGCTTATATTATGATTAAGTTTGATAGTCTCAAGGCCGGGTTCAGTGAGCTATTGTAGCGTAATTGTGCAGGAAGTCCTGAAAGTATATGTGTGTTTGCTTTTCCAACCACAAATAGGATCCTACTTGTGTCTTACTTGTTTATTTTTCTCCTTTTACAGCTCTCGTTGCAAGGTTGAAACTGGAATGTCATTCGCTATTATTCCACTCTGAATCGTTTGAGCCTAGCTATTACCAAAAAAGACAGGTGCAGCATCTTTTTCATTTTACATGAACGCTGACCATTACAACTACCACTACTACGGCACCGCGGCTACACGGCTAGGCGGTATTTGATCTTCAGGCAGGTTTCGACTAGACCTAATATTAGATGGACGCGCGGTGCAGGCGCAATTCCCGTCTTCGAAGTCGCCTTAACAAGTGCCTAACGAAGGTGTTCCTAGCGCATGGTGAAATCAAGCGCGCGGCATTTTCGAGTATATAACAGAAATACCATGCGCCGAGCGGTTTCAAAAAAAGAAAAAAAAAAACACGCACGCCCTTCCGAGAACGGCCCTTTTCTTTTTCAAGATTTCCCGGTCAAAAAATACTCCTTGCGATTACTCAACGCAGCTCAAAGCTCTCATAGCCGCACCGCAAAACGACGGGTAGGAACAGGCTCAAAAATGCCTCGCAGAACGGAAACAACTGCGCCGCTCAGCTGCCTCGGCATTCCGCTGTTTCGGCACTCCGCCGCGGGCGGCGCTGTTCCACCGAGGCGACGGTGGCGCCATACAACGGGCGCCCGGTCCCTATAGGCGACCGTTGGCCGTGCTGGCATCGTCGCCGGTGTAATGCGAAATATCAGTGCATCGATAAATTAAGGAACCTATAACCACTGCAGCCCAGTGACTGGGACCGTGCCTTATGCTGAAGAAAGCAGGCTTTATTCTATATCGCTTTCTAGCGGTAACAACGTCATCAAGCACTTGTGCTGAGGAACGACCATTACTGTGTCAATCGTCAAAAAAGAACAAAAAAAACGAGCGATTTGTCTTCTGATATTGCAGCCTGATTTGCAGACGACGCTGCCCTGGCTCCGCCGCATATACTCTTTGACGTCACACAATCATTACAATATGGTGGTCGATTTCGGTGGGAGGAGCTTCCCGATTCCGATTTCCATCGCGTTTTTTGTATAATGCGCCGCTCGCTGGGTACTAAAACTTTGCGAGTAAAATAACGTATCTTTATATTATTCATAGAAGTATAAAACGACAATACTTCGAACCACCCTGTCATCGCCCCTTTAAAGACAGCTTGAGGCAAACTGCTGGGACGCGTCCAGCTCCTTTTTGCGCTTTGCTTTCTACTCCTGTTTTTGTTCTGCAGCCCGGGACAAAGAATTAGGATGGCAGCCTACGCTCCCAAAATATATCCGAAAAAAAAAAGAAAGATGGCTTAGCTCTGCTATGCCTGGATATACGTAGCAAAAAGCAGCGACTACCTCGGGATTACAAGAGGTTGATTTCTCCAGTCTTCTACGCCGTTCGCCAGCAGCTAAACTCTCCTTGGCTTCCATGCCTAGCGCTTCTACGTTCACCGGCGTTCTATAATTCGCCAGGTCTAACCACTCGGCGGTGTGTGCCGTGTCCGTGTCCATGACCGTGGTCCCCGAACAGAAGCTGCCAACTTGGGTCTCTCATTTCACATGGGAGAGTTATGTCAGGCTCAGCCTATCAGGACCCCTGCATTTACGTTACCCCTATAGGCCACTAAGGCACGTTCATACGGCTTGGTTAAAGTGGGGCTTTAGAAGTGCTTCTAACGAGTGTTTCTAAGTGTTTTTTTTTAAGCGTTTCGCTTTAAAAAAATGGAATGCTGGAAGCCACGGAGGCTGTAATCCATAAACTAGCAGCAGGACTCACGGTGCGTGCACGGAGAATCCAAAGTGCTGTTTGGTGTTCTGCCTAGCAGCGTTGAAGAAGGGCTTCAGGTAGTCGTTGGTGAGAGTCCCCATGAAGGTGTCCTCCGGGCGCGCGTAGAGAGCGTCGTAGAAGAGGTAGTTGCACACATCTCCTGGGGGAACCATGAGGCCAATGTGCAGGTAGCTGACTGTGCACACTGTGGTGAAACGATGCAGACCGGGACCTGTTGGAGGCAGAGGTGAGGAGGAGAATGCCTCGCATGAAAACAATATAGCGTGTGAAAGTAGACCGCCACAAAAACAATGACTTCTGCCATCTTCACTGAGATATTTGCAGTGCGAACACCAATTGACTGTCGACATTCATTCATCGCGCGTCTTTGTGCCTATACCAATTGCAGGGCATACAAATACTGACAGCGCGACCCTAGCTTCATAATGGAGAAGGCAGATTCATAGTGCGCTCAGGACACTTGTGCCTGCTGACGCGTGCGGCCTCTGCTGCAGTTGTGAAAACCCTATTATACACCTTTGTATTTCGCAGTATGTATTCTGGATAATGTTAAACGCAAGCGAGGAACGGCTATATAGCCAATGCTTACATTATTTTTCACGTCCTTGTGAATTTCAATGGGCAATGAAACACTGCCCATTTTCTTGATGCATCGCGGACTTCAAACAAGGAAGGGGACAATGCAAGCTAATATTCATCAGGTTCTGCTTCAGCTTGAGAAATACATTTTCCCTCACTTCTTTCCTCGACGACCCTACGAGTGAATTATGGATGACAGCCGCCAATGAAGGCTGACTGGGAGGCTTTTGTTTGTTTCATTATTTGCCTTTCTGTGCTCTCGATAGATAACAGGTGCTGTTTAGTTACTCAACTAGAGGCTTTTTCATAGGATTGAAGACGTAACGTCGGCTTTTGCACGGCACATAGCAGGAAACACTGCTATGAACTAGGAATTTATTTTCGGTATCTGCTTGTCTCATTCATTTTCCGGAGATTCTTCAACCACGGAATTCAGACAAGGAGATAGCTCTTGCTCTTCTCTTGCTAGCCTCTACTAGTGACATGTTAATTTTCATTTCGCTCACCATCAGATCCAGCACTCTTTTAAAGACAGGCAATACTCTTTTTATACCTCCATGCTCTGGCTTAGAACGCACTAGTGCATAAGATATGCTTTCAACGCTACTTCGACGTGCAGGTAGGCAGTTATCGCTTCCCTGTTAGTGCTCACATCTATGTTTCAGATGTGAGATAATCACACGGTATTACGATCCCGATTATTTCATGCCTGCTCGAAATGAACAAACTAATTTCTCTGCGTCCTTTTTTAATTTCACAGCATAAAGGCCCAGTCCTCCTGAAAATTCTTTTCGGCGTTGGCTATAGCTATGGGAGGAGCTCAGTCGACATGGCCATTGCGCTATTGGTTGCCGGCCTGTGCGACATCACGGCAATACCAGACATGCTCAAGTTGGAAACAGCTCCGAACAAAGGCAGCTCCTTTTAGATGGAAGGGTCGAGCCTTCTAGTTCCCTTGAATATCGAGTCTGATACGCTGCCTGAGGTTCACGGAGGCACATTGGTACGGTTTGGTTAAAGCGAGAATTTATATATGTCGGCAGGGATGTGTTATTGAAAACTATTTGCTGATGAGAATTCAGGGCATGAAAAAGGCACTGACAAAATTATGGGGGCACTTAAACTTCTCCTTTGAATGTTTCATGCAACCACGCAGGTTGCCAGCCCGGATATAAAGACCCACCTTAATCAGGCCATATCAAGGTGCCTATGTGGTCTATGGGTAGTTTTAATGCATCAGTCCTTTCAGGCTAATCACCCTCTCATATGAGAGGCCTGAGTAGGCAGCACGTGACAATAGCCTTCAAGGCAGCCCAATGTGCAGTCAGTACGCGACCGTGCAGCTACCACCTCCCAGTGCCTTACTCGGGATTTTCCGCTCACAACGCCGACGCGGACGACGCCGGGGTTTAGGTTAACATTGTCTTTAGCGCTCTCGCGTTAAGAGATTACATAAGTAGCGAGTAAAAATTTTGATACACACGGAAAAAGACCAGCAATGGGCAAACGTGAATCCTTATTTCTCTTGCGTCATACACTCGAAGGCGGAGGTTAAGTATCCTACCTAAATGTTTAAGTTCATTTGACAGCCACCTTCACCAACTTGATGTTCACCGTAACGCTGCGCACAGTTTTAGATCCTGTGTTTGTTGTAAGCATTATAGCAAGTTTATGCCACTGTATACCCACGCTTTTATTTTACGCACATGAAATGAATGTCCTAATGTACTTTTCGAACTCTCCCTTCAAAAGGCTTATGTTCTGTGCTTACAGAGCTTCATAAGAACCGAAACTGGTGTCTCCCTGAAAAATGTTATCCCGCGTGCTTCTCTGAGAAAGAGGAGCCCATTCGTCATTGTGCGTATCCACTCCTTGTACTACATCTGAACAGTCAAGGATATCACCGTCTTCGTAACGTTGCTACGATTATACCTTTCACAGCTAAGACCTGAAGAGCGGACAGACGTCGACAAAAGAAAACGAAAGCAAGCCACACAATCTCTCTCTCTCTCTCTCGCTCCCTCGCTCTCTCTTTCTGCAGGCGTGCCGCTTTATCGCTTCTGTGATTAAGTGCTTCTCACGCTCGGCAAACTTCGCATGACCGTACGTTGTGTCTGTTGCATCTCCAAGTGCTAAAGGTTTGAATATGACAGCGTTGCTGAGTACTTTTTTCTAGAGGTCTTGCTCAGCGTTATCTCAAAATTTAATTACTTTCTCCTTCCTGTAAATTACGTATTTAGGCGTAAAATGACACGTCGCTTGATTGCACCTGCTCCACGTGATGCCTCCCTGCCTAATTTGGCGTCATGGTTCTTATGGCTGAAATCTTCACAATCCCCTTGACAGACGACGTGCAATAAAAAGGAGTGTTGACCTAGTTGGGTGTACCGTTCGTAAAAACACAGCGCAAAGGCAAAAGAGCGGGCAGAAAACTGACAAGGTGCCTAATCCTAAGTGTGTGATTTATTTCAGTAATATATACCACACTGTATATTAATTACCCTTTACAGTGCAATTTTAAATCCAGTGAGAGAGTATGGTCAGTATGGGCAGTGAGCTGCTTTGTACAGGAAGGCAGACATTAGGTACGTGGCAGGCGAATATTTCAGAAATTTGAGGCTCTGAGGATAGCAGTTGAGTACAGTGTTTATATTTATTTATGGAAAATTGTTTTCACGATAGCGTCCAAAATACGCATTTTTATCTCATAAAGGTCGCTACTCGCAATGAACGTTCTTAGCATGGCGCCAGTGATTTCGCGGAAAGAACTTCTACTGCTTCTGCTGCACTAAACAGGCACAAGACTTCTCTGTTTGCTGGTGCAGAAATACTCAACGTTTTGAGCTAAAAATGCCTATATGAGACATCAAATGTTTCGAACTGCTATACCGATAAAGACAATTCAAACAGGAGTCAACGTTTATGTTGACGGGTTTAAATTTTTTTATTATATTGGTGTGCCTTCAAATAAAGTTAGAAGTTCATAACTGACGTTTATTAAGTATTCCCTTCAACACTGAGCTCTATCAAGTACATAATGTAAGCCTGTTCTACAATCCCCCTGAACAGACTGCACCTGCGTATCTTTCGTAGATTTAAAAATAATAAATGAGCGATCAACAGTTCAAAAAGAACACCCTATATATGAACAAAGTGTTCCCACAAACAAGTGACCATGTTTTCAGAATAAGATCTCGTATATTCATGTTCACAGATTCGGATATCCTATCTTGAAGGTGATGGATCGATGATGCAAATGCTTTTAGGTGAGGACGTGCGTTCTTGGTTGTTGGAACATTTTGTGGATATAGGTGTTATTCCAACAAATCATGCACTTGAGAGAGCTTTCCTTGCCTACACTGCCTTCTTCGCCCGTTAAGCTGCTGTTTATGGGGCAGCCGACGTGATTGATGACTCGGAGATCCTCAAAAGCGCGTAGCACGCGGCCTTCGTACAACTCAGAGCAATTGCAACTCAGAGGCTATCAGAAGTGTTTTTCTCTCTACGCTCTGCAAACAAAGTTCTGCCAATAATACTCATAAGCAGATAGATTATTGTAAACCGTTTTGCTTTCTGAAATGGCCGATGCATGCATACGAACTCGCGTCGAGCCGGTATTGGTATCTGACGATGCCTAGCCTCAAATGTCGTATCAAAAAACCCCAATCCGATTGCGTGCTTTATAGATAAACACTGTGCATTAGGTGACGAAGATCGCAATGTTTTTTTTTTTTTTTTCTGACCGGCGAACTGCGTAGTAATTGACAGCTGCGACGGTTGCAAAATAACAGAAGTATATGTAAACGAAAATAAATATAAGCTTACGGTGGCTTGCACGGCTGATCAGGTGGAACAAATGCTCGTCACTGTTTAGCTAGGAAGCGGCAAAAATTGTTTCGCGTTATCCCATACCATAACGGTGAGTCCATGTCTGCACCTGTCTAAACAACATTTTCTCAGCTTTCGGGCTCAAGCACAGTAACGTGTTCTCGATACAATTCTCATAAATCGCGTGCATGGTTGGCATATCCTATTGAAAGAAACTAAAACCTACAAGAGCCCTCTTTTTTCCTGCTATCTATTCAAGCTGTGCTCCAAATTACCTATCATCTCCTCGGCCACGCGCTAGTTTCGAAATATATTATGTGGCTGAAATCTAACAAGAAATGAAAGTCCACATTTTTCCAGTGAGCCAAGTTTCCGGCAGCGTTTCGTGCATATACTAAGCGCAATGTAATTATTACGGTTAAAGCATTGCTTTCAGCGTTACTGTGAAGTCCCTGTGGCAGAGCGCAGTGTTCCCTAATATGTGATTTTCAAATTCCAAATAATATGCGTTTGAGGGTAAAACGTAAACGTATCTCCTTACGCTTTGACGTGGTCGCTGAAGCCGGTAAGATGGTAAGCGCGCTTGCTGCAGCCGAGGGCGAAGTGTTCGCTTGAGATGTCATCGCCTTAGTTGTCGGTGGCCCCGACACAGACATGACTGTGGTCCCAGACCCTCCCGAGGAAGATGCGGTGGCCGTTGTTTGGTTGCGGCGACTAGAAGGAGCAGGCTGTGTTGGTTGTGGCTGAGTGGAAGGTGCCTTTTGCGTTTGCTGTGGTTGGGTGGAAGGTGTCTCTGAAGGCTCAGCGACGACCTATAATTGGCACCAAAGAAAGAGTGGGCCCAATTCAAAGGTGTCTCATGTTAAGGGGAGTGACACTTATGAGGCAGGGGCAGATGCTCCTCCAGGAGTTTATAGATGGAAAGGTTGCCATATATGCCAGGCACTCATCACGATGCTTATGCTTGCTATGCACCCACTAAAACATGTCCGCTAAAATACACGTTGGTTAAGCTTAAAATCAAGTTACACAACCAAAATGGAATAAATGCATAATACATAGTGTCCGGTGTCCCAAGGCCAACCAGATGCCTAGAGGTGAAATCTTCAACGCTTTCAGGGGAATTTCGTCCTAACTTGGTGCGCAAAGCATGGATCACCGCCAAAACAGCTTAGAGCGTTTAGGTAGTACCAGGTGTCCCAAATTATATACAATTGAAGTGAGATCTTGATTCCACCCATGCTTAGGGCAACCGTCGAGGTCAAATTAAGTTGTACGAAGAGAGCATTTGCTATAATAATTACTATATGAATAAATTCAACATTACGGTGCCCAAGAGATATACAGTTTTCGCTTAACTTTGCCAGGTGGTGAAGTACGTTTCCGCCTTCATTTAAGAACTTAATTATTCAAGTACCAATGAAATAGCAATCATTGATAGGAGTCACATGTTTTGGTTGTCTCCTCGGCACAAAACATAGGCATGAGATACTAAAACAGCGTAGCTAGAGGCACGAATGTAGAAGCAATAAAAGGCAAATTGTCTCAGGTTCAAGTATGTGGCAGGTCAAGCTAAATAAGCTTGCGTGTAACACGCGACAAATGTGTATGAAATATTACACATTTGCCTCTTTCCACGTTACCACTGGAAAGAAGGAGAGAGGTCGTCACAAATTATTCACCTCAAATTATTCACCTGTAAAACGGGTGGAGATTATTATAGTGCAATACATTAAGAACCCTAGCTAGTGAAGCTAGTTTAGCAGTACTCTTACAGGAACTAGAGGGCATGAAATGGGATGTAATAGGGCTTAGTAAGGTTAGGAGACCGAATGAGGCATATACTGCACTCGAGAATAGGCATGTACTGTATTATTGAGGTTTACCGGAGAGGCGAGAACTAGGAGCAGGTTTCCTTGACAATAAGTATATAGCGGGCCATATAGATGGGTTCTATAGTATAAATGAGAGGGTGGCAGGCATCGTAATTAGGCTTAATAAGTGCTATACCTGAAGGTTGTACAGGCCTAAGAACCCACATGTAGTTATGACAACCAGCAGTTGAGCGCTTCTACGAAGATGTAGAATCGGCAATGCGAAAAGTAAAGACGCAGTATACTGTACTAATGGGCGACTTCAATGCCAAGCTAAGGAAAAAGCAGGCAAGAGACCAGGCAGTAGGTGACTATGACATTGGTTCTAGGAATAGCAGGGGGGGGGGGGGGGGGGGGGGTACTAGTTGAGTTTGCAGAGCGCAATAACTTACGAATCATGAATAACTTCTTCAGCAAACGGAAGAACCGGAAATGGACATGGAAAAGTCCACACGGGGAGACTAAAAATGAAATCGACTTCATAATGTGTTCAACCCCCGCCATTATGCAAGATGCACAGGTAATCGGGAAAGTGAGATGCAATGATCACAGGATGGTGAGGTCCCGAATTAGCCTAAATCTGAAGAAGGAACGCAACAGATTAGTAAGAAAGAAACCCATCAACGAATTACAGTTGAATGGGAGGGCAGATGGGTTCAGGATCTCGCTACAGAATAGATATTCAGCTCTAACCGAGGCTGGCGACATTACCCTAGGAGCAATGAACGATAATTTCAGAGATATCATTACTGAGTGCGCTGTAGAAGTAGGCGGTAGGATAGTTAGAGAGGATACCGGCAAGCTGTCTAAGGAGACGAAAGATTTGATCAAGAAACGCCAGAGTATGAAAGCTTCCAATCCAACAGACCAGATAGAATAAGCGCAAGGTGGCCGATATAAGGAAGTATAACATGGAGAAAATTGAGCATGCTGTAAAGAACGGGGGAAGCCTTAAAGCGGTAAAGAAGAAATTGGGCATAGGCAAGAACCAGATGTATGCGATAAGGGACAAGGCGGGCAACGTCATCACGAATATGGACAAGAGAGTCAAAGAAGCCGAGGAGTTATATACAGATTTCTACAGCAGCCAAAGTAGTCAGGACCATAATGAGATTGGCGGTAGGGAAAAACAGTCAGACGTTCCACCAGTGATAAAGGACGAGGTCAAGACAACATCAGAAACTATTAAACGGGGGAAATCAGCTGGAGAGGATTAGATAACTAGAGGTTTGTTGAAAGACGGGGGGGGGGGGGGGGATACCGTGCCAGAAGAACTGGCCACTCTGTATCGACGGCGCCGGAACCAGGGAAGAATGCAAACATTGTCCTCATTCATAAGAAAGAGGTCTCTAAGGACCTTAAAAAATTCAGACCAATCAGCTTAATGTCTGTTAGATATATGGTATTTACTAGTGTAATCGCTAATAGAATCAAGACAACCTTAGACTGCAATCAAGCAAATGATCAAGCAGGTTTTCAGAAACGGTACTCTACTATCGATCATATACATACCATCAACCAGGTGACATAAAAATGCTCGGAATATAACCAGCCCTTATACATAGCATTCATTGATTACGAAAAAGCATCTGACTCAGTAGAAACCTCGTCGTTGATGCAGGCACTGCGAAATCAGGGGGTAGGCGAGCCATACGTGAAAGTGCTGGAAGATATATATAGTGGCTACCATAGTTCTGCATAAAGAAAGTAACGAAATTTCCATACAGGAAGGTGTTAAGCAAGGAGACATGATCTCCTCAGTACTATTCACAGCTCGCTTAGAGGAAGTATTCAGAGACTTGAAATGGGAGCAGTTAGGGATAAGGGTTAAGAGAAAGATGAAGAATACCTCAGTAATCTGCGATTTGCCTTGCTAAGTAGCCCGGGGGATGAACTGCAAATAATGATTGATGATCTAGACAAGAAAAGTAGAGAGGTAGGCTTAAAAATCAATATGCAGAAGACTAAGGTAATGTTCAACATCATCGGGAAGAAACAGCAGTTTACGTTAGGTAGCGAAGCACTGGAAGTAGTAGGCGAATATGTCTACTTAACACAAGTAGTAACCGCAGATCCGGACCATGAAAAGGAAATAACAAGAAGAATAACATTGGGATGAAGCGCATTTGGCAAGCACTCACAGATTGTGACTAGCAGCTTACCGGTATCGCTCTTGAGGAAAGTATACACCAGTTGCATCTTACCTGTACTCACCTATGGGGCTGAAACGTGGAGGCTAACCAAGATGGTTCTACTTATATTGAGGACAACTCAGAGGGCTATGGAACGAAAAATGGTAGGGGTAACATTAAGAGATAGGAAGCGTGCAGAGTGGGTCAGAGAAATAACTCAAGTTACTGACATTCTGGTGGAAATTAAGAAGAAATGGGCATGGGCAGGACATGTAGTGCGAAGAGAGGATAACCGATGGTCGCTTAGGGCAACAAACTGGATTCTAAGGGAAGGAAAGCGCAACAGGGGGCGGCAGAAAGTTTAGATGGGCTAATGAGGTTAAGAAGTTCGCAGGGGCCAAGTGGATGCAGCTAGCCCAGAACCGGGTTAATTGGAGAAATATGGGAGAGGCCTTCGCCCTGCAGTGGGTATAGTCAGGCTGATGATGATGATACATTAAGAAGTGTATGCCGTTACAACAATGTGCAATAATACATCCTATTTCTAGTATCTGTTAGAGCATATTTATTTGTGCCATAGGTCTTCTTCTAGACGTCAATAACACGTGTTATCCTGACAAAGAACACTCAGCATTAGAACACGCATTTCCCTTGCTTTTGAGTGATAGCGGCGAACTTGAGATGTTTTTTTTTTTCATTTCACGAAAAAGCAATCCATACACTTTATGATGATTTTACTTGATCCACATGCAGACACTAATAACGTACTGCGTTCTGAACACTAAACTCTCAGTGGTGGCAAATCACTACTTGTAGCTATGGATACTAGAAAAGAATTAATTATCCATAGACAACACGGATTGTACACTATCATTGGCCTGCATGAATACATTACCAGCTCCTAATAAAAGAGCAGCTGGTTGAGCTCAAAAATGAGTTTTTATAAGCTAGAAACAACCTTAAATAAAGATGCCGACAGCGCTAGCAAAGTATACAAGAAAACTCTCAGTGTATGTCACACTTCATTATAACTGAACCCCAAGATTACGAACTTTGTTTCCTTTACTGGTGCTCAAACTGGCTAATGAAAAATGTGCAATTTTAAACTTTAAAATGCCCTTTGCGCACTCTAGCCCTGCGCGAGCCAGCCTCTCATCGTGCAACCCTGCTGCTTGAAGACAAAACCACCAACTCTAACGGCAGATGTGCTGTTGATTCTTGCGGCAGGTATATACTACAGATCGCACCGACCGTTCGTTACACATTTGCTACTGTGCAGGAGCAACTGCAGCCTCGTACATTATGTCAGCCTGTCGCAGTGCGTTTGTTTTTAACCAGTAGCAGAAGACTTTTTGTCACTCTTTAGAGAGTGTCACATGTAAACAAGACCGATAATAAGGCATGCCTTTGCTGAAGACCTCCAACTAACGGAAAAAGAAGTCCAAATTGATTTTTTTTATTTGAAACACACAATAAAATTTACCGAAACACTTATTTAGCATTGTGTAAACGATCAAGATAGTAAATTGCAGGTTCACCTAAACAGAAGTCGGGCATTGGTTCAGTGATTTAAATTAGGTGTTCAAGCTTTTGCAGGCTTTGCATTATACCATGGACTAAAAGAAAGTCTTCAATATAACGCATTTCTTAGTTTCTTCCATCTGCATTGGTTAATAAGTGGAGATCGGGGAGACACGTAAGATAAATAACATGTGCCCTCCCACATCGTAACAGGATTGTTTTGCCTAGGTAAAATGACATTCATACATCCACACTCTGCGCGAACTTCACTATGAATTGAAAACTTTCATTGTGCAGCGCATATATGAAGCATCACAGGTCATACCAAGCGCATGGACGGTAAACACACATTCATTACGAGCAAGTTGAACGCCGACTTGAGTGCCACAGTAGAGAACTGCATCACTATTTTTGCTTCCGACACAAGGATATTGATAGTAGTGCAGTTTTCACTTGACTGCGGTTCAGTGCTTAATTACACACAAAGTAGAAAATTGGAAATTCCAGAATGGTGATTCGCGTATTACATCTATTCACTTCAAAACCGCAACTCCTATATGAATGGATTTGATGCTGCGTGACTGTTTTTGGGTGTAATACTGAGAGGAAATGTTCATTCTACTCTAATGCAAATGTTAGTCAAAATGAGCACACTTTACATTTTTTTAGAGTGACATAAACTGGTTAAATGCTGTTTGACTTCGAGCTGGGCCTTGAACTCACCTGCGTTGGCAATGTTTCGTCAGCAGGCTTTGAGGGTCCGGAACCGGGGCTGGCTGGTGCGCGACCGCTTACTGGTGCGTAAGTTCTTTTGAGTTCCTTCGTTACTTCAATCTCGTCGTCTGTTTAGCAGCACACATTAGAGAGAAGAATGAGTTTTTGGTTATGATTGCCGGAAGACAAAAAGCAATTCCTTCAAGATTGGCCATTCTGCGCAAGGTTTCTTCTACATTGTCGCCAGCTTACCAGGATCTCCGAGCTTTAAGTAAATTCTAGTCTTCATTGCTTGAGAACTGAACACCTTGTCATCAGCCACATTAGCCTTAGTATATATAACAAAAGGTATGGTGCAATTTGATCTAGAACTTGGTCGCTGTCTTCAGTGTGTACTACGTCCGACCCAGCGGCACATTGAAAGCAAGGCCATGCGACGACCCATTTCCAGCTACACATCTCTGTGTTTGCACCACTGCGCTTCAGAAACCTGCCGTACTGGGCGCACTGACGTTTGAAGGCAGCGACCGCATACAAACCAAGAATGCACGACCATGCATTTATTCTACAATGGTTCCTAATGAGCGGACGTTGTCGACTACGGTGCATATAGAGTTTTTTCGGGTGTAAAAACATGCGCTCATTCGAACGTATAAACTTTGCTGCCAGGTTGGCGCACTGCTGACGGCCGAAACTTCAAAATAACGTGTTGTAAGCTTCTCAATGTGACTCTCCGAACAGAATAAACAGAATATTGCCGCAACACACATATATATATATATATATATATATATATATATATATATATATATATATATATATATATATATATATATACATACATATATATATATATATATATATATATATATATATATATATATATATATATATATATATATATTGAAATGAAGATGATACAGTGCTCATGCAAATGACGATGCAGACTGCTGGGTTCCTTGTTGATCAGCTGGTGCGAGCACTGGAAGCTCAGACTGTCTTGTTTGGACGAGATTGTGCTTCGTTCTACGATCGTTGTGTGTCACTGGTAGCCGTCTCCAGTCCTCCGAACAACCCCCAATAAACCCCTCTTCATTTGGTGGAACGTGCCCAGGTAAGACGCTTACACGATCACCGCGGATCTCCGCCGCCGTACGATACCTATGGTGACAAACGAGTTTGGCTCATAGCCAGTGGCATCCTCTTCGCAGTCATCTCATGCGCCGGTGCCATTTGGTAGCGAGACCCCGCAGTTTTCAGCGGGCAGGGCGACCAGGAGGTTGAAGATTGGTTGGACTCGTACGAGCGAGTCGTCATAACAACTGGGATGACCGCATGAAGATCAACAACGACATCTTCTACCTGAGTGACGTTGCTAACCTACGGTATCGAAATCATGGGGCTGACATGCCAACTTGGTCTAACTCCAAGGCAATGTTCACGGACGTTTTCAGTCGTGCCACATTGCGGAAACTACGCGCTGAAGAAGCCTTGCGCGTGCGAGTTCAGCATGAAGGTGAAACCTTCACAAGCTACATTGAAGACGTCGTGGATTTATGCAAGCGTGTCGAACTGTCTGTGGATGAGGCTAAAAAGATAAAGCACATAATGAAGGGCATTGATGCCGATGCATTTAATGCTGGGGACAAAGAGCCCCACCATGGTGGCTTCAGTACACAGCTTTTGTCAAAGTTTCGACGAGTTGCTCAAGCAACGCCTTAAACTCGTCGCCCTCTCGCACCTGCTCCGTCCATCTCTGGCCTGGCTGTGAGCAGCGACCTTTTGGCTAACATCAAAGATTTCATTCGAGATGAGGTTTCCCGACAGCTTGGGCTTTTGGCTGACCCACGCTCGTCGTCTACAGCCCAGCTGCTTACTCCTACTATCCGACAAACCATCACGCAGGAGGCGTCCTGCACTTCCCAGGTTTGGCCAGTCAGCGCCTGTCACACCTCACTCCGACCCTGTTCCACTGAAGCCTACACTTGCTGCATCATTCAGTTACAGCCCCCCTGTTGTCGTGCCGCCTCTACCTGTGCAAGTACAGATGCCTCCCACAATGCAGAAGTTACCGCCCGCCCACCGCCGCCACAGTCCTTTGGGTACGTGTCGACTATGGCGCCACCGTCTTTCGCCTCACTGTTCCGATCAAAGACGCCTTCCTACAATCCTTGGCGCACGAACGACAACCGACCTATTTGCTATGCCTGCGGTATTCGAGGCCACGTTGCCCGCCTGTGGCATCGTACTCTGCGTTCTGCCCCTGCACGCACCATGGGTGACTGCAATTATAAGTACGACACCTTGCGCGCACCTTCGGTGACATCTCCAGGGCAGGCGCACAATTCGTCGGGCCACCAGCACATTCCACTGCCCTGCTCGCGTTCCCCTCGCCATCGGTACGTGTCGCCAATGTGGCGTAGCAGCGGGAGACAATACTCGGAAAGCTAGCAGCCGCAGTTCCTGACACGAACTGCGCACATTTCGCCTACCACAAGTCCTCGCCTGTCTCCGCCGAACGTTCTCAAAGTTTTTGTTGACGGTGTTCGTGCCCTTGCACTCGTCGATACAGAGGCCACTCTCTCCGTCATTAGAGAAAGTTTTTGCCCCTCGCTTCATCTTCGCACCGCCACCGCCGATTCCGTTCATCCGTCTATAGCGCGTGTCTTTATCGCGGACGTTTTATACATCGTCGAATTTCTAGTGCCTGTGTCATGCTCGCAAGACTTAATTCTTGGCTGGAATTTTCTGTCCCGCCACAATGCTGTTATTGACAGCGCCCGAGGCCACGTCGCCTTCTCTGCGCTCTGTGATGCGGTTCTTGACTATGCGCAGTCTTTTTCTTGCGCCAAACTTGTCGCCAACGGTGCCGACATTCCGCCTAACTGTGCTGTGATTTTTCCCGTGTGTGTACCCTTTTCTTTAAACGCAACTGTTTTTTTTTTTGCGTTTTCTCCCATGTTCGCTTCTCGCCGTTACCTCTGTCTTCCCTTTCCTATAATCGATATTACCCGTGGTGCCGCTGACATTGTTGTTGCGAATGCTTCAACCGCTACGGTGCCGCTACTTCTTGGCGAATGCCTCGGCCTTATTGAAGTTGCTGACTTCATCTCAGCATTTGATGTTGATGGATATGTACCACACAGTGCCCACGTAGCCTCCCTAACGCCGTATACTGCGTCTTCCGATATACCGAGTTGGAACCTTTTTCAATCATCTGTGGCCAGTGACCTCGACCCGACTCAACGTGTGCAACTGTTTGCTCTCCTCAACCAGTTCCGTTCTTCGTTTGACGTTCAGATGATTTCTTGGGGCTGTGCAACCGAAGTTGTTCACCACATCGACACCGGCAGTCTTGCCGCTCTTCGCCACCGCCATTAACGTGTTTTGCTTAAGCAGCACCGTGTTATTGCTCAGCAGATCGACGACATGCTATAGCGTGGTGTAATTCAGCCTTCATCTAGTTTGTTGTCGTCACCCGTGGTACTCGTGAAAAAGAAGGATGGCTCTATAAGGTTTTTCGTTAACTACAGCCGTATTACCAAAATTACACCTAAAGACGTACACCCACTACCCCGCATTGACGACGCCATCGATTGTTTACAAGGAGCCGAGTTCTTTTCGTCCCTGGATCAGTGCTCTGGCTATTGGCAAGTCCCTATGGCTGAGTCTGGCCGACCTAAGACAGCCTTTGTTACCCCTGATATGAGTTCCCTGTGATGCCATTTGGTCTTTGTAATGCTCCTGCTACGTTTGAGCGAATGATGGAAATCTTACGCGGCCTCAAGTAGAACATTTGCCTTTGTTATTTGGATGACATCGCCGTTTTATCTCCCGTATTTCTGACGCACCTCGTACGCTTGCACCAAATCCTGAGCTGTCTCCCTGGCACGGGTTTTCAACTTGACCGGCAGAATGGTCGTTTTGGTGCCCGAAAGCTGACAATACTGGGCCATGTCGTGTCCAAAGATGGCGTCCTGGCCAATCCGGGCAAACTACGTGCGGTCACTGAATCGCCGAAACCGAATTCTGTTAGAGCTGTGCAGCTTCGTCGGCCTATGTTCATACTTTCGCAGTTTTATCCGAAATTTTGCTACCATAATTGCACCGCTTACAAAATTGCCGAATGATCCCGCTGACTTGTCTACCTGGACCCCAATCTGCGACGATGCTTTCACTACGCTCTGACGTCTACTCACGTCACCGCCCATTCGCCGCCTTCGACCCATTCGCTCCTACAGAGGTCACACTGACGACAGCGGCATCGGTCTCAGTGCTGTCCCTGCTAAACGCAAAGCCGGTTTTTCCCAATATGTAGTTGCTTTCGCCAGCCGAGCGCTAACGAAAGCTGAATCTAACTACGCCTTCACGGAGAAGGAGTGTCTTGCAACCGGGTGGACGTTAACAAAGTTTCGTCCTAATATACGATCGCCGCTTCAACATAATCACCGACCACCGTTCTCTCTGCTGGTTAGCTTTACTGAAAGACCCTTCTGGACGCCTCGGCTACTGGGCTCTTCGCCTTCAAGACTGAATTTGACGTGATATATCGATCGGGATGCAAACACTCCGACGTTTACGCCTTGTCGCGCTCGCCGCTGCCTTCTCCTGCACCCTCGAACTCGATATCCCAACCCTGCGTTGCAACCCTCACTTATGACGACGTTCCTTTTGAACAACGCCGAGATCCCTGGATATCTTCGCTTCTAGACGTCCTCACCGCGTCCTCAACGTCTTCATTCCCGTGAGCCCTTCAACGCCAAGCTTCCCATTTTTTGATCCAGGGTGGTCTGCTTTATTGCAAAAGATGGTTGCAAATGAATCTTGGCCATTCCTCGCCATCTTCGCACAGATATCTGTGCCCATCACCATACCGACCCGCAAAGCGCACATGCTGGTTTGTTGAAGTCATACGAGCGTCTCCGCTAGTAGTACAACTGGCGGGGGATGTACAACTTTATCCGCCGCTATATTCGCTCCGGTACGGCTTGTCAGCAGCGGAAGTCATCTCTGCGCCACTCAGCCAGCCCATTACAGCCATTGCCTTCTCCAACGTGACCCTTCGATCGTGTCGGCATCGATCTCTATGGCCTCCTTCCATCTTCGACATCAGGCATCCAATTGATAATAGTCGCCGTGGATTACCTCTCTTACGGAGACTGCAGCCCTGCCTTCGGCTAGTGCTCGTGACGTCGCTTCCTTTATCCTGCGTCAGTTCGTTGTACGTCACGGGGCACCTCGTGAACTTCGCTGTGACCGCGGCCGCACCTTCCTATTACAAGTGGTCTATGAGCTTTTCGAAGCTTTCAAAATAATACATCGAACCACCACAGCTTACCATCCTCAAACCAACTTCCTCACAGAAAGGTTTATCCGAACTCTTGGCGACATGCTCACTAAGTACGTTTCTTCTGACGTGTCTAATTGGAATCAGGTGCTTTCGTACGTCACCAATGCCTATAACACACCGGATCAGGCAACGACTTGATTTCCCCATTCTTTCTCCTATATGGTCGTGAGCCTTCCTGTCTACTAGACACTATTTTTCGTTACCACCCCGACAATTCAGAGTACACTTCTCTTTCTGCTGTTGCCCGTAATTCTGAGCAGTGCCGTCAGCTGGCTATCTCATTCACGTCGGACATTCAAGATCTTCGCCGACATGAGAGCGATCACGGCAAGCCCACTTCTGACTTTCCTGCCAGCCCCCTCGTTTGGCTCTGTGTTTCGGCTGATCCCAAATTCTCTGCAAAGTATAATGGCCCTTATCGTGTGTTAGAGCGTACCTTTCCAGTTAATTACGTCGTGGAGCCGGCAACGCCTTCATCGGATCATTGTCGCTGCGAGCGAGTTCTTCATGTCAGTCGACTTAAACAATACTACGATCCCCTTGTCGTCCCTTCGCATTTTGTCGCCAGGATGGCTCTCACTTTCCGCGGGGCGAATTGTAAAGAAGATGATACAGCGCCCACGGAAACGACGGTGAAGATTGCTGGGTTCCTGGCCCATCACCTTACGTGCGCACTGGAAGCTCAGACTGTCTTGTTCGAACGAGATTGTTCTTCACTCTACAGTCGTCGTATGCCATTGGTCCCCGTCTCCAGTCCTCCGAATAACCCCCGAGATGAAACCCCTCTTCCGTATATGTATCTATATATTGTTACTCTGAAATAAGAAAGGGGTTGTTAATTTACGGTGCTGTGGCAGCTGAACAAGGTGAAGCCTACTAGTCTCCAGAATCCAACGCTTCTTCCTCTTGTTCTGCCACGCCATCACAATCCTTCATCGTCGTCAGTATCGTGACATTTCCTCGCTACACAGCTGAAGCCCTCTGGGCGTGTACCTGAGTCGTGCGAGGCTGACATGGCTTCAAGCGGGTAACTTTACATAGTTTGGTTTTGGCAGGCCGACGACCCGATGCTGTCAAGCGGCTATTGCATAAGTTAAATCACTGATGCATTTCACAACCACATGTGAGCCGTCATAGTACGCCAAGAGTTTTTGATGTAGGCCACGACGAAAAATTGTACGCCACAGGCAGACTAAATCACCTATAAAGTACTTGACACGCCGGAGACTGGCATCGTATCGCAATTCGAAAAGCTCTTGTGAAGCACCAAACCGTAAGCGGGCGATTCTTGGAGCTTCGTAAGCGACACACAGGTTCTCAGCCAGGCAAGGATCTTCACGGTTTCAGAAGGGCATGATAGTATGCAGAGAGTTGCGTGGGGGTCTGGCATACAACAGGAAGAATGAGCTGTACCCAGTCAGCTCACGCGGGACGGTATTAAATACATACGTGATGAAGGGCAGTATGGTGTCCCAGTTCTTTGCCCTGGATCCACATACATGGCTAGCATGTTTAGAAGCGTTCTGTTGACATGCTCAGTCAAGCCATTTGTCTGGGGATAGTATGGCGTCTAGGGTTGGGAAGTTACGGCGCATAAACGTATGAGGTCTTTAACAACATCAGCGGTGAATTGTCGGCCCCGATCAGTGATGACAATTCGTGGCGGCCCGTGTGACCAAAGCATCTGTGACCAAAGCAAGAGGCAAGCGTCTTTTCGGTTGGTAAAACTGCGAGCTCGGACGATGGATTGATTGCTCATAACGAGGTCCTATGACTGAGGCACTATGCGCCATAGCAGATGGAATAGCAGCAGTTTCACAGTAATGTGCGAGATAGTCCGCGCAGATTACAATCCAGCGATTTGCATCCAAGTTCTACGGAAATAAAGCTACGAGGTCAATGCCTACTTGATCAAACGGAGCTGCTAGGGTCTTCACGGGGTGCAGCAAGCCAGATGGAGTTGCAGTAGGATATTTGTGGCGTTGACATTGCTTTCAACTGGCAACGTATTGTTCAATCGTAGAGTTCATTCCGGGCCAGTAATAACTTTCTTGAGCACGGTGGGGTGTATGAACGGATCCCAAAAGTCCAGAAGTTGGATCAATACGCACGACACGCAATCAGTTCGGTTCAGTTCAGTCGTTCAGTCGTGTCCGACTCTTCTTGACCCTATGGACCATGTCACGCCACGCTTTCCGGTCTCTCACTATCTTCCTAACATCACATAACTTCAACTGCAGTGCCTCGAGGATGCCATCTAACCATCGCGTTCGCTGCCTACCCCTTCACCGGTGACCCTCAACCTTTCCCAACATCAAATTTTTCTCCAGCGACTCCTCTCCTCTCAAGAGATGACCAAAGCTTTAACTTAGAATTTGACCCTCCAATGAGCAGTCAGAGTTTATGGTCGACAATATTGACTGATTTGATCTTCTGGCAGTCCAAGGAACTCTCAAGAGTCTTCGCCAGCACCACAATTCAAACGCATCAATTCTTCGGTGGTCAGCCTTTTTCACAGTCCAACTCTCGCATCCATACATCACAACTGGAAAGATCATAGGACAAGTTATACGGATCTTGGTTGGCAGACTAATGTATCTGCTCTTTAACAGGCGGTCGAGGCTAACCATTTCTCTCTTTCCCAGAAGCAGGCGTCTCCTAATTTCATGGCTGCAGTCTCCTTCCGAGGTAATCTTGGAGCCCAAGAAGAGAGTCTGTCACAGCTTACACTTCTTGTCCATTGATGCTCCAGGACTTGATAGGGCAAGACACGATGATCTTTGTCTTTTTAATGTTCAGTTTAAGCCAAAACTTCTCACTTTCTTTTTGTACGCGCATCAGAAGTCTCTTGAGTTCCCCTTCACACTCTGCCATTAAAGTGGTATCATCGCATATCTAAGGTTGTTGATACGTTTTTCAGCAATCTTCACTCCGGCTGAAGACTCGCCAGACCGGCCTTCCTCACGATGCACTCTGCGTATAGGTTAATAGGCAGGGCGGCAGTATGCAGCCTTGCCTCACTCCTTTCTCAATCGGAAACGAATCAGTAAGACCATGCTCAGTTCTGACTGTGGCCTCTTGTCCTTCATACAGGTTCTTGAGGAGACAGATGAGATGAATTGGAACTCCCATCTCTTGGAGAGCTTGTCACAATCTGCTGTGTTCTACGCAGTCAAACGCTTTTGCATAATCAATAAAGCAGAAGTATATGAGTTTCTGGAACTCTCTTGCTTTTTCCATGATCCAGCGAAGGTTGGCAATTTGTTCTCTAGTTCCTCTGCCCTTGCGAAACCCAGCTTGCACGTACGGAAGCTCCTGATCCGCATACTACTGCAGCCTTCTTTGGGGGATTTTCAACATCACCTTGCTAGCATGCGAAATAAGCGCGATCGTACGGTAGTTGGAACAATCTTTGGCACTGCCTTTCTTTGAAATGGGGATGTAAACTGACCTCCTCCAATCCTGTGGCCACTGCAGGGTTGTCCAAATCTTCTGACATAATGTATGCAGAATGTTAACAGCGTCATGGTTGAGGTTTTGAAGCAACTCAGCTGGAATGACATCAATTCCGCTAGCTTTGTTCTTAGCAAGGCTGGCTAAGGCCCATTCAGCTTCACTCTTCAGGATGCCCGGCTCGAGATCAGTAATCACAACCGTCTTATGTTGGGTTTGCACATTCGTGTCCTTGTACAGTTCTGTGTATTCCTGCCACCTCTTCTTTATCTCTAAGGCTTCAGTGAGGTCCTTGCCTCGTTTGCCCTTTATCACGCCCAGCTTAGCACAGAAGGTTCCTTTGATATCTTTGATTGTCTTATACAGAGCTCTTGTGTTCCTTAATTGGCTGTTGTCCTCAACTACTTGGCACTGTATGTTCAGGAAGGCATTCTTATCTCTCCTTGCTATTTTCTGAAAATCCGCATTGAGAACCTTGTATCTTTCTCTTTCCCCCATAACTTTTGCCATCCTCTTTTCCTCAGCTATTTACAAAGCCTCTTCAGGTAACCAGTTTGCTTTCTTGCATTTCTTTTGCTTTGGAACTACCTTAGTAGCAACTTCTTGTATTATATCACGAACATCAGTCCACATCTCTTCGGGCTCTCTGTCTTCTAGATCTAATTCTTGAAATCGATTCCTCACTTCCACAGCATATTGTAATTTAATTTGATCCAGATCATACCTTAAAGGCCTTCTAGTTTTCTGCGTTTTCCTCAATCGAAGCTTAATTTCGACAACAAGAAGCTGTTGATTGCTTGTATAGCGCTTGAACTGTTGTATAGCGCTTCTCCATCCTGCCGGCAAAAAATGTAATCGATCTGATTCCTGTACAGACCGTCCGGTGAAGTCCATGTGTACAGGCGCCTCTTGTGCTGTTAAAAATGAGTATTCGCTATAGTCAGGTTGTTTTCTTGACAAAACTCTACTAGCCTCTGCCCAGCTTCATTTGGCTCGCCAAGACTGAACTTGCCTATACTTCCGGACATTTCTTCACTCCCGACCTTAGCATTCCAGTCTCCTATGAGAAAAACTACGTCTGATGATGTGGTGCGGTCTAAAAGGCATTGTAGGTCCGCATAAAATCTCTCAACGTCAGCTTCTTCAGCCGTAGTGGTCGGTGCATAGACTTGGATAACTGTTATGTTGAAAGGGTGACCTTGGATCCGAAGTGAAATCATTCGGTCGTTTTTGGGGTTGTACCCTAGCACTGCTTTGCCCATTCTTCTGTTTACTATGAGAGCGACCCCATTCCTTCTCTTGGATTCGTGCCCACAATAAAAGACAATGGTCGCCGGAGTTAAATTCTCCCATTCCGGTCCACTTGAGCTCGCTGATACCCTAGATATCAATGTTCAATCTGTCCATTTCTCGCTTGACGACATCCAGTTTACCTTGCGTCATAGATTTTACATTCCATGTTTCTATGTGATATATCTCCTTGCAAAATCGGACTTTCCGGTCGCTTCCCGACACATCCACAACTGAGCGTCCTTTTGGCTTTAGCCCAGCCACTTCATTCGTCCTGGAGCTACTAGGAATCGCCCTTTGTTCATCCCCAGTAACATGTGGGACGCCCGTTCCAACCTGGGGGGCTCATCTTCCGGCGCCATATCTTTAATGGTATTGTGACTGGCCATTGGGTTTTCTTGGCAGGAAATACTGGAGTGGGTTGCCGTTACCTTCTCCAGTGAATCACATTTTGTCAGAACTCTCTGCCGTGACCTATCTACCTTCGGTGGCCCTACACAGCCGAGCTCACGACTTCATCGAACTTCGCAAGCCCCTACGCCACGACAAGGCAGTGTGGATCACACGCAATACGTCCGTGCAAAGCGTCTTGGCAACCATGAGCACGTATCACTGGCCGACAGGCGAATAACTATTTTTCCTTAGGAGGCCATCACGCACACAAAAACGGCTTGTAGGTGCGCTGGTCTGAGCGGTGGAAAAGAAAGGCTGCTGACTTCTATCCTTTTGCTGTTCCATTTTGAAAACATTCGTGTCTGGGAAGGCTGACTCAAGGGGCGATAAATAATTCTCTAAATCAGTCGCTGTCAAATCCGGTCGCGGCCATTGCCATTCTAGCAAGACAATCTGTGTCTGTATGACGCCTCCCGCTTTTGTACACCACGCAGTCATATTCCTGTTACCGGAGGGTTCAGCGTGCGAGGCGACCACATCGGTCTTGAAGGTTCCGCAGACAATATAGTGAATGATGGTCAGTTACGATAGTAAACGACTGTTCATACAAATGTGAACTGCAAAGCTGCACAGCAAAAACAATAACCAGGCATTCCTGTTCGGTGACTGGGTAGTTTCGCTCCAGCTTGAGCGAAACTGCACAGTCACGATAGTCAGGCATTCCTGTTCGGTGACTGTGCAGTTTCGCTCCGGCTTGCTCAGTGTACGACTTGCGTACGCGGTAACATGCTCTCGTTCATCGTGTCGTTGGACAAGGACTGCACCGAAGACCGATTCCACTAGCGTCCGTGTGAACGTCTGTCACTGCAGCAGGCTCGAAGTAACGAAGGATGGGTTTTGATATTAAAAAATCTTCAGTTTACGGTATGACGCGTCGTAATCTGGCGTCCAGTCAAAAGTGGAGTATTTGTTGAGAAGGCACGTCAATGAGTAAGCAACGCAAGCAAGGCGATGTATAAAGCGTCTAAATTACGAAAACAAACCTAGAAAACTACCCAACTGCTTCACTGTCTTTGGGGGTTTAAAAGATTCCTCAGCGGCAGTTTTCTGGGGATCCGGCCTTACATAAACACCATTGACAAGGTGTCCTAGCACCAGAGCCTGACGCTCTCCAAAGCGACATTTTTTCGAGTTTAGAATTAGGGCGGCGTTGTGCAGACATGTCAAGACGCGCACTAGATGGTCATTATGTTCTTGGAAGGACTTCCTAAACATGACATTGTCCTGATAGCAAAGACAAATGACCATTTTAAGCCGCGCAAAACTGTCTATAAATCGTTCAAATGTGGCAGGCGCATTGCACCCCCCGAATTGCATAACATTAAACTCGTAAAGGCCATCTGGATTTACAAAGGCTGTTCTTTTCATATCCCCAGGGTTCATTGGATTTAGCCAGTAGCCAGATCTGAGATCAAGACCAGAAAATTAAGACGCACCAGAGAGGCAGTCGAGGGAGTCGTCTATGCGAGGAAGCGGATAGACGTCCTTTTTCGTAACAGAATTTAGACGCAGGTAATCGACGCAGAATCGCCACGAACCGTCTTTCATGAGTACGAGAATAACAGCAGCTGCCCAATGCCTAGATGACTCATGTATCACCTTCTTCCATGGCATGTCCTCCACTTGCTCACGAATGATTTTGCGCTAAGATGGGTACACGCGATATGGCTTTTGACGGATGGGACGAGCCGAACCAATGTCGATGGTAAGGGGTCTGAGGTTCAGGGCGAAAGGTTGGTCCATCTCTTTGAGAAAAATAAAACATAGTCGAAAAGGATAGAAGAATATTTATATGAGTACGGCGTTGAGGTGAGTTGAGATTGGCGCTTATCATGCGGGAGATCGAAGTTTCATCAGCAGCGGGAGGTACGGTGGCACTTGTAGCGCCTGCGACCAAAGCAACGATGCGAGCGCATCGGGTCCACAAGATGCACGCTTCAATTTGGTCGGTAAAACTGCGGGCTAGGACGATTGATTGATTGTCTATAACGAGGCACTACCGTGATTTACGGAGTTCATACAATGATGAATAATAACATTTTTCTTCAGACATGCTGAATGAACTGGGTGCACCACGGCCTGAAATGAAACCTGGTCAAGAAATGGAGCGGACATGAAGACGAACATGGCAGACAAGGGCGGAAGAACTGCGTCTTCGGTAAAACTTAAAACTGTTTCTTCATTACGGCCGCTTTGAAAACGACTAGGCAGATGCGAGCCGCCAAATGAACCTCTTGACTTCGGCAGTCCACGGTATCGCCGCAAAACTTCACAAAAAGTTCATTCCTAAAATGATGTCATCTGTCCAGTGGACTAGGACGTGGAATTCGGCTTGAAAAATTGTAACACCCACCGACACTTGCGCCCTAAACGCACCCAGAGGCCGCAATGTCTCTCCACTCAGACAACAAAACGTTGAAGCACGGTCATATTCAAACACCACTTTGCGTCCGAACAAGTGCCTATACTGATTACTCATCACAGACACAGTCGCGCCAGTATCCACCAAAGGTAATGTACACACACACCATCAATGAACACATGAATTTCGTTTCTGAGCATGATAGTTGGAGGGATGTTGGCACACATCACATTTCCAGCGGCGTCACCCCCATTGGTCGCGCTGGTTCGGTTTCCTTACGGGGCGACATGGAGCGCCGCCACGGTGATGGATAACGACGCGCACGGAAGGCGGGTGGAGGAGTAACACTTGAATCAGATGCAGGGGAATGGTCGCGGAGATTCTCGCTCTGGATGTTGCGGTAATACCTTCGCGGAGTTCTTGATGGCTGAAAAACGGGGCTGCACTGCCGATTGTTGGGTACTGTTGGCGGCGCCGGGCGGTTATAGCGTGGCGGGAACTTACTGCGGCAGTACCTGGCGATGTGACCTTTAACGTCGCTGCGGTAGCATATCGGTGGTGAAGGTAGCAAATGCTGATTTGGGTAAGAGCCAAGAAGAGCAGTGCGCGTCGTAGGTCTGGCTGAATGCTCATACTGCTCAGGAATCCCGGCAGATCGAATTATATACGTGCACTTGGGGTGATGTCATATTTTGGGGCGTCAAACATCGACTCATTCGGGTTGGCAAAATGCATAGGCGGGTACGCAATAGAAGCTGAAACTTCAGGAGTTTGGGAGAAAGGCTGCACCGCTAACCCTTGTGGTGGTGAAGCTAGCCGTCTAGAGACCTTCTGGACAGAGACCTCATTAGATTCATGCAGGGGATGTGGGTTGAGCCGTAGAAGTTCTTCCCACATGATTTGCCGGATAGTCGACGGATGATCTAGTTGTGCATGGTCATCAAGGCTGGTCGCGATAGGCACGTTGGCCAGCCGGCCAAATTTCGGCGCAGTACCACGTGTTTTGAGAGCTTGAAATGCGTGGAGGTGTGTAATATCGGAGACAGCGTCAAGGTTGTCTTTGGCGATTATTAGGTTGCACATGTAATCCGCGATGCAATTCAAAATGTGGCCAACTATGTCTTCCTGAGCATGTTGGAATTGACACAATTGCATAATGTGAGAATTTCGTCTGTATAAGTGGTACACGTTTCATTGGGAAATTGAGCTCTTTGAGCAAGGATCTGCTCTGCCCGCTTTTTGCTCTAAACCTAGGCCCCAAAACGCTGTTTTATCTCGGTGGCCATTCGTTCACAAGTCGTCAAGTTGTCCTCGTTATTCTCAAACCAGGTCATCGCCTTGTGAGTTAGAAAGAAAATGACATTTGTTAGCATGGTGACAGGCTTCCACAGGTTGTACCGACTAACTCGTTGATAATTAAGTAGGCACTTCTCAACTTCCTCCCCGTCTTCTACTGCAAACGATCGTGGTTCATGGTAAGGCTGGGACGGAATAGAGCTGGAGGGGGTTGGGCTTGCAGCGCTGTAGATAGGGATCGAACGGAACACCGTCCAACAATGTTTTTATGGTGAGATAAGAAATGGGGTGCTTATTTACAGTGCTGTGGCAGCGGAACAAGGTGAAGCCTACTAGCCCCCAGAAACCAACGCTTCTTCCTCTTCTTCGGTCATAGCATCGCAATCCTTCATCGTCGTCTGTAGCGTGACAATATATATATATATATATATATATATATATATATATATATATATATATATATATATATATATATATATATATATATATATATATATATATATATATATAAGGTCAACAGTTCAATATTGCAATATATTGTTAAGTTGTCCTGACGAAAGGAATACCATGTCCGAAACGGTCGACAAAATGCAGGGTGAAAACGAGCAGTCGCGTCTGTCGTAACGCTCTACTGTATGCAGTAAAATGGCTCGTTGAAACCTACTGTATATTTCTCTCTCTTCTCTCTCTCTCTCTCTATATATATATATATATTGTTTCTTCTCTATTTTCTGAGCAGTATTCTGTTCTAGCCATATTGCATGCATATGAATATTACTCGCAAATATTGCTGGGAACCTCGACATCGAAGCTCAAGGCCGTAGGGGAGCGTGATTGCTCATGACGGAATCCACAAGTTTCTTAAAAGAAAGGCAAAGCTACAAGCAGAATTATACAGCAAACTTCGCGCTGTACTCAGGAGAAGACGTGTGATGCTCACAAGATCTTAAGCCATCGCCTGGGGCTCACAGCATCATTTCAAAGTCGCAGCAACTATTACATAGGGATAAAAAGAGAACTAAACCCACCATCGCTTTTGAAAACGTTTGTGCCGGTATAGATACCGAGCAATAGGGCAGCGGCCAGCAATAGGCAACAGATAGTGCCACATATTGCCATGAATCGCTTCTTCTGCCTGGCGGGAGGAGAAAGAGGAAAAAGAAAGCACGATTCAATGTACAGACCAGTGAATGGTTATGACATGACAAGTACCATCCTTTCATTGGGAGAAAAGTTTATCTGTGAAATGAATTTCGGCACATGAATCAGATTTTTACAGTCATAGAAAGTTTCGTTCAACTGCACTGGCAGCACCATGCAGGTTAATGCTGACTGAGCACCTGATTTGATCACTATACTGATATGGCGATTGTGACGACTTCATATAAGTAATTTTTACTGAATATTTACCACAATTGTATGAAACACGTAATGGAATTCCAATCGTTCCTTTGTTCAGGGGTTATAACAATGCGAAAGCACTACTTCGCTATGTTCAGATTTCTTTCCGCAGACCGCATCCGCAGAACGTGTCCGTAAAATCGTGTCCGCAGCAGTTGTGGGTAACTGAGAAGTGATAGAGGTCGATGAGTGGTATCAATCAATAGAGGGTGACATGATGTTGTGTCCGAAAAATATTGGCCAATAAGTTAATTAGGTAGTAAATCAGAGGCAACAATGTAAAAGCAAAGGCGGAAATGGTCTCATTAGCCAATGGCTTGGCGCCACATTCGAATGTATCAAATGCTAAAATAGTTAAGTCAGTCAATTACGGTGACGTCAAGATGTATCAGGTATGAAATAGTTAATTAAAGCAATCACTATGCTGACGTCAAGAATGTGACGTCACGCAACCTGGAGTCGAGCAAAAAAAGGCCCAATAAGGGATTGGCGCGCAATTTGAAGCATCAAAGACTAAATTAGTTGTCAGTCAGTTAGGGGTACGTCAAGGATGTGATGTCGTGCAACCTGAAGTAGAGCCAAAAAAAGGGTATAAGACGCGGTTGGTGCGCAACTTGAAAGTACCAAAAACTAAAATGAGTAAACAAGAAGTGCATTAATGTGACGTTAAGGATGTGACGTCAAGCGTCCGAAAGTAGAGCCGAAAAAGGGCATAGGAAGGGATTTACGCGCAATTTACAAAAACCAAAACCTGAAATGACTAAACAAGAAGTGAATTAAGCAACTAGAAGTAGCTAGAAGCAATTAACAGAAGCATCCGCGTGTTCTCTTTACTCCAATGCAGATTCTGCAGTGCTCTATTTTTTTAACCACAAATGGATGTCGTCTATAATAGACCTTCACTGCAAAAAGGGCACACCCGCGTCAGTGATGCCGCAATAGAGGAAAACTTACAGTTGGCACTAACCACCATGGCAGATATGTACTGTCACCCGCAAAAGTTTGCGGGATCTCCAGCGCGTGGCTGAGCGGCGGAAACTGCATTCCTGCGCCATCTGCCGTCAATGAGCACGGCGTCGAGGCTCACGGAAATGGCGCGCCAGGGGCGCTTTGCGCATGCTGTCCTTTCTTCGCTATCAAGCATGTCTCGTCACTAGCTTCCCCGTGATGCGCTTTTGCCACTCGCGGCAGCCGCTGATGCGCCGCGTCATCATCGTCGCGTGTCTGCTTTGGCGGGTAAGATGAACGACGAAGCAAGCCGGTGTGTTTTGCTCGACGCGCAACGTTGTCACGGGGAAGCTAGTGACGAGACATGCTTGATAGCGAAGAAAGGACAGGCATGCGCAAAGCGCCCCTGGCGCGCCATTTCCGTGAGCCTCGACGCCGTGCTCTTTGACGGCAGATGGCGCAGGAATGCAGTTTCCCGCCGCTCAGCCACGCGCTGGAGATCCCGCAAACTTTTGCGGGTGACAGTACGGGTACGCTGCCTAACTTGTTCCCCTTCAAAATAAGAGCTCTTTCTCTACCGCCGCAAGCAATACAGATCAGCCAGTACGCCTATTTCCCTCAAGATAGATACCCATGCGATCCCACTAGTATCCAAACTTCATGTGCTGGATAGTTTTTCATTCCCATGGTGCGGACGGAGAAGTCATGAAGACTGTCCATACACAAAGTCAACCGACAACCCGACTGACTCGTCACATGGCCAACCGCCGGGCTGGCTTATGCGAGGGAAACAAACTTCGCCTCACCTAGGCTTACATTATAAGCCGGGCCACATATGCCCTCCATACCTCCCCCTCAACCAAAAGGAAACAACCGGGTGAACGCGATTCTACGAAGTTTCACTAAAATTACTCTAAGACTTCCCCAAGCACATCTAACCAGACTGTTCAACCTCGGTGTACACAACACTTTAGCTGAACTTAGAGCAGCTACATTAACGGCAAAAATATCTTGCATATCCAAATCGACAGCTGGCCGCACTCTATTAGCCTGATTAAGCATATGACCAGTTACACAGACTATTGACAGTGTGCCCCTTTCACCTAACCTCCGCTCTAACATCATCATACTGTTCATCCTTAAAAACATGCACCCTGGGCGAGACCAGGGCCGCAGAGTAGCAGGTCTCACATCCTGCGCAGAGAGTATAGCAAGGACAAAGAGGTGGTCTACGTGGAATATAAGTCAGGCTTCCATGTGGTCTTGGCCATAGCAGATCAAGCAAAGCTGCAGACTTCCAGTTCCATAATCACCAGCTCCACCACAGAGGCAAGAGAGGCAGCCATCGCGCTTGCTCTCATCTCTACATTTTCCACAAAAATGATCTCGGATTCCAAATCTGTCATTATAAATTACGTCAACGGCTATATATCTCGCATCACTGCTCACTTCTTACGCTTCTGGCAGCCCTGGCACCCCATAAGGTTCATCTAGACGCCAGCATAGCCGGCCTCCTTGAAAATGAGGAGGCTAATTCCCTAGCCCGAGGTCTTACATTCCTGGCTAGAGGAATGGAGCCCCCTATATAGACCGGAAAGTGGTTGCTCTGCTTCCATGACATTCTCTCCTACTACCGGGATAAACGAAGGGAATATAAACTCCCAGCTCCGTCTCTAAGCATAGCGCAGGCAGCACACTGGCGAAGCTTCCAGAATCTTGCATACCCAACACTTCTGCATACCCGATACCAAGACCAGTTTTTCTCATCATGCAGACTCTGCTGCAGTCCAGGACACCTACTACACATCCTTCTTACATGTCCCGCCTTTCCTCATCCCCCATCACCGAACGTCGCAGAAATTTACTGGGAGTCTCTTACGAAGAGCACTTCAAATGAAGACCAGCGCAGGATCATCTCCAGTGTTATGAGGAGAGTTGCTCTGCAAGGACTTTTATTTGCTTTGTAAGAGCGACGCCCATGCTGTACGAGAGCACCCAATTGCCATGCAGGAGGCTTCGCGCCAACTATTTAAACAAATTTCAATAAAAATGTTTCACCCGCCACCACCACCACACAATATTGTCACTTCAACACATTTCATTGACGTTCTATATGATGATACCACTTTTGTTCGATACCTCAAATATAGTGCCTATTTTAAAGCTGCAACAAGGTCGCGCCAACACGAAACCTGCCTACGTAACCAAGCAATGCTTACGCCTTATTAATTTTGTATTCCAGGGAATCTTTAACATGCACTGACATCACACAGCACATGGCCGCCTCTCTCGCTCCAATCGAAGCGCAGCCGCCTGCGGTGGGGTCGAATCCGAGTACTCTAACCACTGCGCCCCATCGGGGGGGCAGGACAGGTTAATGCATATTTAACCGAGCGTCTTTACCACTAAGCCATCATCATCATTATCTTCCTTAGCCTGACTATACCCACTGCAGGGCGAAGGCCTCTCCCATATTTCTCCAATTACCCGGTTCTGGGCTAGCTTCATCAACTTTACCCCCGCAAACTTCTTAATCTCATCCGCCCACCTAACTTTCTGCTGCTCCCTGCTACGATTTCCTTCTCTTGGAATCCAGTTTGTTACCCTAAGCGACCATCGGTTATCCCCTCCTCGCACTACATGTCCTGCCCATGCCCATTTCTTCGTAATTTCCACTAGAATGTCGGTAACTTGAGTTATTTCTCTGACCCACTGACTAAGCCATCACGGCTGGCAATTCCTGTTCGCAGTTTCTGTACATTTTCCGCCTCGGTGGTGCAGTTTTAAGATGCCCTAGCTGGAGTTCCCGGGTTCGATCACGAGCTACGGTTGCTGCGTTATGATGATGATGATAATGATGTTTTTGCGACTTCAGGGAAAATGAAATGGAAATGTCGGGGCCTGCGACTTGTTCTATAGCAGATTCACCTCCGCTGCCGTGTGGATAGAGAATTTGAATATAAAAGAAAAACGAGAGAGAAAGATGAGTGGTGCCACAGCCATTGTCCACCGCCGAAACGGAGGCGGGTGCAATGACTGCTTAAAACAGGTACAACCGCAGGTGGCAGGTAAGCCTCCGTCTCCCACTGACAGACCCCGTAGTGCCAGGTGCAGCCACCATAACCCAAGTGAAACGAAGTGGCGACCTTGTGCTGTGCATTGTCAGTGCACGCTAGAGATCGCGATACCTACAGCGCTCCTTTCTCTTCTTTCATCTTTAAACTCCATCCTTTCCCTATCTTCTGAAGGAACGGGTCAGGTGTCCACAGAAAATGTGTGACAGATATTGTGCCTTTTCTTTCCTGTAATCAGATTATTATTATTAAGGCGAAAGCCTTTAATGGCTCATATTCGCGGACATGACGCTGTCCGTCCAGCAATGACCATGCACACCTTATCTTGTACTGGTAATAGATATGGCTAGTGGGTATCTATTCGCTATCCAGTACATTAACCAATACTAATGACTGAGTAGTCACTAACTAGTACGAACTAATTAGTAACCAGGCACTAATAAGTAATAACTAGTAATTAGTCATGGCTAACTAGTCCTGTGTAATGACAGAGTTGACTATGGCGTCATCTCATGGTGACATCATCGGCCATAAGGTCATCATTGGCCATGTCTTGTAACCGAAATTGACCTCATAATGATGCTGCATTCGGTCATGACGTCACAACTAATGGGGCCACCAGGCAATTCACGCATATTAGAAGCGGATCCCGACGGGAGTCTCGAGCGCCGCAAGCACACACCCCGCCGAGGTGGTGCAGTGGTAAGACGCCCGACTACTGTGCCGGAGTACCCGGGTTCGAACCCGACCTCGGTGGCTGCGTTTCGATGGAGGCGAAACGGAGTGGCGTCCGTGTGCTGTGCGATGTCAGTGCACGTTAAAGAACCCAAGGTGGTCGAAATTTCCGGAGTCCTCCACTACGGCGTCTCTCATAGCCTTAGTCGCTTTGGAACGTTAAACCCCACAAACCAACCAAACCAACCAACCAGCATATAGCAGCAGACGCAGTGCAGTAGGCATCAGCGGCGTTTCAAATCGATTTACAGAAAAGGAAAGCTGCAGTACAAGTCAGTTTTACGCGTACACTTGAGCGAGCCGTAAGGAAGAGGAAGGTGGGTGCGAAAGCGGAAAGAGAGAGGTGCAGTAGTGGAGAGCTAGGGCCACCGCGCTATCTTCTAACAAACTTTTTATATTACAGAGCGTTTGATAACTATAAAGTTAAATCTGGTATATAAGAAATCTTAAAATGCCCACGATTTTTCGTTACATCCACGTTTTCGTTACTTGCAGTTTTCATGTGACGACTCAAAATGACAGTGCGTAACGAAAACCAGATTAACAATTGATTGGGAGTGAACGTTGGTTGTTCCTGACGATACGGGGCTGGGACTGGTAGGTCAACGCCGTTCGCGGCGAGGGCTAACCTGCCATTGAATTTTCATCTGTTGCAGGCCGTTATTGCACCCGTCGCCACTTCAGTCGTGGACGACGGCTGTTGCGGCGCGCATCTTTCTCTCTGTCTTCTCTTTTTTTCTTTTCCACTTTCTCTCTTCTCTCCGCACGAGGCAGCGGATGTCCCGCCGGGGTGGTGCAGTGGTAAGACGCCCGACTACTGTGCCGGAGTACCCGGGTTCGAACCCGACCTCGGCGGCTGCGTTTCGATGGAGGCGAAACGAAGAGGCGTCGTGTGCTGTGGGTGTCAGCGCACGTTAAAGATCCCCAGGTAGTCGAAATTACTCCGTAGCCCTCCACTACGGCTCCTCTTTCTCTCTTTCCACTTTAACTCCCATCTTCCTCCCTTCCCTTACGGCGCGGTTGCGGCGTCCACAGAAAACAAGTGAGACAGTTACCGCGCCTTTCCTTTCCTATAAATAAATCAGTTTTTTTTTTAATCAGGTGGCTCAGCTGCAGAGCCAGTTGCAGGTGCGTGCATTTTTTTCCCTTCTTTGTACAGCCACACAACAACAACACCAACTATAACGACTTTCGCCTCATCGAACTTTAGCGGTCAAAAGGGCCGCCTATCACTTTTTTCAATATTTCTGCTCTTGCCACTAATAAGGTAATTGAGGCATTGACCTCAATAAAGGGTAAATGAATGAAATTCACTTACGTTTCATCTATGGGTGAGGAACATGAAAGAAAAATACGTCGCGCAATCACAAAAAAGAAATTTAAAGAGCAGATATCTTATGAAAAAAAAATACAAACGTTTTAACTCAGTTAATCATGAATATAATGCTGGAGCCGGACGTTTTGGTAGGATTTTGTTTGCTGTGTCTTCCCTAATAAACGTTATTTTGCTGTGTTGATCAGCGACCATGCTTCTAAGGCTATACTTTGCATGTGCTTTAAAGGTAAGATCTTTTTAAATAAAGTTTTATCAGCGATGGCGTTGGATACAATTCACTCTTTGTAGTACAGCTTGGTAAACACAATTTCGTGGTCGGCGAAGAAGTTTTGAAGTTTGAAGTTTGAAGTTCGAAGTTTATTGTGGCAATATTGTCCCCCGCAAGAACATATATTTGAACACAATGACTCTACAAGTATTATATTGCCCTTGTCGACTTTTTTCTGTGAATATTGCCTCGGTGCTTCTACATGCTTCGGCCTATTAGCCAAGACATCTACCACTGTTGCTTTCTACTGCTGCTTTCTACTGCTGCTGTCGTCTTGCTCGCTGTTATTCCCGTCATAACTCGTGACGCTACTCGTTGTCAGACAACCAGGCGGCCTCTATTACCCTGCGTGTTAGGCCGAAGAACAGAGCCCTGCCATAAATTAGTCAAGATCGCCTGGCGTCGAATTCGAAGCGGGGCAAGGTCTCATCTGCCTCCTGGGCCGCAGCTTTGGAGCAGCAGCCTTTTCGCTTCGCTTCTGAACCGGTTTCGCATATGCCGAGCGTTCCCCCACCGCCTTTCTTCTTCCTCAGTACACGTCGCAGCCTCTCCGCTCCTCTCTACACAAGACCGGAAATACGTGCAGGCTGTCCGTGTGACAATGCTGTGTTTCTCATTTCTTTCCTGTCGCCAGTTAATCGGAAAGGGCAAAGGTCAAATCAGCTTCCGAAATGAGGGTTTTGCGAGAATGCGGGTAATAGTGCTGCAGCACTAAAATGTTTGCGATGCGACAGAAGACCCCAATGGTTGAAAAAGGCTCTGGTTTTGTTCTTTTGGCTTTTCTATGTGGTTGCATTGTAGTGGTAAAACAGCAACGTTTATTCGATTCGAGCATTCGGATAAGGAAAAAAGGAAACCAATTAAGGGTACTGTACACGTCGGCAATATTCAAAAACAAACTTCTGTCTTGAGGATAGATTGTTCATTATGTACTGTACACGTCGGCAATATTCAAAAACAAACTTCTGTCTTGAGGATAGATTGTTCATTATGGATTACAGTTTTTGGCATATTACAATTGACATTGATGATTAACATTATCAACAGCCAGACTATGCCAACTGCAGAGCGAAGGCCTCTTTCAATTTGTCCAATTAACATGGTCTTGTGGTAGTTGCGAAAACTTGGCCACTGCCAACTTCCTAAGCTCATCCGGCCACCTTAAAGTCCCTTGATAATTTGAAAGTAGCGACACTCTCCTCCGCGCCGCGCTTTCCTCCTCGATTCTCCTCGCGCGGCGGCGGAGAGCGCTGCGCACGACACGCTTTTTCTCAATAGAGAGTTTTAGTACTGCGTAGTGAGCGCTACGTACGCACAGCCCACGTACTTTGCGGAACGCTACGCCGCGGTCGCGTACATGCCACAGAAAGTCTTTTAGTAGGGCGGAAGCGTATACGTACGCAGGGGTCTGAAAGCTAACGCGGCAAGCGCAGTGGCCTGTGCAGTGCCATCTCGCAGCCATTCAAAAACTGAATTTCCAGCGCAGGAACTCCTGCTTCTTTGTTTTTCCGACAGGCGAGAGATGAAACCCATGCTGCAAAGGTGCTGATTTGGTTCGTCGTTGTTGCAGAGGATGAGGATATAATTAATAACTTTGACCGAGTCTGAGCACTACCCCCAGCAAACGTAGTAGAAAACGAAAATTAACAATGCAACCCCGTGCAAATTCTAAATCCGAAGAAGCAAACCGTTTTTCCGAAAGAAACAATGTCATGCCAAAGCAGTTTTCCGAGTTTAACAGTGCGCCTATGATGTCATCCATTCAGTGCAAAGTAACTATAAACCTCGGAGAGTACACTGCGAAATTATACGAAGTCTCATTAGAGAGGCGGAGTATATTTAAAATGCCACGAAACGTATGCCGTAAAAGTTTACACCATGGCCCATAGGCAAAGAAAACTTACCAAAATAATTTTCCGGCTTAGGCCAGCCCCAATGAATACGGCAGATGGTTAAAAGTTAGCAGCGAATGTTTTGAAGAAAAAGTATGACAAACTGTGCTACGGCTTTTTTGGAGCCAAACAATATTTAACGCGCCTCGATGAATCTGCGTTGTGAAAACTTACATACGCTTGAAATTTAGCTGTCTGCTCTTCCGAAAGTTCCAACGCTCCCTCTTAAAGGCGGCCGCTCAAATGATACAAGCTTTTAAGCTAAAAGTAGTCATCGCTCGGCACGAAAAACCAACCGTGCACAACAGCAGATGACCAACAGCCCGTCTGCTCACACGAATGTCATTCGCGGACGCCGGCGTCGTCTGCGATCGAATAGAGCGTCGGCTGCGCCACCGTCTGCTACAATGGACCGTTCCCTTCCGAAGTTTAAAAATGCCTTTTGAATGTAGTTTTGTCTATGGGCTGATAACTTTGAATGAAAGGTATTAGGAAAATTTAGTACATACAGCAGCTGTATACGAGAAGCTTCCGCTATTGGGAGAAGCACCCAGCGCATAGCGAGCGTGTGTGCGGTATGTACGGCTTCACAACACATATTTTATCGGCGTTTATAAATAGACTACCCGCGGAATGACTCAGCATACTTTGTCACACATTTATTCAAAGCACTCGCCAACATTTATTGATAAGCAGCCTCCATTGGTGCTGTGCTAAACAAGAAAGATACTGCGGTAAGTTGTGTTTACATGTTTTCTAAGGGCCATACCAGCTCGTACCCCTATAAGTCACGCAGCGTTATATAGATATTCCGCCTTTGAAGTGGCATTTCATATTTTCACAGCCTGTTCTAGGATGTTTGTAGTTACTCTATACCAAAAACAAAATCATAGGTGCCCCCGCGAAGACATAAAATGGCTTTGAAATCTTTCGCTTCCACATATTCTCATAGGTGGTAAGCCTATACATTTCACCCCCAGTCTGAGGCGGGGTCGCGAGCGCTTCATTTGTTGGTGAATACGGCGTTTGTCTATAGGTGTAAAGCCCACGGGTAACTTACTGCTTGAAGTTTCAGAGATCCTGGCGACGAAATACACCAGCTAGAAGTTCGAGCGTTGGCGCGGCACATTCATAGAAAACAATTTGTGCGTCGCATAAGGCAATCCGCGCCCTCTACTGCGGAGCAACAAATGAATTAGACATTTCTACTTGCGAAACGTCAAATCGCCTGCAATCATAAGAAAAGAAACGAACACGCGCTGCGTGTTTGCTGCTTATCATGCGCGGCCATATAGCCAAACGTGTCTGTCGAGCTTTCTCATACGCGAGAGCAACACGCAGACGGTTCAGCGAACGCACGCAGAGGTAGGGATTTCTGCGTACGTGAGCAACGTGTACGCAGTACGCAAGAATCGTGATGCGTATAACGCATGCGCAGTAAGCAGCACGCAGGCCGCCTACGTACGCAAGGGTTCTGCGTATGCTTACGTACGCAGTACTAAAACTCTCTATTGACGCCCGCCGGCCGGCCGCAGCAGTGAGTGAAGCGCGAGCTTTTGGGCCAGGTCTGCGCTCCAGGAGCGCACAAAATTTTTGAAAAACTGCGAGAAAAGCATTGCGAATGCCGAAAGTAAAGTTCATGAATTGATTGGTTTCTTCTTAGAAGTGTTTGAATGGGGAATACTGATAAACAAAGCTTTCAGGCGAGTTCTGTGCTACAGACACTTTTTAAGTCTCATGATAAGGTTCTACTTTGCGCACTTAATCTAGTACTGCCTCTGACTTTGTTTATTTTTTTAGAGCGTGAAATCTGTCACCGCGGTAAAACTTCAGAAAGCGATCCAGGCTGGTGCTTTGAACTTCAAGATCAGAGAAGGTCAAAGCAGCACTTAGTCTATTTCGCTACTGTCAAGCTATCTCTCTAAGCATAGTATATGTCACGTGATCAACCATGAGATTGGATTATTGGTTAATTGTACATGTATTTCGATCAATTACTGAGCCAAATTAATTGATATTTAGTAAATTGCAATTAAAATCTAAATTTTAGCTGCAACATCGAACCGTATACCGTTGGAAAGCTTAGGCCAAGTGTAATGGCACTGTGCTAGTTAGCGATCCGCGATAATCTGCGCTAATTAGTTAATTTTGTATAAAACCAAATTTTGAGCTGTTCCTTGCTGCTTCGAGGCAAGGAACAGGTTTGCCACGGCAGTCTTGATATGATACTGATGGAGGAATTAAATAATTTTATGAGTACGCGCCCCTCACTGACTTCGCGTGTGGTTAAAAGACAGCAGGGTACACTGGGAGAAGTGGTGGGCCCTATTGCCGACACACTGAAGTTCTGGGGCAAGCATGCTGTGGTCTCATGCGCTATGTAAAAGAGCTTGATTTCATTGAACGCAACGATCAAATAAAAAATTACAATGTGCACATAGGTCTTCAACGTGCGGAAATGAGAAAGCATATAACTGCCAATTCATTAACTATCGCTATCCTATCTATCACTATATCTACTAATGCCAGAGACCTATCGTAACTGTCACTATCCGCAACGAACACTATCACCTCACTATCCGGGCCTATTACTATCATTTACTATTATTATCCGTAACAGTCCCCATCATTACCTATCACTATTCATAACCATCACAATTTAATCTGATGCCGTCCCATGACCCATTGATATACTTCAATTTTCATTGACTTACTTTGTCAGTCATATCTCTATTATCTCATTATATCTGACGAGACAACTATACATTGACTTTTAATTCTTATACTTCCTTGTTTTCTCATAAATGGAGGTGGGGAAAGAGCAAGCCACAGAAATAACTGACTACTATCAGCGCAAGGTTCATGTTTCTGTCGAGGAGGCTTCCTTTACTTCAAGACAGGTCGGTGAGAGAAAATTGATGGAACTGCGTTTGGCCTGTTTTTTTTTTCGAGTTCGTGTAATATTGGCGGCTCAAACTGGTCTTCAGTGAAATGTAGCTAGAAAATAGAGCGATAAGTTAATCACTCAGGCTAGGTGAAAAAAAAATCTTCTTGCATACAATTGAAATGAGTAATAAGTTACAGTGTTATGAATTGTTGCTCGCAAAATGTTCCTCTATTTTTACATCATAACTATAATCATTATTGATTGTTTAAGTTTCGTAAATACAGAAAATTGGTGCAATGATTCCGGCTGATTTGACATCGATGGGATAACTTTTCTCGCAATAAATGAATACGCGGAATCGCGGTTTTAGAGCTCCAGCTTTCAAAGCGAAGGTAACCTGCCAACGCCTAGCAGTCATAGTCAAAGTGAAGCGTGTGCGATCATATGAACGCCTCCTGCACATTGGCCGTATCCCTGATAAAACGAACGCATATTTTGTAACCCACGCGTGCGTCGAAGCATGGCAAGACACATTCAAGAATTGAAAAAAAAAAAAAATGCCGTACGACCTAACTAGTGCAGATTACCCGCAATACCTCGGGTTTACTTGCCAGAGTTTTTCAGGGCCAGCATTCATTGCTGCCGAGTAACCGACGCACACTACAAGTACAAGCTGGAAAGGCTAGCTCCTCTACAAGCCCGAATTTTGATTTTTATTGAAGGAGGACAGGGATCCTAGCATAATCGCGACAAATGCAATCGAGAGACTGTAATTTTCCAGTTATCTCTGACAGCAAAAAGCAGATAATAGCGCCCTGTTTCTGACTGTACAGAAGTCGAAGCGTGTTAAATGATGGAGCCTTGGAGCCTCGCCGAATATTCAGCATGCTGCAGAGGACAACCTTATTTTTATACAATGAACATGCTACCGCCACAAAAATATTGAGGAGCAAGCAGGAATAAAAAACGCAGCGTCAGGTGACGCGTTATTACGGGGAGTGAGAAAGGCAGCCGACGTCGCAAACAACTCTGTTCTTTCCAGGAATAAACGTCTGTCGACTAATCTTGTGAATCCATTGACTCGTGCGCAAGCCGTCACGCTTGCCTTGAGATATCATGAATAACCCATAACCATCTTCAGGCCGCTTGCTGCAGTTGTACGCGCAACAGCACGGCATAGAGCTTGCACGCTGCAATAAAAGCACAGCGCGCAATATTCGCTCGCTGAGACTAGGAGAAAAATGGCGCGAAGGAAAAAGAAAACACAAGGAAAACGCCGGACGCGCGTCGGTTTCCAAGGGCAACGGCAGGGAGACCAATCGTCGCTCAGGAAATGGGGCGGAGAGCCGGCCTTCAGCGAAGGGGCGTGCAAGGGGCGAGGAGGAGGCGAGGAGGTAGCGCGGCGGCGGCAAAGTTCAATCATTGGCGTAACTTTCAAAGTATCAAGGGGCTTTAGGCCACCTAAGTTCCTGGCGCCCTTTGCTAAGCTTTCTTTTCCATAGAATTCAATTTGTTACTCCATGCGGACATCGGTTATCAGCCCGTTTCTTATTGGTTTCCCAGAGGATGTCATCAAATCGATCCATTTCTCTGACCGACTGGGCCCGCTTCTGATTCTTTACTTTATAGCTAATATCTCCTCTTACATAGCCATAGGTGAGTACAGAAAAGATGTAACTGATATTTACTTTTATATTAAGCGATGCTGGTAAGCTGCTATACAATGTGCAACTGCTTGTCAAACGTGCTCTATTATAATGTTCTCCTGGTTATTTACTTTTCGCGGTCCGGATCTGCGCTTGCGACCTCTCTTAACTAGACATACCCACAACTTCATGTGCTTTCTTACGTACAGTTCTGTTCCTTTCTGCTGTTCCTGATGTTCCTTTCCTAGACTGTTGAACATCACTTCAGTCTTCTAAGTGTTAATTGTTAGGCGTAGCGTTCTAGTTTTCTTTTCTAGGTCATTACTCATTCTTTGCAATTTGTCCCATGAGTTACTTGGCAAGACGATGTCATCAGCAAACCGCAGAATATACATTTTCTATCAACTCTTATCCCTTACTACTTTCATTGCAAGTCTCTGAACACTTCAACAAAGCAAGCCGCGAATGTTACTGGGAAAATCATACCTTTTTGTCTGACAACTTTCTTGATAAATATTTTATTCATTTCTTTATGGCGAACTATGGCTGCTGTGCAGCCACTAAAGATATCTTCCAGTAGTTTCCATTTGGATAATGTACACCTTGAATTAGTAATGCCAGTAAGAGTGCTGATATGTCGATTAAGTCAAATGCTGTCTCATTGTCCCTGACATCCAAGTATAGGGCTGGTTGTAGTCTGAGAATTATTCTATCACCTGGTTCATAGTATGGATATGATCAATAATAGAATACTTTTTCTGAAAAGCTGCTTGTTGCTCTGGTTGACTCAAGTCTCAGAACGCTTTTACTTAATTATAGATTACGATAGAAAATATCTTGTACGTAGCAGGTAGTAAGCTGACTGGTCTGTAACGTTTCAAGTTCTTAGGGTCCCCTTTCTTTTAAATTAAGGTACTATTATCGTTCCTGTAATATTCCGGTACCCTGGAGGTCATCAAACGTTGCATGTTCAGGCTGGATATTTTTTCTTGCATGATTTCCCTAACGTCCTTCAACATATTTGCTGTCACCTGATCCTCTTCAGATGCTTCATCTTTTGATGATGCTAGCGTTTTAACTTTGTCCGTGGAAATTTGCTGAGCAATAGTTCTTCACTACTGCCAGTCTCCTTAGTGTGCTGACTACTTCGGCTCCTGTATGGATCAGCATATAACTCCTCGGCTACTGTGATTGTCGTGCCCATATTAGTAATGTGATTGCCCGCGTTGCTCCTTAGAGAAAAGCATCTGATATTTACATACACCTATTTTTGTTTTAACCGCTTCCAGGCTACCATCTTTTATTAGAACATGCTGAATGTTGTTCTTGTTTTTTATTCTTTATGTCAGACACTGCACTATTGATCAGCTTTACAGATCTCCCGGTGATATCCTGTCCGTTAGGGTGGAGAATTTCATATTTTGGTTTTTCTTAATAAATTTTGTTTCTACATAAGTAATTGACCGATATCCTCAGTACCTTCCCTACTTTCTGCTTATATTACCCAATAATGACATCTATGAAATTATCATTCATTGTTTCTAGATTGAAGTGGCTTCCCTCTCTTAATGCTGAATATTGTTACGGGGATGTACTTAATGTAACGGCACTGCGATGGGCTGAACGCGACGCTAAGACTTCAGTAGCCGTGCAGTATTCGCTCTGTCAGCGTCGTCCTCTTTCTCAACGCTTCGTCGTGCCCGCGTTCCTCGGTCGTCGTCTTTGTCAGTGAGCACATCAGTTTGGACCCGCGTTTCCCGGTAACACTACCCCCCTCGGCAAAAGGCAACGTCCCGGTGCGTATTAGGCGTGCGGTGTGGAGGGGGAGTAGTATGGCTTGAGGCGGGCGACGTGTACGATTTCGGAAGTGGGTGTAGCAGTTGGTGACTTTGGGTGGAGCGGTGCAATCTGATAGGTAGCGTCGGTCACTGGGCGTAGTGCACGGTAAGGACCTATGTAGTGTGGCAGTAGTTTTTGACACAACCCCACATGACGGTACGGAAGCCAGAGCAACAACAGAGATCCGGGAGGATAGTGCACATCACGATGGTGAGCGTCGTAGCGGCGTTTTTGAGCTTCTTGAGAGATGGTGAGATTGTGACGAGCAATCTGGCGAGCAGCGTCGGCTCGGGCGATGGTATCGCGGGCATAGGTTGTGACGGGGCCAGCGGCGGGAAGCAAAGTGTCGAAGGGCAGTAAGGGGTCTCTTCCAAAGAGAAGATAGAATGGAGAGTACCCAGCAGCGTCATGACGCGAAGAGTTATATGCAAAGGAAGGTGACAAATGGCAGACCAATATCCCAGTCGCGATGGCTGTCGGATACGTACATTGCGAGCATGTCGGTGAGTGTGCGGTTAAGAAGGCCGTTCGTCTGAGGGTGATACCCAGTGGTGAACTTGTGCCGAACGGATCAAGAACGAAGTATTTCCTCAACAACTCGGGAAAGGAAACAGCGGCCATGGTCTTTAAGTAGTTGACGGGGAGCACCATGGTGATGTATGACGTCGTGCAAAAGGAAGTCAGCCACGTCTGTGGCGCAGCTGGTTGGAATGGCTAGAGTGATCACGTATCGCGTGGCATAATCGGTGGCCAGAGCGATCCATTTGTTTCCTGACAAGGACTTGGGGAAGGGCCCTAGGAGGTCAAGCCAACACGAGAAAATGGCTCAGTCGGGATAGCAATCGACTGCAGGTGTCCAGGTGGTAGCACAGGGGGTTTCTTCCGGCGTTGACAGAGGTCGCAAGCGGCTACATGATGTTGGACAGAGCGGTAAAGTCCAAGCCAGAAGAAACGCCGGCGCACGCGGTCGTATGTGCGTGAGAGCCCAAGATGACCAGATGTAGGGGCGTCGTGCATTTGTTCGAGAACGGCAGAGCGTAGGTGTTGGGGAACGACCAGCAAGTGCTCAGCGCCATCAGGTCGCATGTTGCGGCGGTATAGCGTATTCCCATGAAGGAAGAACAGGGCGAGGGAAGAGTCACGGCTGTGTGTGCGGAGGCGATCGATGAGAGAACTGAGGGTTGGGTCCAAGCGCTGTTCGTCGGCTATGTGGGAAAAGTCCGATATAGAGAAGACACAGGGGTCCGACTCATGGTCAGTAGAGGAAGGGGGATCGACGGGATAACGGGACAGACAGTCTGCATCCTGGTGGAGCCAATCGGATTTGTATACAACGGAAAAGGTATACTCCTGCAAGCGCAGTCCCCAGCCGCCGAGGCGGCCAGCAGGATTCTTGAGGCAAGAGAGCCAACATAAGGCGTGGTGATTGGTAATTACCGTGAAGGGTCGGCCAAACAAGTAGGGTCTGAATTTTCCAACGGCCCAAACGAGAGCCAGGCACTCCCGTTCCGTAATAGAACAGTTCTGTTCCGCTGATGACAGGAGACGACTGGCGTTAGGCAATCACAGTGTTGGCTGCGTTGTCGCTGTGCAAGAATGGCACCAATCCCGTGGCCACTGGCGTCGGTGCGAAGTTCCGTCGGGGCAGACGGGTTGAAATGGGCCAACCCAGGAGGATTGGTGAGAACAGCGATGAGGGTGGAGAATGCGTTAGCCTGCTCTGGTCCCCATGAGAAAGGAACACCTTTCTTCAGCAGATTGGTGAGAGGACGAGCAACAGCGGCAAAGTTTGGGACGAACCGGCGAAAATAAGAGCAAAGTCCTATAAAGCTGCGGACATCACGGGGTGAATGGGGAGATGGAAAAGCACTGACAGCGCGAACTTTGTCGGGATCGGGTTGCATGCCGGTGGCATTCACCAAATGGCCAAGCACTTTAAGTTCGCGGAGACCAAAACTGCACTTCTTTGAGTTCAGCTGAAGTCCGGCACGGCAGAAAGGTGCCAAGATGGAAGAAAGGCGACGAAGATGGCTTTCGAACGAGGGCGAGAAGACAATCACGTCATCCAAGTAACATAGACACGTCGTCCATTTGAAGCCGCGGAGTAAGGAGTCCATCATTCGTTCAAACGTAGCAGGAGCGTTGCAAAGTCCAAAAGGCTTAACCTTAAATTGGTAAAGTCCATCAGATGTGACAGAAGCTGTCTTCTTGCGGTCTTGTTCATCGACAGAGATCTGCCAGTAGCCACTACGAAGGTCAATGGAGGAAAAGTAGCGGGCTCCATGTAAACAGTCCAATGCATCGTCTATTCGCGGCAGCGGGTAAACATCTTTCCTGGTAATCTTGTTCAGATGTCGATAGTCGACGCAAAAGCGCCAACTGTTGTCTTTCTTTCTAACGAGCACGACAGGAGATGCCCAGGGGCTGTTCGAAGGTTCGATGATATTGTTTCCCAACATCTTGTCGACCTCCTGCTGGATGACTTGGCGCTCAGAAAGGGACGCACGATAAGGCCTCCGATGTAGAGGTTTTGCATCGCCGGTGTCAATGTGGGGCGTCACACTGATGTTCGGCCCAGAGAAACGGCAGCAAAGTCAAAAATGTCGGAGAAGGATAACAAAAGATTGTGCAGGTCCTGAGCGTGTTCGGGGCTGAGGTCAGAGGCAATCATTGCGGAAATAGGGTCGGTAATTGTGGTGGGGAGTACGGGTGTTGGAAGGACGCTGGAATGTGGGCCAGGAGTGAGGGCACCAATGGTGCAGTCTGTGAGAGGGGACAAGGTAGCAAGGGATATTCCTTCGGGGAGAACTTGGGGTGACAGACTGAAGTTCAGGATAGGAAGGTAGGTGCTGTTCTGTGTAACGTGTACGATGAGATGAGGAAGAACGACGTTGCGGTCAAGAAAGACCTCTATGATAGGACAAACAACATAGTCACCGTCAGGCACAGGTGGGAAAGGTGACAGAGGTTGGTAAACAGCAGAGTCAGGGGGCAGGCGAGCGAACTCGGTGGAGCAAAGGCGGGGTGTAGATGGAAAATGTTCTGAGCAGACAGGTAGGTCCAAACGAAGAAGGCCGCTGGAGCAGTCGATAAGGGCAGAGTGGGCCGTTAAAAAGTCAAGGCCGAGGATCATATTGTGAGGTCACTGGTTGAGGACGGTGAACAAAACAGGGATGTGATGACCGGCAAGGGTGACTCGGGCAGTGCACAGCCCAGTGATGGTAGCAGTGCTGCCATCGGCAACACGAACGGTGGGCGATGCGGCGGGGGTCTGTACTTTCTTGAGGCGGCGGCAAAACGATGAGCTCATGATCGAGACTTGGGCGCCAGTGTAAATGAGGTCAGAGACGGGAACACCATCCACGAACAGGGAGAGGAGGTTACAGGTCGAAGAAAAGGGCAATAGAGGATTTCCACGTCGGGGTACCAATGCAGCGTCACCTCCGGGAGCTGCATTGGCTAGTTTCCCGTGAAGCGGCCGGCAGAGGACGGCGAGGAACTGCGGCTAGGAAGAGGGGAACGGGAACGGCGGGCTGGCGGGGAAGGAGAGCGACTGGACACAGGAGGAGGCGGAGTGGTATCGGTGCGTGGCGGCTCATAACGAGGCGTGAAGCGGCGGTGACCGTAATCGGAGTAGCGGTCAACGTAAGGAAAACGTCGAGGTGGTGATGTCCAGCCGCTGCGGCAGTGGCGAGAGATGTGGCCAATACGTGAGCACGTGAAACAGATCGGCCTGTCGTCAGGGGAGCGCCGCTCATCAGGATTGCGGTATCGGTAGCGTGGCGTGTAGGTGTTGCGGGGCATAGCGGTGGCGACCATGGGAGGGGCAGGGCTCGAACTGTGGAGTTGCACGGTGTGGCTATAGGGGACGCCCAAGTTGGCAACCTCTTCACGAACAACGGCTTGAATGAGGGATATCGTCGCTAGGTTGCTGTCCGAGGAGGGCGGGTTGGATTCTGTAGCGAGATCCTGAACGTCTTCGAAGTCATAGATAATTCATTGACGAACTTTTCCTTTATGCTCTGTTCTGTTCCCTCTTCACATCTAGGCTAAGTTTAGACCTTACGATCCTGTGATCACTGCATGGCGCCTTTCCAATAAACTTTACATCCTGCTGAATATCATGGTGAGATCACAATATGAAGTCTTTTCCCTGTTTAGCCTCTAGTTTAGAGCTTTTCCACGTCCACTTCCGGTTCTTCTGTTTGCTGAAGAAGGTATTCATGACTCTTGAGTTATTGCACTCGGCAAACTCAAATAGTAACTCTCCCCTGCTATTCTTAGAACCAATACCATAGTCGCCCACTGCCGGTATCCAACCAACTTTGTGCCTATCTTGATGTTGAAGGCGCCAGTCAGCACAGTATACTGAGTTTTTGCTTTATCCAAAGCCAATTCTACATCTTCGTGGAAAGTTTCGACTGCCCATCATGATTAAATTCAATCGAATAGCCCTCTAATACTAGCTTCGGTTTATTCCCATTATTGATATTACATAAAATGCCTGGCACCCTCTTATTATACCTATAGGACTAATTTATGTTACCAGCGATTAGCGTATCCAGATAAAGACAAGTCGACATGTCGAAACGTTGGTTAGGCTTGCGAACTAAGGCTCCCTCTCTAACCTTGTTCACGGCTCTTTTCTAGTGTGCAGCCATCTTGTCTCTCTCATCCTACCCTGCAGCGTGTTAACAAGAAACTTTACTCCTAGTTCTCGTGTAAAGTATGCTATATGCCTCATTAGCCTCCTAACCTCACTGAGCCCCATGGCATCTAGTTTAATGGCCGCTAATTCGTCAAAAATTCGGGCTAAATTAGCCTTATAAGCTAAGGTCCTAGCATTAAACTTTGCCAGGGTCAGTTTTCAAATAGTGACTGTCGCTGGCATGCAGTTATCACAATATCTGCTTTTTCTTTACAACCATGAATGTTTTTTTTGTCTGATGGGGGAGGGGGGAATACTTTTAGCTCCTATAGGCTCAGGCACAAAGCCGGCCTTTGCTGCTTTCAAAAGCAAGTAATGATTCGGTAGTCGATATTGAATCAGGACCACAACTGCAGGCTCATTTTCCGGGTGTCCCGTACAGGCAAGGGCTATATTTGGACGGCATGCTGAAATACTTTCATTTTTGCCCCACAATAACTAAAACGACATCGAGTAATGAAGATGTGTGAGGAGAGTTCACTTAAAGGAACCGTGAATGTTTTTCTGCTTGTCGCTGCCGTTATCATCTACAGTCACCGTATTCATCAGAAAAGGAAGAACCGAGTCATTCTGTAGATTTCAGAATATATGAAGGTGCTCTAGAAAAACGACAAAGAGGTACCAGGAAAGGACTTCGTGAGCGGCTTTCAGGCTTCACATACATATTTTGCTGCGGTTTCTTTTCTGTTTCCACAAAAGTGGACATGAAACAAACAACGTGTTCATACGCATTCAATCAGATGACCTTAGAAAGATTGATTGGGAGAAATTTGTGTAAAGTTGAGGTGCCCCATTTTTGGAGAGGAAACTAAATGCTGACCAGCTTTTATTCTTGTTTTTTCCCTCCAGAAAAATTACAATGCGGTACTTTTTGTAACAGACTTTTCATGTTACTTAAATACGCCTCACAAAGTAAGAATGATTTCACAATTTATTTTACGGTCTTACTCCATGAATTTGAGTATTGCTTGACGGTCGAAGCTTGTCTGAGCGCACGCGCTATTTCTAGATATTGAAAATTTTAAAATGTTTCCCTGCTTGCCAGTAGACAAAGGAATCACTAAACGTCTCACAGAATCAAGGTTAAAGAAAAACCACACGAAAACGACGACGAGAACACACAACACAGGCGCCTCGCCTGTGTTTTGGGGTCTCGTCTTCGTTTTCGCGCTGTTTTCCTTTAACTTCTATTATGCTATAGTGCCTAGAAATATGCGCCGACTAGTCCGCTAAAATGATCACAGAATCAAAATAGCACTATTTAAATACTTGCCACTGTTTTTCTCAGCTGGAATAGAAACCACAACAGTGTATAGCTATGTGAAACTAAAATAAATAGGAATTTTTTTTTGCTTCATGAAAGCAGTTCGCGTTATCGAAAAATACAACGTACACTTATACACTATTTTCATTATCCTTCTTCATTAGTTAATTCACTAACCCTGCAATGAGGCAAGAACGTGAGGCCAACGTCGACCAAGTCCGCATACACCCCACTAACAACGCCATCACAGTGAGCACGCCTGACAATGCCCGTGCAGTGTCTTACGCCAAGATCGGCACCATCACCATCGACAAAACAGTAGTCCCGGTCGCCGCCTACGCCCCAGCCCCGGACAATTCCGTACGGGGGATTTTGTACCGAGCCTACAGTTACGAGAACGATGCCGAGATCCTGGCTGAGCTCCGCGCTCGTAATCCCGAGCTTCCCATCGTTGCTGCGCGTCGTATGGGCAATACGCAGCACTTCGTCGTGATGTTCGCCAACACCGAGCTGCCCCGATACGTGCGGTATTTGAGGTTTACTTTCGAAGTCTTTCCTTTGAAGTCTGGCCCGGAGGCGTGCTTCAACTCTCGCAAGCTGAGTCGCCGAGCGGACGTGTGCCCCCAACCACGAATACCTACTTGCCGCCGCTGCGGCGTCGCTCACGACTCCCCACCAGCCGGCCAACCACCTACCTGTCAAGCCATGTGCATCGTATGCAAAGGCTCACATCCAACAGGCAGCAGAAGCTGCAAATACCGCTTCGTGTCTAGCCACAAGTCCAAGTCATCACAATCCCCCACGGACACTGCCACTGACCCAGGCAGTTCGCCAAGCGGCCGCCAGTCCCGTCCCCGAGAACGCGGCCACCAACAACCGCCCCCAAGTGATGAATCCTTCCCCCCACTGCAAAGCAGCAGTTCCCCAACTGACCCCGCCACAAGCCAACCATTTCAGCCGCAGGAACCATGAGATGACTCTTTTCCCCCTCTACGTGGACGCAGTGGGAGCAGAGATAGGAGCAGGTCGTCGTCTCAGAGACGCAGCTCGCGGATCAACTCCAACTCCGGAGAAGAAGGAAGACCTGCCACTTAGACGACAAGCAACGCCGAGCACCCGACCCACAGGTAAGGGAGCTGGCAGAGTTAGTGCGACAACTGCAACAACAGTTAGCTGAGTCTAACGCAAAAATCAAACAGCTAGAAACTGCAAATGCGCAATCAAAAAATGAAACGTCGAATGTGGCTTGCGCTCGCGTTGAAGTCAGCCGCAATGAGGACATGAAAGTAGATCAAAACCGCCGTAACAAACGAAAGGCACCTTTGGTACCTCGGCCAGATACAGATGACTTAGAGAGTAATTATGAAGAGAGATTTGCAAAAATAGACCGAAGACTAGCCAAGGTGGAGGAAACTATCCAGAAAAATAATACCACAGCTTATCAAAGTAACTGACACAATGGAAAAGTTTCCAACTACTTTCGAAACTGTCCTAGCTAAACTCGACACACTTACGACCAGGGTTAACGCACTAGCATCCCCTAACAATCTGATGATATCTCCAACGCCAAATGCAGGCTCTTTGCCTCCCGCACACACTGCATTCTCACGCTCAGATGACGGTGCTTCGGCGCGTCCGTCCCCCAGCAGCATTCTCCGACCCAGCGTACTGCAACCCGCTCGAGCGGAACCTTACCCAATATGCGATGGCTAGTACACCTTTTATATAGCGTGGCAATGAAACTGCAGGGGATTCCGAGCCAAGCGCAAGGCTCTGGAATATGCAGTTTTGGCCCAAACAGACCGGTAGTCATAGTACTTCAAGAGACGAATACAGAAGTAAAGCGTGCAGGGTATACAGCATACAATGAGAAAGTGTCGGCTGAGTGCCGGCCGATCACAGCTACACTTGTACACTGCAATCTAACTGCAAACCAACTAGATTTGGAAACACCGGAGGTCTCTCATACGTTTATACAAATCCCGCCAAACAAACGAACACAATCTCCCCTTTACATTCTAAACGTATATAATCCACCTAAAGACAACAGCACGAAAATAGCCACGCTCTTCCGTAAGGCGCATGTAGCCGCTGATAATGGAATGTTGCTGACTGTTGGAGACTTTAACGCACCCCATGCAGAATGGGGCTACTCAGTTAACAGTAGAAAGGGAACTAAATTATGGGAGACAGCCCAGGCGCTAGGGCATACCTTACTCGTCGACCCTGATAAACCTACGCGCATTGGTAACAGTGTAACGAGGGATACGTGCCCTGACCTTACCTTTGCCAGAAATATCCCCGATGCGAGATGGGAAAACCTAAACACAAACATAGGAAGCGACCACTATGTACTATGTACCACTTTCCGAGCCACGCATTGCGAAATGCGTCGCCAGGAAGTGAAACACACGAACTGGGACGCCTTTAGATATGTCCGCTCGCAAAGGCGAGCGGAAGGTATAGTAGATTTAAGGCAAGACGCCGCAAACACTTCTAAAACTGTTACCCTGGAGGACAGCAGTCTCAGCCCGGACGCTAAGCTAGTGCACATGATTGAAGCACAAGGAAGTATCCATGCTCGATGGCGTAAAAATAAGCACAACCGACATTTAAAAATTCGGCTAACCTGGCTTGAAAAGGAAATCGAGGCTTACTCGTGGGAACGTAGCCAAGAACAGTGGCACCAGACTTGCGACCGCCTTAATGGGCAACTGGGCAACAAGAACACGTGGCTTTTACTTAGACATTTACTGGATCCTACGAGAACTAAGGCCGATTCCCACAAGAACCTACATAGGATCTCGCAATCTTTCCAAGGCACCGACGAAGAGCTCAAGACTACATTAAAAGATAAATACATTAACACCTCCCAGGATACACCCACGCCAGATGGGTACTCAGGATTGGATAATCCTGGCATGGATAGCGTCTTTACCGTAGCAGAGGTTAGGGCAGCTCTTAACCAAATTAACACCACCTCGGCACCGGGGGAAGATTGCGTCACCAATAAGATGTTGCGCAATTTAGAGGACTAGTCAATAGAGGCTCTTACGGACCTCTTCAACAGGTACTGGACAGAGGGCAGCGTCCCTGCGGAATGAAAGCACGCTAAAATTATTTTCATACTTAAACCGGGCAAAAGACTCGAGAACGGGAACCTCCGCCCAATCTCGCTAACGTCATGTCTCGGGAAGGTAAAGGAACACGTTGTCTTAAACAGGCTCCTTATGTACACCGATGCGGAAGGCACGTTCCTCCCGTCCATGATTGGGTTTCGAGCAGGTCTTTCGACTCAGGACATTATGTGGCAAATTCAACAAGACATTCTAGATACAAATCGCATAAGAGCCACGCGAACCATCCTGGGACTCCATGTAAGTAAGGCCTTAGACAATGTGTCACACTCTTCCATCCTCTCACAGTTAAACGTAGACAAACGGACATACGACTACATCGCTGCCTTTCTGAATGCGCGTACGGCTACGCTCCATTTCGTTGACAAAGCTAGCGACAAAATTACACTAGGGACGAGAGGAACACCGCAAGGCGCCGTACTTTCACCTTTTCTCTTCAACATCGTTATGAGCGGCCTCCCGCGTCTGTTAGATGATATCCCACATACATCATTCCATATACGCGTACGACATCACCATATGGACCAATTCTGGCTCCAATGGAGGTATTACAGAGTCATTACAACGAGCTATCGACACGGTACAGTCTTATGTGCCGGAAAACGGCCTTACCTGTTCACCGGCTAAGTCAGAACTATTAGTTATAAGGAACAAACAAGCTTCACAGGCAGAACCAGATTCTCGAGAACCTATCAAGTTACACATTGACGACCATCCGATACCCCCGGTAGCCACGATCAGAGTTCTCGGAATGTTGGTTCAGAATAACACGCAGAACACAGAAGCTATACGCCGGCTACGCGTCACGGAGCACTAGATAGGTGGGCTGGTGAGACGCATTGCCACGCGTCGCAGGGGAATGCGAGAAGCCGACCTGTGCAGGACCATTCAAGCCTTTATGATAATCAGAATCATGTACGCTTGCGCGTACTGCGTCGTAGGGACGAAGATGCACTTAATAGCATAATTAGGACAGCATACAAAGCGGCTCTTGGCTTACCAGTATACGCTAACTCAGATCGACTACTGCAGTTGGGAATTTTTAACCCGCTATCTGAACTAATTGAAGCCCATAAGACAGCACAAGTGACCCGCTTGTCACGCAGCCTTGCGGGACGCGTAATGTTCGACAAGCTTCACATACACCCCACTGAGGAGGTGTCCGCAACATCCCATCTATGGGCTGACATAACTAATAGACTAGTTGTTAAACCAATAGCCAAAAACATGCTACCAGGCAGACATGATGCCCGCAGGAAGACAAGGACACAAGCAGCGTACGTGGATGCAGCTCACCACATCAAAAAGGGAGCATACGTGGCATGTATGGCCACTCCAAAGTCAACCTTCATTAACGCCATAACATTTCTTGCTAGCTCAATATGCGAGGCAGAGGAAGTAGCTATCGCAATGGCTATCGCGGATCCCCGCACCAAAACTATTCTAAGCGACTCAAAAAGCGCCGTTCAAAATTTCGCCAAAAATTCTGTAAGCGCACTCGCGGCGCGAATTCTGCTCAACCGATCTCTCAATTGCAACATCAATCTCGTATGGGTTCCGGCTTACGCGGGTAACTCCGGAAACGAAGGGGTCGACCGTCTAGCCCAAGGCTTAACCAACCTGGAGATGGGAGATCTATCGGGAACGGACGCTTCTGTTGAGGCGCCGCGCACATACGCGGAGATAACAAACTTATCGCGAGCTAAGATGGGCGTACCCCGCCCCTCACCCCGACCTCGACCGGGCGCAACCCACGACACTAAGACGCCTACAAAGGCCATTCTTAGCCCCTACCGATTACCGTTAATTACGAACGGAGAATTCAACCCTGCATGCCGGCACTGCGGTGATGGGACGCAGGCCACTCAAGACCATATACTGTGGGAATGCGCCAGCAATCCCCCTCCAAAGACACTCTTGACAGCTCAAGAAGTCGCTCAGACTGGAGGCCACCCTAGACTCGCCCCAGCCCGAAATTATTCCTTTCATTTTGTGGCAATAAAAGGTGTTACCACCATCACCCAGGTGGTCTAAATTACTCTGTACCCTCCACTACGGCTCCCCTTGCTTTCTTTCCACTTTCACTCCCACCTTCATCCCTCCCTTTATGGGGCGGTTCAGGTGTTCACAGAGTAAGTGTGACATCGCCTTTCCGTTACTGTGAACCAATTATTATTAATAATATTTCTAATACCGGCAGTCGAGGCCCGGATTCGATCTCGCGCCCTTGGGAACAGTAGTCGAGCGCCGTAACCACTGCCTAGAAGTGGTTTTATGAAAGTTCAGTGTCGGGTACATTTATCTCTAGACATCCCACGTCGCAAATAAGTGTCACACGATTCAGTTTGAACTCGCAAAGAGACAACGTCGCACCGAAATTACATGAAAATAATAGGACAGCATTCTGTAAGCTATGAAAAATGTGGTGACGCCACAACGTAGTCATGTGACAAGAGCTGTCGTGTCATTCAGGGCGCTGCTAGCGTTCGCCGCGAGCGGATGCACGCCACATGGGCTCTGCCTTTATTTCCCAGTATTACCGAATTCCTTCTTCAAATCATCGAGTTTACCATCAACGGGTTTATCTCGAGTCCCTGCATCGACTGACACCACTGGTGGGCCGGTGAGTCCAGAATTGCCACTTTCTTGCCCGCTTAACTGCTCAACGCACGAGGCAGGGAGCTAAGCCTAGCAACTTCGCTGCGGAGACGCTGATTCGCCGGGCCACCGCTGCTTCGGAGCAGCTGCGTTCGAATGGTAGCGTTCGCTTCGCCATGCCGACGCCAGCCTCGCCATGGCTAATAACGCCACGCAAGCATTACCAGTGAGAGGATATGATCCCGCGGCAATGAATTACACCACCATTGCGCCAGCTCAAACGCAGCCGCCTCCGCAAGTCACTCCCGGGGAACCATCAACCTCTGGATGGAATACCCAAATCCGCAAGAACCTCGCTGATGCTACGCGACCACCACCATCACCGATTCAAGAACCAGAAACGCAACAGCAGGCACCTGCTACCCAGGCGGAGAGGCTCCCCCGGCTACCCAACCTGGGTAACTTCAATTACAAGATAGTGATGAAGCTTCGAATCACTTTTGACCTACAAGCAATCGCTGCTCGCTACTTTTACCTTGAAGAGGGCATACAGGCAACTCTCACCACTCAGCTACAAGAGCGGCCGATGCTTAGAATCCTCAGTAAGCAGAATATCATCATTGTTTGCACAAACAACGAGACATGCGCACCGCCTTGCCGCACTTACTCACACCCGGTTGAACGGCAACGCTTTCGCAATTACTGCTTACATCACCCTCCCCGAAGAGGTCTGCAAAGGGGTGATTGACAAAATCAGGCGCGACGTGAGTGATGACTCCATCTTTCAAGCCCTGTATTTTCCCGACCAATTACCTAGGTGCACGACGACTTGGAAAACCATCCTCGGCGGTAGTAGTATTTGCTGGACACCGAGTCCCGTTCACTATCAACTACGGCTGGTCTGAGCGCCGTTGCTACATCTACCGCAAGACCAGGCCAGCATGTCTCAACTGCGGCGCGCCAGGGGACAGAATCGACGTCTGCCCTCAACCCAGAAAACCACTATGCCAACTGTGCGGTAACCAGATCACCGAGGGAATACACGAGTGTAAGCCCATGTGCGCCCTGTGCAAGGGTCCCTACAAGACCTATTCCAAAGACTGTGGAGAGAAGTTTTACTCTCTCAAACCCAAACTCATAACTTCATCAACCACCACAGCCCACCTTGAGGACCAGAGCCAAGACCCGGAAAACCACAACCAATCTCCGCGAGGGAGGCCACGGACAAAAGAGCAGACCCCGGAAAGGAGACGCACCCGCTGCCGCTCCTCAAACAGAATGCGATCTAACTCGAGGTCACGAGACGCAGCGGGGGGCCGAGAGCGCCAGGAAGAGCAACAGCGGCAGCACCACGGGAGCCTCAAAAACAAGACGTCCACGAGCCAGCCTCCCGATTCCAGAGACCATTGCCAGCTGCCCATCACCCGAGCTACAGATACAAAGGTGAGCTGGGCAGAATGGCCTCCCCTCCCCACTTCCTCACCTCCCTCACTGAAAGACAACATTATAGAGTCACTCAGACAGGAGAACAAACTGCAAGCGATTGTGACTACACTCACCGCACGCCTCAATGCCATAGAGCACAACATGCGCACAAACCCAATTCCGGAGCTCAAAACGCACCCGCAACCCAACCCGTCCTAGGGGAGATATATCAGCAAATTATTCAGGAGATCAGGTCCTTCAGAGAATTCCGAGCCTACCAACAGTATGTAGAACATCAAACGGCTTAAACACGCCAAAACATAGTAAACACCAAACACTACATGGAAACCGCAATTGCAGCCATCCGTGACGAACTGCCTGAAAAATAGCACAAAGCTCGACTCATTAGGCCTGTGATCTTGGACGATCCATCAGACAGTGAGCAAACATGTCAGCCAATTCAAGAGTAACGCTGTGGCAGGGGAACCGCCGGGGATTCAAGCGGAAACAAGCAGCCCTTAGCATGTACAGGGTGGTCCACTCTAAGTGCGAACACGGCTCCACGTGGCCGCGCTCCGCGGAGCGCCAGCGGATCCGGCGCGTTCGCGCATCGAAGCAAAGCCGCGCAGGCGCACAGGGGCCCGGGGGAGGAGCTTCGTGTCGTATGCTTTCCAGCAATGCAAGCGATGTGCGCGCCAGCGCGGTAGCAGACGACACGAAGCTCCTCTCCGAAGCTCCGCGGAGACCGGCCACGCGGAGCCGTGTTCGCACTTAGAGTGGACCACCCTGTACATCACGCAAGCAAAAGAGCCCGGGGCAGTGATTTTGCCACAAGAACCACTTGCAACAGGGTTGAAGCTAATAAGTTACAAAGCGTACCAGCGCGACAAATTCTCTGCCATACTAGTTCACAAATCATACACAGCCGTATTGCACGAAGAGATAATCGAGGACATATCACACTGCTACATCACTCTCCTGCCGCTAAGGAGAGGTGAGGAAGCCATACACATATTAAACGTCTACAGCCCACCTAAAGACCGACACCCTAGGCTAGGCCATCTCGTTAAAAGGTTCCTAGCGCTGGCGGAAAAAGCTCCGTGCGTGATTGGGGGGAATTCAACGCCCTGCACCCTTTGTGGGGATACCCGAAGACAACATCCAAGGGTCAAAAATTGGCCGAAATAATTACCCAAGAGAGACTCACACGCTCCTAACAGACCCTACGTTTTCAACCAGATTGGGTAACAGCGTCTCCTGAGATACCTGCCCGGACCTTTTGCTTGTAAACAACGCAGCTAATCCAAATATGAGTAATGCGGACCAGCACCTGGGTAGCGACCACTATATCCTAAGCACCAGCCTGACTACCGGCAGATACAAAAAAAAGATCGGAACTGCACGACTCACGCACTAGGACAAATGGAGGGAATCCCGCCTCCCTTCGAGCAGTCCCATCGCCGACATAGACCACTGGACTTGGGACATCAGGAACAACTTAACTAAGTTCACAAAAAAGGCCCAAACAAACGAAGACTGTACAGCAGTCGATCCACATCTCCTACACCTGTGGGGGGCGCGGCCTACTCTCATTAAGAGATGGAGAAAACAGCGACATAATCGCAAGTTACGGCTCCGAATTGAGTAGGTCAACACCCAAGCTGAAAAGTACGCGTGTACCCTTGCTCGACAGAACTGGAATTTGCTCTGTGACAATATCCAAGGCAATCTCGGAGTGCCTAAAACGTGGCACTTATTAAGATCACTCATCGACCGTAACAAAAGGAAATCCGAAACATGTGATCGGATGAACAAGATAATTCACTCTACACCGCGCACCAACGAAGAAATTCTAAATCAGTTGCAGCACAGGTACTTACGCGTAAGCCCGCACATACCCCATCATGAGTATACTGGCCTACCGAACGATGCCCTTGACGCCCCAGTTATGGAGGCAGAGGTCAGGGCTGAACTCGCTGGGATGAGGAAAACCACCGCTGCAGGGCCAGACAAGGTGACGGCCCAACTTCTATACGATCTCCCCGATGATCAGATTACATCATTAGTCCAATATTTCAACGAGAAGCACTGGGATAAAGGACAACTGCCATCATCCTGGAAGATGGCTGACATACGCTTCATACCAAAACCCAACAAACCCTTGCTATTAGACAACCTCCGCCCGATTTCCCTAACGTCATGCTTGGGAAAACTCTTTGAAAGGGTCATCACTACTCGGCTTACCCGGTACTTGAAGAGCGAAAACATGCTGCCGCCAACGCAGTTCAGATTCCGGCCGCATCTGTCAACGCAAGACGTTCTACTATACATATACAAAGACCTTCACGATGAACCTCCGAAAACCCAAACCAGGGCCATTTTAGCACTTGATTTAAAAGGCGCATGTGACATTTTCCACTCCAGCATTCTGCGCGGTCCCAAGACCTACAACCACATCAAAGATTTCCTTACATCGAGACAGGCTATCTAATCTGTACGGGACTGCCTACCTCCACCTCACCTCGCAAGAAATCGGAAAGCTAGAGTCACTAATACGGGCGGCCTATAAAACGGCACTGAGTCTGCCGAAGACGACATCAACATCGCGCCTCATGTCTCTCGGCATCCACAAGACACTCCAAGAAATCTGGGTGGCTCGACGACTGTCACAGCTCAACCGCCTAGCCATCACTCGAACAGGCCAAATCCTTCTTAACAAGATACACCTCAAAATACCTTACACAGTGGACCAAAGTTCGGAACCTCCTCTATCAATCCGGAAGAACATCGATGTCCACCAAATACCAAAAAACATGCATCCGACATTTAACGCGGAGCGAAGAAACGCCAGAGCTGAAAGCCTTCGCAAGAAATGGGATGGCCACGTGGATGCAGCCAGTCCATTCCAAGGGCGGCTAACCATCGCCATAACGAAGCTCGAGGGCAGATTAGTCAAGTGCGCATCAGTCCGCACATCTAACCCCACTCACGCAGAGGAGGCAGCCATTGCACTAGCGCTGGCTACCGACCCAAACGCTACTGTACTCACCGACTCCCAAAATTCGTGCAGGAATATTATCAGCGGATTCATCCATCAATCATGTCTGACACTATTAGCAAAATACCCTCCTAATCGCGCCTCAATCATATGGTTTCCGGGACACACGGAGCACAAAGGAGGGAATGACGCCGCCCACCGGCACGCCCGACCTCTCTCACACCGGGATCCCCCCTTAGCCGATGAGGAAAAGAGCATATCACACAGCCTATAATCACCTTTGCTGAACTCCTACAGGCCTACAGAAAGGCCAGACAGATCTACCCCACACCTCACAAAACTCTAGGCAAGGCAGAAGAACACATCCTCCGCCGGCTACAGACAGACACTCTCGTTACACTATTTAAACTCCACCAATGGTACCCCTCACTTTACACATCAGAGTGCCCACACTGTGGAGAAATAGCTACGGCTTTTCACATCGTGTGGGCATGCCAATTAAATCCCTTTATTGATAAACTTCCTAATCCCAATTTGGAGCAGTGGGAGGCCATTCTGCTCAGCGAGGACCCCGACCAACAACGAGGACTGGTTCGCAGGGCCCACGCTGCGGCGCAGGCCACTGGGCTGCCGGAATAGGCGGACCACCCACAACTCCGAGAACTCCCATGCACTCAATAAAAGTTTTCAATCAATCAATCAATCAATTGCGTCATTCAGGTATGTACAAAATGTGAGGTGTCACAGCACAGTCACGTGAGAGAAATGCCACTTGATTCAGGGTGACTTGAAAAACATGTCACACCGGAGCTGCGTGACAAAGTGCCAAGTGATTTAGAACTACCTGCACCAAATGATGAAGTTCCTCCGGAATCGCGTGACGAAGTGTCAGGTGATTCAGTATGACTTCCATAAAATGTGTAACATCACACCGAAGTCACGTGACCAGTGTCATGTGATTCAGGGTGGCTTCAAAATGTGATGGTGTCACTTGACCTGGGCTATAAGTTGGCAGGAGATTTTTTTAATTGGTTCATAGGAAGGGAAAGGCGCAGTATCGGTCATACCTGTCTGTCAACACCTGAACCTCGCCGTAAGGGGAAAAAACTGATTGATTTATGGGAAGGGAACGGTGGTGGTGGTGACAAACGTTTATTCATTTCAAAGGGGTGGATGTATGCATCGGCCGGATCTATGAATATCCAGCCCTTGCCGATACTGGGTGGGGTCCCTAGTACGGGACCCCAGTGGCGTCGGCCGCTGCCCGGGCGCGCTCGACCAAGGCCTTTTGGGCCTGCAGGTCATAGCAGCCGAGCAGGGTCGCCTCCCAGTCCTCCCGAGTGGGGTTGGGGTGAGGAGGAAAAGCTGGGTTGGATGGGCAAGCCCACACCATGTGGTAGATGTCCGAAGACTTCTCCGCCCAGTGCGGACAACTGCTCGTGAAGGAGGGATTAAAATGTTTTAGTGCTGCCGGGCACAGCAGAGTGTTGGTATACAGACCGAGTAGAAGCCGCTCCTCCGTCTTAGATAGACCTTTACTCGGGCGAGGGTAAAGGCTATGACAAGATTGATAGTAAAGAACAATGTCTTTAAAAGAGTACGCGGGTTCGAATTCGAGATCTTGATCTAGGGGGTCGAGATGGGAAGCCCGGAAAGAGAGCGCGCGGGCGGTGGCATCGGCTGCCTCATTCCCTTTGAGACCCATATGAGCAGGAGCCCATACTATTTTCCGGTGAGCGGGGTCCCCGGTATAGGTGCAATTTTGAAGTAGTCGGTAGGCTAACTATGGTGCCCAGCCTTGCTCGACGTTCCGACGGGCCCCTCGCGAGTCGGAGATAATTGTTTTAGAGTCATTGTGAGTAGCTGCCAGCGCAATGGCGACCTCCTCCGCGTGGGTTACGTCACGGGCGCGAAATGTAAGCCCGTTAACAGTTTTGGACTGGTGGACCACTGCGGCCGTGTACCATCCCACATGGTGGGGGCCGGAGGCGTCCACGTAGTAAATGCCGGGTTTCGACCCATAATGGCGGCCCAGGGCTTCCGCCCGCGCCAGGCGCCGGCCATTGTGGTCTTCACGTGTCATGTTTTTAGGAAGAGGGCGTACGTGGAGGGCGCATCTCCACTCGAAAGGGAGGCGTACACGATCTTCCATAAGGGTGGTATGTCGGATGTGTAGCCGGGCAAGGAGGCGGCGACCCGACAGTGTTTTAGAAAGACGTGTGTATTGGTTGGTTAAGTGAGCCTCTCGGATCTCCCGGAACGTATTCACCATGCCCAGGCCCAGTAGACGCTGGTTGGAGGTGTTCACGGGGAGATCGAGGGCTCTCAAAAATTTTGCGCAGGACGACTTCGAGTGCATCCTCGTCTTGTTTCCGAAGGTGGAGGTAAGGAATCGAATGCAAGATTCTACTGGTCACAAATGCATGCGCCAGCCGCAAGGCGTCTTTGCACCGCAACCCCCCACGTTTGTTAGAAACCCGGCGGACCATGCGGCCCACCTGGTCCCCCACCTTACGGAGTTTCGCCAAGGTAGTGTCCGACCGTCTATGTTGATGAATGAAGAGCCCCAGTACCCGGACTTCTGTTCGTTCAGGAATTGATCCTGTCTCTAAAAAAAGCTCAATTTTGGCCGTACACTTTGGTGAGGGGCGTATGTGTACAAATTCAGATTTTTGAGGGGAGCATTGAAGGCCGCAGTGGCGAGCATAACGGTCCACTATGGTTGCCGCTTGCTGCAGGTTGGCCTCAATATCTCCAAGAGAACCGTGCGTGGCCCACAGGGTGATGTCATCGGCATACAGCGCATGCTGCACACCAGAGACAGCACCCAACTGGGCCGGCAGGTGCATCATAGTCAGATTGAATAAGAGAGGAGACAGCACTGCACCCTGTGGTGTTCCTCCGGTTCCAAGTTGGAACGGGCCATGTTCGGTGTCCTGGATTTTAATGTAGGATTGGCGATCTGTCAAAAATTGCCGAATGTATCAGAACGCGTTGCGTCCGCAACCGGTTTGTGAAAGATGAATGAGTATTACCTCGTGAGTAACGTTAGGCTCGGAGGAAGGTGGGAGTGAAAGTGAATAGAGAGAAAGATGAGCCGCAGTGGAGGGCTGCGGACTAATTTAGAACACATGGGGATCGTTAACGTGCGCTGACATCGTACAGCACCCGGACGCCTCTTCGTTTCGCCTTCATCGAAACGCAGCCGCCGAGGTCTAGATCGAACCTGGGTACTCCGCAGTGGTCGGACGTCTTAGCACTGCACCCCTCCCCCGGCGAGGCAGGAAATTAAACTCAAATTTGTTTTGCCGGCTAACCCAAGGGTCGAAAATCATATCAGCGTAGGAGAGGCGTGTACTCTTTTTACTAGGATAGTAATGGTAGTGGTATAACAAGAAAAATGGTTACATAACCCTTTTATGCATTATTGTGTTTCGATTGCCTTCGAACCTATGCATGTGGAAGAATTGTTGGTCATTTTGGGCAGAGCGGCTTAAGCGGTAAAAAATAAAAAATCCCCGCGATTTTGGGCTTGTTTCAAGATCAAATCTATCTGCTGACAACTGTATTAAAGGCGTATACAGAAAGCTTAAGAGAACCAGTCAGTTTGAGGTGGTGTAGGTTGTGTATTACAAAGCACAGTCTGAAAATGTTTTTGAGCCGCAAAAACCTATCACCGATGAGTACTTACTTGAAACCGCAGGATCCACTGTAGGTAAGGCAAGGGAAGAAAATATTGACAAAAAAGAAATTGGAAAAAGGTTGGCTGCTCACCTTTATATTACAGACGAAAACATTCGCTGATATCCAAAATAAAATTTAAAAAAATGCATTCGCGCTGGCTTTGGTCGCGCGAATGAAAACAAATTGCGGAGCTTTTCATAAAGTTATTTTCGAGAGAAAAAGTATTTGGAACGTTCACCACGCAAAACAGGCTAAATGGGAGCTCGTGCCTCAAGATACAGTCCCACATAAAAAAGGCCCCCAAGTTTCGCTTTCGCGTGTTAGGCGAGGTCAACACAACTTCTTCGGCGGCGTTATGTACTCCTGAGAGTAGGTTTTGGCATGTGCATATATATTTTAACCATGCCAATTTTCTCCTGCGACACCCCAGGATATTTTTTCCTTGGTTTCTAAGCTCCCTGTCTTTTTCGCATGTTGCAATAACACACACGTATTCATACGGTCGGTATAATCGGAAGGGGTCGGTGTAGAATACGCTTACAGATATTAGGCCACATGCATAACCAATACAATTTGAAGTAGTGAAGATGGGACAGCATTAGTGGTATCTCTCCTCGCTGAGCACGTTGTACCCTATGGAGAGGTCATGCATTCGGATCCGAATGGTGCAATATGGCGTGTGTTCCTTCTTCGAGTAAAACTGCAGTTTATGAACACGGATTACGCGACTGAGCCCTCCCGATTTAGTAAACACAACGGCAAAACAGAGCATATTTTTCGGCTTTCGGTGACTTTTGGGTTTTCGCTAAGTGAAGCTGTCATAACTACGGGCACGACAGCACGCTCAAATGCAAATGGAGGAGTGCTTTAAAAGAAACACAGTTTTACACTGCCTTCCAATTTTGGTAGCTAATAAAAGTTCACCATGCAATGCTAAAGGGAAATCCTTGGGGTCGACAATAATATTTCGCATTGCGTTATTTCAATTGCAAACGTTTTATTGGAAGCAACGAGCCATCAATGTTTCATTCAAGGCCAATCTTTATGGTTTCATATGCTTCTCTACAACTTGAAATCAGTCAACAGGAACAAATTAACGAGCCATTATTAATCAAAATTTAGGTATTCCTCAGATACTTCAAAATCCTTGCTAGATGCCTCCGAAGCCAACGTCTAGGGCTCGAAACATATGACAAAGGCGTGTCGCGGTAAATATTCGCTCTTGCACTCGGTCCACTTCGAAAAGTGGATAGAACAGAGAAATTTAACTTTATAAGGGCATTCAAGGATATTCACGTTAGCGTTTTTGTGCCTTTTTAAACTCAGGATGAAAACTCATCAGTGTATTCGAATAAATTTAAATTTGTTCATAATTTCTGTCAGGTCCAACATGTCGACGCAGATTTTGCTCAGTGATTGTTGGCTCGTGCTTAACTCTCAAAATTGACTTTGGATATGAAGCACACGACAGAAATAACGGTTTTCACATGGAGTTTTAGAACATGTGTTGGCACCGCAATAGAGAAGTGACCCATAGTGGTGGTGTCCGCAAAAGAATAAAAAGAAATTATTTCTGTTGACCTAAATTAGAGCGTACAAACAGTCTGAAGCGACGAGCACTGATACGAAAAAAAGGTATTCAGTTTTCTAGTGTAAACTTTGAACATAACTATTCTATGTTTACAGTCTTTATGAAAAGTGTAGAGCCCGGTGATATGCTTCAAGATCCTGTCGTGCGGCTTGTAATGCATTTCCAATGCTACCAATCTCTTGTTGGTAAGAATGTTTTTGCTACCCTCTCCAATGGGAAGGACTCCCATTAATGCTATATCAGCGCCACTACATCGCTCAGAAGCAGACCAACCGGGCTCTATAGTATTGACATGGCCTGTACATGTATTGCAGGATGGTAGCACAAGTGCATCCGTGAGTGGCGCCAAAGGCACCGTACTTACATGACGAGAGGTTTGACTCTATTTCAGAGTCTGAAAATAAACAGAAACGGTAAAATAGAAAAAAAAAACAAATTGGAGTCATTCCTTGCACGGAAAGTTCAATAGGCTGAGGTTTCTTTTCCTAAGCTTGTAGTGAAACTTTTCCATTTCAACTACATGTATGCTAGTAAACATTTCATGATAGACTCGCTCATTTCTCAGATTGTTTGGCTAAATTTCGCCGACGCGTGATGTTGGGCTGATTGTTTGAAAATGTTTGATTTTTGTGGGTAAAACGTGTCTGTTCATACCGGAAAGCTAATCTCTTCGACGTTACGAGCTGACCGGCTTTCCATATGCGCACTCCTTATAAAGCTGAAAGAGCAAGTTTCTCGTTGGTTGTCGCCAACTCTAGGTAGACAATGGTCGTAGCAGTCAACCGCAGTAATCCGCTAAACGAACACACACAAAACCACAGTTATTTAGTCACTATCAGCGATACAGACTATTCATTGATTTAAAACGTTTCGTGATTTTGCACATTAGAAAGAAATATGAACACTTTGACATAAAACAGTGACCGGACACCAGCAAGTCGTAGCGATACAGCTTCGGTCTATAACTCTCCCCAACCCAAACTATGTAGCAAAATTCATAAGTAAGGATATGAATTTGTTCTGCGCTTCGGGTTAGAAAGCCAGCTTTGACCATATGATCTGGGCGTGCAAAGCCTGCAATCCTCCATCAGAAATATTGCCTGATCCTTTAAAAGCTTGGGATATGCTAAGCTCTGGCGATTGGGCTGGCGTTGGTAAAGGTCTCCTAGGCCTGCGGAGGGCTTGCTACCTCATCTAAATCATATACACCCTTGTTCCCAAATTAAGAGCTCACTGCAGAAACCCCAAGGGCAGAATGCAAAAACATTAGCGCTGGCGCGACATTCGTGGATTTTACTTTTTACAATTTATTGTTGATTCTTTTTTGATGTTATTTTTGTTTTATTTTAATTTCTTTATTTCTGTTTTTTATATTTGTGTTAATGTTTTCTATTTATTCTTCTTTATTTGTTTTTATTTCATTCTTTTCTTTTAACATATGATTTATTATCATCATTGTTAATTAATTTTCATTGCAAATATTTCGTCGTAACCAGTAGTTGGTATTGGTTTTGCATAGCTTACTAACGCTTACAGGAAAGGAAAGGTGCAGTATCTTTCACACACTCTGTAGACACAAGAACCGCGTCGAAAGGGAAAGTCATACTACTGCACTTGTGTAATTCTCGTGGCTTCATACTTTGTGCCCATAGTTTAGCCTCACCGATATAAACATAAAGCTTTATCTGCTTCGGTAACTCTTGTAAGCATTACTCACGCGACAACATTAATCGACGTAGCGATAAAAAATCAAGATAAGTCGTCTGGCAGGTGGTAGCTGGCAGGTGGCATGGCCAGGCGCTGATTGCTTGGGGGAGTGTTCGACATTACGTGATCACAACGGCAAAGAGTTGACCCCCAAAGTCAACCTAATATGAACCCCAGCGCTCGCGTCGGTTCCTGGCAATGAAGCGGCACACAAGTTAGCCCGAGCTATCTACTTCCGGATAACCATAGAACCGCTTGATTGCCAGAACCTGGATGAACACGCGCAAACATGTTGTGAAATTGTTTAAAATTATAGAATAAATGGAAAACTACTGCACCACTGGATAAGACACTAAGCAATAGAGGCGACCGCATGGCGCCGTCTGCAAGCTGGAAACTGTTAACCCGTATTGGCCTTTCATATACTACCAGGGGAACAGGAAAATGATTTTTGTAAAATATGTGGGGAGAGGGATGCTCTCGACCACATTAATGGGAATGCGTCGACTTCCCTGGAGTTGAGGAAAATATCAATAGCAGAGAGAGCTAGGAAGCCCTGCTGCGAAGCGAAGCCCCCGCTCGGCAGCAACAAGCCGTCCGCCTGGGTGCTGAGGCCGCGAAGAGACAAAATCTCTTTGTTAGCCTTTAGTCGCGGAGGCTTTAGCCCCCATCCTCTACGCCTGCGTGCCTGGGGTGGGGAGTAAGCGGCCTCTATTTAAGGTAGACAATAAAAGTTGTCATCGATCCATTCCGTTTTCGAGTAAGCAGAAACTGTCTGCTAGGGACATCTATTTTTTGATGAGAGGTGGGGGTGGGAATCGAACATCCAAGACGATTGGATCGGGACACCGAAAGGCTACATTTAGGCCAATCAGGTAGGTCTTACGGCTTGAATGGAGCACCGCTTTGCATGCTAGGCTTTTATGTGTACCCACGAGATAATAAGCGCACAAATTAAGAGACTAGTGGTTATGCGGCTAGTGAAAACAAGTATGCAAACGAGGATCTGCAATGTAAGCCGCTTATTACCGCTGTCGCGTCATTGCTTTTCATTGTGTGCACATGAAATATTTGTCGGCATAGATTTGGGTGTTATAGAACTCCACCAATTAAACACGAGGGGAAAACAAAACAGTTGCCGCTGTTTTCTAATGGGTCGAAATGCCAATTGCGGGCAGTATGTACGCTAATTGGATCGCTTACCCATCGTCGCAATGGAATTTGCAACGCGGCTCTGGTCAGCTTAGCGACGAAGATGACACGTAGTGCAGGCACTGTATGGCGCAGCTCATGAACTGACCGGCGTCGCTGGAAGACCTAGAAGCGGGGTCAGGAACGCAGAAAAAGCCCTACCGACGGCAGCACAGATATTCTTCTTAGCACGCGCGCAGGAGTATGACGCAGCGTGAAACATGTAGCCTTCTTCTTTCTTTGGAGGCACATTTGTTTTAAGGCGAAAGTCTTTATGCATCAACGTTGCCCACAGAAGGTCGACGGCAGAGTGACACGCGTTAGAGAGCGAGAGTTAAAAATGAATTATAAACCTTCCCTCCACCGGGAATCGAACCTCAATCAATTGGATCAAAAATACAGTTCTGTACTAGCTGCGCCACGCCCCGGATTTTTTTTCTTGATTGCCTGGCTTTGGCACATGACATAACACGAAAGGAAACTCCGGCCAAAGCATGCAAAAAGACACACAAGACAATGTACATGAGTGAACATCATGATCAGCCAGTCTTAGACTGACCTCGTCACTTTAAAACTCCCGCAGTGTAAACAAGGGCTCTACCTTTAAAAGCCAATCGGGAGGTTCTGAAGCCACTTTTATTGCGAAAGCAATACTCAGGGCCTCCGAGATCACCCTCACGCGCGTGTTTCTCTCCGGCCGTCCCAATCGGCGCGCGGCCCAGCCAAATGTTTTAAATTTGTCAGTTCCTCCAGGCGCCACCAGGCGGCAGTGCGCGCCTATGCGTCGATTGTGATTCACCAACAACAACTGGTTGATGCCCTCACCATCTGCGATGACAATATAGAAATGGCGGAGGAGGTGGCCATTGCTTTAGCCGCCACGCATACCACCTGCGCCTATATAATAACAGACTCTATGGCTGCCTACAGCAACTACATCAAAGGGCGAATATGTCCCCAGGCTGCCAGAATATTGAAAAATTATGGACACCCCGAACAAGACAAATGCCTCGTCTGGACACCGGGACATTAAGGCGTAGAAGGGAACGAGTGCGCCCATGCCGCTGCCCGAGCTCTCCTCCTCCGGGACTCGACCCCTCCATCCTCCACACCGCCCTATCCCGGCCCTCTGGCGACGTATGCGGAGAGGTTACAGCACTGCAGACTCTCTCGCAGAAAATATCCACCCCCAGCCAAGGGGCTCTCCAAAGCGGAGGAAGTTAGATGGCGACGCCTACAGACAGGTACATATAACACACCAGCACGTTTAAACACAATACACCCCGGGTTCTGCGACCCCAAATGCAAATATTTCGGGGAAAAGGCAGGCCTGCACCACATGGTGTGGACCTGCCCACACAATCCTCCAGATGATCCGAATGCAGTGCCAACAATTGAGGGGTGGGAGGCTGCCCTATCCAGCTCTGGACTAGAGGCCCAACGGGCCCTCGTGACACGTGCGCGGGTAGCAGCGGCAGCCGCTGGAGTCCCGGACTAGGGACCCCACCTACACATCCCCCTCCCTTAATTATATTCAATAAAGTTTTTCGCTCACTCACTCACTCACGCATCGTCCAGCCCGTTCGCGGCGTACCTTCGCTGGCGGTTCTCTCGTTTTTTGAGCGTGTACATTGACGAAAGATTTGTTACGAGCGTGTCACGTAGCCTTTCATTTTTAGCTGGTTTTCCAGCAAAGACTGACCGCAAGGTGTGTCCGAAATGTTCCACAATTTAAGTGTTGTGTTTACTACCGAAGCGGGGTGTTCATGTTCTTGCTGCGTTCAGATAATGCGTTTCGTTCTATTTAGATATTACGCATTGTGCTCGTGTAGATAGATTTCTTTGCTTGTGAAACAGTTACTGGCCAAAACTACCTCGTGTAGGTGGTAGTCTTTGAGTGCCTAACGGTCGCTCGTGAAGCCGGCAGTAAATCAACGTTTCATGCATGTTTCTCAGCTGCAAGGTTGCAGTTTGGTAAACTGATGAACATTCGTTTTCCTCCCCATTTTCAATCCTAAGGCTTCTGCGCTTGCTTGCAAATGTAACAAATTCCAGTGGAGCGTACATCGCTACATTCCATGTGTAGCATACATGTCGCTAGCTTATGTTGCTTACTTCGAGAGGTGCTCTTTTCTAGCTATATGCAACAAGAAAAGACCACGCCACTGAAATAACGAAGATAATCATAAAAAAGTTGCTTAGGCCACAGCTTATCAACGCAGGAAAAATAGTAATTGATCAAGCAGCTTACCGGAAAAAAAAAAAAAACTGCTGAGCAAGATAGGAGCTGCGTTTTTAGTCTGGCGAGTTTTATCTTTGCGAATAGAAAAAAAAAACTTTGTAAATAACGTAATGTCTGTGTGTAGTTCTTGATTGTGCTTGACAATATTGCTTTTTTCTTTGTCCACCTCACGAGTTCTGTAAATAAAGAAACATGTCTTTTTTAAATTGCTCACAGTATTTGCTTTGTGATTGTATTCAGAAAGTGGCTAGTATCATTACAGCCGGCGGATGTTTAGTGCCAGAAATGTTCTAATAAGTTTCGCAGATCATTGAAAGTTAATAAAAAATTGCTAACTAGTGTGACAGGCGTGTATGATATAGTGCCATTCTATAGTTTAATCATAATTTGTTTGAATTAACCCATTTACTCGGCTTGGCACTCTACGTGCATAGGCATAGGAGTAAAAATTAAAAATGAAAGCACTGCAACCAGTCTAGCATATGCAAACAAGTGAAAACAAGAAATAAGCGGAAACTCGTGTGATAATTGCGCACATTTATGCTATGGTGGGCCGCGTAGTTTAAGAACGAGGTAATAGCTTCTCCTCACTTTCGACCGTATAAGCTGATTCATTTTTAACGGGATAACTTCCGAAAAACTCTCATATACTTATATGACGTCAGAGGTGCCTGAACGTTCCCCGATTACCCTTCACCTTTATCGAACTTTCTTTTTATTACGCAAGCTTGCCATAAGGCATATTATAAAAACCCACGTAAATTGTTTTTCGTAAGTACTCTATCGAACTTGCGTGCTTCTTCCAAGGCGGCTTTAAAACCGTGCGAGAAAAAAAAACTCACGTCCTAGAAAGCAGTAGCTGTGCCAACCACCAGCGGCTTAACACTGCTTCGCGGCGATGCCGCCTACCACTAGTGAAGCTCGTCCTAATGCGCGTAAAAGAGAGCGGCGAGCTGCAGAGACAGAGGAAGAGCGTGAAACAAGACTCGCTAAGCGACGTACCCAGTATGCGGCTCGCGAGAACGTGCGAGCTCTTCAGTGGATGATGGGACTGATTCGCTCAGTGTTGTCGACAGTGAAGATGGTGCCAGCTGTAGTCTTAGCAGGGACGAACGTTGGAAATTGATTAAATGGCTGCGACGAGCCCACACCAAGTATATCCTCACAGCCGCAGCGATTATTGTTTCACTACTAGTTGTACATAGAACAGCCAAGTAATCGCCACAGCAGCACAAGGTATACAAGTTTCACACAAGCACCACAACAGCACGACTATCACGTGAGCGAGGGCGTAGCCATGGGTATTGCTTTCGCAATTTCCCGGCTTAACCAAGTTGAGCCACAGCTATTTTTTTGAATGGCGTTTTGTGAAACGCTCTTCATAATTTGCACTGTCTACATTAAGGATGATAGCGGGAATCCGCGATAGATAGTGCGCGTGTCCTCTCCTGTAAACAAATTCGTTGAACTTTGATACCTTAAAAGCCATTCGGCCTTTCTCTCTATCCACTTTCACTCCCACCTTCCTCCCCTCCCTCACGGCGCGGTTCAAGTGTCCATAGAGCAAGTGTGACAAATACTGCGCCTTTCCCTTCTTGTGAAGCAATTATTATTATTATTATTATTATTATTATTATTATTATTATTATTATTATTATTATTATTATTATTATTATTATTATTATTATTATTATTATTATATTATTATTATTATTTAGGTTCTGAAGCCACTTTTTGAATGGCGTTCTGTGAAACGCTCTTCATAATCCCCACTGTCTACAGTAAGGATGATAGCGGGAATCCGCAAGTGATAGATAGAGCGCCTGTCCTTTCCTGTAAACGTATTCGGTGAATTTTGATGATGCCTCGCCGGGTGGTGCAGTGGTAAGACGCCCGACTACTGTCCGGAGTTCCCGGGCTCGAACCCGATCACCGCGGCGGCGTTTCAATGGAGGCAAAACGGAGGGGCATGCGTGTGCTGTGCGATGTCAGCGCACGTTAAATATCCTTAGGTGGTCGAAATTACTCCGTAGCCTTCCACTACGGCTCCCCTTTCTCTCTTTCCACTTTCATTCCCACCTTAACCCCTTCCCTTACGGTGCGGTTCAGGTGTCCACATAGCAAGTGTGACAGATACTGCGCCTTTCCCTTCGTGTGAACCTATATTATTACAACTTTGATGCGTTCAAAGAAATTCTGGTTGTGTTCGACAAAGGGCGCGCGATGTACCGCCACGACCAATCATGGCGTCACCTGGGTATTCATGCATATGGGACAGGTAGATCACCGCCACTTGCGGCGGGGGCTAGCCTGCCACCGACTTTTTATCAGTTGTAGGCCGTCATTGCGTCCGCCCCCACTTCGGTGGCGGACGACGGTTGCTGCTGCTGCTGCTGCTGATGATGATGATGATGACCTGAAACAAGCGGCGGGCGTCTTTATCTCCCTTTTCTTTTTCTTCTCTGTTTCTTCTTTTCTGTCCGCGCGAGACAGCGGAGGTGGCTCAGCTACAGAGCCAGTAGCAGACCCGTGCATTTTCTTTTCCTTCTTCCTACAGCCAAAAACCATAACAGCACCACACACCGAACAGAAGCAGACCCATATGTCTAGAAAGGCGTTAGTAGAGCAGGCATCAGCGGTTTTTGCATTTGGTTTACAGGATAGAAAAGGTGCAGTTGGTATGTGACAACTTTTATAGTCTTGCATAGCTTTCGCCGACGGGGCCTTAGGTTTCCCACGTGGAAACTTCGAGGTGTGGCCTCGCCGTCACCTCGGAGGACCTGTTGAACGGCCGAGTTGGTCACCGAGGCTGGGACTGCGCAAGGCCCCATCGCAGCTGGAGGGTTCTGGAGTTAGCGCCTTGCGGGTGTTTGTTACAGTCCCAGATCATGTAAGTTAAAATGACTATATTAGCGTTTCAGACCATGCATATATTTGTCCGGTATGTGCCGGTATAGAGCGTGTGGTATTGTTCCGGGTTAGGGTAGGTGAGCATCTGCAGTTGTCTAAGGGTCACCGCGTACGCCATCTCCAGCTTGTCGCTGGGCGGAGGGAAGGTTCAGTGGGCCAGACAGAGAACCTTGGTAATTTCGTTGTAGTTGGTCAATCAGTCTTTGGTGCTGCTCCATGGACGACGGTTACCGGCGTGGTTCGCGAGCTCGCGCGCATTGGCGTATGCTGTTTCGTTTCGGTTGCGATGCGTCTTCGATAATTCTCTCATGTGAGCCGGGAACCATTGAATTCTGGTTTGAAAGTCTACACCTCACTGGAATTCTCAATTACTCACGATTCGAGCCCCTCTCAGTGAGATCCATCCTTTGGCGAAGTTTCTGACCGTTTGGCTCGAGTTTCAGAGAAGAGTTTTGTACGTCGGATCCGCGAGGGCGAGTGCCACCGCCGCTTCCTTTGCCTCTTCTGCGCATTAGCTCGCTACACTTGCCGCTTTGCACGTTTTGCCACATGAATTGACGACCGCAATAACGAATCGCGAGCGTTCTGCGTATTCTGCAGCGTCTCTAAACCCTGCCTCTATGTCGTCATCGTGGCTCTGTAGGATAGCTCTGACCCTGGCCACTTTTCCCCGGTTGTGTTCCGGGTGGACGTTCCGTGTAGTCGGGTCGACTCTTAGCATTAGTCTGATCACGTCCGGAACGGCGGCTTTCTGGCCTTATGCGTGGTAACGGATGTTGAGGCTTTTCGTAATCTGGTGACCTGGTGTCGTGCCCGTTATTCTTTCTAGTTGTGAAGCGTGCTGCGCCTCGGCAATTTCACTAAGCGTGTTGTGAAGCCCGAGCTAGAGCAAGCGGTGCGTGTTGGTGGACCTGGGTAGACCCAGTGCTATCTTGTACACTCTGCGGATGATGACATTGATCTTGGATTCTTCTTCCTTGTACCCTTTGTGGAATGCTGCAACATACGCAATATGGCTAATGACGAAAGAGTGTATGAGTCGTGTGAGACTCGCCTTCCTCATTCCGTTTCTTCTGCTAGTGACCCTCTTGTGGATTCGCATGACGTTCGCCGTCTTGTGCTTTTTTTATTGATCGTTTCGTCGTTGACGCCGTTGGCCTCGATTATCATGCCAAGGACCCTAATTGTGAGCACTACCGGGATGGTTGCTTCGTTTCTCGTGCATAGTCGGGTCTCTTCGTATTCTTGCTTGGTCGTTGCCACGTTCCGACCATTCCCGGATGGTGTGCCCCTCTGCGTGGGCAGTAGCGCAGGAGTTCCAGTTTGCGACGAACATCATAGTCCCGTACCCACAAGGTATTCCTCTCTTTTCTCAATTGCTAGTTGCAGTGTCGTTTCGATATGACCGTCGCTGCCTATGTACAGCCAAAGGATTATATCGTCGACGTATATGGTGTGGCGGATGTCTTCGGTACGTGTAGCGTTTCTGATAGCCCGATAATGACCAGGTTGAAGAGCGTGGGTGAGATGATGGAATCCTGTGGGCTGGCGATACTTCGCAGCATTTGCTCTTCTATCTGGAGGTTGCCTGAAACTAAAACATCTGGCCTGTCTGTCAAGAAATCTTTAACGTAGTTGTGCGTGCGTACACTTAGGTTTTGCCGCGATATCGGGTGTAAGATCACCGAGTTCGCGATTCTATTTAAAGAGCTTTCAAGGAGGAAGCAAAGAATTGCTCTGGTAACTATCGTCTATGATCCTATGATAGATGGTGGCTATGCCCCTTTGTGCTCTAAGTGGGCTTGCCAGCGGTTAAGCAGTACGTGTTGCATGGTTTTGCTGACGCACGACGTTAGGGATATGGGGCCAAGCTTCTCGAGGCTGGGCGCTTTTCAGGATTTTGTGATTAGTATCATTCTTGCAGTTTTCCATTCTCGCTGGAGGTTGTCGCGCTGGCAGCAGTCATTGATGAATGCCGTTACATGTACCGCGGATTTTTCGTCGAGATTCTTCAGGGCGCGAGTTGACACACCGTGAGGGCCTGGCGCCGATCTGCTGTGGAGGTTATGTAGCGCCGTCTTGATCTCTTCTGCAAAGTCCTTATTCAATTGTACATTATAATGCCCCTCATATGGGCCGTAGTGTGCGGTAGAAGCGTGCGGCAAGAGCTTAGCTCGTAACCGGATGGTCATTGCATCTTCCCAGCACTTCTCGAGCTCCCTATGTAATAGACGTGCGAGGTTGTTCCTTTGGTGTGACTTGATCTTTGTTTCGTCTAATAGATATCTGAGCAGGTTCCACGATTTCCCATTGTGTAGCTGGCCGTCGACTGAATTGCATAACTCGTCCCATTGCTGACGGTTGGGCGTTTGGCAGTACTCCTTGATGCTGCGGTTGATCTCCGCTATTTTCTTCCTGAGTCTCAGATTTAGTATCTGTCCCTTCCACCTGGCCAGGACGGAATCCTCCGCCTCGATGAGATGCGCCAGGCGGCTGTCTATTGTGTCAGTTTCAGCCTCTGTTCGGACTGTCTAGGTATACGCTTTGGCATCTGCAACCCACGAGCGGATCCAGGCTTTGATGTCCGTGTTCGCATCTCCTGAAGACTATTTGTGGTCTCGTTTCTTTCTGAAATCTTCCCAGTTGGTCCATATTCCGTCGTCTGGACGTGTAATTTGACAATAATGTAGACGCTTCCCAGGTTTGTTGGCGTATTTTTGTACGTGGTCGCCGTCGTCCCGGTATTTAAGACGAACGTCAGGTCCGGGATCGTATCCTTGGTGGTGGATTTACCGATCCTTGTCGGCACCTCGGAGTCCGCAAGTAACGGGAAGCCGAGTTCCTGCGCATCTTGCCCGATTTGTCTTCCTTTGGTCGTGCTTTATTCGTAACCCTTTGACGTGCATGCTGCACTGAAATCGCCCGCTGTAATCAGCGTCTTCTGAAATACCGTACGGAGGCATTGGCGGTGGTTCGATGTGCTCTTGTATATTTTCAGTATCAATATGTACTTTGTTTCTTCTATTTGGTGGGTATAAGTGAGAGCTTGTTTCATCTGGGTGCCGCTTAGTGCGTGGTCAATGAGTAAGATGGAATAAAATTCCAGACTCCTCCCTCACCACTAATGTATCGCGGGTAGGGAACGTTCCAGAATTGGCAATATAAATGAACTAAGACAAAGAAGAAGACGAAGAAATAGAGAGAGAGAGAGTAAACTTTAACTGGTTAATGTAACAGCGTGGGTGGTTTCGTAAGTCGAGGATACCATTGGCTTGGGCTGCCTTATGGGCCCTGGTGAGCAGGCTGGGCTGCTCAGAGAAACCCGTGTGGGCCAGCGCAATCCATTTACTCCCCGACGAAAAGAGTGGGAAAGGTCCGAGGAGATCAAGGCCAACTCTGGAAAACGGGTCTACTGGAAAGTCGATCAGCTGCAGATATCCAGCAGGCACCACCGATGGCTTCTTCCGTCGCTGACACCTGTCACAAGAAGCCACGTAACGACGAACAGCGCGATAGAGGCCCGGCCAAAAGAAACGGCGGCGGACCCTGTCGTACGTGCGAGATAGACCAAGATGACCAGCAGTGGGCGCGTCGTGCAGTTGCTGTAGAACAGTGGCGCGCAGGTGTTCGGGGACTACAAGCAGAAGCTCGTCGCCATCTGGTCGCATATTTCGCAGGTATAAGGTGCCGTTGTGGAGCACGAACAAAGCAAGGGTTGCATCAAGGTGATTAGTGCTGAGGCGATTGATAATACTGCAAAGCTTGGGGTCTAAGCGCTGTTCATGGCGAATGTTTAAAAGGTCAGAGATGGCCAATACATATGTGTCATCGTCACACTCGCTGGTGGGTGGTGGATCTACCGAGTTGCGGGAGAGGCAGTCGGCGTCAGCGTGCAATCGGCCGGACTTGTGGACGACAGAAAAAGTGTATTCCTGAAGGCGCAGGGCCCAACGCCCCAGGCGACCAGTAGGGTACTTCAGCCTAGAAAGCCAACATAAGGCGTGGTGGTCGGTGATGACGGAGAACGGGCGGCCAAACAAGTACGGGCGAAACTTTGTGATGGCCCACACGAGGGCTAAGCACCCACGTTCTGTGATCGAGTAATTCCTCTCAGCCGCAGAAAGGAGGCGACTGGCATAAGCAATGACTCGAGTGCGACCCATCTGCTGTTAGGCAAGAATGGCACCAATACCGCGACCACTGGCAGCGGTGCGTACCTCCGTTGGTGCTGAGGGATTGAAGTGTGCCAGGATGGGTGGGTTGGTGAGGCCCGCAATGAGCGCAGAAAATGCTTGAGACTGTTCTTGGTCCCAGCAAAATGGAGCGTCGTTCTTCAGAAGATTGGTGAGTGGGCGAGCAGTCTCCGTAAAGTTGGGGACAAACCGCCGAAAATAGGAGCAAAGGCCTAGAAAACTACGCACATCACTGGTACAGCGGGGTGTAGGAAATGCTCTTACAGCACGTATTTTGTCATGGTCGGGTCGAACGCCACGTGCGTCGACCACGTGACCGAGCACCTTGAGTTCACATCGGCCGAAGCTACTTTTCTTGGAGTTAAGCTGAAGACCAGCTCTTCGGAAGACTCCAAGAATGGCTCAAGGCGATGGAGATGGCTCCCGAAGGTCGTGGGAAAGACAATAACGTCATCGAGACAACATAAACACGTCGTCCATTTGAAACCGCGCAAAAGAGAATCCATCATGCGCTCGAATGTTGCGGGCGCATTACACAGACCAAATGGCATCACCTTGAATTGGTACAGGCCATCAGGTGTGACGACAGCGGCCTTCTCTCGATCCCGTTCGTCAACAGCGATCTGCCAATAATCAGAACGGAGATCAATCGAAGAAAAATAGCTGACACCGTGCAAGCAGCCAAGGGCATCATCTATCCTGGGGAGCGAGTAAACGTCCTTCTTTGTAATTTTGTGAAGATGTCGGTAATCAACGCAGAACCTCCAGGTATTGTCCTTCTTTTTAACAAGCACGACAGGTGATGCCCAGGGACTGCTGGAAGGCTTTATAATGTTCCTTGCCAACATCTTGTCGACTTCATCTTGTATGAGGCGACGTTAAGAAATGGCGACTCGGTAAGGTCGTCTGTGAATTGGGCTGACCTCTCCGGTATCGATGCCATGTGTAACGATTGACGTTTGACCCAAGGGTCGGTCACCAAAGTCAAAAATATCTCTGTACGATGTCAGTAGGGTCGTAAGTGCTTTAGCACGATCAGGGCGCAAGTCAGGAGCAACCACGCCGGATATACGGACATCCTGAGGTCGGAACGGTGCAGGTAGCGTTGGCACTGCGGCAATAGGGTCACGTAAAAGAGCAGCCACAATAAACTCCGACAATGGGGTCAGTTCGGCGAGAGAAATTCCCTCAGGAAGAACTTGCACAAAAGAGCTGAAGTTAAGGACTGGAATACAAGTGCTGTTATTCGCTACATGCACTATATTGTGAGGTAGAGTGATGCTACGCTCAAGTGTCACGTCCGTTATGGGCAAACAAGGTAGTCGCTATCCGGAAAGGAGGGAAAAGGCAACATCAGCACATACACTGCGGCTTCTGGTGGTAGGCGACTAAATGTAGCGGAGCGAAGACGGAGCGTTGAAGATTCAGGAGCTTTGTTGTCAGGGCAGAGCGGCAGGTCTAGATGAATCAGTCCAGAATAACAGTCAATGAGAGCGGAGTGTTCTGTTAAAAAGTCGAGTCCTAATATTACTTCATGAGGGCAACTGGTGAGGACTGTAAATAGCACAGGGATGTGGCGGTCGGCAATAGTAACTCTCGCAGTACACATACCAATGACAGTAGTTGTGTTGCCATCAGCAACACGAACGGTAGACGAGGAAGCAGGTGTGAGGACTTTGTTGAGGCGTCGACGGAGCGAGGAGCTGAGAACAGAAATGTGGGCTCCAGTATCAATAAGGGCAGAAACGGAGACTCCGTCCACAAGAATATCAACGAGGTTTCGTCTAGGTGCAGGGGTCAGTTCCGAGTTGACAATCCGGGTCGGGAATGCAGCGTCACTCCAGGGCGCTGCACTCGCTAGTTTCCCGAGTAGGTACCGGCGTGTGAGGGGGAGGAGTTGCGGCGAGATACCGGTGAACGGGATCGACGAGCCAGTGGGGATGGAGATCGGCTGGTGCGACGGGCAGGAGGAAAGGTTTCGTTTCGAGTCTCATCTTGTTGAGAAAGAATGTCCTGGTCCATCGTAGACGGGACGGAGCTCCTCTGGTTGGGCAGGGAAGCGTCGAGGTCCTTTGTAGTATCGGCGGTCGGCGTTGTAATAGGAGCGAGGAGCGAAGAAGGTACGGCTACGGCAATAACGCGATGTGTTACCGGCGCGACAGCAAATCAAGTAAGTTGGCCTGTCATCTGAGGTGCGCCACTGTGCAGGATTGCGACTAAGGTAGCGACGTGGGGAAGGTGGGCTGGCAGTAGCAGCAGCCACTACAGGAACAGAGTGGGATGGTGGCGTGGGCGACACGGGGCTGGAGGACAGGCCGACGTTTGCAAGTTCTAAGCGAACTACGGCCTGTATCATGGCCACGGTGTCGGGTAGCGGAGACATGAGTGGTGTAGGAGCTAAGGCCTCGAGTTCTCTCCGGACGATACGTGTCATGTTCGTGGGATGAGAAGGCTGTTGCAAAGGTGCCAGATCATCGCAGGATGATGTAGCTGCGGTGTTTGGAAGGCGCTCAAAGCGATTTACGAGGCGTCGTTGTTTAGCCTGCTCGAATTTTCGACAGAGTTGAAGCACTGAGTCGACGGTGGAGCAATTCATGCAGAACAGGATGTTGAACGCATCATCCGCAATGCCCTTGAGGATATGGCCTACCCTGTCATTTTCCGTCATTGAGCAGTTCACCTTGCGACACAACGCAAGCACGTCTTGAATATACGCAAGGTAGGACTCCGTGGAGGATTGGATGCGAGATGAAAGTTCTGTTTTTGCTGCGACAGCTCGACCAATGGGCTTCCCGACCAGGTCCTGAAGCTTTTGCTTACAGATTGCCCACGTCACCAGCTCTTGTTCGTGATTTTGGAACCACGTGCGAGCGGTTCCCGCCAAATAGAAAATGATTTTGGCCAGCATAATGGTCGCGTCCCAGTGGTTGTTCTTGCTGCAACGCTCGTACTCATTCAGCCAATCTTCCACGTCTGTCTTGTCTTCGCCATTAAATATGGGAGGGTGGCGGATTTTTGTGAGCACGAGTAGCTGAGCCGACGTTGCCGCGGTGGTAGGGGCTGCCTCGGAGGTCATAGTGGTAGTTGTTGACGTCGTTGAAAGCCCAGGTAGATGACGGCCACTGCGCAAATCCAGGTTTTGGCAGCGCGAGGGGTAATCTGTGCGCACGGGGATCTTTGGTCACCTCCACCAAGATGATACGGGGCAGAAGGCTAGCACAGGAAACCACAGCAGGTGAAGGGCAAGCGTCCACAGCACAGTAGAGCAAGTTGTTGTTGTTCTCCACTAATGTGATGGCACATACCCACACAGGGGGATTGGCCAAGAATTGGGGTGCACACATATTAGATTTTGAGATGTATAACTACATCGGAAAAATGAAAAAAATAAATGCTAGGGAATAGAAAAGGAAATGTAAATATGATAAACCAAAACATATAAGAGTAAATACTAACGCACGCAGTAGGAGAATAGTAAGATTTATTATATGTACAGATTAAAACTTCAAAGCATATTAGCCAGGTAGACGTTTTGTTTCTATTAAGAAGTTTTGAATGTCGTTAAAAACATACCTGTGGCTGTACCCAAGCATGGTGGCACCGAACGATAATAAAATTTGGCTGCAAAAATTAAGACCCAGCTGTTGTAACAGCTTCTCTAAGTACCGTTTTCTCATCATGGTAAAACGGCGGCAAAATATCAAGAAATGATCTATTGTTTCCGGTTCCCCGCAGAATGCGCAGACAGGAGAAAGCGCCAAACCAGACCTGTGCATATAGAAATTTAGGGGCGGAATACGACAGCGTAGCCTGGTTAGAGAGACCTCAGTCTGCCTTGATTGACATGATTTCCTATTCCAGGAATTCTTGAGGTGCAGGTAGTCATCCGAGGATTAAATAGATCCAGACTGGGTGCTTAATAAGGCACGCCGCCGAAATCGTGCTGCTGTTATGTACGCTGTTGCCGGGAGGATGGGCAATACAGGGCCGTTCAGAGAATCTTTGGCTAGTCTGTCTGCAACCTCATTGGCTGTCACATTGCTGTGTCCTGGTACCCACACTATATGTATGAGGCTCAAATGTGAGGGGAGCAATGAAAGAAAGGTGTTCAAAATTGGCGAGTACATATTCGAAGAAAGCGACAAGCACAAAGAATAAGAGTCTGTAATTACAGGCACTGTTGAGTATGTTGGGTCTAGTTTGCGCAGAGCAAGCACCACCGCCAGCAACTCCGCCTGGAAAATTAGAGTAAAATCCGGAAGACGGACTGAAAAAGCCCAGTCTAAAAGCGGACAGTATATTCCAACGCCGGCTTTTTTTATTAAATTGAGAAGCATCCGTTGCTATCGTTATGATAAAGGAAAGACTTTGTAAATGATCTTCTAATAATCCATTTAAAATGTGAGGTGATAAGTGTTTTGCATTATTTGAGAAAATGTCGGACCGACGATGCACTTACTTTTGTTGGAAGGATGTTAGAAAGGACTACGTGCAAAGGATGTAACAGATTTTGCACTAGAATTACCGGCGGGGTATGAAACCGAGGCCATCCGACTCCAAAAAAGGAGTCTGGCTCGCAACTAAAAATTGATATGGAGCAGTGGAATTGTGATTCATATATTTTCAGATACGTCTGGACAGTCAAGACTTGTAATCTAGTTAACAACGGTGGTATTCGGGCTTCAAGGTATAATACATTATTAGCCACAAATTTGGGGAGCCCAAGGCATAATCTAAGCGCTTCCCGCTCTGAAAGAACAAGCGGAATAATTCTGTAAGCAGGTGAACCAGAAAATAACACAGACCCAAATTCTATAATTGGGGGACATACATAACATGAATCATTAAAAGTGCGTCTCGCCGCATCCCAGACCTTGGATTGCTTAACCTGCGCAACATACCCACAGCACGTGCCCCCTTCGCTGCAACATGTTCAATGTGATCCCTCCCTGCCAGATGGTCATCGTGAATCACCCCTAGATATTTCAAAGACTTAACTTGAGGAATCATTTCCTGCTGAAATGTTAGAGAAAGAGTTGCCGGATCCTGAATTTGGAAAACAAGGAACGCGCACTTTTTAACATTTAATTTAAATCTTAAGTCACCTAACCAATTTTGAAGGGAGATTAGGTACGATTGCAGGCGCCTGTTGAGGGATTGAATGTCAGGTGCAGCTGTAAAGAATGCGATGTTATCCGCATAGACATACGTGCGAACCTCCTGATGAGTGGGAATTGAACTCATTAAAATGTTAAAGAGCACGGGCGAGAGAACTGGCCCTTGAGGGACACCTCTGGTTTGTTGATATTTGCTAGAATGCAAGTTTCAACAGTTTCTTCACCTTCGTATTTCGCGCAACTACTGTTTATCGTCCTCTTCCTCAACATCCAGCGACGCGCAGGGCATATATGTAACAATATCAAAGGAAGCTTCTGTGCTAAGCTTGGCGTGATAAAGGACAAACGAGGCAAGGTCCTCACTGAAGCCTTAGAGATAAAGAAGAGGTGGCAGGAATACACAGAAGAACTGTGTAAGAAGGATCCGAATGTGCAAACCCAACATCAGACGGTTGTGATTACTGATCTCGAGCCGGGCATCCTGAAGATTGAAGTTGAATGAGCCTTAGCCAGCCTTGCTATGAACAAAGCTAGCGGAATTGATGGTATTCCAGCTGCGTTGCTTCAAAACCTCAACGATGACGCTGTTAACATTCTGCATACATTATGTCAGAAGATTTGGACAACCCTGCAGTGGCCACAGGGTTGAAGGAAGTCAGCTGCAGCAGTATGTGGATCGGGAGCTTCCGGACGTGCAAACTGGGTTTCGCAAGGGCAGAGGAACTAGTGACCAAATTGCCAACCTTCGCTGGATCATGGAAAAAGCAAGATAGTTCCAAAACCCATCTACTTCTGCTTTATTGATTATGCGAATGCGTTTGACTGCGTAGATCACAGCAGGTTATGGCAAGCTCTCCAAGAGATGGGAGTTCCAATTCACCTCATCTGTCTCCTCAGGAAACTGTATGAAGGACAAGAGGCCACAGTCAGAACTGGGCATGATCTTACTGATTGGTTTCCGATTGAGAAAGCAGTGAGGCAGGGCTGCATACTGTCGCCCTGCCTGTTTAATCTATATGCAGAGTGCATCATGAGGAAGGCCGGTCTGGACGAGTCTTCAGCTGGAATGAAGATTGCTGGAAAACGTATCAACAGCCTTAGATATGCGGATGATACCACTTTAATGGCAGAAAGTGAAGTGGAACTCAAGAGATTTCTGATGTGCGTACAAGAAGAGAGTGAGAAGTTTGGGCTTAAACTGAACATTAAAAAGATAAAGATCATGGCGTCTTGCCCTATCAAGTCCTGGAGCATCAAGGGAGAAGAAGTGGAAGCTGTGACAGATTTTCTCTTCTTGGGCTCCAAGATTACCTCGGAAGGAGACTGCAGCCATGAAATTAGGAGGCGCCTGCTTCTGGGAAAGAGAACAATGGTTAGCCTTGACCGCCTAGTAAAGAGCAGATACATTAGTCTGCCAACCAAGATCCGTATAACTCGTGCTATGGTCTTTCGAGTTAAGATGGAAGAGTTGGACTGTGAAAAAGGCTGACCGCCGAAGAATTGACGCGTTTGAAGTGGGGTGCTGGCAAAGAGTCTTGAGAGTTCCATGGACTGCCAGAAGATCAAATCAGTCGATATTGTCGACCATAAACCCTGACTGCTCATTGGAGGGTAAAATTCTAAAGTTAAAGCTCAGCTACTTTGGTCATCTGATGAGAAGAGAGGAGTCGCTGGAGAAAGATTTGATGTTGGGAAAGGTTGAGGGTCGCCGGAGAAGGGGTAGGCAGCGAACGCGATGGTTAGATGGCATCCTCGAGGCACTGCAGATGAAGTTATGTGATGTTAGGAATATAGTGAGAGACCGGAAAGCGTGGCGTGACATGGTCCATAGGGTCACGAAGAGTCGGAGACGACTGAACGACTGAACTGAATGGGAAATAGACAAGGAATGTGGCAGCGTAGGATTGTGAGTGATAATTTGAGTCGAGCTCCCTTTCGGGCCTTCGCAGAGGGCGCGCTCTCGCTCTTATCTGAATATGCGGCCCTCGGCCCCAAAATCATTTGAGCACCACAAGGCCTTTGCTGGGTTTCCAGAGTCTGAGGCAGGTTCCCTTCAAGAATCCGTTTTTGAGGTTCCCGTCCACTAAGCCCGTTCCCCACCCCGACTCTTCTTGAGCTACTGCAGAGGCAAATTTCGCTTAGCGTTTATCCCTACTTCATGGTACTAGGCGTGTTGCTGGAATTTTATCTGGTGCACACTAATGAATACTCTTCACCTGTTTTTGCACGACATTGCATGTAGGATGGTATATCAATTAGGGTGGCAATTCTTGACGTCCCACCCGTTGCTACACAATTATGTCCGCTATTGTGCTGTGGCTCCTTGCATCCTACAGAGGATGCTTCCCATGTGAGCACTTAACGAATTGTTCGCCGGACTACTAACTGTTTCCGGGGTCGGGTTCCTGCATTCTTTCTTGTACCGGTCACTTTTAGGGCATTAGTAAGTGTTTTAACACTATTCAGTGCCCCTACTCCCTCCCGGCACTTTTTCGGTGTGTGTAGGCAGTCTTTGGGCCTTTCCATACTAGGCGTGTCACCTGTTTTCCACCAGTATTTTCCCAAGTTTCAGGTCTACTATGTTTTAGCTATTCTGCACTGTCTTGTTCTCTGTTTCAAGTCAAAGGGGAGTTCCCCAGAAACCAAGCTTGGGACGCCCCAGCCGCCAGACTTCCGTCGAGACACCATTCTCTTCGGCAACGGAAACCAACGCGTTTGCGGCTCGCCTTTAGGCATGAAGGGAATTTTCAATCCAACATACAGAGTCAGCTAGCTGGGTTTCCTAACCGTACTCCGCAACTACGCAACCGCTCCCTAGGCAGTGGGCAGGGGTTTCCCTCGTCCTAACAGCCCGTAGGTCGGTTTTTGTTCAGCATCCGAGGATAGCTAACTGCGTTTTCCAACCGTACTGCGCAGCTACACCGCTTTTGTATCAGCAGCGGGCAGAGCTTTTCCTAGGCCTGCCGACCAACCGTGATACAGAATAAGAGCTCAGCATTAGAAGTCAGCTATCTGCATTTCCTTACGTACTCCGCAGCTATGCCGCCGTTCCCTTGGCAGCGGACAGGGCGCTCCCTTGACTATGCGAGCGACTCAAATACTGGTCTCATTTTCCCGATTACGCGCGCCCCGTCCAGACCCACCCTGCACCTGCCGGCGCGTCAGGCAATGGGCTAACGTGTGCATGGAATGCTTGCAATGCGGCGCTTCTTAACGAGCGTGCATACACCCCTCCTCTTGATTTTTCTGTCGTGCTTTTTGTAGCCAGTTAAAGTAGCCGCGTTGTTGAGTGTTTCTTTGAGTAATGTTACGTGCAGTTTGCATGTTGCGTTTCTGATTTGTTGCTATAGAAGCGCCTTTTTGCCGGCTAAGAAACGGCAGTTCCACTGTTATATTACTATCCCTTATTATTGTTGATGCTGAAGCGAGTTTCCCAGCTTCCCTTGGTGGTGGCTGGGTCCCGCATCATTGCTCGCCGGCATGTGTCCGTGTTGCGCATACCGAGTGATTCATTATCGTCTGCATGTTTCTTTTAATGTTAGTGGTCCGGTTTGCTAGCCCAAGGACTGTTGCTTGTAGTGTCTCAGTAGTACTTTGCATGGCGCACAGCATTGTTTTGATGTCTGTAATTTTCGCTCGAACGTGACTCTCGAAACCGCCCTCGTGCTGCAGTAGTTGTATCGCCAGTTTCTTTGGGGCGGGCGCATCCGTGTCAAGAACGCTCGTTGGCCCTGCTGTTGCGCAATCTGTTTATTCTGTTACACTACGGCACGCTCACGTCTGAGTTCTTGCATCTCCCGCATGAGCTTCTAGACTAATTTGCGCATTACCGCGTTATATTTTCGCATTTCTGCGTTCTCCTTCTTAAGCGCCCATAAAATGCCATTATCGGCTTTGTGATTCTGCCCTAGGTTGACCCCATTCCGCGTGATGTCCCGGACAGTATCCGTCGAGATCACCTCGTCTCCGGGAGTTGGTGGTGGTAAAAATTTTTTAATCGAAGTGTTTAGAATGTTGTAGCGGCGGTGGGTGTTCTCCGTGCAGAGCCCAACTGGCTTAAGCTGCTATCCGCGCTCTTTCGACGAGTTCTTTTTGAATCCTCGCGCCCGAGCTGACAAGAGTTGCCTCCCGCTCCTCCTGCGTTGGCTAGTTATTAATAGTGATAGCCCGATTACTCCAGCATGCCCACACCATATGGTAAAGGTCAGCCTTCTCACTGCAGAATTGTTATTGTGAAGCAAATGAATCTGAATCTATTGCGTGTAGTCTTCGTGGGTTGTTATTAATGGTGGTCTGTAGCTTGCGGGGTGTACCTCCTCCCCTTTGTCTAGTGTATTTGCAGGTGGAGGGTAGACCCACCGAGATACTCTTACTTACTGAAGTATTTCATTGTAAGTTAGCAATGTGGTAGGAGGTTCCACGAGATCCGTATTGGGTGCCGGGGGAGAAATGCTCGGGCTGAGACGTGTGAGCTCTTGTTCCCTGGGATGCCCTGGTGACCTCCCTTACAAAAATGGTCGTCAACAGTCTTTATAATTTCTATTAGCACCTTATTGATATATATATAATATTGATATATTGTACGTACTTTTATTCTGTATAGACATGTGTAAATACGAAGTTCATACATGGTTACTTTTGTGTAGTTAGATCAGTTCATATAAAGTTAGTACATAGCAAGTTGTTAGGTGAATATACTTCTCTGTATATACGCCTGTCAATATACAGCAGGGGCGTAGCCAGGGCTCTGTTTTGAGGTCAAAACACCTTCCGAAAGTTTTTGAACTCCTTTTCTCGGCTTTTTTTGCAATTTTTCTGATCGATGCCGTATAACGCCCTCGAAAATTATGTCTGGTTATACCACTCATACACAGCTATTGCAATATATTGAAGCAATTTGGCATGTCAGAAAAAATGTTCAGATCGAAAGTATATAGTCCCAATTTACTGACCGAGTGCATGCTGTTCATTGCAAATCATATTTGAATTACTTTTTTATTTTTATTATGAATAACATCTGTTAAAAAACGAAATGGAAAAAGACAATTGATACGACCAATTTGCACGAATCATTGATAAAAACGTATAAGTTTAGATTTTGAAAAATTTAACTGGTAACAATTTCACTCTTTCTTCATCGCGCATTTCTTCGTCAAGCGTCCGCTCTTGTTGAGGACGCACTGAGTCCTGTTATCGAGCTCGCTCGCACCATTAAAAACTAAAACATCAAAAATGGAAGGTAAACGCGGACAGCACGGCGTCAGCCACCGCGCCGCCGACTTTACGATGGCGAATGTGCGCTGTGGGGTGTTATCGGGTTACATCGCGCGATGCTCTTCAAGAGGGACATGCCCTGGACGCTCGAATCCACGTAGCTCAGAAGCTGTATGGGCGGGACTTTAACATTATTTGATAGTATACACACAACTATTGAGTATATGCACATGTTCAGTAAAATACCGAACGAGCTCCTCCCCCCCCTCCGCTTCCTTCCCTTCTCACGCGCTGAAATTACTGGAAAATGGAGGGTGCTTTTTCCTGGTGAGGACAAAACTTTCATCAGAAAAAAAAATGAACTCTTTTTTTTTTCTTTTATCGACTCGATCGGGATTAGGACTGTGCGCCCAGACGCCGTCGAGCCACCCCACTGTTCACGCTACGCCCCTGCCCACCACTTATACAAACAAATCGGCGTCCGCGTCGCCGACATTTTCTATCGCCGCGCTCAATATGTTAGCAATTGTCTTATTCACTTCTGCGCCACAGCTCCCGTCAAGGCAGCGGCCATATCTCAGCCCGTCTGTTCCTGACCGCGCGCATTGTATGTTTCGCTCGCGGAGGTTATCCGAGACCACACAGCAGCCTTTGGGCATGTGCGTCAACCGAGCGAGTGCTCTACAGGTTCTACTTTTGTTTGTTATGTTTTTGCTGGAGGTGGTGTCTGGGTGAGGTGCGTGCTAAGAGCAAGGGTAGGGAAGGTAGGCGCGCTAATGGTAAGAGAAGAGAGCGGAAGAGGGAAGGCGTAGAGAAGGGGGCGGTGCGGGCGAACTAGCACACATAACGGCATAGAATGCGCCAGCAGAAACACGCATATTCGCTCGCTGCCTTCGCATTGCGCTCATTCAGCCTGGTGAACAATTCATCGCAATTTCATGGTAATACCGCAGTGATGTCATCAATACAGCAAAAAGGATGGCTTGAAAGTTTCACAAAATATTCCCGAAGTTGTCTCCGATGAAAAAGTAACCAAATCAGCAATCAGTTTTTCGTGTTTATTTACCATAAATGGATAATGCTCTCAGTCTTGAGAGCTATATCTTTTCCGCCACTGCAAATCTGCATGTGTGAGCGGGCGTGTGTGCAAATAACTCATGTGCAGGTACTCAATATGTGTGGCCCAGCATACGGTCAGAACTCAAGTTTTCATTACAATGAGGAAAGCAAACACACGATCCATGCAGCGCGCTGTGAAGAAGCGGGCTCGCCACTCCGAGTCTCTGAGTCGCCTGGAATACCAGGCGCTCCACAAAACGACCGGGAGAAAAAGAACGAAAGCAAAAGATTGCGAACGCACAGAACCGGGGCTCGCTAGGCATTCCACGCTTCCCGCCTTTCGTTTGAGCAGCGCGGCAGCACGACTAAAAAAAAAGGGAGAGAGAAAAAAAAACGAACTCCACGAGACACGTGTGAGCGGACGTCGAGACTACGTCTTGGCTACGGCACCCATGTGTCACGTGATTGCTCTCCGAATACCTGCAAAAATAGAGGCATGCGTTATGCATCGCCATCGTCATCGCTCATGTGTCACGTGATTGTGCACCGAAGACCTGCAAAAAAACTTCTCGGGGAGGCGGCGTTTCGCGACGTCGAGCATGGAAAAAAATTATTCTTTCTTCCAGAAATCTTCAACGTATGTTGCCAAACGTTTTCATTCCTTTTTTATAAACCCTGTGCGCATACTCACGGAAAATTTTATGTTTCTGAACTGAGCAGTTTTTAACTTACACGCGTTTACCCATTTTTTAATTTGGTGCACACAGCACAACGAATGTGCTAGGAAGATTTTTCATCGTTTAGCCTTTTTATCACCTAGTTAAGTTCTAAAAAAATGATCCTCCATTGTCCGCGGCCTCTTTCCAATCATTTTGCAACAAAGTTCAGATAGTTAAGGCGTTTTTTTGGGGAGTTATTACCAATTATTCAAACGTAAACAACCGCTTGGCCTCGCAGCCATAACTGTCAGCTTCAAATATTGAGAGAGGCCTTATTCTGCGTAAAAGCGATGTAGACGCTATTTTTATCTTCCATAAGATGTGTGCGATTGCTCGCTGCCTATTTGTTTTTTATTTATATCGTTTCTTTGCTGAGCTATTTGCACCTAGAGCCGGTAATTCGAGGTTGATTGGAATAGTCCATAAGCAACGACTTTTGCGCGTAAAATTATACTGTTTTTTAAGCTTTCCTTTCGAGTAAGCACAGATTGTGATATATCATTTTATTCATGACAATTCGCAGACTCCAACACAGTAATAGTTATATTTGTATGCTCAGTAGGTCAGTACGTATTGTTTATTTCAGTCCCAACGTTTAGTTTTGTATTGTTTATTGAAGACCCAAGGCCCAACTTTTTTTTTTCACGGAGGCGTGGCACGTTTTGCGGGTCAAGCTAACAATTGGCTGTAAATTAAGTGATTCGAGCTCTCAAACGTAGTCTCCTGTTTTGTTTAATTTTCAAGAACCTTTAAGCTTCACAGAGGAACAGCATATTTTGAAAAGTGAATTTCAACTATGGAAGTTCTTCGTTTTATTAATGTTTAACATTGCTGACAACGGTCAGAATTGAAACAGATGATAGGATCGAGTTTTTTTGGTAACTTATGGCATGTGACCTAGAGCTGCTAGGAATTCAATTTCTGAGACAGCTTTTCTTTAGGAGTATAGGGAACGTAATGGTATGTTATGGATTTTGAGAAGCATGGATTTAATGAAGTCTTTCTTTTACTGCGTTTACGGCTCGTTTGGTAATAATGTTCGCAGTCCAGCTGATGCAGTTGTATCGTTACACTGCTTTTGCAGCAGATTTCGTCTGCCATCGAGGGAGTGCTGCCTGAATATGATGCAGACAGCGTCATGAATCTGTTGAGGCAGTTTAATCTATCAGCCATGGGTGCCCTGCCCTAAAGCATCCTTCCTGTAAAGGAGACATTGAGCTGGTAGGTATCACATGCTGATGTTTTTTGCATTCATGTGTTTGCTTTATAACTAAAATTTTTACTGGTTCATGCTCTCTTGCATTTGTTTTCTTTTGAGAGTATAAAGGGTGGATGTGTAACAGGCTTCATTAAAAAGCTTGAAACCAGCTCGGTGTTGTTATATGATTCTTGCTGTGTTTTTAGCTCAAGACTGACCTGTTGGTAAATCTTGCTCATAGTCTGCACTAAAGAAAATTTTTCATGGCCTCTTCAGAGCTTTAAAACAGGAGATATACTTAGCTGTTTTAATGCAGTAGTATCTACTATTTCTTGTTGAGGCGAAATTGAGTAAACCTGTGTTTTAATAGCGCAGTGACAAACATGGCTTCATAATATAACTGGCTGCACTGTGCATCAGTGTGCATGTTTATGCTGACATTCAGTTACTGTTTATTTCGACTGCCTAAGCATATACAGTGAAGCTTCACTTGAACAAAGTTCAAGGGACGATAGGAAGAAGTTTGTTAAAATGAAAGTTCATTGGACAGAAATAAATGCATGGAAGATTGTTCCCATTAGCTTCAAGAAATGTAGGTTGTTCAAATCTTATCTGAGCCCATTTATTTGTCACTGAGCTCATTTGCAAGTGAAGAATGCGTAACCTTTTGCAGCACTTTTGAAAGGACTACAATGGTTTTGAACTCAATTACTGTGCAAGCTCCTGAGAATCTTGCCTATCACAACGGCCTGCTGAGGAGAAAAGGCTTTCATTTTCTCCAAGCAGATCATGGTTACAAAATGCACACATTCGCAATTCTTCGAGCTAGAGGGCCTAGTAGGGCTGAAGATCTGGCTTTGACTGGCTATGACTGTACAGCTAATTAAGCGTGCAAAGACAGCTATGGATTCATCTGGTTGCAAGCTAGTTTAGACAGCCAATTCACTTTAAAGCTAAATAACGTCCACTTTTCTTCACGCGATAATGAAGAGTTGTTCTTAACATAAAAATATTCTACAGAGTGCGGACTGTGCTTTTTTAAGTGCTCAATATGACGTTGAAGACACAGGATAGCACCGCAAAAAATGTTCGTTGAACTGAAATGAGCAATAACTGAAGTTTGTTAAAATGAAGGGTGTTTGCATAGTGTTCAATAGAGATTCAGTAGGGGGATTTAATAGCGTTCGTACAACTGAATACTTCGTAAAAGTGACGCTCGTTTAAGTGGTATTCTGTATTTTTGTGACTAAATGAGAACATTTACTTTGCTCAAAGCAACATATACACAAATATTTACTTTTTTGCTAGCCATCAAGATTTGCAATTAACTTCCGAACTTATTTTATTCACAACCTAAATAAATGCATCGTTAACCCTCGAGCCAAACAGTTACTAGCAATAACAAAATTAAGTAATATTTTGATATTTATCTGTTTGGAGAACTTTTTGTTTAATTGTTTTGGGTGTTTTTGAGTTCTGCAAACATGAGGGGGCTTGTTACACAAGGGCTTGGCTGCAAGACAAAGGGTAGTATCAGTGCGGCGGCACATTTATGTTTATCAAATAATAATGCATCCTAACATGTAAAATGAATGCCTCTACAGCCTGCTAAAAATGTTCTTTTAAATTGCATGTTTGTGTTCTGCCTGGATAAACATAGATGGCAGAGAGAGATCTTTCTGCCATGGGGTGTGAACTGTATTTTGTGCAGAAAGCCAGAGGCTGTCGAACATGTGTTTATAGATTGTTGTGATTGGGTTTTTTGGGGGAAAAATCCTACAGTGAACTTTGCTCAAAGATGCCCCTTTAAACCCCCATGGAATTGTGTTCTCAGGTGTTGAAAATTACGACAGTGTTCTCTAAGATATGATGATATTAAGCTTGCATAGCGCATGGAAGCGCCGAATGGCTGTTCGCCATGCTGATCTTTATTATCAGACCTATCCAAGGGTATAATGAGGGTTTTCTCCAACAGATGATGTTTTGAAAGCTCAGCCATGTGTACCTGTGTTTATCAATTATTTAAAAAAATGATCAGTTTGAATGCGATAATTAGAGGTATTGTATCTAAACTAGCTCTCGGTCAGCCTGTAGTGTTTGTGTAGTGTTAGTGTAGTGTTTTTTTTTTTTTGGCAGCAGCGGCAACGGGACACGGACACCAAATAACTCTGCTCTGCATTTTACAGTGGCGATGCTTGGCGTGCCTGCGGTCTTTTTGAAGACACATTTCTGAGGCGGCGACGTGTCCTGGATTTCAAGCGGCATCATTTCAACGTGTACTTCCTGGACGAACCTGGTGTGAAGACGCGTTTTCTTGGACCACGGAACTGTCGAGTGCTGACCAGCGGCCCCCTTTTTTCGCATTCATCGCCATCTGTCTGCACGGGCTGCAACTACACCAACGGTTATCTATTGTCTACATCTTGTGGGCGGATGCAATTTGAGTGCGGCACATTTTGGCAGCAGCGGCAACGGGACACGGACACCAAATAACTCTGCTCTGCATTTTACAGTGGCGATGCTTGGCGTGCCTGCGGTCTTTTTGAAGACACATTTCTGAGGCGGCGACGTGTCCTGGATTTCAAGCGGCATCATTTCAACGTGTACTTCCTGGACGAACCTGGTGTGAAGACGCGTTTTCTTGGACCACGGAACTGTCGAGTGCTGACCAGCGGCCCCCTTTTTTCGCATTCATCGCCATCTGTCTGCACGGGCTGCAACTACACCAACGGTTATCTATTGTCTACATCTTGTGGGCGGATGCAATTTGAGTGCGGCACATTTTGGCAGCAGCGGCAACGGGACACGGACACCAAATAACTCTGCTCTGCATTTTACAGGTTGGTGCTATTCTTTGGCATTTATAAAACCGAGCCAGGTTGATCGCGTTGCCGTTGCTGCCAGAAAAGTGTCTTTTGTCTTGCATATTGTTGCTTTGGACTTGTGTTGCACCTGCCATTTGGATATGCATGCCGCCTGTAACCACGAGCGATAGAACTGAGCTGATGTTAGGCGTCGTTCATAAGACCTTCCACTACTAGACTTTCATTTATCTTTGTTAACGGTGTATGCAGTGTGTACGAGTATAAAGTTGTAACTGGGTAGCATTCGATACGGTGTAGATTACCATGAATGAAGAACTGAATCCCCTTTTATCGCTAAGTGAGGGGCTGCGCGAGAAGCCTCCTGGCACAGTAAAAGAGCTAGCGAAGACTCTAGTCGACCTTGTGCAGAAACTTGAGTCTGCAACTACTTTCATTAGAGCTGACATCAGAGCTGTTGCAGCTAATAACAGGGTTGCGCTCAGCGAACTACAAGAAGTTAAGGATTCCATGACACACATGAACTCGGTTTTTGAAGGCTTGCGTGTAGACGTACAGAATGTTGTGCAGGACCTGACAGCTGTCAAGAATGAGCAGGCAGAGCACCGGAAGGAGACTTTGCGACTACGTAAAGAACTAAGTGAAACGCGAAGGGAGGTAGTCGAATTGAAACAGTATTCTCGCCGAAACAACATTGAAATCAAAGGTGTGCCGCAGTGCGCTGAAGAATCACTACCTGACATGATGCTTCAGATAGCGAGTCACCTAAATGCTGATCTTAAAGCAGAGGATATCGATGTCATTCATCGCGTTCCTACCAAAAAGAAAGATCAATCAAACATTGTCGTGAAGTTTTTCTCTGGAACGGTTCGTGACCAGCTGGTACAAAAGGCAAGAAGACAAAGGCTCTCTACTTCAGTCTTAGGGTTCGAGGAGGGGAATCCACTCTTCCTGAATGAACACCTATGCCCGGAGTACAAGATTCTCCTTGGTAAAGCGGTACAACAGAAAAAAGACAAGGGCTGGAAGTTTGCCTGGGTGTCACAAGGCAAGATTCTAATGCGGAAAAGTGAAAACTCCCATGTTTTTCATATAGCTTGCGAAGAGGACTTAGCTGTAGTTGTCTGAAAGTGGTTTACCAATTTTATTTTATAACTTCATCTAACAACCATGGCTTTCACGGTTGAACAAGTAAACAATGTATTTACAAAAGGCTCACGCTTTTCCTTACTTCATTGTAACGTCCGTAGTGTTCAAAAAAACCTTGACTTACTTCTAGCATTTGTATCTGAACACGAGTTTAAATTTGATGTTATAGCTCTATCAGAAACCTGGCTGAGAAAGGGTGATGAACTTTCTATTCCTGGATACAACTTTGTATCAAGCCCTAGAGAAGATAACCGACGTGGTGGAGGGGTGGGACTGTTAGTTAAATCTACTATATTGTTTAACATTATACCTGAATGTGGGACCAGGAATATAAATGTTGATTCACTATTCATTACATTGTCTGGGGGAATATCGGTTGGTGTCATATATAGACCCCCAAACTCTGATATGACCCAGTTTTTAGACTTCATGGAGAGTATACTGAGCGATATAGCGGACAAACCAATGGGCTCTGTTTTAATCACGGGCGACATGAACATCGACGTATCTTCTAGCATATGCAGCGACTACGCATTTTTGTTGAAATCATATAACTTTGAGAATTTAATTTCTGATCCAACAAGGATCACCGCTACATCAGCAACTGTAATTGATCACTTAATATGCAATGGTACGGACAATGTCTTAGCAGGGGTGTACAATACCACTATAACAGATCACTCGCCAATCTTCTGCCTGCTGCCCATGAATATGAACACTCCCATTCGAAACAGGTCTGCACCAATTGCGCGAATTGATTATCAACTATTGCAGGAGAAAATATACAATTTAGATTTCAACAACGTGCATCATTCAAATGTACACACTGAATTTGAAAATTTTGTTGGGGCTCTTGAGTCTGCCATATCGCAATGCACATCATGCACTACCCGCAGGTACGAACAACCTTTGTGCCCGTGGATGAATGAGAACATACTTGAGGCTATAAAAGAGAAGGATAAATGGTATCATAAGTGGAAGCGTCAGAAAGAAAACGTTTACTATTCAAAAAAGTTCAAATCCTCCAGAAACCATGTAGTGGCATTAATACGGATTAGAAAGAAAGAATACAACTCTATGCTAATAAAGAGAGCACAAAGAAACAGCCGGAAAATGTGGGACGTAGTCAACAATGTGATCGGTAGACAATTAAAACAGCACGTAGTTCCTGAACACATTGATGAAAACACAGTTGATAGGTTTAATAATTACTTCACAAACATCGGCCCAGAGCTTGCAGCTAATATCCCTAATCTATCGTGCTCTGTTAATGACCCGCGTGTTCATGACACTTTCTTACTGCAAGCCATTGACGATTGTGAAATCACAGCAATCGTGAAAACTCTCGCCGCAAACAAGGCAACAGGACATGACGGGATTACAGTGAGAGCGTTAAAAGACAACATTCACCATCTTGCACCATTCCTGGCAACACTAATGAATCACGCAATTTACGAAGGTATTTATCCGAATATTTTGAAGATCGCTAGAGTTACACCAGTTTACAAAAAAGGGGATTGTAATGATCCAGGCAGTTACCGTCCAATCTCGGTTTTGAGTATCATTAACACTGTGTTCGAAAAACTTATCGCAAAGCAACTAAATGACTACTTGGAGAAAACTAGAATCATATCTCACTATCAACATGGCTTCAGGAGTAACAGGTCTACATCTACAGCAGTAATGGCATTGTCTCAGGAGCTATGTTCATCTTTGCATAATAATGAAATGTCCATAGCCTTGTTCCTAGACGTAAAGAAAGCATTTGATACTGTTAATCATAACATTTTAATTCAGAAGCTAGAGCACTATGGTTTTAGGGATTCCACTCTTGATTTCTTTACTAGCTACCTTACCAACAGAAAACAATTTGTTCATCTAAAACACTTCAAATCATCTCGACAAGCTGTCTGTGCTGGAGTGCCCCAGGGGTCAGTTTTAGGCCCTGTGCTGTTTTCTATTTATGTTAACGACTTTCCTCTCTATTTGCAGAATTCAAAAACGGTGATGTACGCTGATGACACTGCAATAGTTTTTACAGGCAAAACTCTAACTGAAATTGAGGCTAAGACACGCGATTTAAGAAACATCTCTGCATGGTTTAAGGCAAATAAAATGACATTAAATGCTGTGAAAACAAAGTACATCCTGTTTAGGTCAAGGCACAAACATATCACAGATACGCGATTACATATTTACCTCGACAATGTTTTAATCGAGCAAGTTGACACCATTAAATACCTCGGCGTAACCCTAGATAAGAACCTTAATTGGCATGAACATATTGATAGCCTGTGTTCCAAGCTTGCTTCAGCTTGTTACATTCTATATAGAACACGGGGGCTGCTAGACATATCTGTGCTGAAGATAATCTATTTTTCTCTTTTCCACTGCCATTTAACGTATTGCTGCGAGTCATGGGCTAGCACATACAGATCTTACATTCATCAAGTTATCTCTTTGCAGAAAAGAGCGCTAAGAATATTAACATACTCTAATAGGTATCAGTCCAGTGCTCCTTTGTTCAATAGGTTACAGGTTTTGCAGTTTCCTTTGTTATATGAAATGAGAATCGCAATGTTAGTAAATAACATTATACAAAATAACTACCCGCTTTCAATTAATATTTTTGTGTTGCCTATCAGGAGCACTAGAAATGCTAGTAATATTAACTTTAATTACCCGGTAACCCGCAATGCCTATGGTCAGCGCCTAATTCAATACTGCGGGGCGAAAATATGGAATAGTGTACCACTCGAAATTAAAATGGCTAACAATTTCCTGTTTTCAGTTAAGCGCTTCTACTTCTCGATGATTGAGAATTATGTTTGTTGATCTTTTTATATCTGCTGTTGAGTGTTGCTCGCTATTACTTTGTTCACTGATCATTTATAACCGAGTCTTATGTTGGTGTCTTCTGTTGCTGTTATAACAAATGTGTACAATGGGCCTATACTAGCTTCGGCTATTGGCCCAGCAGTTTTTGCAAACGTTTTGTATATGTTATGTGAAAATAAAGAAAAGAAAGAAAGAAAGAAAGAAAAGGCAACAGTGACAAGAAGGGTGTTTTGCTAGAGCTTTTAGGGCTCTTAAATCGGTGCAGCTCTGCTTTAGTACATGCATTGTCTCCTGTACATTGCTAGTTAAATGATTTCTGTTCATTTTATTACAAAAAGTCATTCTAAATCTTTAGATAAGCTTGCTCAACTCTATTGTTTGTTTGCATTGTGTTCACGCGTGCTATAGCTGGAAATGATGCAGTATTAGTTACAAGTAAATAAATAAAAGGAGCAGCAACTACATTTCCTTCGTCCGCACATTTTTAAGAGAAACATACATGGGCTCATTAGATTTTAGTGTTGTTTCCAACTGTGTTTGATAGTGAAAGATCTTCCTGTCATTGCATAGAAATCTTTAAGAAACTTCTGAAATAGTTTGATACCTGGTGGTGTGGAGGTTGACTTCCCAGACAGTAATGTATTCTATAGTACCATATGCATGCACAATAGATAAACGTAACCCCTTGCATATATATCTGAATTTTCCCCTTTAGAAGAGAATTTTGTGCACAAGCATTTTACTGTTGTTTGCCTCTGTGGAGCATTGTATTTCTAATTCTGGGCTTCACCTTTTATGCTGTTACTCAGCAACATATCTTTGTTTCTGTTACTTGTGCATTTGAATTTTCCTTTTTTTATAATTCAAAAGAACTTTCTTCCTGCTGTTCTGACTAGTGTTCTCGTATGCATATGCAGTCCTCTTGATGCTTCATTGAGGCATATCTGGAGGCTCCCTGTTGCCGGGTTCTGTGCCGACAAGTAAAAACTAGGCAACCTGACTTCCGGGAGAAGCAGCAGTGGGACGTAGCTGCGTGGTTGCTTCAGCATTCATGTGGATTTCTTATAAAAGACAGGTATTTCTCCTAAATTTGACTTTCAAATGTGATCAAGATTTTACCTTGGTGACATGCTCTTGAAGGAAAAGATGGACATTTATGGCACTTTCTTAATTTCTTACTCTCGGGAATACACTATTACGACTTGTTAACTGCATATGTAGCAAAAATTATGTGTGACTGCATATTCCAGCAGTAAGATGCATGATTTTTTAAGGATGAAATAATTTAGCTCCTATTGTCGGTAGCCTACTATTGACGAGCCAAAGCAGGCAATATTAGGTACCAAAAAGTGATTATGCGGGGCCGGGTGGGTTTTAATGAGACAAGCTGTCCACGTTTTAAGCCTTCTCACAGGGCCAACGTGTCTCCCTGAATGTGTCTGGGACACATGCAAGTCTTGTATCCTCAAAAAGACCTCGTCTAAATTTAAACAAAAGTAGCGCCAACCTATTTTGAGTACGACCAGTTCAGCAGTAAGCTCAAAATTGAAGCAAAAAGGCATTCATGTCCTGTGCGATGTCAGTGCATGCTAAAGAGCCCCAGCTCGTCGAACGCTCTGAAGTCCTCCCCTACAGCATCTCTCATAGCCTGGGTTACTTTGGGATGTTAAACCACATAAACCAAACCAGTCATTTTTTACCACCCCATCTGACTTCTTTCCACGTATCACCAAAAGATAGTGCCTACATAAGACTTGCCACTATTCCTGAGATTACCTAGATTAATATGTATTTATGTATTTTATGATTATGTAATTTTCCTCAGTGGAGCATTGCGTTTCCAATTATGGGCTTCTCTTTTCATGCTCTCACTCAGCAACCATATGAAATACTCCTCCTATGTGTCTTTTACTTGTGCATTTGACATTTCCTTTATTATTTATAAAATCTTTCGTCCTGCTGTTCTGACTAGTGTTCTCATATGTACATGCAGTCCTCTTGTTGCTTCATATGACCATATCTGCAGACTCCCTGTTGCCGTGGTCTGGGCTGACAAGTAACAAGGCAACCTGACTTCCGGGACAAGTAGCAGTGGGACGTAGCAGCATAGTTTCTTCAGCATCCATTGGACTTCTTATAAAAGAAAGGTATTCTAAATTTTGCTTTCATATGTGATAAAGATATTACCTTGGTGACAAGCTCTTGAAAGGAAAAGATGGGCATGAGTGGCACTTTCTTATTTTCTTACTCTCTGGGAATACACTATTGAGACTTGTTACCTGCATATGTAGCAAAATATGTGTGACTGCATATTGTACGGTAACTATAATATACTTCATCATTCCCTATTATTGCTCTTGTATTCACCTAGGTGCTTGGTGTAGCTGGCCTTCTACAGTAATTACCTAGGTGTGTGTTTTATCTGCTATGGCAAACATAGGCATCACTCAGGAAAAATGGGAGCGAACAGGCATAGTGGCATCACTTGCTGGTAGCATGCACCAAAATGTATGTATACATACTGATACGTTGCCGCTCAACATGTGTATTTGATTGATGTAGCAAATGGCAGAGAGAGTTTACTATTGATTAACACCCTGATGACCAAGCATACTGGCATGTAACTTTCACTCTTTTGTTTCCTGGGCCCCTATTGTGATAAACTAATGTCGAATAATATAGAGGATCAAAAGGAATACAACTTAACACAGCAATAGTCTATCTCCTAAGGGTGTTTTGCAGGTACTAGATTGTGCAGAAAGTGGTTGGAAACCAGTTAGCATATTTTTAGGAAAAAGAGGCATCTGAGTGGAGAGAGATGTGTGTGTGATGCTAGCACAAAGCGTGTGAAATTGGCAGAATAGTTTTGAGCATGTATATTTCTTTTCTAGGTGACACCATGATAAATTTTGATACGGCTGCTACATCAAACACACAATGTCGTTGCCATCGGAAACCAAGTGCTTCTGTGTCAAGGGTTTGTGCAATAAATGAAGGTATGAATTTGCATGTGTTTCTTTCACCACTCTCACTTTTCACGAAATATTACACAGATGTGAACAGTGAGTAAAATACACATTATTATTGGACACTTGAAATATAGTTAACATAACACAAGATATAATTACTTTGTATGAACATGATTCTTTAAAATAACGGTGGCCAATTATCGGAACACAGTCGTTACAGTGTCCATATACACTATCAATAGACTAATCATAGGAGGTATAAATACGTTCTATGTAAATACATTCTATTCAGTAACAGTGGCCAATTGTCGGAAGGGGGGTCATACATAGATCATACGTGTTCTAAAGACTTTCTTTTGATGGTTGATAGCTTCTTTGATCATACTGTCTAAAGACATTGCATAACGTGATCATAGACATTTTTGTTAGGGCGGATACCCATAATGTGTGTTTATGCGCAGTTTGGTAGCCACGGGTGCAACTATCTTGCAGAATTTTAGTTGCTAGCGGTGCAATCCTGCCCCTGGGGCCATCGCGATATGCTGTTTGTGAATCTGTAAGAATGTATTCTGAGGTATTGTGTGTTGCAGCTAGGGCAATAGCCACTTCTTCCGCAGCCAGTGTGTCTCGGCTGGGCAATATTAGTCTATACACTGTTTGATTTTTATGCATTACCGCCACGGCCGCCATTCTCTGTTCAAGACCTGCGGCATCGACATAGAACATGACCTCGCGCCCACCGTAGTGCCTTTTCATAGCTTCCGCTCGTGTTTGTTGTCTTGGCGGGTGAACATCGGGATGCATATTCCTCGGCAATGGAGTTCCCCTGAATCATCCTCTCTATGAGGCTGGGATGTCGCTTTTAGGGTTAGCTGTCGGGGTCAATTGATGTTCATTTCGTTCAAAACTTGTAGGCGAGTGAGAGTCGTGGAGAGTCTTACCACCTGCGCCGGTAGGTCTTCTGAGTCGTATAGCCAACTAGACCGCTCGCAAGTACTACTGAGCCGTTAGGAGTGTCTCTATCGCTCGTGTACAGCGTTGTGGACACCCAGTCATAAAAGCCGGTCCTTCGATGTCGTAAGAGGCAGACCCAGGGCCTTCCTGTAGGTTGTTCTTGCTATGAAGTCGAAGGTCTTGATGTCCAACTTCTGGAGACGGAGGTAGGGTGCTGCATAGACAATGAAGCTCACGAGGAATGCCTGTTCTGAAGACCTCTGGCGCTGCATACTTATACACAAACACAACCCACACACACGAGATTAAAGCAAGACGTTCACACCGATATTTGCTCTCTACCAACTGGCTCTTGTTTGTGATCGAAGAAGAATACGTCACAAAAACACGTAGGGTTATATAATACAAAGAAAACAAAAAATTCAGAAAAAATGCGAATAAATTTAGAAGGAAAAATAAATCGAAAATGATGATAAATTGCGTCTATCCTATTGTCATATTGTCCGAAAGAAGCAGTATTACCTTCTTCCTGTTGAGCACAAATAACGGCCAGTTGGTAGCGAGCGCATCATCGGTGTGAACGTCTTGCTTTAATCGCTTTTGTGTGTGTGTGTGTTGTGTTTGTATATTACATGCAGCGCCAGAGGTCTTCTGAGACGTCTAGCCAACTAGCCCACTCGCAAGTACTACTGAGAAAAGCCGGCACCAGTCGGAGAGTACCTTCTCGCAACCCCGATTTTCACGTCGTTATTCTGGTGATCATCCTGGCTACTTTCTCGCTCACGAGGTGGAGTGTCTGGATGGCTAGGTGGTTTTGCCATTGTCATTGATGTACAGTCCAGTATCTTGACGGTTTGAACTTCCTTGATGGTGGAGTTAGCAACGCGGATGTCGATCGTGACCTGATGTTTGTGCTGGCGGAAGACTAGCAGTTCACATATTTCGGGAGAGTAGGTTAGTTCACGCGTTCGTGCCTAATTCTTACTGCTCTTTCCACTCTTAGTAGTTTTTCTTCCATCATTCCCGTACTACACGTGGTTGTCCAGATGGTTATATTGACAGCATACAGGGCTGCCGTATGCCCTATATTTCATTTAAAAGGGGTCGGAAATTTCGGTGGGCAATGTTTAACTGAAGGGGGGGGGGGTAATACTGCCCCTTGCGAAGTGCCTCTAGTGCTTATCTTCCTTTGCGTAGTTTGTTTTGTGCCGATGCTGATGTTGACGGTTCTGCCTTTAAGAAAATCGTAGATGTATGAGTAGACTTGCTGGCCATAGTTCCTGCTCTGGAGGTTGTGCAGGATTGTGGAGTGTTTGACATTGTCAAATACCCTTTTGAGGTCAAGGGTTACAAGTGCTCGGTCACTGTTTCTTCGTGCTGGATCAATGACTTCACGTTTTATTTGCAGCACATCGTGGGTGGACAGATGTAGTTTGAATCCAAACATTGTGTGTGGCAGTAGCTCGTTGTTCTCTATATAGTTGGAGAGACGCGCGTTGACTGTCTTTTCAATGAGTTTGCCAGCGCACGACGTGAGGGATATGGGGCGTAGGCTTTCAATGGTGTTTTTCTTGCCGGGTTTGGGGACAAAGTGTATTTTGGCTGTTTTCTATCCCTATGGAATGGTGCCGATATGCCAGCATTAGTTAACGTACACCGTAAGTTGCTGCAGTGCCTCCATGCCGAGGTTGGTCCGGCCGTTATTTTGTCTTGTCCCGGGGCTGTATCTCGGCGCATATCTGCTAGTGCTGCTATGATTCCTTCTAAAATAAAGTTTTTATCTAGATCTTTGTTCGGTTCCCCCGGTATTCCGCATTTTAGGGTTCTGCGTCTGTCAAAGTGCAGATATAGCGAAGCGTGAGTTCATCCACAAGTTCATCATCCGGACCTTGAAAGTTGTGTAAGGCTCGATGCAAATTTCTATGTTGCTCACTCTTCGATTTCGGTGGATCAATTTGGCATTAGAGAAGGTTCCACGTAGTCTTGATGTCTAGGTGACCTGTGAGGGATTGGCATCTCTTTAGCCAATTGGTGCTAGTGAGGTCCCATGCGTACTTGTCTTATTGAGTATAGCCAGTTTCGCTCTGCGAATTCGGAGTTTTCGATTGCGCCTTTGTTTCTTCCACCGCTTTTTGAGACTACGTCTTGCTTCGCAAAGGCGTAGGAGATGGTTGTCAACAGCTGGGTGGTCTTCCGTGGTGGCAAGGATTTTTGTGAGGTTTTCGTTAAGGTCTAGAATGGATGCCGCCCACTCTTCGTCACTAGTTATTTGTTCTGATGGACCTAGTTTAGTGTCCTTCCTGAATTTCTCCCAGTCTGTCCCTCCGGCTTGCCCACGTGGTTTGCTGTGCTTGTTGTTTTCAAAGATGGCCTGCAGCATGTCGTCATCGCTACCTAAGGTCTCCCGTATTAAGCCACTGAGGTCGTCAGGTCGGGGGAGGTATCCCGCGTTATGCTAGTACCGACTCGCCAGGGTACTGCGGGTCAGTGAGCAAGGTCAGTGCCATGTCAGCGACGGCGGAAACTAGTTTCCTGCCTGTAGTGTCTTCCCTTGGATATCCCCATAAGGGGCTAGAAGCGTTAAATTCGCTGACTATAGTGGAGATGTTTGAGCTTCGCTAAGTGCTTTGAGAAAGATAGCATAAAGGCTACGCGGCGGTGTTTGGGGCGACAATATTGCCGCATAGAAGACGAAGCCAAAGATGATGACTGGCCCCACAAGCGTGAGCCTGAAAGAAGAAAGAGGTAGCTTGAGCGCAAGAGTCGTTCCAGTCGACTAATAAAACCGCCTCACTTTCGGCCCTCCTTGGCGTTCTGTCGAGGCGTAACACTGGCCGAGGTGCTGGGTATGCATAAGACTCCTTCCGGCAGTCCACAGCGGATCCCAGACATCGACACGCCTTTGCATCGCGCTAGCTGCCGACTTTAAGGCCTAGCGCTGGAGTTCAGCCATCTGCCGAACAACTCTTCAAACGCCCAAGTTTCAAATGCCAAATGCGCAAAATAAAAACCAAATGGACTGGGCCAGTAATAAGAAGTGCTGGGGGTCAGCTACTGGCACCGACAGGGAAGTGCACTGCCCGGATAGGAATAGGAAACGCGGTGTTTTTTGGCAGCTTCTTCATTCTCTCTGGCTGTTGCAAAGACCCCATTTTTGGCATGGACTTTCTGCGTCTTCATGGGGCTGTAATCAGCATTCGTGTCAGCGTCGTTGCCTTCACCAAGAATCATGAAGACCTTGGTTATGCGGAAGTATAACTGATGCCCTTACGCGTCGCCAAAGAGACGGTGACATTAGCTCCGCGGTCATGCTCTCTTGTTGAAGTGAAATGCGGCATGGCGCATACCGGCGATGGTATCGTCGAAAGGGCAGTCACCTTGGTATTAAGCCGTCAGGGCAGTCACCTTGGTATTGGTTTCTATACCTGGAAGGCTAGTGAACTTGACCAATGAGCAGACCGCAGTGCTGCTAACAAACTTCAGCGGCGAGCGTCAGCAAATTTTGAAAGGCACAACTGTGGCCTTTTTCGACAGCCTCCCAAATGCGCAGCACTGCTTCTCACTGCAACAGGAAGGATCAATGTGCAAGACGTCCGTAACCATTGTCGATGTGAGTCCAAATTTGTTTTCTTCCGGACGGGACCGTCTTTTGGATCTCATAGATCAATTTCAAGACTGCTTTGCTTCCGAATCGCGGACCGGCCAAACGCCTTTGACAAAATATCGAATCATCACGGATAACTCGATTCGCCCGATTCGAAAAACTTCTTACCGTGTAGCTCCGAAAGAACGTCAAGCCATTCAGCGCCAGGTGGCCGAAATGATTAGAGACGACGTTATCCAGCCGTCACAGAAACCCTGGGCTTCCCCCGTGGTACTTGTTAAAAAGAAGGACGGCAGCTTACGATTTGGCATAGATTACCCCAAGCTCCTGTTCTGGTGAGTACTTAACTAAAAACTAACTAAAAAGTAACTAAAAGAGACGTGTACCCTCTTCCTCGCATCGACGATTCCCTTGATCGCCTATGAAATGCACGTTACTCCTCATCAATGGACGTGAAAAGTGGATATTGGCAGATATAAGTAGGCGACAGAGGTCGAGAGAAGACTGTATTCGTCACACCCGACGGATTGTACGACTTTAATGAGGCAAATCGAGGAAATACAAAAGATAATAGAAAAACAAAACGAAACCATACGTAGACTTGAAAAACAGCAGAATCCAATGCAGGCACAAGCACAGACGCAAAAACCCACAGCTGTAGCAGGAACAGTAGCAGGAAACGAGGGGGGGCTAATAGTGAAAAGGATATGAGACCTATACAACCGCCGCCGGCAAAATGCAAAAGCAATGACACGGGGTCTTCGCAAGACCTGGAAACTAGGCTCACAAGATTGGAAAATGGCTTCACGAAGCCAGAGAGTTTGATCAGAAACATCACAGATTTTATGAAACAAATGAATGCACGCATAAATGCACAGAATCAGAAGATAAATGAAGGGATGCAAAAACAGGCAGAGAATATTAGCCTAATACAGGTGAAATTGGCAGTCAACAAAGGGTGGCAGCAAAAAGCTGAAGAAGCGATACTTCAGCTTCAAGATGAACAGAACGAAGAATATTAGGGATCAAATCTGGGAATAGAATTGCAGAGGTGTTAGGAGAGAGAGGCCAGTGCTACAGCAGCATCTTAAACAATTAGAAAACCAACCTCGCGCAATAGCGCTGCAGGAAACAGGGCGTCCTGCGAAATTGGCAGGATACCAAGCTTTCCATAGTAACAAAGGAGACAGAACGAGGCTGACAACGTTAGTAAAAAGAAATGTGGCGGCTCTGGAGCACGACATAGGATCTAGGGACATAGAACACGTGTTCGTGGAGGTATCAGCCGGGAGCATCACAGAGCCTAATATTTTCATACTCAACATCTACAGCTCGCCAGAGCAGAACAAGATCAGATTCCGTGCAATAATAACGAAGGCTAAAAATATATGCGGAGGGCAACAGCTACACATATTAGGTGACTTCAATGCACAACATCAAGCATGGGGTTACAGTAGACAATGCTCCAAAGGCAGGCAACTATGGGAAGATATTCAGGAGCAAGGCTTCACATTGAATAACAACCCAGACAGCCCGCGAGGATAGGAAATAGTGTCAGCAAGGATACGTCTCCTGACCTCGCACTTTCAAAGAACATAAAAGGTCCAGAGTGGTACAACTTAGAATTAAACCTAGGCAGCGACCATTATATCATAGTAATTATATAGAAGGAGGGCCTAAAGCGCGAAATATCAAAAATCAAAATCACTGAGTGGGACAAGTTTAGAGACTGGAGAACCGCCGAGGAGATTCCAAGATTCCACCCATAAACAATATCGAGGAGTAGTGTAACACGCTTAAACGAGACGTACAACGAAACTTCCATTAAGTTGATAAAGGCTAGGCACCATCATGGAGGCAGCGATGATGACTTCCTTAAAGAACTTAAATACAAATACATCGGAAAAATAAGGAAAAATAAATTAGAAACCTACAAGGGACACCCAAGCAAAGCGACTAGATGTCCCCATATCGGTAGCTGAAGTGGTAGCAGAAATCCGTAGACTAAAGAAAAAATCGGCCCCAGGGCCGGATGGAATAACAAACAAGATGCTAAGGAACTGGGACAACGACTCGGTTGTTGAGCTAATTTCATGCAGAAATGCTGGGAAACAGGAAATCCCAGAACAATGGAAATTTGCTGAGATAGTGCTAATACCCAAATCCGCAAAACCTCCGACGGTCGATAATTTGAGACCAATATCACTCACATCATGTGTAGGTTAACTATTAGAACATGTGATTCAGAGGAGACTGACCAGATACATGGAGGAGAATGAGCTATGGCCCCGGGAGGTGATAGGATTTAGACAACATCTTAGTACACAAGATATTATGCTCAGGATACACCATGATATAGTAAAATCAAGATGAAAAGATGGTAAAGTAATTTTAGGATTGGACCTGAAGAATGCATTTGACAGTGTAAACCACGATGCTATTCTGCAGGGCCTCACGGAACTAAAGGTAGGGGAAAGGATGTATAAATATATATGAAATTTTCTAACAGACAGAAAAGCAAAATTAAGATACCAGGGGATAGAATCTCAGATATTCGAACTGGGGAGCTGGGGTGCACCACAAGGAGCGGTTCTACCGCCACACTTTTCAATATAGCCATGCGTGGACTTCCAGAAAAGCTCAAGAAAATAAAAGACATAAAATTCAGCCTATATGCGGATGACATAACCATGTGGGCAAACAAAGGCAGCGATGCTGAAATTGAATAAAAATTGCATGAGGCGGTAAAAAACACGGTACAATATGCAAAAGAGAGGGGCATGAAATGTTCCTCAGAAAAATCGGAGTTCTTTATATACAATCCGAAACACCTGACGCAAAAAGAACAAGTGGACGTAAATATAGAAGTGGAGGGACGAGCAGTCCCGAAAGTCGAGCAAATGAGGGTGCTAGGAATGGTCCTCCAAACGAACGGGTACAACGGAGAAATGATAAAGAAACTGGAAGGACAGGTCATACAAACGACAAACCTTATAAGGAGAAGAGCTAATAAAAAAAAGAGGCCTTAAGAAAAGTAACTTATTAAGGCTCATACAAGCTTTCGTAATAAGCAGAGTTGGGTATGCCACGCCATACTTAGACCTGAAAAAGGCCGAAAAAGACATGATCGATAGCATGATCAGAAAATGCATTAAGAGAGCACTACACCTCCCGGCAGGTACCTCCACGGACAGGCTAATGATGCTGGGAATACACAACACCTTAGATGAAATAATTAAGGCAACACTAGCTACACAACAAAAAAGGCTAGAGAAAACTAAGGGTGGAAGGAAAAAATTTAGGGAAATAGGTATACAACCGAAGGAATACTGGGACACGACAGAGGAAATGAGAGTGGAGGTCCGGAAACTGATTCATATCCCGCCATTACCAAAGAACATCCACCCTCTCTATAATAAGCATAAATGAGAGAAAAGGGTCGAAACAAAGACACGGAGATTCGAGATTGAAAATTCAGGTAGAATTGCATATGTAGACGCAGCATGCTGCGGCAAAGGAAACATGAATGCAGTCGTACTCAATGGCAAGCGAGAAATGGTTACAGCAGTTTCATTAAAAACAAAATCGATACAGACAGCGGTAGAGGCTGCAATAGAACTGGCTCTTGCTCAGACCGAGGCAAAATACATAGTAAGTGACAGCAAAAGCGCAATCAGGAGCTACACCGCTGGAGTAATAGCAAAGATCGCGGGTAGAATCCTCGATCAAAAGCGAATACAAAGAGAGGTCACCCTTGTGTGGACGCCAGCCCACGCAGGCGTACACGGAACTGAGGCGGCACACAAACTAGCCCGAGATCTCACACACCGGGCTGGAAGAGTGCCACCGGAGCAAGGCAAACCAGAGGACCTGAATAACTATAGCGAAATAACAATGCACTACAGACTGAGCAGGAGGGTGCTACCACCACCAGACTCCACGTTAGGCAAAAAGGAAGCAGTAGCATGGAGAAAGCTACAGACAAATACATACCCGAACCCAGTTCTTGTCAACCATATATGGCCAGAAATACGATCAGACCTATGTTCACTATGTAAGGAAAGGGAATCTCTAGATCACATAATATGGGAATGTGCAAAGTCACCAGGCAGGGCTAACAATATAACTAAAGACGCCTGGGAGACCCTTCTGCGAAGCTCAGACCCAAGAGCCCAAAGAGAAATTGTTCGACTGGCTGAAGATGCTGCCGGAGTCCAAGAACTACCGGCCTGCAACTAAGGCGACTGTCCCACCTTCCGGGTCTAACCCCAGAAGAGCGGGATAGTCACTCTGTTGGATGAATAAAAGTTCTCTCTCGCTCTCTCCGTACGACTTTAAGGTTCTTCCGTTCGGTTTATGCACGGCGCCAGCAACATTTCAGAGGTTGATGGATACTGTGCTCTCTGGACATAAGTGCCAAACATACCTTGTGTGTCTTGACGACGTGATTGTGTTTTCGGCCACATTTGAAGAGCGTGTACGTCGTTTGCTAGCTGTGTTTCAGGCAATACGATCTGCGGGCCTCACACTAAAACCCGAGAAGTTCCACTTCGGTTACGAGGTGCTCCAGTTCTTAGGTCAAGAAGGCGCCCGGCCTGATCCTGAAAAGGTCTCAGCAGTCACCAAGTTCCCAACACCTACGAATAAAAATACATTGCGGCGCTCCCTGGGTCTTTGCCCCTATTACCGCCGGTTTATTGCTGGCTTCTCTCGAACTGCCTGGCCATTAACTTCACTGACGCGTGACAACGCTGTCTTTCGCTGGGGTGAAGAACAGCAACAAGCTTTTAATGAGCTTCAGAGGCGTTTACAGGCATCACTTGTCCTGGCGCACTTTGACGACAAGGCCCCCACTGATTCATACGGATGCCAGCAACGTGGGCTTAGGTGCTGTGCTGGTGCAACGCCAGGATGGTGTGGAAAAAGTAATTGCTTATGCCAGCAGGACCCTATCTAAAGAAGAAGCGAACTACTCGACAAACAAAAACAATGCCTTGCAGTGGTATGGCGGTTTTGAAGTTCCGCCCTTATTTGTACGCTCGCCCCTTTCAAGTCGTTAGCGACCATCACTATCTTAGAGTAACAAACTGGATTCTAAAGGAAGAAAAGCGTAGCGGGGGACGGTAAGAAGTTCGCAGTGGTCAAGTGGATGCAGCAAGCACAGAGCCGGGTTAATTGGAGAAATATGGAAGAGGCCTTCACCTTGCAGTGGGTATCTGAACTCCGCAGTGAAGTTTTGCAAGCGTGTCACGACGAGCCAACCAACCGCTGGTCACCTAGGCTACACCCGCACGTTGCCTAGAGTCCAGCACTGATACTACTGGCCAAAACTGCCGGCGACAGTGAAACACCATGTACATACGTGCATAGACTGCCAGCGCCGTAAATCACCCCCTGCAAAAAAAGGTGGCCTACTCCACCCTCTTCACGTGCCAACGACACCTTTTAAGCAAATCGGCATGGACCTCCTGGGACCATTTCCGCAGTTCACAGCCGGGAAAAGATGGATAATTGTCGCCACCGATTATCTAACCCGCTACGCAGAGACCAAGGCTCTGCCAAGGGGTACCGCCGCCGAAGCAGCCCAGTTATTTGTTGAGAACATTGTCCTGGGGTATGGCGCTCGGGCACTCATTATAACTGATCGAGGAACCGGATTTACGGCCGAACGTTTGGAGACCGTCCTCCGCCTCAGCGGTACCAGTCACCGTAAAGCCTATCACCCCAAAACCAATGGGTTTACGGAACGCTTCAACAAAAACATCGCAGGCATGCTTTGCATGTACGTCGACGTGAACCACAAAAATGGGGACGAAAATCTTTCCTACGTCACGTTCGCCTACAATACGGCACGCCAAGACACCATTCGTATGACACCATTCAGCCTCCTTCACGGGCGACCGGTAACAACTATGGTGGATGCAATGTCGCTCTCGAATGCCGACACCGATGATCTCAATCAGGGTGCCGAGGAATTCGCTCAGCGTGCAGAGGAAGCTCGCCAACTAGCGCGTGTGCGGATCAAAAATCAGCAAGAGCACGATGCACGACGCTACAATAATAGACACCGACATGTTATGTACGAACCTGGCGACAAAGTGGGGGTCTGGACGCCTATTCGCCGCCGTGAACTCTCCGAAAAACTTTTGCGGCGATACTTCGGGCCCTATGTTGTTCAGCGACGTTTAACCGACGTCACTTATGAGGTGGTGCCAGACGGGGTGTCGACCTCAAAGCGACGCCAGCAACACGCCGACGTCGTCCACGTTGTACGTATGAAGCCGTACAACTCGGACTGACCTTGACCGCCTACTTCCTTTTATGCTCATCGGGACGGTGCTTCCTGAGAAGGGGGCCAAATGCCGCATAGAAGGCGACGCCAAAGATAATGACTGGCCCCACAAGTGCGAGCCTGGAAGAAAGAGCAAGCTTGAGCGCAAGACTTGTTCCAGTCGACTATTAAAACCTCCTTATCTTTCGGCCCTCCTTGGCGTTCTAACGAGACGTGACAATGTATATTGAGTATATAGGTGCCCTTGCTGTTTCTGTGTTGTGGTAGCAACTTTATGAAGGTATACTCAGTTTCACTCTGTAGATAAAGGTCTACAGTGGTTGCTGTGCATAATTTGTGGAACTTGATGCATGTCGAGGGGTTTGTTTGATGTGTTGAGTATCCTCTGATGTTAGCCGCCATATTCATTTCTTGCAGGGCTATCATTTGCGGCACTTGAGACTAAGAGTCGATGTATTGTTGTAATGTTTGCCTCTTACACTTTAGTCCCCTGCAGTTCTATTGTAGAATGGTGAGTTTAGGTCTTGGTTTTGGCGCCATGTTTTCAATTAGGAAGGTATGTCCGATTATGTGGTGCACTTTCAGGTATTTTATCAAGTTCAGGAATGACTAGGCGATGATTTCCCACTTTGCTTTGTAGTTTTGTGCCCTTGTGAGATACAGCCGAAAATTTCTAAATTTTTCGGTCAAATCTAATCTCCTGCTCTTGCGTCCTGATTAGAACGGGTTCAAGGTTTTCCATCATGGGCTTCATGACTGATTTTGGCATGCATTTGATTGCCGCCTCGATCATAACTTGTAATTTATTCTCCATGAGATCTTGGACTGTGTTTTCCAAGCGGGTAGTGCGGTTCTGTGTTTCGATGTTCTCGGTATATTGCGGCACGGGTGCCTGCGGTGCTGCTGCCTGCTTTGTGGTACCTGCGGTGTTGGCGCCTGCTGTTGTGTCTCTAGTGCAGTTTTCCTCTTGAGAGTGCTAGTATTGAGCTGCTGTGGGTATAGAGGGTGTACCTGTGCCTGTCCTCCTCCATCAGACATGCCTGTTGCGTCAATGAAGGTAATGTGTTGTTCGGGTTGGCTGCGATGTTTATTTGCTCTTTTAGTTTATTTTATGACTTTAGTTTCTCGATCTCTGCCTTAAGTTGTTTATAAGCCAACCGTTCGGGGCAGGAGGCAGCTACATCTGCCCAGCTCACCTTGCGTCATTGCGCCTCTCCTTATTGTGGGGTCCTGTTGTCTTCGCATCTCGACAATTCCCGGTGGGATGCGACCCCTTGTCGGTAGTTCCATGTCCTTTGCTTGATGACCGTCAACCGTGTGATGCTGAGTTGCTGCTGTCGGACTTGGCCTGTTGGGTCAGTCGGTCTCCGCTGCGCGGCGTGCCTCTGCGCTGGACCGGTCTAAATACTTGGCCTCGAACTGGTGACTGTCTTGACCAGTCTTGAACTTGGTTGGTTGTGATGTTCGGTAGCTATACTTGCATTGATTCGACCCCATGAGATGTGTGCCTTCGCAGAGTTATGGGCTTCTTGAATATAGTCCTGACCGCACTGCGGACATCGTGACTGCGCCGGGCAAGGGTAGACATCCGTTCAGTGTCCAATTTTCCCGTACAGTATACAGACTGACGACGTTGTCTTGTACAGGGGTGCGGGAAGCGCCTCATCGTAGTAAAAGACGTGAAAAGGGACCTTTCTGTCTTCGAATATGACGGCCGCTATGTTGGAGGAACTTAATTTTCTTACGCTCACAACGTGTGCGTCTGGGGAACGAAGCACCTTCGCGATGTCTTCGTTGGAAACCCTAGGGTTCACCTGTATTACTCTTTAACATGTGTCGTGAAAGTGGAGGAGGAAGAAGTACACTGCGTGTGCTGTGTCCCCTTGCTTAAGTTCTTGAATTGCGAGTATCTTTCTGATCATTTCGGTGTCTCGCATGCCGACGCCGATGCTGTTTCGTTACCAAATGGGCCAAACACTGAGCGCTGCTGATCTGTTGTTAATGGCTGCTCCCATGTGCAAGGAACTTCCGACCGTGTTGCTTCACCTGAATTGCTGAGATCCAGCGTTTCTTTAGGGTTGACTATGACGACTGCTATATGATTGTCGAGACGCGGCTGCGGAGGAGGCTTTCAACCCTTGATTTGCGTGCGTGGCGTCTGCTGTAGCAGCGTATCAGCTGTGGCGGTGAGATGGACGTTTGGCGTTTGATCTTTCTGCCGTACCTAGTGGTTGTTACGGACTGATGCGCGTTCCCAATCCTCTATCTTGCTTTGGATATTGGCTTCCGCAACTTGGTCGCAATTGGCGTTTTCGCCTGAGGAATGGAGAGTATACGCCTTCCAACCGGGCCGTACTCCGTCAAAGTCGTCATGTTTTGCGGCAGATTTTGGCCGCAGAGCCGCAGCGGGCAGCTGAGTCATGGCCTATCTGTTAGGCTTAGCTACTCACTCGATCCGCTTGGACTTGAAATCCTCGTTGCATTTAAAAAAAAATGGTTCCACCTGAGAAACGGTGGTCTCCTTGTTGTTCTGGAAGTGACTGGGAACAAGCCCCGATGCTTGTGAAGCGTTTCGGAAATTCTTCTTCGGGAAAGGATCATAAATTCAGCGGAGCTCACGTAGCACACGGCCGTCCTTCCTGACCGCTCGCATCGGCGCCCTTGTCTACGGGAGTTGATGTCCTGCATCTAGATGTTTTCTGATCGCGGCTCTACCTTTGTCGACTGCGGGAGCATGATCCGTCAAAGGAGCAGTATCTGCCACAATTCTCCGCGGACACATGCACCATGCCATGAAGGAAGGGAGGAAGGTGGGAGTGAAAGAAGAGAAGAAGATAGCGGTGCGGTTGTGGAGGGCTGCGATCCACCACGCTTTAATGGCTTTTGCCTCATCTCACGTTAGTGGTCCAGAGCGCCCTCTAGAATTGTTTTTCAGTGGGCGTTTGAAGAAACCTAACTGCTTGGATCCCTAAATAGCTTCAAGGGGCAGCAAAAATGTTTATTCACGCCTTTTATTCCCATGTGGTAAGCCTCGGCCTACACTGTAAAAACAAAAACACCTTTTTGGGCATTTGTCTAATTCAAAACACCCTTACACCCTGAGTCTAGGGTGTTCGTGCCACTGGAAATCACCTCTTGCATGCCAAATGGATGCTTTGGTTGGAGAATATGCCTTAGGGTAATACGGGCAAGCAATATCACCTAACATGCTGGGGGTATATGGCTGCGTAACTTCGTAGCCTTTTATACACAAGCGGCGCTGCTAATATAACCCAACACCTAAATAAAGCACCAAAAGTAACGCTAAAATTAAAATTACACACGAGTGCTTTCTAAAAATGAAACAGAAACTAAAACAAAATTTCACCGCCAGGAGGCCGCCGGTAGCTACGAACGCTTTTTCAAATTTCACAATATGGCCGTTAGCATTGTGGAGTGCGTTTCGACCACGTTTCGGCGAATGCTGAATGTGCTTCTTCGATTGTTTACCCTCGTGAAATGTGTTGCATTTCCCATGCATATGTGTTACAGAAGTGTGTACGCTTGTGAAGTGCCTTCTACATGTGGAGTTTAACGCAAACGGGCATTTGTCGTGTCGGCAAGTGTCCGGGCTTCTTTTTGCTTTGTTCAGGCCGAAGGACTGCTGCACCGCTTTATGTTTGAGATGTTCGAAAGAAGGCATGGACGATTTTTTCTTCTGCGTGACTAAGAGGTATATGCGCCGACTACATTGCACTCGCGCTGAAATCGCACTGGCTGGTTCGGTGCCGGTGATACGAAGGCGGACAGCGTACTGCGCGGCTGACGCAATCGTCTGTAAAGGTAAGACTATTCTCACGTATATTGCGCTTTGTGGGAACAGTGTCCTACCGGGTTGCTGCATTCTGTGTCTTTTTGTGCCGGAACGCTCCAGAATGTGCTGAAATGAAAACGTGGGACACGCGCTTGCTTTCAACCGGCTGCCAAAATGACATCGCACATGTGGTAGATGTCGCGGCGAGTTACGCAGATTTCGCGCAAGAACATGTCTCAACTTTCTTGAACAGAAATAATGTATGTGCTACGTTTCCTTGCATTTTGTACGCGCAGGAGGTTCACGAAACGATTTTCGTTTCTTGACAGTTTGATACTTGCGCTCAGTTCGCAACGACTCGGTTTTGTTCTACCGTTTCCATTCGTGCGGCAAGGTCATGTTGGCGTACTACCTACCTTAATTCTCCTAGCACTTTCGACTCCCCCCTCCTCCCTTATCTCTTACACTTCGCGCTCGCTCTCCTGAAACCTCCTTCATGCTTCATCTTCTTTCACTCGGAGCGCTGCACCCCCCCCCCCCCCCCCTTTTTTTTTTATTTACTCGGAGCATAGGCGCGCGCCGTCCTGCTGCTCGGGGAGCGTCCTCCCGCAGCTGTTCTGTTTTAACTTTTTGTTCGAGGAGGCTATGTTCGTTCTCGGCGGCCGTTCAGCGCGGCACGCCTCTGCGCTCGTGCTCTCGGCATCGAAGTGCGCTGGTCGGCCGGCCTGGTTGCATAATAGTTTATTCCAAACTGCGTAAACTATATGCCGCTATCATCAGCCTATGTTAACTTCCCCGCGTCTGGATTTGCCTTTTTTAATCACAATGGGAGCATTTTTCATTTTACGGGGACCATATTTTGCGGTTGCACGGAGTGTGAAGTTGCTTTTTTACCATGCTGCTTTTGTTATAGCGTTTACTTTCGCTCTCGAAGAGTCATTTAGGTACGTATTTTATTTTCAGCAAGACTTCAATTAAGGCATTTGTACACGTGCTAAGTCAGCTGATGTGGTTCAAACCATCCAGTTTTCATTATTTTTGTGGTCACATTTCAACATAACTAACTGTTTGACCGCATTACTTGATTTTTGTAGTGTCTTTAGACTAGAATAAATGGATATTCGATGCCTGATGCCTCAGCATTCAAGTAGAGGTCGACAGCTTGAATTCGGTGGCCAAATATTGTACCGGATGTTGCTATTACAGAGTTTGATTCTGACCAGATGTTTACTTTTTTTTTTGTCTTTTGCTTAAATGTACATATGAAGCGGTTATCATAGCCTTAGTCGCATATGTTTACCTGCTTTGCTCATCACAGTGCGCATATTGCAGGCAAATTTGTGACTTACTGTTATTAAAAGAATTGTAATGTATGTGTTGAAAGCAGTTTACTGATTTAAAGGGTCCAGAAAACAATTTGACTTTCATATGCTAACGATGCATGTCTGTAGATTGCCTCTAAGAATTGAAGCCTACTTTTTAAAGCTGAGCGGGGACCCTTAGTTTAGAGATATATTACATATTTTATTGCCATTCAGCCGTGTGCCAAGTTGAGGGGAGGAGGATCATAATTTTTGCTTTGTTATTTTTTATATTAGACTTTCCTTATTATTGCTTGCAGTTTGGTGATGAGTGGCAAAATACTGATGGTTTTTGCAGTTTTCTAACCTTAGTAAATATTTGTATTTGCTGTTTGCTAATGCCAGTTTTTTTTTTTTTTCAGATATGTACAAAGGCATCAATTGCCTTAGCTTTTGTACAATGATTTTTAATATTCAGTTACTTAAAACATTGAGTAAAATGAATTCTTTATGGCTACCATTCACACAAACTTGCAGTTCTTACATGACGTCAACATGCTGATCAAGAAGGACGGCAAAGAGGCAGTTGAAATTGGCCTTAACAAGACACTTGTCTTGGTTTTGAAGGACACCATTCGTGCAAGAAAAAAGGACATTGCCCGGGTGCTCGAAGTATGTTCTGGGGGAACACGTGAAAGGAGAAAGAAGCGTAAGTATTAAGCTGTTTCCTTCTGTTTGCTGCATGTGCTATCTAGTTGGCAGTTTTTCGCTAAATGCCTACATTTTTGTCATTTTGCATTGCCTTATAGATATACTAAAAACATGGCTGAGCATCAGAAATAATAATAAAACCATAACTAGTCTGTGCGTTTCTTCATATGTAACAATTTTTGCATTAGCTAAATTTAAATTACCTATTGTTCTTCTCCATTGTAATGGTGCAGCCTTTTCGAATCTGTTCAACTAGTAGCAGAGAATTAGGTGATACCTGATTCAAATCTTCACAAGCTTTGCTGTAAGATGTTTGGCTTTCAGTTTGCGTGCCTCTACATGTTTTCAATTTTATTTATTTGCCTTCCTAAATTAGACAATAAATTATCGCCTCAAAACTCGGCTGTCTCTTTTTACCTGCAAGGAGGTACACCATTGTTGTGTTGCTTATTTCTATTGTAGATGTACAGACAGTATGCATTCTGCAACTCTTGGCAAACATTGGGAACCAGCCGGGAGCTCTGGATGTTGTTCGTATCATTTGTAAGTTTTCTCTTTGTCATTTGAATATTCAGGAAGCCTACTTGAAACCGACATTATTAGCGAATTTTCTTTGTTTCTAAAATGGCTTACAGTCTAACTTGTAATATGTATTAGTGATTCATAATTCAAATAGAAATACTACACAAGTTTTCATCACAACTGTGAATTCTTTGCTGTGAAAGGATTATTTGTACTGTAAGTACAATCAAAAGCACTTTTAAGAGACTGCTGCCATCACATGCTTACCACGTCGTATTGCATACAAGAGTCACCTGATGAAGCACTGGTAATGTCAAGATTGGTGCAGTGTGCCATTTGACTAAGCACTCTGCTGTAGTGGACCAGCAGTGCTTTATCAGATGGCTCTTGCAGGCAGCTTGGTGGGGTTTAGCATTTGCTGGAAAGGGGTCTCTCAACCTGCTCATTCATGCTAGTACCTAACATGTTCCTAATCTCTGGAATATATAATCTGAGACTGCTTCAAAAGAAATATTTGCCGCATTGTCTTATCCTACAGGCTTCTGAAGGTGGGTAATGCAGTTTAATAGTGGTTTTAAAAAAATGCTGTAATTTGCTAGCCAAGTTTGAAATGATGTAATAATTTTAATTCTTCTGAGATTAGGTTTACCACATTGGTTGGGAGAAAATACTGCTTTGTTTCAAGGTTCATGCTTTATAAATATAATGCCTTCAACTACAATGCTTACATTTCATGCATTAACCATGTGGCACTGTTATAGACATTCTCATTTACAGTAAACATTCTCAATAAATCAAAATTGTTATTTTGCATTTCAAGTTAGTCAACATATTTTTAGTATTCGAACCTTTAGTATTTCAAAGTGCTCAGACTGCCTGCCACTATAACGATTACAACTTCTTGAACACTTGAGCTTTCTGCCGCCTCTCGAGGCTCACCACTGATGTTCTGGATGTCTATGTGCTATGCGTGGAAAATGTTTTAACATGCCATGCTTCAGTGTTGACATTTTTTAGAGCTTCTGCTGTTTGGTTGTTTGGTAATGCTCTGCTGTTGCACATGTAATTGTCGCTCAACTCAAAGCTCCAGAGTACACTTTCAATGAATAATGTGTGATAAGTTTCAGAACTGCCACATAGAGCAGCGAGAACACTTTTTCCTTGTTACTAAAACTTAAATGTAAACACTTCAGGAAGCATTGCGATGACCTAGGGCTTGGCTGGTTCATACTTAGCACAAGAAGAAGTGCAAAAGTTCAGAAATGCATTATGTGTTATGTATTACATGCACTTTGTTGTTTTTTTTTTGTAGTGCCCCATCACTAAGTATGCTCTTTCCACGTTTTTTTTGTTTGGTTCTGCAGTATCTACTTGGCCAGTGCAGGGTATGCTGTAGGCCTTGTGTGAAGCCTTCAGTTGAGCCAGCTGTTAATATTTTAGTAGTAAACACCGTGTTCCAGTGCTGTCAACAAATCATTACAAATTTTGAAGGTAGCCTATAACTAATTTTATTTTCAGTTGCAAGATATTCAGCAGTGGGTAAAGTGAGGATCAGAACTGCACCAATCATGGTTGCTTGAGAAAGATGCTCTCCCATTAATGCTAGAAAAAAGAAACTGCCTTAATTTTATATTCAAGTGCACATTGAGTTCCAAGAAAACTGTGCTTACTGAGGCACTGTTATTCAATTGCCCCATTTCTCTGCCTATTTCGAAAATGATACTGGGACCAGTGCAGCCCCAGCATCCATTCAGAACTTGTTTCAGTGCATTGTGGGATACCAGCAGAGCACCTGCATCTTTGTAAAGTAAATTTCAGTATTTTCTCCCATCATACAAGTGCAACCAGTGTCTTCGCGTCACAGCTTCGCTGAATCTCGCAGACCACTAGCGTACCCAACAGAAATGTGTGAAAAAGAATTGGTTTCGCACTGGAAGGTGGTGGTTTCTGTAATAGGGCAGTTCAATTTACAAATGCTGTTAAACCATTATGTAAAATACAAGGCAGTATTTTTGTCTTTTGGCCTGCATTACCAGTTTTTTTTTTTAATTTGTTACCTTTTTTGAAACAATTTTTTCCGGTTGAAATCATCCAAATGCTGTTAGGAGCGATAGAAATCCAGCTGGTATTTTTTTCCTTCTGCATACTTTAACAAGCTATTTCTTATTTACATTTTTAACTATCATATTAAACATTCCAGTTCATGTGAAATGAAAAGTTTGTGGGGCAGCGTGGAAGTTCTCTAACCCAGGTGCTTTTGATGGCTGTAGCCATTTTTATTCAACAGAATAGCTTGCATAATCTGAAAATACCATGCAACAGTATGCTGCGTGAATAAAAATGGGTTGACCTTACATGCTCTCATTTATGACTTGATCAAACACTGCCAGCTTTGTGCCTTCTGAATCAACCATAACAGTATACTCTGCATTGTTAATTGTGAGATACCAATAGTTGTTTCTGATGGGGCCCTTTTCCAGCACACTGCTGTACACTAAAGGGGCATTGGTGTATTCTAAATATAGAGTAGAAAATATGTTGAATTTGCTCAGGCGCAATGGACATTTATACAGCTGCTCTCTTATGCATTTCTTTCACATTTTTATCAAGGAACAGGAAGAAAAGCCTGCCACGCCCTGCGTCGGATATACTGGGAGCAGCATCAAAGAAGCTGAAGAGCATTTCTTCTTCATTGAGCACCGGAAGCTTCTTCAAGTCATCGCCTCTACGTAGGGTATTGTTCCAAAAATGGGTTGATTTTGGCTGTTCAATCTGTGTAATGACAAGGCGTCCGATAATTTTTGCTGCTTTATAGAGCACCTCTTTTTGGGCGTATGTGTGTTGAAGTCAAGATGCGCTGCACGACGCTTTATTTCATCGCACAAGGCCGAACTTTATGCAAGTGCACGTGTTGACACTGACAAAGTGTAGGATTATTATTGTGTACTCCGATTATTGTTGCATACCACGAAAATGTTTGTTGTTTTTTAAGAAATGTCACCATGCTGTTGTGACATTGTGACATGTGTGCATTGTTCGGATATGTTTTTCAAAAAAATTGTATACTTCGTTGTCTGCATTTGTTGGAACTGTTTTGCTTCTTTCATTTTTTTTTAGGTATTTACGTACATAACATGTATGTTTTTGCCCGTCTGCTAGGCTCTCGGTTGAGAGCGGCCGTATTGTCAAATAAATGAGGTTCCATAGCGCAAAGCAATGAAGGAACAGAACACAAGTACCCCTCCTTACCCCCTCCCCCCAATGGCACCCGAGCACCACTACTCCGAACCCTGACCCTTCTAGGCCGTATAAAATGCTTCCAGTTACCTTCTGTGTTTGAAGCTGTGACATTCTTTCGTAACATGCTCTGTGAATTTGAGAAAACAATCATACTGGCGTGGGCCATTCTAGATGTCAAAATAATGGCATGCAGCATCTCTTTACATGCTCATTTGGCATTGCAGGTGGTTACCAGGTATACTATTAAGCTTGATTGCAAATGTGCACATAGGAAAAGCATTAAAGAACGTGTAGTGGCAAAGGTAATTCCTAATTAGGGAATGCAATATATGCAGGTTATCCGCACTGATTTTTTTCAAGGGGCGTAAGGGTGCAATGCCACTTTTCCCACCCTGCAATAGGGTGTAAAGGTGATGAAAACACCCCAGTGCATTGGCCCCATAGAAGGGTGTTATGACCAACCGAATCACCATCTTTGAGGGTGTACTGGCACACTGAAGCCACTTTTTCTCAAGGGTGCATGGGTGTTAGTTATAGACATGCGAAAACACCTAAAGAGGTGTTTTTGTTTTTACAGTGTATTATGTGAGAGACCACGCAGTTTTAAAGATTCAGCACATTTGTTTCTTGTTTTTAAAGCTCCACTCCAAACGTTGCTCACTTTTGACTTAGCGAGAAAAACTATGATGACCGCAGTGGTAAGTTTGATAACGGCGGCACTACATGTGGGAACTTTGTTTTTTGTCTCAGCTCTACGCCCCCCCCCCATTCTTCCAACATTTCCTTTAGTCGCGTGCACAATGAAACCGCTGGACACGTGTTGTGTTGGTGATTGCTTAGCTAGCCTGTAGCTCTTTCCGTCCAAAAACGAAAGGAAAATCCAAACAAGCATATGTTGATGCGAGAACGCACCTTGCGACATTTTAGGAGCGGTCAAAAACCTTTGAACCAGGCGGAAACTCTTGAATTGCTGGTATAGGCGTCTGTTTGACAATCATCATTATTTTCGACTTGTAAAACATTTTTACAAGTAACTTCAGTCTAGCCACTGCCAGTGCACGAAAGCATGCGCCGGTGCCGCCACTCCAATAGCGTACGCAAAACACAACGCGATTAGAACGCGATTAGAACGCAATTCACTGAACGCCGCCATCTGCGTCGTCTCAAAACCCTGAAATGAAACCGCACATCAGAACGAGGATTGCGAGGCACAAAAAACTCGAAGCCCACACTTTCAAATAATGTGAACAAATCTGGGACTCTGGGACAAGTGTGACAAAATGGAAAGTAGCATGAACCTCTCCAAGACTTGGAAATTGCTCCGACACTTGAAGACCCCGACAACTAGAAGTCGCAATCCGGTATAAGCTTGGTAAAAGTGGGGCACGTGTTTGAAGGGAGCCATTACGATTTCATGGCAAAATTGTCTGAGGTGTACGCGGGGAAAACTTCGCGAACTCTATTTCCTGTATGTTGGAGTGCCTAACAAGGCGCTGGATGCCCCCATAACATAAGCGCAAGTGAGGGCGGAGGTTGTATGACTTAAAACGAAGTCAGCTCCTGGCACTGACGGGATAACGAACAAAAGGGTCGGGTACCTAGGCGATGGCTCCGTTAGCTATCTAACGGAGTACGCGCAAGAATGTTGGAAAAATGGGAAGCACCCTCAACAGTAGAAGACGGCAACATTATTTAATACCGAAACCACGGAAGCCTTCTCAATTAGCAAAGTCGTGACCAATTTCCTTAACTTCAATTGTGCTGAAATTTATGCAGTACGTCGTCCAAACCAGATTGACGAACTTGAACGGATACATAAGATGGTCGGCCTCAAACCTCACTTGTGGATGCAGAAAGTTATGCTCTAAACCAAATATGACATAATAGACTCAAGGTGTAAAGATGCGAAAGCAATTTTGGAGCTGGACCTCGCGAAGGCTTTCGACAACGTAAATGATGAGGTGGTTCTGGAAAGGCTGAACAAGATTAATGAAGGTATCAGCACTTATCGATACATCAGATAATTCCCGACGGTCAGAACTGCCTGAGTGAAGTTCCAAAAGCTGGAATCCTCTGCAGTTCAGCTATGGAGTAATGGTACGCTGTATAGATCGGTGCTGTATATTTGCCCTACTCTTCAAATTGGCTATTAAGGAACTCGTTGAGCAAATTATATTTTATTGAGGGATTGAAATAAGTATATAAGCGGATGACATCGCTCTTTGGGCCAACAAGGGAAGTGATTCGGCCGTCGAAAGCCTGCTTCAGACCACCACCGAGATCACAGTCGATTACGCGGCTTTTGTTGCTCCGTGCACGGCCGGTCTCGAGAGAGAGAGAGCTTCTCTTCTCTTACGGCCTCTCCAATGGGGTCTGTTTCCACCGCCCGCGGCGCCTCGGTGGGGTCGCCACCGTCCCACTGCTGCTCCTCCGCTACAGCTGTTCACGCGCAAGGGAAACGCGCGCTCGCTTTTAGCCTCGCCCGCGTCACTGGCAACTGGCAGGTCCTGACATTTCGCCCCTTATGGTTTATACAAAGTCCGTAATCAACATCGAACATTTATTGTGTACGAGGAATAAAATACAGTCAACAATCCGCTCACGCGCGCGCTCCTTCGTCAGTGCGGCCGTGCAAGGTCGAATGAAGCTTCGCTACACTTCAACATTTTTTGCCCCTAAGTTTTTACAAAAATAAATTTACCAGGCTATGCAATGTGGCTTTGAATGTTTTAAGCAGGTGTAGCGCGACCTGACGTGAGTGTATGATGGACTGTTGGGTGGAGATTCTTTCAACCGCTACCGTTTTCGTTTGGATCAGAAGAGGCACCGGCAAAAATTCATGGCGCGTCTCAGAGCCAGAGTAAAGAACAAAAATTTACTCATATAGTAAAACTTTCACTTGTCTAGTTGAGTGGGCTGTTCTAGCTTCGTTTAAAACACATCAGTCAGTTATAAAAACCGAAGATGTATATGCAGTCTCGCGACCACATTTGTGTGTATAGTAGGTGTACGGCAGCTTTTTCAAAAAAAAAAGCTTGTCCAATAGGGCAACAAGCTCTGGTTTCGGATAATGCAGTCCCCTAGAATATTGTCCTCGTAGAAGAGCGTACTACAGGGGCTGCTTCTTTCGCTAGTTTCAAGAAGAATAGCGCAAGCGTCAGACCCGAAGTCAATTAACTAAACGATATATCCAGCGGCATAAGGTAAACCGGAATATGTGACAGTGGGAAATGGGATGGTAGGAGATACCATCACTTCTTTCAGTGTCTTGATTTTGCTCTCAGATGAAACTTCCGTCTTGACAATGTAGTCATGTGCCGCTAGCTGTTACGGCACTCGCATCTAGCATATGTCATTCCCTTCCAAACATTAACCTTACTTTCCTGAAGAGAGCCTCAATGGGTCGCTATATAGGGCTTGAAATGAGTCTTCAGTGAGAGTGTCCTTCGTTAACGCTTTAGAAGTTTCTTGCATACTTTCGATATAGCAGCTGAACTAATTTGAAAGTCACTGCATCGAGTACATATCACCACCATTTATTGGCCTCTTTTTACCACTTCGAGCACAAGTGGTGTCATGAATATCAAACCATTTTAATTGCTTTCATAACAAGCTTAATATCATGCAAAAATTTCATTATAACAATGTTTATTTGCAAAATAAAATATTCTTTATAATACCACACATTGGCTAATATATAAATTGTAATAACGTTCAAAACTCAACCCTACAACGATTACTTAGAATGTTATACTAATACTTTATATTGTTACGTAAATGCCGCCGAAGAGGACGACGTAGAAAATAGAGTGAGAGACGACGAAGGTGAAGAAACCGTTGAGGCTTGCCTGAACACCTGCTGTGTTCTGCTCTGCTGTGCTGTGAACACTTGCTCATCACCTGCTCTGGGTTCCTGTGCATAGCCTTCTGTCCCGTATCATCTTGGTGGAGGTGAATCAAGGTCGCCGTACACACCGATTAGCCCAGTTAAGCTGCAAAAAGCGGGATTTGCGCAGCAGCCGCCACCTACCTGGGATCCCAACGACGCTACAAACAGCCACGATGACCTCTGAAGCAGCCCCTACCACCACGGGAACATCGCCTCAGCCAGTTGTACTTGCACAAATTCGCCACCCTACCATCTTTAATGGCGACGACCACCCAGAAGTTGACGACTGGCTGGACGAATACGAGCGATACAGCAGGAACAATCACTGGGACGCGACCATAATGCTGGCCAATCTGATTTTCTATTTGGCGAGAACTGCTCACACGTGGTTCCAAAATCACGAGCACGAGCTGGTGACCTGGGAAATTTGCAAGCAAAAGCTTCACGACTTGTTCGGGAAGCCCATTGGACGGGCCCTCGCAGCTAAAACCGAACTTTTCTCTCGCGCCCAATATACCATGGAGTCCTACCTTCCTACATACAAGACGTGCTCGCGTTGCGTCGCAAGGCGACCAGCTCCATGCTGGAAAATGAAAAGGTAGGGCACATCCTAAAGGGCATCGCAGATGATGCGTTCAGCATACTCTTCTGCATGGATTGCTCTAGAGTCGAGTCGGTGCTTCACGTTTGCCGAAGATTCGAGCAGGCTAAACAACGACGCCTGGTACATCGCTTTGAGCGCCTTCTGAACACGGCAGCTACATCATCCTGCGATGATCTGGCTCCTCTGCCACAGTCTTCTCAGTCCACTACCATGACTCGGATCGTCAGGCGAGAATTCGAGGCCTTAGCTCCTGCCCCACTCCCATCTCCACTGCCCGACACCGTGGCCATGCTACAGGCTGTTGTCCGCCAGGAACTTGCCAACGTCGGTCTTTCTTCCAACCCCATATCGCCCTCGTCACCATCGCATCCTGTTCCTGTAGTGGCTGCTGCAACCACCCTTACAAAAATGGTCGTGAACAGTCTTTAGAATCTGTATTAACACCTTATTGACTCTATCAATATTGTACGTACTTTTAATCTGTATGAATATGCGTAAATACGAAGTTCATACACGTTTACTTTTGTGTATTTAAATCAGTTGATATAAAGTTTGTACATAGCAAGTTGTTAGGTGAATATACTTCTCTGTATATACTCCTATCAATATACAGCAGGGGCGTAGCCAGGGCTCTGTTTCGATGTCAGAAACCCTTCCGAAAGCTTTTGAACTCCTTCTTTCGGCCTTTTTTGCAATTTTTTTATCGATGCCGTATAACGCTCTCGAAAATTATTTCTGGTTATACCACTCATGCACAGCTATTAAAATATATTGAAGCAATTTGGCATGTCAGAAAAAATGTTCAGATCGAAAGTATACAGTATTAACTGACTGAGTGCATGCTATTCATTGCAACTCATATTTAAATTACATTTTTTATTATGAATAGCATCTGTTAAAGAAGAAATGGAAACGGAAAATTGATACGATCAATTTGCATGAATTATAGATAAAAACGTATAAGGTTCTATTTTGAAAATTTAACTGGCTACAATTTCGCTCTTTCTTCATCGCGCATTTCTTAGTCAAGCGTCCGTTCTTGTTGAGGACGCACTGAGTCCTTTTATCGAGCTCGCTCACACAATTAAATACAAAAACATCACAAATGGAAGGTAAACGCACCGCACCGCCGACTTTACAGTGGAGAATGCGCGCTGTGGGTGTTGTCGGGTTACATCACGCGATGCTGAGACTGGACTCTCGGATCCACGTAGCTCATCCCTCAGAAGCTATATGGGCGAAACTTTAGAATTATATATTGGTATACACACAATGATTGGGTATATGCACATGTACAGTAAGCTACCGAACGAGCCCCCCCCCCCCCCTTCTCCGCTTTCCTTTTCACGCGCCGAAATTACTGGAAAATGGAGGGTGCATTTCCCTGGCAAGGACCAAATTTTCATCCGAAAAAAAAAAATGAATTTGTATTTTTTTTTCTTTATCGACCCGATCGTGTTTAGAAGTGTGCTCCCAGACGCATCCGAGCCACCCCGCTGTGCATACGCCCCTGTCCACCACTTATCAAAACAAATCGGCGCCCGCCGCCGACATTTTCTCTCGCCGCGCTCAGTATGTTAGCGATAGTCTTATTCTCTTATTCACTTCTGCGCCGCCGCTCCCGTCAAGGCAGCGGCCATCTCTTCGCCCATCTGTTCCTGACCGCGCGCATCGTATGTTTCGCTCGCGGAGGTTATCCGACACCACCCAGCAGCCTTTGGACATGTGCGTCAACCGAGCGAGCGCTCTACAGGTTCTGCTTTTGTCTGTTATGTTTTTGCTGGAGGTGGTGTCTGGGTGAGGTGCGAGCTTAGGGCAAGGGCAGGGTAAGGAAGCGCGCTAATGGTAAGGGAAGAGGGGGGGGCAAGAGAAGGCGCGGCGGCTGGGGAGGGGGGGGGGGGGCGGCGTACTAACACACATAACGGCACAGAATGCGCCAGCAGAAACACGCATATTCGCTAGCAGCCTTCGCATAGCTTTCATGCAGGCTCGTGAACTATATCAGCGCGCAAGCTGCGGTCCGCGGCACCGACATCTGTAAATCAATTAAGCGCCCTTACGGCACAATTAACACGCACTTGACCCGAACCACGGAATATCGACCAGCTGTAGCTGAACATATTCATCCTTCCGCTGTGATGCATTGGGAACGTTATGCTAGTTCTAGTCGCAACCACCCTCTCGAGAGGTTGGCTGCAAGCTGTCCTTCAAATCCAATGCGCGGGAAGGATGCAAGGAGGCGCTTGGCCATCAGAGCGCGGCTTCGAGCTGGAGGAGGGGGGGGGGGGCGTCTAGCCGCCCTGCGAGCAAAGCACACAGCAGTACGCACGCACGCACGCACGCATTCTTTTTTTTTTCCCTAGAAGTGCGGGAGGTATGAAAGGAGAAGCGGGCAGGCTAGCCAACGTAGACAGCGCGCGGTATCAAACCTGTGACGGCTTCATTTACGCGCCCTTCAATCAATCAATCAATCAATCAATGAATCAATTTTTTGTTTTCAAATCCAGAGGACGGGGGGGGGGGGGGGGGCACCTCAGCGGGAAAGCAGTTGCACACTGCTTGAGAGTGCCGAGGACCCTCGCAAACATCAGCAGGTGACAGCTCAACGGGAAGCTAGTTTACATGGAACACATTACAGGCATAAACACAGGCATAAACATTGCAGACATTACAGAGATGAACGCCAGCAAAAGCAAAAAAAGGAAAGAAAACGAAAACAGATATGTGTTCACCGAATAACAGCGCAATTTCACGGTATTACCGCGGTGATGTCATCAATACAGCAAAAAGGATGGGTTTAAAGTTTCACAAAATATTCACAGAGCAAAGTTGTCTCCGAGTAACAGTAACGAAATCAGCAATCAGTTTTTCGTGTTTATTTAGCACAAATGTATGATGCTCTCAGTCTTGAGAGCTATTTCTTTTTCGCCTCTGCAAAGCTGCATGTGTGTGAGCGCGCGTGCGTGCAAATAACTCATGCGCAGGCACTCAATATGTGCGGCTCCGCATACGGTAAGAACTCAAGTTTTCATTACAATGAAGGAAGCAAACACACGATCGCTGAAGTGGGCTAGCCACTCCGAGTCTCTGCGTCGCCTCGAATACCAGCCACCCCACAAAACCACCGGAAGAAAAAGAACGAAAGCACAAGATAGCGAACGTACAGAACTGACGCTCGCTCGGCGTTCCACTAATCCCGCCTTTCCTCTGAGCAGCGCGGCGCGACAGCGCGACTGGAAAAAAAAAAAAGAAAGCGAACTCCACAAGACACGTGATGGAGCAGCGCGGCGTGGCAGCGCGACTGGAAAAAAAAGAAAGAAAGAAAGAAAGCGAACTCCACAAAACACGTGATGCAGCTTCATGTGTCACGTGATTGCACACCGAAGATCTGCAAAAACTCCCGTGACTGAGAGGCGGTGTGTGGCTGTTTGGCGACGTCGAGCGTGGAAAATAGTTCTTTCTGCCAGAAATCTTCAATGTAAGTTGACAAACTTTTTCATTCCTTTCTTATAAACGCTTTGCGCATACTCGCGGAAAATTTTGTGTTTCAGAAGTGAGCAGTTTTTACATTACAAGCGTTTACCCATTTTTTACTTTGCTGCATAATGCACGACCAATGCTCTAGGAAGATTTTTCATTGTTTAGCGTTTTTATCACCTAGTTAAGTTTTAAAAAATGATCTTCGATTGTCCGCGGCCTCTTTCCGATCATTTTGCAACATAGTTGAGATCTTTAAGGCGTTTTTTTGCGGAGTTATTACTAATTCTTCAAAGGTAAACAACCGCTTGGCCTCGCAGCCATAACCGTCAAATTTCAAATATTGAGAGGGGCCTTGTACTGCGTAAAAGCTATGTGGACGTATAAAACCTGTCATTTTTAAATTCCATCAAATGCGTGCGATCGCTCGCTACCTATCTGTTTCATTTATAGCGTTTCTTCGTTGAGCTATTTGCACATGGAGCCGGTTAATGTTGTTGTTGTTGTTGTTGAAAACTTTTATTGTCCAACAGAGAAGGACCACACCGCCTGGGCCGCTCTGTCTCACCCCCCTGTAAGGGGGAGGGGACTTAGCGGCCCAGCCGCACGGGATGGTCGCATTAGATGCTGGCCGGTTTGGTTTCGCCGGCGGCCTCTGCTGCCAGTTGGACGGCGGTGAGTTGGAGCTCAGGGTCCGAGCTTCGCAATAAGGTTTCCCAGGCTTCCCTACTGCTAATGTTTTGCGCCCTGCCTGGGGACTAAGCGCACTCCCAAATTATATGGTCGAGGGTTCCTCTCGCCCCACACTTTTTACATTTATCGTCCTCGCAGTCCGATCGGATATGTTTATTTAGTACTGGGTTTGGGTATACTCCAGTCTGCAGGCGTCTCCACGCCATTGTCTGACCTCTATTTAACGCCGTGTTTGGTGGGGGGAAACGCCTCCGGCATTGCCTGTAGTGTTCTGTAATGTCTTGATACGAAATTAATCGCCCTTCTCTATTATGTTCTACCTGAGCCGAGCCATCCTGTACAGCTCGGAGGTAGAGATCTCGAGCTGCACTGTGGGCCGCCTCGTTACCGCTGACAGATTCGTGCGCCGGGGTCCAGATGATGTTGATCGTCCTATCAATCACTCCTTGTGTTAAAATTTTGGTGGTGAGGGGGTTTACCCTCCCCCTACTGAAATTTTGGATTGCAGTTTTACTGTCGCTAATAATATATCTAGCTTTGGTGCCAACGCAAGCGATCGCTATCGCAGCTTCCTCCGCTATCTCGGTTTCTTTCCCTAGTATGGTAGCCACCGTGATGAGGGTGCCTCCCCCATCTACCGCCGCTATGGTCATGTATCGACTGTGTCTGTTTCCTGCCGCATCTACGTAGGCAACTTCATTTGGGGGTTTGCTCCGATATATTGTTTCTATCGCTTCCGCCCTTTTCTGTCGCCTTTCCCTATTAAACTCAGGGTGCATGTTTTTGGGTAGGGGAGGGATTCTTAGGTGCGCCCTGATTTTCCTGTCAATGTCAACCCTTTCCTTTTGCCCCCTGTCTGTGGCTATTCCAAGGTTACTTAGCGTAGCTCTTCCCACTCGCGTCGTGCTGAGTCTTTCAAGTTGCGAGGTTTTAACCGCTTCCGTGATTTCTGAAATCGTATTGTACAGTCCTAGGGCCAGTAGCTGCTCCGTCGATGTACATGTTGGGAGGCCTAGGGCCTTTTTAACGCATTTTCTGATGAGCGCGTCTATCTTTCTCCTCTCATCTGCCTTTAGGTTCAGATATGGCGTGGCGTAGCCCACTCTGCTAATGATGAAGGCTTGTACCAATCTCAAGAGGTTTTTTTCCTTGAGGCCGCCTCCGTTACGTGAGACCCTCCTGATGAGGTTTAATGTCTGGGTCGCGTGGTTTTCTAACTTTTTAATGGTGATCGTGTTCCTTCCGTGTGTTTGTAAGTGGAGTCCCAATATTCGTATTGTCTCTACTTTTGGTATCTCCCTTCCTTCCACGTACACCTGTGGGTCAGAGGGAGGTTTGTTCCTGAGTGCCTTGTCATTATACACGAAGATTTCTGATTTTTCAGGCGATCATTTAAGTCCTCTGTCCGCCGCGTACTTAGAGATGACATCTGCTGCCGCCTGCAGCGTTTCATTGATCTCTGCGTCGCTCTCTCTGTTGATCCAGAGATTGATGTCGTCCGCGTACAGGCTGTAATTTAAGTTGTAATTCCCAATTTTCCGCAATTCCTTCGGGAGCCCTCTCATGGCCATGTTGAAAAGGGTGGGTGACTGTACCGATCCCTGAGGTGTCCCCCTGTTACCTAGCTTGATCACCCCAGATTGTATTTCCTGGAAAGTTATAACCGCCGTGCGGTCCGTTAAGAAATTTCTGACATAGCAATAAGTTTTTAGCCCTATTCCTGCCTGCTGGAGCCCTTCCAAGATGGCTTCGTGCTTGACGTTGTCGAAGGCCCTTTCTAGGTCCAGTCCCATAATGACTTTCGCATCTTTGGTTCTGGAATTAATTATGTCTTGCTGCAGCCGCAGCATGACGTCCTGTGTGCTCAGATGGGGCCTGCAGCCATACATCTCGTCTGGCCATTTCTCTTTTTCCTCCATATAATTTGAAATTCTGGTCTGAATTATGTGTTCCATTAACTTTCCTACACATGACGTGAGCGATATAGGCCGGAGATTTTCCAGTTTCGGTTGCTTCCCGGGTTTTGGGATCAGGATCACGGTAGCCTCTTTCCACAGCGGTGGGATCTCCCCTTTTTCCCAGCATTTCTGCATGTAGCTGGTAAGGGCCTCTATCGAGTTGTCATCTAAATTCCTGAGCATTTTATTTGTGACTCCATCTGGCCCTGGAGCTGACTTGGTTTTGAGTTTCGATATCTCCGCCCTTACTTCAGCTCTCGTGATGGGCGCATCTAACTCCTCATTTGGAATTCCCTGGTAGTCGGGTAGCTCTCTAATTTCGGTGTCCCCTATGTATGTCTCGACGAGTTTCTTCATGAATATGTCATCGTCCTGCTCTTCGCATGCGTGTCTAACCTTAGCCATTTTGACTCGTGCTTGTGTTTTGGACGTTTCAGGGTCTATTAAATGTCTTAGGATATTCCACGTCTGCGGGAGGTTCATATTCCTTTCCATGTCGCCACATTTGTTAGTCCAATTTTGTTCACATAGTTTAAAGGCGTAATCTTCTATTTCTTTGTTATGACGCGCCAGTCTTCTTCTGAGATTTTTGTTGTTTCTGACCTGCCTTTTAAGTCGACGTTCCATGCCCTGTTTGGCCTCCCACATGTGTAGGAGTCGGGCGTCCGCTATTTCCGGAGCTTTTTCCCCTTTAGCGTCTTAGTTGTTTTCCTGGTGTCTTTCTTTACCGCCTCGCTCCAGTCCTCTATATTTCCTATCTCTGTTAGGTCTCTGTTCCCCCTAATCTCTCTAAATCGGTCCCAGTCTGTGATTTTCGTCCGGAAGCACTTTTTTCCTTTGACTTTACTCCTGATTTCAACCGTGGTTTCCACTATTGAGTGGTCGCTCCCCAGGTTGAGTTCCGTATTTAGCCATTGCGTTGTTTCTACGTTTTTAATCAGGGTCAGGTCCGGTGAGGTATCGGCGGTAACGCTGTTCCCCGCCCGCGTGGGGTGTAATGGGTCAGTGAGCAATGTTATCCCCAGGTTATGCGTGTCCTCCCACAACTGTCTCCCCTTTGCGTCTTCCTTAGTGTACCCCCACTCCGGATGATGGGCGTTAAAGTCCCCCACTATAATTAGCGGCTGGTTCCCTGCTACCTTAAGTGCCTTGTTTATTATCGCCCTGAAGCGGACCTTCCGTTGTCTCGGTGGGCTGTAGATATTGAGTAGGAAAATGTTTGATTCCGCCTTTTTTCCTGTTAGAATTTCTACAAAGACGTTTTCTATGACGTTGTCCTCTAATTCGTGTTGGATTGTTGCTATGTTTCTCTGCACCAGTGTTGTAACTCTCGATTTGTCCCCTTTCCCACTGTGGAAGGCGCGATACCATTGCAATTTGGCCGGGCCGCCGGTCTCCTGCAACGCTATAGCAAGGGGGGCTGATTTGCGGATCGACAGCGTGCTCTGCAATACCGGTCGCTTGCGTCGATACCCGCGACAGTTCCACTGCCAAATTTGGATGTTATTGGGCGGTCTGTCCATTATTCAACTTTGTTTTGTTCTCCTCAAGTATAGTCACTCTCGCATTTAGGTTGGCGGTTTCCCCCTTTAATTGCTGGAGCGCCTCTGTCATGAGGTGAAAGTGATTTTGCATCTGTATCTGCATATGTTGAATCTGCTTGGCTAAGTCCTCAAGTTTACTGTCTCTTTCCTTAGCGAAATTCTTAAGACTTCTGTCCAGTTTCGCATTTACTTTCTCTAGCTTTTCATCCACTGTTAGATCTGAGCTACTATCTTCCCTAACTTTGCGTTTAGATGGGGGTGGAGAGGTATCCTCGACCAGCATATTATTATCCGCTTCCTTGTTGTCGACTTGAGCTGTAAGATGTTGGCCTTCAATTTTGTTGGGCGCCCCTATTTCAGATCCGCCTGCTTTTGTTTGAGATTTAGTCGCCACTGTATTGCGCTCTGTTTTTAAATTTTGTATTTCCTCCTTTAAACTAAGAATCGTTGCATTCATGCTCTTAATAATGCTTGTTAATTTTTCTATTTCCTCGTCTTTTTTGTCCTTCTTAATATTTCGGCCCTGGGTAACCTTGCCTGCGAAGCTCACGCCTTTGCTCTCACCATTCTCGGTTGTTGGTTCGTCTCGGTCTCGACTGGGGGTCGTGGCTCTCGAGCTTGACAGTCCCCTGGATTGGCTCCTCCGCCTGGAAGAGCTTCGTCCCCTGGAGGCTGTCCGCTGCTCCTCTCCTAGTCTAGGGAAGGAGCTCGTCCTGGGCTTGTATCCTTCTTTCTCCCCTTCTTGTCTGGCTCTTGGGCGGCTCTGGAGTTCTTGGGTTTTTGCGATTTGGTTGGTTGCTCCCTCCGATTCCGCTTCTTTCTTCATCTTCTTTTCCCAGATTCTCTTTTTGATTTCGTACGGTGTACGATGGATCAGCTTGCATTTGCTGTCCTCCAGCATGTGCTCTTTCCCGCAGAGTTGGCACTTCAGCTTGCAGGTGTGGTCCTCTGGTGGATTTTCCTGTCCGCAACCACGGCACTTGATGTTTGTCGGGTTTGGACATACGTCGATTCTATGGCCTAGTCTTCCGCATGCCTTGCATACTTCATATTTCTTCTTATACAGGTAGCATCTGTGCGGGGCTCCCCCAAGGATGACGGTCCTCGGTACTTTCTCCTCCTTGAAGAGTATTAATATAGTCGTGGAATCTTTCCCGAGTCTTCTTACCCCGATAGCCTCCGGGTTTGCCTTGTGCCTTAGCATTTGCATGATGTCTTCTTGGGTGAAAATCCTATCCACCCCGTGCACCACTCCCTTGCCGCACCCGTCCGGAGTGCCCACGTAGGCGAAGACTGCCACCTCTTCTTCTTCCCCTAGCTTAATTCGGTTTATGCTCGCGTATTTCATTTTCCTTTCCCCACTTGTTGTAGCGATGAGAATGGAATGTTGTTTCGTGTTGGGTATCACGATGTCCTCCTCTAAAGCGCTAACCGCATGAGGCGACAATTCGCGGCGACATGCCGCGCGACGCCGTCGCGCGACGGGCTGAGGGTCGCCAAAGCATTGCCGCTCGTCGCCGTCGCTCGGTTTCTGGGTTTTTAGAAAATTTCGCGTGTCGCCTGGAAACAGCTCGCGAGGCAGCCAATCGCAGAGGGTGCTCAACTTCCGTTCTGGCTTTCATTTTCTTTTTATTGCGTGTGAAGTTAGTTTTCCTAGTCCGGTTTGGGCGAAGAACCTGGTGCCTTCTCGCGCTCACTTCGTCTGATCCGTGTATATATATGAGTGCATCGAGATAATTCAGTAACAGCTTGGATGGGTAATAAAAGAAAGTAAAAGGTTAGGGTGGCTTGATATTGTTAATTTCCGAAAGGAGCAGGAGAAAGTCGCTGCTTGCAATGCAAGTCGGCATCGCAGTGTATAGTAACGCACCGCTGCGCTGTGACCCTTTAAAATACGATGCGTTACAAGAAATTTCATCAGTGTTTTATCGTACTTCATGCTGTTTAGTGTTAAAAATGGGGATATAGCCTGATTGCATTCCCCTTGACCGAATGACGAGGCGGCGGTAACAGAGCAACGCTGAAAACGCGCCTCTGTCGCTGAGCGCCGTCGCTCCGTGCGGTATGCACCAGCGACAACGACAGGCGTTGGCGGCGGCGTCGCGCGACGGATCGCTAGGTGTTGTCGCCTCATGCGGTTACCGCTTTATTGGAACAGTCCATAAGCAACGACTTTCCGCGTAAAATTAGGTTTTTAAGCTTTTCTTTAGAGTAAGCACAGATGGGGGGGGGGGTGATATATAATTTTATTTATAACAATTCGCAGACTTAAACGCAGTAATAGTTGTATTTATATCCTTAGTAGGTCAGTACGTATTATTTTAGTACAGGCCCAGTGTTCTTTCTAACGGAGGCGTGGCAAGTTATGTGGGTCAAGCTAACAATTGGCTGTGAGTTAAGCGATTAGAGCTTTCAAACTTAGTCTTCTGTTTTGTTTAATTTCTAAGAACCTTTAAGCTTCACAGAGAAACAGCATATTTTGAAAAGTGAATTTCAACTATGGAAGTTCTTCGTTTATTAATGTTTGACATTGCTGACAAGGGTCAGAATTGAAACAGATGATAGGATCCAGTTTTTTGGTAACTTATGACATGTGACCTAGAGCTGCTAGGAATTCATTTTCTGAGACAGCTTTTCTTTAGGAGTGTAGGGACAGTAATGGTATGTTATGGGTTTTGAGAAGCATGGATTTAATGAAGTCTTTCTTTTACTGCGTTTACGGCTTGTTTAGCAATAATGCTTGCAGACCAGCTGATACAATTGTATTGTCACACTGCTTTTGCAGCAGATTTCATCTGCCATCGAGAGTGTGCTGCCTGAATATGAAGCAGACAGCGTCATGAATCTGTTGAGGCAGTTGATTCTATCAGCCATGGGTGCCCTGCCCTAAAGCATTCTTCCTGTAAAGGAGACATTGAATTGGTAGGTATCACATGCTGATGTTTTTTGCATTCATGTGTTTGCTTTATAACAGTAAAATTTTTACTGGTTCATGCTTTGCATTTATTGTTTTCTTTTGAGAGTATAAAGGGCGGATGTGTAACAGGCTTCATTAAAGCAAAGCTTGAAACCAGCTCGGTGTTGTTATATGATTCTTGCTGTGTTTTTAGCGCAAGACTGATATGTTGGTGAACCTTGCTCATAGTCTGCACTAAAGAAAATTTTTCATGGCCTCTTCAGAGCTTTAAAACAGGAGATATACTTAGCTGTTTTATTGCAGTAGTACCTACTATTTCTAGTTGAGGCAAAATTGAGTAAACCTGTTTTAATAGCTCAGTGACAAACATGGTTTCATAATATAGCTGACTGCACTGTGCATATGTGTGCATGTTCATGCTGACATTCAGTTACTGTTTATTTAGACTGCCTCAGCATATGTACACATACAGTGATGTTTCACTTGAACAAAGTTCAAGGGACCTTAGGAAAAAGTTTGTTGAAATGAAAGTTCATTGGACTGAAATAAATGCGTGGAAGATTGTTTCCATTAGCTTCAAGAAATATTCAGTTCAGTCGTTCAGTCGTGTCCGACTCTTCGTGACCCTATGGACCATGTCACGCCACGCTTTCCGGTCTCTCACTATCTTCCTAACATCACATAACTTCATCTGAAGTGCCTCGAGGATACCATCTAACCATCGTGTTCGCTGCCTACCCCTTCTCCAGCGATCCTCAACCTTTCCCAACATCAAATCTTTCTCCAGCAACCCCTCTCTTCTCATCAGATGACCAAAGTAGCTGAGCTTTAACTTTAGAATTTGACCCTCCAATGAGCAGTCAGGGTTTATGGTTGACAATATCGACTGATTTGATCTTCTGGCAGTCCAAGGAACTCTCAAGAGTCTTCGCCAGCACCACAATTCAAACGCGTCAATTCTTCGGCGGTCAGCCTTTTTCACAGTCCAACTCTCGCATCGATACATCACAACTGGAAAGACCATAGCACGAGTTATACGGATCTTGGTTGGCAAACTAATGTCTCTGCTCTTTACTAGGCGGTCAAGGCTAACCATTGCTCTCTTTCTCAGAAGCAGGAGGCTCCTAATTTCATGGCTACAGTCTCCTTCCGAGGTAATCTTGGAGCCCAAAAAGAAAAAATCTGTCACAGATTTTTAGGTTATTCAAATCTTATCTGAGGCCATTTATTTGTCACTGCGCTGATTTGCAAGTGAAGAATGCATAACCTTTTGCAGCACTTTTGAAAGGACTACAGTGGTTTTGAACTCGATTACTGTGCAAGCTCCTGAGAATCTTGCCTATCACAACGGCCTGCTGAGGAGACAAGGCTTTCATTTTCTCCAAGCAGATCATGGTTAACCAAAATGCACACATTTGCAATTCTTGGAGCTAAAGGGCCTGGTAGGGCTGAAGATCTGGCGTTGACTGGCTATGACTGTACAGCTAATTAAGCGTGCAGACAGCTATGGATTCATCTGGTTACAAGCTAGTTTAGACAGCCAATTCACTTTAAAGCTAAATAACGGCCACTTTTCTTCACGCGATAATGAAGAGTTGTTCTTAACATAAAAATATGCTACAAAGAGTGCGGACTGTGCTTTTTTAAGCGCTCAGTATGACTTTGAAGACACAGGATAGCACAGCGGAAAATGTTTGTTGAACTGAAATGAGCAATAACTGAAGTTTGTTAAAATGAAGTGCGTTTGCATAGTGTTCAATAGAGCTTCAGTGGGGGGATTTAATAAAGTTCGTACAACTGAATACATCGTCGAAGTGACGTTCGTTCAAGTGGTATTCTGTTTTTCTGTGACTAAATGAGAACATTTACTTTGCTCAAAGCAACATATACACAAATATTTACTTTCTTGCTAGTCACCAAGATTTGCAATTAACTTCCAAACTCATTTTATTCACAACCTAAATAAATGCATCGTTAACCCTAGAGCCAAATAGTTACTAGCAATAACAAAAGTAATATGTTGATATTTATCTGTTGGAGAACATTTTCTGTTTAATTGTTTTTTGTGTTTTTGAGTTCTGCAAACATGAGGGGGCTTGTTACAGAAGCGGTGGGCTGCAAGACGAAGGGAAGTATCAGTGTGGCGGCCCTTTTGTGTTTATCAAATAATAATGCATTCTAACATGTAAAACGAATGCCTTTACAACCTGCTAAAAATCTTCTTTTTAAATTGCATGTTTGGGTTCTGCCTGGATAAACATAGATGGCAGAGAGAGATCTTTCTGCCATGGGGTGTGAACCGTATTTTGTGCAGAAAGCCAGAGGCTGTCGAACATGTGTTTATAGATTGTTGTGATTTCTGTTTTTTGGGGGCAATATCCTACAGTGAACTTTGCTCAAAGATGTCCCTTTAAACCCCCATGGAATTTGGTTCTCAGGTGTTGAAAATTACAACAGTGTTCTGTAAGATATGATAAGGCTATTAAGCTTGCATAGCGTATGGAAGCGCCGAATGGCTGTTCGCCATGCTGATCTTTATTATCAGACCTATCCAAGAGTATAATGAGGGTTTTGTCCAACAGATGATGCTTTGAAAGCTCAGCCATGTGTACCTGTGTTTATCAGTGTATTTGAAAAAGTGATCAGTTTGAATGCGATAGAGGTATTGTATCTAAACTAGCTCTCGGCCAGCCTGTAGTGCTTGTGAAAAGGCACAAGTGACAAGAAGGGTGTTTTGCTAGAGCTTTTAAGGCTCTTAAATCTGTGCAGCTCTGCTTTAGTACATGCATTGTCTCCTGTACATGGCTAGTTAAATGATTTCTGTTCATTTTATTACAAAAAGTCATTCTAAATCTTTCGATAAGCTTGCTCACCTCTATTGTTTGTTTGCATTGTGTTCACGCATGCTATAGCTGGAAATGATGCAGTATTAGTTACAAGTAAATAAATAAAAGGAGCAGCAACTACATTTCCTTCGTCTGCACATTTTTAAGAGAAACATACATGGGCTTATTGGATTTTAGTGTTATTTGCAACTGTGTTTGATAGTGAAAGATCTTCCTGTCATTGCATAGAAATCTTTCAGAAACTTCTGAAATAGTTTGATACCTGGTGATGTGGAGGTTGACTTCCCAGAAGTAATGTATTCATATAGTTCACACTGCACCAGCCAAAAGATGAGAGACAGCAAAGAGGAGGACAGGACAAGGCTGGACTATCAACTGAATGTTATTGATAAGAAGAAAACAACGAAGACTCCTTCCGAAAAGCTCTCGCAGAACCCAACCGGTGGAATGGCAGGAAATTGGGACGAAGATGATGAAGAAGAAAATTCAAAGCCAATTCCAAGTCAAGGCCTAACTAACGACTTTTCTAATAGATGAAATGCCTTACAATGAAGGCTAACCGACGCCTTAGCCACACACTTGTCCTCGGCTTTAGCAATGTAAAATGCTTCAACCAACTCTGCAGAGTTGATTACCATTGCTGTAAACTACACCCGTATTGAAGTCAGGTGCACAAAGGGACGGGTCATGCTCCGACTTACACTCTCGGGATTGTAGATGTAGCGCAAGATTAGAACTCGCCTTCACTCCCAGAGAATTGGAGTGCTCCGTCAGGCGCACATTTAAACATCTGCCTGTCTGCCCGTTGTATTTACAGCGAGAAAAAAGATAGGAGCCTTGTGCTCTAGAGTTAGAAAGGGGCTCGACAGTGTACCTCGTGATAGTTTTCGTTGTGCAGTGTCACACAAGAAAAAGTTCACCACCTGCAGAAAGAATGTGGTCTACCACATTCCGCTGAATTGTGGCCGGTGCTACTACGGGCAGACAGGCAGATGTTTAAATGTGCGCCTGACGGAGCACTCCAATTCTCTGGGAGGGAAGGCGAGTTCTAATCTTGCGCTACATGTGCAATCCCGAGAGTGTAAGTCGGAGCATGACCCGTCCCTTTGTGCGCCTGACTTCAATAATACGGGTGTAGTTTACAGCACTGGTAATCAACTCAGCAGAGTTCGTTGAAGCATTTTACATTGCTAAAGCCGAGGACAAGTGTGTGGCTAAAGCGTCTGTTAGCCTTCATTGCAAGGAACTTCATCTATTAGAAAAGTCGTTAGTTAGGCCTTGACTTGGAATTGGCTTTGAATTTTCTTCATCTTCTTCCCAATTTCCTGCCATTCCACCGGTTGGGTTGTGCGCGAGCTTTTCGGAAGGAGTCTTCGTTGTTTTCTTCTTATCAATAACATTCAGTTGATAGTCCAGCCTTGTCCTGTCCTCCTCTTTGCTGTGTCTTGTCTTTTGGCTGGTGCAGTATGAACCCATACCAACGTGCCCAGTCGTCAACCTTGTTGTATACCTATAGTACCGTATGCATGCACAATAGATAGACGTAACCCCTTGCATATATCACTGAATCTTCCACTCTAGAAGAGAATTTTGTGCACAAGCATTTTACTGTACTTTGCCTCTGTGAAGCATTGTATTTCTAATTCTGTGCTTCTCTTTTTATGCTGTTACTCAGCAACATATGAAGTATTCCTTGTTTGTTTCTGTTACTTGTGCATTTGACTTTTCCTTTTTTTATTATTCGAAATAACTTTCTTCCTGCTGTTCTGACTAGTGTTTTCGTATGCATATGCAGTCCTCTTGATGCTTCATTGAGCCATATCTGGAGACTCCCTGTTGCCGTGGTCTGTGCCGACAAGTAAAAACTAGGCAACCTGACTTCCGGGACAAGTAGCAGTGGGACGTAGCTGCATGGTTTCTTCAGAATCCATGTGGATTTCTTATAAAAGACAGGTATTTCTCCTATATTTGACTTTGATATGTGATCAAGATTTTACCTTGGTGACAAGCTCTTGAAGGAAAGGATGGACATTTATGGCACTTTCTTAATTTCTTACTCTCGGGAATACACTATTACGACTTGTTAACTGCATATGTAGCAAAAATTATGTGTGACTGCATATTCCAGCAGTAAGATGCATGATTTTTTAAGGATGAAATAATTTAGCTCCTATTGTCGGTAGCCTACTATTGACGAGCCAAAGCAGGCAATATTAGGTACCAAAAAGTGATTATGCGGGGCCGGGTGGGTTTTAATGAGACAAGCTGTCCACGTTTTAAGCCTTCTCACAGGGCCAACGTGTCTCCCTGAATGTGTCTGGGACACATGCAAGTCTTGTATCCTCAAAAAGACCTTGTCTAAATTTAAATAAAAGTAGTGCCAACCTATTTTGAGTACGACCAGTTCAGCAGTAAGCTCAAAATTGAAGCAAAAAGGCATTCATGTCCTGTGCGATGTCAGTGCACGTTAAAGAGCCCCAGCTCGTCAAACGCTCTGAAGTCCTCCCCTACAGCATCTCTCATAGCCTGGGTTGCTTTGGGATGTTAAACCACATAAACCAAACCAGTCATTTTTTACCACCCCATCTGACTTGTCTTTCCACGTATCTCCAAAAGATAGTGCCTACATAAGACTTGCCACTATTCCTGAGATTACATAGATTATTATGTATTTATGTATTTTATGATTATGTAATTTTCCTCAGTGGAGCATTGCGTTTTCAATTCTGGGCTTTTCATGCTGTCACTCAGCAACCATATGAAATACTCCTCGTATGTTTCTTATACTTGTGCATTTGACTTTTCCTTTATTATTCAAAAAATCTTTCTTCCTGCTGTTCTGACTAGTGTTCTCATATGTACATGCAGTCCTCTTGTTGCCTCATTCGACCATATCTGGAGACACCCTGTTGCCATGGTCTGTGCCGACAAGTAACAAGGCAACCTGACTTCCTGGACAAGTAGCAGTGGGACGTAGCAGCATCCATGTGGACTTCTTATAAAAGAAAGGTATTCTAAATTTTGCTTTCATATGTGATAAAGATTTTACCTTGGTGACAAGCTCTTGAAAGGAAAAGATGGGCATGAGTGGCACTTTCTTATTTTCTTACTCTCTGGGAATACACTATTGAGACTTGTTACCTGCATATGTAGCAAAAAGTATGTGTGACTGCATATTGTAGGCTAACTATAATATTCTTCATCATTCCCTATTATCGCTCTTGTATTCCCCTAGGTGCTTGGTGTAGCTGGTCTCCTTCAGTAATTATGTGTGTGTGTGTCATCTGCTATGGCAAACACAGCCATCACTCAGGAAAAATGGGAGCAAACAGGCATAGTGGCATCACTTGCTGGTAGCATGCACCAAAGTGTATGTATACATACTGATACGTTGCCGCTCAACATGTGTATTTGCTTGATGTAGCAAATGGCAGAGGAGTTTATCTGATGATCAAGCATACTGGCGTGTAAATCTCACTCCTTTGTTTCCTGGGCCCCCATTGTGATAAACTAATGTCGAATGATATAGAGGATCACAAGGAATACAACTAAACACAGCAATAGTCTATCTCCTGAGGGTGTTTTGCAGGTACTAGTTTGTACAGAAAGTGGTTGGAAACCAGTTAGCATATTTTGAGGAAAAACAGGCATCTGAGTGAAGAGAGATGTGTGTGATCCTAGCACAAAGCGTGCGAAATTGGCAATTATTTTGAACATGTATATTTCTTTTCTAGGTGACACCATGATAAATTTTGATATGGCTGGTACATCAAACACACAATGTCGTTGCCGTCGGAAACCAAGTGTTTATGTGTCAAGGGTTTGTGCAATAAATGAAGGTATGAATTTGCATCTGTTTCTTTTGCTACTCTCACTTTTCATGAAATATTACATGCATGTGAATAGTGAGTAAAATACACGTTATTATTGGACACTTGAAATATAGTTAGCATAACACAAGGTATTAATAGTTTGTATGAACACGATTCTTTAAAATAACTGTGGCCAATTATCGGAACACAGTCGTTACAGTATCCATATATGCTATCAATAGGCTAATCATAGGAGGTATAAATACGTTCTATGTAAATACATTCTATTCAATCACGGTGGCCAATTGTCGGAAGGGAGATCATACATAGATCATACGTGTTCTAAAGACTTTCTTTTGATGGTCAACAGCTTCTATGATCATATTGTCTAAAGACATCGCATAAAGTGATCATAGACATTTTTGTAAGGGCACTAGCCAAGCTCCCCCACGTCGCTACGTTAGTCGCAATCCTGCAGAGTGGCGCACCTCAGATGACAGGACAATTTGTTTTATTTGTTGTCGAGCCGGCCACGCTTCCCGTTATTGCCTCAGTCGCACCTTCCCCACACCTCGTTCCTATTACAACGCTGATCGTTGGTACTACTACGGACCTCGACGCTTCCCTTCCCAACCTGAACAGCTCCGCCCCTCATATGATGGACCTGGACACTTCCCTCCTCACCCAGATGAACCTCACACCGCAGCCATCTCAAGTATCCGTCACTCCAGCCGATCTCCATCTCCACGGTCTCGCGATGTCGTTCGCCGCTGCCTCGCCGCAACTCCTCCCCATCATACGCCGGCGCCCACTCGGGAAACTAGCGAGTGCAGCGCACGGGAGTGACGCTGCATTACCTACCCGGACTGTCAACTCGGAGCTGACCCTCGCACCCAGACGTAACTTCATAGACATTTTTGTGGACGGAGTCTCAGTTTCTACCCTTATTGACACTGGCGCCCACATTTCTGTCCTCAATTCCTCGCTCCGTCAACGCCTCAACAAAGTCCTCAAACCCGCTTCCTCATCTACCATTCGTGTTGCTGATGGCAACACAGCTACTGTGATTGGTATGTGTACTGCGTTACTGCGAGAATTACCATTGCCGATCGCCATATCCCCGTCCTATTTACAGTCCTAACCAGTTGCCCTCAGGACGTTATATTAGGACTCGACTTTTTAACTGCACATTCCGCGCTTATTGACTGTTCGTCTGGACTGTTTCATCTGGACCTGCCACTCTGTCCTGACAAATAGGCCTCTGATACTTCAACGCTCTGTCTCCGCTCCTCTACATTTACTCGTCTGCCACTAGAAGCTGCAGTGTATGTGCTCATGTCGCCTTTCCTCTCCGTTCCTGATGGCGACTACGTTGTTTGCACCATAACCGACGTGGCACTAGAGCGTAGGATCGCTCTCCCTCATAACTTCGTGCACGTAGAAAATAACAACGCTTACATTCCAGTCTTGAACTTTGACCTTTTTGTGCAAGTTCTTCCTGAGGGCATTACTCTCGCCGAACTGATCCCGCTGTCTGACGTCACAGTTGCCGCTCTTTTACTTGACCCTACTGCTAAAGTGTCGACACGCCCTGCATCTACCCCACCTCCGGAGGCCCGCATATCAGGAATGGTTGCACCTAACTTGCGCCCTGACCGAGCTACAGCACTTACTAGTCTTCTGACTTCGTAAAGCGATATTTTCGATTTTGGTGACCGCCCTTAAACCAAACGTCCCTCGTTACACATCGTATTGATACCAGAGACGCCCGGCCAATTCACAGAAAACCTTATCAAGTCGCCACTTCTGAACGTCGCTTCATACAAGATGAAGTGGACAAGATGTTAGCAAAAAACATTATAGAGCCTTCCAGCAGTCCCTGGGCGTCGCCTGTCGTGCTTGTTAAAAAGAAGGACAATACCTGCAGGTTCTGAGTTAATTACCGACACCTGAACAAAATTACAAAGGACGTTTACCCACTCCCAAGGATAGATGATGTCCTCGACTGCTTGCAAGCTGCCAGCTATTTCTCTTCCATTGATCTTCGTTCCGGTTATTGGCAGATCGCAGTCGACGAACGAGAACGAGAGAAGACCGCCTTCGTCACTCCCGATGGCCTGTATCAATTCAAGGTGATGCCTTTCGGCTTTTGTAATGCGCCCGCAACATTCGAGTGCATGATGGATTCTCTCCTGCGCGGCTTGAAATGGACGACGTGCTTGTGCTATCTCGATGACGTCATTGTATTTTCTTCTACATTCGAGAGCCATCTCTATCGCCTTGATACCATTCTTGGCGTCTTCCGACGAGCTGGTCTGCAGCAGAACTCGAAGAAATGTAGCTTCGGCCACGTGATCTCAAGGTGCTCGGTCACGTGGTCGGCGCCCGTGTCGTTCAACCCGATCCAGACAAAATACGTGCTGTAAGTGCATTTCCTACACCCCGTTGTACCAGTGACGTACGTAGTTTTCTTGGGCTTTGCTCCTATTTTCGGCGGTTTGTACCCAACTTTGCGGAGACGGCTCGTTCACGCACCAATCGTTTGAAGAACGACGCTCCATTTTGTTGGCACCAAGAACAATATCAAGCCTTTTCTGCGCTCATTGCAGCCCTCACCAACCCGCCCGTCCTGGCACACTTCAGTCCTTCGGCACCAACAGAGGTACGCACCGACGCCAGTGGTCACGGTATGGTGCCATACTTGCCCATCAGCAGATGGGTTGCACTAGCGTCATTGCTTATGCCAGTCGTCTCCTTTCAGCGGCTGAGCAGAATTATTCGATCACAGAGCGTGAGTGTTTAGCCCTCGTGTGGGCCATTACAAAATTTCGCCCTTACTTGTTGGCCGCCCGTTCTCCGTCATCACCGACCACCACGCCCTATGTTTGCTTTCTACGCTGAAGGACCCTACTGGTCGCCTGGGCCGTGGGGCCCTCAGACTTCAGGAATACACTTTTTCTGTCGTCCACAAATCTGGCCGGCTGCACGCTGACGCCAATTGCCTGGGCCGCAACCCGGTAGATCCGCCACCTGCGAGTGAGTGCGACGATGACACATATGTGTTGGCCGTCTCTGACCTTTAAAGCATTCGCAATGAGGAGCGCTTAGATGCTAAGCTTTGCAGCATTATTAATCGCCTCAGAATTGATCACTTTGAAGCTACCCTTGCTGTGTTTGTGCTCCACAACGGCACCTCATACCGACGGAATATGCGACAAGATGGCGCTCGTAGTCCCCGGACACCTGCGTACCACCGTTCTTCAACAGCTGCATGACGCACCCACAGCGGGTCACCTTGGCATGTTTCGCACGTACGATGGCGTCCGCCGCCACTTTTTTTGGCCAGGCCTCTATCGCTCTGTACGTCGTTACGTGGCTTCTTGTGACCGGTGTCAGTGACGGAAGAAGTCCTCGGTTATGCCTGCTGGATCCCTGCAGCCGATCGACATCCCAGTAGACCCGTTCTCCCGAGTTGGCCTTGACCTTCTCGGGCCTTTCCCACTTTCTGCGTTGGGAAATAAATGGATTGCGGTGGCCAAAGATTATAATATACGCTACGCTGTCACCCGAGCGATACCCACCAGCTGTGCACCTGACGTGGCTACGTTTCTTCTCCATGAACTCATCCTGCTCCATGGTGCTCCACGCCAGCTACTCACTGACCGTGGCCGTTGCTTTCTGGCTCGAGTAGTCGACCAAATGCTTCGGTCATCATCATCATCATCAGCCTGATTATACCCACTGCAGGGCGAAGGCCTCTCCCATATTTCTCCACTTAACCCGGTTCTGTGCTAGCTGCATCCACTTGACCCCTGCGAATTTCTTAATCTCATCCGTCCACCTAACTTTCTGCCGCCCCCTGCTACGCTTTCCTTCCCTTGGAATCCAGTTTGTTACCCTCAGCGACCATCGGTTATCCTCTCTTCGCACTACATGTCCTGCCCATGTCCATTTCTTCTTCTTAATTTCCACTAGAATGTCGGTAACTTTAGTTATTTCTCTGACCCACTCTGCACGCTTTCTATCTCTTAATGTTATCCCTACCATTTTTCGTTCCATAGCCCTCTGGGTTGTCCTCAACTTAAGTAGAACTCTCTTGGTTAGCCTCCACGTTTCAGCCCCATAGGTGAGTACAGGCAAGATGCAACTGTTGTATACTTTCCTCTTGAGCGATACCGGTAAGCTGCTAGTCATAATCTGCGAGTGCTTGCCATATGCGCTCCATCCCAATACCTTCTTCAGCAAACGGAAGAACCGGAAATGGACATGGAAAAGTCCTAACGGAGAGACTAAAAATGAAATCGACTTCATAATGTGTTCAACCCCCGCTATTGTGCAGGATGTAGAGGTAATCGGGAAAGTGCGATGTAGTGACCACAGGATGGTGAGGTCCCGAATTAGCCTAAATCTGAAGAAGGAACGCAATAGATTAGTAAGAAAGAAACCCATCAACGAATTAGCGGTGAGGGGGAGGGCAGAAGAGTTCAGGATCTCGCTACAGAATAGGTATTCAGCTCTAGCTGAGGATGGCGACATTACCCTAGAGGCAAGGAACAATAACTTCTGAGATATCATTACTGAGTGCGCGCTAGAAGTAGGCGGTAGGGTAGTTAGAGAGGATACCGGTAAGCTGTCTAAGGAGACGAAAGATTTGATTAAGAAACGCTAGAGTATGAAAGCTTCCAATCCAACAGACCAGATCAAATTGGCCGAGATATCAAAGCTTATCAATAAGCGCAAGGTGGCCGATATAAGGAAGTATAACATGGAGAAAATTGAGCATGCTTTAAAGAACGGGGGTAGCCTTAAAGCGGTAAAGAAGAAATTGGTCATAGGCAAAAACCAGATGTATGCGATAAGGGACAAGGCGGGCAACGTCATCACTAATATGGACAAGATAGTCAAAGTAGCCGAGGAGTTCTATACAGATCTCTACAGTAGCCAAAGTAGTCAGGACCGTAATGAGATTGGCGGTAGGGAAAAACAGTCAGACGTTCCACCAGTGACGAAGGACGAGGTCAAGAAAGCACTAGAATGCTTCGGTACTGCTCCATTAAGCACTATTTTACCACCGCTTACCATCCACAAACGAACGGCCTCACCAAACACCTCAACCTCACGCTCACGGACATGCTGTCAATGTATGTCTCGGATGATCCCCGTGACTGGGATGTCACACTGCCGTTTGTAACGTTAGCGTACAATTCCTCTCGTCACGACACAATGGGCTACTCACCGTTTTATCTTCTATAGGGCCGTGACCCTCCCCTTCCGTTTGACAGCGTACTCCCTCCCACCGCTAACGCCAGTTGCTACGTTCGTGACGCCATCTCCCTAGCTGATGCCGCCCGTGTTATTGCTCGCTGCCGACTGGCCTCCTCGCAAAATGCTCAAAAAAGACGCCATGATTCTCGCGAGCGGGATGTCCACTACTCTCGGGCTCTCTCGTCTTGCTCTGGATTCCCGTTCGTAAAGTTGGACTGTGTGAGAAGCTCTTGCCAAGCTACGCAGGACCCTACCGTGTTTTACGGCCAGTCACTCCTGTGACATACGAGGTCGCCCCTGTACATCTGCCGCGACAGTACTTTATGCCACGCACCGAGATTGTTCATGCTGCCAGAATGAAGCCGTTCTACACCTGGAGTAGTTTGTCCTAGTGCGCAGTGGGACTGTGCTTTTCGTGGCGGGTAATGTTACGTATATGCCACCGAAGAGGAGGACAATAGACAATAGAGTGAGAGACGACGAAGCTGAAGAAACCGTTGGGGCTTGCCTGAACACCTGCTGTGTTCTGCTCTGCTGCTGTGAACACTTGCTCATCACCTGCTGCGGTTTCCTGTGCATAGCCTTCTGCCCCGTATCAATATCATGCAAACATTTTGCAATTTACATTACATTTTTATGAAATTATTTTCATCTTCGGTGTTACATGATTGGTTTCGAATCTAGCGCTAAATACGGTTTTGCTGTCGCAGACGAGTTGCTGTCATGTTAGCCTCGAAGAAGCTTTGATGTGATCACCTGTCATTCTGATATTTTTGTTCCTATTCTTGTGCAGGCTTGGGAAAAATTCGGATTAAAATGGACAAAAGTAGCTACCATGCCGCAATGTATGCCATGCTTGTCGAACGTTTGCTGAACGACAGTGTTTTTTATATCTGTTCACGTGTGTACTATGTGGACGACATGCCGCTGCAGCATCTACCTTCTGTGTTATTTAATTTCGGGGCTGCACTCACTACGAAACTCGAGAGCGACAGCGCGAAACCAGGCAAAAGCCACCCGCCGCTCCTGAAGCAGACGCGGAGCGAACAGTGAGCAGGTCGCGCCCCTTGCGGTGGCAGACAGCGCAACTCAAGGAGAAACGTTCCCATTTTTCCCGCGGCGATAGAGAAGGCCGTAAGAAAGAGTGCGCGCTCTACACCGAGACCGGCCGGGCTCTGTGATAGCTGCATAGCTTACAATTACATTTGTGACAGCAGACACGTCTCATTTGTTGTGCGTAGTAGCTAACGATCATAAAATTCTGACTCGAGGTGTTGGAGTAAAGTAACCAATAAATTAAAAAAGTGTATTTCAGTGTTTCCGTTCGTTGTAGCCCTATTCGTGTATTCCACGAAAGTAGTTTAATTCCGAGCAAGTAAACAAAATACGTGCTGCCTAAATTGCTCTCTCGTCTATTGCGATGCGCTCAAGAAGCATTCTTTCATGTTGTTCGCGGCAGCTAAAAGCATCTGCCGGGGGTCATTTTCAATCGTCATTCTTACACGCTGCTTAAGATCTTCGAACATGGCCGGTCTCGTCTTAAAAACTTCATTTTAACGTATCCCAAGAGGGGAGAAAACTCGTTACTGGTTATATAAAGTCCGAAGCAATTAGAATTCAAGGCACCGTCGGAGATCCAAATTAAAGTAGCGAGCTAACCAGACTCTTAGGGCTCTTTCTCCACTTACAGGGATGTAATCGCGATGCCATCAAGAGGCTGGAGAATCACGCGATGCAGACCTTGATGCTAATTAGGCGAATGGCCTGCAAAGGCCGAGAGTTAAAGGAAAGAGATTTGGTTAAAGTGGTGAAGGCATCTTTAGGTTTGAAAGCTGGGGAAAGAGAAGAGGTTCAGTCTCTAATGACAAAATTCATAAAGCGCTACTACTGCCCATGTGCACATCCATAGAGCGACCCATGACACTAGGGGTACACAACACGGTCGGAATTGGCCGCAGCACTGCGAATCTCGGAAATTGAGATACGTAGCAGTACGAGGGCAGGGAGAGTCATTTTGACCAAAGTTGGAATAAATCCGGAGAGGGGTCCCACGCCAAAATTGGATATAATTAGGAAAGTAAGACAACAAAATGGTATTCCTCCCCCCTGGCAAAGAAACACGGACCCGGAATATAACAAATACAAGGCAAAAAACCGCTCCGAAGCATTTCAAATTAGACTGCGAAACTTCGAAACATGAGATAGCCTATGTAGACGCGGCGGGAGGTGGTAGCTGTGTTATGGTGGCAGAGGTCGTCAGCGACCAGGGCAATTAAATAACAGTTACCACGTTGCGCGGTCGGTACATAGAAGTAGCCCAGAAAATTGCGATCCCGTTAGCTTGTGTCGAAATGGAGGCGAAGTATATTATCGGTGACAGTAAAGCTGCCAATACAAAATTTTAGCATGGGAAGAGCCTCGCTTTTAGCGGCCACAATCCTAGGCCTGGGTGAAGAGGCTGCTGAGACCCAAGACCTCCCAGCCTGTATCGAAGGCGGTGGTACCCGCACCGGGAACTGCGTGTCGAGTGGTGAGCATATCGCCTTATCCGTTGGATATTAAAGTATCTATCTATCTATCTATCTATCTATCTATCTATCTATCTATCTATCTATCTATCTATCTATCTATCTATCTATCTATCTATCTATCTATCTATCTATCTATCTATCTATCTATCTATCTATCTATCTATCTATCTATCTATCTATCTATCTATCTATCTATCTATCTATCTATCTATCTATCTGTCTGTCTGTCTGTCTGTCTGTCTGTCTGTCTGTCTGTCTGTCTGTCTGTCTGTCTGTCTGTCTGTCTGTCTGTCTGTCTGTCTGTCTGTCTGTCTGTCTGTCTGTCCGTCTGTCCGTCTGTCCGTCTGTCTGTCTGTCTGTCTGTCTGTCTGTCTGTCTGTCTGTCTGTCTGTCTGTCTGTCGGTCGGTCGGTCGGTCGGTCGGTCGGTCGGTCGGTCGGTCGGTCGGTCCGTCCGTCCGTCCGTCCGTCCGTCCGTCCGTCCGTCCGTCCGTCCGTCCGTCCGTCCGTCCGTCTGTCTGTCTGTCTGTCTGTCTGTCTGTCTGTCTGTCTGTCTGTCTGTCTGTCTGTCTGTCTGTCTGTCTGTCTGTCCATCCGTGCGTCCATCCATCCACCCATCCGTCTCGCCTCCTCCCCAGCGGTGGAGGCGAGACCGATGGATGGCGCGGCTGCGACCGACTACCGAGCCTAACCTCGCGTTTGTCTATATCTTGTCCAGCAAATTACTCTTGGATTTTTTAACGTAAGTACATACAGCCCTGAAAGCCTCAGGAATGCGCCGATTCACACATTATGACTGCGCCCTAATGCGTTTGTTTGCATTGCTTAACTATAAGACTGGACGCATGCTGATCGTTCGCGTGGTATAAAATGCAAGCTGAGCTCTCCATAGCTGTCCATAACCATAACTCCCCACTTATTTTCACGAAAGTTACACATTTAATGGTTTGCAAAGTGCAACAGCGCTGCAAGAAGCGCCATGGATGCTTCGTGGCTGCGTCCCCTGCCTGCGCCGGGCAGCCACAAGCGGGGCCGGCAGCTGCCGGCTGCGCTCGCCAGAAAAGCTTACATCGACCCTTCCCCCTCAATGTGCACGGTATTTGTGATGTAAGCAGTCGTCGATTTGGGGTCACTGCTGCCAAAACTACATCCGATGGCCACACGTAACCGCTAAAGTTTGTGACGCGCGCTTCGTATGGCCGAAACTGTAGGGCCGAAACTGTAGGCCCGAACCCCGCGTACTCGCGCTAGGCCTACTCGTCGCGAGCGGGCTGGACGTTCGGCGCCGACTGATATTTATGGCCAAGTCCATTGCTGATAAGAAGGGGAAACATAAAGTGTAGCTCGTTGTTTTGCTCTTTACGTTCACTTTTCAGGTATCAAGTTTTCGCTCGGCCTTCCGATCTGGCCAAAACAGATTGCACGACCTCTCGGTGATCAGTTACGTCGGCGTCGCAGGGCTGAAAACTTCGCACTACGCCCATAGGTGACTATGTTGTCATGCTGGTGTCGTCGCCGGCGTAATGTGTAAAGAACCTAACCGCGCAGCCCACTGACTGTAACCGTACCTTATGCTCTATATCGTACTGTAACCGTACTGTAACCGTACTCTATATCGTTTTTTTGCAGTAGCATCTTCATCAAGCCCTTCTGCATGAGCAGCGACCACTGTGTAAATTGTCCACATAATAAAGAGACGTTTCCCTTGATACTTCAGCCTGAATTGCAGATGATGCTTCTCCGCCTGTTCTCTTGTGACATTACAGAAGCATTTCAAAATGGAGGTAGCTGTCGGTGGGAGGAGCTTCCCGATTCTGATTTCTATCGCGTTTTTCTTTAATACGCGCCGCGCGGTATGCAGTAAAACGTTTCGAGTAGAATCACAGACTTACATATTATTCACAGAAGTATAAAGCGGTAATACATTGAACTATACCTGTCATCGCCCCTTTAATAGGTCAACAGGCGACACCTTGGCTATTCCATATGATTATAGTACATAGTAGTACTTGTGGTATAGTAAATTCCGCTTTTACGAGCCTGAAAAGCATGTTACTGCGATCCTTGGCGCACCTATAAAGGGATACGCTGCCCTTGGGACAGTGTGGCTTGGCTTCAACTTTTTTCTCTCCTTTACGTTGACTTTTCCAAGCTTTGACCAGGCGTGTACTATCAGAATGGAGAAAATAAGTGTGAGGCAAATGCTGTGCTCTCCAATAATATTCTGTTTACGTTCGGATTTGTGGTTTATATTCCTCGTTTCCTCTTTTCTGCAGAAGTTTGAAGCATTAGTCCATGTTCTCGCAATGATATGACATTCTCGCCATGATATAACCTATTTGAGCACAATCACCAACTTAGCATGGTGCTCGGAGCTCCTCTGGCGCAAGACTCTATGAAACATACTACGTATTTCCTCGCTGTAGGTACTACATGGGCTGTAAACTGATTTTGTGTTCCAAACTTAATGTACCCTCTGGTCTGCGTCGCAGGGAAAAATTGGGGTGCCATGTTCTTTTTCTTCTGCGCCATATTAATGCATGCCGAAAGAAGGCTGCCGGATATATTAAAATAAGAATGAATGATATCAAATGCTCAAGGACAGCATTACACATAACACATTTTGCAGGCAATATTTGTCTTTTGCGCATTCCCAAGGCCGAAAGCTATTTCACGAGCAAACATCTAAAGAAGGCGCGCACCAATTCTTGAGAAATATATTTATTTTATCAAAGGTGGTTGTCGACCAACTGGGGTGAAATAAATATAATTACCAACAGTGATGAAATAATTATAAGTGCATATATGCTAGGCTCCTGTTATATGTTTCCAATTGTCATTCTCCCGAATGGCAATTGGAAACATAACTAGAGCGTAGCATACATGCACTATTTCATTGAACCAAAGCGGTTTTCTGATAATCCTTGGGACATATAACGTATCTGAAGAAACTATATACAGGTGTAAGCGTTCTTTTTCTGGTGGCGACTAATAGGGCAGTTTTAAGGTCTCACGAATGGTGCCAGTAGCCCTAAGGACTTTAGTAGTATGCTTTAAGCCCTTTCGTACGTGCCCTATTTTAAACTCACGAATCACTTCTCGACTGTTAGTAAGATCTCAAGCAGGCACCGCCAATAAAGTGTTGTCCTACAAGGCAGTTGAATGCGAAACGTTTAGGACTGTTTCTTGTTTCTTACGAGACATCGTATTGAGCCGTTCATCTCTTTCTCGACTGAGAGCACGAGTGTCTCTCGGTGTTTTAGATGAGTGAACTCTATCCGATAATTTTCGAACGTAAACGCTTTGTCGGGCTTAAGCGCGGCAACAGGAAGCTGCCTTTGGCTACACACACATCGAAATTTTATCTTATTTCCTTCCAACATGGTATTATGGAATCAGCACAGCATCAATGCCACTTATGCTATGGGCTATGCTATGGGCTTGTGCATGGCCTACGGAATATTATTACATCTCATATCCCTCTCGTTTGATTATGACAAGTCTATTGATTATCAGGACTTGAAACATAATCAATAGAAGAGGTCGGAAATAAATTGAATGTCTACCTTGTCAGTGCTGTCACGATTGTTTTTGGGTATGAGTTTGATCGAATGCGATACATTTTTCCTTTTACTTGCTACATAAGCCAGCTGGTGATTTCCAAAGGCTGCTCATTGGGATATAAAATGCCTACTTCTGCATTCATATAATCTGGACAAATTGATAGTGTAATTGCCGAATTGCTATCCACTTAGACGGGGCTTAATGATTTGTTGAGAACCTCTCACTCGATTGAGCTACTTTAGCAGTCTATTAACTACGATGTACAGGCATAATAATGCGCTTTGACCCATGCCGTACGTTTCATCATGGTACAGTTTTGGCTGACCACTTAGAATGGTTGCAATGCGATAGAGGCGCATAAAATATTTATTGCCAACAACCATCACTTCTAACTTTCCGCTAGTTCCATGCGCCACCTCACGTCTGCGATGCATGCAGGGTGCTTTTTAGTCGTCAAAATGGGCCAGTGCGTCCAAATGCTGGCCCTGCTCCCTCATCTTCTGAGCTGCCATCCATAACACTGGTCCTCCTTCAGTCCCACTGAAGGACAGAGTCACTGAAAATAATGAGAAACAACCTTGAGGAAGGCGAGTTTTCCCCTTTCTCAGAGTTGTTTCGCTAATCATCTTATAAATCTTATCAAGAGAATGAAAATGGAAATATAACCGCCATTTAACTTTGCAATAATACATGTTCAGTCCATCAGCTAATGATCAGAAACATTGTGTTGGCAGGAAGGTGTCGCCGCGACTTGTTTACTTCTTTCTTGCGCGTCAGCGTGCGACAAGTTGAGGTGGGAAAGCAGGAGCTTTATTTGGGATCACCAATATATTCAGTGTTAACAAAACGAGCTTTAAAGATTTACGTCGCGGTGATGATTGATGGTATACCCATTGCTCGTGCGCGTTTTCTAGCTTCGTAAATGGGCCCTATAAGCTACACAGGTGAAAAATGAGAGATATTTCTGTCATTGCAAAATCTACGGGCTGGTTGTCGCTTTCTTTATTGTGCTTTGAAGTGACTAGTGCACCTAGCAGCTGCAAACTCTCAGCTAAGTTCGGCCCCGTGTATGTCCTCTCTGCCGCTCCAGCTCCCAAACTGTAGATGACACGTGACCTCAAGATGTCACGCTTCCGACCGAAGAACGAGGAAATTCAGAGAATTCATTTCAATTTAGCCAGTTTCTAAATTGGGAATATCTGCTCATCTAGACTGTGATGCAGTCGCATCTCATCATCCTCAACAGCTGGACCATGCACACTGCAGGGCGCAGGCCACTTCCATAATCCTGCAATTAGAACAATCCTGTGCTAGCGCGTCTTCTTGGCCCTTGCGAATTTCTCAACCTGATCCACACTACTGACTTTCTGCCGGCCCCTGCTAGGCTTTCCTTCCCTTGGTATACAATCTGTTATCCGTTACGACGGCGTGTCGGCAGCAGCGGATTTCGCTCGCTCGCGCCTCCGAATGCTCAAATGTGAACGAGCCAGGCGCATCTGCTGCTCTCAGCTCGTAATTCAGGCACTGTAGGTCCAAACTTGAAACTATCCGAGCACGAACGAAATGTCTGAGCCCGAACATAATTGAAACTGAAGGCGCCTCCAAGTATATTTTTGTATTTGCTTTGCAACGTTTACGTTGTCTTTTCGCCGTCGTTTACGTATGATGAAAACGTGTTATCATATTCGAGACAAAACCTACGCTCGCTTTCAATCAGGCAACGTAATTCGTATTTGTCAGCCTTCGGGATCCCGAGCGCGTCACGTCATTTGTAGTGGCGAGTTTCGTCTGTGGCGGTGATACGTGTATTTCTGTTCTTCCTTTTTACCACCTTTTAACAGCTCTGTTTCCAGTAAGAGTGGATTTTTTATAATGAGGAATTGGCATTGTATTGATGCAAGCGCATTTCAGTTTTCTCTTTAGTCTCCCTTTAACTTTGAACCTACCATTTTCAATCCATAGCTCCCTGCATTGTACTTAACTTAAGCGAGGCGCTTTTTGTTAGCCTTCGCGTTTCAGTTCCATAGGTGAGTACAGTTAACATGCAATTGTAATGAACTTTCCTTTTGAGCGATAGTAATAAGCTTCTACTAATAATATGCGAGTGCTTGCCAAATGTGCTTCATATGAGTTATATTCTCGTATTTCCTTCCCCTTCATTTTTGTACCTGCGGTTACCACCTTTCATGAGTGGACATATTCGCCTACCGCTTCCAGTGCTTCGTTGCCTGTACTTTCGCTGCTTGTAGTCAATAGCCTTCTCGAGGCTGTTGAACGCTACCTTAGGTTCATGAATTTAAATATTTATGCAACCGTCTGGCTTTTCTTGCCTAGGTATGTCATTATACACTACTTGCAATCCACATAAGGGACTTAGCAAGGCATTGTCAGCAGCGAATCACAGATTACTGAAGTATTTTTCATTAACCTTTATCCCTGTCTGTTCAGCTTCGAATTCCTTGAATGCATCGTCCCAGGAAGCAGTGAATTGTACTTGGCAGATCGTGTCTTCTTTCCTAAGACCCTTCTTTATGGGAATTTATTATTTTCTTTATGCAGAACCATGGTTGTTATGCAGACAGTATATATATCTTATAGTGTTTCCGTATGGCTCAATGCACTCTAATAATGTGGTTTGTATGAGAAAGGATGTGATATTGCGAGCAGGATAGCAGTAATTTATGTGCACACATGCAACAGTCCCTTTTCCTTCATGTGACGTACTTAGGCTGTTAATAGCGTATTACTGCTATATTACATCTAGATACTCTCAACATAGTACTCAAAAATTATTAAATTTCTAGCTATGCTACTCAGTCTAATACGCTAGTTGCCCAAGGTATTTCAATCAATCAAAGCGATGTTTATTTTTATGCACCGAAATGCAAAATAATATTTGGACCGATAGCCGCGGGGCTAGTAGACAGTCCAGTACAGAATAAACGTGATCAGGCAGCCGTAATGAGCATACACATACACAAAAAAAAGATGAAACAAACAAACAAAAGGAATGAACACGCACGGAGAAAAATACATTTCAGCAAACAATTAACAGGTGAGTAATACAAAATGCAAGCGCACAAAAAAATGATTCGGGGGGGGGGGGGGGGCGGGGTGGGGAGGGGTTCATGACTCTCATTGGCTGTTCATAAACACCATTTTTCAACTCATGTTGAAGTTATCTGCAAGTGTCACATTAATAGGCAACGTGTTCCAATGTTTTGCTCCAGAAAATTGCACTAAACGCTCTCCGTAGACATTGTGGCAGGAAGGCAGGTTGAAATTGCCATTTAATGCATGTCTTGTATTGCGAGATGTAACAAGAGAATACCAAATGGCAGCGGAATACTAGTATTAATGATGTTATTTGCCCATGCACAGATTTTGTAATTAAGCATGGATTCCAATGAAAGTACTCGATTTTCTAGAAATAAATGTTTGTTCCTACGGTTGGATGATACGTGATATATCATACGCAATGCTCTTGTGCAGTGCTCGCCCCGTGGATGACTAGATGCGCTTGTTTTATGCGATCTAATTCGCTTTTGCAAATGGCCGTTTTCGACAGCTTACTTTCCGAAGCTTTAGTTATTTGCCCGACTATTCTACACACTGTGCCCAGTGTTGCATTGACCTAATTAGGCCAGATATTTATTATAGTTATTGCTACAATTTACAACCAAAATTCATGTATGACCAATAATTAGGCCTCACAAAAATGTGAACAAATAACCCTGTAAACAATTAAGTGTATGTAGAGTGTAGGTATCTGCAGTTATTATATTATAATTTAATTTCAGCTTTTCTTTCTTCGGCTATATGTACGTGCTAAATGTATATGTATGCTATGTATATGTATTTTCGGCGTATATATATATATATATATATATATATATATATATGTGCTAATATTTGTTTGCAAAATCTGCTGCTGTAGGCCGGCTTATTAGGCGTAAACGTTCCTGCAGCACCTTTTTTTATGGCCGAATATAACCTGACATCTTATTTCGTCTTCTAAACGAGTTAAATATAAACATGTGATATCTTTATACTCCAAAAGTAAGCTCTCCAGTTAACTCTCTACCACAGACACACATTGCTATGATTATTGTTTTCTTGTCTTTCATTACTATACATAGGAGTCTTTGAGGACGCAGGCGCGTGGCATTATATAGTTACTTGAATCAGTAGTGTTACAAAATTTTCGTTGTAGTTATCCTATAAAATTGCTGAAAGATTTTTATATCTTGGCCCACAGGCTTACCTGCCAATGTAACGGCTGAGATGAGGTACACTGTAAGACGAGTCATTTTGCTTGGCAGCTGAAAAAGAATTTCATTACCTATATTACTTATATCATAGTTGAAAAGGGAATTTAGCAATAAATACTGTACATGGATCCTAGCTTTTATACCCATTTCAGACAGGTTAGTTCAAGGACGGCGAGAATGCATGACAATATTGCTCCTTACTTATTCTTCATCGCAAAATATTGCCATTGTCTGCTTGGGACAGCACTGATAGCACTAAGTCCTTGTGGACTTGACAAAACCTTGAGCAGCTGAGGAAACCTTGAAGATGGGCTAGATATGGTGCATTGCAAGTGAAGCGCGTGTCCTGTGTCGTTTTCCCTTGTGTGTGTCTTCCTGTGCGCTATTATCTTTCGTCAAGTTACAGCTAAAGAAAGCCTAAACAACGAGGACAACTCACCTTTCACACGGCGCTATGGCTTGAAGTCTCTTCTGTTGTCACATACGAAGTGTATTGCTGCAATCGGTACTTAAATATTTATTATCCTGCATGCAAGAAGAAACACAATGCCGGCACGACTTGCAGGGCAGTGACAATGACAGATAGAAATTTTGACAGTTGATTGACAATGCAATCAAAACTGCATATCGACCCCGTATGATTCTGTTTAACATGAGATGGCAGTGAGTTTCGATAAAGGGTCGCTATCCGTACCTGTTTAAGCGAATGACAAAACTTCAGCATATATTAATGTAGAAATCCTCAGCCACAGCCACTATGTTATCTATATTTGCAATGAAATTGTCTGTCTTATATTTTATCTCCAGTGAGTTTCGATAAAGGGTCGCTATCCGTACCTGTTTAAGCGAATGACAAAACTTCAGCATATATTAATGTAGAAATCCTCAGCCACAGCCACTATGTTATCTATATTTGCAATGAAATTGTCTGTCTTATATTTTATCTCATACATCTGAATTTTGCATACGACTAAAGTCATCTTTACCGCTTTCAGGCTACCCGGCAAATGTGTGTTTAAACCAAACAGTACAAGGTACTTTTAGGCTATCAGCGTTCTTTAGAGCGTGCTAAATTCTTACCATACAATAGGTTGGACACTTCGCAAGGTGAAAGAAGCTTCCATACAAGCCATTGTCCTGCATTTTGAGACGTCAGCATCAATTGCTTTCATAGATGACAGAAGCAAGGCTTCAGAAGCCTTATGACTGTGCCATGGGAACGATATTAGCGATAAAAAAATCTTCTTCCGTCTTTTGAACCACCACGGGCGAAAATGGAGCCCTGTCCGACCCCAGCACTTAGAAAAAAGAAACAAAAATCAGCCACCACTGCACCCTAACGTACCGCATGAGCGCACAGGGAGTCCATCATTTTATAAACATCAGCCCCGCCCGGGCGACGCAGTGGTTAGGGCGCTCGACTACCATGCCCAAGGATGCGGGATGGAATGCCGGCCTCGGCGGCCGCTTTTCGTTGCAGGCAACAAGCAAGGGGCCCGTGAGCTGTGTGATGTCAGTGCTGGGTAAAAAAACCCAGGTGGTCAAAATTTCCGGAGCCCTATGCACTACGGCATCTCTCCTAGCCTGAGTCATTTTGTGACGTTAAACTCTATAAACTAAACCAACGAAACTTTAATAAACATCAGTCCCTTTCAGTCGCCAGGCCCGCTGAATAAGCTGAGACCGAAACTAGGCAGAGTTTCTTACCCCTGACATTGTGCTTACTGACTAGCTGTGATAGCTTTGCCGTGTGTGCTAAGTTGCCGGTCTTCGTGTCTGAACGTACCATAATCAGATCTACCGTATCTTAAAATAGTTTAACGGTATCATGTGTAGCAGTCCTACAAACTAACTTGGGTTGCAATCCGTATTTCCGCAAATTCGCTGATGGAATTGTTAATTATTAGTTGTTTCCGTTCTTTATTCAAAATTAGACGAACTAGAGAACTCCTAATTTGTGGCCAGTGCGTTGCAGCTTTCTGATGAACTTAAGATTCTGCGAACTGCAAGATTTTTTGCTCTGTGCGAAATCTTTTCAATTTATTCGCATAATTCAGGGATTTCTAGTCCCCATCCGGTTGTTCTGTTCGCTGAAGAAGGTATTCATGTTTCATAAATTATAGGTTTAAATCAACTCAATATGCTCATAACGCTCGCCTTGATGCTTCTAGAGCAAATTCCACTCGAATTCAGGAATCTGTACACTATAAAGTATTTTTACTCAATGCTTTACCGGGAGAAGCTTTCGATTACTGATTAATCGTGGCTATATGTAGGATTCAAAGGGAAGCTGATACGTTTTCCGCAAAAAAATGAGGTATGTGCGACATTTCATAGTTTTTCGTCCGCTGAACAAGACTATCTTACTTAAAAAAGGCAGAAAGGAGCGCAAACGGCTGTTTTTACAAGAAAACGAGCACCAGTGCGACCGCCCTCCGAGGAAACGCCGCTGTTGTCTTTAATTGGTTTGGCCCATCATGACGTCAATATTGGGTATGCGAGGTCGGCGCCGGCGTAGTTGTTGCGTGCGCGTCGCTTCAGGGGACTTGAGAGCTCGATCTATAATGTCATTGATTATTCGTACTATGTAAAACACCTCTAACACTTACCTTACATGTTCGAGTAACAAGCAGTTCAAGAAAAATAACGGCGCTGCGAAAGACTCTGTCGAGTATACCGACAGCGAAAGCAAAATCAGCACATTTGTGCGAGTCGAAAAGTGGAAGAGCTGGCCCGCTTTAAGAACTGCCCATTACACACTAAAGCTCATCTCAGTAGCAACAAAAGGACTAGGCATTATGTATGATGCAATCACAGTCGACAGCGCGTTTATACAACCTTCAAGTATCGCCCAACGGCGCAACAAACGCACGCGTACTGCAGCAGTAGCTGCCCATCCTATATATCTTTGCAGCTAGTTTGCGCGGTGCGCTGTTCAACGCAACGCCAAAAATGGTCCGGCTTCAACCGCATCGTGAAATCAGACGTGTTCGCAGCGCATGCAGCGCCGGATGATACGAGCTTACCGGATCGGTGTCGACAGCGAGCGTGGCGGACGAGCGCTCTGGACAAGCGCACTCTCTGGACGTCGCTATGCCTATATTTTGTTTAGCATCGGCGCCACAGCAGACGACGCTTGGAAATTGAGCAGCGCTGTAGTAAAAGAGGCCACTCGTAGAACTGCCTACTGCAAATCACTTTGTCTCTCAATGAAATGAAGATATCATTTATCACGGCGCCGTCTCAAAAGATGAGCTAATGTATACGTACAACAAGATCGGATGAGCAGCGACGGCACCGGCGACTGCCGCTACAAAGCTGTGAAGAGAAACTTGCTTGTATCGCAGTTATCCCACCAGCATCTCGGTACGGGTCAGCGAGCCTCAATAAGGGTTAATGTTTGACGTTCTGTTATCCTTGCGCTTATTAATTAAGACAGCAATAAATCTGAGCACGCTTTCTTGACGCTAGCGCAAGGGATCCACGGACAGCTTGCGGAAGGCGCGGATGGTGCGGCATATGGAGGCAGTGCTGCGTTCGGACGATGCTTGAGCGCGCTGTCGCCGCGCGAGCAGGACGGTAATCCAGACACTGCGCTATAAATGACTAATGCAAATGCAGCTTCATTCTACTGATCATTTTCATTTTGTTTGGTGTACCTAATTGGTAATTGTTGACGTAGCAGAGAAGGGCGGCGAGCTGTGTAACAGCAGTGAGCCGCGAATCGCGTTTCAATTCCTTATTTTCGGTTAAGTGTACAGACGGTGAAGTCAGGCGTGCAGCAGTGGTATTTACCTGATTAGGGGCGTGATCAATGACAGAACGGCCACGGACTTCCGTTGGGCTGATTTAATTGAAATCCCAAGTAACCACAATTGAGCCAAGATACGATTATATGGTCATCGGCATGCAAATCATCAGTAGAAAACAGAGCTGATTCCAAAGGCAAGATTTTTTTTTTCTTTTCATGACAGAGGCCCACAGCGCCGAAACTTTTTTATCCTCTGGGAGACTATAAAGCACCATGTCGCCTGGACCACCAAAGTTCGCACAATGGAAAGCCGGGCTGATAGCCAGCATTTGCGCCATGCACTCACAGGAATGCTTGTTGTCTAATGACGCAAGAGCGCGATTTTTCAACATTGAACGACGTTTAATTTAGGACTGACCAAAAGAGGCTCACTAGTCGCAGGGCGTCGAACAGCTGCGTATCTGCTGGTTGACCTCATGAGATCTTTGAACACGCGGAACTTTCAGCACAGCATGATAGAACTACAGAAAACAAACGGCACCAACAGTAGACTGCGCTGATCCGTAGATCCCTAAAGCGCGGAACGGAGCGAAGCAAGCGTGTAAAACGAGCGGCCGGCCTAGCCGGCCGGCCGGCATTTCCAAACGGACGTTACAGCCTCCTGCTCCCCAGTTTCGACGTCCCGCCTCCGCCACTCCCGGCAGCAACGAGGGCGTGACCGCGGTGCGTTTTTAACAAGCGATTTCTGTTTTTCTTCTTAACAGGATTGAAAAACATTTGACGCACATGATTAACAATACACCTTCTTTCCAACCACCGAATTTCATGCAATTTGAAAACCGCTACAGCTTCCCTTTAAACCCCTAGAAAGGTCTATTTATAGCGCTTACTAAGCTTGATTAGCAAACCTACAACCCTTTTAAATGCACAGAACACAGTGTTTCTCGCTATATGCTTATTGCAGAGGAATACTACACCTAGTTCTCGTCTCTCCTCCGAATCACAATAGCAGATCACATGTTCGTCTTTAAATGTAGAATATTCTTTATTTGGTCATCACAAAATAATTACTCGAACGAGGAAGGTAGTTCTTTGAACAAGGATTACTCTTTGACAGTCAAGAGTATTGATACCAAAGCAGCACTATTCTAGTTTTCAGATAACAGTTTTGAAGCGTCACACTTATTACTTTCTTTACAAACAGCATCGCACGAGTTGCAAAGGTTAAAGTGGGATACAATTTTTTTCTTCATGATTTTGAGTTCATAATTGCATCGCATTCGATATAAACCACTCTATCAAGTTGAACATAAGATTTCCATCATAACTTGAGAAATATTTTGAACAGTAAATAAGACGAAACCGAAACGGACAGCAAGTTTCGGCGAAATTTTGATGATATGAACGCAGCCACACAACTTATTGCGTGCGCATTAATTAACTAAATTGGCGGCTGTAAGTGACAGCTGCGGTCGCAGTTTGTCTGAAGTGACCAAAACAGTAGATTTTATTTGGTCTGCTAGAGACGTAGAGCAAATATATGCAAATGGCGCCTTTTTCCGCTCTGCTTGGCGCGGTCTCCCATGCCAGGGTCTCCCGGCGGTCCGCCTGGTTAGCTTGCCGCTTGGGGCGCTGCCGTCAGTGGCGCCCACAACACCCCCCTTTCTTGAAAGATTTGATCTCACAGGTTCAGGCGTTCTGGTCGCTTACAAACACGTATACGTCTTGTGGTGCTCGTGTCCTGCAACGGTTGCAGGTGTCTTGCTGTACGTCTTGCTTGTCCTCTGTCGGTTTGTATAACGTAGGACCTTGGTTATGATGTTGGCTGTGTTACCACGCCGTGTGATGCAGCTCCAGCGAGGATGCGCACTGCTGTGCCTGGTGGTAAGCGCTCTCGGCTCCGTACATTGTGCCGGGTGTCGCATGATCGTTTTGCACGAGCTCTGTAGGCTTCATTATTTTGTCTAAATTCGCTGTCGTCCCACTTCGGGTCTAGCAGCTTCGAAGTGGTTGGTACTGTGGTGTTCAGACGACGACCCATTAAGAGTTCTTCTGGTGAAAACCCTTCCACGCTGGGTGGGGCCCTATAGGCAAGCAGCGCTTCGTGTATGTTGTTAGACTTACTCAAAAGCTTCTTTGCTGTCTGCACAGCCCTCTCAGTCATACCGTTGGTCTGCGGGCAGTAAAGGTTTGAGGCTGTGTTTCAGGCTCCCCAGTGATGCACTAGGTCTTTGAACTCTGTGTAAGTGAACTGCGGCCCGTTGTCTGTGCGCAGCCCATGGAACACCGTACCGTGCAAACATTGGCTCCAAGACCAGGGCTAGGTTTTTGTAGCTATCCTCGGCAACTATTCTAGCTCGCAAAACCGGGAGTAGTAGTCTACTACTGCGACATACCCTTTCCCCTCCAGCTTGCAGAGATCCATGCCGACTGTGTCCCAAGGGTGTGCTGGCAATGGGGTTAGAAGCAATGGTTCTGTTTATGGTTTTCTGTGCTCTCTGCAAGTTGGACACTTTTCCACGTAGTCTTCAATGTGCTTGCCCATGCCTGGCCATCATATGCATCTTGTTGTGCCCAAGTGGCCTGCATGGTGGTTTTCCAAAACCTCTACTCTGATGTCTGGCGGGATGTTTATTCTGTCGCCTTTGAATAGTAGACCATTAACGAGCGAAATCTCACTATCCACCTCGACGTACCTTTTCAGGTCAGGTGACAGCTCATGCACAGTTGTTCATGATGTAGTGCAGAAGGTAGCCACCCTGGAAAGTGTTTCGTCTGACTGGATGCTTGCCCTGATTCTGTTCAGCATTTAGTTTGAAACAGGAGCTGTTCAAGTGCTAATTCTTCAAACTCGCGCACTGCACTCTCGAGAGTTCTTTCTTTGTCTGCTGGTTTCCCAGATGGCTTCCGGGACAGAAGGTCAGATGTGTACAAATTTTTGCCGGGAGTGTGGGACATGGTGTAGTAGTACTCCAAAAGGCGCATCCTGAAACGTTGAAGGCGGGGACTCAGCTCGTCAAGTCGTTTATTCGTCTGCAGCGGTACCCTACTAAAAAAAATTGTGTGAGGCAATAACGTCACATTTTCTCACACAGTCTCACTCAATTCACGTGAGAAATCACATACAAGTCGCATATAATTGCGTAAGATTTCATAGTTTCTTGTACATTAACATAAATTATGGAAGATATTTTAGGATAATGATGTGCACCGTATGAGAGTCTATGTGATTTGATGACATTGTGTGAGGTTATTGCCCTGTAGAACTTTTGGTTTTTCAGTAGGGTATTAACGGCTTGTGGCCCGTTTCCACGTGAAAGGTTGATCCCAGCAGGTATTTGCGGAAATGTTCGCAAGCCCATGTGATTGCCAGTGCCTTCTTTTCGATTTAGGCATATCTTTGTTCTGTATTCGTAAAGCAGCGTGATGCATATGCCACAGGTAGGAGCTTTTCGTGCGACTGCTGCAGAAGTACAGCCCCAAGACCGTATGAGGAAGCAGCCACATGCACTGTGTGAGGCGACTGAGCATCGTAGTGAGTGAGAATCGGCGTCCTGCTTAAAGCTTTCTTGAGTTTGTCAAAACTCTGCTGTTGAGCTGGGCCCCAGTGCCAGTCGGCCTCTTGGTGGAGCAAGTCTCTGAGAAGCTTCGTAAAGTCTGCTAGCTCTGGAAGAAATTTCGCTAGGTGGTTTGCAGAGCCCAACAAAGACACGACTTCTGACAGATCACACGGTGGGTGGAGCTGGACTATGGCCCTGACCTTTTCTAGGACGGCGCTGACTCCTGTTGAGTTTACGACATGTCCTAAGAATGTTACTTCTGTTTGTCGAAAGGAACACTTGTCGATGTTGAGGGTAACACCTGCATCTTCCAGCTTCCTCATTACCAGCACTAGGTTGGTGTTATGTTCCTCAGTTGTCTTCCCTGAGGCAATGATGTCATCTTGTAGACAACTCACACCATCTAGTCCTTCGAGCACACGGAGCATTTCTCGTTCGTAGAACTCCAGGGCTGTGGAGATTCCGAAGGGAAGCCTCAGGAACTGGAACCTGCCAACTGGTTTGATGAAGGTTGTCTATTCGCGAGAGTCCTTGGACACTGGCAGCTGCCAGTACCCTGCTCGTGCATCACACGTTCGCGTATTATTTGTTGGTTGAGTTGACCATAGTCCACGCAGATGCACAACTCATTGTTCTTTTTTCGTGCGAAAACCATTGGAAACACAACTCGGCTGCTCGCTCGATCTTCTGGATGACTCCCAAGTCTTCCATCCTTTCTAGTTCTTTCTTCACAAGTGGAAGCAGTGGAAGATGCACGCGCCTAGGATAACTGACTGCGTATGGCTTAGCATCCTTTTTGACTCTGATGCGGTACTCAGTCTTCATGACTTCAAGCCCAGACGTTAACTTTGGGTATGACGCCAAGAATTTGGGGACATCATTTGATTGTGCGAGGGTTTCGTCTAGCTCAAGAGGGCGCTGTAGAATCCCAAGTGATTCTATAGCTGGTCGACTGAGCAGCGGTTCTTTTAATTCTTTGATGATGAAGACTGCTTCTTGGACTTCAGTGTTGCGCCAGGTGACTGTTGCATCGATGTAGCCAACAGTGGCTATCGCTGTCTGGCGTGGGCCTATCAACAGCTGTTGCGTTGACTTGATGGGTCCCATGACGGTTTTGTCGTACTCGTCGTGTGCGATTGCAGTCACACCCGCGTCGGTGTCAACCTTGAAGGTAAAAGGCAAGTTGTTCACGGTAGAAGTTTTCCTCCACGCGTGTTGGGCCTAGATATAGCTATCCGAGATCTTTTGGTCGTTGTCGGATACTCGAGGTCTCGTCTTTCGGCTTAGACATGCAGATGCGGGCGTAGTGGCCTTTTTCCCACACTGGTTGCACGTGTTGTCTATCGCGGGACACTGTGTCTTCATATGGTCACGCACACCACCACACCATTTGCAGCGTTCGTCTCCCGTCTTGTGTGTATGTTGAGTGTGCGACTTGAAAGGCACCTTCGCTTCATTCCGGCGAGTTTTGACATTTGTCTGGCCGCGAACTTCTCCCATGTCGAGAGCTGGCTGTTCGATGGAGCGAATTTCCTTGTGTTGAAGTTTCACACTCTCTGAATTGCGGGCAGCTGTGATTGCTTTTTCGAGAGTGCGTTCTGCGTCAAGCTGTAGGTTCTCGCTGAGTTTTACTTCTCGAAAGCCGACCATGAGCCTGTCCCGAATCAGTTCCTCTTTGAGAGTTCCGTAATCGCATCTTTCGGCCATCTTGAACAGTTCAGTCGGAAATGCGTCAATGTTTTCATGCTGGTCTTGATTCCGAGAGTTAATCGCTCTCTCTCATAGATGACATTCTTTCGAGGTAGGAAATGCTTTTCAAAAGCACTCAACACGGCGGAGTATGATGCCATCTGTTCGTCTGTCAGTTTCAAAGCAGCGAGCACGTCCTCCGCTTCTTCGCCATGGCGTAGAGTAATGTGTTGATTTGCGTCGTCTCGTCCTGTCTTGTCAGACCGGAGATGAGTCAGTAGCGTTACTCCCTGCGGTGCCATCGTGTCCAATCTTCGGGCTTGCGGAAATCGAGCTTTGTCGGCAGTTACACGGCGAGCGGGTTGAACGTCGTTCACGGAGTGCCGCTCGCGCGCTCTTCGTTCGCGCCGCGAGTGTCTGGCATGACGCTGCGGCCGCTTACGTTGGGCTCGCTGTCCTTCTGGGTGTCACGCTTCGTTGGCTATCCCACCGCTGCCACCATGTGGTAGAAGTAGCCGGTATAACAAGCAAAACCGTTTATTGATACAACAGGTAATGGCGCCCGTTTTTGCTCTGCTTGGCGCGGTCCCCCATGCCAGCGTCTCCCGGCGGTCCGCCTGGTTAGCTTGCCGTTTGGGGCGCTGTCGTCAGTGGCACCCACAACAGATTCAGTACCACCCTGTACATAAGGTAATGTGATCGGGTTCGATGGCGAATACTTCCTACCAATATTACCAGGAGGACGAGACAACAAACTGGAAGCAGCATGAGAGTTGGCAAAACCTGACGTTTATGTACATGTTGATGCAACAACACGAACTCAGATGAGAGCTGCTAGTAGACACAATTACACGCCTTAAATAGCGTGCGCAATACCCAGCTTCCTAACTGAGGGAATATTGTTCATTTGATGCAGTCAACCCTAGGGACACATAACATAGGTACAGTTATTGTCGGAGATGGCACTCCATCCTCATCGCAGCTTTTCCTTAGACCAGCTCTTCCCGAGGGTCAGCTCCGCTCGTGGCGGGGACAATCTTGTGCCCCTTGCTGAGGACGGTATTCTGATACCATAGGAAAACAATTCGTCGGCTGAGATGTCCTTTGACGGAGTCCACAGGAAGGTCAATGTATCTGACTGTAAATTCTGATGATGAGGAAAGTGACCTTCCGTTCCCAGACCAGAGAAGAAATTTTGGTCCGTCCTCGAATCTGTCCATGAAGGCGGCTGGTCGTCGCTGCTTGTCAAGCGGTAAAAGGAATGAGCCCCTGTCTAGTATCACTGTGTCCAATGGCGGGATAAAGACATGAAAAGATGGCTTCTTGCCGCTCTGTAGCTTATTAGTCGCTGAAGCCGCGGTTGAATGGAAGCCGATCGATGTCGTCGCCGAGCCAGCTACATTGATTTTGGTGGAACGCCGGCGCCCGTTTGTTTTTTCCTTGTGTTCTAATGCAGAACGACCCGCGTGAAATTGGGTGTGTCGCCAATCAGCACAAATGCTACCCAAACAAATCTGCCAGGAGCAAGACTACGAATTGGAAAAATTTTAGAATTTATATTAAACCTCATGAAAATGTAGTCTAAAGATCAGAAAACTGTAGAAACGTGTCATGACATTTAAAGTACAATCCTGGGTGGTAAAAAAAGGCCAGAGGTGATATTTGAAATAATGTTAGAACAAAACAGTTATAGCATGCAGCGCAGATTGCACTTCTGTGGAGCATTGAAATGATCTGCTGCGCAGGAAATCAGTACGAACAAGTAAGCGGAAACTTTATGAGTGCCAACTAGCTTGTGTCTTGAAAGTTTGCTTTAATTCCCTGCTTACGTACGTTTTAGGAAAACGTCTGCAGCATCCTTAAGGTTTCGCTTTCTCCACACAACACGCCGCTTTCTCCCAACTAAAAATTATAGAATCTGTACATGGCTATTTTCTACAAAACGTTTCCAAATATGTGCATTGGCGAAAAATATATTTGTTTTGTGAATGGCCTTCATGTTCGCTTTTTATCTACGGGTGTGCCTTTTTACCCCATTCCCCGTCAAGAACGCCACAAAAATGGCGATCGATCTTGCCAATTTATTCTAAATAAAATTATTTTCATGAAGTTACATATAATGATGATAAGGTTGGGAGTCGACCTTTCGTAATGAACATACATTTTTTTTCAGTTCATTTTCTTTTTAAAGGCCCCAAGGCATCACATAAAGCAATGGCTAAAAATATTGTGTGCGCTAGTCGGTAGTTAATTTCAAGTAAAAGTAGAAGCAGTGCCAAAAAATAGGAACAGAAGAGGAAGAAACAAACGACTGGGCTGGCGCAAATGACTGAAACAATGTTAAAACCGGCAGAATTTTAAATACAGACAGGGCATCACATGACCATGCAGATAATGAATCGGCGCAATATTGTTTACCATGCAAAAAAATCGACCTAAATGTTTATCATAGAACGCATGAACAAACATAAAGTCCGAAAATCATGAGAACGCATGGGCAGCCACTCAAGGAAAAAAGAAAACAAGGATGACTTGTGGAAAACAACACAACAAGAAGCTATAATATATCAAAAGTTGATACGAAGGGAAAATAAAAACAACATAACAACGCAACAGAATCCTAGCAACAACATGACGAGGATGGCAGTATCATTAAGCGTAGCAAAAGCAGAGTCATACGAGTATTCGGCAAACCCAGATTCAAACGAGCCTAATGATAGCAGAAGTGGAGTCAACGCAGTATAATAGTAGCAAAAGCAGACTCAAACAGTACACGCAAAAAAAATGAAATAACACCCGAGAAAAACCCCCGCTACAACATAAAAAACGTAGCAACAGCAGTGTCAATGGTGGTAAAAAACAAGAGATAACAAAGTGACCAGCGATAACAAACCTAAAAACACGGAGGTGGAGTTAGCCAATACTACCGTCCAGAAACCCGATTTCCTTATTGGATAAGCCAATCGATGGTTTGCTTACGCACTAGTGACCTTCCCTGGATATGAGCAAGGCCTCAATATGTTCCCTCTGGCGGTGGCTCCTCGCTCCGATCGTTATTTGTGACTCCCCAGAGAGAGGCTCGCACTTGAAACACAGTCCGAGTCACTGTCATACTCACAAAAACACTTTGTCTGGCATTTATTGCAGTGGTCCGCCAGATCACCGCCCGCGTTACCATTCACACATCGTCAATGTTCCTCTAAACGCTCATTTGCGCATCTACCAGTGTTACGATTCACATATCGTCAATGTTCCTCTAAACGCTCATTTGCGCATCTACCAGTCTACCCTATGTAAGGATTAGCACATAGAAACGGATAATCGTACACAACTCTTTTAGCGGATTTCATGGATTGCATCGCATATTTGACACCATCCCGTACCACCATAACCTCTCGCACAATCTAAAAACAATAGCCTGGACGTGCAAGATTACTCTGTGTTTCCTGCGGCGTGCAAGCTGTCTGCCATCTGCAGCATCATGGCCAAGAAGAAAGAGCGTGAAGATTGCGGAATCAAACATGCAACGCAATCCTTGGAATGCACTACAGGAGTCGTGTACGAGATTCCGCTTCTGTGTGACAGTTCTTACATCGGGCAGACTGGCAGATGCGCAGATGAACATTTAGCGGGACATGAATGGTGTGTGAATGATAACGCGGGCGGACATCGGGCGGACATCTGGCGGACCAGTAATGCAAGAAGTGCTCTTTTGAGTATGTCTGCAAATCAAACTGTAACTTCAAGTGCGAGCCTGTGTTCGGGGAGTCCGAAATAAGGGCCAGAGCGGAGAACTATATCCAGGGGAAGCTTAACGAAGCCTTGCTCATATCCAGGGGAGGTGAATGCTGCGTAAGCAAACTATCGGTAGCTTTGTCCAAGAAAGAAATTGGACTTCTAGGTGGTAGCGGTGGCTGGCCCCACCTCTGTGCTTTTAGGTTTGTCTTAGCTGGTTGCTTTCTTTTATTTTCTTTTTACCTAATTGATACTGCTGTTGCTACATTTTTTTACACTTTCTGTAGTAGCAGGGGTGCTTATCGGGTGTTATTTGGCTGTTTTGGCTTTTACAGTTTGACTCAAATTTTGCTACGATTATATTCGTGTGACTACGGTTTTGTTACGATTTTACAAGTTTGACTCTGCTTTGCTACGCTTAACGACTTTGCTATGCGGTTGTTGCTAAGATTCAGTTCTCTTGTTATGTGTTTTCTGTTCGCTTTCTTCCCCTATCTCAGCTTTTGATGTCATATGACTTCTTATTCTGCTCTTTTCCCCGAGTCAGCCGTGTTTTTTTTTCTTTCTTTGAATAGCTACAGACGCCTTCCCCTCGTTTTTGGGCATTATGTTTGTTCATGCCTGTTATGATAAATGTTTGTGTTGGTTTATTGCTGAATAAACAATCTTGGGCTGATACATCATCTACTTGATCATGTCATGCTCTGTCTATATTTAAAGCTCTGCCGGTTTCTATAAAATTTCAGTCTATTCAATTTCTTAGTCAGCGCCAGACTGTTCGTTTGTGTCTTTCTCTTTTGTCCCTGTTCTTTTTGCTCTGCTTCTACATTTAAGTAAGATCACATAAAGGGAGGGCGTATAGCATTCTTTCAAGAAACTGCAAAAAGCAGCTGAAGGCAACGCTGATAAAGCAGAACAAAAATTGCAAAATGCACATTAAAATCTCAGGAGAGAGTTTTGGAGAGTTAACACCAAAGAAGCAAAATGATTTATACAATGGACCCGAGAAGGTAAGTAGGGTTTATTCAGGGAACATTACATAACATGTAAAGTTAATTTGTAATTGTTGCAAAAATTTCGCTCTTTGTGTGCAAGCGACGAAATTTTAAGGCAGAGTATTCAGTGAGATGACTGAATGAGGGTAGAGTGGGCTATTCATTGCTAGCATGTTGGTAGGAATGTGCGATAAAGACTGGCTCTCGTTTGTTCGGGAAGGTATACTTGGAGCTGGTATATGTTGGTGTCTCAATTTTGTGTAATAACAAAAGTCGCGAACAAGGCATGCACGGGATATAAATTAGAAATTTAAAACCGCAGCACACAGGACAGAGGGAGGGGACGACACTAAGCTGTAGTCGTCTCCTCCCTCTGTCCTGTGTCTGCTGCGATTCTTAATTTCCAAGTGTATCACCAGTTGGCCTACATATCCATGCTCCTAAGTTACGAGATATAACAGTGCGGCACGAGAAGCGGTCCAATGCATATGTTAGCAAAGTGAAACTGGATTGTTTAGATTAGACTAGATGATAAAACGCGCAGCAGTATTTTGAATGGCTTCAATGCAGCGGCAAGGTATGCTTGCCATATATCTTATATTGCTGTCATGTGCTAAAGATTTCCTAGGCAAGAAGCCCAGGCTACATGATGCTTGAGAGTAGGTGACTTCGTTATGCGAATGTGCCATGCGCGTGGTGATTGGTTATATTTTGTCGTGTAGGTAGCCTGAGCTGATTTCAGGTAATATGAGCCATATGTAAAAGGGCTGACAATATCTATTGTTTCTTCAGAGCAATCACAGTCCTCCAAAGAGACAGCCGTATAATTCCCCAAAGCAACGTGGTTACGTAACGAGACACGGTATCTCCAGTACTATTTATCGAATGCTTAGGAAAATATTCGTGGAACTTGAATGGGAGCTTTTACCATAAAAGATTGAGGAAGAATTCCCCGGTAATTTGCTATTCGCAGATGGCATTGCCTTCTTACGTAATTAAGAGGACGAACTGTAAATAATCATTACTGATCGAACAGAGTGGCAGGCCAAAATTATTGTGCAGAAGACCAAACCGATGTTCCACAGCCTGTGAAAGGAACAGCTGTTTATCGTGGGTATAGCGAGGCACTATAAGTTGTGAGAAAACATGTCTTCTTAATACAGGTGGCGGCCACAGATCCGTATGACAAAAAGAAAATAAATAACTAGGACAATCAGGTTGGGATGAAGCGCATTAGGCATGAAATCGGAGATCATGACTAGCTGCTTACCAGTATCTTTCGAGAGGAGACTGCAGAACAGCTGTACTTTACCAGTACTGACCTATGGGGCCGAAAGCGTACATTAAGTAAAAAGGTTCAGCTTATACTGAGCGTGAAGCAATAAGCTTTGAACAAAAAAAGGTAGATGTAACGTTGAAAGTGATTGTGCCAAGTAAGCCAGTAAAAGAAAGTGGAACTGACGCTGCAGTCATAATGAAGACGAAACGGTCATGGGAAGGTTACGTAAAGCAGACAGGACAACATATGGGGGACAACTAGAGGTGACACATTTGATTAGGCAGCAGAACCTAATGGAAGTGGATGAGGTTAGAAAGTTTGCGGTGGTCAAGTGGACACATCAATCACAGAAGAGAGTTAACTGCAGAAATGTGGGATAGGCCTTACCCAGCATATCATATGGTCCGGCTGCTGAGGAGAAATAAGCAGTAGTAATGTAGCTCTAAATGCCGAAACCTATCATGACTTTCCATTTCACTGGGATGATTACCATGAGCGAAGCTTCACACCAAATTTGGACTAAAATTAGATCTTGTTGCAAGGCGCACGCAATATATGGGTTTATTACGGAGACGTATGTGACGCAATTGTCTACGAATTATCTCTGATTGGACATAATATTATACGGCAACGGCTCGGTTTAAACTATAAATAAATAATGAAGAAGCCTGCAGTTTCAAGGTCACGGGTCATTAGGCTTGAAAGAGATGGGTTCCCGGTTTTAGCCCATGTGAACTGACAAGGACCTTTAGGATGTTCTCCATTCTGTAAAACAGTTTCTGTATTACTTCAAGGCCGGAAAACGGGAACGGGAGAAGTAAATCATTGTAAAAGATGCGACGGACTGCCTTTGAGAGATCTGAAATAGTACGTTGTCATCTGAACTATAGTCCTGCTTTAAATATTAAATAATATTAGAATAATAAAGATTCAATATTAATAATAAAATAATGAAAGAATTCGCCTAGTGGCGCTTTGAATGAAAACGGCTGTGTGATAAAGTAGTGATGAATATATAAGACTTTTTTGTGTTTGAGTATGCAATAAGATGAGGCTGGCAATTTTCTATGGGTAATTATGAGTGACGCAGGAACAGCGCAGGTAGAAACGAGGGGCGGGATAGAACACAGCGGAATAGACCTCTGACTTGCAACTATTTATTTCACCAAACCTGCAACGTATATATATACCCAGTTGGAAAAAACTACAGAAACTTTTCTGTTGTTACGAAAGAATTTCTGTGCGGTTTTTGATGAGAAACCTGTTGTGACAACAGAACATTCTGTAGTTACAACAAAAAAGTGCTACAGAACTACAGACAACAGAAATATACTACAGAAAAACAACAGAACTACAGAAAAGTACTACAGAACTACAGAAAAATCTGATGGTTACGACAGAACTACAGGATATTTTGTCGTATTTTTGACATAGTTCTGTAGTTTTTTTCAACTGGGTATATATATATATATATATATATATATATATATATATATATATATACAACAGCAAGAGTGACATCGGGAAAAAAGGGGAAAAAAAAGCAAAGGTAAGACACTACTCGCCATGGTGCTACTGCATAGCATCTGGAGGCAAATTCGAACTATAAAAAAATCTGAATTAAATCTGGGTTAAAACGACCGAAGGTGCAGCGGTGGCGTAGCGGTAGAACATCCGCCTCGCATGCAAGAGGACCGGGGCTCAAATCCCGGTGCCGCACAATTCTCCACCGGATAAAAGAAATAAAATCCGCGTGTCGATGGAATTGCGTAAACAGGTTTGGGGTGCGACGTGATGCCGGTGAACACGCACTCCCTCACCAGAACAGGAGTTGACCAGCCTGGTGCAGTAATTAGGCGCAACCTCTCATGATTAGTTCCATAAAACCTCGGCACTCAGTCCCCAGCGGCTGTGGAACAACTGACCACGGCGGCGGTCAGACCTGTGACGCAGCAGGGGGTGCTAAGAAGTTCTGGCTCCGCCATTGGAAACCGACCCTGGCAATAGATGAATAGATGAAACTGACCCTGGCAATAGAGCGGGCAACATAGATGAACTCTATACCATAAATGTGAGGCTGGTAACCATCGTATTTAGGTTTAATAAGCGCTAGAAGGTGAAATTTGTAGAGGCCTCAGTTCAGTCGTTCAGTCGTGTCCGACTCTTCGTGACCATATGGACCATATCACGCCACGCTTTCCGACCTCTACTTATCTTCCTAACATCACATAACTTCATCCTCAGCGCCTCCAGGATGCTATCTAACCATTGCATTTGCTGCCTACCCCTTCTCCGGTGACCTTCAACCGTTCCCAACATTAAATCTTTCTCCAGCGACTCCTCCCTTCTCATCAGACGACCAAAGTACCTAAGCACCTAAGCAAATTACCTAAGTACCTAAGGCCGTAGAGATAAAGCCGTGAACGACTACGGCATCGCGAAATTGGGGATGTGAATAAAAGCGGAGAAACGTTGCAGACTTCTTTTTTTCGTACTTGTGCGAAAAAAAAAGATTAAGTAAACCAGAAATTCTTAAATTATGCTATACATGCACTTGCTATTGCATCGAATCAAATGTTGTTCTGCTGAGCTGCCGCTCTTGTACACTGGCTGCTACACGAAGCTATTTTGTGTCCCTACGAAATTCAGTGTGACAATGCCCCACGAGGATATATTTCGCTTTTCAAGCTGTTGTAAAGTGTGGAAGCCGGCCCGCCGCCGTGCCGCGGACGACTCTAGCTGGCTCTACGATCATTTTTGCCACTGCAGTGATTTGAATATTCGCGGCTTGTTTAGCAAGTAGCTGGCGTACTCGTTTGTCAAATGAGTGTTTCAAGATTTACCAGTACCGTATGTATGCGATATTCCATCGGTGAATAATGCGCCATGGTCATTGCAGTCGTACTTTTGATTATACACGTGTGGAATTGACTACTCTTGCAAAGCCTGAAGGCCGACCCACATGGAGCGATTTTCCCGCGGCAAAACCTTGCGAACGGCCGCCGGGCGGCAGTTCGCAGGCTGTCAAGCCGGGCCAGATATTTTCGCCGGCGGCCGGGCGAACGGCCGCTCCTGGGCTCGACCACCGTGAGATGGCAGCACTTGCAGCCGCACCGCTCCGGCTGCAGCTCCGAGTCGTGAGCGCCGACGATACGCAAAAGTTTAGAAAAGTGTGCTAAAGTTTGTTGTTTCAGTAAATTATAAGCGAAATGTCAATACTGAATCCTTCCTGAGGATCGCTGTGCCGTACCGAGTGGCTGATATAGAAGTGACAGCTTCGATGCAAGCAAAGTTCTGCCCACAACCATCTGCCGCCGCCGCGGCACGGCTGCTCCGGTCCGCTTGCACGCCGCCTCCGCTAAAAAGTGGAGCCGAAGTTAATCATATTTTGCTTTTATTGTTACAGAATAGGATTGAGATTTAGGCAGTTCTATGAGTAGACCATTTACTATAGCACGAAGGAATTTCATAGCGCCGTTTCATGTAGTACTGTACCACCGATGCGAAACAAAATAGGCCTAGCGACGACTAGGGAGTAGCGCACGACAGAGCACTGTCGTCCGCAACGCCAGCGGGCGGCACTGCTTTAGTAAGGTCTCGCCATAAGGTGCTGTTGCAATTTTGCCTACTCTGATAATACAGCTGAAGCGGGAGCTTTTTCGACGTTCCGCTCAACACTGGCTCAAACCCTTCTTCAGAGAGACGCGCCTGCAGTACGCTGTTGCTACGGCGTCGGACGTACACTCGGAGGCAGTATACAAGCGCTGTCGGGCGCAGTTTGAGACGCTAGCTTATATATATGTTGCTCTTGAAATGTCATTTAGTGTGACAAGTGAGTTGTTGAATCGGACTCAGGTCGTGAGTATTCTCACTCGGGTGCGAACGCTGCCGACGCCGCCAGTTTTTCGCTGCATGGGGTTCGGCACGGCGACGGTGCGTCGGCGTTCCGCCGCGCCGCATCAAGTTCGCAGGGAAAGTTCGCTCCATGTGGTTGGCCCTTAAGACGTAAGTTACGCTAGCTCTACGTATGTCAAAAAGGTATTTGAAAGAAATAGAGCCCTAAAGTATAGCGGCTGACGCATTGCGTCGTAAATTCCCGCCCGGGCGGCGGCCGTGTGCAACTTGAACCACACGTGGAGAGTCAGGGCCTGCGTCTTGGATTGCATCGCGCAGTGTGTAACCCGACAACCCCACCTGCAGAGCACATCCACTCGGGCATGTCGGCGCCGCTGTTGCTGGCGCCGTGACTCCATGTTTTTCTTCCTTTGTTTGTAATGTTTTCAATGGACCTAGCAAGCAGCGAACAGAGCGTCCATATTTCGGCACGAGTGAGTGCCATCAGTGGACTAGAACAGAAGTGCGCGGTGTGTCGTCAACAAGAGCGAACGCTTGAGTAAAAACAAATGTGCGAACGAGTGCGATGAAGAAAAGTGAAACTGTAACCCAGTTATTTGTTTCAGCATAACCTTAATATTATTCATACTGAGATTGTACGTGCAGTGTTTTCCGTTTTCTCTCCATTTTTTTTTTCTATAACTTCACTTCTTAGAGCGACAACGAAGCAGGAAGCGTCGATACGATTAGCAATATGTGGGAACGTCCATGCATGTGCGGAGCGACGTTTAATTTAGCGCTCAATAACCCAGCTTTAATTTAGATCACCATTGTTAAATCGTTTAAGCGAAAGTATGTGCTGCGATGCTTCGTATTCGTATAGATTAAACGGCCTAGTGTATTTTTAAAGTGTATTTCGATGGAAACGTGCTCGCCATAGTCGATCTGAGTCACGTATGAGCCTTAATAGGCTGACGCTTATGGCTCATTAATTGCATCGCGCTGCATGCGTGTCCAGCGGTAATCGTCTGTTTAAAGCCACTGTTTTTAAAACTAATACACTCGGGGGCAAATACATTTTCTGAAACTTTTGGAATTCTCTTCACCCAGAGCAGCAGGAATCGCCACGGGAGCAGCCCTGGAAGAGCATTGCCGAATAGAATACAAAAAATATCAGCCATTGCCTATGCACGATATATGACATTTTTTGATTCTTTCTAATCTCTCGGTCGGCGTGGAGCTATTTATCGCCGCCGCCGCCCTGACGGACCAGCAAACGGTGGTGAACATATTGATAATTGACGCCGTTGACCGATCATCGGTCTCATCCAAATTTGTCACAGTATACATGTGGATTGATTACAGTGCCAGATTAAGTCAATGAAGGTCTAGTGTAAAAGCCCAAGATGTAATCCCAAGCAACATCAACAACAGCTAGGTGGGATTAAAGCAAACACGACGGAAACCAGCAGTGCGGAACTATAACTATTTAGACACAAGATTTCTGAAGCATTTAAAATTGCAAAGGTAGCTTGAAAACATAGATTATAACAGCACAGTTAACGACTCCAAGTATTAAATGAGCCTGCCAACCGCAAAAGCACGATAATGCGGTTTCCCACGGAATATTTCCAGCCACATGCTAATTTGCATTTAATACTGACCAGTAGGTGAAATAGACAAGACAATGTTGACTTAAATGTATGCCAATGCATCTGGCGGGACATGGTAACAGAACTGACAGTATTGTCCAGCATATGCCATATATTGGCCAACGTCAGTGGAGTAATGGCTAACGCGGTTCGATATAGCCATCCTTATGAAAAGGCAATGCCAATACCGTTGATATGTAAGGTATGCCAGTGTATATCTGACATTGGCGGGCGATTGTAACAGAGCTCACAATATTGTCCAGCATATGTCGAATATTGGCCAATATCAGTGGACTGACGGCTAATGCTGTCCGTTATAGCCATCCTTATCACATGGCAGCGCCAACACCGGTGATACGCCGCATATCCAGGCCCATCATTGCCATCCTCGTGTAATGGCACCACCGATATTGTGAGGGCGTCGGATATGATGGGCCAATGTTATTATCGTTATAAATAGGTATGAACAATATTGGTTATCAATAGAATCCTCAGGGCCAGTGTTGGACGTGTTATAGAATGGCACATCCAATACCAGCCAATGATGGCAGCGCGGTGCCTACATAGGGCTGATCTCTGTCATCTCACTGACAATATTGGCCCGGGCTTTTGTGCTGCCTGGGATATTCTCTAAGTCCGGACATAAGCATGAAGATGCTGACGCGCTCTCTCGTGCGCCCGTCGAGCTCGCTTCCCCACACACAGGTGAAACTGGTAGTTTTTTCGGAGCTGTTGATGCTTCAGATATGTCTCATCAGCAGCGTGCTGATCCAAAGTTACGAGCCCGGATCGATTATTTAGAAGGACAGCGAGCCAAAATACCTAAGCGCTTTTCTCGGAGCCTCTCAACTTTCTGCCTGAGAAGTGGTGTGCTCCATAAGCACAACTCTAGATCCGAGTCGAGAACCTATCTCCTCGTGGTACCCGCAGCTCTACGAAAGGAAATCCTTTCCGCGCGCCACGATGAACCAACATCTGGCCACTTGGGCTATTCTCGCACACTTGCTAGAATACGAAAGACATTCTACTGGCCCAACCTTGCCACTGTTGTTAAGCGCTATGTCAAGAGCTGTCGACAAAGTCAGCGTCGGAAGGTTCCGCAATCAAAGCCTGCAGGCCTCCTCGTGCCCATAATACCACTACGCGCACCGTTTGATCAAGTCGGCATTGACCTTCTCGGAACTTTCCCTCGGTCCTTTGGTGGCAACCATTGGATAATCATCGCCACAGACTATCTGACTCGATATGCCGAAACCAAAGCGTTACCTAGTGGTACAGCATCTGAAGTTCCCATTTCTTTGTACGCCAGATCATGCTGCGGCACGGTGCTCCGACTTGTATTATTACTGACAGAGGGACTGCTTTTATTTCACAAATGATGGCCGAAGTTTTTCATCTCAGCGGTTCGGCGCATCGAAAAGCTACTGCTTACTATCCGCAGACCAGCGGGCTGACGGAAAGGCTTAATAAGACCATTGAGGACATGCTGACGATGTATGTCGACGCCCAGCACAAGACTTGGGATGCTATCCTACCATATGTGACATTCGCGTACAATACAGCAGTCCAAGTGACGACGCGCTTCACACCATTTCGCCTCGCTTACGGCAGGGAGGTTTGGACGATACTGGACGCAATGCGCCCTTGCGAAACAGATAGCGAGCTTTCTACCGACGCCGAGCACTTTGCCCAAGATGGTGAGCAAGCACGCCAACTAGCACGCGCCCACATCGCCCAGCAACAGAACTACTATTCACGCCCTTACAACCTCCGCCACAAACTTCCTACAACACCGGGGACCAGGTGTGGTTGTGGACTCCTGTTCGACGCAGTGGCCTATCAAAGCTGATTTGCAATTACTTCGTACCATATAAAATATTACGGCGCCTCAGCGACGTTAGCTATGAGGTGCTCCAAGATGGCCCAGAGCAGAGAAGTCGTCGACTACCGCTTTCAGACTGTATACCCGTGTATGTGTACTTGAAGCAGCACTACACGCTGCTTTTTTGGCTATCAGCGTTCTTTAATGCATGTACATGCTCCCTATGCTATAGCTTGGACAATCTGCTATTTGAAAGAAACTTTCATACAAACCATTGCCCTGCATTCAAAACGACATCGTCAATTGCTTTCAAGATGCCAGAGAAAAGGCTTGGTTTTCGAAGCCTTATACCTTTGCCATGGGAACGATATGAACGACGCAAAAATTCTTGCGCCTTTCGAAGGAGCATAGTCTGATCCAGGCGCTTAAAAGAGAAAATTGCCCACCACCGCATCTTTTCGCACCGCATGTGTGCACAGAGAGTCATCCATTTATAGACATCAGTACCTTTCAATCGCCATGCCCGCTGAATAAGTTGAAACCGAATCGCCAGACTTTCCTACCCCAAACATAGGGCTTATTGACAAGCTGTGACTGTTTTGCTGGTTCTGTCCTCCCTGCTGTTTCCCAGATGTCCGTGTCTGAAAGTAATCAGATATACCGTATCTTAATATACAGGGCACGGCAGCGCAGTGGAAATGCGGACGTCTAATCCTTTCGTCTTTCTTGTGCAGTTAGTCATCAGTACCCTGTTGATACCATCTTGGTTGGAAGTCTACGGAAACTCGACGCAAGCAAGTTCAACGCAGCTGGGAGCCCACCAACACGTGCCGTTCACGCCGCATATCATCGTGTGCGGATGCTTCCAACATGGTCGCCCGGCATCAGAAACACTGTGCGCCGACGCGAGGACCAGCGCCGCCTTTGAGACAGCACGGAAAACCTGTAATATAAAAGCCGGCCGAGCCACCCCAGCAGCCACAGGGCACGGCAGCGCAGTGGAAATGCGGACGTCTAATCCTTTCGTCTTTCTTGTGCAGGTGAGAAAACGATATGGTTTATGCGTACATTCCAATGATCCATATCTGCTTGTGCTGCCGTGCCCACGGTTGATCTGCCCGCTTTTTTGTGACATTGCCGCCTTTGTAAAAAATTTACTACTGTTAGCAGGAGATGTGGAAACAAATCCTGGTCCCGACATGGCACAAATTCGCAGACAGCTTGCACATATCGCCGACAATTTGAAAGATATTAAAGAACAGCGCCTACCCTCCATCGATGCCAAATTAGAAAACCTTGCCATCCTAGACAACAAAATTTCAAATTGTACACATCAGGTAGTAGACCTGCAGAGGGCAGTCCTGTCTCTTGAAGCGCGCATTGATGACCTGGAAAACCGATCAAGAAGGTCAAATTTAGTAGTGTATGGAGTTCCAGAGGACGACAAGGAAGACAATGAAACGTTAGAACACATAATATAAGAAGAAATCATTCAGAAAATTATCAAGGTTGCTCCCGTCGAAATTGAATGAATACATAGAATTAGAAGACCATCAAGTGGAAAAATACGACCAGTAATTCTGAAATTCATGTACTTTCGAGACAAAACCAAAGTACTAAAAAACTGCTTCAAACTTAAAGGATCAAACTTTTCCATAAGCGAGGATTTTTCATCTCGAGTGCGCGACATTAGAAAAAAATTATGGGAGTGCGCAAGCCTAGAAAGGCTGAGGGCGAAAAGGTTTTCCTTGTCTACGACAAAGTACGTATAAGTGGAAAGCTATACAAGTGGGACAATGAAGTGAACGATATAGTGCAAATAGATCTAGTTTTAGATGATTCTGAAGGTGAAAAAAACGAGCAAAATGTAGAGCGAACACTACGTCCCCGCCGTCAACAGAAGGGTTCGAAATAACTTTTATCAATATAAATGCCCGCAGCCTATTAAACAAGTTAGAAAGATTCGAATCTTTACTTCTTAGCCTGGAACCTGATTTTGTAGCTGTAACGGAGACGTGGCTTACAAGTGACATCAAAGGTATTGAGATAACTCCCCCATATTACAATGTTGTTAGAAGGGATAGGATGACGCGTGGTGGAGGGGTAGCAATCTTGATAAAAAAAAGAATTTCCATTCATGGTTCTTCCCGACGTTCAAGGCGCCGAAGCAGTTTTCTGCAAAATAATATTTAGCTCTCGAGCTATCGTTGTAGGTAGCGTCTATCGCAGCCCTTCATCTGACTGCGATGTCATATAAAATCTCCTAAATTACATGCAAAAACAGAATCAGGGAAACAGATTAATCCTGCTTGGTGATTTCAACCTCCCGGATATAAATTGGCAGACCATGCAATATCAAAGTGCTTGTTCGCAAATTATCTTCGACGCAATGCTGCACTTCAATCTACGACAAATCGTGCAAGAGCCGACACGTGTACATGGATGTACTTCAAATATTCTGGACCTTGTCTTTCTTAGTGAACACTTTCAACCTGAAACATCCAAACTAGAGATAATTACCGGCATATCGGACCATAAGATACCATTTTGTACTGTCGCGACTCATTACAAAACACTTCACTCTAAACCGAAAGCTACATTTTACAACTTCAGCAGGGCTGACGATAATAGCATTTTAGACCACCTTGCCTTCGCTTTTACACCGTTCGAAAACCTATCAAGGGACATCCACACAGATATTGAGACAGTGTGGCACGCGTTCAAAGATATCGTATCATTCTGTCTCCGGAACTATGTACCGATAAAAACAAAAGTGCCTAAAACACACAACCCGTGGATTACACGAGATGTCATCCACGCTAAACGCAGGGTAAAACGTCTCCGAAAAACATTAAAACTGCATCCTATGACAAAAAATAGAACCAGGCTTAGTATCACTATCCGCCACGTGATGTTAAAAATAAAAGCTGCCAAAAAGAGTTATTTTACCCACATCATTCCCAATTTCCTAAAAAGTTCTCCTAAAACGTTTTGGGAATACCTCAACCCTAAAGAAAATCAAGTAAACTTTCCCGCCGATGAAGAAAGCCAAACTAGCGCAAACAAGCTGAAATGCTACTTCCAATCTGTTTTCACGAGAGATAATGGCAGCTGCCCACATCTAAACCAGTGCAGTTTGACAAATCGCTTAAAACCACTATCAGTAACCGAATCGGAAGTACTAAACCTTCTACTAGACCTTGATGTTAAGAAAAGGATTGGGCCTGATAACTTACCGAATGTTTTTCTCCAACGGTACTCACAATGGGTAGCGAAATACTTATGTGTATTGTACGCCAAATCACTCACAACTGGTAAATTACCAAGGGAATGGAAAACTGCAAAGGTCATTCCTATTCACAAATCCGGTAGCAAAGATGATATTTCCAACTTTCGACCAATATCGCTAACTTGTACCGCCTGCAAACTTCTAGAACACATTATACTAAAACAGCTAAACCCACATCTTGAGCAGGAACATCTGTTATCACCCTTTCAGCATGGTTTCCGGAAGGGGCTATCAACCGTCACCCAACTACTGGAGCTAATACACGACATTTCCCTTAGCATTGATAACCAAAAACAAATCGACCTCATCTTTTTAGGTTTCTCCAAAGCTTTCGATCGCGTTTCTCATGTAAAACTCATCAAGAAATTAGCATCCATATTCGGTGATAACCCTGTCACAGATTGGACCCGGGACTATCTAACAGATCGTCACCAGTTCGTACAAATAAATAACCAGAACTCACAAATAGTACTTGTCACCTCTGGAGTACCGCAAGGTTGCGTACTGCGCCAATATTATTTTTACTCTTTATAAATGACCTTCCTAAAAATATTGTCGTAAATATCAGGCATTTTGCAGACGACTGCATCCTTTATCGTGAAATTAATTCCTCTGAAGATCATATAGCTCTAAACAACGCACTGGAAACAGTGTCACAGTGGTGTACAGAGTGGCAGATGGTGCTAAATGTTAATAAATGTGTATTCCTGCCGATAACAAGAAAAAAAGAGTGCCTGCGTTTTCCGTACAGTATAAGCAATACTTTACTAACCCAAGTCAGCGAACACAAATATCTTGGCTTGATACTCACGCATAACCTAAGATGGGACTCGCACGTAAATACCGTAACAGCAGCTGCTACACATTTTTTCTTAGACGTCGTCTCCGAGATGCACCACCTGAAACTAAAATATTAGCTTACAATGCCTTTATAAGATCAACAGTGGAATATGCAAACGTCGTATGGTTCCCGGCAACTAAGCAAAACATAAAAAAACTAGAAGGAATACAACGGAAGGCGATAAGGTACATCTTTAACAAATATAAAATGACTGACTCGCCAACTCACCTACTTAAGAAAGCCGGCATGCTGAGTTTGGAAACACGCGCAGTACTAGCACGTCTGAAATTTCTGTATCAACTCTTGCATAACCACTTTAATATAGATACATCAAAGTACATCGTCATCGAAGATACAAGACTCACGCGCTATAAACACTCTTTGACTATAAATGAATTTTCTTGCCATTGTGACAGTTTCAAAAACTCATTTTTCCCCCTTGCTATTAGAGAGTGGAACACCTTGAAACCATCAATAACACAAAGTTCAACACTGGAAGAATTTGTAAAGCTAGTGGATGATCATTTACACACAAATTCATGAATGTTCATCCAAACAGTTCCCTTGTCAGCATATATTGATAACTTGCAAATTGTACTAATTCCTTATTGCTTTGTTATTTCCATCCTGTGTCCATTCATATACCTTTTTCTTTGTTTTCATGTATCAATAGTTCACTGTAATTTTTACTGTACACTGATCATTGTCTTGCCTCGTTTATTTCTGACCGCAATCTTCCTTTTATCTTCAATGATTGTCCCTGCCTTTGAACATGTTCCAAATATTCTCTGACTTTTTGTATGCTTTTGTGCCCTGCCTGTAACGATCCCGCCCGGGATTGACAGTATTCCTAAATAAATAAATAATAAATAAATTACCGGTATCCTGTGTAGCTGTCTTAAAAACTAGCTCTTCTGCGAACGCGGCAATCATGTCCTCGAACATATCGGTCATTGCTTCTAAACTAAAGCCGTCTTTCTTTGCTACAGACGAACAAGAGACCTCAAACCTGTGGCCAGTGCTTCGCACCTTACTGATGAATTTGAAGTTCAGCTCAATCCCGAGTTGGAGCTGTATAAGAAATCTTTTTCAATTTATTCGCATGATTCAGGAATTTGTTTCCCCCTTCCGGTTGTTCTGTTGGCTGAAGACGGTATTCAGGTTTCATATATTATAGCGTCAAATCAACTTTATATACTAACTCCCTCCTGCTATTTTTGGAGCCAATTCTAATCAAAATTCAGCAATGTGTACACTATACTGTGTTTGTATTCTATCCATTGCCGGAAAAGCTTTCGATTATAGGTTAATCATTGCTAAATCTAGGCTTTAGTCCCCTAGAACGCTCTATTTATAGCGCTTACAAAGCTTAATTACTGTACCTACAATCCTCTGAATTGTATAGAAATAATGTTGCTGGCTATATGCTTATTTAACAGGAATACTAGACCTATTCCTCGTCTCTCCTCCTAATCACGATAGCAAATTAAATGTTAGCGCTTAAGTGTAGTATATATGCTTTATTATCCGGATAGGATAATTCCTCGAACAAAGAATACTATTTGGTAGCCAAGACCAACAATACCAAAGCAGTGCTATTCCAGGGCCCGCTTGCACGATAAAGTCCGCGCTAAGTCAAGACTTAAACAGTGTCTTTAGTAAGACCAGACTTTTTCAAGACCGGAGTTATTCAGGGCTGTCTTAACATACCCATAGAGACAGTGGATACCTAGTTTGAGGACAGCGGGTACCTATACATGGGAAATCTTGGCCCCTGCTTAGGGAACGCGCCGTGGCACCTGACGGTGCTTTCAGTCTGTCACGGCGTGGTGAGGGTGAAAAACGTTATTGAAGAAAAAAAAAAAAAAGAAAGAGTGCACGTCAAGGGTCCTTTATCGCCCCAGCCGGCAGAGGACACCACGCTACCGCGCACACTGGGTTTTGAATCGGCCGAACGCGGACAGCACAGTGGCGCCATCCGGACGACGAAAGCCCGGCTTCGTATGTGGTGGACAATAGCTAGACGCTGATGGTGTTCATAGCAGCTCTACCCTATCCCTTCTCATTTCTCTCTCTCTTTCTCAGTTTTTCTATTTCACCCGGCTAGGGCACATTACTGAGCCCACCCGATACAAAGGGTGCAGCCACAACGCATCATCATCATCATCATCATCATCATCAGCATGAGTGGAATGCCTAGTATGGGAGGCCACTGGACAAAGCTATCACCATTGCCCGTTGGCCAGGGCCAGTTGGGACTCTAGCGATGAGCAGCTAAGCAAGGCCGCCTCCAAAGTCGATTTTTTCTGCATGTCTAATCTCTTAGGGGGCATGATGCGAGCGCACGTTAAAGTGTGCTGCAGTCGTTGCTGTCTAAAACAGAGCCCAACTTCGCATGCATATGACGCGACGTTCACGTCTTAAGCAGCAGAAACCGTAGCCGTCGTGCGTGCTTCATTTGCAATCAGAATGTTCATTCTAGCAATGACAATTAAAATGTTAAGCCGCTAGTTTTTCTCAAGCATTTGCCTCATTTTGATTAATTACCACGTCTTTGCTTGGGTTTTTTTTTTCTCTCATAAAATGCCTACAGGAACGCGCCACGCCCTTCCACAACACGTTTTCAGGATGACTTCAAAAAGCCTTCTAGGGCAGCGGTTATATGCATTTGGGGAGCTTTAATCAACTGCAGTCCTCAAAAGCAAGTATTGTGCTGACGTCAGTGCCGGTTGAATTGCTACTGAGGCGTATTATAGGAATCGACCAGTTACATTTAGACGCTGTCCTAACAGCTATCAAAAGCTAGGAGAGTTGTCTCCCACAATTTTAGAGCACTCTACGCACAGCAGCTAAAATTGAGGTTATGTGCGCCGCAAATGTGACCTAAAATCAGGTTGTGACAAAAGATGCCGTATTGGAAGGCTCACAGAATTTCGACCTCTCTAAAGGTCGCTCATTCACGGATCGTGCGTTTTATCTCGACGCAAGATTCAGCAATCATGCATTTTATCTTGACGCGAAACTCGAGTCGCTCATTCACCAATATCAATCCAATATTCAATATATTCCGTTTTTAGAAAACGCCTCACTAGCTGCCACGCTCACACATTCCAATTTTTGGAGCCGTCACCACATCCTTTCTTCGACACGGTTTCCTTACCCACTGCTGGCACAGGCTCGTCGCTCGGAACGTTGCCTGTAAACCTATTTACCAGCGGTATACAAAACGGACCGCAATAGCACTAAAAGAATAACTTGCGCTTAGCAGCGGCACAGGTTGGAACACATGCCTGCAACATCCCTGAATAGAAAACGGGGACGTATTGACGAACTTCAAAATATGCGGTTTTCGTTTTAGAGGGGCTTCGCGAAAAAATCTATACAATTGAAATATGCTTGTTAATCTATCCGTCTTCTGAAAAGTTGATTTGAATTTGTGACTAGTGTAAAAATACCAAATATACCGTTAATTTCTCAATCACCTTACTTTGAAAGCTTCCACGCTTCACCGTGATCGCGTGGACCATGCAGTGAAGTATTCTCAAAACGCGACGGGGCCGTTTCGTAAAGAGGGCCATTGCGACGGTGTGCCCAATAAAGCGCTTTACGAAAACCGATAATAACGTCGTTCTCAATACGCTTTCATTTAAAAAGCAGACAAAATCGCGCAAGTGCACGTCAGGTACAAATGGTTTCTTTCAATTTATTCAGGCCCCTTAAATAAATAATGCTTTCTTATAAAGCGCAGATTTTTCTGGATCCTTAAAGGCTGATATAGGTATATGGAAGTTCACTGCATTCTGCCACGATATGACAGCTCCCACTAGTTTTATGCAGGGCCTTATTGAAAAAAAAATTGTATGTCCAAAGCTGTGTAACATTTGTAATGTACTTTTAGTTTCGGTGTATGCCTATGCACAATATCAGTCATGTGCAAATGTTAGGCAAAAATGACAAAATTTTATTTCTATTAATTTTTATTATTTTTGCACCAGTTTGTAGAATATTTATTCTAATGCATTCTTCCCCACAAATGTACTCGATTTGTATATCAAAATGTCAGTACTCCACACCCCACTTTCTGAAACATAAATGAACACAAATATGTTACAGTATTGTTGACAAATACAGCTGTTCATTTGACTACAGCAGTTGCCACCATGACAGTAATGTGGTATACTTGTGCAACCACACCATTTGCTCTCACCGTTTTTTCCTGCAGATAAACAAAAACGACCAGGTACTTTTCTTCCAGTCATATAATTTTGGCCTGTTCTGGGTGTTGGATGTGCACAGGTTACGAGTGGTATTGCAACCATATACAGATATGCAAGATCAGTAGCCCTTGAGGTGATTTAATGCAAGCATGTGACCAGCACGAGCACGACATTGAGCAAAATCATTTGCATATACTATTCTCGCAGCATACAATTGAGGAAATGATGGCCCACATTGGCAAGAAATATTATCATACAAGCAAAACAACATATACTTGAGAAAAGTACAAAATGACAGTTGCAGATGCCTTACACACATCAGACATGCTGATATTTGTTCTGCTGGTCACGCTACATAGTGAGCAGCAGAGAATAAATAACAAACAACAGTTTGTAATGGTTACAGGTATTGGTCTCAAAGGGTGGAATTAATACTTTTGAAGCACTTGCAAGAGTATAATGCAGAAAAGCTTAGTTGACATAAAAACTTGACACAACAAAACATGCACATGATTTGAATCATGGTGGGTGAGGAGTGCTACAAAAGGCTATAAACATTCTAATACAAGGTTAACCAAAATGTTGTTGAATATTGTACCGGCAAATAATAAGACAGTTTTCTGTGGCCCTATATATACTCTTCAGTTGTCGGAACTGTAATTGCAATGTAAGCACTGCCAATAATACAGGTGTGATCACTGAAAGTTGATGGCAAAATTACTCGTTACACTTTAAGCAGGTAGTTCGCATTTTATTTTTATGCCCCATGGCTCGTCCGAGCATTGCTGCCATGGATGCCATCCGAGACAATTTATAGAAAATCTGGGGCTGTGAACACCTACCACAATATGGTAGCCCGCGCTTCTACTTTTGCATACATTCACCAAGTCTCCCAGAGTTTACCATTGCACTCTGATGCCATGCAAGTATTTGACAAGATGGCAATCTCTGAGTGATGGAAAAACATATTGCATGTTTAACAATTTACTGCACAGACTGTAACAAAATATATATTGTAGGTATTAAAATAACAAATTCCCAGCTTAAAAACATATGTGTAATCTGTTAAGTACCATACTTTACCACACTGAACCTACTCTTGGTGTAACCGATGTTAAGGTTACGCTTGGTTTCATTTATTGGGCTTAACATCCCACAGTGACTCAAGCTATGAGAGATGCAGTAGTGGAGAGGTAGGAAAATTTCGACCACCTCGGATCTTTTAACAATCACTGACATTGCACAGCAGACGGGCGCCTATGTTTTTGTCTCCATCGAAATGTGGCCACCATAGCCAGGATTCAATCCTTCATCTTCGGGTGCAGTAGTTGAGCACCCTAACCACCGTAACTCCACTGCAGGTAGACATTAAGCTTAGTGCTCAAATATAATCTCCTGTTTACATGTCTCGAATTGGACGTTACAACCAAAATGAAGTAAAAAGATGTTTATGCTCCATATGTTATGCTCTATGTACTGCAATGTTAAACAGCTCAACAGCAAATACTTCAATGCACACTCTTGCGTAGGCTTCAGGATGTCAATACAAGACTGACGAAGCACATAGTGAAATAAGCACATTTGCATAGTTATCCGGTCATGAGAAGTCACCCAGTGAAAACATTAAACTCAGTGACTAGCACAGGCATAATTCATTTCACATAACTGTACTTAAAGCAGGAGAAATCTTGCTGCACCATGCCTTTGCGCAGCATAAATCTATAACCCCAGTGAGGATAAGCATGTACAGACACTTCATCTTGCACTTCCATTTACTTGCCTATGCTGCACGCATACTCCTGGGACACGTTGTGGAGTTAACACCTCGTCATGATGCTGGTCCACACATGGTCCAGTGACATTTGCTGCTGATCGTGGAGGGAATGGAAGCAGCGTTTCAGCTGCCCTATTGTCCTACAAAAAAAAAAAAACCATCGTGAGTGGGCTATGCAATGCCACTATAAAGTTGGTGACGCGCGTAACGCAAGTTGCTGCAGTAAAAGTGAATGCATATGCAGAATAATAAAAATTTTCTCTCCATCATGATGCATTTCAAATAACGCCACATCTGCTCTGAGTAACCTGTGGTTTATGGAACTGACAGCTTCTTAATATGCTGTACATGGAATGTATGTTTTGAGCATTCGTTCTTCCAGGCTATCACACAACCTGTAAACGTGTCCGGTGAAATGTAATGCAGTAAATACCTTTGCATCATTAATGAATGGAAATATTTCGATACCTTCATTTAAGGAAATATATATCGTGCTCAAATGACAAAATAATGCTATGATTTTTGAACAAATCTAATTGCTAAGTAAATATTGATATGTGTCATTCAACAAATATAACTTGACTGACATCCAACCATAATTTGTTTGTTTGCTGAAAAGCTTCCCCCCCCCCCCACAGGCTTGGCCAAAGTTATTTGACTGCAGTGTTATTTAACTAGTAAACAAATGCGACATCAAAGTTAATTTCTTTCCGCATACATTGTTCGCTCAACAACACTTGCAACTGTACCAAGCTGTTCGAACAACACGGACATCCACAACCGGTCAGTGTCCGGGATACCATGCAATCCAATATTTAGAATGTGCTGCGCACCTACCTTTCAATCACTGCTCTGGTGGTGCCGTGAGCTGCACTGTATTGCTTTTTGCCACACATGTCCGCATTCTGGAGCCAAAGTCTGCATGGATAGCCACTGCAGCAGGATGCCGGTGTAAGTGCCCGGTTTGAAGAGCTGAGCGAGGGCGCTGTGTGTGAGCACTCGTGCGTCATATGTGCCACCGGGCCACTTTGCGACCACATCGAGGATCTGGCACTTGCTGTCCACCGCAAGCTGCACGAAGATGGAGTGGTAGAAATGCCTATTTATATGTACGCTCCCTCGTACAGCTCATGGGCCTGGATCTTGACATGAGTGGCATCGATGGCGCCCACGATGCCAGGGAAACATCCAGCAGCACAGAAGTCGCTCATGCAGCCCGGCAGCTCATCCTGGGATGGCCAGCTGTAAAGCAGGAAACCTGTATCATTTCTGGTGCGCATATTCATCAGTTACAGTTGCAGGTAATCATGTGGTGGCACAAAACCGAGATTGAATTCCACGCTGATGCTATTGCGTAGCAAGACTTGTCGTCCCTTACTCCATCAGTGACGTGCCGATGAGGCTCTGAAGAGGATGCAGTGCAAAGCACATGCCCTAAGTGTCCAAGGCCAGCTGCCGAGATGGATCTTCACCACATTTTATGGACATGCCCAGGAATGCAGCCGTCAAGAGTAAGACGACTACAAGAAGTTGGATCGGCTGTCGGCTACACAGGAGGAACATTTACACTTGTGGCTAATGGACAAATTAAGAGCCGGAGCTTGCTCCGATTCCTTGAATGAAATAGACTGCATGATTCCCTTTAAGTTAAAAGACAGCTTCATTCTATGCCACATGGCAAGCCTTGAAAAAAAAAAGCAGAAAAAAAAACTTCTCATAGACCCTGTATGATGCAAATCCCGTCAAGGTGCGCAATCGGTACCGTTGTGCTCGATCAAGGCAATAAACGCTTATGACCGTAATAGGTGAAAAAAATAAACGTTCCTGAAAATATTGCTTCGCTTTTGCTAACGTCCGCTATGGGCCCTGTATATCACAACAACCGCTAAATAAAGGTACACGATTTAAGCACTTTCTTCTAGTTCTTCCAGCCTTGACTCTACTGGTCAAGAAACATCACAATAGGCAAAATGGGTGAAATGACAACGGCGGCTCTTACCGTGTCCAGGCTGCGGCGTTCCGTTTCAGTGCGACAACGACTCTTCTTACTGCTCGGCTTGCCGTCGACTCGTCCACGCCGACTGGTTCACTAGCCTTTATGAGAAAGCCACCGGTAGCAAAAACTTCAACGCCAGAAGCACCAGGCAGTATGAAGTTACCGCATGACTGCGATGAGTCGGGCTCGGTTAACGGATGCTGACCCTGCCGAAGCGAGATCGCAGCTGCAGCTCAAACTCGCAGGGATATTTCCTGTCCCTGAAAGCACGTTCACGACACAAGTGGAGATCTGCAACGGGCAGCACGCGATACTGACGCTCCGCAGGCATTCGACGAACGAGAAAACGTGAGCGAACGCACACCACGCCGATCAACACACAACGAGTGACCATCTATTTAGTTTTACGGCCTCCCAAAACATGACGACGGGATTTAGTGCAGTTTCAGTTATTTTGTTAAGCTGCCGAGAAGCGGCGCGCACATCCTTATTTGACAAAACAACGCAAGAAAGGCAAGGGTTTAAAACCGAAACAAAAACGCGTATATGAGCGTCAAGCCAAGCGCTACTTCTAAGGCATTGCCACATCTCGGTGAAATATTGCGGCAAACGTCGTGACTGTCCAGCTCGTTCATAGGCTTTGTGCAGGCATCAAGTCTATCTCGGTTGGCTCTCTATGTCCCTATGGCCAGCGTTCTTAGCTTAGATTTCCCTACGGCTTAAGTCGCTTGCACAAAACTTTCAGTGCGCGTTTAAGACTGCGGTTAAGACGGAGCTTAAAGACAGCGTTCAGGCAGTCTTAACTGCGAACTTTATTAAGATTCAAAATGGCTGCAGTGCGGCTGCTACGGCTGGATACACATGATAGACCCCTTCGAGCGTGGAAAACGTGCAACTAAGTTTTTCTGTACCCCTTCGTGTTGATGCAGAGGTGACACGCGTCCTCTCGGAGTTGTTTAGTGACTGGGAACTTGTGTCGACGTTCTTCCGTTGCTCTTTGGACTGCCATGCGAGTCGCGCTGGCTTCGTCGGCTTGAGGTGAGCTTGAACATTTTCGCCATTCTTTTGCGCGGGTGCTTTGCTATGATACGTCTCTCGTGTATTAAACGGTGAATGCAGTAAAAAAAATAATAATAGTACGCGAAACGTAGTGATGCTGTTCATCACCGTTTTGTTTGTGCTATGATACCGGGCGATGCAGAATAATTGATGGTGCATTTCCGAACCCATTTCTTGGTTGCCGTATTTGTCGTCGTAGTTGTTGCGACGCACATATTTCTTTTTTTTCGTTTTCCCTGTTGTGTGTACTGGCACCGTATATCCCACGGGGGCCTTTAGTGGTGTGACTATACGGCTAAACGCGGCACGAGCTGCCGGTTTCAAACCTCGCATGAGTCTCGCTTGCTAATCGCCTCTTTCTTTCCGCTCAGTGTGTAAAATGGGGCGTGCAGCTCAAATATGCGTTCGTACCGCTACATGTAGGTTCCAAATCAAGAGCAATTGAAACATGTGTCACGAGTGAAACACGTACGTCTTCTTTCCAGCCGTCATTCTCCGGAGGATGGGCCTGGCGTGAATACATCAAAGCTTTGGGAGGCTTTCAACGTGTCGTGGGCGCCATCCATTGCACTCTCTTCAAGATCCTAGTGCTGGGCTGCATCTGAGAGCGTGCACAAACCAACTGATCGTCTTCGCATTAGTGCTTCAGTGATTTTGCGCTGTTCAAACAGCACTTGTTCTGCCATCTCAGGTAGCAGCTCGCAAGTAGCTCGTTGATGGTTGGATGTTTATACGTCCCCGCTGCTTTTGGTGTCAACGCTGCGTGCTTATTGTGTGGAGCCCTTCACAGCATCACCAGAAGTGAGACCAGCTGCAGATCGTTTTGATTGCTCATGTGTGCTTGGTGTCAGCACTATGTGTTCAGTGTGTGCAACTTGGATGTTCACAGTGCCGCTAGAGAAGTGAGACCCGTTGCACCTGTGCTGTTGGTGTCAGCCTTGTCAGCTTTGTGTGGTGCCGAAACAATCAGTGTCAACACATGTGAAGCTGCAGCTGCCAATGGACTTCTAACATATCTAGCAAACCTTAAAAGTTGCTGTATCAGGCTCCAGCATATTTAAGCACTCACTTTTGTGGAGGCAATTGGTGGAGTCCTGACCGGCCTGCTTTTAAAGTGTGATTCACAAGAATGCAGATGTTTGCAAAGTGTTTATGCAATTAAAAAGGCAATTGCATTCATTTATAGCAAAGTATCAATACACTGTTTAAAATGTATTACTGCATATGCAACTTTTGGAACGCTTTCATTATCCCACAGAGTTCACATACTCAGACTCCTGTATCCAATGTGAGCAATGTGTTTTGAATACTGATAATACCTGTTGCTGCAGGCAGGTACGTTATGTGTTTGCCAAGAATGTGAGAGATGTTTCCAACTCCCTTGTATATTCTGTCCCATGTCTCGAAGACCTTTTTCTCAGGCTGCATTACCACGATAAAAATGTGCTGTAGCAAAATCCAGCTCTGAACCAAGGCTTGTCCTTTATGCATTATTTATTTATGTATTATGTTACTGTGAAAGCTACTGTGGCAATCAGCAAAAGACGCTAAAGACGCAGGCACAAAAGTTAAACTTATCCGTGACAAACTGATAGTAAATGGTGTAGCCTATACCTGGAACATGGAAACTAACAGTCGTGTTAAGCTGAGCAGCACTTGCGGCAGCTCATGCGATAAAGACCATTGACAAATATTCAATAAGGAACTCAATCTGCTAAATGTTAATGCCCGCAGTATTGTTAATAAGCCTGAACTATTCGAATTTTTGTCAGTGTTGCACGAACCGCACTTAATTGCTGGCACAGAGACTTAGTTGCACTACGACGTGCAGAACGCTGAAAACCGCCTCATCTTTATTTGCCGTTGGCTCAGGCTTTTTCAGATAGTAGCATCACAATATTTTACATGACAAACTACAATCCTTCAACATTCAACCCTTTAAGGCTCATGATCTTTTTAAATTGCTTAGTTTTTATTTAGGTTATTGAGCAGGCTGAGTGCATGGAAACAATGTGCACAACAAGCTATTTTGCTAAGATTCGGCATCATGATATATTAATTGTTTGTACACATTTCCTTGTGGTTGTGCTATGCCGCACTTCACTTCCAAATGGTCATCATTGAAATATTCATGTGAATCACAAAAGGCCAAGAATTGAGTGTAATGATTGCAATATGCCAAGTTTGAAAGCATTTTGTTTCAACACATTCCTGCTTACAAAAATTTAAATATTTCAGCAGAGAAATAGCTCGATTACGGTACAGCAGAACAAAATTGCATACTGTTCTTCACGTCAGCTCTATAAGTGCAGTATCGTCACTTGTCTAGCATCTTAATCTTTGCTTTTGCTGTTAAGTGAAAGCCTCCTACAAAGCCTCCAGGCATGAGGTTTTCAGTGGTTTTCAGCCTCCAGGCAGAGGTTTTCAATACCTTTAATGATTACAGCAGACAAAGTAGGTCACGGTCACAACACCCAGCACCAGTAAATGGTTGTTGACATATTTATGCACTCTACTTCGTACCTGATTTCATAAGGGACGTTAAATACCGTTAATGAAAGTATGTTCTTTGTCCTCGCTAATATCCGAACACTGTGATTCTTTAACTGCATGTGCACCAGCAGCTCATATTGACAATGGTTAACCTATTATTTGAAAGTAGATGGGATGCTACAATTTTAATGGGGTGTTTGGCTGGGTTTAAATGAAACTTCAGGGGAAAAAAAGGGGGGGGGGACATGCCCACCAATATGGTATACAGAGAAATACCGTAAAGCAGTCTTTTAGGCCCCCTTCTTTTTATTCTCTACAGTAATGATCTTGTTTCCATAGATTCATCTGCAAAACACATTTAAGCTGATGATACAAGTCTGTTTTTCTCTGTCACTCGGGCATAGAGCTATCCAGTCGGGCTAACATAACCTTGGAAAAAAAACTGAACACTGAGCGTGTCAAAACAGTCTAAAACTCACTGACAATAAAACAAAAGCAGTTCTCTTCCATCCCACAAATAAAGCAATCGAGCTCTATCAATACACTCAGTGGCACTAAAACAGAAATTGCTCTCTGTGAAAACGTTAGGCGTGTACTTCTCAGGGCACATGACATGGGAAGTTCACATAGAATATTTAGTCAACAAACTACCACACACAATAGGTTCTCTACGCAGACATTTCCCAGTATTTCCACTTACCATTAACATTATGCTTTATAATTCACTCTTTTCGTCAGTTCTGAACTACTCCTTGCTAGTATGGGCAACAACAGCAGAAAAACGTACAATAAGAAATATTGCTAAAGCTTCTTACCTCGAACATACAGGACCAATATCTAAGCAGCTAAAAATGGGTAAAGTAACATCTTTGTATACCTACAGGCTTTTGTGATTATATAAACAAGACATCAATAAAAAGGACAACACACTAACACTCATAGCAGCGCTTCAAGACAACACACACATACGACACCCGTAACCCGGAGCATTGGCACGTTACAGCATGCCGGACGAACTATGTCAAGCAGATGCTTCGCTTCAGGCTTTCTACCATATTAAATCAATAATTCCTTTATAGTGGTCAAGATTTCTCTCTTCCTCCCATTAAATTAATCCGTAAAATGTTCTATGAATACATATTTTTAAATTAAGTGTTCTATTGTGCAGCATGTCTCTGTATTAATTTCATGTATTTTTCCTAATTTACCTTGTGCTTTTTTGTAATCTAATTATTTCTCCATTCATTATTTATTCATTGTGTAAGCGTGACTTCTCTGCTGTTAAATGCCATCACATACAGGGGCAGCCGGGGCGTCAAGCTGCTCTTCGAAGCAGCTTTTTAGTGGCTGCTCCTTTCCTTGTATTAAAGGAAAAATAAAGCATATTATAATATTATTATTATTAAATTGCTGTTTTGTATTTCACAATGTGATGCATAGTGCACTGAATTTTTCAAGAGGTACCTGTGTAACATTTAGAATATTACAATGCAATTTTTATTAAATACATTAAATATTAAATAAAATTACATAAACATGCAACATTCCTATTCAGTGGTCCTTCTTTGGAAATGCTGACAGTTATTATTAAGACTGTTGGGAGGGGGGGGGGGGTCACTGATTTCAGTCTACTGCATGTTTCCTTTTTTCAGCCGTTCTATGAACACCTTTGCCGATGTCATTGTGCAAGTGCATGCAAAATGTTTTCAGCCAGCAGCAAGAGACTCATGCTAGTTGGTCACTGTCTAATAAGGCCAGTGCCCAGCAAGCATTTGCATGCCTGTTGCTTATGAGTTTTTTGTTGTTGTTTTTTTCAAGAATAATTTTTCTCAGTAATTTCCTCTTGCAAAATAAACTGTTTCCTTCGTTAGTTGCCTTGTTTTCAGCCTCAATAATTTCTCATTACCAAGCCTTTGTGTTGTTCCTAGACCCTAAATTACATTATTCACATCACAGCTTGCAGTTCGGCGGCCTATGGGTACTAATGTTGTCTCAGCACAACGCAGTGGCCCAGTTTATGGAACTTGACTGCTAGATTTGGAGAACCCTACTTCGATTCTGCCTTGGTGTCTACGTTTTGATGGTGACTAAACACAAAGCTGGCCGTGCACTGGGCAATCTCAGTGTATGTTAAAAAAAGGCACAGTAAGCTTGTGCACATCCCGACTATGACATTGCTTAAAACTTGACATGATAAATTCTGTAAGCAAAAAAAATCATGTTCTCAAAACGTATGGGCAGAGGATGTACAGACAGCACTAAATGGGTGCTTGAATGAAGACATAGTCGATTTGCTAATTTTCAGTAGGTGAGCGGCGGACCGGTCACCGGGAAGTGTCTGTCATATGAGAACAGGTGAAAGGAAAAATGATAGTGGTATTATTAGAGGTTATGACTTGTGATGACCCACATGTGTACCGACGACCTGTAATTGCAATTGATTAGAAATGAATAAAATGACTTGTAATGACCAAATGTCTAGCAATGACTTGTTACGACTACAATTGATGCATGAGTGCTTGGTATTCCAGCCAAGCGGCAACAAGTCCTGTCATTGACACCGCTTAGTAAGAGTCGCTTAAGCACTTGATGTTTTATGTGCATGCGCTGTTATGTGTATGCACGTGTATGCCCTATTCACAAATGTGGAGCACCACCAAATCGTCAGACAGCTGTTCCGATTTTTGAAGACATGTGCCACGCAAAAAGTCCTGTCTGTCAAGCTTACTATATTTAATCAACATCAAGCAACACAGGTAATGAATATACCCCTTGTTAGCTATCAAACTAGACTGTTTTCTGCAGTGCAACACACCATACCGCAATCCCTATTATGTCAAAAGGTAAAAATACGGCCAGCAAAAACAAAGATAATAGCAAGGTTGAGTCTTTCCCAATCTTCATACAAAGAACATATCTGTACTAAAGCGGGGGGAAAAATGGTAGCACATCTGTAACGCACATTGCAAAAATAAAGGAATAAAATAAAATGCTGCGATAGCAGCAACTAGTGAAAACGTGGTCTGTGCGTGTCTCTTCCCGATTTTTCCTCACATCCAACTTCATAAAACCTTTCTTGCCATTTGTGCGTTAATTGCAGCGCGAATGTTACTGCAATTCACGCCAATCGCAGCCCAAATGCTTTGTGAACACAAACACGACCCAAGGACGAAAGTTTGTGCTGATCACCGGTCGTTTACAGTACGGAAACAGTAAAATGGAGGCATGTAGAGAGCACAGCATTGCATTAAAGCCACCGACGACCACAGACGTGACACAGGCGTGATCACGCGCACAACTCATCACCTTGCCACGAGACGTATGCACACGGTGCACAGCACGCACACATAAGCGCGCACACACACATACGTCGAATAAAATTACACATCACAGCATGCGCGTTGGACGCGGAAGCTCTTCGGCCATCGCCGGAGACGCACTTAGTCACAAGGACGATTTTATCGCACATTCTATTTTTTTTCTTTCTTTTCACTGAACGCTCACTGGTTAACGATGTGCTTGGCTGCCTTACTGCGCCGCGAAAGGGGCCCAAATGCTTCGTACGCTTGCAGCCGGATGCCGAAACGCAGAACCAGTGATTTCAACAGTTGCAGAGAAATAGACTGCTGGAGAACGAATGCTGACAGAGGAAAAAACGAACTAGTGAGCGCACAGGCCAAACAGCAAAACACCCGACTGCAATCTTCGTTGCTCACTTCGGCTCGGCCCGTGTTCACCAGAGTGGCTTCCATGAACACCCTCAGCAACCACGTTAGTCATTTTACCTCATGACACAATCTTAAGCCGCAAAAAGGCAACGGCACGGATCTAGCACAACGCAAGAATGACAATGTTTACATGTCATTCTATTTGTTGTCCTTGCGTCTTAACTAAGACGGCACTAGAGTCGTAATCTTGCAAGCGACTTATTCAAGTCAAGACTGAAGCCCAGTCTTGGCTCCAGTCTTAAGCAGCCATGCTAACGGCCTATCCTTAAGAATGCAGTTAAGTCTGGACTTAGCTAAGACAGTCTTAAGATCGTTTGTGCAAGCGGGCCCAGGTTTCAGACAACAGTTGTGAAGTACCACACTTATGCTTTCCTTAAAAACAAAATCGCACGAGGTTCAAGCGTTAAAGGGTAATCCAAAACATTTTTTTATCATTTTAAAACATAAGAGCATTGAATTTGATATAAACCCCTCTGTTAAGTAGAAAATACGTTTCGAGCATATATAATTGAGAAGTATTTTGAACAAAAAATAGGAGGAAATTGAAACGGATAGCAAGTTTCACTCAACCTAGGAACATATTGACCCAGCCACAAATCTTATTGCGTGCTTGATGATTAGCTAAACTGGCGGCTGTAAGTGACATCTGTGGTTGCTGTTTATCTGAAGTGACCAAGATGGTAGATAAGATTTGGTCTGTTACACACGTAGGGCAAACATATGGCGATGCATTCAATGGCGCCCATTACATAAAGTAATAATCGGGTTCGGGGGCAAAGGCTTCCTAGCAGTGTTACCATAGGGCGAGACAACGAACAGGCAGCATCATGGGAGAGTTTGCAAAACCTGACGTTTATGTACATGTTGTTGCAAAAACATGAACTCAGAACAAATCAGAGCTGCTAGTAGACGCAACTGCACGCTTTAACTAGCGTGCGCGATACCCAGCTTCCTAGCTGATGAAGTATGGTTCATTTGATGCAGTCATACCGTAGGAACACACGCGGCCCCTAGAGGTACAGTTCACTGCGGAGACGGCGCTGTAACCTCCTCTCAGCTTTTCCTCTGGCCAGCTCTTCCCGAGGGTCAGCTTCGGTTACGGCGATGACGATTTTGTGCCCCTGGATAAGGACGGTATTTGATACCAATGGAAAACGATTCTTCGGCTGAGATGTGCTATGATGGCGTCCACAAGAAGGTGAAAGCATCTGACTGAGAATTCTGCTGGTGAGGACAGCGACCTTCGTTTTCCAGCCCCAGTAAGACACTTTTTTCCATCCTATTAAATTAAATGCAGCATTTTGCCTTTTACATGGTGCTCGCCGCAACGACCAATACAGCCCGAGGGTTAAACTGAATCTTCACAAAAGTTTTAGACCTTCTAAAATAGCACCAAGTACAGTCGGTACAAGAACATTTGGCAGCGTCTGAATTGTGAGCAGAGGCCCTTGTCAAGAAAAACTGTTGAAAAGACCGACATTGCCAGGGCAGCTTCGAAAACCTCCGAAAGTATGGAGAATACGGCCAAACTAGTGACAGTGACAGTGCTGCCACATCATCGAGTCATGCAGTCAATCGACATCAGAAACGGAAAAATTAAAAATGAGGGGCCGATAAGAGCAGACCGCTACGAAGGTGGCTGGTCGGCATTGATTGTCAAGTGGTGAAAAGAATGAGCCTTTTCCCAGTAACGCTGTGTCTCATGGCGACGTAAAGTCATGAAAGGATGGCTGTTTGCCGCTCCGTATTGTGTTGGCCGCGGCAGCCACAGGGGAATGGCAAACGACGAATGTCGTTGCCGGGGCGGCTCCTTTGATATCGGTCGAATAGCGAAGAAAGATCTGGTGGCCTTACTTTTACTTCTGAGCCAATGCAGACCAACCGCGTCCTGTTTTTATATTGATGCATCTTTTTTTCAGAATGCCGCATCTTCTGGTTGTACAAATCTCCCTATAAAAATGCCCCTACCTTACCATAGCGCCCACTCTAAGTATTTTATATCGGTGAATGTTAGTAACGGCCTGCAGTCAGCTTTCACAAAAAGCTGTCAGCGCTGTGCAGATGAATGCTTTGAGGGCCAAGTGACGCATCTGAGGGGGCAGGGTATCTAGCAAATGTGACTTCCAGTATATCAGAAGGCAGTCTGCAAAAGCTCAAGCCCCAGAAGCAGCGTGTTAGGCAGCAATTGATAGGAAGCATTTGGATGTCATTCCGTACCACCGTAAGCTCAGGCACAATCTCAAAAAATAGCCTGGAGATACAATATTGTTCTAGCGTCTTCAGAGCTGTGGAAGCTTTCGACCATCTGCAGTATGATTACCAAGAATAAAGAGCCTGAATATTGCGGAATAAAACACGCGATGCAATTCATGGAATGAACTACGGGAGTGTGTACGGGATTCCGCCTATATTTGCTAATTCATTCATAAGGACGACTGGAAGATGCGCAAATGAGCGCTTAGCGGAACATGGACGGTATGTGAATGGTAACTTGGGCGGACATCTGGTAGACCACTGCAAAAAAATGCAAGAAGTGCTTTTGTATCAATGCGAACTCTACTGTGACTTCAAGTGCGAGCCTCCGTTTGGGGAGTCACAAATAAGGATCAGAGCAAGAAACCAATCCAGAAGGAGCTTATCGAGGCCTTGCTCATATTTAGGGGAGGGGTCTTGTGCGCATGATCGGTGTCCTTATCCAAGAAACAAATTGGGTTTCCGGGTGGTAGAGTTGGCTAGCGCCACCTCCATGCTTTTAGGTTCCTCTTCGCTGGTTACTTTGGTTTTACTTCTCTTTTTTACCTCACTGAGACTGCTGTTGCGACGCTTCTTACTTTATTTTTTGTAGTGGTGGTTCTCCCCGAATGTTAATTTGTTGTTATGCTTTTACTGTTTGACTCTGTTTTTGCTACGATTATATTCCTTTGACTATGGTTTTGCTACGTTCTACCAGTTTGACACTACTTTTGCTACGTTTAATGTCTTTGCTATGCTATTGATGCTGTTGCTAGAGTTGTGTTCCCTTGTTATGTTTTTTTCTTATTTTCTTTCTCTTGTCTTAGCAGAATAAGAAGCCATATCGCATCGAAATCACATCGAAACTAAGCCCTTTATTTACTTCCAAAATAGGGGAACCAGCCGAAAGACTGATTGCACTGCTTAGAGGAGCTCAGCAAGGATCCCTTAGGACTCTGCGGCCTCCAATGCGCGCAAAAATAGCGGGCGCTGTTGGGCGAGCTCGGTGGTACGCACGAGGAACTTCCACGCATCCACTGTAGCTGAATTGTCTGCGTTGTGTTGTGTACATGTCCACATCATGTGAATGAATGTGGCCATGTACACAACACCTAAATGTATTGCACCTAAGTGTTTCCACTTAGGTGCAATAAGATTGGGGAATCGTTGGCTATTAGCCATAGGTTTGGAAAGGTTCGTGTTTGTATTTTGCGCCAATGAACGGCCTCGCGCCGGAATAGGTCTGTGATACCCAGCGAGACCTTGGCACCCGATAAGATAGCGGGCTGAAAAACTGCGCTTGCCTATAGCTTAACCCTGTCCATCATCGTGATCATCATCATCAGCAGCAGCCTGACTAAACGATGCAGGGCGAAGGCCTCTCTAATAATTCTCCAAATATCCCGGTTCTGTGCTAACTGCATCCACTTTACCACTGCGAACTTCCAACTCCATCCGCCCACCTAACCTTCTGCCGCCCCCTAATATGTTTTCCTTCCGTGGAATCCAGTTTGTTACCCTAAGCGACCATCGGTTATCCTCTCTTCGCACTACAGGTCCTGCCCATGCCCGTTTCGTCTCTTGATTTCCGCTAGAAGGTCAGAACTTGAGTTATTTCTCCGACCCATTCTGCACGCTTCCTATCTCTTAATGCTATACCCTTATCATGTTTGGTTCCATAGCCCTCTGCGTTGACCTCAACGCAACTAGAACCCTCTTGGTTAGCCTCCACATTTCAGCTCCATAGGTGAGTAGAGGTAAGATGCAGCTGTTGAATACTTTCCTCTTCAGCGATACCGGTAAGCTGCTAGTCATATTCTGCGAATGCTTGCCAAATGCTCTCCATTCCAATCGTATTCTTCTTGTTATTTCCTTTTCATGGTCCGGATGTGCTGTTATTACTTGTCCTAAGCAACAGAATACGCCGACATTGCCAATTTAAGACATTGGAATGATGACTGCAAATACTTCACTGCTCCTCCAAGTCGCTAAGTAAAACAGAAGTGATTTCTGTTTGACAGCAACTTGAATATAGCAGCTAAACCGCTAATTAAAGTACATCGGTTCTATGAGCTTCACTCTAAGGTCAGCTGCGTAAAAGATATTGAGTCATGATAGCCCCGTGAATGAACCACAGTTGTTTCTCAGTTGGCCGAACGTTAAACTCTATCCTGATGCCGCTCTGAAAGTTAGTTTATTGACATAAAAGGTCGCCAACGACAACAAAATAGGCATTTATTATCAAAGACGCGGAGGCCGGCGTTCGCTTACATAGTGGAGATACTTGAACCACACTTAACATTTACAAAATTGAAATGTTGAGAAAGGAACATAGGAATGTTGACCGCTGTACTTCCGCATCGGTTTAGGTGAGGCAAGTATTAAACCTGCTGTTTGCAAAACCGGATACGCGCCGAAACAATCAGTTGTTGTGCTAGAAAATGCTGAGCGAAAGCATGATTGAGGTAATGCAGGCCCTCATAGAAACTTTCCTCTTTCTGATGAAACTATTAGTGAGCGGCTTAGTGGATTCACTACCTGAAAAATAAAAGTAAAGTACCTTAAAGAAGGCATTTCAGGTGGAAAATTAAAAAAGAGGAAGACGTGGCGCACAGCGAAATATCAACTACACTGTCTGCTTCTTGATTCGTATCACATTATCTTGGCCATATTCAAGAGAAAACGACATTTTGCTATTCTTGTGGCGAAAATAAAAAAAATGGCTTCTTATTTATTTAACAAATCTTATGATAGAGAATGACGATTTTATTATTCTTCATTCTTTATTCTTTCGAAGAAGTATAACCCGTTGGAGTTCATTGCCTGTCCTGTCCTTGGCTGTCTGTGCTTTCGTCGTGGTTAGCACTGTGGAATTATTATTCTTTTTGTTCACTATCCGAACCGAACATAATTTTACGGCCAAAATGGTTCTCCAAATTCAAACTCCTTACGGACACTGCAGTACCATTATCTACTAAGGCCGTAACGCAAACACCATTCACTAACACTTCCAATAATGGCAGGCAGAGGAATTCAGAATATTCATGGCACCGCGAACGCACCTCCATCGGTCCTACCCGCTAGTTTGCCGGTGGCGATGAATAACGGCAGGGAGAAGGTTGGTTGGTTTATGGGGTTTAACGTCCCTAAGCGCATCAAGCCACGACTGACGTCGTAGTAAAGGATTTCGGAAATTTTGACCAGCAGGGCGCCTTTTACGTGCACTGACATCCCACAGTACACGGGCGCCTAGGTTGTCGCCTCCTTCGAAAAGCGACCGCCGCGGCCGGGCATTTATACTGAATATTTGTGCACAGTAGCTTAGCACAGTGCTTAGGGCACATCGGGGAGAAGGCGAATCTCTGTAGCGGTTTGCGGCAACAGTCAAGCTCCGATGAAATACTGGAGAGATGTTACGAGTGGCAAAAAACAGGACGATCACTGAAGAAAAGGTGAAAGGGGTCACGGTGTTCTGCATTCAAACCAGGCCGACGATTCGACCTTTACATCTGCTAGCGTGGAACCCGGCCCCGGCATCATCAGAATCCGCATACGTATCGGAGCCTACCCCAACGTTAACAGACTGTCAGCTCGGAGCACGCTTGGGATGGTAAACGTCAGATACAGAGTCGGTGCCGGCGCGAAGTCCTGCCTCTGGAGTGTTTGCGGAGGGGGCAGTGCGTTATAAGTACGACTGCGTGAGCACATGACGGTCGTAGTAGTTCGGGGAGGGGCGGATCGTGAACGATAGTGTTTCTTGAGCGCTGGACTGAGGCGCCCTGAAGGGAACAGCTGTCGCATGGACGTCCCTTATGGCGCAGGTCTTGCAGGAAGAATTCTTCCCGAACAATTTACCGAATCATTGTGGGCAAATTCGGAGCTCATGACACAATAGCGACAAGGCTGACGCTAGGTAAACGGCCAAAGTTCGGGGTAATGCTGTGCACGCTAAAAACTTCAAGCGTCCGACAATATTTGATGACGGCCGAAGTTGGATCTAAATTGAATTTTTGATCAAGATACGTCATCCACGATGCCCTTTGGAGTAGGCCCAACTCTATCTTCTTCAGACATCCGCAACAGCTTCAGGTCCTCTTCAATTTACGTCGTGCAGGTCTCACCATGCACTTGCGCTTGATGGAGAAAACTTTGTCAGTGCATTTCCGCTCTGCCTCTGTATCCTCAAAACAGTTGCGGATCTCTTCATCGTCAACCATGCTGCATGGTTCTCAAACGAAGTGAGCGCGGTGTCATCCAAGAAGAAAACGACATTGGGTAACTTGACCATGGCTTAGCAGCGGCGATACTTGCTTATCCACTGGTAATTAGTCAGCCACTCTTCTTCGCCTTCCTCCGCTTTGCCAGCAAGGGCCCGCTGCTCGCGGTAGTACTGCAAAGTTGGCGCCGCTCCTCCCGGCTCGCGTGCGTCGCCCTCTTGGATCATGGTTACGGGAAAGAGTGGAAGTCTAGCTGGTCGTCGGCTTGAGCGCGGTCGACGAGGGTCCGTAGCGATTGACCTAGAACCTATCACCAGACTGTTACGGTGTTTTACATGAGTGGCTCAATTAGTACTTGGCGCATTGTTCTTATTGTTTTGCATTTCAGGGGAAGATGGCGAGCTTCTTCGTTCACCACTTCCTTCTCTTCCCTCCAGCTTACCGTTAGAATAACAAAAGTCAGAAGATAAGAGACTGGAAAAGACCGCTGATGGCTCGTGTAGAGAGCACTAAATCTTGCTACGTAATTCAGTTCAGTTCAGGCGTTCAGTCGTGTCCGACTCTTCGTGACCCTATGGACCATGTCACGCCACGCTTTCCGGTCTCTCACTATCTTCTTAACATCACATAGCTTCATCTGCAATGCCTCGAGAATGCCATCTAACCATCGCGTTCGCTGCCTACCCCGTAATACGGCTACAAATATAACAATAGATTGTAATTGATGGAATACAGTTAAACTCCTCTAGTCAGCTACCCACCAGTATAGTTTGCCTGCTAAGGCACCGTGCTCGTCACAGCCGAGGCGTCAGCGAAACGGACACCTTCCCAAGTAGCACAACAGCATCGGACCAATACCGGCTCAGCATTGGAACAAAGTGTCACAAATGTCGTATCTTTATTGGCATTCAACCCAAATGCAACCTGAGCAAGTATATAACCGGGCTAAAACCAGATGTAGGACCTATATTTAGCCATTGTAAAAGCCGGCATACCTACGATGCTGGTTTTCCACTTTCAAACCAATATTTATATATATTCTTATTGACTAGCTGTTTATATTGGCAACCCAACCATATTTGTCGGCTATCGTAATATTTGCATCGGGTGTTCTTAACTGGCTTTTGAATATTTTCATCCCCTCAAATTCATTGCCGCTGCAATATTTTTAAACCAAGCCTATATACTGGCATACATAATGTTAGTATCGGGATTCATATATTGGTTTAATGCTTTGTTGCCAATCCGTTGTTTGCAGTCATTCACGTGGATAGAGATGTTTGTGCAACTCATGGAAAATTGTATTGAAGCAAAACCAGAAATATGTATTGGGATTGAGATTTCTTTATTTAGTAATAAAAGAGCGCGAATGTGTCCCAAAGGTTTGCTGAGTAAGATCGGATGCGGAAGTTCTGACTGGTGCCAGGCTCACTGGAAGGCCCTATGGCAGCATCTGTATTTACGTGGCTGGCGAGTGGGGTGTTTCCAAAAGGCGGCGCCGGTATTATCCTAGTGCGGGGCAACGGGCTAAATGGTGGGCAGTTCCAGACGCAGTTGAAAAAACTCAACCAGTTGTCTCCTACAGCCTCTCTCACGGTCGGTCGCTCTTGGAATCCGTCTGATGATGAACACCTGTACTTCAGCGATGTCTATGTCGTCTTTGTAATATATATGGCATCTGAGGAAACAGATGAAATGAAAACAAATATAGTGTTAGCGCGGCTTCCTACGCGCAGTTATTGTGTGTCTTAGCTCCGTCAGGGAGATCTCCGCAGCACATGTCACAACCTTGCAGGACGGGTAATATATGCGTAATCATTTTCTTTTTTTGCAGCAAATGTTTTAAGTTTATAGTCACACTACCGGGGAGCTTTCTTTTTTTTTTCTTACGTTGCGGCATGCACTGCATGGAAACAACTATCGAGATAGGGGAAGTTCGTAGTACAGAAAGCATCAAGGAAAGCTCTTTTCCTGCAAAAACAAAAGACCTCTTGTACTGCACATGAAAGTAATGTGCGTGTAAATTTAGTAATCATGTGGCAGATTGCATTCCTCCTTTGTTTGCGCTAATGAAAAAAGTGGAGCGCTTTTCGGCTCGACATCGAGCCATATTGTACGTCGCGCAACCGCAGATGATTAATGGAAACAAAATGCCGGACACGTTGAAGTAATTCCTTTCAGGCGCATGGCAAACTAAATGTCCAGCAACGAAATTAACGGCCAAAGAACACGAGAAGAGGTCCATGGAGGAATAATTATTGCGTAGATTTATGGAAAAGGCATACACTTAAACATCACGACTGCTAAGAGGCATTGGATGCCCGTTACGCGTTAAAAAAGAGAAGCAGGAGTAATGGAAGGTACTAAGCGCTGTTGAATAAACAAAGCAGGACTGATATAAGCTGAAGTGAAGTATGACCAGCTGATGTAAAGCATCACCAGCTACCGCTCCACACAGCTTCCAAGTGCCTAAATTCTTCTGTTCTTTCCTCTCCATGCTTCATTACGACGTCGATGCTGATGATACTCAAGGTATTGTATTGCAGTCGCTGAAGGAATGGAGAGCGTAACTGGAAATGTTGCTGACCCTGAAAGCAGAATTTAAGATCAGATGGGCGTTGCAAACAAAACGAAATGAAACCTTCATGCTGAAACGGATCAGTCTAAATATTTCTAGTCATAAAATATATGAGAGCTAACAGCATTATATGCGTACAACAAATACTGATTGATCAAGTGTGCGAAGCAGTAACACATCACCGCGTATTTGTACGCCCCGCATGTGATTAGAATAGTAAAAGTTATTGTCTTTTGCAAAGCAGACGTGAAAACTAAGGTCTTACACAACAGCCTTGATGCTGGGAAATTCTTGCTACACTACAGCATTTTATTCCGGAGAATCATAATGATCACTCAATAACATCTGCGCATTTTTACAACAAATAATTGCAGCGAACGGAGCCCTAATTTTGGGAAATACTCCGAAACTAAGTAGGCTGAGACTCAGCGAAAAGCAATTCTGTCGAGCATCGTTGGCGATGACCTGCACTGTACTGGCGTAAAAAAGAAAACCTGCTGCAAGTTAACTTAGGAATCGCTTGCTTTAGTATGCAGCCCCTCAGGCATGGTGTACAAGAGCGTGGAGCATGAAAATTTAGTAGAAGCAGATATACATGACCGTCATCTTTGGGAAAAGTTTGTCTATTTCAGCCTGAGATCATTCCTACGCTTACATGCAAAAAACAAATAATAGGCTCACGCAAAGAGCACGCAAAGAGCAAAGAGCTTGATGAAAAGCAAAAGTAAATAATTACAAATGATAGTTTCATCTACTGAAATAATACGCGAACTTTTGAGTAACGTTGGAGACTAAGCAGATGTAAATTATTATTTTTGTTTTGCATTCTGCAGCTCGCAAAACTTTAGGCCACGACTGTGCGTACAAAATAAACCTTTTAAAATAGAACCAAGAAATATACTCACTCCTTTGGTAGCTAGTGCTGATAAGCGTATTGATGGAATGTAAAAATTTGGTTGCGCTCATAGAGGACAGTCTCGGGCCGAAAAGGCACATCCGTGTTCTACCGTCTATTTTTCCAGTCGGTCGCGGCGTGCATGAATGATGGCACGGGGCACAGAGGGACCGCGCAGCGTGGAGATCGTAGAGGATGAGAGGGGTGAAAGGAGCAAAGAATGCAGCAAGGGTCAGTAAACCGTCGAATGAGGTAAGCGCGTTCTGTGAACAGTAACATGGACAAAGCAGGGGGGTTTCCGGGAACCAGTACTGCTGTCATGCTGTCAGGTGTCTTCATTGCTTCAACATACAATTTGAGATTATACTTCCTCTCACAATATGTATGCAGCACTGCGAAAGGCAAAGGCACCCGGTCCAATCAGGATCAAGCGCACTACAACAAGCGATTGTCGCCTATGAGCCTCTAGTCTCCCAAATCGGGAGAGGGGGGGGGGGGGGGGGAGTGACAGTAGGAGCACATTTCTCTATTATAGTGCCCAGGGGCGAGAGGCACTTAGGAGCATAATTGAAAGGGTGCCTCTGCTGTTCACGGTGCTGCAGATTATTTGTGAAACGAAATATAGGTGAGGGGCGAGGGGGGGGGGGGAGCAGAAAAGAAGGAGGTGTTCATCACGCGTTGGAGGCGAGTGCATTGTTTGCACCCAGTCCTTTCTAAGAATTCGCCAGATTTTCGTGTCGCTTTCAAGTGCATGCGTCTTGGCGGATAGCTTCTGCTGGAGGTGACCAGCACAGAGCGCCTGGAACAGGACAAGCTTCCTGGTTGAATTGTGCTTGCGAATAAAAAAAGTTTTATGTTTTGGTTATAGAGCGCATTCAGTTCACTTAGAAAAGTTTGAGCTCAGATATAACTTCCGCGAACTTGTGAGGTTTAAATATAACGGATGGGGAAAAAATATTTTCCGCTATAACTTCTGGGAACTTGTGAGGCTTAAATATTTCCAGGTGCCTAGCGCCGCGCGGCCACCGTGCTTGTCGTCGGGCGTCGGTTTGCTGTTGGTCATTAATTCGCAGCCGTACAAGTCTTCGAGCTTTCTCTGCACTCTGAACGCATGCGGCGACGTCCAGGTTCTTATCGTCTGTTACGTGCGGCAGGATTGCATCGAGCGTGGTCGTTGGATCCCTGCCATATTCACAAGCTGGAACGGGGTCTCTTCGGTCGTATCCTGGATGGTCCTATTATAAGTGAAGATAACGTACGGCAAGATGGCGTCCCAGGTCTTGTGTTCGGCGTCGAAGTATATTGCGAGCATGCCCGCTATCGTTTTATTCAGACGTTTCGTGAGTCCGTTCGTCTGCGGGTGGTAGGCGGTTGTCCTTCAGTGGCTTGTGTGGCTTTACTTAATGATGGCTTGAATGAGCATCGCTGTAAATGCTGTTCTGTCTGTGAGCAGCCCTTCGGGGGCTCTGTGTTGCAGCAGAATGTGATCGACGAAGAACTTGGCTACTTATCCTGCGGTACCATTAGGCACAAGAGTTTACTTCGGAGTAGTGGTTAAAGTAACCGGTGACCACAATGACCCACTTGTTTCCTGTCTGAAAGGGACCGAGCAGATCCATCACAATTTTTTCAAACGGTTTGTTCGAGGGCGGTATGCGATTCAGTTTTCCAGCTGGTCAGATCGGTGGTGTCTTGCGTTGCTGGCACTCGCGGAACGTTTACGCGTATAATGGGCAACGTCGGCAAGTAACCGCGGCCAGTAACACCTCTCTTGAGTCCCATGCAACTTGCGCACCATACCGAGGCACCTTGCTTCCATCTCATCGTGGAAAGACTGCATAATTTCCTGTCGTAGTTCTTTCGGAATGGCAAGGAGGTATGTGATCTTGTTGGGTGCGAAGGTTTTCACTAGGAAGTCGTTGTGTCGCGCGAAGGACGACAACTGACGCCTCAACAGAGTCGGTAAAGAAGCGATCTCATCTTCTGGGTAATCCGCTAGGTCTCTCAGCTCAGGCTACTACGCTGCTGCTGTGCAAAGGTGCTGGTGCTTGCCGGTCCTAAAAAGACATCGTCGTCAAGATCCTTTGGGGGATCGTAATATGGGGTCCGTGACAAACATTCTGCGTCCTAATACTTGCGGCGAGGTTTGTAGACCACTATAATGTCGAATTCTAGTAGGCATAAGCTTCAACTTGCAAGACGACCGAAGCGGTCTTTCAAGTTGGCGGGTCAGCAGAGCGCGTGGTGATCGCTTACCACCTTGAATGGTCGACCGTATATGTACGGGCGAAAATTTGAAGTGGCCCAGATGATCGCGAGCATTATTTCTCAGTCGTCGAGTATTTGGCTTCAGATTTTGAGAGGGACCTGCTAGCGTACGCGATAAACTTCTACTATCCGGCACTTTCTGAACGAGAACGGCGCCTAGGATCCAGCTGCTTGTGTCGGTGAGAATTTTGGTCTCGGCATTTTCATTTAAAGTGGCCCAGGACAAGAGGGGACTGTAGGTGGTGCTCACGTTCGTCGAAAAGCTTGCGGCGCATTCCATTTAAACGATACGTCCGTGTTTTTGAGCTGAGTGAACTGTTCGGCGATGCCAGAAAGGTTCCTGACAAATCGTCGATAATAAGCGCATAGCCAAAGGAATCCGCGCACCGCTTTCTTGCCGACGTTGCATCCTCCGTCCCGGTGTCTCCCGTGTTCGCTCTCTCGTATTGCACGTGGGCTTTCGTGCCCGATCTCGGCACCATCACTTATTGAGGTCACGTCCGGGGCACTTTAAAGTCGGGGAGCGTGATCGTCATGGTAGCCTTCATTGGGTGCGTACAGTTATAAACACGTATACAAGAGCTGAATTATACCTTGTTCATAGCTGTAACCATGACGTTATTTTAGAATAAATTTTTTATGCCGCGTGGAGCTACAGTCAACTGCGCAAGTGACGATGCTTTTTGTGCGTATAAATGTGCCCAGCCTTACGGAAAATTTGTGTGACCTCATAACGGTAATTTGTGTACTTCGATATGCTATCGGGCCATCGCGTGCTGCAGTAACTGTTCCTGGGTTCGCTGCCCTACTAATTGTGAAATGTTTGATGCTGTGGTGGAACCAATGCAATCGACATTCTCAAAGCATATGAGGCCACACAGGCTGATATCTGTGATCAACGGCAGCACGTCGTTATGAGCAATTATTATATCATCTCAACTTGTGGTTTTGCCAAGCCGCTTAAAACTCGCCTAATGGGAACCCCATGCCCGTCAAAGCTGTAGAGCCGGTCGCAGCTGCCCCGTGGTACCAGTCTAAGAAACCAGCACTGAGCGCCCAGTAATTGGCAATATTAACAAAGCAGTGAGTTACACTCAACGCCTCTCGCTTGTAGATCTGCTACTGCAGTACTCAGCAGTCTTCGACTTCTCGCAGCTTCGGGGACCATCCTCTATACCCAGCTGTCGTAAACGCAACACTACAGATATCGGTTCGTCTCGAACGATTCTCTACAATGTCTATCGTGTGTCGTCACAGGAGCGCAAAGAACTCAAAGAGATGCTTGACAAAGAGGTCATTAAGGCATTGCCCAACCCTTGGCCGGTCCTGGTATTATTATACGCAAGAAAGATTGCACGTGGCGATTTCATGTTGCCTTCCACCGTATACGAACAATCTAAAAAAGGATGTAAACCATTTGCCTTGCATTGATGACGTCACAGACTTTCTCTCTAGCGCTTCTTACTTTTCATGCTTAGACCTGCGGTGAGGTTACTTTGAAACCACAATAGATCCGGCAGATGAAAAAATAAACGCCGGTGTGCCCACCCTATGTCGTTATTGAGTTCAGTGAAATGCCGTTTCAACTTTCGAATGTGCCAGCAACTTTTGAGAGATGAATAAACGCAGTGTTTTGAGGCATGAAATCTGACATACGCCTATGTTATCTTGATGTCATTTTGATATACCGTTCGATGAGCGTACCGACTGCTTAGCTCGTGTGGTATAATCCTTACATAACTTCAGCGAAGTCCTCAATTGCCCCTTGGCGAGTGGCAAGCGTTGGTGCTCAGCCATCTCGTCGATAAGCAGGGGTTGGGATCATATCCTCTGAAAACGGCAGCTGTTGAGTCATTTCAAGCACCACGAACAATCAAAGAATTTCACAGCTTCTTTTGGTTTTGTTTCTATTTCCTGCCTTTCATTCACCACTTTGCCGATACCGATCGCCTAACACTTGACCTGCTTTCTCCACAAAGGAGCTTTGTTTGAATCCCGTGTCGTATGCCTCATTCTCCTAGCTGAAGTAGTTCAATCCCACTCCACCAACAGAGGCTCAAACCGATGCTAGTACTGTTAGAATGGGTGCTATACGGTTCAATCGAAATACGACCGGGAGCACGTTATAGCGTATACGGGCACCTCCGTCCGCAACACAACGCACTACACTGTCACTGATCAGTAATGCCTTGCTATGATCTTCGTCATGCAGGTGTTCCTACCGTATTAGTATCGCAGTCTATTCACTATTGTGACTGACCATCACTTCCTCTGTTGGGTCGTCAGTCTTCAATAGCCATGTGGTCTACTCGCTCACTGGGCCCTCCGTCAGCAGGAGTAAAGTTAACGCTATATACAGGAGTGGGTGGAGACACGCCTATGCATACTCTCTCTCGAGAATGTCGCTCTCTTCAAAGGAGAGCGACTGAGACAATTTCGACCGTTACATCAAAGCAATCTGCTAAGAGTTTCCTAATGTTAAGTTATTTGAAACTGAGCAGCACAAACGTCCGGCACTACAGCCGCTCTTTGCCATTGCGCGCAGCTGGGCAGTTCCCGGCCGTTTTTGTATCTGTGATGGACTCTTGTGAAAAAAAGAACTACTCTGTTGTCGGCCCACAATATCAACTCGTTGTTCCAACGACTCCGTGCTTCTCCATTTTACATGTGACGCTTGGCGAGCCAGCCTTTGGACATGTGGTTTAGGCTCAAATGCTCCGTCGACCTCAAAAGCTGTTTTACTTACCGATAATGCGTTGCTCGACACAACGATACGTGGCCAGTTCCAGGCACTGTCAGCGCCACGAGCGCCCTACCTCCTATCGACCTGGCTTACTTCACCCGGTGGCACCTCAGAACAGTGTATTTGGGCAAGTGGAAAGTGATATCCTTGGACCTTTCCCCAAGTCTTCAGATTACAATCGATGGATAGGGATATGGACGATTACCTTAAATGGCGTGTGAAACATCTGCATTTCCATAAGCAGCCTCGCATCAAGTTTCGCTGTTTCTTCTTAGCTAGGTCCTTTTACGGCAGGGCCCACTGCAAATGGTAATCAGCGATCGAGACCACTAAATCAAGGCTACAATCGCTTAGGAGCTGCTATCATTATGTACAGTCACCTACATTGACTGAACACCTTGTCACCAACAAACGGTTTGACGGAACGTATAAAAAGGCCCTTACCAATAGAATGGGCATGTATGTGGAGTTTAAGACCTCGGATACCATACTGCTCTACATCCCGTAGACTTTCAGTACTGCTACTCGTGAAACAATCGAATATTGCCCATTCACTTCAGTTGCTCGCCCGTCGCGCTACACCCTGGACCCAAATACTCCCATTCTCTGCCAGTGACAACATGTGTACCGTCGGGATACTGTCTCCTGGCGATGTGGTCTGACTTTCGTGCCCAGTCAGGCGTCGAGGATTAGATCAAACGCTACTGGCCCACCACGATGGCATGTGGTCGTACGTGTCACGCCATGCCACTTTCGTTAGCCAACATAAGTCTCCCGGAGGGCTTCGGCTGCGCAGGGAGAAATGTCACAGCGGAGCGAAGACGAAGGAAAGAATAGAGTATCGTGTAGAGATACATCTCAAAAACGAATATCCCTGCACCCAAATTCTTAGACCATCTGGGTATGCGTATGCATACCATCCGGGTGTGGGTATGCGTCATCAATTTAGAAGACAGAAAAAACAACAACAGCAGAACAGGCGGCTGACGACTATCGATTGCTGACTTGACACGTCTGGCGTGGCCCTGTCCTTCCTTTGTTATTTTTCCCTTAAAACTTTTTGAATGCCTCTTCAAATGCCGTTCGCAGTTCCATGCTTCCTTAGTAATCCGGGAAGTGCTAATGCCGCAAAAAGTGTTTTGCAGATATGCGTACAATATTTTAAATACAATGGAAATATTTCTGGCGCCTTGGTGTAGAAGTTTAAAATGTTCGCTCTTTTCATTTTTTGATGGGGCCCGTCGTTTTGAAGTATTTTACAACTTTTCGAATGTTCGTATTCAAAACGTCCTGGTATATGAAAGATCATTGATTAAGTTTAGTTTTTTGCTCGCAACAGCATGGTTGTTTCAAGGCTGGGTTAATATATATGTTTTTCTCCAGCACCACTCACAATATCCTGCTTGTTTCGGGGATCCAAAATAGTTAATAATTCCTTCAGGACTGTTTCTGGAGGGAAAAAGTACGAGGCTCCGTGTGTAGGGAAGGGAGACAATGCAGAAATGATTATAAATTGTTTTACTGTGCACTTATGCTTGAATGCTGAAAACCGGTAGTAAGCATATTCTTCTTACCTGATGGAAAACGCGATGGGCGGAGACTTTGCCTGCTGTTCATATTTCATTTTTAATGGTCTGATAAGAAGTTCGTACATGATCAACCTCCGAAAACGCAGTGCTGAAAGCTGAATTCCGCTTACGGAGAATAGTGCAAAAAAATTGCAGCTCTCCATAAAGTATTTTTATTATATTAGGAACATTGATCATAAAGTTGAAATGACCATGGTTTTTTGTTGCTGCTGCAGCACAGAGGAAAGCTAGTCGTAATATCTCGCAGTTATGTGAGAAAACAAGAAACTGTGGTGCACACAAAGATGAATGCAGGTCGAAAAATCAAAGCTGAGTGAAGAGTACACTTCTTACATATCAAGCACAAGCGAACCATTCAAAGCGTAAGTAGACAATGCCTAAGCTACGATAGATTCAACGCACGAAAAAAAAAACAATGTTATGTGTCATTCATACGCACTTACGCCACGTGGAAAATAGTACTCACATTGGCCTACAAAATCAATACAAGGACAGCTGCATTGCTTCTTTCAGTCATGCCCACATGACTGAAAACCAAGCACAATTTTATAGCGTGCTTTTTTGTGTCGTGACCTTGAGTGTATTGTGTATGATGCTTCCTGCTAGTGGTTCAATGGCACGTTTGGAAGCGCAATTAATTATTAACGTTAAGTGAATCTGCATACATTATGCTGTTTTTGATGCTTTCATTTAGAGTTTCTCTACGGCAATACAAATGGCATAGGACTCGGCGTTAAAATCTCTTGTAAACGGAGGCGGCCGTATTGCACTTTCATTTTTTTCTCGTATGACTGCACTTTCAACATGAGCGCCAGTTTTTGACCCGTCGGTGTAAAACGAGTATAATTTCTGTATATTGCTTGTAACGGGAGATATTTTTGTACTCTATGCTCATGCGTTGTACAAGTTAATGTGAGGTCACATACTGTAGGGAGAGTGCACCATGGGGGTAGTGGTTCGTGTCTTGGGGCAATACTTTTAATTTAATTGATAATGTTCAGATCTTGACATTTTTCAAATCACAACAGCAATAGTTTCATCGTCTGAGGCTTGTTGTTGAAGATTGTTGATGATGGGTATTTTGTGACTATAGAGTAACAGAGGCTTTTACGCTGAGAGTGAATTTTAAGGACGTATGTACAACCTAGATCTTTTAAGGAAGGTTCGTTTGTCTCTACAGAAAGGCTTGCTATTGGGGATGCTCTATAAGCACTGAATGATAACCGTAATTCAAGATGGTGAATCCGATCTAGTCGTTTTAAGTAGGATTGTTTCGCTGAGGCATACCTATGGACCCATAGTCTACCTTGGAATGAATAAGTCAACAATATATCGGTAGCAAGCATCCGCTATTAACCCCTAGCGTTTTCGTGACAGTATTTTCAGCATGTTGAGGATCGGGGAAGCTCTTTCTTTATTGTGTTTATATGCGGTAAGAAAAGGAGTTTTTTTATGGAAGGTAACAGCTAAACACTTATGCTCGTGTTTAACTGGTAATGAGGTTTGGTTAAGATGTAGAGTGGGATTGGTGTGCAAGCCTTGTTTCAAAGAGAACAGAACTGCTACTGCTTTTGCGGCGAAAATCTATATACCTTTATCGGCCCAGGCAGCAGGTCTATTTAATGTAATTTTTATCTGATACTCACAGCTAGATATGCTGGAAGAAGTGTATGCTATCTGAGGTTGTCCACATAAACCAAGTACATTATAGAGTTTGGAATTACTTTTGCTACAGAATTCGTCTTAACTATGATTAGGGTCGTGCTAATGGTGCATTCCTGGGGTACACTATTCTCCTGGATTAAACTGTCGCAGAAAATTGCACCTAGGCGGACTCTGAATATGCGTTTGACCAGGAAGTCGGTCAAAGAGCTCAGAATCCAGCCGCTGATACCTAGTTCTGCGAGGTTACCGAGGATACTGACCCTCCACGTGGTATCGTAAGCCCTCTCCTGATCGAAGACTCTGACACAATGCTGTCTGTTCATTAACACTTCCCAGACTATGTTTTCGAGGGGCACAAGGTAATCGGTTCTTGAGGATGGCTTTTAAAGCCCGTACTGATGTATATCTAGTAGCTGCCGGGACAGAAGAACAAAAGTGAGTCAGATTTTTACTATGCCTTCAAAAGATTTTGTGATGCAGCTGGTTAGGGCTATTGGTCTCGTACTGTCAGGGCTTGTAGGTGGTTTTCCGGGTTTCATAAACGATACTATTATTGCCTTTTTCCACGCGTCATGTACTTTACCAGCTCTCTAATTTTTAATAAAAAAAGTCCAACAGGGCATCTATGCCAGCTTCGGAGAGAAGCGCGAGCATAACATAATGTACGTTAGCTGGTCCTGGCGTTGTTTTTACCTCGTGATAACACAGCATTTATTTCCTGGAATGTAATTAGCTTGTATACTTCATTTGTGCCCGCACTAAAATGGAGTTCTTGTTTTTCTGCTCTTCTCTTGTGTTCTTGAAATGTGTCTGTATAGTTTGAAGAGCTCGAGACTTTTGAAAAATGTTCACCAAAATGTTCGCCTGTTCGTCGAGTGTTGTTTGTGTTTCGGGTGTCATCAACATTGAAAACGTAAATGGGGTGCAAACTCCAGTGAACTTTCGAACCTTTTCCCACTTTTTCTTTGCAGGAATTAAGCTGCTTTTTGTATGATGCACAATTATGCCCGAGGTTTTCTCTGCCTCTAGCCGGATGTGCCACGCTCTGGCCTTTGCCTTTTTAAAGGTAATCAAGTTCTCTGCAGTGGGGTATCAACGGAGGATGCCCCACGCCTTTTTCGGTTTCTTTTTGGCTGCTTTGCATTTTTCTGTCCATCATACCTTGTGCTTTTTCCTTGCGTGTTCGGATGTTTGTTGAATGGTGATAATGTTTATGATATTATGCAGGTAGAAAAATTTTCATTTATTCCTTCTATGCTTATATTCTTCAGAGCATTGTTTTTCTAATATGGCATTTGTTTTAAAACCTGACTAATCAGGGAGGTGAAGCTTCACTGACCGTGGCCTGATGGGATGATGGGTACAGACGATGATAGCTTTAAAATGGTGGGTAAATGATCACTCCCCCTAGGGTCATCTAAAACATCCCAGTTAAAATTATTTAGAATGGATGGTAGGTGATGTAAAAGCTAGATCAAGAAAGCTCTTTTTGCCCGAGCTGGGTCACCAATATGTTGGCTTTTCAGTGTTAAAAATACATATGATGTTTGATAATATAAAATTCTCTATAATTTGACCTCTTGTGTTAGCATGTTCAATTCCCCAAATGTTTTAGTGCCCGTTAAAATCCTCAACTACCATGTATGGATCCGGTAATTGTTGAGTGAGTTCTTCCAAGTCACTTATCGTCGAGGTTAGTACAGAACATATTTGTATTGTTTTGTGGCTGATTATGTTGACTTCCACTGCTTCATGTCTGTTTTTAATGATTTTTTTGTTGCAGAGCCATCACTTGGCGTTATGATTGCAACGCCATCTGAGAGTCTGCTAACCTGTTTTTGGTTTCTTCGGAACGTTTTATATTTCTTAAGTATATTTGTATTTTGTTGGCCAAGGTTTGTTTCGTAAAGGCACAAGGCTGTCGGTGCTACTGATGTTAGCATGTCTGTGACGTCGGTTTAATTTCTGAGTAAACCCCTACAATACTATTTTATTATATCAGCCATGCTGTGGCGTGTTGGGAATTTGAAGTGTTCTAGGTTTGGGTGGAGTCACCCTCGGTTTCCTCCTTTCCTCCAGCGAGTTTCGCCCCCCTGCAATGCAGGTTTTTGGGGCTGACGTCCATCGCCTCACTGGAGTCGCTGAAAGTCCGCAGCGAGGCCACAGAAAACAGGACTGAGGCCTCCTTATGAATTAGAAACCTTGTGGCTTCCCGACGCAGAAGTCGGCAGATCAGCTTCAGAGCTTGCAGCGCAGCCTTGGCTGCGTCTCCCTGTGGTGGCTTAGATGGCCCCAAAATAGGGTCCGAAGATTCCTTGATAGGTGTCTGATTGCCGTCTGGTGCTCCGCGCGTGTGGGCCATGTACGCGTAATCAGTTTTTGCAGTGAAAACGAATGAAAAGCTTTTTGCCAACCGTTTTCTTGCCTTGGTGTACGATATGTTTTCCTTTGCCCTAATTGTGATAATTTCCTTTTCTTTTTTTCAGTTTGGACAAGGTCTTGATTATGCTAGATATTCTCATTCACTGTTGGCGCAGTGTGGCACTGGAAGCATCCAGACTTCAGCAGAGCGTTCCTTAGAAGCCCATTTAGCGCAAGTGTTGTCTCCGCGGCAGCATTGTGACCTAGGACCGTACTTCTGGCCATTAAAGCATCTACGGTGGTTTGGTATATATGGAATAGCCTCAAGATTTAGGTATCCGACTTTATTGTCTCTGGCACTGTATTGGCATTGAAGGTCAAAATCTGGTGCTTTGTAGCGATTTCGCTATTGTCTTTTCGGATTTTGATTCTGCTGACAGTCACACCATTTTGGTCACTGAGTCCTAGCATTTCTTGTTCAGTGAGATGCAGCAAAACATAACCTGACTTTACACCACGAACGGTGTTCCATAATTTGTGTGGTTACGGTCACAGAGACATCTCCAAGGAATTGTATGTTGGTGAGATTCTCTTGCTTCTCTACATGGCTTAGCTCGAGAAGCAGGTCTCTATTTGCTATTTTAATTACTTTGTACTTAAAGCAAGACGTTTGTTAAGCATGTGGACAGTAAGGGGGGTGACAGTGTTCGGGCTGGTTTTTCATTGACTTCGCAATGAATTGCATGAAACATGACATAGCCAGTTTTTGGGTTTTCAAGGACATGTGCAGTCACTTTGGTCCCTCTTCGTTTGTCGGGGTGATTGGGTTTAGAGGAGTAAGAAGCCATAAAATAGATATTGTGTTCGGCAAAGGTGGCGGCCGTCCACCATGTGGCACAAGGAGAGGACGTGACAGGAACTTGTAAGGCAGTCCTGCCAACGCCAGCCGTACACACCGACTATAACCAAATATGGCGTAACGCAGGATGGTTACCCACACAAGGTTAACCCTTGCCGCCTGGAAAGGGGGAATCCAGGAAAAAGGAGACAGGGTAGCTGTAAGAAAGAAGATCGGAAAACAAAAGATGGAGGGGAGGACAGGAAAAGGCGACTGCCGATTTCCCCTGGGTGAGTCAGCCCTGATGTGCCGTCTATGGGCAGTGTGGGCCAAAGGGGTGTGCTTCGTCCGCCGAAGAGCCTTAAAGGTCCTAGCACTCGGCATCGGCTCAACCATCAGGATCCCCTTTTCTACAGGCACGGCGATGCCACACGCGGCTAAGCGTGGGTGCTCGGGGTCCGAGATGTCACACAGTACACACAAACATCTGATTTGACAGATGCCTTCTGCGGTGTATAGGTGTATCTGCCTTCGCAACAGATACAGCCACATTGCATAAAGCTTTGAATGTTTCAAATAAAACCCTCGTGGGGCGTGAGTCAAATTTTCACGGTTAAACACATTTCTTTAAATTTCCATACAACAGGTATACTTTGTTTTACCTCCTAATCGTACCTTTTCACCCTAGCTTATTATTCATAAAAAATGTAAACTTCGACAGGTCAATTTTGTTTGTTCTTCTAAGAAGAACAGTTTCATGTGATCTGACTCTTGCAGCTCTCCTCGACATTTATTTACAAACTTAATTTTGTAATAGCTTATTTTCTCAATACCCGGAGTGACTTGCAAGACAAGGAACATATCACAACACAAATTATTGTAGGAGAGAAGCAGAGTTTATAGCGGCATATTTTCACCGCACTGTACCCAGGCAGCACATTTCATCGGCCCAATAATGGGGATCGATTGGGGATTACTGGCCCACAAGTGGCCCAATGGTGCCATTGAGCTACCAATAATGTGCAGCCACGCTATACCATAATCATTATTGGCCCAATGAACTTCACCCATATCCGTTATTGGCATTCAACCGGCAAAAAACGGTCAATAATGCCCATTCATATTGAACAGTTTGCCATTATTGTATACACAATGAGACAGCCTGGTCATTATTGGCCAACCAGCTGCAATTGTTTGCCAATATCTTCCACACCATGGTATAACCTGGTAAATATTGTCCGGTCAATAACAACGGCTTCTCAATATTGAATATATCTAGGCATACAGTGGTCAATAATGTCCAACCAACTTTGGCGGCTTCCTAACATTGTAATATCTTGGTTTCTAGTGGTCGATATTGTCTAATGAGCCTTGATGGCTGACCAGCATTGCACATATCATGGCATAGCTTAGCTAATATTGTCCGGCCATTATGATTGCCTCGTCAACATTGAATATATCTTGGCATACATTGGTCAATATTGCCCCACCAGCTTTGGTGGCATCCTAACATTGTATATATCTTGGATTATAGCGGTCAATATTGCCCAATGAGGTTTGATGGCTGGCCAGCATTGCACATATAATGGCATAAATAGGTTAATATTGTCCGGCCATTATGGTTGTCTTGTCAGCAATAAATAAATCATGGCATATATTGGTCAATAGTGACCCGCCTGTCATGGCGGCCTGCCAACAATGTATACATATGCATTATATTGTTCAATATTGTTCGATGGACTGTGATGGTTAGCCAGCATTGCATCCTAATGGCATAGGTTGGGCAATAATGTTCTGCCAATATGGATGGCTTGTCAACATTGCATATGTCTTGACATAGATTGGTCAATATTGTCCCATCAGCTTTGATGGCATCCCAACATTGTATATATCATGGTTTCTAGTGGTCGATATTGTCTAACGAGCTTTGATGGCTGGCCACCTTTGCACATTTCAGGCTGCGGCGGCGCTAAAAAAACAGTAGAAGCAGCTCTGACCGACAGAGACATTTCTAATGCTTGCATTTCAATATGACAGTGTGTTGGGGCTAATTTCGTCGCAACTCAATTTTTCGCTGGCCCAGACGTCAGTTTACGTTCAACTGTAGAAGATATTCATACGCCATACGTAATTTTGGCCGCCATATATATAATGTTTATTGGGATTAATGTATAGATTGTCCTAAAATTGTTTGACTGAGCTGACCAGACAAAATGAACAGAAGTGCCCATCACGGAAAATGTAGAATATATTTTTCTGAATACATTTTTCGTGATTCGCTAATTGTTGTGGATGACCTGCGATTATACTTGACAATTTTGGTAGAGAACTCTTATTTACGACTTTAGGCACGATTAATTGTTATGTAAAATTCTGCATATAATATCTTCGAGACAATTCCTGCAGACTAGAGGCCCAGATGTCGATCACGCGTGGACGTAGCTAAAACAGATAGTGTTCCAAACTTTAGCGAAGTGTTGAAAAAATTCTGACAGCACGTGGAATCTACACTGCAGAAATTAGCGAAGGCGAGATTAATGCTACTGCATACGGTGCATTACGTATCATTATCGTTATCAACTAAACGCAGCGTCATTACCATTGAATCTGCCATCATTGTCATTATCACTAATTGCAGCGTCATTCTCGTCGCTATCCTCACGGTAGACAATGAGAATTACGCATGGTGCTAGTTTCGCGATCCAGGGTTTAGCGCAGTTGGTTAAAGCGTTAACTAGGCTAGGAATTCGATTCCCGGTGGAGACGATTTGTTTTTCTGATCTCGTCAAATCAGGATGAATAAAGTGATTGACACATCAATGCACAGATCCGATGCACAGATATATCCCTGCACAGATCTCGAACACATCTCGCGCACAACTCTCGCGCACGGGATTTCGTTCCATGGGCCTATTTATACGCATACGAGTACAAGCACACGCGCACGCTCGAGCACACATCTTGCCTGACAAGCAAATGTTTAATAGATGCGTGTCCGCGAAAAAAATCCTGCGCAGTCAAGAAACGCAAGGTACTCAAATGCAAAGAACGCAACAGAACGTGTGTGTCGCTTGAACAAACAGCAGGGGTTACGTTTGGATAGTAAACGCAGAAACGATCGAATATATCCGGTGAATCCACATCCTGTAAACGTTTGTCCATGATTAAAAACACGCACGCGTAACATTATTGTTTCCGCCTTTTTTTACGTGATGGAAAGAAACCCAACATGTTCAAGCTAAGCAGAGGTGGGAGAGATCAATCGCGCTATCCAATCAAACACGCACTGCATGATTCGCCATTACCCTAGCTGTTTCCGGCATTCAGCATAAGCACCGACTATACCACGCCTCAGTACTAGCTGTTCTTATAGACAGATATGTTGGGCTGCTTTCAGGGCCTTCGAATTCTAATATCTACTAAACACAAATTTGTACTGTACTCTTTTGCGCTCTGCTGTGGGCTTGAGCAACAGACAAAGACTGAACGACTTTGGCCATCGGTGCAGCAGCGCATAAAATATTTCAGCTGAAAGAAAAAATACAAGCAGCATATATTCTACGTTATGTCTAGCTAATTCACTTGACAAGAAAACAAATCTGAACTGTCCTGGAATGGTTCGTATTCTAATGCGACGTAAATCGCACACTGCCAAAAAGTAGTGTACATGTAAAAGATAATAAAAAAAATCAACAGCACTGCATGGGGCAAGGCGAATGAAAAAAAAATAAAAATTTAAAACAACTACCTACAGTGTAATGAATGCGCGCACATGTGTCGCCAGCATATATGGTAACAAAATTGAAATTGCATAATAACGATGTTCTTTACGGAAGTTATTTTTGTTCGAAAGCTGTAATATATGGCTCGTAATGATGCATTTGACCACAGCGTTTGACAGCGCTCTCCTAAGCATTTTTCAGAAACTATTCTTCAAACATTCATTGCCTTATTATCCAACCATATAATCACCGCACAGAAGGCGTTTCCCTTCAGAGAACTAAATAATTCTATCCCATCATGTCAACCAGGCAGCTAATTGCAATTCATATATATTAAAAGTAATGCGAGTGCGTTACTTTAGCAGTTTTGAGGCATTTTTAGAGAACACCACTCTCGAAGAATTTAACACATGATTAAGAATTAGGGTTCCTTTGTGAAATATTGTGCCGCTTTCACAAGCGCTGCTTCCGCGGGCTGAAAGATGATTATACCGCGGTTCTTTCTGAGGACAACCTTGTCCCAAGTTCGTAGATATAGTTTCAATGTTGACCCTTGCTTTCTTTCTATTTTTTCTTTACTGCAAATTTAGTTCTTCAGATCTTAGCTCGTCGAGTATTTTGTATTTCTTGATATGCCCACGCTTAGTTCTACGCGGATTTTTTCTTGCTCTAAATTTCCACCTGATTTGAAAAAAAAAATGAATAACATGGGAATTTTTAACCTTGAAGTACTCGTAGTTATGGTCGTTTTCGCTTTTCTTTTCCTTAATAGGAATACAGCAAGTATACGGGCTGTTGCATCGCTCAGTTGCGCGTGATGACGTTTCAAGAGCACTCCGTCATGAACAGCGACCTGTGTGCCATCTTTAATAAAAAAAAAATATGTCCATTTGTTCGAACCGAGGACGATTCCGTGAAAACTGAAGATTGTTTGACGTATGTGATTATTATTTGAAATTATGAGGTAAAACGTATTTTGCATTAACAAAAACAATATAGCGAAATTATCATTCCAATGAAAATGTTATCGAGCCAACAGTCGAGGCGACCAAAGAACTCCGAACGCACTCCTCGTTGTTTTAGCGAAGCCAAGGGCAAAACTCTGCGCATTCCTCCTCACAAGCTTGGCGCAAAGAACATATGGAACATTCTCTCGTCCTTTTGTCGCCTCTCCGCCCGAGGGTCTTGACTAAAGCAATTCTCCAAACCGCTTTCAACTTCCCGTCTTGTAGCCTTTTCTCCCCGTAAAGCAGTCATCGCGGAAGGGCAGCGACCTTCACTGCCCTCTCTTTCCTCTCGGCTAGGCAGGCGTTGCTCACAATGCCCCCCTCTCTACTCCCCCTATTCTTCCCTTCCTTCCCGCCAACTTTCCTGGCCGGCAGCCTTCTGGGCTCACGTGGTCCTGCGGGACCTCTTTCATTTCTCTCACCCCCCTTTCGAGCTTTATGCCTACTCTTTCGACAGATCTCAAGCAAAAAAAAAAAAGAGGGAGAGACACAACCATCCTTCTGCCCCCTTTCAACCGTGCCTCAAAACTGGACACAAGCCGCTGATTCAGAGGCGTCTGGTCGGCCACACAGTCCCCACCCGCTCGAGCTGCTCGAGCTCCCGCAGCTTTGGACAGCACAACCGAAAAACCAAGCCTTGTGAAAGTTCCGATTCGTTTTATGGCCATGCCTGAAAGAGGATATTTGCGCGTACCACCAGCATTTTAAGTTGTTTGTTCATAACTGAGCTCTCTGAGGTTATTTCTTGCTTTGTCTCCTTGTAAGATCGCTACTTTTTCTTACCAGGTGTATAAAGCATCAGATCCCTGGGATGTACTTTGCGTGGCAGCATTCATTTTGGATTGTTGCAACTGAGATCTGCAAATCGGCGCTAGCCGTATGGTAAGATACTTTTTTTTGCATTATTTGGTGCAGTATGTTGTCAGCCTTGATCATCATGTCAATAACCGATATGCTTGCGAGAACGGAAAGTCATTTATTTCGACCGCACCATGCCAGTCAGTTCTGAACTGTATTTTCAGCGCACTATTTTGTATGCATAAACTCTGGTCATAATGACAAAATTTACGGCGCAGAGGTGGCCAATTTGTATTGCAAAAGAAAAACGTGGTCCTGTAAAACATGACGCGTGTTTTGTGTGATTTTCAGGTTACAACTTCATCGCGCGTGTGTTGTGTGTCTGAATTGGTTAGTTTCTTTTACAAACTATATTCAGAACTAAGAGTTAAGTCTAGCTTTCTGGGACATGATTTTTAGTTGCGAGCGAATATTTAATATTGTAATTTGCCGTTATGAATGCGCTATTGGAATGGTCTAAACGACGCGTAGCTTTTCACGTGTTTGATCTTTCTCTTGCGCTAATTCCGAGTAGTAGAAGTGTCATAAAATAGCCGCTTAAAATAGGTTATTTACAGTTGCTACCACAGTTCTTATACTTTACCACACGTACAAACTTGTTCCCACAACAAACGTGATGCTAAGTTACGGATTTCTTTATTTCTTCAGTTCGAGTGTATCATACAAACCCCAAAGCATCTGTGTCGTACATGTTTTGGCTGCAGCTTTGACAATTTTTTAAAACGTTCTGTTTGCAGTAATGATGCGGTGCACACTAAATTTAGCAGCCGCGGTCGGAGTGCGATTGCCATTTTTGTGTCTTTTTTTTCCTTTGTAGTTTCTTTTTAGTTCTTGCGGCAATCTATTCAAAGGAAAGCTATTGATTTGAAGCTTCCAGTTATGACGACGTCTTTCTTCTACAGGTGTTCGATCACAAAGGCACTACAAGTATAAGGGGGCAAGCACTGACTACCGTTTAACGAATAGATAACGGCAAATATCATTTTGTTTTATCTTTCCAGCGTCAACAACACATCCACATGGGAAGCCATGCACTGCCAGATGTCGCAACCAATGTAACCAAGCTAATATGGCCGGCCTCACTGAGCATGCAGCTTATTTCAACCTGAGTAAATCAGACAAGAAAGTTGCCTGAGGGCCAGCTGGTAGTGCTTTATTTTGCATTTTTACTCCACGGTCTAGCTGCACTTCCACTTTCCAAAAGTTTTCTGTCTTAATGGGATTTATGAATATTGCTTTTATTTCCAGGTGCCATCTGCGAAAGGAAATACATTGTTGTGAGCGCTGCTCAAGTCCATTACTTTAAAGGCTGCATGGAGCTGCTGCCCCTACAACCGACCACAAAAGAAGCTGCGATGAACGCAGCGCCTTCCTCCAACCTGGGACCTGAGAACACCTTGCCAAGGGACGCAAAGACAGGAGGAGCACTGAAGTCTAAGACTTCTGCCTAAATGTTTCCATGCCCTGTAACACGTGCACACCTAATAAATCACCATGCAGTGAACCTTTCAGCTGTATTATTTTCTTGCATGGATATCCTCAGCATGCTTTATTTAAATAAAAAGCTGCATGAAAAATATCTGCACTGCATAAGTAGGGGATGGCTTTGCAGGTGCCTATTAGTCATAGCACGAAAAAGCAACTAGCCGGATTGCCAATTGCTCTGGCTGTATACCAATAATGCAAAACCACTGGGCAAGATTGGATTGGAAATATTGGGTAGCCGATAAATCTGACTGGATGCCAGTTGTGAATATCCAGTGAATAAGCATGGATACAAGATATTGGATGGCCAGTGAGCTTGGCGGGATGGCCGTGATATAACAACCAGTGAGTGAGCTTGGGTGGAAGATATTGAGTAGCCATTGAGTGCCGTTGAATGCCAGTAAGCAAGGTAGTATGCCAATACTGGTTTTGATAAGAGAGCCGATCAAATTGGTTGGCATATATCTTGGCTCTTTGTGCGCCCCAATCATACGCCAATATTGACCAATATTGGGACCAATATATCCCAATATTGGACCATTGGCGGTCCATTGACGGCGTGCTGCTTGGGTAGCGACTTCTATTTCTACAAACTCATGCTACTGAATTTCAAAAGGTAACACCCTAGTAAAACAAATGCAGCAAGAAACGATGCTCAAGACGGACAAATTTGTGTGTGCTAGCAATAACACCTTTATGCCGAGAGACCCGCTTTAGATCTTCCAATTACGCTCGAAGAAAATTTTCAGGTGCCATAAGGTGGGGAGCGATAAAAAAATGATGTCAAAATCACACTGCGCACAGCGGCAGAAAAATACCAATATGTAGCATTGAAGTTCAATACAGCAGAGTACGAAGAGCGCCAACTAGCGCTCTGAAGTAAACTCATGCTAACCACAGAGGCTAGCACAAAAGCTTTGTTCTTAATGCATACGTGTTATAATCTCTCTACGGATGAACAGTATCTAGAAAAAAAATAACAAGTAAGAAGACACAAAAATTTCCATTTGTTCAGTTTTTACCGCGTGCAACTGGTTTCTCAGCGAATAATTACAACATCTGCGCACCTGAACTTAGATGCTAGCGTGGGTTTTCCGAAGATTAATTTAATCTTGGACGCCCGTTAATAATTCCACTATGAGCTATGAGCTTACAGGGGAGGCCTCGGCCAACTCTTAGTCTAAGATTGCTCATAAGGTCGGACACACCAGCGGAGAAGCTTCCGACATCAGCATTGATTACATTATCTTCGTTTGAATGATATATTTTCACTTTTGCCATGATCACGAAGTTGGTAGGTGCTCAACGTAACCACTGTTAAAGAACACAAAAAGGTTTCTGGCGCTGATTCTCTGATGAATGCGATGTGTATGCTCTGCATTGCATTGATGCAGTGCACATTGTTTCTTTGATTTAATTTCCACTATTCAGGCATTGGGTTAGCAAGCATGCTGCGATAAATATCCTGCTTTGCTTCTTCGCAGCATGCTCGAGCATTAATAACTAGATCTTGTTGTCGACACTAACTTGCGTGAGAAAACCTTTTGGCCTTGTAAGCCGAAAGGTGACCTTATCACCAATACACACCTTAATTCCTTGTTATCATCATGTTCTTAAGCACATATTTTGAGCATTTATGATATGTTTTATTCTATGCATTTAATGAGCAATACAGAAAATTACAGCTTACATAAAGCAGTACAGCATATGAAAGCGCACAGCGAATGTTCGAGCGGCTACTCTCTATATAGAGCACTATCAGCCAAACTCATTCTGTAAGGTATTTATTTACATTTCACTTCTAAAAGAATGCGACGCTCAACCACCGTACTCGAAAAAGATCACGTCACATTGCAGAACAGTGCATAAAAACTATATAGTCTGGATACGTTGTCAGAGCGCTTTTTGATATTATTTATAAGAAAGTTTTTTTCATACAAGAAACCTAAATTTGATCTGTCGTAATATTTTATTCAAGGGATTAGATTTTCTAGAATGTGTATGACTTTGAAAATGAAACTCAGAATACATCGTGACTGTATATGAAAGTCAAATTTGGTTTTTGCTTTATTAAACTCCCGTGTAATTACAAACTGTTCAGACCGATAAGAGAGCGACATATTATGTCGAAGGTTTGTTATTTTACCCATATTCTTTTAGTAAAATTTTATGTGTTCTTAATGCAACGTCATCCCCCTTTGAGCAAGGTCATATTTCTCGCAATTGCTTGTATTTTGATCTTGTTTTGAACGAATACAGCTAGCGTACTCCCATCAAAATTCGAACGGTTGTTGACATGTCTGAGCACAGCTCGGCGTAGCTTGAAATGTCCGCTGTCTTGTATCGCGACGGTATAAGAGCAGGGTGTTTGACAAAATCTGGCTGCAGGTAGACAACTGAAAAAACACTTTTTAGAGTTTATATTCATTTACCTTTCAAAGCGCGCCATCTGTCTAATTTAGATAACTTATCCTGTAAGATAACACAATCCGTAAGATTGTAACTTTGACGATAAGGGATGCAATCATCGGGAAATAAGCTGACTGATAATGCAATACTCTTAGTGATGCCAATCATGGAAATTGAATATAATGTAGGCCGAAGGATGGATCCCTGGAGCGCACAAGATTTTACAGACTGGAGAAGATTTCATACCGTTAGTAACTATCGATCCGAGTCTGTCGAGCAAGTACTGTTCTAGCCATCTGATAAGTTGATTGTTTATGTTAATTCTGTTCATTTTATGTATCACGCGATTATGGGGTACATGATGCAAGGCGTATGCAAAAGCAATAAGAGTGGCACCAGTTTGCAGAAACTAGTCTAAATTTTGGTGAATGTCAGTAGTCCGTTCGAATAGGTGAGTTTCACGAAAACGACTGCGCTGAAATTCATCCAGGTTGGAATGTGAGATATGAATCTCTGTGAGGTATTTCCTTATGTGAGATGATATAAAATGTTCTAGTAAATTGTAAACGTTTGATGTCAATAACAGGAGCCTATGTTTGATCATATTTTCTTAATCTCCTTCTGTAAAAATGGGTATAACATGAGCAAGCTTCCGATCATCAGAAATCTCAGCAGTGTCTAACGATTGCTGAAATATGGTGCCAGAAAGGGCGACGTATAATGTGTTAGAATCTTCAGTAGTTCTGCTGTAACTTCATCGGGACATTTGCTTTAAAATGCAGGCAAACTTTCACTTTCAATGACCCCCTATATACCCTCTAAATGTAATAAAATACTTGGCATTACGCAGTCAATGATACACTCAGATTTAGAAACAGCGACGTTTCCTAAGCATGCTGCAGAAAAACGAGTTAAACAGGTCAAACACGTCCACTGGATAAACTCAGGCACCGTCCTCACTATTTATCACGGCATTTCCTTTTTTTTTTTGAGCAGAAAAAATGGATTTCGAAATTTTTTAAAAATGTTTATCATATAAAAATTTTAAAAATATGATTCTTTGATTTTTCCATTTTCAACTTACAGGCCTTTGCGAACTAGTCTGGCTGCGCTTGTGGTCGCAATGGCTTTCGCATACAGGCGTTTCGTTTTGTTCAGACATCGTTTTACATCAATCGTAAAGCCCTGATTATTCCCAGTTGCTGGAAGCCCCATTTTAGGAACCTATTTCTCCTGCAAACGCTTTAACAGATCAAGGAAAAGCCGCCAGTTTTGAGAAACGTTCGGTAACAACATGTGGATTGAAATGAACAATAATAGCGCTCAAGGTGAGCATTAATACTGATTTCGTCTGTCTTTGAAAAGACATGAACTAAATTTTAACATAAATTCTTTCAGGGTAGCTGAATGAAACGTGCACTGGTCAACACGGTGGCCAATGATACATTCATGTGCATTTACAGATGCAGGGTGTGTAGTAAGAAATGATTCAAAAATTGTCTGATCCCTTGTAGATCAACAAAGAAGCTTTGTGATTTTGAAATAAATGCAGTAAATCTAGCAAATCAGGACAACCATGGGCCTAACAGGAACCAGGAAGCGAAGCAGACCCATTTATATGGCGGAAGTTATAATCTGAAGTTAGAATGAGAGAGTAGTAATTGTTCTGCGCAAGTGTTAATCGGCTGAAAAATCGGCAGAAAAATCAGGCGGCCGGTAACATGCACCGATCGTAAACTTCGCAGAGTTGAGCAGAGAGCTAGTGACCCAGAACATTTCTGTTTGGTTATCAATGGCGGTAGGTCTTGTGTGAATGTCGTTGTGGACTGCAATCATGATACCACAACCTATTACTTTCTCTTCTGTGTTTAGGAAAGCTAGATAATTGTTTTGAAATACGTAGTTCTCAACTGTCAATTTCTCGAGTTAACCATGTTTCACTTCCGACGATAGCGTCAGCAGTGCAGATATGAATGAAGGACGCAAGGTGGTCTTTCTTACTAATTATGCTGCGGAAATGTACTAAGATTATTATTAGCCTGTTGCCGAAGTGCTGCTCGTCATTGTTGACAGTTTTGAGCAGTGTACAAGTAGCCCTTGTAGCTCAGTGGATCATAACGATATTCTTTCTGCGAGATAACATGTTTAACAAAAGAATACTTCGGGGTTTCATTCGGAGTTCAGTTTGCACGAGGGAAACCGCGCAGCTTTTTCCGGGCACAGCGAAAGGTCCTCTTCACTATGAACATAGGGATCTGTGAGGTCTGTGAGTTTGGGCGCTTCATCAAGGTTCATGAATTTAGTTTTGTAGCTGAGGAACTGGCAGAGATGGGCCTCTCTACCTGTACAGCCTTTGTCAAAAGTGTAGAGCCTTGGGTGGGGGGCCGTCTCCTTCAAGTCAATACGTGCAGCTTGTACTACAATTCGAGTGTTCAAGGATCTGGATTGGAAGAAGATACTTTTACCTACCTTCTAGAAGGAAACATACTCTCACTACTCGTAAATCAGCGCCACTAAACCGCTGAGAAGCAAATCCCTTTGCTGAATGCTTTTGACAAAGGCTGTAATTGTTCATTTGGCTTGATCTGTAATTCAACTAGAGAAAAATGACCTTGCAGAAGACGAAATGACGTTTTAACACAATGCAATTTTAATTAATGAATGGACATATAACAATCTATGGACTGAATATCCCGCTCCGTTATCGGCATGATCGAGAAGTTTATAATTAGACGTCCTATACCGAAAACAAAGTGCAATCCCCATATGCCTTTACTATTTAAAATATTCAGAGCTTCATTTTCGAAGTCATATAAATTGTCGCAAACAAATCTCTTTATTAAAGTGCTGTTGCAGAGCGAAATTACGTATCGTGTATAAACAAAATTCTGCTATAAGAGATATACGTGTTCTGACAGCATATCCACGCGGTATAATTACGGTGCAAGTTTCTGCAATACACTTCATATTTTACTTTTGCGCGGTTGCGAGTCGCATTTTTTTTGGAAATAAAATTTTTATAAATAGATTAAACTGACTTTGGCCGACAGTGCTCTACATGGAGTGTGGTTGCAAAAACATTCCTTTTGCGTTTTCATTTTGTGTAATGCTATGTGTAAGCTGAAATCATATTCTGTGTTGCCTTAAAAGAGCTTCAAATGAAACCTAGCCTAAAATGCAGAAAATGTGTTTGGAAACATAATGAGAGCAATTGTGAGTAATGGGCGCATGGTGAACTTTCAGGGGACCGCGCTAGAAAAGCGCGCTGGTTAAGGTGTTTTCTTTTACTTTAACAGGAGGTGTGGTCGAACACAGGAGGTGGTTAGTAATAATACAACACGCCGTAAAGAAGCAGCGCAGTGTAATAACATCACTATGCCCACCAACACAAGGCCTGAAATGAATACCTTAAATGAAAATAAACTTTGCACATTGCATTAACGCCATGGAAAGCACCCACATCGATTTCTTCTAGAATCAGCGTGGGGAGCTTTTTTTACTCTATGGTTATTGTGCTGACGTAGAGCCCAACCATCTTCATCATAAGGGTCAAAGTGGAAATCGTGCAATCAAAAAGAAGGTAAAGTAACCGATGCGCCGGTCGGCAATTCCTCCTCTGGTGTGTCAAAGCCTATGTCCAATCAGAGTATTTGAAAATGGCCGAGGCGCCACTGCACGGCTATACTTTCTAACGTAGGCTTGCCACCGCAGGCTTGCCACCGCTCGTCCGAGGTTACATTCACCTTCGGTAAAATCACGCAAGACAGTCAGTTCGCGAGCACAGATCGTCTCACCATTCGCTAAAGAAACACGTCGGTGGTCATGAAAACAGAAATGGGGGAAATTTTCGTTTCGTATGAAGACGACAGCTTCTGTGCACAGACCGTGTGGTTTACATGTAAGTGTATGTAGTGCCAAAATGGCACCATGATTATTAGAGCATCCATTGAAGGTAGGAAGATGGTACACACTTAAACACCCAAGAAAGACAACGGCCGTGCTAAATGTACCGAAAAAACACGGATGACACATGAAAAACAGTTTTCAATGTGACATGGCTTCTTATTCTGCTGTTTATCATGTGTTTTTTTTTTTCATTGAGTAGCTGCAGATGCCTCACCGTGATTTTCAGGCTTTATGTTTGCTCATGCCTTCCATGATAATAGCTTGGGTGGGTTTGTTGCTGGTTAAACAATCTTTTGCCGATTCATTATCTACTTGATCATGTGGTGCCCTGTCGGTATTTAAAGCTCAGCCGGCTTAAAAAAATGTCAGTCGTTAGTCAGCGCCAGTCTATCGTCTGCGTCTTCTTCTTTTGTCTCTGTTCTTTTTGTGTTGCTTCTACGTTCACTTAAGATCACACAAATAGAGGGCGTATAGGATTCTTTGAAGATGCTGCAATAAGAACCAAATGGCAAAGCGAAATAAGCAAATAAATAACCACAAAAAGAGCATTCAAATTTCAGGAGGGAGTTTCAGAGAGTTAACACCAGAAAATTAAGAAAAATTTATAAATTGGACCCAAGAAGGAAAGTAGTGTTCATTCAGGGAGAAATACGTACCATATAGAGTTATTTTGTACTGGTTCCGGAAATATTGCTCTTTGTATGCAAGCGACCAGATTGTAAGACAGAGTATTCAATAGGACGACTGCATGAGGGTAGAGGGGCAATTCATTGCTACCGTGTAAGCAGAAATCTGTTATAATTTTAACTCTCGTTTGATCGAGAAGGTCTACTTGGAGCTGTTATATATTTGTGTCTCAGCTTTCGGTAATAATAAAAGGCGCGAAAGGCATGCACGTGATATAAATTTGATATTAAAAACCGCCGCAGACACAGGACAGAAGGAAATGATGACACCGACAGTAGTCGTCCCCATCCCTGTCCTGTGTCTGCTGCGGTTTTTAATTTCCAAATGTACCACCATCTGGCCTACATATATACCCTCTTCATTTAGGAGACATAAAAGAGCACGGAGCCAAAAGCGGTCCAAGGCATCTTTTAGCAAAATGATGCTGGATTGGATTGAATTGGATTTACAGGAATTTAAGCACTGCAAAGCTTTTGCTGCTCGAGAGGAAAAATAAGATAGTAAAATGGATTGTTTAGAATAGGCTAGACGATAGCACATGCAGCACTATTTTGAATGGCTTCAATGCAGCGGTAGGGTATGCTTGCTACCCAGGCAGCACAAAGCATTGGGCCAATGTTGTAAGTTCGACGGCAAACAGTGGCCCTACATTGGGCCAGCCTTACCAGCATGCTCCCAACATAGGACATGCTAGTCAACACCACATCCAACAATGACCCAGACTAGCCAATGCTCTCCCAGTGGTGGCGCTGCCAATATTCAACACTGGCTAGCTTGGGCCAAGATGTACAGTGCGTTACCGATATTAGCACTGCCGTGCATATTGAATGTCTATATTGGACCGAGATTGCCGTGGTTCCTCCAATAATGGTCGCACCGGGTTTTAAAACTGGCTATAATGGGCTAAGTTGTCCTGCGTTCTACCTTCGTTGGGTTTTCCGTTTATTCAAACTGGCTACAATTAACCAAGTTGTCCTGTGTTCTTCCGGAATTGGAGGTTCCGGTTTTTAAACTTGGCTACAATGAACAATGTTATCCTCTGTCTTCCGTTCAGTTTTTTTCAGTTTTGTTCAGTTTTTAAAACTGGCTACAATGGACCATGTTGTCCTGTGTTCTGCCGGCGTTGCCCGTTCCGTTTTTAAAACTCGCTAAATTGGCCGAAACTGTGTTCTTCCGGCATTGACCGTTCCGTTTTAAAACCGGCTGCAATGGACCAAATTGTCTTGTGTTTTTCCATTATTAGTTATAAAAACCGCCCACGATGGACAACTTTATCCCCTGATCTCCCGATTGTCATTGCATTCCTAAAAACGCAGCTTTAATGGGATGCCGAAGTGAATATTTTTCGTTGACCATTCGATCAAAACAAAATATACATTTTTATGGTTGAATACACGTGCGTTTGGCGCTAAACCGTACAATTTAATTACGACAACATTTGAGCCGATCATTAGGACCTGTGACGTACGGGATGACAATTACTATATGCATTCAAGTACGTATCGCTGCAGCTGCAGAGATTCGTCTTTTCGGTGCGTTCATATGCGGCGCACTTTTGGGGGTCAGCTATATGTGTTTGCGGTTTTAGGCTATTGGCATGTATGCAGATTTCGTCACAGGTGCATACGTTTGTCGCACTATTATATCTGATGATAGCATGACCATGCGGCCACATATGTACACCCCAGACAGGCTAGCACTCACGACCCAATATGCCTGCATTGGACGCCAATTACATCCCTGCATCTACCTAACCTCTAGTAGAAATCTAGTTGTCAGTGGAAACGCGCACACAAAACGAAATCGTGTCGCCATAGCATGAGCATGTGACATTAAATTAGTGATTACAAGGTAGCTTTTTCATTGCCGAGAAGGAAAACGTCCCCTCAAGTTGAAGGAACAAATTACCAACGTTCCCTCGAGTTGAAGGAACAAATTACCATTTTCTCAGCGATGGGTTTATTCTAGTGCTTTTGCATTATCCATATGGAACACACGCGCAGCATCGTTTGCTTACCTGGAGAAAGGACCGAATACGATGTGTGTAGTTTCTAGACGCAACCCCTGGAAAATGAAAAGCCCGAAGACTCTCGAGGTTACCGTTTTAGTTTTGGGCATTCACCGCGGTGGTAAAAAAGAGAAAAAATGGCAGTTTTTCTCGCAGACTGCGAGCATGACAAGCCCCGGTACATTTATATGGCGCACAACCTATATATCGGCAATAAACAACCAATTAATCTGTTCCGCCTATTAGTTTAGAGTTCGATCATTCCAACCGCACTAGGCGGTGGTAGAGGAATAAAGAAACTGTCAGTCAGTTCAGTTCAGGCGTTCAGTCGTGTCCGACTCTTCGTGACCCTATGGACCATGTCACGCCACGCTTTCCGGTCTCTCACTATCTTCTTAACATCACATAGCTTCATCTGCAATGCCTCGAGAATGCCATCTAACCATCGCGTTCGCTGCCTACCCCTTCTCCGGCGACCCTCAACCTTTCCCAACATCAAATCTTTCTCCAGCGACTCCTCTCTTCTCATCAGATGACCAAAGTAGCTGAGCTTTAACTTTAGAATTTGACCCTCCAATGAGCAGTCAGGGTTTATGGTCGACAATATCGACTGATTTGATCTTCTGGCAGTCCAAGGAACTCTTAAGAGTCTTCGCCAGCACCACAATTCAAACGCGTCAATTCTTCGGCGGTCAGCCTTTTTCACAGTCCAACTCTCCATCCATACATCACAACTGGAAAGACCATAGCACGGGTGATACGGATCTTGGTTGGCAGACTAATGTCTCTGCTCTTTACTAGGCGGTCAAGCGAACCATTGCTCTCTTTCCCAGAAGCAGGCGTCTCCTAATTTCATGGCTGCAGTCTCCTTCCGAGGTAATCTTGGCGCCCAAGAACAGAAAATCTGTCACAGCTTCCACTTCTTGTCCATTGATTCTCCAGGACATGATAGGGCAAGACGCCATGATCTTCGTCTTTTTAATGTTCAGTTTAAGCATAAACTTCTCACTCTCTTCTTGTACGCGCATCAGAAGTCTCTTGAGTTCCACTTCACTTTCGGCCATTAAAGTGGTATCATCCGCATATCTAAGGTTGTTGATACGTTTTCCAGCAATCTTCACTCCAGCTGAAGACTCGTCCAGACCGGTCTTTCTCATGATGCACTCTGCATATAGGTTAAATAGGCAGGGCGACAGTATGCAGCCTTGCCTCACCCCTTTCTCAATCGGAAACCAATCAGTAAGACCATGCCCAGTTCTGACTGTGGCCTCTTGCCCTTCATAAAGGTTCCTGAGGAGACAGATGAGGTGAATTGGAACTCCCATCTCTTGGAGAGCTTGCCACAATCTGCTGTGATCTACGCAGTCAAACGCTTTCGCATAATCAATAAAGCAGAAGTAAATGGGTTTCTGGAACTCTCTTGCTTTTTCCATGATCCAGCGAAGGTTGGCAATTTGGTCTCTAGTTCCTCTGCCCTTGCGAAACCCAGCTTGCACGTCCGGAAGCTTCCGATCCACATACTGCTGCAGCCTACCTTGCAGGATTTTTAACATCACCTTGCTAGCATGCGAAATAAGCGCGATCGTGCGGTAGTTGGAACAATCTTTGGCACTGCCTTTCTTTGGAATGGGGATGTAAACTGACCTTCTCCAATCCTGTGGCCACTGCAGGGTTGTCCAAATCTTTTGACATAATGTATGCAGTGTGTTAACAGCGTCGTGGTTGAGGTTTTGAAGCAACTCAGCTGGAATACCATCAATTCCGCTAGCTTTGTTCTTAGCAAGGCTGGCTAAGGCCCATTCAACTTCACTCTTCAGGATACTCGGCTCGAGATCAGTAATAACAACCGTCCTATGTTGGGTTTGCACATCCGGGTCCTTCTTGTACAGTTCTTCTGTGTATTCCTGCCACCTCTTCTTTATCTCTGAGGCTTCAGTGAGGTCCTTGCCTCGTTTGTCCTTTATCACGCCCAGCTTAGCACAGAAGCTTCCTTTGATATCTTTGATTGTCTTATACAGAGCTCTTGTGTTCGTTAATTGGCTGTTGTCCTCAACTGCTTGACACTGTATGTTCAGGAAGGCATTCTTATCTCTCCTTGCTATTTTCTGAAAATCCGCATTGAGAACCTTGTATCTTTCTCTTTCCCCCATACCTTTTGCCATCCTCCTTTCCTCAGCTATTTGCAAAGCCTCTTCAGATAACCAGTTTGCTTTTTTGCATTTCTTTTGCTTTGGAACTACCTTAGTTGCAACTTCTTGTATTATATCACGAACATCAGTCCACATCTCTTCGGGTCTTCGGGACACTAATGAAAATAATGAAACTGTACACTAATGAAAATAATGTGCGCTGTCGAGTCGTTCGAGAAAACGAATGCAGCCCAGAAACACTGTTTTAAGGAGGCAGTTTTTCATGCCCTTTACAATTTTCTCATTCTACTAAAATTATTTGGAATACGTTGCTTGCTCATTGAACGTTATCGTCTTTTTTTGTGCAATCCGCGTTAAGGTGAAGGTGATTGCGAAAAACGTCTGTGTGTTGCCCGATGCCACAGCGCATCAGGACCTCGACGCGTACAAAACTGATTCTGAATCATTCATTGCTGTGTCTGTTACCGTCAATTTGCGAAGTCGAGACAAAACATGACCGAAGAAATATTGTTACAGCAGGAGAATGATGAGGACGATGTGGCGCGCAAGAAGTGCATCGAACGGGGACCCTCGTTGCCTGGCTCCTTGGCTGTTCCTCAATGTATATATCTTCAATCCTCTTTTGTAAATATATTTCTCCCTGTTGCAAAATTATATGCCAAAATTTAAAAACCTTTGAACAATTCACAAATTCCGTAGAATCTTCAAAACTGCTCGGTGCGCGATATCTGGACAAAGGCTTTATCGAAGTGGCCATAATTACTAGCGCAACAAAATTATGCAAAGTGTCTTTATTGATTTTGAAAGCTTAGGTAGTGTAGAATATGTGGAAAAAGTTTAAACAGTGTTAAAACTGTTCTTTTTTTGTCCTAAAAAGTTTCAGTGTTCGCTCTTTTCTGTAAATTAGCGCGATCGTATCTCTTTATTCAAATGTTATATAAATATAAGCTTTAGCTGTTTGCGGATAATTATGTTGAGAACATAGTGTGGAATTATTGCTTCTCTACCATGAACCTTTTCTGAAATAAAGGCCAGCAAATTACGAAATTTTCGTTTCCTGGGCCGAAGTTGAGAATTTTTATAAAAACATCTACTTATACCCGAAAAGCGAAAGTTAACTGAATACAAATAAAAACATGTATATATTTAGTCAGATAAATTTATTATTCAGTCACCACGCAACAATATATAATGTTTTGAAGTAAATATAAAAGGTCGAACGACCATCCTTTGTTCGATCATCGGTGGGGAACGGGAGGGGAAAGATGACGCGCGCATTTGTCGATGCACCAACTGTATGGATTTATGCAAGAATGTGGATGGTAGATGGGGTGGCTTTCTATTTTTTCAGAAAATGTTATGGGGGGGGGGGGGGGGGGGTCCGTGGTTGGCTTGAAGAAACAATGCGTTTGCGAACACAAAAAAAAAACTATTTATTAGAATTCGACTCGAGCGGTGCGCGCTGGCGGCCGCTCTTCGGCACAGTCCGAAGTCACGGCTGGCCGGTGCAAGCAGAAGAGGGCTGGGTAAAGGAAGAATGGAATGCCGAGAGGGTCGTTGGCCCTTCGTTCCCACGCGCAGCCCTTGCGAACACAACACCGCGGCGGGAATCGCGCACTGGTTGAGAAGTTCATTGTTCCCCCTCGCCTACGCGTCTACGTGCAAGACACAACAGACAGCATCCCCAGATGCGCTGCTGTGCGGCCTCCTCCCGAAGCGTTCATTTCAGGGTTTGTTGAAGACGCTACAAGACTTGTGACAGCTTTTTAAACCTTTCTTTAATTTCTTGCCTCATAAAGTTTATTTTTCATTGTGCTGTGCATAATTTTATCTTGCGCCTATATATGTTACATGTGCTCCGGTTTGTGCTTGCTACATATCAGTAAATAGCAGAGCTGTGAAATGTCGCCGGAGTACGGATTACAGCAACGGCGGGAAACCAACGGCATTATCGGACTCAGTGAACGCCGTCATCTTAGACCGTGAGTATATATCTTTGCAGCATGTCATTACTTCATAATTGGTTCTATATGATCTCTTACCAGTCCCAAATGTTCTGTTTCCGTATTCTCCTCGAAACAACTGCTAGAAGCATGATTTTAAGAACTAAGCGAATTTTCGTCCGGGTTACATGCAAGCAAGTGCGTGGACTTATTTGCTGGCTGCGATATGAACAGCATTTGCGCCGAAAATAGAGAAGCCGTGCTTAACAGGTGTATTGCCACCACCGCGCGACAGAACACTGCAGGCAGCCATTTGTGCAAAGTTTTTTGACTGCGCAGCGCGCCGCAATCAATTAGTAACCAGATACTATGCGCCCGGCTTTGTACATATATTTTGGACAGCGTCTCTTCTGCGCTCAGGAAGCCATGTTCGCTGAGTTTTTGGATTTTTTTAAGAGTTAAGGGCAGTTTTTGTTTTCAGATGTACAGACGATGTTTTGAAAACTGTTCGTGCAGTCTGTGCAAGCGAAGTTTACAGTGGGGCGGACGTTATGTGCGTGATGCCGCAATTAATGATTAGGCTGTAATAAGTCATAATCAATCTCCACTTTTAAAATGGTTAATATCATATTTAGGAATTGAAAGCCGTGAACAGGGCAAGTGAGCCCCTTTTCAAAATTTTCTTAATCGACGCCCCCCATCTGAGCACGCGCCTTCAGGGGAGGGTGTTGTCAGGAAGCCGCCACGATAGGAGAGCGATTTCGCTGACGCGCTTTGAAGGCGGAGAAAAATAGCAAAACAAGCAAAAAGACACATAAGTCCTGTGTGCACTGCGCCCCTGTCACTGCAAGGTAAACAACGTGCACGTGGGAAACATTGTACAAAAAATTGACGGCCGGTACGAGGCGACCATATCATCCGAGACATATACCTCGCGAAGCGCTCGATCACGGCCCTGCACTTTCTGGCAAAATGGGACAGGACATCCGGTCTGCCTGTTCGGCAATTACAGCTTTTTGTGCCTCACGTAACGTATGCATGAAGTGCACGTCATAGCCATCGTACAAAAATGTTGAAACCGAAGCAGCGATCCACGAATTCTAATTCTATAGAAAATCATTTGGGAGTAGAAATAAGCAACTTAATATGATGTGCATGGTTGTTTAATGAACGATATGTATAAATGGACGGTTGAGTAGTTACAGTAATGGAGTGTTCTGCTAGAATTGTTTACGGCCGTGACCACAATAAATATTACTCATATTGCTCTTAGCTTTAAGCTCTGGCATTAATAATCTTATCCAAAGAACCGACTGGCAGTGACAGGTTGTTTACAGCTGTTGATGAAAAGGTAGGCCATCATGCTATTATTCCAGGCATATTTGCTCTATTTATACCTCTGTTTACTACAAGAAAAACTTAATTTTGTTCCCCATTCCTAGGAACACTGCACCTCTTACAACACTCACTATTCAATCGCTTTCATTCAAGGTAGAAAAAGGAGGAAATGCGCATGCACTCATAGGATAGCCTGTCTTTTTGTTAACAGCTGCAAATAACACGCCACTGCTGCTCGGTACCTTGGATAAGGTTTGCAATGGGGTTACCTTAGATGGGGGCCTAGCAATTGCGGTAATATTTATACCAATCACTGCAGTAAAAAAAAAAAATGTAACATTGCATCACTTTAGCTGCTGCATGCACCTTTATACGTGCCTTAATTTTATTGCCTATTGTTATAGACGCAGGACCTCTTGAAATGGCTTTGTTCAGTAAGCAAGCGTCTTTGCTTCAGTTTCTATCTCTCCACCACTTTCTTTGTTGCTCTGGGTGTGACCATTTGATTTCATTGTTCAAATCATATTGTTTTGTCATGTGTGAATGATTTAGCCTACACATACATGCTTTCATTTTTTAGATGCGCATCGGGAGTGTTTTCTACGTAGAAATGGATCAGTTGAGTTGTATCACTGGTGCGAAAACCGACAACCCCCAGAAGATATGTGTTCTGTGGTTGGAAGGGCAATAAGGAAGAGGAAAATCAGCGGAAAAGCCTGCCTAAAAAAAGGTAGCACTGCATCACTGTAACTTCTCCACGCACCTTTAAATATGCCTTATTTTTATTGCCTATTCTTATAGACGGTGGACTTCTTGCTATTGGCTTTTTTGCAGAAAGCAACCGTCTTTCATTGCTTAAATTCCTATCTCTTCGCCACAGTTTTGTTACTTCGAGTGTGATTTTTTTATTTTATTGTTCAAATCATATTATTAAATCGCAGGTGAATGATTTCGCCTACACATACATGCCTTCATTTTTTTTAGGTGCTCACCGAGTGTTTTCTACGTTGAAATGGATCGATTGAGTTGTGTCACTGGTGCGAAAACCGACACTTCGACACACCCAGAAGATCTGTGTCCTGTGGTTGGCAGGGGAATAAAGAAGATGATAATCGGTGGAAAACTCTGCCTAAAGACTTACAAAGAGGCGCAAAAGCGAAATGCTGATCAGGGTTGGTGTCTGAATACTTCTGTTATCTCATTTTACTTGCTAGGTAATGTTACTATATATGAAGCACCTTGGTATATTTTGTGGTATACTCGCGGAAAAATGTGTAGAAATTAAATTTTTCTCGTTCAATTATTTTGAGTGAAGCATGAATTGGAATAAAACGAAGTCATCCACTCATATAATGCCCATAGACAATAGATGCGTGGATGAGCTCATTAATTGTGTTCCTATGTGAAAATGCAATAGTTTGTCGAATACATTAATGTATTAATATGTTAAAAGTTGACTTTTTTACTGTTAACCGGAGTAATACATATGCTCTATATCATAGCATTATTTGCCTTCAGTTTGTATCTGCTCTTTCTTAAATTGTATTCTACAAAGTATATGTGTGTCATCTCGTACGTCTATTTAACTAGCGAACAATTTGCAATCGAATCCCTTTTGTAATGGTGTTTCAGCTACAAATAACGGATGACAGTTGTGACAATATATAGGTGGCTTTTGGTATAACGTATAGAGCGAAAATCTTTAATATATGCGATGATGTTTTTATTCCCCGCATTGCCAAACCAGCCTGTTTGAAGAGACGAAATACAAACAAATGTGGATGTCTTCGGACAGGAACAGGGATCGTGGTTCCATGACCATTTTTTTTCAATGAAATTTTCATATGTCGTGGGCTAATGTCTCGACACGAAGGAATGACTAATAGGTTTGTAAGATGCGGCGTAGTATTCCCGAAAAAAAAAAAACGGCTATCACTAAAGCTGGAAAACGCCATTTTTGTCATTTCAAAAAGTTTCAGGTTTGGAGGCTGGCTGCTTGCGTAAAATTTTGCCATCCATTGTTTTTTACTCACCATATCGGCGTAACTTTTACTTGTATAAGCAGTATTAAAAGTGTGTTTCATTGATGCAGTTGATTTAGTAAAAAATCGCAAACTTTGCTTCAGGAACAACGAGCTATAAGAATGGTAATATTCAACCTTACATATGGCGTGATGCGTTACGTTGTTTGCACTAAAACATTCTGTGTTTATTACGCAGGTGATATTGTTAATTTAAGGTAGAATTTGGAGCTGTGAACTGCTGTGTGTGTTCTCTGTAACGCCACCAAAATTATTATGCTAGCAAGCGATTTGCTTAGATTGTAATTATAAAAATTACACATTGAAAAATCATCTTCAAAAATATAGCATTGTTAGTTATGGTCAAAGCTGAGACTTGGAACTATATATTAATAAACTAGATTGAATACCTAGCAATAGCACCTAACAATAGCACCTAGCAATACCTACCAATAAAAAAAGAATGCAGGACACAGAAAAAAATCAGCCTTCGCTGTGTTCTGCCATGAAATTGATAGCAATACCGAAGTAATACCATTTTAAGCTATATTAAGTAGTTGCCCGCAAGCAGAAAAAGGGTGTATAAGCGCTGACAAGGCTTTAAAATTTATTAGAGGTAAAATTTAAGTAAATTCAGCAAATAATAAATTGAAGTTTTGATGCCTACTCCAAAAGGGGGAGCCATGCATATAAGCACATCTATTGAATAAAAACAGGCATTTTTATTTCTAATATTACATTTTGCAGAATTCAATATATTTACTGACTCATATTAACAAAGTACTTTGCATTGTTTTCACAGATTTTGATAAAAATTGATTTGCGACCATTTCTTCAATTCTAATCAGTTTTCCTTATTTTACCATTTTCTTTTGTCCATTTTCAAAATAATATGCAGAAAAACACACAAATCTAGAGCTTCAAATTTTCCATAAAGAATGGAACCTAGATAATGGAGAGAAATAGTTTCTGTGCCAAGATATTATTGGATCTTGCAAGAATGCAGGCTGAATTTCGCCCTTATCAGCACAAGCACTCGGTTTAATATTTCATATGAAATATTAAACCGAGTGCTTGTGCTGATAAGGGCCAAATTCAGCCTGCATTCTTGCAAGATCCAATAATATCTTGGCACAGAAACTATGTTATATTTTAAACAGTATAACGCAACACTTTTTAGCTCGTGATATTTTCGAGGTACTGAAGATTTCTGAGAGGGATTTGAATGAAAATCGAAGATGATCTTTTTTTTTATTTGCAGCACATTTGCCCTTTACTGCTGTTTTCGAATTTTGAGCAATTTTGATGCGTTGTGGAGAACACACCTAGTGGTGTGGAGCTCCAGATGCTGTCTGGAATAAGGAACATGCGTCAGTAAATGAAAACATATTTAGTGCAACCAACCTAATGCATGATATGTCAGTACATAAGGTTAAAAATGAAAAATTTTGCAGCGCATCGCTCTTGAAGTAAGTTTACGATTTTTTATTAACTAAACTGCAAAAACAAAACAGGTTTCTAATAGTGTTTGTAAATGTAAAACCTGCCCAGATTTTGTGAGTAAAAAATAGTAGATGACAAAATCATGGTATCCAAACTTGCAACATTTTGAAATGGCAAAAACAGCATTTTCTAAATTTTTTTTTTCGAGGAAACTACGCCGTATCTTGCAAAACTAAGGTTAATTCCTTTGCGTCTAGATATTCGCCCAACCACATATAACAATTTCATTGGAAACGAATGATGGTCATGGGACCTCGATTATGTTTCTTATCTAAGGCACCCATAATACGCTGTGGGAAAGCCAATATCAAGGGCTTATTTTTAAAATTCCATATTTCGAACGGTTGTGCCATCTAAGAACATTTGAAAGCTGGGCACACCTTCAGTGTCGCCAGCCCTCACTTTCTGTTACAGCTACACTTGCTAAGCTAAATTATTGCGTTGAGTACTTTTTTTAGCCACGAATATAGCACTGTTACGTGTCAATTTTGAAGAAAGGCCGCAGTGACGCGATTCTCGTAGAATTTGTAAGTGAAATCTGTAAAGCTTACAAATCTACCCATATATATGATCTCTTGCATGTTTTATTCAAGCTGCATTGCACATGCTGTGCCCAATATCGTGAACCAAGGGTTAGAAATAAACCATTAGACACAGACGGTGAAAACCGGTGGCGCATTGCTGGCAGCCATTTATGACAGCGCAGTAAATTTTTATTTTGTACGTAGGGAAGCGAGGTTATTCGCTCGAAGTACTAAATATTGACTTTAGACAGTAAATAGGACTTACAGATTCCGTGAGCACGTTCGGAAACCCCTTTTTCAATATTTGCGTTTAGAAAACTCATGCGTACCTTTTTTTCCATCTGCAGATAAATTCCGAGCTATGTAGATACCCAAACCGTTAATAGCCCATTCGCGAACCTCAATTGTGCTGCTCACAACATGATTTTCAGCGGACAAAACCTGCCGCTATGATGCTGGCCCCTTGCATGAGTAAGGGTGATCTGCTGGCGATGGTTGCTTCGCATCGGCCCTTTGGCGCACATGAAGGCTCCAGTTACAATGAGCGCGCCGAACTTTGCAATGCGGATAATGACTACAAAGCGGTAAGGATATAAATGAGTGGAACAGTATTTTTCAGTTGTAAAATACAAATACAGTCTTATTGAACAAATGTGCTGGCGCGGACGAAGAAACCATAGGCAACTTATACAGGGTTTTGAATATTTGGGGGCTGGGATTTAAAAAATTCCTATGCAAAATCTACTACCCCATTCCAGCTGAAATAACGGTCACAAAGTATCAAAATATCGTCTACGTTATCTGATAAGTGATTCAACATCGTTACTTGCCTAGATTTTCCGAAATCGAGGAAAAACTGCTTTCGGTGGCGTGCACAATTTTCGCAGAAGAGAGTCGAAAAGCTATTTTGACATGATGCGTCATCTGTCGGGCAGCGAGGCAAGCGCGCCAACGGCCGGGATGGAGCTTGTCTCACTGATCGACAGATGACGTATCATGTCAAAATAGCTTTTCGACTCTCTTCTGCGAAAATTGTGCACGTCACCGAGAGTAGTTTTTTCTCAATTTCGGAAGATCTAGGCAAGTACCAATGTTGAATCACTTATGAGATAACGTAGACGATATTTTGATACACTGTGAACGTTATTTCAGCTCGAATGGGATAGTAGATTTTGCATAGGAATTTAGTAAATCCCAGCCCCCAAATATTCAAGTCCCTATAGGTCTAACGCTACACAGGGTTGTCGAGCCAAGTCAAGTCCTCAATTTTATTGTCCGGGAATCTGATTTTTTTTATTTTCGTGGTTTCCAATTGCATCTGACGTTCAAAATCTAGACGTGAGGGTTCTTTATCGCAAATAATCAAACGTGGTTGCTGCCGGTACTCTTCAAAGTAGCAACACCATTTACAGTGTAAATCATTAATCAATAATTTAGGTAAATAATGTCAATTAGGGATTCCAAACAAAACCTTTTCTGTGGCGCTCAAGGTAGCTTCCAGCACTATCTCGTTATTTTTGGCTGCCTCCGAAAAGATTTTTTTTTGATCCCTTGGATCAAATTTGCTTGGATAAGCAGTATATGTGTAAAAATGGTGCACCTCATATTTAAATTGACTTCAGAAATCATCCGATGACTACATCACCACTGATCCCACTGAAGGTCCTAATAATTGCTTGAGTGACCGCTTTTTATCACTTTAACAGGCTAAAAAATTCATATGAATACGGAATGAAGGCTGATATTTTCTTTCGTATATACTCTAGGATGCTTGAGGAGAGGCAGCGTGTACCTGAGTGACGTCCTCTCCAGGAAGACCGCTGCAGCCATCAAGCGACGGCTCGTAACAGTGAAGTAGTGGGACGGCGGGCACAACGAGCAGGAAAACGGGACATCTTCAACTCAGCCTAGACGCTGAAAGCCGGAATAAATTGCTGTGAAGCCTCACAAACTTAGTAAGGTGTAAGTGCCACTTTTTATTAGGAGGGCTTTGAGCCTGTTTCGAATATTTAAGAAAAACCAATCAAAAGTGCTGTTTAAAGCTACATTTGTCGATGCGCAGGCTTTTTTAGGCTGCATACGTACGGGGTGCTTTTCACCTGCCCGGAGAACACCATTGCTCATGACACAAAGTTAGAGCCCGCTTTGAGGAGAATATGCGCATCTCAAAATACGGCAGCAGCGCTAACGTCCATGCACAATCGAACTGCAGATGTTTTAATGGGTCAACCATAGGCCACGGATGAGCAGACCACTAATCATACCTGGATAAACCACCGGGCAGCGTGTACCGCCGAAGTGGTTGGGCCATGTGTGGGTAAGCCATGGCCCATGCATGACCCTAGCGCGCAGTAGGCTGGCCAAGTCGGCCATACTCGTTGGCTCGAGGTCCACTGCCGACGGTAGATAAACCATCGGGCAGCGTGTATCGCCGACGTGGTTGGGCTATGAGTGGGTAAGCCATGGCTCATGCATGACCCTAGCGAGGCAGTAGGCTGGCCAAGTCGGCCATATTCGTTGGCCCGAGGTCCACTGTCGACGGTGGATAAACAACCGGGCAGCGAGTACCGCCGAAGTGGTTGGGCCATGTGTGGGTACGTCATGGCCCATGCATGACCCTAGGGCGGCAGTAGGCTGGTCAAGTCGCCCATACTCGTCAGCCTGAGGTCGATTGCCGATAATTGGCCGTTCATAGGCCATTGTCATTTCCCGACTTCGGGCTGAGGTGGGTGGCCTAGGTTGGCCCGATGAGTTTTAGTCGGCAATATTGCAAGGGTCGAGCGCGGACCGCCTATAGGCTTGCCGCTTGGGACTGCTGTGTGACAGCTATAGGTATTTTCTGGCTAGCGATGACGCAACAATCGATTATTGTTCGAGCGTACGCACCCGGTCACAGCTGTCCTTAGCAAACTGGCAGCAGATCGATAAGCATTGACTTCAATAGCTGCAGTGTGTTTTATGGACTTCAGCAGAATTATAATAGATTCTAACGATCGAGTGGCTAGATTTCTGTGTTCACACTTCAGCACTCAAGAGCTGTAAATTAATGCTTATTTGTGACAAGTAGGCAGACAGACCTATTGTTTTCAGCGTGTGTGGAAAGCGACATTCACCCGTTTAAGCGAGCTACCCACAAAATCAGCCGAAGGCGTATATCAACTAAAGAGCGGCCAGTGCAGCAGTCGTGAGCTTAGATCGCTTGTGTATATTATATCTAGCCATTTCAAAACAAAAAATGCGAATGGTCGCCGAACATTCTCTTGGTAACTATATTTAGTATAAACTGTATGCACATTGTAGAAAGCGTAGGAGTGGCAAAAAGCTAGCGCGCCAGTCATATGCGGAGAAAGCCGGCAAGCAAGACTGATTCCTAGTGTGGGATGAAACACTGGCTGTCTCAGCCGTATTGCTATGGAGGTGATCGAAATGCAACAGGGCACATGCTATGCAGTGTATGTGCGTCTTTCATCCTAACAAACCCAAGGCAGCTGAAACTAATCTGGAACTCATCAGTATAGTGTTTCTCATTGGCCATGAAATTGGGTACATGAATCCGGGAATTTCCTACATCTTCGTAAAATAATGCGCGCGATTTTATGTGCCTCGCAATAGTGTTTTAAATTTTGTTTCCTCATTGTTTTTGTGCAGGTGTCATTTGCGAAAAAGTTGGGGTGGACGTTTTTGGGGCACACGCATTTATTCGCAGGTGGCTGTCTGGTTCCTGTGACAGAGGGGGTGGAAGAAAAAGGCGTTATTCTCAAACCTCCCCTGGCGAACCAAGCATGCCACCTGTGAATGCAATTGCAGGGTCAGCCCCCTGCACTATAACTATGAGTGTGCCCTCCAGCTCCCTGGCCCCTTCCATATCCCGAGAATCCACCATGCCCAACCCTGCCACTGCCCTGCACGCCCCTGCTGCCACTCTGCCTGCCACTGCTCCGCCAGCTGCGGCTGTGTGTGCCCTCAGCGCTGGCTAGTAACAACTGCGGTCTAGTAACAACTGCAATAAATATCACCTTTTGTGAACCCTGCCCTTGTTTTGTGAATATCTACTGATTGCTCATGAGTGGCAATTTGCATTATTATGGCCACTCCTATTTGAAAGGCCATTATTGTCCCAGCATGTTCGATGTGGTGTCACGAATATGGCTTGAATGGAAAAGGCTGCATTTTATGGCATGACTTTTTATTCATCTTTGACGACGACAAGGCGAATTTTACTCATTATGGTGACACTGTACTTGATGTTTTTAAGGCAAACCTGTCTCCATTACGTCAGACGCATGAGGTGCCCCATGAGAGTTCTATCAGGTTTTTAGATGTGCGACTAAAGTTTCTTGATGATCGCATTTTGATGATCGCATGAATCACGAACGAGAAACTCTCTTCACTTTGCGTAATTAGAACACTTAAAACTGATAAAGCGAGGTACAGTGAAATGCTTCATCAGCCATGCTCTATGTCTTGCGTACACATGCTCCCTGGAGCCCTGGCTACAGTCTAGGTGGCTTTACAAAGCTGGCTAACCTGATCCCCTTGTTTTCGCTGTGGCTGAATGTATTCTTAGAATATATTAAAAAAATAGGAGACGAGAAGGATGTCCGCCAAAAAGTAGCTCTAATCCCATATTTACATCAGACATCACATAATCAGAAAAAAAGTCTGAAAGCGAATAGGCGTTGAAGTTGTATTCTCTGCTCGCTTGAAATGGCCAGTGTTATGCAAGTAAACTAACCCATTCGCAACTAAGGAGAGCCATTTCCGTATTACATCAAAACCGCTTGGTCACTTGTCAAGAGGGTGTGGTATATCGCGTGCCTTTGTCGTGTGGCAGCGAATACAACGACCAGACAGGCAGATGTGTTAACACAAGACTGAGAGAACACAACAACAACGTAAAGCAAGGGAACCAGGGTCAGATCAGCCTTCACTGCCCTAACAGCCGAAAAAAATGTGCACTCGAGCACCGAAAAAACCATGCGTGCTAGAATTTACTCAATGCACGATTGACAGTAAATCGTAAGGATCAAGGAGTTAGAGAAATAATTGAGACGGCAAAGATCGCACATGTGGGAGATACGTGTTCATGCCATCGATCGTTTTGACACAGAAGAAAGTAGGAATTTTAGATGGTTGGAATTAAGCTCCTGGTGCTTGGTGTAGAATCGTGACGAGTGTTGTTATCTCTTTGCTCTTTTCCCCCTTTTCCTGTGAATCCACTTTTGGTGGTGTATATATATAAGTGGCAAGCTTGCTGAAATAAATAGTTATAAGTCAGCGCTCCATTCTCTTGTGTTGTATCCCACCCTTTCTGTCTACCTGCGCTGTTATTGAAATCATGTTTAACCAAATAGCCCGTAAAGCATGAAACTTCGAACAGGAGCCGCAATTGTTTAACCTGATTTAAAAACGGATATAATTAGCGCTGTCTTCGTGCAGCCGTCCGGGCTCTTCTCGGTATTGCGAGATAAAGAACATAATAGGTGCTCTGGGACACTGAAAGCCAGAATGGGTTCAAGGAATTTACTGTAGATTCATTGGAAGGTCATGTGGCTGCGCTTCTGACCTGTGCGCTGTAATAAATATACGTAAGTTGGTTCCGATTCAGCCCAGCTTCTCGTGGGAACCGAGGCACATTTCAGGGTACCGATGAGTCGGATGGTTAATTCTCTACCGAATGGTCGTACATTGTGTTTCTCATCGGTATATTTTCACCCATTACTATGTAGTTGTGAGCGTGAAAACAAGGGTATTTATGCTGAATGGCCATACCTGCATTGTGTCTTTCTGTACTTTCTCCTCAAGCCCTGCGTAAAGTGTAATCAAGAAAATGAGCAGACATGTAGTTGAAGTTCATCGAAATGGACCTAAATAGAATGCTTCTTTTCGGTACATTTTCATCCTTTCATAAGTGAGAGGTAGGCGGGCAAACAAAGAGTCGGATAGCTGAATATATGCCGGATGGGCATATTTGCATTTTTCCTTTGTGGTGCTTTCTCCTCCGGGACTGCGTAAAGTGTAATTAAGAAAACGAGAAGTCGTATAGTTGAAGCTTCCGCGAATGGAGATAAATGAAATGTTTTTCTGCGGTGCATTTATTTATTTCTATATGAGGTGTAAGGGCAAAAACGACGAGCCGGATAATTGCATTTATGCCGAAAGGCAATAACTGCATTGTTTCTCTGCGGTACGTTCTAAGTTTGGCCTGTGTGGCGTGTAATCAGGAAAAGGAGGAGCCGAGTGGTTGAATCAAGGCGAGAGGGGCATAACTGTGATTTTCTCGCGGTACTTGTTTCTTCAGCCTTGTATGGCGAATAATTCTTAGTCCCTTTAGTGAGCATTTCAAGAATAAAAAAATAACAGAACTGAACTGAATCAGGAAAAGGGGGAGTCAAATTGTTAAATAAATGTCGAATGGGCATAACTGCAATTCAATCCTTCTCTGCGGCACGTTTTAATCTATCCATACGTTACTTGCAACTGGTAAAAAGAGATTACGGATGGATAATTTATGCCGAGTGGGAAAACTGTGGTGTTTTTCGAAAGCGGAAAAGACGCATCACTTTGTCTCCACCTCGCGTAGACGAAGGCTTTTGTCATACATTAGCTACAGTTGGTGCATTGAGGAGGCCGTCGCCTTTCTTGGGTGTTTCAGGGCGTACTCGAATAATAATGGTGTCATTTTTGGGCACTAATTACACTTACATGTAAATCACACGGTATATGCACAGAAGCTGTCGCGTTCATCCGAAAAGAACATTTCCCCCATTTCAGTTTTCATGACCGCCGACGGGTTTCTTTAGTGAATGGTGAGACGGTCTGTGCTCGCGAACTGAGTGTTTTGCTGGATTTAACTGAAGGTGAATGTAACCTCGGACGAGCTGTGGCAAGCCTGCGTTGGAAAGTATTGCCGTGCAGTAGCGCCTGGGCCATCTTTAAATACTCTGATTGGACATAGACTACGACACACCAGAGGACGAATTGCTGACAGGCGCTTCGGTTACATTAACTTCTTTTCGACTGTACAATTTCCACTTTCGCCCTTATAATGAAGATGGTTGGGCTCAACGTCAGCACAATAGTCATAGAGTAAAAGCAAAGCTCTCCACGCTGATTATTGTGGTAATGCAATGTGAAAAGTTTATTTTCATTTTATGTCGTCATTTCAGGCCTTGTGTTGGCGAGCATAGTGATATTATTATACTGCTCTGCTTCTTTGCGGCGTGTCGTAATATTACTAACCATTTCTTGAGTTCGATCAGACCTCCTGTAAAGAAAACGAAAGCACTTTAGCCAGAGCGCTTTTCTAGCACTGTACACTGAGTGGTTACCACGCGCCCATTACTCACAATTACTCTCATTATGTTTCCTATTATATTTTCTGTATTTTAGGCTACGTTTCATTTCAAGCTCTTGTAAGGCAGTACAGGATATGATTTCAGCGTATATATTGTATTACACGAAATTAAAACTCACAACAAATGAGCCTGCAACTATACTCCATCTAGAGCACAGTCGGTCAAAGTCTTTGTATAATCTACTTAATAAAATTTAATTTTTATAAGAATGCGACTCGCCACCTTTCCAAAAGTAAAATATCACGTCTATTGCAGAAACGCGCGCCATAATTATACCGCGTGGATATGCTGTCAGAACACATTTATCTCTTATATGAGAATTTCATTTATACACGGTACCTAATATAGCCTTGCAACAGCACTCTAATAAAGGGATTTGACTGCAACAATATATATGGCTTTGAAAATGAAGATCTGAATATTTTGAATAGTAATTGCGTACAGCAATGGCATTTTGTTTTCGATATAGGACGTTCATTACAAACTTCTCGATCATACCTAACGGGGGGGGGGGGGGGGGGGATATTCAGTCCAAAGTTTATTATTTTGCCCAATCATTGATTAAAATTTTATATTGTTAAAAAAACGTCATTCTGTCTTCAGCAAAGTCATTTTCTCTAGTTGAATTAAAAATCGAGGCAAATGGACAATTACAGCCTTTGTCAAAAGCATACAGCCCAGGGAGTTTGCTTCTGAGCTGTGTAGTGGCGCTGATTTACGAGTAGTGAGAGTAATTCCCACTGAATAAGGTAGGGAAAAGATCTTCTTCCAATCCAAAGATTTCAACACTCGAATTGCATTGCAAGCCGCACGTAGTGACTCAGAAGGAGAACCCCCGGGCTCTCACTTTTGCAAAGGCTGTACAGGTAGAGATGTCCATCTCTCCCAGTTCCTCAGCTGCGAAACTAAATGCATGAAGCTTGATGATGCATCCAAACTCACAGTCCTCACGGATCCAAAGGTTTATATTGAAGAGGACCTTTCGCGGTGCCCGGAAATATCTACGTCGTTTCCCTCGTGCAAACTGAAATCCGAATGAAACCCCGAAGTATTTTTTGGTAAACTTATCATCTCGAAGAAATAATATCGTTATGATCCACTGAGCTACAAGGGCTACTTGTACACTGCTCAAAACTGTCAACAATGACGAGCAGCACTTCGGCAACAGGCTAATAATAATCTTAGTACATTTCCGCAGCATAATTAGTAAGAAAGACCACCTTGCGTCCTTCATTCATATCTGCACTGCTGACGCTATCGTCGGAAGTGAAACATGGTTAACTCGAGAAATTGACAGTTCAGAACTACACACTTCAAAACAATTTTCTAGCTTTCCTAATCTCAGGAGAGAGAAAGTATTAAGGGTTGGTGTCATGATTCCAGTCCGCAAGGACATTCACACAAGACCTATCGCCATTGATAGCCAAGCAGAAACGTTGTTGGTCGCGTGTTCTCTGCTTAACTCTACGCTGTTTTCTATCGGTCCATGTTACCGGCCGCCTGATTTTTCTGCCATCTTTTTCGTAGCGTTAAACAACGAATTAACACTTGCCCAGAACGATTACGTTAACTCCTCGGTCATCCTAACTGCAGATTATAATTTCCGCCATATAAATGGGTCTGCTTCGCTTCCTGATTCCTGTTAGGCCCATGGTTGTCCTGATTTCCTAGATTTGTTGCATTTATTTCAAATCACACTGCTTGTTTGTTCACAGAGAAGGGATGGCACCATTCCTGAATCAGTTCTGACTACACACCCTGCATCGGTAAATGCACTTGAATCTATCAGAAGCCGTCGTGTTGACCAGTGCACGTTTCAGTGAGCTACTCGGAAATAATCTATGTCAAAGCTCAATTCATGACTTTTCAAAAGCAGACGTACGCAGTAATAATGCCACCTTCAGCGCTATTATTATTCATTTCAATCCACAGACTGTAATCGAAGCGTTTCTGAAAACTGGCGGCTTTTCCTTGATCTGTTAAAGTGTTTGCAGGAGAAATACGTTCTTAAAGTGCGGTTTCCAACAACTAGGAATAGTGAGTGCTTTACGGCTGATGTAAAACGATCTCTGAACAAAAAGAAACGCCGTATGCGAAGCCATTGCGACCTCAAGCGCAGCCAGACTGGTTCGCAAAGAACTGCAAGTAAAAAATTGAAGAAGCAAAGAGTCATATTTTTTAAATCTTTTTATGTGACAAACATTTTTAAAATCACGGATAAAAAATTTGACACCTATTTCTCCTGCTTACAAAATAGAAACTGCCGTGATAATTATTGAGGATGGTACATGAGTTTATTCAGTTGACGTGTTTGACCTGTTTAACTCGTTTTTCTGCAGCATGTTTAGGAAAAGTCTCTGTTTCTAAGTCTGAGGGTGTCATTGAATGCGTGATGCCGAGTATTTTAATACATTTAGAGGGTATAGAGAGGGTTATTGAAAGTGAAGGTTTGCCTGCATTTTAAAGCCCTAGACCCGATGAAATTACAACGGAGCTACTAAAGATCCCAAAACATTATACGTCGCCCTTTCCGGCCCCATATTTCAGCATTCGCTAGACACTGCTGAGATTTCTGATGATCGGACGCTTGCTCATGTCATACCCATTTTTAAAGGAGGAATTTAAGAAAATATGATCAAACATAAGCTGCTGTCATTGACATCAGAAGTTTACAATTTATTAAAAGCGGTTATATCATATCACATAACGAAATACATCACCGAGATTCATATCTTGCTTTACAATCCGGATAAATTTCAGCGCAGGTGTTTTCGTGAACCACCTATTCGAGCGGACTACTTACCTTCACCAAAAAATTAGACTAGTTTTTGCAAACTGGTGCCACCTTCATTGATTTTGCATAGGCCTTGTATCATGTACCCCATATCATGCACCCCATAATTTTTTTTCTTTGTTGCTGTTGCTGCTGCTGCTGCTGATGTCGAGGCTCAGAGGGAGAGCCAAGACGAACATGAACCACCTTTGCATGTTGCGAGGTTGTTCGAAACTAGGTTTGGCCCACCAGGGGCGCAGCGGGGTTTACGGAGCTTCTCCCATGCGAATACCACTAGGAAAGCCGAGCACCAGGCCGAGGAACGCTTGTACCCATTTTTGACAGTTGGGTGTCTGACGGGGGGTTGCGAACTGACCACCTCCCGCCGCCGCGACGGGCGCTCTAAGCACTAGGCCACGATACATAAAATGAACAGAATTAACATAAACAATCAACTTTTCAGATGGCTAGAACAGTACTTGATCGACAGATTCTGATCGATGATTACTAACGATATGGAATTTTATCCAGTCTGTAAAACTTGTGTGCCCCAGAGATCCATCCTTCGGCCCACATTATATTCAATTTCCATAAATGATATTGCTTAGAGTATTGCATTATCAGTCAGCTTATTTCCCGTGGATAGAATCCCTTATCGTCAAAGTAGCTATCTTATGGATTGTGTTATTTTACAGGATAATTTATCTAAATTAGACAGATGGCACGCTTCAAAGGGTAAATGAATATAAACTCTAAAAAGTGTCATTGCGATGGACTACCTTCAGCCAGATTTTATCGAACACCCTGCTCTGATACCGTCGCGATACAAGGCAGCGGACACTTCAAGCTACGCCGAGCTGTGCTCAGACATGTCAACAACCGTGTGAATTTTCACGGGGGTACGCTAGCTATATTCGCTCAAAAATGGCTCGAAATACAAGCAATTTCGAGAAATATGACCTTGCGCAAAGGGGAATGACGTTGCATTAAGAAAAAATAAAGTTTTATTAAAGGAATATGGTTAAAATAACAAACCTTTGACATAATAAGTCGCTCTCTTATCGGTCTGAACAGTTTGCAATTACACGTGAGTTTAATAAAGCAAAAACAAAATTTGACTTCCATATACATTCACGATGTATTCTGAGTTTCATTTTCGAAGTCATACTCCAAAATGGTGTGACCGTCCGCACAATCAAAATAAGAAAAGACAATAGCGAAATCGCTACAAAGCCCAGATCTTGACCTTCAATGCCAATACACTGCCGGAGAAATAAAAGTCGGACACCTAAAACTCGAGGTTCTTTCATATATACCAAACCCCAGAAGATGCTTCAATTGCCAGAAGTAAGGCCCTAGGTCACACTGCTGCCGAGGACACAAAGCTTGCACTAAATGTGCTTCTAAGGAACGCCCTGCTGAAGACTGGATACCTCGATTGCCAATCTGCGCCAACAGTGAAGGAGAACTTCCATCATACTTAAGATCTTGTCCAAACTTAAAAAAAGAAAAGGAAATTATCACAATCAAGGCAAAAGAAAACATATCCTACACAGGGACAAGAAAACGGCTGGCTAAAAGCTATTCATTCTTCTTCACTGCAAAAACACATTACGCGGACATGGCGCGCAGGCGCGGCGCACCAGATCCCAATGAGACACCTATGAAGGAATCTTCGGACCCCATTGTGGGGTTATCCAAGCCACGGCAGGCAGACGCAGCCAAGGCTGCCCTGCCAACTCTAAAGATTATCTGCTGACCTCTGAGTCGGGAAGCCACAAGGTTTCACCTTTCATAAGGAGGCCTCAATCCTGTTTTTCGCGGCATCACTGCGGACTTTAAGCGCCTCCTTTGAGGCGATGGACGTCACCCACAAAAAACCTGTATTTCAGGGCGGCGAAACTCACTGAAGGTAAGGGGCAAACCGAGGGTGACTCCACTCGAAACTAGAACACTTCAAATTCCCAACACATCACAACACGGCTGATATAATACAATGCTACTAAAGGGGTTTGCTCAGAAATTAAACAGGCATTACAGACATGCTAACATCAGTAGCACCGACAGCCTTGCGCCTTTAGGAAACAAACCTTGGCCAAGAAAGTACAAATATACTTAACAAATATAATACCTTCGGAAGAGATCAAAAACAGGCTAGCAGACTCTCAGGAGGCGTTGGAATCATAACGCCAAGTGATGGGCCTGCAATAAAAATTGCATTAAAAACAGACTGGAAGCAGTGGAAGTCAACTAAAAATCCGCCACAAAACAATACAAATATGTTCTGTACCTGACCTTTACAATAAGTGACTTGGAAAAACCCACTCAACAATTACCGGAGCCGTACATGGTAGTTGAGGATTTTAAGGGGCACTCCAACTTTTGGGGAATTGAACATGCTGACACCAGAGGTCAAATTATGGAGAGTTTTATATTATCAAACAGCATATGTATATTCAACACTGAAAAGCCAACATATTGCTAACCCAGCTCGGGCAAAAAGAGCTTTCTTGATCTAGCTTTTACATCACCATCCCTTCTAAATAATTTTAACTGCGATGTTTTAGATGACCCTAGGGGGAGTAATCATTTACCCACCATTTCAAAGCTATCATCGTCTGTACCCATCATCCCATCAAGCCACGGTCAGTGAAGCTTCACCTCCCTGATTAGTCAGGTTTTAAAACAAATGCCATATTAGAAAAACAATGCTCTGAAGAATATAAGCATAGAAGGAATAAATGAAAATTTTTCTACCTGCATAATATCATAAACTTTATCACCATTCAACAAACATCCGAACACGCAAGGAAAAAGCACAAGGTATGATGGACAGAAAAATGCAAAGCAGCCAAAAAGAAACCGAAAAAGGCGTGGGGCATCCTCCGTTGATACCCCACTGCAGAGAACTTGATTACCTTTAAAAAGGCAAAGGCCAGAGCGTGGCACATCCGGCTAGAGGCAGAGAAAACCTCGGGCATAATTGTGCATCATACAAAAAGCAGCTTAATTCCTGCAAAGAAAAAGTGGGAAAAGGTTCGAAAGTTCACTGGAGTTTGCACCCCATTTACGTTTTCAATGTTGATGACACCCGAAACACAAACAACACTCGACGAACAGGCGAACATTTTGGTGAACATTTTTCAAAAGTCTCGAGCTCTTCAAACTATACAGACACATTTCAAGAACACAAGAGAAGAGCAGAAAAACAAGAACTCCATTTTAGTGCGGGCACAAATGAAGTATACAAGCTAATTACATTCCAGGAAATAAATGCTGTGTTATCACGAGGTAAAAACAACGCCAGGACCAGATAACGTACATTATGTTATGCTCGCGCTTCTCTCCGAAGCTGGCATAGATGCCCTGTTGGACTTTTTTTATTAAAAATTAGAGAGCTGGTAAAGTACATGACGCGTGGAAAAAGGCAATAATAGTATCGTTTATGAAACCCGGAAAACCACCTACAAGCCCTGACAGTACGAGACCAATAGCCCTAACCAGCTGCATCACAAAATCTTTTGAAGGCATAGTAAAAATCTGACTCACTTTTGTTCTTCTGTCCCGGCAGCTACTAGATATACATCAGTACGGGCTTTAAAAGCCATCCTCAACAACCGATTACCTTGTCAGCTTCGAAAACACAGTCCGGGAAGTGTTAATGAACAGGCAGCATTGTATCACGGTCTTCGATCTGGAGAGGGCTTACGATACCACGTGGAGGATCGGTATACTCGGTGACCTAGCAGAACTAGGTGTCAGCGGCTGAATGCTGAGCTCTCTGGCCGACTTCCTGGTCAAACGCATATTCAGAGTCCGCCTAGGTGCAATTTTCCCCGAAAGTTTAATCTAGGAGAATAGTGTACCAGGGGATGCATCCTTAGTACGACCCTAATCAGAGTTAAAAGTAATTCCAAAATATATAATGTACTCGGTTTATGTGGACAATCAAATAGCATACACTTCTTCCAGCGTATCTTCTTGTGAGTATCATATACAAATTACATTAAATAGCCTTGCTGCCTGGGCAGATAACTGGATTTAGATTTTCGCCTCAAAAAGCAGTAGCAGTTCTGTTCTCTTTGAAACAAGGCTTGCACACCAATCCCACTCTACATCTTAACCAAACCTCATTATCAGGCAAACACGAGCATAAGTATTTAGCTGTCCCCTTCTATAAAAACCTCACTTTCTTACCGCATGTAAACACCATAAAGAAAAAGCTTCCCCGGTCCTCAACGTGCTTAACATACTGTCACAAAAACACTAGAGGTTGATAGCGGATGCTTGTTACCGATACACTGTTCACTTATTCATTCCAAGTTAGACAACTTAAAAAGACTAGATCGGATTACAATCTTGAATTAAGGTTATCATTCAGCACTTATAGAGCATCGCCAATAGCAAGCCTTTATTTAGAGACAAATTAACCTTCCTTAAAAGATCTAAGACTGGCACTAAGTTGTACATATGTCCTTAAACTCCGCTCCCAGCATAAACAGCTCTTGTCACTCTACAGTCCCAAAATGCCCATCATCAACAATCTTCAACAACAAGCCTCAGGCGATAAAACCATTCCTATTGGGATTTGAACAACAATGTCAAGATCTGAATATTCTCAATAAAATTAAAACTATTGCCCCAAGACACGATCCACTACTCCCATGTTACACTCTCCATACAGTGTGTGACCTCACATTAACCGGTACACCCCATGAGCATATAGTACAAAAATATCTCTCGTTAGAAGAAAAATACATAAATTATACTCGTTTATACCGACGGGTCAAAAACTGACGCTAATTTTGGAAGTGCAGCAATACGAGAAAAAAAAGGAGAGTGCAATACGGCTGACTCCGTTTACAATAGAATTTACCGCCTTGTCCTAGGCCATTAGTATTGCCGCCCTAGTGAAAAATCCCGTAACGTGCTAAACCGGTTTTAACCGGTCCTGTATTATCCCGTATAAATTTTATACGGGCGAGATCAGTCCTGAATGAAGCTTAAACAGGTTTATATCGGTCAGGCCATTTCCGGTATGCACCTCAAGCAGGACATCCCAACCTGTATTAGCTCCATGTAGGACAGACCATTACCAGTATTGATCTTATGCAGGACATCCCAGTCCGATATGAAGCTAATACAGGACAGACCAATTCCATGATGCAACTCAAATAGGACATCCCAGTCCTATATGGAGCTAGTACAGGACAGACCATTGCCACTATCCAACATATACAAGACATCCTAGTCCGCATTGAAACTAATACAGGACAGACCATTTCCAGCGTGCAACTCGAATAGCACATCCCAGTCCTGTATAGAGCTAATACAGGACAGACCATTTTCAGTATGCATCTAATACAGGACATCCCAGTCCGGTATGGAACTAATACAGGACAGACCACGTCCAACATGCATCTCAAAAAGAATGTCCCAGACCGTTATGGAGATAATACAGGACATACCATTTTTAGTGTGCAACTCAAACAGGACATCCCAGTCCGATATGGATGTGAAACCGGGTGGACCAGACCTTTATGAAGTTCAAAAGCCGAAAAGACTATGTCCGGTTTAACTGAAACCGTACCACTCCGTCACGAATGGAACTGATACCGGACAGAGCATTTCCGCTCCTCGACACAAGCCGTGCCGATCGATTAGACTCAACCAGAATTACCATGCTGCAGCATGCCGGTGCGCTAAATAAGCATGAAATCATACATATTGTACGCTACAACTTTTCTGTATATGTGTAGCAGGCGTTGTTTCACAAACACCTCGAAGATATGAAGCTGTCGAAGTGTGCGCTGACAAGTATAACACACACGCATCGCGTCTCTTTAACGCGTGCAACAGTCGCTGCAGCTCGTACGATTTTGCGGTGCATCTTCATATTTGAGACTGAAGATCTGCTGCCTTCAAGGCGAAAGCGCAAGCGAGAACGTAGAGTTAGGTTAGCGATGACAGGAATAACACATCACTGACCATAGAAATGCGCACCGATAGCCAGATATCGGACAATGCTTCCTCGAGTGTTTACATATGCAAAACACTTTGTCGGAAATGAATTCATTGATGTCGCTGCTCCGCTGGCAACAGGGGAAGCTAAAACACGCAGTATTACAAGTCTTAGTGCATCGAATATCTGTGTGCAGCGAAAAGTGCATACGTTCGAAGGCGATGACAACACACATCAACACTAGTAAATTGCGATATTGGGAAAGATGCCTGCAAGAAAGGATGCATTATAAAGACGCGGGACATTGCTGAACCATCGTGATAGCCAAGAAAAAGATTCGGCGTTTGTAGGGGCAGTCGGTGAATTGCGACAAGTTCTACTCCCAAGAAAAAAAAAAATTGTGTACGAAAGAGCAGAGTTAACTATATAGTTCGAAATATAACCGTCCCCGTTGCGCGCAGCCGCGGAGCAGCGGTTAGGGTGCCTGCCGGCGGATTGTGAGGAGTCACGTTCGAATCTCAATCTTTACTCAGTTTTTTTTTTAAATTCTCTACATATATTATTTTATTGCTCTGCATGCTTTTTTGCAGCCTCGCGCGGCGGTTTTTTTTTTTGTTCTTTTTCGCAGAAACAAGGACCGCCGACAATGCAGGAAATTTCGGAATCGGAGCTCCGCGCGGTTTCATGTCGTTTCAGCCTGTATTAATTAACCAGAAACCGGATGAGCCTGTCATTTCTGGAAATGATGTGGAGAATTGGGGACCATCCGTAATAGCCAAGAAAAATATCAAACGTGTTTAAAGGGTGCCCTTCTGTGGAGCGTAAAGAGCGATGTTCAAAACCCGAATTCTTTGCTTTCTTTTTTCATTTTTTAGATGTATTATTTTTTAGCTCGACGTGTTTTTCCAGCCTTACGCAGCGTTTTTTTTTTTCAGAAACAAGGAGCGCCGACCATACAGGAAATTCTGAAATCGGAACTCCGCGCGGAATCATGCCGTTTCAGCCTGTATCAATTAACCAGAAACCGGACGAGCCCGTCATTTCTGAAAATAATGCGGAGAATTGGTAACCGCTCGTGATAGCCAAGAAAAATATCCAACGTGTTTAAAGGATGATCGTTAAATTACAAGCACAATTTCCAACCGAAGAAAGATGAAATGCGGAACACCAAAAGTTGAGGCACAAGTGTAAAATGTGGGCAATATGTAGCAATCAGTATTCCACTGGGACATAATGAACCGAACCCTGAAGAAACAGTTGCCCATAACATCACACGAGATCAGGCTCCTCCCTGTCGAGAGCCAAGGTGATGAGCCTTTAGACATATGTTTATGATCCTGAACCTTCACAGTATCCATTGTTTTGCTGGTATATTAAGCAAATCAAGCATAATAAACTGGCCCATTTTTGTTTGAGCAAAAAGGATTAGAACAACTGTAGCTATATATAGAGCGGACAGCTAGTACTTCCTGCTATATATAACCATATAGCGTGCTCCTAATGAATGTTAATAATTATAATTGCGAGGCAGAGGCAAATGCTTTAATCATGACAGCAACACAAGGCAGAGGGGTGCAGGATGGGGACACGGCCAATGTTGTCACAAGAGGCGCGCCTCCTGTGCTGTAACCTATTTCTGCTCCAAAAACAGGTTTGGCCGCCGAAGTGAAGGGGGTTTTGCTATGCAGAGAAGATGACTTCCAGAATTTTGTAAGAAGTGCAGGTGCGGAAGCGCTATATTTTTTTATTGTCATTTCAGCAGAGCAAATACAGCATCTGCTGCAGGGGCAGAGGCAAAAGGCTGTGGCGCCTGACGAAGGCATCTGTCCCTCTGCAGTCGACTGAAGTGCAGTCATATTACCGCATAAATGAACGTAAAGTACACAAAATCTGCATAAGCAAAACCAGACTAATCACATGACGCTATACGACACCATAGAATATATACAACAATGAAATGATATCCAACGGAGATCTCCTCCAGTACAACTATAAAATTTATAGCTAATCGCTCATGACAAAATAAAGATAATAGATATAATATACACTGGAACAGAACACAAGGCAAAATAGATCAAATACCAGGTCAGTATACAATACCTGTGAGCACATACATTTGGTGCACTCAATTTGATTGCGTTTTTCTTAATGATTGCCTCCTCAGTCACATTAAGGCCATGAACGATTTTATGCCAACACTGCCAACACCTCATAGAACAAATAAATATGTTAATAAATGAATGCAAAGGTAACTAACAAAGCGAAATCTTGGATGACTTCTGTGCTCGAAGTCATGAAGCAACGCGAACATTGACATATGAAAATGAAGCAGAACAGGGGCAACGAATATTACGCAGCTCAATATAGAACTCAGAGGAATAAAGCCCTTGCGTTGATGCGCCGGCAAAAAAAGGTGTTATTATCACTCAAAAATTAATGCTAATGCTAGCAATACCAAGACACTGTGGCAAATTTTAAATTCTATCATTCAGCCAGCAGGAGCAAAAAAGGGTAAACCATCAATAGCCTTGTCCTCAAGAGCAATTAACATGGCAGATGAATTCAAAAGGCATTTTTGCTCCATAGCTCGGAATGTGATCCCCAAAGCACAAAGCCTAGAGCCTGCTCTTCTTCCTCCATGGCAGGAATCCATCTTCAGATATGATGATATAACTTGTCATGAACTTATATCAATTAGTAGCCAACTGGAGACGGGAAAAGCGTGCGGATTAGATGGCATGCCTGTGCAATTTTGAAAAATAATATCTAAAATCTAGCGCCTACTTTGGTTTCTTTATTTAACAAGTGTTTTTATTGTGCCACATACCCGATTGCATTGAAGGTAGCAAAAGTCGTCCCAGTATACAAAAATGGAGATCCAGATAACCTAAGCAATTACAGACCATATTTCTGTCTTAAGCTGCATTAACAGACTTTTAGAGAAGCTGTCAAACGTATTAAGAACTTTTTGAAGAAATATGCCATTCTAAGCACTGATCAACATGGATTTCATGAAGGAGTCAAGTTCTACTACTACTGCAATCTTGTCTCTATCCGAACTCGTTAATGATGCACTTAACAGCAACTCTATAGCAATAGACGTGTTCTTGGACATAAAAAAAGCTTTTGACACTGTGGACCACGAAATTCTCTCCAAAAAAACTTGAAAGACTTGGCTTTAGAGGTTTGGTATTGCAGTTTTTGAGAAGTTATTTATGCGACCGTTCCCAAAGAGTCCAAATTAATGACAATGTCTCGAATGTGCTAAAGGTGTCCACGGGCATTCCGTAAGGCTCGGTTCTGGGACCTATTCTCTTTTCCCTTTATGTGTATGACCTTTCTTTATATGCACAAAACGCGCATGTCATTATGTATACGGATGACACGGCTGTGGTAGTTACCGCCAAATCGACAGAAGATGCAGCAATCGTGCTTAATAAGAAGCTTCAGTGCATTAAAACTTGGTTCCAATCTAACCGTCTATCGCTGAACACCAAAAAACAAAATATATTACTTTCAAATCGCCGCATAAGCCCGCGTGCATATCACCCGGCAGCTTGCATATTGGATAAGATGAGTTACAGCAGGTTGACACAATATCAAACTTAGAAGTGATCATGGATAAAGACTTTAATTGGCATCATCACATTGATGCCCTGTGTAAAAAGTTGTCATATTCTTGCTGTACATTAGCGAAAGCATCTAAATATTTTCAGACTAATACTCTAAAAACATTATATTTCAGTTTGTTTCAATCACAGCTTGCATACTGTATCGAGGCCTGGGGCCTTACATACTTATCTTATATTGATCCTCTGGTAAGGTTGCAAAAAAGGGCTCTTGGAATGATCAACTTCTTTGCACCTAGAACTCCATTGCGGCCTTTATTTAAGCAAAATAATATCATGCCACTAACTAACTTAAGAGACTATCGCTTAGCAATTTTTGTAAACCGTGTGGTTTGCAACCCTATCATCTTTCCTTTAGTTTCATTCAAGTCCCCTCCGTCCAGCTTTTCTCGTTCATCCGCACATGGAAAGTACTTACTTCCAACATCTACCAATCATTATGGCCATAGATGTCTGCGTTTCTGTGGTGTTAAAATTTGGAATGCTATCCCATGCTCAGTCATATCCTCACCTAATACATTTAGAGCACTTAAAAAATGTTTCCTCTATACAAATGTGTCTCAATAAAGTGGCTTATTGCGTACTCTACCTGTGGCCTAGTATTCTGAATATGAAATCACCTTTTTTTCTCGTTGCGTTATTTTTGTGATGTAATAGATTTTTAGTTTGTATAATGTTGTTTTGTATTATAATTGTTTCATTTCGCACCGATAAATATGTATTTTGTTTTCTTCCTGAGTCGTCAGTAGACATACTTGTATTCATTTTGGGATCCACGACTAGCCTTTGGCTAAGGATCCTTCAGTGTCTGATGTAATCCCTTGTCTACTTTGAAATAAAGAAAGAAAAGAAAGAATTTGGTTTTCATGCGAAATCAAGGCCGGATTATGAATAATGGATGCCCGAGGCTTAAATATTCACAGATAGCACCCCTCCCCCTCCTTCTTGGCTGTACTGCCCCACGTTAATATTAGGCACACTACTGGAATTACACAAAGATTTATTTGAGCTACACCAAATAAAAAAAATGCAATCAATGGGAGTCGTGCAGTAGGAGTGTAACAGCATTAATTTTGCAACACAAAAATGCAACCATTCCCACTTGAGAATTCATCATCATCTGGACTGTACCCCACCGCAGGGTGAACTTGATCTCCCATATTACGTACCCAAATTATTCTGATCCTGGGCCAGCTGCATCCACTTGACCCCTGCGAGGGACACTTCCGTGAGGCAATCAGTGTTCCACGGACTTTCATTTTAGGCAAATTAGCAAAGTTACGTAAATGACACCTTGTTGGTATTAACACTTTTTTTATATGCGAATATTTAGACAGGTAGCTAATTAGCCTTTTTTCTTAAACAAAAAAAAAATGCTACAGACCAGACCACACTACTCTCAAAAGCACTGAACCGGAATTCCTTGCCAAGCACACTGTCTTTTGATTACACTTATCTTCCCAGTACAAGTCTAAATCATTTCAGTCAGTCGCGCTCAATCAAGTTGGGGACATGGCAAACATAAAGTTTGTTTTCATCACGAAAGTCGATCAGTATGCAGGGCTTTTCCACTACTGAAATGAAAAAGGCAGTTATGGGGTGCCCCAAAGAAAAGAAGCACTGTCTTATGTGAGGCGGAAAATTACTGTCACTTTCCATATCAACAAGTTTTTTGCAGAGTAACACAAGCTTCTCCTGTGCCTGCCCACATGAAACTTGAACAATACGATTTATCATATAGCAGCTGCCATCTTTGCATTAAAAAACCGTACAATCTTTTTTTTTGCTTTCTTATATTGCCAGCTCCAAAATATTGTGCCACAATACAAAAAATGAAAATGTTCTACGACGTGGCTAAAGCCACTACAAAACATGTTAAAAACAAGTGATTCGGCTTCTGACAGCCCTGCTAATGACCATGGCGCTCCAAACACTCTAACATCGTCAATAACCCATGAGTGAAGAATTCTCTTATGACCCAACATCTCCTGGCAAATTCTAAAACTTTGGGAATAGGTGGGGTTGCGGCAAGATACTCATTCAGATGCTGGGCCATGGCAATTCGCTCAATTATTTGATTGGGCACACCTTTGGCTGATGTTATGAATTTCATTATTGCCTCATTTCCCCCCTCGAAGACATATGCAGAATTGCACCACAATGGTCCCAAGTTTCTTGCGCTGCTGACAAGGTGCTGCAGAAGATGCACATTAAACGTCATGCAGCGCGCACCATAGAGACCCGCAGCTCGCTCCACAAACTTGTGAAGAACGTCATCCGGAACAAAAAAAAGCCATAAAATATTACAACACGACTCCAGACCACAGAACAAAATATTCCTAGTTACCCATCAATCCATAAAATGATAAAAAATCTAAGTCAAGCAAAAGCTAAGTTTCCTTATGGCAACAAGAAAAAGTTGCATTCCAGTGATAAGCATGGAGACCATTCATATCAATCTGGCACAATAGCCTCATGACCATTATAGTGCAAACTGCGCTAAGTAAAATGTTTACTGACTGAGGGCTTGTCGCAGTTTCTGAAGATGATTGTGACCAAATATGAGGCTGCATTCTTCCTCCACCCCTCAACGTATAGCGAAATCATGTTTCTCTCTTAGCACCTCCTCTATTTCTACTCTAGGCATCAGAACTGCACACCATGAGTGAGTGCAGAGGACATATGAATAAAATCTTCCACATCAGTTCCCCTCTTGAGCCTGAGTCTTGCTGTGAAAACCTGAATATGAAGATTAAGAAAACCTGAATATGAAGATTAGGATAGAGTTGAGCCTATTTTCTGCTTGTTTGAAGAAAAGGATGAAATGGCACTAACATTTTTCTTTAAATACAAAATTTACACTACTTTTTCAAATCTTGCAAGGTAATGTGCTTTACAACAGCCTTTGTATTTGTGGCAACTGAGTCTGATAATATGTCTCAGTTATATGCTTTCTGTTTATGACACATCTTTGCAAGGATACTATTGCTCAGTGAATGGCTAATTCAAATGCCCCCATGTTTATGGTGCGTCCCAAAACTTCAGTCTCCAGCTGCTTCCCTTAGAGAATTTTTCACAGCGGAGCACTAACTGCGTATGAGGTATGAGGAATTGGGATGTGGTTACTTTAGATCATGTGAAATGTAGTTTAAACAGGTGCGGAGCATGTGCACGTAGATAAAATGTGGGTAAACGTGACAGACAGTAATTACTAGTGCTTGTTTTCCTTCAAGAAAAAGAATGTTTAGAAAATTTTTTTCCTCTTTTTTCAACAAAGTGGTTTTGTGCATCGCATGTCTTTTTTCTGCTCCTTGAGATATCTTGCATACTTAATAATTCAAGCGAGCCTGGCATGCCTCTGGGTTTCTTGATGTACCCTTTTACTAAAAAAAAGTAAAGAGACTGCAATTGAGCCATCTCAAGTTATGCTTCCAATTGCTGCATGTTGCTGAAAAAAATAATTGAGCGGCTGTTGGCACTTGAAAAACTAGAGTAAATAATGAAGAAAGGTAATGTCTTCTGACATAATTTGCCCAGAGTTTTCTGCTGATCATAAAATGCTTGGGAACACTAACAAGAAGAAAAGCATCCTTCAGTTTCTGCTTTTCTTTTCAAGATTATATGCAGTTCAAATCTCTTACGGCCCCTTTCAAGACAGCTACCAGGTGCAGATAACATTTTCTTCTCAATCCGTTTTGCACATGCATGGAGCCCTAGCTGTGATGACATATTTCTGCCGAAATTGTATCCATGCTTTTACACAGGTAATGAAATTACCTACAAGTTTGACTGTCCCAAAAAACAAGGAAATTATTTATTTATGCAGAAGACTAAGGTAATGTTCAACAGCCTCGGGAAGGAACAGGAGTTTATATTAGGTAGCGAAATAATGGAAGTAGTAGGCGAATATGTCTACTTAGGACAGGTAGTAACTGCAGATCCGGACCATGAAAAGGAAATAACAAGAAGAATAAGATTGGGATGGAGCGCATTTGGCAAGCACTCACAGATTATGACTAGCAGCTTACCGGTATCGCTCAAGAGGAAAGTATACAACAGTTGCATCTTGCCTGTACTCACCTATGGGGCTGAAACGTGGAGGCTAACCAAGAGAGTTCTACTTAAGTTGAGGACAACCCAGAGGGCCATGGAACGAAAAATGGTAGGGGTAACATTAAGAGATAGAAAGCGTGGAGAGTGGGTCAGAGAAATAACTGAAGTTACCGACATTCTAGTGGAAATTAAGAAGAAGAAATGGACATGTCCAGGACATGTAGTGCGAAGAAAGGATAACCGATGGTCGCTGAGGGTAGCAAACTGGATTCCAAGGGAAGGAAAGCGTAGCAGGGGGCGGCAGAAAGTTAGGTGGGCGGATGAGATTAAGAAGTTCGCAGGGGTCATGTGGATGCAGCTAGCACAGAACCGGGTTTAGTGGAGAAATATGGGAGAGGCCTTCGCCCTGCAGTGGGTATAATTAGGCTGATGATGATGATGATGATGATTTATGTTTTGTGTACTCCTACATAATACAAAAAAGGCCTTCAAATGCAGGTCCTCACAGCAGATGAAAACGCAGCCCTTAGTCATTTCATTTAACTTTCTGGAATGCATTTAGATATCACACTCTATCCATGCATTTTAGAGCAATGCTTTTATCTTGTGTCAATAATAGTACTCATTGAATGTCTTGGTTCATTACATACACAGTATGTGCTTTCAGTCACAACTAAACAGTTGCAAGTCTATGCCCATGAAGTTTTTTGTTCCTATATCACTTCTGCCTTTCTTCTCACAGTTATTTACGTTTTTCATTTTGGTTGGGCAGATAAGTAGCTTACCAGCATGAGTGAGGTCGGCAAGGCATAGTTGTTCGCTCAGTAGAAGGTGGATGCATTCCACAAGGTGGGAAAAGTGGTTCCAGTACCGACATGGAAGAATTCCGTGACAGCATGGCGGACAGTAGTACAGCAACCAATTCCTCCACTCAGCTGCCTTCCAGAAGACTCTTTCATGCAGCGATCTAGGCAGCCGTGTCACGACATCAGGTGGCCGTATCGCCAATAGGCGTTGATCCACTTTTGCAATGATTGACGGACTACCTACAAAGTTTGACAAATTCTACAATTTAATTAAAAAACTGATCAATAATAAGTAAAACACATAGTTCCACATTAGCAAAGAAAGACACACCAGACATTGAAAATAAAAACATTTGCCCGCATTAAAAGTAACGAAGTGTCTAAAGGTACGTCCGACGTACCCATTCGATTCTCGTAAAGACACGGCGGACGTCGATATACAGGCTCATGGCTATATGCACGTCAAACGGTGGCCGCATTCCGCTTGCTACGCGTGAATGAATCTTATCCTCTATATCAGCTAGCCGCGACTCTCAATGAGGTGCTACGAAGAGTTCATCCGTTCTAACATAGATCCCGGCCTTCACTCAGGATTGTGTACGACAAGCATCGCTGTCACGCACATAGCTGCAGGCGATGCGACGTACTGCACCAACTACACCAGCTGGCATCGAGATACGCACATTCATGAGCAGCTTTTGCTTCACACTAAATTATTACCTCGATCTGCCCGTAATGTAGGCGAGCTACTTCTAGCATTCACGCTGTCTTAGGTCTTGCATCGACCTCCGAAGATCTAGCGCTGGCACAACACACACACCTCACCGTGCAGAACATTCGGCTGTCCAAAGTATGTATATACGCTGCATGTGAAATGGTATTATGCTCGTTCCTCACATGCAGATAGAGGAAATAGGATGTTTCTAGTTAAATTCTTGATTTAAATTATTTCTCAGAGCCGTGGCAGAAGACATGCCGAATCTACTAAAGGCCTACACAGCTACTGCGGCGAGCTGCACATCGACTCGTCGAGGCGAAGACCTACTGCACCCCACCGCAAGAGTGCACAACCGGAAAGCCGAAAGCGCGAATGCTCCGAATTCCCTACGAACAGCAATGTTCTTTGGTATTTAGGGGAAGACTAGACTAAAGTGCTCAGCCTGCATCTTTTTCTCGTCATTGAATTTTGCGTACATGTAGTTAAAACCCACGCATGCTCGAGGTTAGCGTGACCCGACTGAACGGCCGCGCAACTTTGAAACGAGCGGTAGATATGCATGCGTTGCCGGACTCATTGGTACGCGGTAGAAAATGCGCGCTGTACATTTCGTTGCAGAAGCTGACTCTTGGAATTTTGCAGAGTGTGCTATGCAAGTGATCGCTGCTATAACCACGCATCCATGTTCTCACGGCTGGCCTACCCCGAGGCGCATAATTATGTTCAACCGTGGACGTATCAATGATCGAAGAGAGGACGCATTTTCATAATATTGGGCGCGAAATCGAAAGCTACCAGTTCGCAGTGTTAGAGAAGTTCTGCCTTGACCATGCACAATTCAGTGTTTCAGGTGTGGGCAGTTGCTATAAGTTTGAACAGTTAGCCTTTCAAGTCAGCGGCGCCAGCGATGGACCGGCGGAGCGATTTTTCACGCTACACCGCTGTCTCGCTAGAAAGCCTACCTAGGCGGCGTTTGACATTCAGCTGCTTTTTGTGGGCCTCGTAATTGAAAGCAACGCCTTCAGAAACTCGTTGAATGTTTAAAAATGTGTTCACTTTAACAGTTTCACTCGAGGCTATCAAAGCAGGCGGACGCTGATAAAGCAGTTGAGCACTCCAGTCGAAACCAAACATCTGCGTGTCGTTAGAGATCTGTAGAATCGCCTTCAGTTTTTAAAATTATTAGAATAGGTCACTTGCCGATCGCTGGGGCATAGACCCTCATGACAGCGCTGTCACGTGAATAAGGACCACACCAGACCGAAAGCTTGTCTCATATAACATAGCTAACCAAGGTATACCTTGGAGCGTTGTGTTGATTTTTAGGGTGCATAAGCGACTAATGCTGCCATGCACCAAGAACAAGGTTTAATGTATTTATTTTGTGTGTAATGACTAAAATGTTCTTTAGGATGTAACTTGTTTTGGAACGTTTTTGGAAACCAAAAATGCAGGAAATTTGCACGTCTCTCTTAGGATCATGCTGGGATGGAAAGAGATCTGTTGCAAAATTGCACAAAATGTTTTCCTCTTATTTTCTCGAGTCTGATGCACATGTAAGATATGGTTTATTGTCAGTTTATCTCCACACTCCTTGTATATTGGTTTGTCCTCTTTCATAAGTATGAGGCTGTGTGTCAGGTGTGGGTGCGTCTTTTGCGAGGATGACCTAAAATGTCCTTCATGATATGTTTTTGATGACTGCATGATTTCCATTCCTCGATGACAGGTTTGACAAAGTGTAGTTTTTTTTTATGTTTCAAAATTCCTGCCATTTCACTCTCAATTTTCTTTGTACAAGCTTCTTGGTATCTTCATGCAGCATATTCACCCTCTATAATTTAGCATTGCGGCAAAGTAACCTGGTTATTTCTTTTCATCACCTTTCAAGACAGGTGACCCGATTTCACAAAGTGTAGGGTTTCTGACGACAGGAACTCTTTGGAAGTCAGAACTAAATGAGATCCACAATCATGAGCTATCTAAGGTATGCATATACATGTCCATCGCTCAGAGGAATGGTGTCAGTACGCTGTTAGAACAGGTCTTGTGGTAACAACAACCATTGTCTGAGGTGGTCCTTTAATGGGCATTGAAGTGCCATTAACTGCAGGCACTGACAGAACTCTTGATCATGTTATGTGATGATGACATCCTTGCATGCATATAGGTATACATCTCAGAATCTGCAGTGCACCACTTGACCACTTGCCACCAGGTTGTGTGAAAATGTATTTTTCATGCATGTTAACCAGTATTTAAAAGATGGACCCTGTGCACAAGCCAAAAGTGTCACGAGCCAAATGTCACAAGGCCGCACGACATGGCAGGAGCTGTTAACTCAAGCTTACAAAGTTATATTTGAAATATGTTCTGGGACGTTTCAGCTTCGATTAAGAAAGGTTACTCCTAGGCCATGGAGGCATGTTTGTACAGTTTGGTTAACGTGAGGCTTACAGAGGTCTATGTAGGTTGTCTATCACATAACAGGGCAGCCTACGACTGTATGCTAATGAGTGTGTCTGAGATAACAGAGACATGAATTAAGGAATTAGTAATTAAGTTTATAGCAAAGGGCATATAAATTAACGAGAATCCACAGTGGGATCTGTACAATAAAGCCATTAACGCTGGCGCATCATACCCTTACAGGCGGAGATTAGGAGTCTCCCTAATTTTTTGTCTGCTCAAGGCTTGTCATTTTCTTCGTTCTTCCAGGTGAGGAAGATGTGAAAATGATAGCATCGAGAATGCCAGAGACCGTCGTTAACAAGGATGCTGATCTCAACAGCGTAAAAAGAAATTTCAGACAAGATGGGTGACTAGTAATGCTGGCAACAGTTGAAGCTAAGTGGAAAGGCATGAAATTGAAATTCAACGTATGCAGAGATATGTTGCGAGACGACCAGTCTGTGGTGTGAGACATCTGTCTCCGTTAGTTTCATCAAGTGATTGGCCAAAGCAGATGGGGCTTGTGGTTTTGTGATAAGTGCAGTGTAGTAGCATAGATGCAATCTAGCCCATTAACAATTGGAATGCAGTAAGTGCATTGTTTTGTTTTTGTAAGATATTCATGGTTCCCATGCAAACATTGACAAATTTCTTCTTTGAGAATGTTTGCTGAAATGTGAATATAATGTGCAATAAAACTAGTGTTGTCTTGCTATTTACTTTTCCTTGTATACATTAGTTCTGTGAAGGAAACCACAGTCTAGAAGGAAATGTAATGGCATGCATTTTGTTACTTGACCCCGTTGTGCTGGCTCAGTAGTTAGAGTGCTTGGCTGCTGAACCTATATATGCAGATTTGATTCCAGCCACAGCAGGGGCATTTCAGTAGAGGTGAAACAATAGGCCGTCATGCACCATACAGTATTAGTGCATGTAAAAGAATCCCAGGTGGTCGAAATTATACCGGAGCCCTCAACTATTGCGTTCCTGATAACCGTAGTTGTTTTGGGATGCTAAACCAGATATTATATATCACATTATACTCTGAGTAAGATGCTAATCATGGTCAGTTAATCATACACAAAATGAAAAATTTGTTTCTGCATGGTACAGCAGCTGTTGTACAATTTTATTTTATCCTTCATGGAGAATATCACACTGGCTCCACATGGCCTTCTGTCGACCCTTGATATGTGTCACAATCACACACCCGAGTATGTATTTGTCTAAGGGCACCTGTACATGCATGGAGGGGACTGTTACTTTCCATTTGCCAGAACTGAAATCCATGATCCACACCATTCCTGTAATTCAACTGCCTGCTATTTGAACTGTCCAGCATTGATGCAAGTTTCAAAGAACTGCAATTACCGAATTAATCCAAGCAGGAAACCATGCCAAGAGCTGCTTCGGTTTCATCTTCAACAACTGTTTGAAAACAAAAATTAGATGAGAGGTTACAAAATCTAAAAAACAACGCATCCTACCTGTGGCATGTAGGGTTTCACATCCTAAAGTGACATATGTAGCTATGAAGAATACTGTAGTGGAGAGCTCCAGAATAATTTGACTGCCCGGGCTTTGTACTTTGTATTGACATCTCGCAGGAAACAGATGTATTTGAATTTCACATGCAGCAAAGTGCGATTGCCATCACTGGCATTAAACATTACGACCTTGGGACAAGTAGCCGAATGTGCCGCTGAGATGTCGCAGCGTGTACGTACATACTATACATGTCAACCTTTCTAGCATTAAAGCTGTCACATGCATGGCAGATATTCATGTTCAGCTTTGGACTGTCAAATTTAAAAGTGTACCATTTGTGTTTGTCTAGCATGAAAAACAAAGGAAACTAAGGAAAAACGAAAACAACATGAGCATAATATATTGAAAAAGCACTATCATTAACACATAAAGCATATTCGTTTCTTTATTAATGATAAAGTGGCCTTCACAAAGCCTGTACAAAGCCTGCACATTAAGGAAGGTGCTGTGCCAGGCAGCTATTCTACAGAAACCTGAACCATTTCACCCGTAGTAATGCGCATCTCGGCGGGCTGGGCTGGCACTTATCTTTCGGTCCACTCCAACATGCGTAAACTGCATCATGTGCATTCCCATTTTCCGAGTTTTGAGCTCTGTAGTGTAGTCTGATAACAATATGTCGATGACTTATTTTCGTCTGACTGTTGCACAGCGCGTGCAAATAAATTACCACTGCATCTAATAAACACTGACATGCACGTGGAACATCGCCGATCATAAACGAACACACTGATGTCCGTCCGGATATTGGCGCTCTCATCACAGCACTCTCGTAGTCTCACACAGCACTCTCGTAGGACGTAATCCGTACATCACAGCATCTCACGGTAAGCACAAACCACACGTATAGTTGTACAAAAAACACAAATGACGCGATGCTTGGGCTAGAGACACGCCGGCGGTATCCAGCTTTTTCAGCGCCGTTTGTATATGTATGTAGAACTTGGCAGCACCAAACCTCAATGCGAGCCGAAAGCGACGCGTTACGTGACGCATCTCATCACAGATGCAAGTGAGGAAACTTTGAAGAATCAAAACTATGTAACGACCGTCGCATACGTTAATCCACATGATAACGAGGATCAGATGAGTGGGCGTGCGGGCCGCGGGCTGGCCGTCAACACCGCGATTACATGCGCTTGCGCTCTGGTCGTGCTTGCCACCCTGCCGCAGTCCAACTCACGTAAACCTATCATCATGCCATCACGTAGTCTATCAGTCTATCACCTATTCTAGGCACTATTCTTGCCACTGTACTATTTATCGTAATTTCACATTTCACGCATGCAGTATGTTGTACATACTTCTTGCACCTCGCACACCTCGTACCAACTTCGATTTGGCTACATATATGGCTACCAAGTTGCTACAACCAACCACATTTGGGGATCTCTGATCCGTCCGGCTTTCCCGACAGATCCCAAGGCCCATATCGGAAAAAAATGCGTTGGGTCCGTCGGATGAACCCACGACCTACTGTATGAACCCCACCGATCGGGTCCGTCCGCCGTATCCCGAAGAAAAATGCACCGGGTCCGTCGGACGTACCTTTAAGTCCATTGAACGGGTCCGTCCGACGTACCTTTAGCCACAGCCTAAAAGTAATAGCTCGTTTACACACAGCAGATAATAGCAATAATTTACTGCAATTCGTTTTTAGTTACATTTGATTCCACAGCTCTTCTGAGAGATGATGAGCTTTTCCCAATAGTACGAAACATATATTTGTTGCTCAAAAAGGCCCTAACTGATTATTCTGTTCTGCTTGCAGAAATTGGTATTTTTATTTAGTTTGCCTTTTAACAACATATGAAAGCTTGAACAGATCATGTGCCTGAACTGTTTTCAAGTATACCGCTTATGTGAATAAACCATAGCTGTCAGTGCGCACTTTTCCTGTACCTCGGTTGTTTTGCTTTTCCTCATCTGTCTTTTTGCCAACTGTAGCGCACAATTCCCATCCAGATGTTTGACTACCCTCCACGATGGCTTTGCTTATAAAAGCTGTCTTTAGAAATATATCAGACCACTGTAATGCAGCAATGTTCTTTAATTTGCCTTCAGAATGTCCATGAAATAGAAACAAAGCAAAATTAAGCTTGTCTATAGTGCCAGAAATAATCACTTTCATAGTTACCTCGAGGAATCTCCAGCTCCACAAACAGTACATTTTTCAAGCATTACATATTCAGTCTCTCCAAACCTCACAGTGAACCTCCAAAAAGTCAAGTAATATTTTTTATTTGATATTCACTAAACAAGTGATATAATTACTCAGTAAAAACTGGATAGAGATATGTACTTTGGACTACATCCTACTACATTTATTCCTGACTACATCGGATGTATTTTTCGATCACTTCACTTTGAAACTTCAAGGCACGTCGGACATTACTGAAGCATTTTATTACAGCTAAGTTGGTGTTCAAAGTCCAACTGAATACGCGCCAGCAGTGCAGTGGCTAGCGTTACTGCTTTTCATAACTCTAGGGTGCGCAGCACTTGTATGTATGACAGATGTGATGCCTATAAGCCTAATACTGGCTGACTGAAGTCATGAATTAGCAGTGTTATTGCAAAATTTCTCCTGTCTATTTCTGTGCAAACATATCAGGCTCAGATTTTGTGCCATGTGGCGGATTTCAGCGCCGCGAATCTCTGCTCGCATATGTGTGCACATGGAGACGACCGCTGACGCTGAGCAGGGCCATTCTGATTAGCTCACACTAACCTCGAATCCACAAGTATTCAAGATCCATCTAGGTGAACTTTCATAAGTAAACAAAGCTGCTGTCAGAGCACTTGCATTGTCCGCCCTTAAAAACACAAACACTTTCGCTGTTACATAAGCGCATCGTTCACGCTTCTGTCTTTTCAATTGATCACTCTTGCATTGCAATGCAGCATGTCTTCACCTCAGACTCGCTGCCCAGTCATCACCGCCTCAGGTAGACTTGACATTGCCTAGCTTGCAACGGCTGCAAGGTAGAATCTAAAGGAATATATAATGATGAATGCTCTACTTGCTCTATTTGCAGGTAATGAATAGCTATATCATAACATCGTAGTGTTGTGCCTCCTATGGGCTTTGAGGTCGTGGCACGATTGCAGATAACTTTATTTAAAGTACGAGCATGTGACAGATGCGATCAAGACTGTTGTGCGAAATAAACAAGTTGAAGTCCTAAAGCAACCCAATTGGCGTACGTATCGCATTGCCTGTTGCGTTAGCTTTTTATTGCACCCTGTGCGAGTGACAGCGATGCTTGCTGCGCGCAACCACGAGTGAAGAGACCGATCTTTCATGAGCAAATAACTTCTCTTTGTAGTGACTTGAAAGTTGGTAAAGCACAGCTCCATGCCTGAGCAGCAATTAAGCAAATTGCGTGCATATGTTAGACGCGATCTACTTTGGCCTACATCGATGTATATTATGTATTATTAATGAGGACGACTGTTTACAGCCTTTTTGTCAAACGTTTAGAACCTAAGGGATTCACTTCTGAGCCGTACGTGTGGCTCTTCATGCATGCATTTTCAGTGTACCGATGCTCAGTAAAGTCAACTTTTTATACTGTCCTAGCTCACCAGTGGGTATAGCAAATCCACAAATGTTAAAGGAGCCCTATATGTCATGGCTCCTAAACAGAACTCTGGGCTCTGAACTTTTGACAAGGGCATATATGTCAGGCGTATCCTCATACGCTTAATAATTCAAACTACCAGAGCTAACGCAGCTACTGTGGGCACACTTGGTTGGCAAAATCATAATTTCCTTTATTTGTAGAAGCATATCCATCTTTTAAAATTGAGCTGTTTGGCCTGTCAAAAATATACCGACACATATGCTTTCTTCTGGCTATACTGTCTGCCTCATTTCGCATCATCGACATTCTGAATCCCTCAAAGATGAGCTGTACGTTTGCTTTAGCATGTTTTGGAGCTAAGGAATATGAGTGGTACGTGCCATGAATCCCCTGCACAGTAGGGAACATGTGCTGTATATTATTGACAAGGGCTATATTTCCTACAGATTTGACATGAAATTCACAGAACTAGTCACAATAGTACAATAAAACTTTTAAGTTCACCCTCATCAACATGAACATGTCGCAATATCTTAGTTTATGAAATGAAAATAACCTTACCTATGTAGAACACTTTGTGACAATTAGACGTGTCGAACCATAGCTCTGCAAACTGCCCTGTGACTCCCAGTAAAACACTGTGCATGTACTCAACTGCATGGCCACGCACCAGGTCAAAGTTCGGCAAGTCAGCAAGGGGGGACAGCCCCTATAGCCCATTCACTGGCACTTTCAGTTCCAAAGCTAACTTCATGTTGTTGAGCACACCTTGGGATGTTCTCTCAGTAGCTCGTTCAGTGTCCATGTAGCGCAACACCCCTAAAACAGTGAAGATATTTAGAAACAAGAATTCAGTTGAGTCCTTACAGCATGTTGCACAAGATATTCAAAGCAGTATTATAAGAGCCTTAATAAAAAAGGGGGCTGGAGCAATCACACATGAGATAGCAAAAAGAAAAGATTTTTCTGTTCCGCACGGAATTAAATGGCCGCTAGCTCCCATTACGGAAATCCCATATCTTCTCCAGATATGGAACATATGCTGCCAGATACAAATATATAAGGCAGCAAATAAGACCTTATCTGGGCCATATAAGGTCATATATGTGCAAAATGTTGCCCTTATATGGCTCAGATTTGGCCATATCATGCAACATATAATCCATATCTGAATGGGTAACGAGACCTTATATGGCTTGATCAGTGGCATATATGGTATCCTCGCGACCTTATGTGGCCTGATAAAGGGCATATATGGCATCGTCATGACCTTATATAGACAGACTAGGGCCATATGTCTGGCATCAACAGGACTTTATGTAGCCTCATCGGGGCCTTAATTATGTAAGCGCCATAGTTATTGTATATTGGCAATATATGGCCTTCGTCTACCTTCTGCAAATATCCAATATTGGCATCATGCGGTCGAGCTTCAATTTTTCTACACTCAGCATGGCCTGCATGCTTAGTGTTAATTGTATCCAATTTAGAAAATAGCTACGACTCCTAATATTTCAAATATTTTGCACATTTCGCTGCACTATAATTATTACACCATGTGTTCCTTAATCCAGGAGGGCGCTGGGTTATAGCTACATGCTCCTCTTTTCGCCTACCAACTCACATTTTCATTTAAAATGCGGCCGCAGTCCGGTGCACAAAAGCATGGTCGGTTAAGTTGAGCGATTCACAATATCAAGAAAATGATGGCAGTTCAGTATACGGCCCCCTCCGCGCTTTTAGACGGTAACTCTCCCTCAGAGACAGCTGGCGGTTGCTTCGTTGAGGGCCGCAGTGGCTAGACAGTGACTCCTCCTCTCCCGCGTTCTCCTCTTCCCTCTCAGACAGCGGCGGCCCCTGCGTCACTGGCTCGCATTTCATCTCTCCTCCTCGCTGCCACGCTCTATACCGTGTAGGCCTCGCTCTCTCCGTTTTGTGTGTGCTTGCTTCTTTCCCCTCCCGCTTTCAACTCCGTGCGCCTAAGCACTTGGTATCTCGTTCGTTTTCGGTGGCAGACATCGGAGTTCGGCGCGGCTGGCTGGCGTGCTGCATGTTCTGTATGCTGGTGTGTGTGTGTGTGTGTGTGTGTGTGTGTGTGTGTGTGTGTGTGTGTGTGTGTGTGTGTGTGTGTGTGTGTGTGTGTGTGTGTGTGTGTGTGTGTGTGTGTGTGTGTGTGTGTGTGTGTGTGTGTGTGTGTGTGTGTGTGTGTGTGTGTGTGTGTGTGTGTGTGTGTGTGTGTGTGTGTGTGTGTGTGTGTGTGTGTGTGCCAGCGTCTGTTCGCTATTAGCTGTGTGCATGTAACAAAAATGCGACAGCAAACCTACAAGAGCTTCAGTCTGACCGTCGGCACAGAGGAAATTACTGTGTCCCACTGCGGGTGGAAGATGCCTCCCCAGCCTTGGTAGCGAGCCTGATGGTCGATTGAGCTTTTCGGGGCTTCTGCCATGGGTGGCCCGGCCAAATCTTCACCATTTTGTCGGATCGCACCCTCATCGTGCCGCCTCATCTTCACGCCCGATCACCAAAACCGTGAGCGTGAGACTTCTTGTCGGGAACTAGCACTTGCCAGGCACAGGATATTGTTCACTTTATCATTTTGATGGAAAATTAATTTTCCAATCAGTAAATTGGATGGTAATTGCCAGTATGTGATATTTTTCTGTACATTTCGTTGCTAATTTGTCTTTCGCTCCAGCAATTTTGACAAATTTCAGTGGGTCGATAGGGTCCTTCGTTGTTTATTATTATTATTTGCACTACCTAAGTAGCTTCATGCTTGATTTGCTTTAGGGGCCGAGCTGTCGCTGTCATGACAAATGCCATCGGAGATGCTTTTTTTTTTTGCTTTCTCTCCTAATTTGAAAAGCAACCCCTAGTTAGGCGCGTTCGCTCATTTTGCACTGCAGTCTCTGCTTAAGGGAACACCAGTACTTCCTGAAAGCCTAAATGTCTTTGCTAAGGTTTAGGTATTATCAGCAGTCCCAGAAGTGTGTGTTTTATCACCCTACGGTTTAGCGGTACCTTTTCCGGGTGTCGACAAACCTTTAAATTTCATTTTAATAGTCTAGTTCGATTATTAGCCGTTTATTTTATTTAGCTTCGCAAGTAAACCAACTCAAACTAAAAGCATTTACTGGTTAAAGCTCTGTGTGTAAAAGAGTAGAATAAAAATGTAATACCTAATTTAATAGGTTAATGTATTTCAGTTTAGCTTCTCGTGTAGACAATATTCTGTTCAGATATCTTATTAGTTTGTTATAGTATCGCGCGTAAATGAGTAGAATCTCAATATTTGCTAACGGATGAGCATGTCTATGACCCTCGGTATACACACGCAATTCAGGACCGTCTTTGAGCGATTCCATATAGGCAGGGAAAAAAGAAAACCTGTGGTTTCAAAGCTATTTTCCTGTAAGGTTTGAAATAAAAGGGGAAATTCAGGTTTCCCTAGGCAAACTTGATTGAGCGTGCATTTAGCTGGAATACTGAAATCGTTTTGGGTGTGTTGTAATAAAGTGTTATGTTGATATGCAGATATATAGATCTATAGTTCAAAACCTACCTCCCATGCGGGCTAGATCTTTAAATCAGGAATTGGGTAGATAAGGCATATCTGAACAGATATGCCTTCTCTGGTACTCGAAATCAGGAATTGGGCAGATCAGGCATATACAACCAGATATGCCTTATCTGGTGCTCGAAATCAAGAATTGGGCAGATATGCCTTATCTGGCCTAGATCTGTCTTAATATACCATATCTGCCCAATTCCTGATATACCTGATCTGGATATTTTTTTATAAGTCCAGGTATGGCATTTCCGCAAGGGGATCTGCATGGCAGCATAAAATAAGAACCCCAGGTTTCAAGTAGATATATGTGAACGATGTAGCAAATTCATAGATTCTCAAGCTATATTATAAATATTTAGAAATGAAGGAAAGAAGTAGCATGCAACAGCCTTAGAAGTAAAAACAATTATGCAGCAACTGCTCGTGGTTTGCCAAAATATCCAACTTGTACCACCAAGTTAACCCACACAGTTTTACATCTTCACAGAGGCTACCTACGGTGGGTATACATAGAAGGTGGCTTCCACTGCAGCTTATTTGGCATGAATGCTGTGGGATCAGCCTTGTCAAAAATATTTTTTTTCTTTAAGTAAGCAGGCTCCTTGCTTTTTGCGCATAGTTTTTTTTATTTAGGTTAACTCTTCTATTCTTAGTGAAGCTTCCATGACCAATGAGAAAGTTTCAGCATTATGTGTCGACAAGAATGCAAATGTGTCTCACTAATGTAAAGCAGTGCTGGCTGCCTTGTTGATACAAGTGGAATATGTTTTGCAAAGGGTGTTCTGTTCTTGGTTTTGAAATATAAAATTCTTCCCATATTTTTTTTCATATAGTTACAGATTGATCTTACACCACATAACCTTCTTAAGGAGAAATAGTAATCTTATAATATCTCTAATGAAAGTACAGGACGGCATTCCTCTCTGACAAACAAGACATAGAGAAAAATCATACAATTCTGCACCCATCGCACATTGCAATTTATCAGCAGCCTTTATTTTAACTGTGCCTGCTTTGGTAAATAGATCGATTATATACTATTACCCAGGCAATCAACCTAAATGGTTTATTAAACATATCAGGAATGGAAATTCATTCCTATAAGCAAATGTTGTCATTTTAGTACTCCTATGTGGTACAAACCATTTTATTTTATCTTTTATTCATTTACTTTTATGCAGAAAATAAATGCATTAGTTTTTTACATTTATAGTGAGTTTTTATATCCAGGCTGTCGACAAGCTTGGCCTCTAACTGCTGGCCGAATAAGAGTCTTATACTATTATTACTACTACTACTACTACTACTACTGACTTTTTGTAAAGACTGCATGTGGCCTTTAGTTTTGCTGCATTGATGCCACATTTGCCTAGGTACCAGGGCCCTTGTCAAGCTGTTTAATACAGCTTCTAGTCTTAGCTAATTCCGTTTTTGCAAAAAAGAAAAATAAACAAACTAGGACGGAAATGTTACTTTCTAAAAACCTTTGTTCTACATTTTATGGAGAGCATATCCCTGCATATCTACCACTGAAAATCAGTTGAACTTGCACTACATTTCTTAATGTATATGCTAATTGAATTGTGGCAATCTTTGACTTTTTATTTTTGCTACGTGCACGTTTATTGAGTAGGAATTCTTTTTGAGTGGGAATTCCTTGAGATATGCATTGTCTATGAACAAAATACATCATGCTATAAATTTCATAATTGAAAAACTGAGAACTGAGATTGCTATTATATTTATTGAACTTAGGAATGCAACACAACATCACTTAAGTGCATACAAACAGAATAGTTAATTGTAGAAATCATGCAGTTCTGCTAAAACAGCAAGATGCAGTGTCATGAAACGGCATATTTAAAATTGAGTGCTACATTTTTTTTTTCAAGGCACAATTCAAGCCAGTGGTGTCTTTTATAAATGCAACATATTTTTATTTTGATTGGTGCGCTTTGAAGAGCTCACTCAGCATAGCACCCTTTATGACTACCTGCAGTAAGCTGTTGTGCATCCGTTCGGCGACCTTTTTTACCCTTACCCCTGTTCTTTATTCTTGTCACACCCCTCTATCCATCCCCTCTCTGTCATCTCACTGTGCCTTTCCAATTTCCGCTGGCAGCCACGCAGGTGCTTAATTCTGACAAGGAATAGCAAGCACCACAATGTCTGTTCCCTTGTCTGAATAAACCACTAAAATAAAATGAAGTTAAGCGCCAAGTCTTAGCGTGCCACCCTCTCCCAGGTATCCAAAATGCCGTTAAGTAAAATCAAAACATGACTTTCTCCAGCTCATATAATCTACCCCCTCTCGTTCTAGGGTCGTCGTCTATTGTCCCCATTTTGAGGTAAACCATTGTATAAAGGTCAATACCCATCCGTATCTTTCACGTCTTCATGGTTGTTAGCGTGCCTTCCAGAATGCCCTTTCATTTTGCTTCTTGTCATTCTTTTCTTTTTTTCGCTACTGGAAGCAGTGGTCGATATCAGTCTCCCAAAAGCAGAAAGGCAGTGCGCCTTAGTGCTGCGCTGGGGGAGCCTGACTGAGCTTAATTATCTCTATGGCTGTTTATGCAGCTTAGAAATTTTATTCCGTGATGGGGTGCTGAGTGCACTTGGAGCATAGCGGCTTCCTGCCGATTTCAAATGCGGGCATATGTTTGAGACTCATTTCTCACTCCCGCGTAAGAAAAAAAAACAGGTGCCTGGACAGCTTTTTCCCGTTCTCCAAGCCCAGCGCCGTCTCTCTTCTGCAGACGGGGGCGCGCGGCGGCGAAAAAACAAGATGCTCCAAAGTGTTAGACCTCCCCCCCCCCCTTTTCAGCGGAGTTGTGGGGGACGTTACTGCTATGGAAGGAGAGGGGAAAACGTGTGTAGTGCCAAGACCCTCTGCACGGCGTAAAAAATGAACGAAGGAAGGAGCTCCGTCAAGAGTTGTAGGCGACGGGAAAGGAGAAAGGTATTTTGAAAGAGCGGTGTGTGGCGCATGCCTACCGCGTAGAGGACCCCTCGATGAAAGGAAACGGCTGCGTGCGTGCGGGTTTGGCGGCGTCGCTGTACCGCTTCGGGCACTGGGGGGATGCTTCGGGAGACGGGACTCACACACGAGGTCGACGCATTCTCTTCAAGCCGTGGTGCGAACATATGCTTCCACTTTACTCTGTCATTAGAAAATGCACATGAAACAGCTAGCACACGGGTTTGCGCCTGTCGTATGTAACACTGCGCACTCTCTTTCATAGAAAGCCGGTTTGATTGCCGAAGTCGAACCTAAAACAATGGTACGGTAGTTGAGCAATTATCAATGGCGGCCACGACCAGTTTAGAATCCGCGCCGGCGCACACACTTCCCTACTACTGTAGCAGGGAGAGAGAATAGATTTCATTGCGCTTTTGTAAGGTCCCGTCCGGAGCTTTTCCAATAGTACAGGAGGTTTAATCAGTTTAATGCGAGAATAAGCCATCGTCGTGATTGGTAGGAGCATACTCGTGAGCAGGTAAGCATTATCTTCACCCTAAGTCAGCTTTTAACTAAAGTGCAATCAGAGGCACCGCTTTCTTTCGGCGAGACATTTAGTCTTTTGTTTGTTAGTTCGAATCTGCTTCTGAAACCAAGTTGTGGCACCGGATCTGAAGATCAAGGCTTTCCGCCTATCCATGTGATGCGCCACTCGGCTCAGGCATCATAAAACTCCTGCGTTTCGATTTTATTACGGTGCACCTTAGCTGATAAAAAAAAATGTTTATTTTTATTAGTACTTCACGGGTGAATTCAGCAATACAATTTCGGGTCGGCTGATGAAACCAGTCAAAAACCAATTTTCTGTTCTCTTTTCGTAATTTCCAAGCCTGCTCCCTTAATAATTTATGACGTGTCCTGTGTATGCATGCGGTTCACCTTCAGCACATGTGCGTACAGCACCCTGTCAGGCAGCTTATCTCTTAAACAATCGCATTGGCAGAAATCAGCACTTTACACATATTGCGCAGTATATAACATGCATATATATATACAACCAGTATGAAAATCACAAAAATAAAAACGTACCTTCTTCTCGCTGACCGCATGCCAAGCACCATTGGCATCCAAAGTGCCCGTTGAACTGGATCTGATTGCACACCACCGCTCGTGCAGGGGAGGCGACACAGCAGCATATTGCGTGGACTGTAGATGTGATTGTGCCTGACGCGTGTTGCCAAGTTATAGTCCCACAAGACATGACTTTGTCGATAAATTTATCAAGAAAGAGCATCATATCGGGATGTTTGCTTCCGAACCAAAGTCCTCCTACGCAAACATTCTTCAAGCGTTCTTTTGGAGGCAGCTCATTGATAATAAATTGTATCGGCCAAACGGAAGAATTTTACGACTTATACAACGGACTACCATCCGTATTAAAAACAATAGTGAGGTCTCCCCAGTTAAAGGCACTACTCCTACGCAGCTCTTGATACACTTTTCCGTCGGTGATGTCTTCAATGTCTTGAGAGTCAGTCGATAATTTTGCCTTTATCTTTTGAAGATTTGCCGCCAATGAGTCCTTAGTTTTCGATATTACGCGGCGAATTTGCTCTTTGATGTTGAATGTGGTAAAAAAATGGCCTTTGCTGTTCATGCGAGACGCGGTGATTGTGCTTTTGCAAACTGAACAGTACAGTCTGTCAGAAGAACGGCTTAAAGAGCTTCCACATGTGTCACAAAAGTAGTGCCGTTCTGCACTCTCATTTGCCTTTGTTGCCCAAAGCTTGCGGAAGAGGTACTTGCTCGTTGGAAGTACGTTTTCGGTTGCTCCGAAAAGGGCGTCGATTAATTTCAGGAGATCGTCCAAGGCGGTCGATGTTAGCTCGTGGGCAACAACGAAAGCCATGATGAGTACTATGGCTGTTGCCTTGGTAGTAGTCGAGTTTGGCAGCGTCTCATCTCCATACTCCTCCAAGCACGACGTAAATACGCTCGCCTCGTCAATCGGCGGAGGCGATGTGGGCTGTTCTAGCTTCGGAGTGCTTCCGCCAGCTTCCTCTGAGACGGAACCTACCGAAAAAGCATTTTGAGGCTGTTCCGATGCCGGTTCTGCAGGACTGTGCATGCCGATCGCTTCGCTAGTCCTTGCCACCTCAGAAGACATTTAAGATACGGCATTAGCGTCACAGCTCGACTCTTGTGGCAACCAAGCTGCTCGTCGTCTTGAGCACGCCGTCGAACGTGGCAAGATGAATGATCTTCCTTTCTCAAAGTACGTCTTGCGTCTCTTATTATTCTGCACAGAGCTCATGACTGCTCAATAACTATCTATATATAACTTGTACGCAATTGGGCAGTAGCCTCACAGCACACCAACACGGAAACGCCGTCACTGTAGTAATGCGCTCGTTTAAAAGTTGGTCACAATTCGAACGCGCGACAATGTCAATGCCCAGTGCGAGCCCGCGCACCTCCTCGGACCTACACACACGCACGCCTAGGCACAAACAAGCCTTGCTACAGCCCTCTTAAAGGAAGCCCCACCGACGGGGCGTGTCGGTGGATCTACCCGTTAACACCAATAATGAGCATGGCCAGACTGCCGGCGCTGCCGCATTGAGCGTCGCATATGCCCAGCTCATATTTTCAACCGATTCCCCTCGCGTTCCTTCTGGCAGCGAGAAGCGGGAAAAGTTGCTACCTTTTGCAGTTAGCAGCCCAATAACTTATGAAAAGCTAGATATGCCCAGTCTTGGGTACCGAGCAGTATGCAGATTTTGGCTGGGGCGGTGTATACTAGAGAGGAATCCATCCGACGATGCTGAATTTGCCAGACAGGAATATACCTCCGTACTTCACCCGCTATCCTCTCCATGCATACATTTTCTTCCACGTCGATCGCAGCTCGGGTGCTTAAGATATTGGATAACAGATGCCGCGGCCAGCAACACCCTTCTCCTTTCTTGTTGATTAATTTTTAAATAAACCACTACCACCACCACCGCCAGAATATACTCTCCGAAAGCTAAGCCGTGCGCAAGCCACTGAGAAGCCCTTGCCTTGGGTTCGGACCAGGCCCTGGAAATCGGGTCTCTGTCAGGGGCGGCCGGGCTCTTCGATTTCGAGTACACGCACCTTATGTGAAACTGCGAACTTGACCATGGTCTGCTGGGTCTCACGAAGCGTTTTCTGTTTAGGAGGGCGTCAAGGAAGGCAGGGCAGGCTTCTGGAGTCTGAAACCTCCCTCCTCCCCCTCCCCTAAATATGAAGGAAGCTATCATTTATTATTCCTTTCATTAGTTGTCAGAACCTTTCTTCTTTTCTGTTTCTGTAATTTCGCAATGAGTTTTCATAAGAACCGTTAACATAACTCCTAAATCTTTGGAGAAAAATAATTTCTACTCTTTGCTTAAAACGATGCGCAAAGCAAGATAGCAGCCGCTTTCCCTCTCTTCCTCTTTATTTTCCTTTTCTCGTGCGTTCGAATTACTGCAGAGCCTCCTCCGATGGAGTCAGACTTTAAGCACTGAGGATGGTATGTACAAGGACGGAATAAATGTTGCAAGTGGCATGGCCGGAACACACGAGCGGCAGCGCGCGCTTCAGATCCTGCTATGCGAGTGATAACAAAAAGCAAACAAAAGCTCAAGGGAGCCCGAACACATTTCCGCAGTTCTACCAGCAACAAATAAAGCTGGGGGAAATATGCCGCGGCAGTCGGCGCCTTGCACAGAGAAAGGAGAAAAGAAGGCAACATTTGGTGAGCGAAGGCCCGCGGTCTGCCTATGCGACGCAGCCTAACGCAGACAAATTAGGAGCGCCGTTTAGGGGAGCTTTTCCAATAACCAGCGGCATTGCCTGAAGATTGGCCCTCGACTAATGTCGACAGGAAGAACACGTCGTCACTGCCAAAGAATGGTCATTGTATTTTTTCAGCAACGCGTTGGGAACGGACAAGCTTATTCTCCTCTCCGCTGTCGGCATCCATAAAAGGGAAAATGGGACGCTTTCTCGCTTCTAAGATGCTTTGCAGCGCAGACACGCATGGCGGGACCGATTGTCTTCCCTCTTATCCGTCTACGCTGCCGGAAAAAGTGCTGGCAGCGAAAATATATAGACGGGGTCATCTGGCGAAAAATGTCCATCGTTAAAGACGGTGCAGGGGTCCCCTCCCCATGATCGACGGTAAAGGGATGCCGCCGCTCGCCTCAATTGCCGCCCTTTTTTTTTCCGCATATACCGAAGTTGCCGGCGCCCCCTGTGTACTGTGTGGATACGCGTGCATTCGCTGCCGGCTATTTCTCAACGACATTTCTGTCTTTACAACGCCCATTGTCGACTTCCTATCTTTGACGGTTCGGTGACCCTTCCGGATTCCCTTGACCACCGTCGTCATTAATGCTTCCCTCTCTTCGTCTAATGACGAACTGAAACGTACGCACGCCTGCGCGGCAAAGAAACAGGAGGCAGTGCTTACGGTAAAACCTCAGGTCGCGCCGTGTCCGTCTCCCCCCCCTCCCCACACCGGGGGCAACGCACTCCATTTTTCACGACACCGCCATGGCGCCACTTGCGAACGCCCTTTTCACGCCCATAGCCTTCGTATTTTGCTATTCACCGAATTGCTGTATTGCTGCACATGCACAAAGCCGATGCACTTCAGAAAATGCTTTCGAGCTTACCGCGAGCATATTCTAGAACACTATACCGGGAGTAAACTGCCTCAAGAGACAAACCAGGAAACGTGAATGTTTCACGGTGGAAGTGAAGCTGAGTTTGTAATACCGGTTTCGCTGGCCTCGGTCCTGATTGCAGTGTATATAGCTATAATGTTGCGTGTAGCAAAAGTAAACGGCACGTATTGCGGAGAAAGAAATGTTTATCGATGCTGTAATGCAAGCCAATCATATGAAAGTATCCAAAGGCGTATACATGATGTCTGCATTGGTAACAATATGAAATGATCAGATAGTAGACGTGGAGCTATAATATTTTTTCCCGAGAACTCGCCTCCACGAACTTTTACGGTCGATGGTATTGGTATCGTTCTTTAGCATTCAAATTAACTCATTGTAAATTAGTTAATTTACATGATAAGTCAACGGTACCTAGAATATAACGTTATTGATCGGTATGCCCACATTTCAAAATAATGCGATATATAGTAATGTAAATTAAAGGTTGCATGGTCACATTCTCTCATATTTTAAGGCGGCTTGACAGATTCTCGTTTTCCTTTTCTTTTCTTTTTTTTTTTTTCAAGAAAGATAGCTGCGTTTGCTTGCTGCATGAAGGCTGCAGGGAGCAGACGTAAACAATGTAGCTGTTCGGTGGTACGCTAACCGTTTTTATTGAAAAAGAGAACAGTACATCTCCGTCAATCGTCTGCAGTAAACACTGACATAACAATGAAAGCCCGACGTTGCCGGAATATTACTTTCTTATGATACTGCAGACCCTTTTTGTCCAAACAGGACGGATAAAATCAGAGTTGAAAAAATAAAGTATAATATTGAATGTACGCTATTATGTCACCTCTAAAACGAAATATATACCACTGAATAAAATCTCTCTCAGAGGTCAAATTTATTGTTCAAGATATTTTTGAAATTTTCACAAATTAAAACCCTCTCTGGCAGGACATTCCAATCATTGCATGGTAGTTCTTGGAATAAAAAGCATTTGTGATGCTGGCTTTTGCGAAATGGGGAGTACACGGCGGAAGCATACGTCCCTCAATCTTTCCCTTTCATTTCAATAAACGTTCTTCCTATTCCTCCTTCCCACCCTCTTTCTCAATACAGCGCACAAACTTGGGCGCTGTGCTGAGAACGGCAGCGCCACTTTTTTCGCCACTAAGTGAGAGAAGGGGGGAAAATGGGGGCATTCGGAACCACGCTTTGTACCCAGCCGGTCGCCGCTACCCTCCAGCTACTGTACGGCTTGTTTCCTCCTCCCCCTCGTCCTCTTCCTCTGCGCGTGGGAGTTCTTTGTCGCGCCGGGTAAAAACGAAGAACATGTAGTGGCATAGCCTCCGAAGCCTCAGTCCGCAACGTTCGTCCGCTACGAGTCTTGTGACGCAGTTGTAAGTTTTGAACTTTCCTTGCAGTCCTGACATATGTTTGTTCAGAACTTTGTATGCCACTTCATTCTTGTAACCGTCTTGAATCTAATTCTCAGCAATTTTTTGTTCATTATTCTTTATATGCCTTTCTTGCTTTAATACGTAAATAATATTTATTTTACGTAATATACTAAGCAAAGAAATGTCTTCACCAACGCACGCGTATGTTCGCTACGACGACGGCGGAAAAGCTATCGTGAGTGTGTCACTGATCAGAGATTATAAGGCGGAGAGCCTGACAGACTTGAAGAAGAATGTCAGCGCATATTGGCGATCAGACCTTCGACCTGGCGAGGAGGGCTACTACACTGCCGATGTTCTAGAGCTAGGAGGTGAGTACAAATTGTTTCGCATTCTGCAGGATGCCTTTAATGCGCATGCCGATTGTTTTTTTCTCCCATTTTTGTTTTAAATTGGTCTCTTTGAGAGAAAGTTAGAACGCCCTTGAACTTCGCATCTATATCAGCGCACCACATCACGCAACAACGAATTGACTTTGTAAAAATAGTTATTCGACACGATGGCATCGAGGCATACGCCAATGAAAATCGCAGTGAAGTTCGTGCTTCTGAATTCCCTTCAGGATTGGAGTACCACTTTTTCTTCAGGGAAGCCAAGCAAGCAGAGTTCTCCGGTAATGCAAGATAAACGTTTGGGCAAGTTTGTTTGGGTTCTTAGCAGCGTAAAAAGAATGGGAGCATGTGAGGAAAGGACAGACGACCGCATTACATATTCGATCTCTCGCTCTTTAGTTAGCAGGTGTAGATAAGCGATCGGTATTCGATCGCTCATGTACACCTTCCAACTAAAGATCGAGCTCTCAAACAGCCTGAGGCTTAAAACAAAACCTTATCGTGCATTCTAATTGTCTTTAACTCCATAGATTGTCATTAACAAATGCAGAATAAAGTGCGCCGTTCGAGTGTTTTAGGCGAGTGTGAACAACTGTACGACCTTTTGCAGCTTCTTTGTGACCTCTCGCCTAGTTTTTCGGCATGCGCGGCATAAGCTGCAGGCATTCAAGTATAATTCTAAGCACATTATCCGTTCAGCCCTTAACAAAACCAACATAGAGTGCTTGCCCTGTGCACATTGGTGGTTATATTCTGATGCCGCAGTCTCGAAAGCTGACCTTGTGCACCGGCTCACGAAAAAAAGGATCGCAGTTCCGGACGACATATTCGATGGACAGTACGAGGGGACCGTGGCCACAAAGGTATTAACAATTTTATGAGACCGATATAACTGCTGTTAGAGGCAACTGTCAAGGTTCAAGTATACGCTAGATCATTTAGTAGGTGAACGCAATATGAAGCATGTTGTTGACCACTATATATAGAAAATGTCCCAAAGGTCATTCCTGGCCCTCATTATTTTTCTTTAACATATGACAGACACTGTCTGTCATTCATATGACAGACAGTGATTTTTCATCTGACATGTTTGAAGGACGTCATTCCCTCATTGCCGCAGTTGACACTGTATTGCCTCCACAGTGCGAAAAACTTGTTACCGTTGTTTCGGAACACATCACTGACGGGGATGTACTTACCGCACCATCTCATCGTCATCTTGCACGTGGAATCGCCTTCCCATCAAGTCTTGTACGATTCCGCAGCGGCTCAGCGACAGTAGCTGCCACGAACACATCCCGTGAATCCATCGTCCTGACTAAAGGAGCTTCCCCGCCATGCAAAGTGGATGCTTACCCTAAGTCCATTATGGTGCTCACCGCCCCGCTACCTCAGCAACGTGATTCATCGCACGTCTCTCTTCCGATGCTGTCGAAGACAATTAGTCCGGACCTCACGCCGCGCCAACGCAAAGAATTGCTGAAATTACTTCAAGCCCATCAAGCCATTTTTGATGCCACTTGCCCTTCACTGGGACGGACTAGTGTTGCACACCACCGCATCATTACTGAAGGTAACACGATCGTACGCCGACGACCTTATCGGGTTTCTCTCTCGGAACGAAAAGTAATCGTCTCTCGGAACGAAAAGTAATCGAAGAAAATGTGAATGACATGCTCCGTCGCGATATTATTCGTCCATCAACAAGCCCATGGTCTTCCCCAGTAGTATTAGCTTAAAAAAAGGACGGATCGGTACGATTTTGTGTTGATTATCGCGCACTAAACAAAATTACCCGAAAAGATATCTACCCGATGCCGCGAATAGATGACGCCCTTGACTCTCTCCAAGGCGCCGAATATTTCTCGACCTTGGATCTCCGCTCAGGTTATTGGCAAATACCAATGCATGAGGGCGACAAAGAGAAAACCGCTTTCGCAACTCCCGATGGACTTTACGAGTTTAATGTTATGCCCTTTGGCCTGTGTAACGCACCAGCGACATTTGAAAGAATGATTTATACGGTACTTCGTGGCCTAAAATGAAGAACCTGTTTATGTTACTTGGACGACATTGTTATCTTTTCTGCAACTTTTAACGACCATCTCACGCGCCTGAATGAAGTCCTGACGTGTCTTTCTTCAGCGGGCCTTCAGCTCAACACCAAGAAGTGCCACTTTGCACAAAAGGAAATTAAAATATTGGGACATCTGGTTAGCAGTGATGGCATTCGCCCAGACCCAGATAAAATCAGCGCGATCTTGAACTTTCCTCGTCCGCAACGGACTGCAGATTTGCGCAGTTTCCTCGGCCTGGCGTCATATTTCCGGCGTTTCATAAGGCATTTTGCAACTATTGCTGCGCCACTTCATGAACTACTTAAAGCGCGCAGCTCTTTCGTGTGGACTGAACAGTGGAACACTGCTTTTACCGACTTAAAGCACGCCCTCACATCAGATCCCGTTCTTGGCCACTTCAGCGACAGCGCTCATACCATCCTGCACACTGATGCCAGTGGTCACGGTCTTGGCGCTGTCCTTCTGCAGCACGATGCAACTTCGCGTGAGAAAGTCATTGCCTTCACCAGTCGGACCTTGACTCCAGCTGAGAAAAATTACACCGTTACCGAGCAGGAATGTCTTGCCGTCGTCTGGGCTGTTCAAAAGTTTCGCCCCTACCTCTATGGTCGGCACTTCACACTTGTGACCGATCACCTTGCTCTTTGCTGGTTGTCTTCACTGAAAAATTTAAAAGGCTGACTTGGCCGCTGGATTCTGCGCCTGCAAGAATATAATTTCGAAGTCGTTTATAAATCGGGTCGCCAACACCAAGACGCCGACGCTCTTTCTCGCTGCCCACTTACGGAATCAGCCTGCTGTTTTTCGTCGCACCGAATTTCCACCTCTGACCACAGCCGACCATCTCTTCCCCCGACGCATATCACAACAGTTTCTTTTGACGATTCTGAGCACAAACACGCACTCCGCTCGTGTTTGTGCTCAGCAAACGCTCGCAGCGATTAGCTGATGCCTACTGTCGGCCCATCATCGACCGTCTTAACGGCGCTTCCAACCCGCCCAATGCTAGGCTTCGCCGACAGCTTCGCAATTTCAAACTCGAAGATGGCATACTACGCCGCTACGTGTATTACCCTGATGGAACTCGTTGGCTCCCTGTCGTGCCGCGTGCGCTTCGCCCACGTATACTGGCGGCTTTCCACGATGACGCTACTGCAGGTCACCTTGGTTTTGACAAAACATATGACCGCGTGAAAAGACGATTCTTTTGGCCTGGCCTATCTTCTACCGTAGCTAAATACGTCGCTTCCTGCCATCTGTGCCAACTCCGCAAGCGGCCGACTTCTTCGCCCGCTGACCTCCTACAACCTCTTCCATGTCCCGCCACGCCATTCGACGTAGTCGGCATCGACTTATATGGTCCCCTACCTCTCTCCGATGGGGGTAACCATTGGATTATAACAGCCGTTGACCACCTTACACGCTACGCTGAAACAGCTTCTGTACCGACTGGTTCTGCCGAAGAGGTAGCTAATTTTTTTGCGATCAATTGTCCTGCGTCATGGCGCTCCTCGGGTCCTTCTAAGTGACCGCGGGATGGCCTTCTTATCGACAGTCGTTGCCGAAGTCCATGCGTCATCCACTCTTCATAAGACAACCTCAAGCTACCATCCCCAGACTAACGGTCTCACTGAGCGATTTCATCGCACTCTATCCGATATGATATCCATGTACATCACACCGGATCACCGAAATTGGGACACTATTCTACCATTCGTCACATTCGCCTACAATACAGCAGTACAGCGGACTACCGGTTACTCTCCGTTTTTCCTCGTTTTTGGCCGTCCTCCCACTACAATGCTCGACACTTTCTTCTTCTCTACGCCCGACTACTCCTCATCAGTACCAGCCCAGTTCTTATCCCGTGTGGCCAGATGCCGTCATCTTGCCCGCCTCAACACAGAAGCGCGCCAGGAAGACCGCAAGAGTCGTTACGATTCTACGCATCGTGTGGTCTCTTTTCGTCCCGGTGACGAAGTCCTGCTTTACACACCACTGCGCGCCCCGGGCCTTAGTGATAAATTTCAGCGTCGCTATCTTGGTCCCTACAAGATCATAAACCAAACTTCCCCCGTGAACTACCAAGTCACACCTGTTGATCCCCCAGCCGATCGACGCCACCGTGAAACTGAAATTGTTCATGTCTCCCGCTTGAAGCCGTTTGTGCGCCGCGGTGCATCGGTTGGTTAGGAGCGGCCAGGCTGGCCGCTTCCGACCCCCCGGGATAATTGTGTGAGCTTTCCACGGATCTTCTTTCATTTGTACATACCATAATCTTCTTCTTTTTTTTGTACATACCATCGTCATCGTCCCGCGGCGCCGGCTCCAGCACGCGCCTGGGTTCTCCTTCAGATTAAAACGCTGACACGGCGTACCTTGCCTTGCCGTCACGACTTTGGCGTCTCGACCTGGCCTTCTTTCACAATATATATATATATATATATATATATATATATATATATATATTACACTGCAATATATATACTTCAAAAATAAATGTCAGACTGAGAAAAAAGTATTATGCTCCGTTTTCGGGCGTAAGGCTTGTACTGAGACGTTCCTAATAAAAATATAAACAATAGCTCAGTTCATAGCTACCTTCACTGAACGTTTGCTCAACTATTTTTATCGGAGCTTTTTTTGCTCCAAGCGAGAATAAACATATTTAAAGTTCAGCGTCGCGCCCCGGGCCATGGTTGACTGCACTGCAGAACACGCCCGTTATGCTGCGTTTACACGACCGTCAAGTGATTTCCCCCGCCCTCCCTTTCAGCCAGAACCGATGTAATTCGCTTTGCTCTCAGATTTTGTACTGGGACTTGTGCACCTAATAAAGCATGCAATGCTTTAAATAACATGACTCAATATAATACTCTCGAGGGTATTTTGAGCGTTCTTTTTTTTTTTTTTTGCTCTAGTTGACGGTAAGATATGTCTTGCAGCGCGCTTCGCGGGCAGCGAATGATTATGTGGAACCGGCGAAAGTATGCCGAGTAGTGAGGTAGCCGGGACAGCAATGGCCCTGAGTGCACCCAGATCCATGGTTTCATCGGAGCTGAACTTTATTTTTTTTTTCGCTTAAAAAAAAATAGGGTACGTAAAAAGCTGTGCTATCAATACAGCCACAATTGATATTTTTACTAGGAACGCCTTTCTATGCAATTTGTGCCCAAAAACGCGGTGCGATGCACTCTTTTTTCCGTCAGATTTGTTTGTTTTTTTTTTTTAAAACATGCGTTAAGAGTTGAAACCACTTAATGAGATTGCAAATATTATACAGAAGCGGTGTCACATGTGATGCTGCTCTCTAACATCGGGAAGGAGTATAAAAAGAACTGCAATAGTACGGTGTTATGGGGGAAAAAATGAAGCAAAACAACACAAAAGCTTTGCGCTAACAAACTGTTTGCTGTGCGAATAGAAACTGGAATGCATATTTACTATCTGTGAAACTTTTTCAAGCTCAAAACAAGATATTTGATTTCTGTTTTGTCCATTTTTAAACGAGACCAACTTTTGCTTTCATCTGAGAATTCGAAGTGCTGTCACATGACTAGAAAGTTTTAATCTCCACAGTTATCTACGGTAATTACTTTAACCTGTCCAATAAAGGGTCACAAATTTTATGGACAAGAACTGAGGGGGTTGATCGTAAACGTGCGTTCACCATGGAATGATTCATGTCTGTCTAGTTTAAGTTGATTATTTGTGGCGGAAGAACCCACAGCGTCTAATGTCTCTGTGAACATCTATACTTTCAATTAACGGCGTATTTACAATGGGAGACACACATAACTCGTCGGTTCGAATCCCCAAGCCAGCCTCCGAATTGATGGATGCTAAATTGAATGCGAAATGCCACCCCTTATATGCTGCACAAAATATGGTTGCATCGCTAATTTGGTATACGAGATCGTGTGCGTATAACAGAGCAGCCACCCTGACAACACCGACGTCGGCTTTCATGCAGCACGAGAGCCTTACGCTATCAGAAAAGGAGGGGCCGTACTAGGACCTTTCCTACATTTCTGAAACTGAAACGGAAGGCCTCACGTCAGTTGCGAAACTTCCATAGGACCCATGTATAAAAAAATCCCGAGAGCACTTCAGAATCTACCATGCCGAAGTGTGAAAGCCTGAGCATTGCTGCTGCGCGCGGTACATACGTTTGCTCTCCATGTAATTATCAACTAAACGCACCGTCACTACCATCGCTACTATTAATATTATCACTAATTACAACGTCATGTGACTCATCTCAACACTATAAAAGGAGAATTGCGACGCATCTCTCACAATTCCGTGCGTGGCACAGCTGGTTGATGATGAGTGGGATAGAGGTTCGGTTCCCGGTAGAGACCGGATTTCATATTTTTCTGTTGGTTGACATGTAGAGCGGACACTAACTCTCCACAGCTTCTGCAGATGCCACAGTGAGCTGCTAAACGTTTTTTCGTTAAAAAAAAACTGCAGGTTGATTGCTCGAGATTCGCGTTTAACGGATAACGGAGGAGCCCACCCGCAGTCATTAACGTTGGAAAGCTTCGGAGTGTTGATAAATGCACAACTACGTGGAAAAAAAAATCAGCTGAAGAACTGCCGTAACATTATGAGAAGAGCCATACAGAAAACTCAGGCAAAATTAAAAAAAAAGGTACCGGCAGATAGCTTTTATTGGCCGCTCTAGACAACGCCACAATTCATAATAAGCACCTAAAGCTCCAATATAGCCCCACAAAATATGACGTCAAAAAAGCAGATTCCAGTTGCGAACCCTGGTCTTCGAGCGCGGCATCAATCTCACGACTGTAGTTGCGGTGCGCAAGCAATCTCGTTTTTTTTTTCCTTTTTTTTAAGCGAAAAGCTTTACTAGCTCCGTTACGCGAAAATCCGGTCGCTGGCGTGTGGACTCGGTGATATCCCCCAAAAAGAATTCAGGTGTCCACAGAAACAAGAATGACAGATACTGCGCCTTTCGTTTCCTGTGAACCAATTATGGACCGCCGGTGAACTTTGCGGCGTATAGCGACGTTGTTTGTGTTCGACAAGGGGCGTGCGAGGTACCGTGTGCAGCAGCAACGCTTAGACTTTCGCATTTCTCCACGGCAGAATTTTATTTTTTTTAGCTTGACGGGCTCTCTTTTCAAGGCAGGCAAAATGATTACAAAAATATGATGACTTAAAAAAGGAAATTTGCTCATTGGCAAAGCTTATGAAGAAAGTGCATGCTAATACAGTGTAATAAGTTAGAAAAAGCCAGAAAATTCTTGCATATTTTGTAAGACGAATTTGAGGCCCATGATGTTTCGTCACGATGCGTAGAGGACTCGGGGAAGAGCGGATTCAACTGTTGGGCAGCAATGTCTGCGAGGTTCGTTTTTTCCGGCATTAATGACATGGTGCGCAGAACATTGTCTTCGATTGAAAACCACATTACCGCACTCTTCCACTGTCGTAGGGTAGAACCTTGCTGCGTGAACAATCTGAACGATCGAAAGTACGCGTGGCAGTGTTTAAGTACTCCTAGCAGTGTCGAAGCTTGTCCATATATATATATATATATATATATATATATATATATATATATATATATATATATATATATATATATATCATCATAATTGGCCTCACTATACCCACTGCAGGGCGAAGGCCTTTCCCATATATCTCCAATTAACCCGGTTCTGTGCTAGCTGCATCCACTTGACGCCTGCGAACTTCTTAACCTCATCCGCCCACCTAACTTTCTGCCGCCCCCTGCTTCGCTTTCCTTCCCTTTTAATCCAGTTTGTTACCCTATGCGACCATCTGTTATCCTCTCTTCGCACTACATGTCCTGCCCATGCCTTCTTAATTTCCACTAGAATGTCGGTAACTTGAGTTATTTCTGTGACCCACTCTGCACGCTTCCTATCTCTTATGTTACACCTACCATTTTTCGTTCCATAGCCCTCTGGGTTGTCCTCAACTTAAGTAAAACCCTCTTGGTTAGCCTCCACACACACACACACACACAAATATATATATATATATATATATATATATATATATATATATATATATATATATATATATATATATATATATATATATATATATATCATTGTGCAAACTCTGAGTGAGCGGTGGGTTACTAACTTCGGCACGGTAACGCACGGTAGATACATCCGCATCAATGTTCCATTTCAAAACGTGGTTGGGAGCGCTAGCATCAGAGCAAAATCGAGCTATCAATCTTTTTTTTTTTTGTTTAACGCGGCAGCACTAAGGATCTCGTCACAAAAAGCCAGCGCCGGTGCCTTTCATCGCTAAGTACCCTGATTAGTCAAATGCGTCATGCTGTCGAATACACATGACCTCCCGCGGGAATTTTAAACCCGCAATGTCCGTTGTAAACGTCACGTCACGCATTGAAAGATTGTCGTTACAGACATGTAAAGTATATAAAAGGCCACCGCATGCCTTAAATATTAAACTCTGTAGAGGAGTAGGTTTCGCCAATTGAAAAACCAAAGGTTGTATGTAAGGCAGATGCTCTACTGACTTGGCTAGGCAAATTTGTTTTCTTTATTATCAACTTCAAAACCTGATTTTACACACACGAAATATTACACGACAAATACACAACATGGGTTAAAACTACTCCAGTCCGGGCTGCGTGATCCATCAAAATTCGCGCATTCACTGAAGCCACTCAGGCACTGAGCCTTGTGTCTTGAAACCAGCAATAACGCTATACCAACGTATTCTCAAAAATACTGTTTTATTTTCAACGACACCTAAAAACGAGGGTTCTATGTTATATGTCGAGCAGTCTTTCAAATGGCCGTATGTATGTCAACGAGCAGTCATATACCGTATTTTCTCAATTCTAACTACCTCCACCCCCCTCCCCCTCTTTTTTTTTCACGATCGCGCGCTCCAAAGTGCGGGAACGGGAGGAAGGAGGGGGGGGGGGGGGTGCTTGGATTTAAAATTTGACGAGACGGGCGCGAGAAATAATTCATATGGGAAACAAACTTAGCAAACATCTTCTTCAAACGCGATTGCAGTGGAAGCATTGACAGTTACCCTCTTCAAGCTCATTCGACTTCTGTTACCTATGCCAAACAGTTGATACCAAACAATGCAACGCGGGCCCGCGACGCTTGCAAAACCTGCCGAGATGATGCCGAATGTCGTATGGCGTCAGGTCCGCGTGACAACACACTGGATCGCTTGTAGTATCGCAACGCAGCAACACAATAAGCCAAAATCGCTCCGCGGACACCACACCACCTCGGGTCTCCAACGGCCTCTGCGCGATTTAGTCATATTTAGTGAGCATATTCCTCGCAAAAAAAAAGGGACGCATAGATTCGCATGCAGACTGTCTTCCAGTTTTTTATTTTTTTGTCAAGTTGTGGGGAAAAAGGGGGGGGGGATTACAATCGCGAAAGTATGGTAATTGGAGAGCTCGTTTGAAAGGGGCTTTTCAATTACTGCCACCGTTATAATTACCGCGACTGAAATGCGAAGGTTACGCATTTTGTTCATGAGCATTCTTTACCTGCTTAGAAAGAAAACCACACAAGTTACGTTGCTACAGAAGCTTAAATATTGATTATGGGAGGGCTTAGGACAGTTTAATATTGAAGCAATTTCATATGTCTTATCTCATCTCCTTAATTATGGGTTTGTTACAAAATAACCTGATATGTAATACATGGCGTCAAGCATTATGCATTAATATCACCATGCGGAAATTTTTTGCTGCATACAGAATAGCAGCACAACCATTTTTTGAGATCGCTCCATACTGGATGATCATTAGTGCAGTAAGCACTCAATTTCTTATTTTACAGAATAATTTGCCAGCAAAAACATGGCAATAAATATGCTACTCCCTTCATTGATCTTACGATGCCACAAAAATGAATGTCTGTGTACCTCACCAGTGTGCAACTCCTTGTGCAAAAGAGTTGTGCAATTTGCCGATAATATGAATGACTGGTATTATAAATATTTTCTAATTTTCAACTCATTGCCTGTAACGCTGCATGGAAATAGGCTATTGCTTTCATTTTCATTTTTTTTTCTTCACAACTTGTTATTTTATACGACTTGCTTAATGGAAAGTTCTGATGAACCCAGTTGTCCATAATAACAAGGAAAATATGTATTTGTGTTTTGTGTATTTGAATCTGCACAAGTGAGCAGGCATTTATCACATCTTGCCTTTTTTGCATAACAATAGCTTCATTGTTTGAAAGCAGTAAGATATTGTTACGGACGAAGAGGAAGAAGAGGGCAGTGGCGCGGGCAGGAGCGAGCGCGCTAGGCCCGCTCACAGATTCATTAAATGTCATCTCATGACCATGGAGCATCTTATCTCTGCGGTCTGTTCTCCTGTTGTCATCGCTTGCCGCCACGTAACAATATACTCAGTCATAGATTTCAGCCTGAAAAGTTCGCAGTACAGGCCGATGCTCTCTGCTCTTTGTTAACCACATTTCCTGCAAGCACTACCAGCCATGCACCTACTTTCTCATAAATGCACGTTTGGCATGCATTTTTGAGCCTTGGATCTCAACAGTACTAATTCTATCAACTTACTGCCAATAATCATATTCTATTCAAACGGACACTATGCATTTCCTTACTCTTTACATCTTTTTTGCAATTGCAGCAGCCCCAATCTAAACAGACGAAGAGAAAAGAAAAGATAGGGCACAGGGCCTCCAGGGAGGATGCAAAAAAATTATTTTTGAAGAAGAGAAAGCGGTATGCCTGTGCTGGGAGCAGCGACGAAGAGCTTGTGGAAAGGAAGCTCGTTAGAAAAGAGCAAATGAAAGTAGAGCACCTAGAGCAAGAATTAATAAAAAAAAGAGAGCTCAATCAGGAGCTAAAAAAAGGATTTGAAAGAAGACGAAGAAATGACAAGCTGCACACACTTTTAAGCACCAAGATTGGTACGGCTTTTTGGCTTTCACTTTCAGTGCTCTCATGATCTTATGTAGGAAACTTATACAGTAACTTGTTATCACTTACACTGACTTTTTAAGCTGCTATGTTGATGAATCTTGTGATTTATAGGATGCAGCTCTGGCCTAGTACAATGGGCACTAACGAGTGCGCAGCATTCTGCTTCATGTTTCTGTCTTCAGTTATTGAAGTTGCGGCATTGTACCTTGGTCGATAAGATTGTTTTGTTGCGAAGAACTTTTCATTTCAACATGTCTGTTGAGTGGACAAACATAGTGGCAGTATGAAGCAATAGTCTTTGGGCGTAATGTGTGTTTAGATAAATACTGGTGCATGATAAGTTCATGACTAGAGGGCTTTCAAATGTAGTCAGGCGTTAGCTGATCCAGCTTGAGTGCGCTATTTATAAGAAGATTGGTTCGGTTAACATCTCAAAGCGACTGAGGCAATGAGATATGTCATAGTGAATGGCTCCAGAAAGTTTGACTACCTGGGGTTCTTTAACGTGCACTGACATTGGCAGCTGCCAAAGCCAGGATTTGATCCCGCATCCTCAGACACAGTAGTTGAGCATCTTAACCATTGCACCACTCCAGTGGGGTGTTTATAAGAGCGCATTCACATCCGGTGGGGTAAAAAACTAGGCATATTTTTTGCTTTAAGCAGCAAAAGGCATTAAACATATTCATTTTATTTTATCTTCAGTACTCTCAGTCTACGCAAACTTTGCAAAGCTACTGACAACATGGATGTGAATTATTCACATAAGGGTTCATAAAATGGTTCTACGCATAAAAAGTCAGCCCTGACCGGCAATAAGCATTAAGGATCCAATTATTGAATCTTCTCTCAAATTATGTACTGTTTCTGGACTGCACAAAAAACAGGGACATGAAGCAAAAACAATTGCGCCAGTACTGGTCCCATTGTTTCTATGTTTCTATGCATCTGTGCATCTCTCTGTCTCTGTTTTTTGTACTAGTATAGTTATAACCTGAACCAACTTGCCTAAAACAATGTTCTTATCTTTCATTCAGATCGCTTGATGTGCCTAGTTTCTCCAGAGGCGGTTCTTGAAGAAGGAGACAAAACCTCACTTCTATAGAACCAGGAACCTGAAGCGGTAAGGGTCACACTGAAGCATATCCTAATTTGTACAAAAATTTCTCATAGTAGCAAATGATGTCTCATAACTAAAATAATCAGAAATTTTGCAAAAGAGTACAAAGCAAAGATACAGAACAGGATGAGCAGACACTCACAAACAATGTTGTTCTGAAACTAAACATTTTGAAGTGATTTTATTTGTGCAGTTGAGCTTATGAAAAGAGGTAACTCATCCTGAATTCAAAAGCCTGATTTTGCTGTCACACGAAAAAAAAAGTTTTAGTGTCATCATCATCAGCCTAGCTACATCCACTGCAGGACAATAGGCTCTCCCATATTTCTTCAATCAACTCAGTCCTGTGACAGTTACAGCCAACTTATTTATGCAAAGTTCTCAATCGAATGCACCCTCCTGAAGCTCTGATACTCCAGCTCCCAGAACTCTTGGAATCCAATGAGCTACCTAAAGACACCACTGGCTACCTTCTTTCACATTCTGCGCCCAGCCCATGCCCTTTTCATTTCGATAATGTGTGCAATATGAAGTCTTAAATTTTTTTGTCTCGTTTTCACTTTTACAAATCAATTTCCAGTTTTCTTGTTCTTGGTTGTGGAAGGATGTATCCATATGCCACAAATTATTTTGGGATGTGAGCTGCAATAATTTGATAATAGCTGCCACCTAATAACAACATAACAGTTATCCAAGTCTATGCACCGAACACTACTGCTGAAGAAGCTAACGTTGAGAGATTTTATGCGGACCTACAATGCCTTTTAGACCGCACCCCATCATCAGACGTCGTTTTTCTCATAGGAGACTAGAATGCAAAGGTAGGGAGTGAAGAAATATCCGGAGTTACAGGCAAGTTCGGTATTGGTGAGCCAAATGAAGCTGGGCAGAGGCTAGTAGAGTTTTGTCAAGAAAACAACCTGACCATAGTGAATACTCATTTTCAACAGCACAAGAGGCGCCTGTACACATGGACTTCACCGGACGGTCTGTACAGAAATCAGATCGATTATATTATTTGCCGGCAGAGATGGAGAAGCGCTATACAAACAGTAAAAACAAGGCCTGGGGCCGATTGTGGCACCGATTATCAGCTTCTTGCAGCCAAGATTAAGCTTCGATTGAGGAAAACACAGAAAACTAGAAGGCCTTTCAGGTATAATATGGATCAAATTCCATTAGAATATGCTGTGGAAGTGAGGAATTGATTTCAAGAATTAGATCTAGAAGACAAAGAGCCCGAAGAGATGTGAACTGATGTTCGTGATATAATACAAGAAGTTGCTACTAAGGTAGTTCCAAAGCAAAAGAAACGCAAGAAAGCAAACTGGTTATCTGAAGAGGCTTTGCAAATAGCTTAGGAAAGGAGGATGGCAAAAGCTATGGGGGAAAGAGAAAGATACAAGGTTCTCAATGCGGATTTTCAGAAAATAGCCAGGAGAGATAAGAATGCCTGCCTGAACATACAGTGCCAAGCAGTTGAGGACAACAGCCAATTAAGGAACACAAGAGCTCTGTATAAGACAGTCAAAGATATCAAAGGAAGCTTCTGTGCTAAGCTGGGCGTGATAAAGGACAAACGAGGCAGGGACCTCACTGAAGCCGCAGAAATAAAGAAGAGGTGGCAGGAATACACAGAAGAACTGTACAAGAAGGACCCGAATGAGCAAACCCAACATAAGACGGTTGTGAGCACTGATCTCTAGCCGGGCATCCTGAAGAGTGAAGTTTAATTGGCCTTAGCCAGCCTTGCTAAGAACAAAGCTAGCGGAATTGATGGCATTCCAGCTGAGTTGCTTCAAAACCTCAACCATGACGCTGTTAACATTCTGCATACATTATGTCAGAAGATTTGGACAACCCTGCAGTGGCCACAGGATTGGAGGAGGTCAGTTTACATCCCCATTCCAAACAAAGGCAGTGCCAAAGATTGTTCCAACTACCACACGATCGCGCTTATTTCGCATGCTAGCAAGGTGATGTTGAGAATCCTCCAAGGTAGGCCGCAGCAGTATGTGGATCGGGAGCTTCCGGACGTGCAAGCTGGGTTTCGCAAGGGCAGAGGAACTAGAGACCAAGTTGCCAACCTTTGCTGGATCATGGAGAAAGCAAGAGAGTTCCAGAAACCCATCTACTTCTGCTTTATTGATTATGCGAAAGCGTTTGACTGCGTAGATCACAGCAGATTGTGGCAAGTTCTCCAAGAGATGGGAGTTCCAATTCACCTCATCTGTCTCCTCAGGAACCTGTATGAAGGGCAAGAGGCCACAGTCAGAACTGGGCATGGTCTTACTGATTGGTTTCCGATTGAGAAAGGAGTGAGGCAATTCAGCATACTGTCGCCCTGCCTATTTAACCTATATGCAGAGTGCATCATGAGGAAGGCCAGTCTGGACGAGTTTTCAGCTGGAGTGAAGATTGGTGGAAAACGTATCAACAGCCTTAGATATGCCGATGATACCACTTTAATGGCAGAAAGTGAAGCGGAACTCAAGAGACTTCTGATGCGCGTACAAGAAGAGAGTGAGAAGTTTGGGCTTAAACTGAACATTAAAAAGACAAAGATCATGGCATCTTGCCCTATCAAGTCCTGGAGCATCAAGGTACAAGAAGTGGAATCTGTGACAGATTTTCTCTTCTTGCGCTCCAATATTGCCTCAGAAGGAGACTGCAGCCATGAAATTAGGAGACGCCTGCTTCCGGGAAAGAGAGGAATGGTTAGCCTTGACCGCCTAGTAAAGAGCAGAGACATTAGTCTGCCAACCAAGATCCGTATAACTCGTGCTATGGTATTTCCAGTTGTGATGTATGGATGCGAGAGTTGGACTGTGAAAAAGGCTGACCGCCGAAGAATTGACGCGTTTGAATTGTGGTGCTGGCGAAGACTCTTGAGAGTTCCTTGGACTGCCAGAAGATCAAATCAGTCAATATTGTCGACCATAAACCCTGACTGCTCATTGGAGGGTCAAATTCTAAAGTTAAAGCTTAGCTACTTTGGTCATCTGATGAGAAGAGAGGAGTCGCTGGAGAAAGATTTGATGTTGGGAAAGGTTGAGGGTCGCCGGAGAAGGGGTAGGCAGCGAACGCGATGGTTAGATGGCATCCTCGAGGCACTGCAGATGAAGTTATGTGATGTCAGGAAGATAGTGAGAGACCGGAAAGCGTGGCGTGACATGGTCCATAGGGTCACGAAGAGTCGGACACGACTGAACGACTGCACTGAACTGCCACCTAGTATGCCTAAAATCTCTGCCATTGTCCCTTGCCGACTGGTTACCTGCCTGCTTCTTACTTGACCTTGGCACTGAAGTTGCCCATTAGGACAGTACAGTATTCTTTTCTACTCATTGCCGATTTTACATCTTTTTAGAACTTCAGAACATATTGACCACATTATCATAACTGGATGTAGGTCCATAGGCTTGTATCACCATCAATTTGTACCTCCTTTTACACTTAATTATACCCACCATCCTCTCATTAATGATGTAAATCACTTTTACAGGGCCAGCTATATCCCCATTTACCAGGAATTTTACACCTAGTCCTCATCTAACAGCTAAACCCATATATAGTAGCTTATTATGTGCTCACTGTTTCGTATTATATATGCCTCATCGGTCCTCTCAGCCTTAATAGGCCCTCTGACAGCTCTGCTTGACTGCCTCACTAGGTTTTCCTCAAGATTGAACGTAGTTATTTTCAATTTCAGTAATAGCTGTTGGCTTTTCTTGGTAAAAATGACCCAGCCATCTGTTTACAGCTACTGCTCATAATGTTTGTCCCTTTTTAGCAACACCTGAAATGCACAGGTGCATGTGCGCCAGCAGGCGGGTAGGTGAGGCTTTGATGTGCTCCATAAAAATGCGGTATTCTAACAGTTTCACTAAGAAATACAGAAATAGAGGCTTTATTCACCTCTGCAGCATTGCACATACATATGCGCGCCTCTCAGGAATTGCTAAGAACAGTTTTGAGGCCACAACATGGCCAGGTGGCATACAGATGTATCCAGGTGTTTTTCATCTTTAAGAAATATGCTCATCATTAAGAAATATGTAAAGTGAATCTTTCATTAATTTACTCAACTACGAAAGCTCTTGAACTACGAAGGTTCAGGTTCTACTCAACTACGAAGGTTCTTGAATATGGCACAAGCCACATAACTTTGTAGAGGAAAAAAATACCTACAAGCTTTCATCAAAGCGTCATGGTTGCAAGTCCATGCTAATCCAGTTCTTGTTCATGTCTTGATTATAATCGATTCAATCTGCCCATCGCCATGCCTTATTTTGCTGCTCCTTGCATATTTACAGCACATTGCTCTTGGGCTCAACGGGCTCAACACATAGTGAAACAATAAAAATTGCGCTTGCTGGATCATTTTTTCTACCCATAGTACTTCATAAGACATAGGATAAATATGAGATGTCGGCACAGAAATTAAAGTTCAATTTTTGCAGCTGCAAAAGCACACAGCTATTTATGTATGTTTCATAGCCATAACATCATGTGATATGCAGTAATTTTAGCATGATGAAATACAGGGAAGTTCCTTCCAAGACAAAGTGTCTGTTCAAGTACTCACAAATTTAGCTGTATTTAGGCCTGAACATGTCTTGTTTCACTGTGGTTTCCAGTAATAACCTTAAGGATCGGCAGCCTACATTTGTGCTTGCCAGTGCTGCAGTATGGTATAAACAACCTGCCCAGTTGGTCCAATTTAAAAATTGAATTTGTGCTCTTGATAGTGATTAGACTACAGTGAGCAGCTGTGTTGTCATGTGATGAAATGGAGCGGCAGTATTACGATGACTGCACAAGAGAGGAACCACACATGTGCAGACTGTCAAATGCTTGTCTGATAAAGAGGAGCCATATTTGCACAACCTAACACAAATATGTGGCACATTGCACTATCGCTTCAATCCCTGCCATTGGCACAACAAGCCAGCAACAAATCGCAGAGTTCTTATCTCACTATATACAAAGCTCAATATACTAACGTTTTCTCAAAAAAGTAAGAAACAATGTCAAGCGATCAAAGCAAAAGCAGTGTTGTACATTCGGAGTAGACGCAGGTCAGAAACTTTGAAAACTGAAAAACAAAACAGAAGAACACGTAATAGCAATGAAAACATTGCAACAGCAACAAGTCACACGTATAAAATTATTAGGCCCCAAAGGCTTGACCAGGCAGAAGGGACCCATGACCAGAACATATTTTTATAAGCAGGGTTCAAAATAAGAAATTTTATTCCTTTCACACATGAGCTGCAATTCTTCTTTTTAATCATTTCAAAAATAATATAGATTCTTGCTCCACCTGACTGTGACACCTGCCTCAGATTCTAATACCACTATGCACTGGCTGACATTTGCACTTTGCCACCTTTATCACCAATCCTCAATTCTCAGAGGCCCTGAGTACCTACCAGTGATGCACTGGCCCAAGCTTTCCATTGACCAAGTGCTTAGCTTAACTGCAGACTAATTGCATGACAAATGATGAAACATAGTGCACAATGTTGGCACTTCCTAGAGCAACTTAAGCTACTTATATTATTGCGCTTTACTAATCGAATATGTTTAATTACTTAACTATTTAAATATTAGCTGCAGACCACAGGTGCGATAAGTGCAGTCGTAGAGCATCTTTTGAAATATCTCATTAAATCAATTTTTATGCGATATGACCGTAGTACTCTTTACTGCATTCCAAAGAAAGCGTGCAAAATACGAAAAAAAAACATGTTGCGGGATGCTTGTGCATCACTGCTGTCTGCTCTAAGTGTGCAATGGATAAACAAGGTTGGCTCCAGTGGGATTGCGGCCAAAAGAAAGCAGCAGGGTGTTTTGCCAGCTGTAGGTATTTGACCTGTGCTTCACATTCCATCATGGCGTAAATGCGTGTTGTTGACTGAGCATTGCAGAAGCGATAAAATGAAAGAAAAGAAGAGAGCTTTTTTATTTTGCTTCAAAGAAGGAATGCTCAGAGAAGCATGCATTTGAGCTGTCAGGCGACTAAAGGCAGAGGCCCAGACACTTCCTCATGAAGAAAAACCCTCTAGCCTTCCCATGGCCGCATATATACTGAAGATTCATCCATTGCAAATTTGAGAGCAGCACAAAGCAGCCCATCAGGTGGCTTTTGTTCATATTTCATGGGTTTTTTTCGAATGGGCAAAAAGGACCATGTGACAGATCATGTAATCGGGAATTTATTGAGAGGCTTCTGGAGGTGTTATACAACTTTGCGTATCATACTTGGGGCCTGTAGTCAATATTCAATTAGTTGATTAATTAAACATAGTCAATTTAATAATAAAGAATAAAAAGTAGCGCTAGCTACTCTAGGCTATCGAAAAAATCATGTCTCAGTTTCATTCGCCTCCGAAATGCCCTGCATTTTTTATACCCTGGCTCAAATTACATGGGACAATCTGTATAGCTGTATGGTTTCTTTAGTAACATACTCTAGAAGATTAGCAATTTGGGCATGTTTGTAGTTCATTATATTTCAAATTGCAAAGACACAAAGATGATAGCAGAGAATTGGAAGAGATAACCACTAACTTAAAGCAAATTATTTAAGCACACACTTTCTAGAAAAAGCACCTTTGCTTTTGCAAATCATTCTATTTCATAAGTGTGCTTATTTTGAAATTTAAACGGAAGAGTAGTGATTTGGGTGTAGGCATTTAATATGTAAAGGCAAATAATTAAGATATCAAAAAATCCTGCTTGTTCTGAGTCGCAAGCACTGAGGTCATGATAATGCATCAGTCATTTTGAGTTATGTTTACTGCTTCAAACAGCCCATATTTGAACCGTCCTTCATCCCGACCAATTCCCGAAGTGCTGTCAGTAGAGAGTGGCATCTGCATGCGCTTACAATGGATTATAATTTTGACCACAGCCGTGATGTAGGAAATTGTTATACTCCCTTAACCTGCCATATAAGCTGGCCATCAGACCGATGTAGGCTTGACCACAGCTCATTACCTATTTCGTGTAACTACCACCGCTATCACTCATGGCCTTTTAAGTGGAAAGTCAGTGAAATTATGAAGAAGAAGGCTTTGCACAAGTGCAAGTGAGTACTCATCCGGTCCACTTCCCAGCTATCATTCTTGTGTCTTTGCACATGTCACCACTTCATTAGTTGTGGGGCACAGTGCCAACTGTGACTGCACACCTGCCTTGGTATTTTGATCAGTCGTCTTTGCCTTTTTCTGCTCAAAAGTGAAAGGTGATACTCTCCTGGAACAAGCTATAATTAGCGCATTATGCGGTTTATGCAACTTGGCTTACACATTTAACTTATGTGCTGAATATTCAGTTTTAGTTTTGCTCCTATGGTTTAACATCCCAAAGTGGCTCAGGCTGAGTGGGGGCTCTAGAAATTTTGAACTCTTGGGGTTGGGGTGGCTGCTCTCAGCCCTAAGGGGCTGAGACTGGTAGGTCACCGCCATTTAATTGCGGTTGGGGCTAGCCTGCCACCGGATTTGCATCTGTTGCAGGCCGTCATTGCTTCGGTGGTAGACGACAATTGTTGCGACGCACGACTTTCTCTCCCTATTCTTTTTCTCTCCTTCTCTATTTTCCTTTCTGTCTACTTTCATTTCTGTCCGCATGAGGCAGTGGAGGTGGCTTAGCTACAGAGCCAGTAGCAGGCCCGTGCATTTTCTTTTTCTTCTTCCTGCAGTCTCAGTTAACTCTTGGAGTTCTTTAGTGAGCACTGACATTGTACCTTCCCCACTTTTCAAATACATCTAAAACACCTTTCGAACAAATGGTTTGAGGTTGAAATAAGGTACGTCTACTGTGTTTTTGTAGCGAAAGCTACACTATGGTAGGTTTTCAAGACCTCGGGAGGCCGCAGCTAAAATGTGAAGAGGAGTAGCTACGGTCTTCTCAGCCATTTGAATTTACGTTACTTCTATGCCACTGCAGGAGCTGCCAACTGGGGTCGCTCCTTTCATATGGGAGGGTGATATCAGAATTAGCCTACCAGAACCGTTTGAATTCTCGTTACCCCTAAGACACGCAGGCACGCCTAACGGCTTGGTTGAAGCTTGACTTATATGGGGGCTGGTAGCTTATGCTCCCACATCATACCCTTAAAGGATGCGCTTTAGTGCCCCAATAATGTAGCACCTTACACTGATAGGGGAATAATGTAGCAGGCAAAAGAAGCTTCCGCCCTTGCTATCGCAATTCAGCTAGGGTTAACCAGAGCTAAACCAAAACTAATTTTTTATTCAGTGGCATGCTGTCAAAAACAAGGCCAACACCAGCACTTCCAGAAATATGTGTGTGAAGGCTGACAAGGCATGTTTCATTTGTATTGTAGCATCCATAACAATCATACCCAGCCTGCAAAACTAGACAACATGAAAGCACTCAAGATAATTTAGAAAAAAAATTTGTATAAGTACGGTTAGCCCCGTTGAATTGTGAAAGCAACGGCGGAAGCTTATTTTGCCTGCTACGTACATTATTCCCTTATCACGCCCTATCAGTGTAAGGGGCTATGGGGACACGTAAGCTCATCCTTTAAGGGTATGACGAGAGAGCGCAAGCTACCACCCCACATATATAGTGACGCTTCAACCAAGCTGTATGGACGTGCTTGCACATCGTAGGGGTAACGAGAATGCAGACGGTTCTGGCAGGTTGATTCTGACATAACCCTCTCATATGAAGGGAGCGACTCGAGTTGGTAGCTCCTGTGTCATGGCAGGTTGATATTTTTATGAGGAGACCGTAGCTATGCTTCATGATGTAGCTGCTGCCACCCAAGGTCTTGACAACCTACCACAGTGTAGCTTTTGCTACAAAATGCCCTCATGCCCAATCGGGAATGTCATGGCCTACAGCCATGCTCGTTTATTTCATGGCTCACTACTGGCTTTCTCCAACCTGATACCCTTAAGAGTTCCAGTAGTTTATTCACTTTTATCAATAGCAGAAGGTAATCTTTCTACACAGATGACATATGCTTCATTTCTCAATCATTAGGGGAAATTTTCAACCATTTGGTGAGTGCCACTAGTGCACCTAACTGCTAGCACGCTAGTGTATTTCCACAAGTAGATAACTTTCATTTCATTCTCTTCTGTCACTATTTGAGTTGAATTAGATTTTGACACTGATTTCTGTATTTATTTTAGTATGTAGCTACACTGTTGACATTCGATCCTCCTTGAAAAAAGTGCTATTTACAAACATTTGGTGTTTAATATGTTTGTTCTTTATTTCATCCACATTTTAACTACTGTCTTGCAGGAATCCAGTTTCACCCATGGCAATACTGGGTCAACTGCAGAAATCGGCAGTCATACTTCGGTAAGCTCTGCTGCCTAGCCATCCTTCAATAGTGCAAAGCCAAGCTGGCTAAGGTGAATGCATCAACCGAGTGTTTTTTAATCTACAATACTTCCCACTCTCTTGCAGTTCCAGAGCACAAGCTTTGGTGGCCTGAGATCGACAGGCTATGAAGTTCAAGTAAGCTTTCTTACCCAAACATTTTTCAACAGTGGAATGTTAGACAGCCTTAAGTGAATGCAATAACCAGTTTTCACCTTTGAATATTTTTGTCTTGAAATTGCAGTCTTCTAACACCGCCACCGCTGGCACAAGCATCCCAGCAGACAGAAATGTTCCGGTAAGCTCTGTTTCCATCCCTTCATGGAGCAAAGCTATGTTGTCTAAGGTGGATACATAAACTTAGTGTTGTTAATCTGCGATACTTCCCACTCTCTTGCAGCTGCAAATCACAACAAGCCTCAGTGGGAGCTTCACAGCCTCTCAAGCTCAAGTGAGGTTTTCTGCCTTGCATTTTTGAGCAGAGGAATGTTCGGCTACCTTACGTGAATGAAATAACTGGTTTTTATTTACTTTTCAATACTTTTTCTTGCAGGAACGAAGGGCGCGCAACATCAGCCCTGCGAAGCCAAGTGCACCAGCAAGCCATGTGCAGGCAAGTTCTGCTATTAACTTTCTTAATAGCTCAGCATTATGCAATTGGGGAATCTCCAACCTTTATTGCCATATTCAACATAATAGTCTGGAATCTACTCATTATTTATGCCCTTTGCTGTTTGCATCTAGGGTCCCAGCTCAACTTGCAGAACTATTTTGGGAGCTTTGTCAATATAAGTGATACTATATCTTGGGAAACATCATAGAATTGTAGACTGACATTTGTTAAACTGATCAAGCAATTCACTCAGGCACCTGTGCTGCATATTAAAGCTATCATGATTGTGCATCCTCTTACGTAACATTGATGCATCTAACATTGCAGGTTCTAGCCCAGCTGGGAGGGGCACCGGCCAGCAAATCTCCTGCACCTGCTTGCTTTGAAAGTGTGGTAAGTTTTATCTTGTGTTTTTTTTCCTTGCTGACAGTGACTGCTTTACTGATAATAAATGTAGATACTGTGCATTCTGGAATATGACTGCTTTCCAGGAACGATAGTTTGACTTCCTTAAGTGAACCAGATAACTGTTTTTTTTTACCTTTCAATATTTTTCTCTTGCAGGTACAAGGGGCAAGCAACATCAGCCCTGCTGTACCAAGTATGCCAGCAGTTCATGTGCAGGCAAGTTCTCCTTTTAACTTTCTTCATAGCTCAGTGTTAATGTAATTGTAGAAGTTCCAACCTCTATTGCGATATTCAACAGCGTCTCTCATAGCCTGAGTTGCTTTGGGACGTTAAACCCCACAAACCAACCGATATTCAACATAATAGCCTGGAATGTACTCATTATCTATGCACTTTGCTGCTTGTATCTACGGTCCCAGCCCAACTTGCAGAACTATGAGGGTGGGAGATTTGTAAAAAGCCTGGAGCATGAAGAACTTTTGACACATTCACATGTTGGTACCTATAGAGCACTTGATAACTTAGCAATGATGATGCCATTTTGGTGGCTTCGCATGCATTTTCTACTTGAGGATGCAATACTTTTCACATGTTTGATCAGTGTCACTAAGGTTTTTCAATGTGTAAATCACTCATGCAAAAGGAACATTTCACAACCGCACGTGACATGACTCGTATAACATTTTTCATGCAGGTGGACAGAGCTTATCTGCCGAATGAAGCTCGACAGGCAGAACCTCTAATAATGGATATAAATGGCCAGGTGAGTGATCCGTATGTTCGCGTATGTCATGGCGTTTCATTTCAATTATATCTTTATCAATAGCAGTTCGAAAACGTTATGACAAATAAAGCTCCAGCCAAACTGAAAAATTATCTCGCAGCTCTTCTTGTGACGAACTGCTTGAGATAAGCAGCATGACCAGGGCAAAAAAAAAGCGGTTACATGAGCAGAAACAGTGGTTACTGAAATAGTTTCAGTTATTGAATGTATGGACTGAAGAAAGATGACAGTTATGGGGGGCAATTTAACCTCCACATTTAAGGGTATGATGCAATAGCGTAGGCTAGCAGCCTACATATAAAGCACCGCTTTAATTAAGCTGCATGAAAGCACGTGCCAGCGCGGTCTAGCAGTAACGTGAATGAGACAATCCTGACAGGCTGATTCTGAAGTCGACTTCCCTAATAAAAGGAGAGGCCTCGAGTTAGCAGCTCCTGCCAAACGTAATTTTAGGCAACTCTACGGCCAGGTAGTGTTCGGCTATATCAGCTGCCTTTTACCACCTGCCAGCACTATGCTCGTGGTTTTGTGCTCACAACGGTAACGCCGGCGAACTGCCACCGACACCACATTTTCGGTGAAAGGGGCCTTTAAAGCTAGCAGGTTAAAATAAAGCAGAACGTCATAATTAGCCTACATGTCTTGCTCAACTTCTTGAACAAAACGCATAGGACTGAAAGCCAAGTGTGATGGAGCAATTAGAACTGAGAAATAAAAATGATGCGACTAAGTAATGTGGACACAATTCTGTTTTAAAAGCTAAATTGCCATTATTGTGAGCTAAATCCGATGAATATATTGTCCTTTCATTTTCGGGGATAAAACTATGAGCATTTACCTTTTAAAATAATTTGATCAATCAGTTCATGCAACTGTCCAAATTGGTGGAATTTCTTGTGCTGAGAAAGTTGTACCAATATCCAACTAACTTGTTTTTGGGACATTAAGCATATATCATTCATTGTTGTACACTACATTGTGTTGCAAGTCCTTCTGATAAGAAATTTTTAGCACTCATCTGTTGTCAGTGTGTGGCAGTTTCGCTATTTGTTTTCATGAGAATAAGAGAAACGTCTTTTCTGTGCTTTTAACATGCCTTTAGCAGATATTTTATTGTACACTGGTTAATAATTCAGCGAGGAGTAAAGTTCGCACAAATTTCAGTAGCTTAAATATATGCAATGCTTTGTTTCTTTTTGTTCACAATTATGCATTGTGTTTTCGCGCAGGTTCACCTTGGAGAGGGTGTTTTTATACCTTCCATGAAGTGGGCTGCTCTAATGGTATCGTCCAGGGACTCCCGTTTCTGCAAAGATGCAGCGAAGTGTCTCTGGACGATACCAGAACTCCTGGAAAGGAGTGTGACGGGGCAGGCCTGCCGGAGCTTTTTAAAAGCAGAGGGGCCTGTAGTATGCAGAAAGCCGATGATGCCAGTGAAGCTGCAAGCCATTGGCTGTAAGTTGCTGCCAAAGTGATGCAGCTATAAATGTATGAATGTGCAAGATACTACTTTTCATTATTCGATAATTTTTTTCAAGTAAATAAGGAGATTTTCCAGTCAAGTACTTTTTTACTGCTTAATTAATGCTTAAGTATTTAACTGCATGATCCTTTGCTTATAGAAAACGAAATGCTCAGTCAAGTACCAAAATGGGCTGTTTACTTGTCCTCACCACATCTCATGGGAATAAATGTCTTATTGTTTTCTGTTGTAATCGATATGCATTGTATGCTCGTTCACTGGCTGACTGAAGGATTCTATATCAGCAATGACATTATTTTTGCAGGTGCATTCGATCATTTCATCAGAGTGCATCCACAAGAGAAGCCGGCAGCTGCAGAGAGAAGAAATTAAATTATTATTTGAGTGAGCTACTGCAAGACATGCGAAAACAATAAGACTCAAAACAGTGCTAGGAAATACACGACACGTGAATGAACAGTGTATGTGTCTATCGTTCATGTGTCCTGTCTTTCCTAGCCCTCTTTTACTTGATTCTTAAGCATGTGCAAACCAGCCAGTATGCGCCTTCTTATGCAAAGAAATAAACTTTTGTTGGAAGTTCTGGTGTAATATAAAAAGCTACCAGTACTTGGTGAAAGCTTGGAGCTGAGTTTCACATTGACTCACAAATAATTGCAGGTACAAGTTTGTGGGGAGCTGTTCATTGCTGCAGTTAGTAGTGGACAGGTGGTATTATTGGAGAAAGGCTCAAGATCTTTTTCAGTTCCAGTACAAGTGGGATGCACTTTGATTTTATTTATGCCTTCGTCCTGTATAAATTTGGGCCATCCCATATAAAACAATAATTCGCTTTAATTAGGGCTACCCTAAATGATATTGTGAAATCCTGTATGATACTGGAAATCCTATATAATGTTAGGAAGTCCTGTATGATTTAGTGACATCCTGTATGACTCGGGACGTCCTATATAATACTGGGATATCCTGTATAATATCCTATTGGTATTGAAGTCCTGTATAATACAGGAATATCCTATTTGAAACGCGGCATTCCTGTAAAATATTGGTCATTCCTATATACGTCAAGAATATCCCATGGCGGTCAGGAATATCCTGTATGCTGCCAGACTTTCCTGTACAGTACAGGAATTCCCTGTAATCCTGTATCCCAGATCCTGTACAATAAACCTGTATACAATTTCCTGTATGAATTTTATACAGGATTTTTCAGTAGGGTATGAGGTTTACCTAACACAAATCAGGTTAATGGAAAATAATGTCATTATTTGCTCGCTAAAATACCTTTGGTATGCCTACTCCAATAGGCTATCAGACGGGAACCCTACTCGATGTATGTTTTACAAACTTTTTACCTAACAACATCATGTCTGGTGTTTTCTCTTTGGGAATAAGCACATTTTTGAAGTAAGAAGGCACCGGATGCTGCCATTTACATATGTAAAACATATGACCAAAAGATAATTGCTAAATTTTGTTTACTTATGTCTGAAATTAGCTGGGTTGAAGTATTCAAAACGGAGAACTCATCTGCCGCTTACAACGTATTCATAGAGAAAACACTGGTTGCGTTTAACAAGGCATTTCCAATTGAAGAAGTTAAGAAATGCATGAAGGCAAGGAAAGAGTGGATCGCTCGCGACCTTCTGAAACGTATTAAACAAAAAAATGAGTTATTTGCCCGATTTCTTGGAACAGGTAATCAAGAACGTTTGTTAGACTTTAGGAAGTTTCGAAACAAACTAAATCAAGATCTAAAAAAGGCAAAATCGCTTTTCTATCGCTTAAAGTTTTCATTTATGCACAATGCTAGATCCTTTTGGGAAGGCATCGATAAACTTATTGGAAAAAAGCAACATGCTCTTTCTTCGAAAATGCAAATTAATGGAGTTCATTAGAGCGGTGCCTCACTCGCTAATAAACTTAATGCCTATTGTTTAAATGGAGGAAATTCTATTTCATATACCCTTTCCTCAGCTGTACCAACTGTTGATTCCGTTTTGTTTCCGGTATGTCGGAGTTCAATATACTTCGACATCAGATGAAATTCTCTCAATTGTAAACTCAATACGCAATACATGCTCTCCTGGCCCAGACGCCATTACTGCACTAGCCGTAAAAGCTGCTGCTACATTTATTACCTTTCCTCTCGTACATATCTGTAATCTAATGCTTCTTACAGGTGAATTCCTAGAAAAAATTAAATCCATCCGTGTTACAGTAATTTTCAAAGGAGGCAATAAAAATGACCTCAGTAACTATCGTCCTATTTCTGTACTGCCCTTGTTTTCTAAAGTTGCAGAGCGAAGTATCATTACGAGGGTATTGAAATTCCTGAATTCTAATAAAATCGTTTGTAAAGAGCAGCCTGGAAAATCCACACAGGCTGCTCTGCTCGAAATCAAAAATAGTTTGATTATTAATATTGGACATAGGCTTTTCACTGTCGGTGTATTTCTTCCCTACTGAAAAAACTGTATGTGAGCTGTACAAGAAAGTGTGAGAGTGAATGAGAATGTATAAGAATATGTGAGTTCTTGGGAGATTAAATGTGGATTTATGAGAGCACGTAGAGCCACTGTGCAGGAACGCATGAGATTGTTCAAGTTCTTGTGAGTTTGAACGAGCCCATGAGCGAGCTCACAGAAGCACGCACAGCCACTGTGCAAGACTGAATGAGAATGAGCTGGTCACGTATTTGTGCGAGCTTGTAGAAGCACATGGAGCCAGTGCATGAACAGATGCTCTAAGAGAGCATGCAAACTACATGGCCATGTACATGCTTGCATGCTAAAAAATTTGTCGTTGAGACTGTGTAAGTCCTTCCAATATAAAAGAGGTCAAAGTTAGAGCTTTCATATATTGATTACTTCATGATTATTTGCGACAGGTACTTTTTCATATTTCACAATTTTGGTCTTGGCTTGCAGCATATTTTCAACATTAGTAGAAAAGTGCTTGCTTCCTTTCATTATGCAGAAATCTTTATATGACAACATGCACGCTGAGCAACAACTACTCGACATATCAAGCTCACTGTAAAACAATGCCAAAAGCGAGATACTTCAACTAGATCTTATAGTATCATTTGCTTCTCTTTCAACCATTCATTTCTGAAAGTTGGACGGAGCCATAGATGCACGACAAAGGCTGTGTGCACAACATTGATGTGTTGCCTGCCAAGTAGATGACAAACTGGCGATCAAAATCTCCCTTACATTGTATTTTGCATATGAATGGAGGCAACTCACTATAACTGCACACTATTACCACCATTAGGCATCATAAGTTTGTATGAAGAACTGGCTTGGAGTTTCATCTGTAGAAGGAAAAGTAAATGTGATGGCAGAAATGTGAAAGCCAACTCCAGTACTAAACTTCACGAGCTCATATTCACTTGTAAAGACCACAGAAAGACAATTCTCAAATGACTGAACAGCACTAACAGATGGGATGGGAGAGAAGATGACAACAATTCTGCTTCTTTATATCCCTTACTATCTTAGAGCACTGTTCACTCAATCGATTCATTATAACCAACCAGCCTGACTCTCTTTTTCAGCACAAGGATACGCTGAGCAAAACAGCTCCTACGGCCTTTTGAGTTTTTACTTGCACATCTACAACCTATATACATCATTTTTAAGTTTCCTGAAACTATAGCAAAAATTTGCTGAACTGCACTACTCTGAATTGAAGCTTTCTGCTGCGTAATGACACTTGCAAATGTTGTCCGTCTCAATGTCAAATAAAAAGAAAAAAGAAAGGATTGAATCGGTGATCTTAGACTAATGAAGAGATACACAAATCCTAGTACTTTATGAGAGGTGATACCAACAGAATGTGTTACATCTTAAAGCTATGCACACTATACACATATATGCTGAATCATCATATTGCAAGCAAATGTATTTTAGATGGCATATTTTTCAGTGTATCTGTAGGCTGCGTCAGGCGAGATGCATTTAGGAAAGCTGCACGTGCAACTCCACGAATATATGTTGTGCAGTTTCCACCAGCAGTGCATAATCATTATGCTGCATGGAAAGAGCAGCTTGATTGCTTTAGCTTCTTTACTGTATGCTGTAGGCCACAGAGATAAGTCGAAATATTTGTATGGTCAGTTTCTTAATTGAAGTAAAGAGCGTGCAAACACCCCACACTGCCTTCACTTGAAGCTTGACCGGTAAGCTATTTTTGCATATCGCATATCTTTCCTGATTGAGAGTTCAGGCTTTCACCCCACTGTCCTTGCTTTTGCTATAAGCTACAGGCATTAAAAAATTTCGTCACCATTTAAGTTTCACACTGAAGTAGTGAGGTACATATCACACAAGAAATGATCGCTCTCAGGTGACCAGTTGGAGCTGACAGCCATAGATGTGGCGTCCTTAAAGGAACAGCGGGCGTGCCGAATTGGGCTCGCCCACTGTTTTTTATGAGCGAGCACAATTCAGCATATTCTGTTTCCAAACAAATCACTTGATCTGTAAAACGCCGTATAGTCTTTCAATATTAAGAAACAAACAATTGCCACTGTAACTGTTTATGAACAGGAGTTTTCGCAAGGAACTTGGCAATGAATTTGGGCCAAAGCTCCGATTCGCCGAACCACAGACCGCGGTCAACCTAACGTCCATGACAAGCAAAGCACGCAGTTAGTTTGTCCAGCATCGCGAGAAAAGAAGCGAAACTCACGGTGGTCTTTCGCTAGCACTGATAATTTTTGAATGTACAAACTACAGGCGCTTATACACGACAAACATGCAGCGTTAGCGTGTAGACGCCCGACATCGTGCTTGCCACTGTTCGGCGAGCAGCAAAGTCGTTAGGTCAGCGACTTCCGAAACCGAAACAAGTCGAAACCAGACGAGGCAGCCGAAGCGGATCGAAGTGCTAGCCGTAGCCATTATGAGTTGGTGGCGTCGCGCCTTTTTCTCTTGTGTGCTGTTGGGGCGCCTTGCTGCTGGCGGCTTCATTATTTCGAGATATACGAGGCACAGAGCTCAACAAAATAGCTCGTGCAATATGCAGAAGTGTGGTAAGGTTGTGTGCGTACCTGTGCAAAAAGTGTGCTCGCGTGCCCGACAGGTAGTGCGTTTCCTTTGTGCGCTCTCACTGCAAACACTACGCTGACGACGGGACTATTGGAGGGCGGCCACCAACCGGCATACACTTGACATCTCGGAGGTAAGTTAATTTCCATCTTCCCTGTACATTCTTCTAAAAACTTTGCGCAGAACTGATGATGCATGCCAACACAGCGCTATTTCGTAAACATCAAGACGCGCATGTCATTATAACATACGGTAGTTTGCTTTTGACGAGGGAAGGGTGAATGCGTTTGCAGTGTCTAGGAAAAGAGACAGTTAGTGCCAGGGGCTGCACGCTCAGAATAGAATATGCCGTACAAATCATCACTCGTAAGACCATTGCGGGGTGCACGATGCTGGCACCTACTGCAATTCAGCCTTCGGCAAGAATTTAGAATGGGCCAGTTCGAAGTGCCTCGACCCGGGCCTTATGTTGCGCTGCAGTTGAAGATCCGGCGCTTGTGCAGTTGCAACTACACGCATTGAACAAGCGGTAAAACCTACCTGCGTTACAACAGGGCTAGATCATTAGTCTTATGTTCCATAAATATTACGGATTACGAGATATGGAGCCGGCGAACATGCGACGGCCGTATGATTCAGCAGCAACCGTACTTAAACTCCATTGTCGAGCCTTGGGTAGTAGAAGGGGAAAAAAAAAAGTTTTGAGCTATTTTGAATTTTTTCGCCTGTATTGGGCTTGATATTTTCTTTTTAATACTTTGGTCGTGACTGAAGTAATCCCCAAAAACTACTAAGCGCATATAAATGACAGACACCAAACTCAGACCTTCAGTCCAGAAATGTCAGTAAGGTGTAAAGGTAATTATGCATTCAACAGTACCAATAGTATTGATTTTCTTGTTTAATTATTTACAAATGAAGCGAAAAAAATCTGACTTAGTGCTGAGATGCCCCATTGGCATCTTCTCTAATATGAAATGTGAATCAAAATGTGCAGTTTTTCCGTACTCAGTATACCACTGATTCATCACAGATGTGAGAATACGAAATTCATGCAAGTTTCAAAATGAAGAGTGCATGCAGAATTCCGAGCAAAACAAGCCTTTGCTTAAAGTATCATTCAGTTGTGGTGTTTTTGCTTAAATTTATGCATGTTTTGTAGAAGCAACGGTAGATGTTGATATGGAATTAGTGTTGTGTCTGGATCTAGATTATGAATGGCTTCACAACATTCGCTAACTTTGAACGTATTCATTTAATGCAAAAAAGATATCTCCGAAATACATATAATTTACCGTTCCGACATCCAAGTGCAGCTCTCTTTTGTCATTCCAGAGTTATTAAAGCACATAATCTTTATAAATATCGCCTCAGTGTTACTTTTAAAACAGAAATCAGGAATAATGTAACAAACCTTAAGAATTTAGCAGAACTAAGGAAAAAAGAATCAGTCTATCCAACAAGACGTGGCGAAGAATGGACAGTGCCAACACCTGGATTAAATCTTGGTAGGGAATGCCTTCAGTACACTCTTCCATCTCTTCTAAATAGGTATATCCACATTAACCTCGATTTGTTTCCCACGTCGTGAACTACATAATTTGTTTTTGAATAACATGGTTTAAGTTTCATTATACATATTGCTGTATCTTCTGGTGTTTCTTGATGAGCTTGTTTTTAAAATTGTATAAACTCTTGTGTTGCCTCCCTGCCAATAATTAGGATTGTAGACTCGTCAAGCTGCCCAAGGGCAGCTTTTTTCTACGATTCCTCCATCTGTAGTTTTAGATGGGAAATAAACTTTGACTTGACTTCGAATTTGACTTACCACATTTATGAATTGCTTGGTTGCCACATGCACTTCCAGACATTGTTTGAACAGTCACATCACATTCTGCATTTGGCTTCTTTTTACTTTTTTGCATGGAACTGTTTCCACTTTAGAGTGTGTAGCCTTTCACAATTCATAATTGATCGGGTGAGCATGTTTTGGCATGATAAAAGGTTTGGAAGTTCGAAAGCATTGGCCCTTCATGATGCCTAAGGGGCAGACTGCTTACTGCACTGGTACCACTATCTTCCTAGATTCCAAGATATCACTCATATTTCCATACAGAATACACGTTTTCAGAAATCCATATTTCTTGTCCGACTCTGCAAAATCTTCAGTTGACATAATGGGAGCTAGGGACGAACTTTTGCCTTTCTTGGTGCACTGCTCCTATTTCATTTAAAGAGCCGCCACATTTTCTGTAACCCGAGTTGGGGTGCAAACACTGCATGTTCATAGGGTGGTCAGGGAGCAAACTTGGTGGCACTGTGAAGGCCATGAACAATATGCTGATGATAGGCTGCCTTTAGACTGACTGGCTTGCAATTCTCAGTGTGTTTTGTATGTGCGAGGGTTCCAAAAGCTGCCACATATTTTGCTTTGATTTGATGTTGAGGTGACTGGCATGATTAAAAAGTTAATGTAATGATCGAAGTCTTCAGAACATTCAGAACATGCTGGGATTGTACTCCTGGCTTAAGTTGCAGACACTGTTTGCTGGTTATACCTTTGAGAGGAAATCTAGTAGATAAAGCTATGGGCAGAGTGCTTGCTTGGTATTCAAACCTAACCACCCAAACGTTACTGTTTACTGGAAACAGGTTGTTCAAGCTTCCAGCCTTCCACTTGTTTACTCGTACATTGCAGTGAAGTGCATTTGCGCCTTGGCACATGGCAGGCTCAGGGGCTCGTTTATCGCCACTGTACTAGGTTAGACTTCCAGTTGACTCGAAATGCCTTTTGCCATTGCTATGAAATAGTGTTTAAAAGGAGGTTCGATGACAGAAATACTGTTTGCTCTCTTAGTAGGTAAAGAAGAGTTAGCATAACGTTTCTTTCGAGTTACATTACCTGGCATCTCTAGATGCGCGTTGTGCCTGCTATGGGCACTGAATTCTTAGTGTGAGATCAGAGGTTCCTGCAGAATCGCAGACTTTTATAATGCTACCTAAATTATGAGCAGATCGAGGTGATAGATGACAAGACTTTAATAATGGTCAATTCCAATCACAGGGTTTATTGACTTACAGAACATTATTTTTTGCTCTTTTTGGAGTAACCGCATTCCAAATGCAGATCCGGAACACAGGTCCCATCTTCCCAATGCAGATGGGGAGCGATTGCTGAGTCAAGATCGGTCCCTGGAGCAGTGGATTGCTCTTCCGAAATCAACAGAACCGGCTAGAAGTTTGCTTGAGTATTTGTTCAGCTGCACCTTCTATTTCCAGTAGCATGCTCTGCTGTGCTGACTGTGCCCTCTGTGCTCCATAATAGATGATCATTACTTGCCACTGCTATGAATGCAAATTGCTGTCATGAACTAGTACTTACTCTTGAGGACAGCAAGTCTAAGAGTAGCAGTATTATGCAATAATCTTTTTTAAAGACCTCAGCTCGGAGTGTGACTAGAAGATTTTGTGCGGAAATCATCTTTATGGGATATTCATGATCTTAAAGCCATTCCTGAACTCTGAAACAGTGAAAATAGTGAACTGCGGCTTCCTTTTATTTGAGAATAGTGCCAAAGAAATTTTACCCTGCTTGCCCGCACTCGGCTATACGAAAGAATGGCATAAACTGTTGATGTCAATGCCATCCCAAGAAGCAGCGGGAGAAATGCAGACCTATTACAGGTTTAAAAACAACTGGCACGTGTAGACGAAGCACGGGCAAGCATACAGAATAACAGGCAATTCTTCTGTCAGTTCATGGGCACCACCTACTTGCGCTGGCATGAGTTCCAAACGCAATCGAGACACAATCTGTACTGGATGCAGGTGCTCTTTTGCGGAGCAGGCAGACCACTTCACTTCTGGGATTGTAATTCACTGTATGTGCAGAGGAAAAGCAGGTGAACGTGTCTCTTCTGGCATATGTCGCATTGCCTGCTGTCATCCTTTTTACTTTCAATATGTGCTAATGACAGGAATGCTCATAGCACAAGTAGAGTGAAGACACTGATCTGCGCCATTATGGAAATGCTGGGATGTTAGCATGGGCAAACATCTCCTTGCATCACCGCAAAGCTTGCTAAGGCTCAGTTCAATGTACGAGCAAGCTAATACAATGCGGGCATATGTCAGACAGCTCTTTAGCTATGGGCCTACGCAACTGCTGCCATACCTTTAATGAGAACTCTTGACTAAAAAGGCAACATTTTACAAAGAGCAAAGTAAATGATAAGAATGACTTTTTTTGTCATTTAACAAAGCTGGTGGTCATAGTAAAGAACGCACGCCACGACTGTTAATATGCCTCTACTGCCCCATTTGTAAAGCAAGCATATTGAAATTCTCGAATGAGCATGGTTACAGTCGTGAGCAGCTCTGTTAGATGGGTGTCCATAAGAGTGGCACATTGTTTCATTGCTCAAAAGAATTCTAAACGGTAGGTGGTTTGGAACTTAAAGGGGAAAGAACCGAGGAGCTGGCTGTAGAGGCAGAAATACTGCAAATGGTTGGTGGTGGACAGGTGCCAAGCTGTCGTGATCTGCACTTTGCAAGGAGCCTCGTGCTACTCATTAGCCGCAGCTTGGCCATACCCAGCTTATATAAGCTTGGCTTGTACAAAACATGCCTGCAAATTTAACCCTCTTCAAGGCTGCCTGCACCCTACTGTGGTGTTTTCAGTGTTTAGGGCATTTGACTAGTGAGCTGGGTGACGCGGGCTCGGTCCGAGCCGCGGTGGTTACATTTCGGTGGTAGCAAAACGCTAAGTCCCCAAGTGCTGTACAGTGTCAGTGCACATTGAAGAAGTGCAGACATTAAAAATTATCCAGAGCTACCTACTATTGCTGACCCTCATTGTCTAAGTTTCTTTGGCATGTTGAACCCTGTCATCAAATCAAGGTTGCCTGCTGTTAGCGTTAGTAGATGACCTTCGTAATGCCACAAAGTCTGCCCCTCACCACTCTCCGAAATTTCGTTGTTTGCAACTCAACTCAGGTTAATTATAGTTTGATGACCCCTTTTTCTGAAACACTAGCAGTTGACGAACTCACTCCCATGCAAGTGAACTCTGAGAAAAGTACTGATTTGGTCATAAACATTTTTTTCATGAGAATTTGGTCAGTCATATGACCATTGAAAAGGCATCTGTTGATATGTTCATGTGACAAGCTAGGTAGCTTTATAGATGGCTTGGATATGATATCAGAAGTGCTATGATCATGAACTATGCTTAGTGTCTGCAGTACCTTCATGATGAATGTGGTGAATGCAGATGACATTTTGCTCCACTTTTATTTCACCAGTGGGTGTCTGGTGAGTTGTCAGTGCAAGCTATTGATAGTTTCACTTTCTTCATGCAGTTTACATAGCTGTGGAATCCTCACAATAGCAGAAGTATTATATTTTTGGTTCACTAACTACTGTTTTTTTAATATAAAATAAGTAAATACGCTGTCAGCAACCCTGAAGTGCAGCATGCTATTGACCTGGACACCATAGATATTTTAATCATGCCATACCCCTTTGTTACTTTCAGTTTTCAGTTCTACAAGTATTGATCACGGTAGCACATCACTATACTCGGGGATAACTGTGGCTATGCAGCTGAAGTTAGGCAGAAAGGAAGAGGCAACATACCTCTTTCCCCTTGCCATGTAGAGTGGGTTACTTCAGCCCTAGTGACCTTGCATTAACTCTCCAACTTCCTCCCTTCACTTCAGCCCAGTAAACTCCTAGTCCAAATAGTGAGCAAACCACTCTTCATGGCAAGGGGACAGAAACTTTTCTCCTTTTCTTTCGTACCTGGACTCGGCTGCATAGCCCCAAAGCATTGTCCCCATGTACAGCAAGATTCAATGCCACATTTCTTCTCAGTGTCAGAGCACCCTCTGCTTGCTCTGTACCACCCTTGCAGCAGCCCAGTGTTTTATTTACCACAGAAAATCATGTCTGCAAGCTGTGTTGGCATGGAGAGCTGCATATCTGAGCCAACTTTCATGCTTTATGATGAGGCTCTCATTGATTGGCATTAAGTTCCATGAAACGTGGTCATGTGTGGTGATTAGTGTCACATGAAGTAAAATTTCACTGACTAAAATACAGTCATAAGATGCAATTTGGGTGAGTTGGTAAGGTGTCATCTTGAAAGCAGCAGCACAAAAAAACAAGGACGTGAAAAGAAGCAAGCAGATTCTAACTCGCAACTAATGTTTATTGATGCAAATAAGAAATATATAATGCCAAGGAACACTGCAAACCGCTCAATCACCAATAAGCAGACAGCAAAACATGAATCACTAAAACTTCCGAATGGTTCCATTTCAGTAGATATAGGTAGAGGTGAACTTGGCTGTGCATTGCAAGAATGCACTGGTTGCTTTCAATTTCTTTCTGCTGTGCACATTCTGGTTGTCATCCATTGCAAATCAGCTGGGAAATCATTGAAGCTAGACATATTTTACAACTAGGTAATGAATGTGTTAGTGAGCCATCCATCGTGTTACCATGCAGTGAGTTGGGTTATCTAGATAGGGAACTGTTCTTAAATTTTAGTGATTCATGTCTTGCTCTTTGTTTATCAGTGATTGAGCGGTTTGCGTTGTTGCTCGTCTTTATATATTTCATGTATGCTTCAATAAACATTAGTTGTAAGCTACTGCCCGTATTGTCTCCTTTCATACACTTGTTTTATCTTGCTGCTGCTTCCAAGATAAAATACAATCTTTGCTACTTCGGTCATAAAATGAATTTTAATGAAGTTCCACATCTCTTAGAAAAGTAGTATTGTAGTTGCAGGCATGTGTTAGGCCCTGCAGTACCAACTAAGGTGCTCGTTCGATGTAAAGCATAAAGAAAGGGAGGGCTTGTCTGATCTCGAACCTAGTGGGAACTGCTGGATTATGGATAGGCTGTTAAAATGCACTTGCAGTTAAAGTCAAGTAAATGCTTTTTTATTTGTAACTAGGGGCACTGTGATGCCTGACTTGCTCTTTTGCCAGGCTGGCGACGAGATGGAGTGAAATGAGTTATTTTATTTCACTGTTGGTATGTCTCGGGTGATGTCAACATTGTTTCTTCTCTGGCATTGTAGGCAATCGCCCTTAAACTAATTGAATCCCAAAGTGAAATTTTGAATTAAAATAATAATTTAAGAGTATTTAGCAGGCAGAGGCAAATTTCATGCAGTGACCTGCACCAGCATGTCGTGCATCATTTCAAGAAAAAAAAACAGTATTGCGGTGCTCCTACTCTGTGCCTTTATTTCTTGCTCACAAAGCCTCTGCATGTACGTGTTGCACCATATTACGTTTTCACTAATTTGTTGGGTCATGGTACTTTTTACCTTGCAGCAAGTTCCATGTGGCTTCGTAAGCAATGGCTCCTTCAAGCTCTATACCCTTTGCCGGAATTGTGCTGTGCTGTGGTGGGCAAGAAGTAGGACATTGATGTAAGTACTGAAGACATCTTTCAGTATGTGTAGTTTTTTATTTGCCTAACCCACTACTGCATTTGTTACCCCTCATGTTTATTTTGACATTTAGGTTTCTTCAGTGTTTTCTTTGCTTGCTGCCGTTGCTATTGGCTATGACATTTGGCTGTTGAGTTTGAGAATGCGGATTGGAATGGTGCCTGTGGCCTGTTGATATAGGCAAAATGCAAATTTACCTGCCCACATTTGGTGCCACTGCATAGCTTGAAGAACTTTTGTGGAAGAGGGCTCTGGAAATTAACCCAGAGCCCTCCTTCATGATGTCTCTCATAGCTCATGTTCAGCTTTAGAGTAATAAAAGGACATTGAGGACAAGCTGAAGCTGTCGTTTATTATAAATTACTGCATTCTATCCACTAAAGTGCTGCTTACTGAAAATGCGAGCTTACTTTAAGATGGGAAAAGCCAGAAGTTTTGAAACAGATGTCATTACCAGCTGATTTCATAAGTTCTACATGATGCATCCATACTTTATTGGGCACAGGCCCCAGAGGCTGGGCTGGTAAGCCATTCCCTTCAATATGATGGTCATGGAGTGTGGTTTACACAGGCCTTTGATATCATTGAGTACCCTTGGTTTTCAGGAACTATTTCAAGGAGCTTTGGAACTCCTGAAATTATTTGCTTCTTAAAATTCTCAAAAAAATTGCATGATTTTTCTCTAAAAGCGAGCCTACATGAAAACTAAAAGTGCACTTCAGAGGGAACAATCGAAGAGAGCATGAGCCTATATAATATAAACCCAAAGTGACAGCCTGGCATGTGTCCATACCATGGTTACAGGTGGCTCTCTTTTTCGCAGTTGCCACCTCTCTTGTCCCTATTTAATTTTTCTTTTTTTCAGCATGTTTGTCTTTGTTTTCCTAAATTTCACACATTTATGCAAAACTGCTGTGAATAAATTTTTCTCAAATTGGAAGTCCTTGAAGACCTTTGTGGAGGTTTATTTTTCTGGTCTTCCTGTCTTCAACTAGACCCGTTGATGGCTGCTTTCTTATAAATCAGCTCTGACAAATTTCCTCTCTAAAAGGCCCCCCTGCACTTTTTTGGTAGCTAAACTGAGTGCGAATATAATTTGTACGTAAAGTAAAAAGAGAAAACAGGGGAGTGTTATTGATAATACTATGCCATATGTAATCATAGACCACGAATGAAGTATGGGGTTTTTCTGGCAGAATATTTCTGCAATGTTTCTCTGCTCAGCGCAAACCCCTTCATTGTGGCGGCCAAACCTGTTTTGGGGGCAGAAATAGGTGGATGCCAGGAGACATTTCTTGTGACAATGACCACATCCATTACCTGCTCCACTCAGTAACAAAATTAATAACCCCCCCCCCCCACTTCCGCCCTTCTGTTTTCAATAGTGAAGGCATGCTCCTCGTCAGATTTATGCATAACATCAGGTTTGATACAGAAATATTCAGCATTGCACCCAACTTCTGCCCGAAAGGGAATTGGGAGGATATTTTTGCATGTCTTCAGTGCACAATCACGTGATACATCAGTGACATAGCCTATGTGTTACGTACACATATCTTGTGGAGTTTGTATTCTTTTTTTCCTTGACAGAGAAGCGCTGCTCAGTCAAAAAGCATGATGCAAGGGAATTTAGAGTGAGCGCCGATTCTGTGCGTTTGCTATCTTTTGCTTAGCTTTCATTCTTTTTCTTCCAGTGGTTTAGTGGGGTTGGTGGTATTCTAGCAAAGCAAGGACACGAAGTCAAGAGTCTGCTTCTTCACAGTGCGCTGCAGGGATTGTGCATTTGTTTTCCTCATTGTAATGAAAACATGCAAGGCTAGTGCATGAGTTACTTGCACACACGCACGCCACACACATGCTGTTTTGCAGTGGCAGAAAGGAAATAACTGTCAAGACTGAGAGCATCTTTAAGGGCACATAAACGTTGGTGTTTGAAGTTAAGCTGTAAATTCATAAAAGATGTGGCTTAGCTTATGAACCAACAATTTTCCGGCACTATCGTTTCACACAACAGGTTTAACTTAAGGTACAAAGGTGGCCGATCGAGCCCTGTGCTCTAACGCGCTGCGCACAGAAGCAATGAAATCTTGAGCGCTCCCTATACTGCTGCTCAGGTCAAAGCAACCCAAACCTCGTTGAAACAAAAGTGACATGGCTATGTCACTCCTGCATGTCCTGAATGGGCTTTTTTTTCATTCTACTGGGAGGGAGTGAGAAAAGGGTTGTCTGGTCTGTGCGGGAAGGACGCAAGGGTGCTGGGATGTTGGCCGTCCTTTAAAATGAGTGGCGGGTGGGAAGGGGGAGTGGAGGTAATGGGAGGGGAGTCTAGCTGTCCTGCGAGCTAAACGCACAGCAGTATGCATGCTTTCTTTTTTTATTTAGCAGTGCGGAAAAAAATGAATGAATCGAGGGTGGGGGGAGGGCAGGCTGGCCAACGCAGGCAGCACGGTTTCAAGTGAGTGATGGCTTGGAGCTGCCTCGGCAAAGCACAGAGCAGTGTGCATGCTTGCTTTTTTTTTTGTAGCACCGAAGGTTTAACTGCTTCTGTGTCCGCACATAGGCCGGTTTTGTACCTTGAGTTAAGCCCCCCATGTGATACAAGCCTGAGTCGCTTTGGGGCATTAAACCCCATAAAGCAAACCTTATGTGAAACATCTTGTATAATTCCATTGCTTAATCCAAACGTCAAAGTTTACGTGCCCTTTAGATGATTCTCTGTCTTGACAGAATTACTTTTTTTTGCGCCACTACAAAACTGCATGTGTATGGGCACGTATGGGCATGCGTGTGTGCAAATAACTCTCACTCTGGTACTCAATATATTTGCAGCCCCGCACACGGCAAGTACTCGTGCACATTTTTTTAGACTGCAGAAAGCAAACGCACCATCCCGGCGACATGCTGCGAAAAAACAGACTCACGACTCCAGAATCCCGCATCGCATTGCATACCAGCCGTTCCACCAAACTATCGGAAGAAGCAGAACGAAAACAAAAAATTGCAAACGCACAGAATCGGTGCTCACTACACTCCCGCGCATCGCGTCTTTTGACTGAGCAGCATTCCTCTGTAAAAAAAAAATCTAGGAGATATGTGTATGTGACATATAGGCTACATCACCCATGTGTCACGTGACTGTGCACCCAAGATGTGCAAAAATATTCTCCCACAAGGACTTTGCTATATAATATAGGTCACGCATTGAGTTTTGCAAAGGGTCCAAGTAGGTCATTGTGCTCCTACTTTCACCCTGGCCAATTCAAGGGGTGAGAGGCACTTAAGAGCACAATTACCTACTATAATCTATATGATCTCGAATGGGCCAGGGGCAGCAGACAGCTTGTGAGATTGAGTATAGTGACAGGAAATCTTCACTTCATAAGAATACATTTACTTCAACTCCACGTAGCCCTGAATGTCTGCTTTTCATTTATTGGCAGTTATGTGACCTTGAGGGCTCATAGACTGGCACTCAACTTGTAAACACTTGACATCTTATCATTTGCTCTCTCTGTGGGCTTTGTTCTGTGGGTTTACAAGCTTTTTACTGAAGTGAATACAGTAAGTAAGCACAGATCTGTTCTCTGAAGCATTGGCTGAGTGACTGCCCAGGTCAACCCTGGTTAACTTAGAACTTCTAGCACATTATTTTTTCTGGGTATGGCTTTGGCATCCCTCCTGACATCCCAGCTTCTGACACCAAGTATGCATAATCATGGTCTATCACTAACTCCAGTGCTGTAGTTGATCATCACATACTTCTGTGGTGCTGCACATTTTAAGTTGTTGCTGTATATGAGCAGTGCTTCAGAACCTACTTAGTGCTGAGCTACGGTGCAAATTTGAGGACTAATAGTAAGTTTGCTCTGCTTGGTGGCTTCCTCAGAGAAGGACACACTTGTGGGGAAGGCATGTTGCGTACATACCTGCAGCCAACCCTTCCGATTTTTTAGAAGACTTCAGATGTTTGACCAAACTTTCTCATTGCATGATCACTGCCCTAAATCTTCCGATAAGGGGCTTCTGCCTGCAAAGAATGGCTTTTGCGGAACCAGCACCGAGGAATCAGCAGCCGCATTATAATTTCGAGCATCTCCATCAGAGGCCACACTAGCACCATCGGCATCATTGGCTAAGCAGGAAATCAATCAAAGCAGACTTTAGCCGAGCAAGAGTAGGTGTCGCTGGCTGCGAAAACAGTTGGTGTACTGCGTTTCTTGTAGGCAGCGATGCACAGCTAATGCAGCCACAGTAGATATAGATGCTGTGCTGGCTTCGCTTTCGATCTCATCTAAGGGCAGCCATTCAGTGTACTTGAGGTTAAAGGCTTTGCCCAAATGTCATGTTATCTGATCCTTCTTATTGAGCTCAGCCGCATGCCTTATGTTACTAAGCTGCTCTATGCTCAGCAATGGCGTGATTGCTCTTTTTTCGGAACCAACGCAGCCAACGACGGTCACGGATGAAATTACGTGTAAAAGGGCTAGTTATGGTTTTGCATTAAAACATTTAAACAGCGCTCTGATGGTACTGAGAGAAAACTGGTGGTGGGCATGCAGATCAGTTTTGCGTTGGCTATAGAGACGTAATGAGAACATTTGGTGGCGGCCTGCAGATATCTCGACGGACGCACACCTTTAGACATGCATTGCATGCTTGCTACTGCATGTGTTTATGCTTAGGATGTTTAGATTAGGACGCATCAGACACTGCCTGAAAGTAGCAGCCGCCTCCCCCTTTTGTACACAAATGCTGCCTCCCCCCTTCATTTTTGCAGTTTTCCCATTTTTGGTCTTAGCAAGTACGTATAAAGGAAGCTGGGGCCACTAGTAGCGCGATTGAGCCTTGTGAACAATGTCAACATCTGTGCTACAGGTATCAATGGCTTGCTTGTCACATCAGGGTACTATGTACTCTTCGGACACACGGTGCTGTCAAAGCGGTTGGTTCACTTGTTCTGTGGAGAGATATTCACGGTAGGCAGAAGGCATGGCTTTTCAAGTGCAGTGACCATTGTGGCTCCAAGCTTTGTTTGGAAACTTAAATCAGCGAGTTGAATTTGTTGGTTTGGGTGTATATGTAGCGAAGAAGCACGCATATTTTCTTCCCTCTCCCCTGAGCCCTGCAAGCTCAAAGATCAAGTGTAGCAGCAACTTCAATTCAAATGTTAATAAAAAATTTGGTCACTAAATTTCACAGCATTTCTCAATGCATATGTCATGTTCTACATAAACAATATCATACCAGCAGCGACATTTTGCCTAGCATTAAACGTTTTCAGCTGTTTTTCACAGCTGCCTTTTCATGCAGCCCGGGAAACATGTTCATTTAGCCTGTGAATATCGAGTTTGCTTCTGAATGTTCAGAGGACTTGACATTAGGACATGAGTGTTTTGCGTGTGGAATAGTTAATTCAAATTTTACCCTTGTGGCCGAATTCAAAAACATGTCTCCTCTCGACGTGACCTCAGCTCCATAAAGTGCAGAAAACAGTCTTTTCTCTACTTAAGGTTCAGTTCAGATTCTTGAATGCTTTTCAGCATTTCCTCCGACTTACCCTTCAGAAATATTTCTCCACTCCAGACAGCACAAGTGGCATACGGGGCAAGACTGATGGCGAATTCGAGTAGGAGAGCAGGCGCCCTCGAGAGCACTTCGAAAATGCTCTAAGACAAGCGGGTGCCCTCCAGTGGTAGAGCAGGAGTAGAATCACTGGCTTCCAATGGTAGAGGAGGAGGTCTTTTCCTTTGCTGAGAGCACCTGAATGCACTCTCGGCTGCTCCCTCATCTAAAGCGAGTGTAGAGGAAGTCACATGACATAAAGCGGTGTATCCGCACCATCTTTTTTCTTTTCTCGAGTCGGTGACGCTCTAAATGGCGGCTGCAAAGCATTGCTCAGGTTTGAGAGTCACTGCTGGAATCAAAAAAGCCAATGGAGGCAGATCGCCGCGATGTGAGAACAAAGGCATGCAAAGCAGTTCTACATGGCGTGTTTGCTTCTCCTCAGGTTGCAACTGCTGCTACTGCGGGTAGGCGGAGAATGCTGGGGAGGGAAGTGCGGTCACAATGGTCGTGGCTTACTGCTCTCGACACGCAGAAAGCGTTCCCGTGAGAGGAAAATTACACCCTCGCTCGGCGTGCTCCTGCACTTCTCTGTACTGCTCGGCGCCTCTGCTCTCGTACCCCCAACCGAATGGGCCATAAGGCCAAAATTTGGCCCGGAAAGTGCATGCCACTACGTGTAACATGCTCATTTTCTAATGTCAAGTCCTTGTGAGCAGCATCCACAAGCTGCCTCAAGAGTCACAGGCTAGTAGGCTGCGGCGGCCGCTTTTCGATGGAGACTAAAAGCAAGGCGCCCATGTGCGGTGCGACATCAGTGCACGTTAAAGAACTCCAGGTGGTTGAAATTTCTGAAGTCCTCCACTACAGCATTTCTGACAGCCTGAGTCGCTTTTGGACGTTAAAAAAAAGTCACAGCCTAGTAAAATATGTTTTGCAGACTGCATGAACAAGGCAGCTGTGAAAAATGGCTGAAAACAATTTACATCTACCAACATTCACTGCCAGTGACATATGGCTCATGTAGAACAGGATTTAGGCATTGAGAACGGCTTGAACTGCTGGGAACTCTAGTGACCTAGTTGCATATTTGACCTCTGAGTGCTCAGCGGCAAGCGTTGAGCACATATGAGGTTCAAAGAAGCATGTTATAGCGCATGCACCCAAGCCAACAAATTTGTCTTTCCAGAAGCAAATGCCGCTTCTGTTTCCAAGCAAGCTAGTAGCTTTAATTTTAAGCGCACTTGAAAAGCCATGGCTTCCACCAACTGCAAATATCTCTCCACAGCTAAAAAGACAGAATTGACCCCCCCCCCCCCCTTCAGCACTGCATCTAGACATACAAGTATATTTGAGGCAATCAGAAAGCCATTGATGTGTGCAGCACAGGTGTTCCATGGCACAACTGCACCTCCGGTACCTCGCTGTCTTCCTATTTGCAATATGACATTCCCCACGATTGCACCACTCTCCACAGTGGTTCACAGAAACCACTGGACATGTTTCATTTGCTGTTAGCCATCAAATGCTTTCTGCAACTTGGCACTCGGCGTGCTCTGAAATGTTGCTAAGGTATCTGGTGATGAAATGTGTTTACACCACAGTAGCGTAATGCGATGATCAACTACAGCATTGAAATCTGCAACTGACGATAGTTATCCATGGTCAACGTCAGCCGCAGAAACTTAGGAGGCTTTTCTTGGTCGTACTTGAAACGATGTTTCAGTATTTTCGAGTCAGATTGAGGTTCTCGGAGCCAATGCTTCAGAGAGTGGGTCTGTGAATCCTTATTGTATCCACTTTTATGAAAGGCTTGGTATGCAGTAGAACGAAGTCTGCAAAGTGTGTGAAAGCTGCGATGCCCCATGTTTGCAAGTGGAAGTCTAGGTTTCCCCGTAGTAGTGTCATTGCCACTTATAGATGCTCTGTTTTCTCATGCACTCGAGGAGCAATTCAAGTGGAACTTCATTTTAAAAAAAAGGGCCTCGAGGACCGCTTGGAGTAAAGGTGTTAGTCAAGGCATGTTTGTGAATATCAGTTAACCTGATCCCTATGCACTGTTTCCACTGCCTCGGGTGGTTAGGGTATTTCTCGACCTTATTGGAAGGAAGGCTGTGGGGCCGTCATGAATCCTAACCAAGCTTTTAGTAAACTTGGGGTGAGTTGTGCCACTTCTACATGGCATTCTCGATCACCATTGAAAGATTCCATCATCTCACTAAGCTCTTGTACCCCGCTATTGCCATTGATAATTCGCTGCTGGGCTCAAGTAATACTCGTGCACTTTTGAAGATGTGTTATCAACTGTCTTTGTACAAGTTGCAATGATGATATACTTTCCATACTGTTCTGTGTGCAATTTTGTTTTTCTTCTATGATCGTATATGTAGAATTGCATAATCTTTCATTTCAGGTTTGGTTTTATTCCTAGCCCTGTGTGCTAAGCCATATCCTAGAATGCACACTTCTATTTCTCAAAGTCCATTTAAATCTCCAGTTCTGCACTGCTCTGTTCACTCTAGTTATTGTAGCTTTCCATGAAGCAGTGCTCAGATGTCTTTGATTGATAGGATATGGTTCAAAGACCCTTGAAATATCTGTTCGACTAAGGTATTAGATTTTGTGATGGACTGATGCTGAACGCCTGTATTCTTGTGTCAGTTCGTCATATTTTGTAGTTCAGAATCGAAACTTTTTGAATTGTTATCAATTAAAAATAGAGCACCTAATTACCCCTTTCTCAGAATGTTTTGTAAAGACAGCTGAATTTTCGGATTGTGGAATATAGTCCTGCTTTTTTTTTGCATTTTGCAGACGTCGCACAGTGAAAACCTGTATCCAAGCTCGAATCCAACAGGCCAAGAGCAGCTGAATAAGGAAACCTGCATCCAAGCTCGAACCTGGTGGACCAAAAGCAAATGTTTTGTGACCACAGTGTTCAGTTCAGGCGTTCAGTCGTGTCCGACTCCTCGTGACCCTATGGACCATGTCACGCCACGCTTTCCGGTCTCTCACTAACTTCTTAACATCACATAGCTTCATCTGCAATGCCTCGAGAATGCCATCTAACCATCGCGTTCGCTGCTTACCCCTTCTCCGGAGACCCTCAACCTTTCCCAACATCAAATCTTTCTCCAGCAACTCCTCTCTTCTCATCAGATGACCAAAGTAGCTGAGCTTTAACTTTAGAATTTGACCCTCCAATGAGCAGTCAGGGTTTATGGTCGACAATATCGACTGATTTGATCTTCTGGCAGTCCAAGGAACTCTAAAGAGTCTTCGCCAGCACCACAATCCAAACGCGTCAATTCTTCGGCGGTCAGCCTTTTTCACAGTCCAACTCTCGCATTCATACATCACAACTGGAAAGACCATAGCACGAGTTATACGGATCTTGGTTGGCAGACTAATGTCTCTGCTCTTTACTAGGCGGTCAAGGCTAACCATTGCTCTCTTTCCCAGAAGCAGGCGTCTCCTAATTTCATGGCTGCAGTCTCCTTCCGAGGTAATCTTGGAGCCCAAGAAGAGAAAATCTGTCACAGCTTCCACTTCTTGTCCATTGATGCTCCAGGACTTGATAGGGCAAGACGCCATGATCTTTGTCTTTTTGATGTTCAGTTTAAGCCCAAACTTCTCACTCTCTTCTTGTACGCGCATCAGAAGTCTCCTGAGTTCCACTTCACTTTCTGCCATTAAAGTGGTATCATCCGCATATCTAAGGTTGTTGATACGTTTTCCAGCAATCTTCACTCCATATGAAGACTCGTCCAGACCGGCCTTCCTCATGATGCACTCTGCATATAGGTTAAATAGGCAGGGCGACAGTATGCAGCCTTGCCTCACTCCTTTCTCAATCGGAAACCAATCAGTAAGACCATGCCCAGTTCTGACTGTGGCCTCTTGCCCTTCATAAAGGTTCCTGAGGAGACAGATGAGGTGAATTGGAACTCCCATCTCTTGGAGAGCTTGCCACAATCTGCTGTGATCTACGCAGTCAAACGCTTTCGCATAATCAATAAAGCAGAAGTAAATGGGTTTCTGGAACTCTCTTGCTTTTTCCATGATCCAGCGAAGGTTGGCAATTTGGTCTCTAGTTCCTCTGCCCTTGCGAAACCCAGCTTGCACGTCCGGAAGCTCCCGATCCACATACTGCTGCAGCCTACCTTGCAGGATTTTTAGCATCACCTTGCTAGCATGCGAAATAAGCTCGATCGTGCGGTAGTTGGAACAATCTTTGGCACTGCCTTTCTTTGGAATGGGGATGTAAACTGACCTCCTCCAATCCTGTGGCCACTGCAGGGTTGTCCAAATCTTTTGACATAATGTATGCAGTGTGTTAACAGCGTCGTGGTTGAGGTTTTGAAGCAACTCAGCTGGAATACCATCAATTCCGCTAGCTTTGTTCTTAGCAAGGCTGGCTAAGGCCCATTCAACTTCACTCTTCAGGATGCCCGGCTCGAGATCAGTAATCACAACCGTCCTATGTTGGGTTTGCACATCCGAGTCCTTCTTGTACAGTTCTTCTGTGTATTCCTGCCACCTCTTTATCTCTGAGGCTTCAGTGAGGTCCTTGCCTCGTTTGTCCTTTATCACGCCCAGCTTAGCACAGAAGCTTCCTTTGATATCTTTGATTGTCTTATACAGAGCTCTTGTGTTCCTTAATTGGCGGTTGTCCTCAACTGCTTGACACTGTATGTTCAGGAAGGCATTCTTATCTCTCCTTGCTATTTTCTGAAAATCCGCATTGAGAACCTTGTATCTTTCTCTTTCCGCCATACCTTTTGCCATCCTCCTTTCCTCAGCTATTTGCAAAGCCTCTTCAGATAACCAGTTTGCTTTTTTGCATTTCTTTTGCTTTGGAACTACCTTAGTAGCAACTTCTTGTATTATATCGCGAACATCAGTCCACATCTCTTCGGGCTCTTTGTCTTCTAGATCTAATTCTTGAAATCGATTCCTCACTTCCACAGCATTTTCTAATGGAATCTGATCCAGATCATACATGAAAGGCCTTCTAGTTTCCTGCGTTCTCCTCAATCGAAGCTTAATTTTGGCAACAAGAAGCTGATGATCGGTGCCACAATCGGCCCCAGGCCTTGTTTTTACTGCTTGTATAGCGCTTCTCCATCTCTGCCGGCAAATAATATCGATCTGATTCCTGTACAGACCGTCCGGTGAAATCCATGTGTACAGGCGCCTCTTATGCTGTTGAAAATGAGTATTCGCTATGGTCAGGTTGTTTTCTTGACAGAACTCTACTAGCCTCTGCCCAGCTTCATTTGGCTCACCAAGACCGAACTTGCCTGTAATTCCGGATATTTCTTCACTCCCGACCTTAGCACTCCAGTCTCCTATGAGAAAAACGACGTCTGATGATGGGGTGCGGTCTAAAAGGCATTGTAGGTCCGCATAAAATCTCTCAACGTCAGCTTCTTCAGCAGCAGTGGTCGGTGCATAGACTTGGATAACTGTTATGTTGAAAGGGTGACCTTGGATCCGAAGTGAAATCATTCGGTCGTTTTTGGGGTTGTACCCTAGCACTGCTATGCCCATTATTCTGTTTACTATGAGAGCGACCCCATTCCTTCTCTTGGATTCGTGCCCACAATAAAATACATAATGGTCGCCGGAGTTAAATTCTCCCATTCCGGTCCATTTGAGCTCGCTGATACCCAAGATATCAATGTTCAATCTGTCCATTTCTCGCTTGACGATATCCAGTTTACCTTGCGTCATAGATCTTACATTCCATGTTGCTATGTGATATATCTCCTTGCAACATCGGACTTTCCGGTCGCTTCCCGACACATCCACAACTGAGCGTCCTTTTGGCTTTAGCCCAGCCGCTTCATTCGTCCTGGAGCTACTAGGAATCGCCCTTTGTTCATCCCCAGTAACATGTGGGACGCCTTCCAACCTGGGGGGCTCATCTTCCGGCGCCATATCGATAATGGTATTGTGACTGGCCATAGGGTTTTCTTGGCAGGAAATACTGGAGTGGGTTGCCATCACCTTCTCCAGTGAATCACATTTTGTCAGAACTCTCTGCCGTGACCTGTCTATCTTGGGTGGCCCTACACAGCAGAGCTCACGACTTCATCGAGTTTCGCAAGCCCCTCCGCCACGACAAGGCAGTGATCCATGAAGGGGGACCACAGTGTATCAGCCAATAAAGCCAATCCAGGTGACCACATGTATCTTTTGGGAGCTTGCATTCTTTGCACTTGAGACTCATCTCATGGAGAGCATCATTTCTGCAAAACATTTTGTGTCATAACTGTAGCAGAAACTGATTGAGGCCTTGCACAAGGCCTTAAGCTGACATATTAGTATTATGCACAACACAAACATGAGGTGTGATGTAGGAGCCTTGCAACCATGCAGAGTATCACCATAGCATGGTAGCATTCCCATGCTGAATGTCTCATCGTCTGAGATCAGACTAATGTCTTGTACCTTCAGAGTGCACTCATTCCTTGCACTAAAAGCCCCAATATAGTCCGACGTTTTCGACGCGACTGGCTAAGTCTGCGACGTTAGCCACGGCACGTCGGCTACGACGGGCGCGTCAAAAAACTGCTACTTCTACAGTCTGGCGCGGCTGGCGTGCCCGATGCCGCGGTGCGCATGCGCACAAGACGCCCTCGAGGGCTGGTACTTTTTGGGGTTCATTTTCGAGCAGACGGCAGGGCACCTAGAGGGACCTGGCTGCAGCCTATCAAGGCACTAATTACTGTTGTGATCAAGGCAATGACGCGATGTGTTTACTGCGAATGTTCAAATGGCACAAGGCATTTACAGCCAGCCGTGGAGACGTCCAGCCCAGCAACGGCCTGAGCCCGCGCCGCCGACGGCTACAGACGGAACGATGATTGTATACGTGCGTGTTTTACTGAAAACTAATCAAAATTTAAGTATATGTACGATTACAGAGGAGTTAGAGATTACACAGTAATGAGGATCACTTTCTCGGCTGGCCGCAGTTCCTGTAGAATTCCATAAATTTCCCGAATTCCCTGGTTGTTGAGCCACTGACGTTCCGTGAGGCCAAATCGAGTACGGCCTTCGATTCCGACGTGTACCGGTCACAACTCTATGCGAAGCCGCTTCCGCAGTTTTTGGTATTCTTCCTATGAATGTACTGCAGATAAGTGAAACAACACCATCGTTACACCATCTAGAGCAATGCATTAAAACGAGCATGGCACACGCACCGCAGCGAAGAACTCACAGCTGTGCCCAGCCGCACTACTGACAGTTTGCATCGCAGGCATTTTCTTTCCTCTGAACGTCTGTGTATGGTCAATCCGCTTGGTATCATAGATGCAGGGCCGCCCTCGAATTCCTTCTAGCAGCTTTTCCGCAACAGTGTCTGAAATGCGCGCGTGGTTATAACGCGGTCTCTGTCTACATGCAAGCCGCCATCTTCACTGCGCGTGAGGAATGCTGGAATGTGTGGCCGACGCGGCTGACGCGGTCGGCGAGAAATAGGCGAGATTCTATTCGCGCGTCGGCGACGTTGGGCCGGCGAAAAACCGAGGTCTATAGTCCAACGGCACGGCGTGATGGACGTAGCGAGCGCGAGCCGACGCGGCGCGCGCGCGTTACTTCGGACTATATTGGGGCCTTGAGTGTCCACATCCATGCACTCTGAATATTGATACCTATGCACAAATTTTGCCGCACACACACGGGTACAAAAGTCCTCACAGTGTGCACACCTTCGCGCTGTGAGCACGTTGCACGTTCTCCCACCATGCACACATCGCGCGTCTTCTCATTGCACATCCTCGTTCGTACATCCTCGTTCGTACATCCTCGTTCTTACATCTTCGTTCGTACATCCTCGTTCGCACATCTCATTCGCACATTCTCGCGCTGTGCCGGTCGATAACCACGCACAGATAACCACGCAGAGCCTCGTACAATATTTTCACTAGGGTTGACTTTTCCAAAGCCTTCGATTCGGTTAAGCACGACATTCTACTTCATAAATTACCCAGGTATGGTATTCGTGGAACGTCTCACAGGTTACTGCAAAGCAATCACACTCAGTACACACGACTAAACAATGCCGTATCTAGATTAGAAATAATAAACTTTGGTGTTCCGCAGGGATCCATACTGGGGCCCCTTCTTTTTATATTATATATTAAAGAGATAGAAAATATTTCATCTTATTCTAACATTGTTTTATACGCAGATGACGCGAACATTGTAATTTTCTGGTTGTGATCTTCTCAAACAAGAGCGTCGCACCGAATCCTGGTTGCAGGAACTGATGCTTTGGCTTGCTGTGAATCAATTGAAATTGAATGTTATAAAACTAAATTCATATTATTCTGTCTTAGGAATAAGCCAATAGCTTATCCCATTCAACTCCAGTTTAACGATACCCTGATTGAATCTGTAACCTCCTGTAAATTCCAGGGCGTGTTTTTCCGTAATGACCTAGGCTGGAGTGACCACGTAAATCATGTTCTCCTGCAGGTAGCTCGATTAACTGGTGTGATCAATTGTATAAGACACCTGTTGCCCTTGCAGATAAAAAAGGACAGTTATATTCTGCTCTAATCCATTCTCAACTGGTGTACTATAATTTAATCTGGGGGACTTGCAACAAAACTTGTTCAGACAGACTATTTTCTTTGCAAAAAAGAGCTTTACGCGCTTGTTCCACAACCCTCCAAACGGCGACCACTCATTTCACGCCCTACATATTTCTCCATTACCTGGGTGCCATAAGTATTCTGTTATTGTACACCTTTCATCAAATTAAGCAAGGCATCACATCATTTAGAAATACATATCTGAACAGAAATACCGGCTACAGCCTGCGTGTTACCTTTCTTGTTACCACTCGCGCCCGGACTAATTACGACCCCCAGCGTACAGATAACCAAATTAATATAGTATGCAATGCCTATCCTTCAATAATTGATGATGAGATGCTCTAAACAGTAAAACTATTTTTCAATTTAAAAAAATGAAGTTGCTTTTTTTCACTTCCTTGGAATGCACCAAATTTATGTGACTTGTAGTGATTGTCTTATATTATTTTGTTTGCATTTTGTGTCGCGAATTGTACCGTTACTGACGTACTTTCCTTGTTTATGATGCCATGATTGTTATCCAATTTCTTACAATGCCAAATATATTCTATGAGATTTTTTTTTTTTCATTGGTTACGTTTTGTTTTGTCTTGGTGAAACTGACCTTGACCTTGTCCATCTTTCTGCCATTGATATGTGACCCTGGGACTGGCCTCGTCAGGAAGAATACCATTAGCTTCTTCATTTTGCCTGTTCCCGTGGGCATGTTCTGTATACACGATTCATGCCCGAACAAACTTATTATTATTGTTATAAACTTATTAATAAATGAATAAACTGTGCCTCCACTGGGAGTCGAACCTCCATCTCTTGGCTCCTCAGGGGAGCGCTTTACCAACTGCACCACGCCGCGGATTGTCCAAATTCATAATATTACCTCTTGCTGTACCGTAAGGATAGCGGGATTGTGCGAGTGACAAATGCTGCACCATTAATTTGCTGTAAACGAATTATAGAACTACAGTGAACTTTGATGCGTTCAATGCAATTCTGGTTGTGTTCGACAATGGGCGCGCCATGTACCGCGACGACTGATCATGGCGTAACCAGGAGATTCATGCGTTGACAAGTGACAACAAAACAGCCACCAACAATTACCAAAGGGCAGGAGCACCCCAGAAGCAGTGAGAATCCTGATCGGAAAACAGCTGAATATAAAATTGAGTTTATTATAGACTCCAGCGCACGCGTCTTTTGCAGCTAACGAGGCTGCACATGAGTTAGCCGGAGATCTCTCTTTCAGGGTAACTGTCCCAAGTAGCACAACAGCGTCGGACCAATACTGGCACAGCATTGGAAAACATTAGCGCAAATGTCGTACCTTTATTGGCATTCGGCCCAAATGCAACCCGAGCCAATATATAATCGGGCTAGACGCTGATGTAGGACCTATATTTAGCCATTGAAAAGCCGGCATACCTGTGATGCTGGTTTTCCAGTTTCAAACCAATATTTATATTGTACTGTGATAGTCAGCACTTCAGCCGTCGACATGCACCAGTGCGTTGTGCGACGAAGACAAAGAAGAAGTACGCTGGGCTCGCCGTTGCAAGGTCCTCTCCTCACAGCTCTCCATCTGAGCGTCAATAAACGCCCTATTACAATTGGCGGAGGTGCCGCAAACGATCCCGTCCGAACTGGAACTGCGAAGCCGTACATTACCCTCTACAACCGCCATGCTAGACGAGTCCACTTCGACGCTGCCGGCCGTTCCACCCACGATCATGTGTTCTGGCGTCGTGCGCCAGCGTGACCCTTGCCTCTTCAGTGGCACCGCCGATCAAGATGTCGACGACTGGCTGTCATTGTATGAAAGAGTAAGCAGCTACAACAAGTGGGATGACTCATACAAGCTCAGTAACGTCATATTCTATCTGACGGACGTGGCGAACCTCTGGTTTCGCAACCATGAGACTGACCTGTCATCTTAGTCTAAATTTAAAAAGAATTTCGCGGAAGTGTTCGGCCGCCCGGCAGTGCGTAAGCTTCGTGCCGAACAACGTTTACACGATCGTGTTCAGCGCGCGGATGAGACCTTTACCAGCTACATAGAAGACATCGTTGATCTCTGCAAACGAGTCGACCCCGCCATGCCGGAAGCGAACAAAATCCGCTACATCCTCGAGGGCATTACTGAGGACGCCTTCCAGATGCTGGTAGCGAAAGATCCCACCAGCGTTAGTGAAATCGTGAAGCTTTGCCAGAGCTACGACGAGCTCCGCAAGCGGCGCGCTTCTAGGCGCCGCTCCAGTGTGTGCGACGAAGGCGTATCCGCATTAGCCCTGGGTGGTTCGCCAACTTCTGAAGGGAGCCCGCTGAATCAACAGATCAAAGATTTTATTCGTGAAGAGGTCGCACGTCAACTCTCACTCCTTCCCCATTTTCAAGACTCGGGCCGCCTCGTTCCTGAACTGGCTCCATCTTTGGCCCCTACTATACGCCGTGTCGTGCAAGAACATGTCGCTGATGTCTTGCCGTCCAACCCCATGCTGCCGCCTGTGACGGCACCTCTCACGTATGCCCAAGTAACGGCTAGGCCACCACCTTCGCCCACGTCTGGCTCCTATGTGCAGGTCCCTGCCTACCGTTCACCGCCGCATGCTGAGCCTTACTTCCAAGCACCACCCTCAAGGTTCTGCCCACATCCTATGAAACCTCGGCGTACTACGGACAACCTTCCGATTTGCTATGCCTGCGGTCGGCCGGGCCATGTTGCACGCCTTTGTCGCCAGCGCCTCCAACCTTCACAGCCTGACATTCGACTTTACCCGTACGATACCAACTCACGCTCGCAAATGATTCCGCCCGGTTCTCAATTTGTCTCACAAGATCGCCAAACCTATGCCACTCGTCGATCACATTCTCCTCCGCGCCGATCGCTTTCTCCAATGCTGCGACGTCCTACCAGCACCGTTGAGGGAAACTAACAGTCGCAGTTCCGGGGGCAAGAACTGCGCTTGTTTCGAATTCCTCATGTCCTCCGTGTCGTCCCGCTAATGTTATCAAAGTTTCTGTAGAAGGCGCCACAGTTCTCGCTCTCGTCGATACCGGTGCAGCCGTCTCCGTCATCAATGAAGCGCTCTGCCGTCGAATTCGCAAAGTGACCACTCCGATTTCCGACTTTTCGCTCCGCACCGCCTCATCACAGCACATTCACCCCTCCGCATCTTGCACAGCCCGTGTGCTCATTCAAGACGTCTTGTACCCCATCGAGTTTATTGTTCTGCCGAACTGCTCGCATGATATCATCCTCGGATACGATTTTCTATCGACTCATCAGGCCGTTATTGACTGTGCTCGTGCGCAAATTGCCTTCGCCCCCCTCTGTGATACCCTTCCCCGCACTGCAAAACTTCTCGTCGTCCATGACACCGACATTCCTCCGTTTTCTGCTGCCCTCGTCCCACTGTCTTGTGAGTGTGTAACTCCTTTGCGATTTTTACACCTTCTGAAGCCGCCTCCCGTCATCCCTGCCTCCTTTTTCCGTTCGCAGTTCTCGAAATTCAAGACGGCAACAGTGCACTTTACGCCTCGAACCCATTTTCTTGCCCAGCAGTCCTGCTCCGTGGCGAATGCATTGGACGTCTTGAAGAGCTTGATCCCGGTCATATCACCACTTTTGCTGACTCAACCCCCACCTTCGACGTTAGTCTGTGCTCTTGTGATGTTGCGACCGCTTCGACGCCCTCCGACGTTTTCCAACATGCTATTGACGCGGATCTTCCACTTGCGCAACGTGATCAACTTGTCGCCCTCTTGCAGAACTTAGCTTCTTCATTAGACCTTCCTCAAACAGACTTGGGCCGCACGTCTGTCGTAGAGCACACCATCGACACCGGTAAAACCGAACCTTTGCGCCAGCGCCCCTATCGCGTGTCGGCTTCGGAGCGCCAAGTTATTGCTGATCATGTGGACGACATGCTCCGCCGTGGTGTCATTCGGCCATCCCACAGTCCCTGGGCGTCTCCAGTTGTGTTGGTACCTAAGAAAGATGGCTCCCTCCGGTTTTGTGTCGACTACCGCCGGCTCAACAACATCACGCGCAAGGACGTCTATCCCCTGCCACGCATCGATGACGCACTGGACTGCTTGCGGGGCGCCGAGTTGTTCTCCTCGTTGGATTTACGATCTGGCTACTGGCAGGTGCCAATGGATGACGCTGACCGCTCTAAAACTGCCTTCATCACACCAGATTGATTATATGAATTCGACGTCATGCCCTTTGGGCTTTGCAACGCCCCGGCCACATTTGAACGCCTCATGGACACTGTGCTTCGTGGATTCAAGTGGCGAACCTGTCTTTGCTATCTCGATGATATCGTAGTCTTTTCTACCGATTTTCAACCCCACCTGCTCCGACTGAAGGACGCTCTCACTTGTCTCCCTACCGCCGGCCTCCAACTGAATCTGAAGAAGTGCAGTTTTCCTGCTCGCCGACTAACTATTCTAGGTCATGTCGTTTCTAAGGATGGCATTCTTCCCGATCCCACCAAACTTCGTGCAGTTGCCGAATTCCCACGCCCGAAATCACTGAAGCAGCTACGAAGTTTCATCGGCCTGTGCTCCTACTTTCGCCGCTTCATCTTAAATGTCGCCTCTATTATTGCTCCTCTCATCCAGCTCCTCTTCGGCAGCTCCGACCTCTCCACATGGACACCTGCTTGTGATGACGCCTTGAACACTTTACGCCGTCTTTTGGTTTCGCCTCCCATCCTCCGCCACTTCGACCCGAATGCGCCAACTGAGATTCACACTGACGCTAGCGGTATTGGGATAGGCGCCGTTCTCACCCAACGCAAACCTGGTATCCGAGACTATGTGGTGGCGTACGCAAGCCGCACCTTGACCAAGGCAGAGTCAAATTATTCTGTTACGGAAAGAGAATGCTTGGCTATTATTTGGGCCATCGGCAAATTCCGTCCGTATGTCTATGGCCGACCATTTTATGTGGTCACTGATCCTCACGCTCTGTGCTGGCTGGCGTCCCTCAAGACCCGTCCGGCCGCATTGCTCGCTGGGCTCTTCGCCTCCAAGAGTAAGACATTCGTGTGATATATCTCTCAGGCCTCAAGCATATTGACGCGGACGCTCTTTCGCGCTCACCGCTGCCTCCCTCTTCGTTGTCTGATGAGATCTGCGCCTACGATTTGTCTTCGCGTGCCACTATCGACATGGCCACGGAACAGCGGCGCGACCCGTGGATATCTACACTTCTGGACTTTCTTTCAAGTCACTCTCCAGGTCGTTTCTCTAGGGCGCTTGCCCGCCAAGCTCACCATTTTTCAATTCATGACGGGCTGCTCTATCGCCGCAATTATCTTCACGGCGGAAGGAAGTGGCTTTTAGTCATCCCCCGTCATCTCCGCGCCGAAATTTGTGCTGCTTTTCATACTGATCCCCAGTGCGCCCATGGCGGAGTGTTGAAAACCTGCACGCGCTTGCGTCTACGCTTCTTCTGGTGTGGAATGTACCGCTTTGTCCGCCATTTTGTCCGCTCTTGCCAATCTTGCCAACGCCGAAAAACTCCTCTCAAGTCTCCTGCTTCGTTGCAGCCGTTTCCCCGTCCTGCCCGTCCGTTTGATCGTGTCGGCATAGATCTATACGGTCCCCTTCCTACAACTCTAGCTGGCAACCGCTGGATTATCGTGGCAGTGGATCATCTGACCCGCTACACTGAGACATCACCATTGCCCTCTGCTTCCGCACGCGACGTGGCTGCCTTTATTCTAAAAAACCTGGTTCCTCGCCATGGTGCCCCTCGCGAACTGCTCAGTGACCGCGGACGCGTTTTCTTATCTGACGCTCTTGAGGCTCTCCTGAAAGAATGCCGCATCATACACCGCACCGCTACCTCGTACCACCCTCAGACGAATGGACTGAAAGAACGTTTCAAGCGCACTCTCAGTGACATGCTGGCTATGTACGTGAACACCGACCATTCCAATTGGGACCAAGTTCTACCGTTTGTTACGCATATAACACCGCGACACAGACCACTACTGGATTCTCTCCATTCTTTCTCCTTTACGGGCGCGAGCCACCCTGTACTATGGACACACTTTTTCCCTACCGCCCTGACGTTTCCGAATCTTCCCCGCTACCCGATGCCGTCACGTACGCAGAAGAATGCCGTCAGCTCGCCCGTTCTCTCACAACTGAAAATCAATGGCAACAAAAATACCTCCGTGATACCGGCGAAGCTTCGTCATATCTCCCGAACTTTCTGGTGTGGCTCTGGGTGCCCTCCGCAACCCCTGGCCTTTCAAAGAAGTTTCTTGCTCGCTACCACGGGCCATATAGGGTCCTCCAGCAAACATCTGCAGTCAACTACGTAGTTGAGCCCGTCACGCCCTCTGCGGACTTGCGTCACCGTGGTCGTGAAACAGTTCACGTTAACCGATTGAAGCCATTCTATGACCCAGCTGTGCTTTCCGCGCCATAAGTCGCCAGGATGGATCCTTTTTTTTACAGGGGGGGGGGGGGGAAATGTACTGTGATAGTCAGCACTTCAGCCATCGACATGCACCAGTGCGTTGTGCGACGAAGACAAAGAAGTACGCTGGGCTCGCCGTTGCGAGGTCCTCTCCTCACAGCTCTCCATCTGAGCGTCAATAAACGCCCTATTACAATATATATTCTTATTGACTAGCTGTTTATATTGGCAACCCAACCGTATTTGTCGGCTATAGTAATGTTCGCCATCAGATGTTCTTCACTGGCTTCTAAATATTTCATCCTCTCAAATTCATTGGCACTGCAACAATTGTAAGCCAAGCCTACATAATGGCATGCATAATATTAGTATCTAGATTTATATTTTGGCTTCATGTTTTTTTGCCAATCCGTTTTCTTGCAGTCATTCACATGCATAGAGATGTTTGTGCAACTCGTTGGAAAAAACGCATTGAAGCAAAACCAGAAATATGTATTTGAAGGAGATTTTTTTATTTAGTCATAAAAGAGCGCGCATGTGTCCCACAGGTTCGTTGGAACTCGCTGGAAGGCCCAGTGGCAGCATCTGTATTTAGGTGGCTGGTGGGTGGCGAGTTTCCGAAAGGCGGCGCCGATACTGTCCAAGTGCAGGGCAAGAGGAGGTTAAATGGTGGGAAGTTCCAGATGCCGTCTGAGAAAACTCAACAAGTTGTTTCCTTCAGCCTTTCCCACGGTCGACTGCGCTGAGAATTCATCTCATCATGAACACCTGTATTTCAGCGATGTCTGTCGTTCTTATAACAGGTATGGAATCTGTGGAAACAAAGAAAATCAAAACAAATATACTGTTAGCGCTGCTCCCCAAGCGCAGTTATTGTGTGTCACAGCTCCGTCAGGGAGATCTCAGCAGCACCTGCCACAACATTGCAGGACGGATAATATATGCGTAGTCATTTTCTTTTGCAGCGAAGTTTCTAAGTTTATAGTCACACTAACAGGGATTTTGTTTTTTTTCTTTTTGGCGTTATAAGCCAGCACTGCATGAAAACGATGATCGAGATATGGGAAGCTCGTAGTACAGTAAGCATTAAGGAAAGATCTTTTCCTGCAAAAACCAAAAATTCCTCTTGTACTGCATATGAAAGTCATGCGCGTGCAAATTTAGGAAACATGTGGCCGGTTACATTCTTGCTTTATTTCCGCTAATGCAAAAAGCGGAGCTATTTCCGGCACGAGACCGAGCCATATCGAATGTCGGGCAACCGCAGACGATTAGCGGAAACAAAATGCAGGACATGTTGACGTAATTTCTTTCAGGCGTATGGCAAAGTTCGTGTGCAGCAACGGAATTTACGGCCAAAAAACGCGTGAAGAGGTCCGTGGAAAAATAATTATTTTTAAGTTCAAGGACAAGAGATACACTGAGGCAGCTAGACTTCTAAGAGGCATTCGACACCTGTTACGCGTTAAAAAAGAAAAAAATGAGTAATGGAAGGTACTAAGCGCTGGCCAATAAAAAGCAGGACTGCTATAAGTTGAAGTGGAGTATGGCTAGCTTATATAAAGCATCACTAGCTACCGCTCCACACAGCTTTCAAGTGCCTAAATTCTTCTTTTCTTTCTTCTCCATGCTTCATTATGACATCGATGCTGATGATACTCAAGGTATTGTATCGCAGTCGCCGGAGGGATGGACAGCATAACAGGAAATGGTGCTGACCCTGAAAGCAGAATTTAAGATCAGATGAGCGTTGCAAGCAAATAGAAATTGAACCTTCATGCAGAAACGGATCAGTCTAAATATTTCTGCTCATAAAAAATGCGGCCCCTCAAGCATGGTGTACAAGAGCGGGGAGCACCAAATTTTGTAGAAGGAAGTGTATATGACCATCTTTCTTTGGAATATTTCAGCTGTTTCAGCTTAAGAGCATATCTACGCATACATGCAAAAAATATATAGGCTGAGAATTAAAAAAAAAAACACTACACTGTTTCAATCTCGCAAGCTGCTTGATGAAAAGCAGAACTGAATAATTAGAAATAACAGTTTCATCTGCTGAAATAATAGGTGAACGTTTGGGTACCATTCGAGACAAAGCAGCGATAATTTTTTTTTTTTTTGCATTCTCCAGCTCGCAAAAGTTTAGGCCACAAATGTGCGTACCAAATACAACTTTTAAAATAGAACCAAGAAATATACTCACTCATTTGGCAGCTAGTGCTGATAAGCGCATTTATGTAATGTAAAAATTTTGGTTGCTATCAGAGAAGTCTCGGGCCGGAAAGGCACATCCGTGTTTCACCATCCATTTTTGCAGTCGACCGCGGCGTGCACGAGTGCTGGCGCGGGGCACAGAGGGAGCGCGCAGCGTAGGGATCGTTCGTAGAGGATGAGAAGGGTGAAAGGAGCAAAGAATGCATCAAGGGTCAGTAAACCGTCGAACGAGGCAAGCGCATTCTGAGAGACTGGACAAAGCAGGGGGTTTCCTGTGGCCAGTACTGCTGTCAGGTGTCTTCATTGCTTCAACATACAGCTTGAGGTTACACTTGCTCTCACTAGATGTTTGGAGCACTGCCAAAGGCAGAGGCACCCGGTCCAATCAGGATCAAGCGCACTACAATAAGCAATTGTGCTCCTACGCAGCTCTCGCCCCCCAAATCGGCGGGGGTTACAGTAGGAGCACAATTCTCTATTATTGTGCCCAGCTGCGAGAGGCACTTCGGAGCACAATTTCAAGGGCTCCTCTTTCACAATGCGGCAGATATCTTGTGAGACGAAGCGTGGATGAGGAGGCTGGGGGCGGAGGAAGAAAAGAAGGAATTGGCCATCGCGTGTTGCAGGTGACTACATTGTTTGCACCCAGTCCTTCTGAGAATTTGCACAAGATTTTTGTGTCGCTTTCAAGTGCATGCGTCTTGGCTGATATCTTCTGTTGGAGATGACCAACGCAGAACGCCCGGAACCGGGCAAGCTTCTTGGTAGCTGTGCTTGCGAATAAAAAAATCGTTATGTTAAGGCTGTGGAGGGCATTCAGTTAACTTAGAAACATTTGCGCCCAGATATAACTTCCGCGAGCTTGTGAGACTTAAATATAAAGGATTGAGGAAAAAAATTCCGTTCAGAAATAACTTCCACGAGACCTAAATATAAAGGAATGGGCTAGGAAACTCCTTTGTGTAATTTGTCTTTTCATTATACATACATCTATCTTCTAACGAGTAACGAGAGTAAAAATCTCTCACATAATTCTCATAATGGGTTTATTGTTATCTACGCTCTTTGCTAAAGCAGTGAGCAATAAATATAAAATGCCTATGAATAGAACCACATTTGCTGCATTTTGAGAAGGTGTCTAGCCCAGATATATGGATATAGCTCGCAATATATGTAATCTGCATTTCTTGCAAGCTAAAGAAAAAAGAAAAGCGGGATAGCGCACAGCCAAATGTGCCCAGAGAAAACCGGGCCGTCGCTGCTTTTTATGATATGCAGCTGAAATGCCACACTCATCAGAGTGAAGTCACGTGCGAGCTTGTTCGATACGAACTGGCCGCGTCAAGCATGCTAACGTGTACTCTTTCTACATAAAGCACGGAGAAGGCGATATTATCTGCTGATATGTTGTCACAAATTTTCGATTATGTGCAGTGATACTTGTCTCAATATTTATTATTGCAGGTTTCCCATTGTCATCCTTCCCTTTGTTTTAAACTATGTCGATTGTGTTATTTTTTCTGGGTGTAGTCCAGCGCCACTCTTGTAAAGTCCGTCGTCAAATGAAGACTGCTGTTGTTTGTCGGCATGAAAGAATATAAAAATCGATCAGTAAAACAGTTTGTCGTGGCTCTTCTACACAGTTTGTAGATTTTTAACAATAAATAATAAGAAGTACATCAAAACTGTTTCACAAGTACGCTATGCGGACAGGCGGACAGAAAAAAAAACACTAATTGCTGTTATCAGCCCCCTCATTACGATGTAGTAGCAAAATATTTAGCCTCTTATATTATTAGTTTGTCAACTTGGAGACGGTCACATTTCTAGGCAGCTCCAATTTGTAGAACATTTCTAGAGCGCGTGTTTTACCAGAGATTCAGCTCTATATAAACAAATGTTCAATTTCAGCTCTCGTATTCATGCGTAAACGTCACGATGGCCGCCTAAACGGCTTCAGCTAGGGCGTGGTGTTTCACGACACTCCATATGCCATTGGCATACTAGGCATGTCTCTATCTTTCGCTTTTGGATGTCGTACTGCAACAGCCATTTAGATCAAAAGCTAACCACGTCAAGGATGTTCTTCGTGGACTTTCTCTGTCTTGCGTGCGTATTCGCATAATGGTAAAGTTTGGGGTGTAGGTCACGTACATTGAGAATGCAATCGAATGGAAGAGCCTAAGGATGCGGCTGCCTCTAGTTTGTCCGGTAGCTAATGTAGCTTGAATGTTCGTGAACCGCTATCAGATAAGGCAGGCAAGAATTATTTCTGAAATTTGTGTACACCTCGTTTCAGAACCTACACACGCGAGCAAGTTCAATGTGCTGCTTATTGCTTACCTAAAAGCTGAAAATACTAATTGCAAACATCGAGGATCGTAGAGGAAGGTCTCATTATTAAAAGTCATGTCTTAACCCAACGGAACAGTGTTGTCAAGAAGTGCATGCCAAAATACGTGAGATGTTGACCGTAGGGTAAAATGTTGACCTACGCTCGCTAGCAGTACGGCTAAATACCCAGGTAATGTTGATCAATATTTGGCAAAATGTTGTACCTCATGTTGGCAGCGTGATCATAATGAGCGATCAGTATTTGCCAGCATACATAAACGTATATCAGAAGTTGGCAGTAGTACCTAAATGAGCGAACAATAATTGCAAACGTACATGAACGCATGTCAAATGTTCGCATTACAATCTAAACATGCGACCAATATTTGTAAACGCACACGAACGTATATGAAATGTTGGAAGACCGATCGATCTGATGGACGATGTTGCCAAGCTCACACCAGCATATGCGAAATATTGCCGAGCCACACGTATAGCAGGACAATGTTTATCACTGGTTTCCAGACATAGTAGCAATGTCAACATGCAATCCTGGCCCGTTGTAACCAGCTTATAGTATGGCATGGCCAATAACAGAAACATACCGGCAACAATGGGCCACCCTTGGGCCGCATTTTGCCAGCCCATTTTCATTATCGGGCCGGTTAACTGTGCTACCTGGGATGGAGCCGCCTGATTGCCATTACATGGATGAACGTCTAATAAAATGCACACAAATAGTCGAAAATTCTAGACGAAGCAGAACGCTGGCGCCACCACCGGATAAGCGTCTGAGCAACAAAGAGGTGACCGCAAGGCGGCGTTTACAGACACGAAATTGCAGCCAACCGGTATGGTCCTGGACGATAAATGCAAGTAATGCGGGTAGAAAGGGACACTCAATCACGTAATGTGGAATGCGCTAGCTCCCCAGTGGCTAACACAAAAATACATAGTAGAAAGGCCTGGGAAGCCCTTCTGTGGAGCGAGGACCCAACTCTTCAGAAGCAAGCCATCCACCTGGCAGAAGAGGCCGCAAGAAACCAAGACCTCTGTGCCTGCATCTAATCGCGGAGGTCCCGGCCCCCGTCCCCTAGGCCTGCGTGCCGGGGGCGGGGAGTAGGGGGCTTCCATTCTAGCGGAAATAAAAGTTTTTTACACACACACATCCAATGATAAAGCCGACACCACCGGGCGTCCGATCAGGCATCCGTGCGGCGCCTTTCATTTGGCGCTTTCCTCGAACGCCGAACCACACAGCAAACAGCAGCCGCCCCAGATGTCTACAAGGATATAGACGATAATGGCCGATGGCCCCACGTCGATCGTCGGTGTTTTGTACAGTGTGCACGTGCGCGCGTCGTAAACACTTACATGAACGCAGAGCTATTGCAGAGGCCCGCCCGATGTGCCAAGTGCTCAGTGGCCAACAACATTTGCGGGTGGGCCTCAAGCAAACTACTGTATTTTGTGCCATAGTCCATATATTTCTTTTTATTCTTGCCTACCCAGTCCTTTTTCCCTATCGCTCAACTATTTGATTTTCTCTACCTCTCCCTCGCTATCCCTTTATTTCCGCCATCCCAGTAAAGGTGCTTCAGATATCAGATAGCAGATACCGGGGCTGACAAACATCTTTTCCTTCCTTTTGTATATATAATAAAATAACCACTACAACAAAAACAATAGTACAGCAGGCGCCAGCAGCATTTCAAATTAATTTACAGCATAGAAAGGGCGCAGAATCTGTCACAATTCTCCGAGGACACTTGTACCATGCCGTAAAGGAAGGGAGGAAGGTGGAAGTGAAAGAGCAGACTGAGACAGAGGTGCCATAGTGGAAGGCTACAATCCACCGCGCTCTAATGGCTTTCGCCTAATCGCACTTTAGTGGTCCAAAGTGCACTCTATAATTTTTTTATTCGAGTACAGCCGCCTTAACAAGATCACGCGTAAGCACACATATCCTCTGCACTCATCGATGAAGCGCTGGACTGGCTAAAGAAAGCCGAGGTTTTCTCCTTGTTAGATTTGCTATCTGGCTACTAGCAGGTGCCAATGGAGGACGCTGACCGCTCCAAAACTGTCTTCATCACCGCCTTCATCACATCGGAATTTTATGAGTTCCTCATATAAGGATTATATGAGGCTATATTAGTTCAACGTTATGCTCTTCGGACTTTACAGCGCCCCGGCCACCTTCGAACTCCTGATGGACTGTGTTATTTGTGAATTCAGGTGTTAAACCTCTCTTTGCTATCTTGGTGACATGGTTGTCTTTTTTACCGATTTTCAATCTCACCTGCTCCAACTGAAGTACGTCCTCACTTGTCCCGCCGCCGTCAGCCTTCAACTAAATTTGAAAACGTGCTATTTTGTCGCTCGGCGATTATATATTCTAGGTCATATAGTTTCTAAGGACGACATTTTTCCCGACCCCACCCAATTTCCTGCAGTTGTTGAATTTCCCCGCTCAAAATCAGTGAAGCAGCTCTGCTGCCTAGTCGGTCTGTGCTCCTACTTTCGCAGCTTAAAATTAAATTTCGCCTCTGTCATTGCCGCTCTCACCCAGCTACTCGTCAGCAGCTCCGACTCATCCGACTGGACGCTTGCTTCCGATGAAGCCTTCGACACTTTACGCCGCCTTTTGGTTTCGCCTCCAAACCTCCATCCTCCGCCACTTTGACCCAACAGCGCCAATTGATATTTACACCAACGCGAGCGGTATTGGGCTAGGTGCCTTTCTCACCCGACGCAAACCTGGTTTCTGCGAGTATGTGGTGGCGTACATCCGCCGGACCTTGACGTAGACGGTGCACAACTATTCCGTTAACGAAAGAGAATGCTTGACCATTATTTGGGCCACCGGAAGATTTTCTCCTTATGTGTATTGTCGACCGTTTTATGTGGTCAGTGGTCACTTTATGCTGGCTGGTGTCTTTCAAGGACGCTTCCGGCCGCCTTGCTCACTAGGCTCTCCGCCTCCAAGAGTATGGCATTTGTGTAATTTATTGCTCATGCCTCAAGCATATACCGACGCGGACGCTTTTCCGCGCTCGCCACTGCCTCGCTCTTCATTGTCTGATCGAATCTGCGCCTACGATTTTGTTTCGCTTGCCAGTGACCACATGGCCACAGAACAGCGGCACGACCCGTCGATAGGTACCCTTCTAGAAGTTTTTTGAAGTTCTTCTCCACGTCATTCGTCCAGAGCACGTATCCGCCAAGGCCACCATTATTCCATTCATGACGGCCTGCTCTATCGCCGCAGTTATTTTCCCGACGGAATGATGCACGGGATGATACGTTTCGTTAGGCTGGATTTCACGTTTGAGCTTCCACGGGATTCGGTAATTAGATTATTAGGCATAGAGATTAAGGAGACTGAGAAGACACGTGTTGGACGTACCTGACGACATCGGAGAAACACTTGTTAGCTATCGTTCCACGCATTCCAAAATAGCGAAAAGAAGTCTAGAATTTATTATTTTATCGCAAGCACTAATAAATCACGTTTTCGTCAAGTAGAGCGTAGCCTCACGAGACAAGTTGATAGGCTAAGGACGAGTGGACACCCTGACGCATTTTGATCATCTGTTTATGAAAAGCACTTACAAACTTTGAATGACAGCAAAAGGATGCGGAAAAAGAATTTAGGGCAAGCTAGTAATTTATCCCATGCTTTAAAAATGTAGCTAGCAAGTATAATGTTCACCTCGTGCTCACCGCTCTCAAAAAAGTAATGAGCCTGTGGCATAAAATGATTAAATATCGGAAAGACAGAGTCAATACATGCGAAATTGCGCACAAAAAAAAAAATATTTCTTGATTGTGATACTGTCATTGTAAAAGAAGTGCGTAAGATTGCCTGTGCAGTGGGTTTGCAAGATTTCTTGCATCAGAGAGTGCGCGTGGACTGTTTTAGATATAACCCTGTTATGAATAAACCATAGTTGTCAATTCGCGCTTGTCCTGTGTCCATGATTCCTGCTTTCTTGCGTGTCTGTGTATATCGTAGCGCGAAAATTCTTGAAACTATGAAAGTGTTGAAGATAATTCAATATGCATAACTGAAAGGGCTGCAGTGAGACGGTACGACATTCCTGAGTGGAAGGGCCACAATATGTCCTTTTCTAACAGCCAAGCAGGAGGGTATTCTGGAATGCCGGAAATAACATTTCTGCCTTGCCGATAGATCAGTTTGTCTTTAGTGCTGTTGCGGTGTCCTGCATTAAGTGCCTGGTTGAAAGCAAATGGCGATTGGCATAATAAACCCACTCAATATCGAATGTAATATCGCTCAGTTAACAGATTATAATTGTATATAGAGTTCTCACTTTTGCTTTAAAGCTATTATTCGATTTTTGTGTTCAACTAAATATCATTATGAGAAATGGGGTTGATAAGCGAACGCGATAGGTACAGTCATAGAATATATTAGCGTGAACACGGGAAAGCGTGCCGAACTGTACAATCAGCGCAGTCTAGCGCACGCTGGCAGTAACTTCGCGAACGAGATATTCGCGGCTAAGGCTGTTAGATTAGCAGATGCACTCCCTGCCATCAAAGCGGTCTGTTGTCCCTTCTAGACCCGCAATCTGCTCCGTTAGCTATCTGCAACACGTGGTGATAACAGCTCAAGAAAGGCGCACTCATATCAATCCTACATTCCGAGCGCGTAACGATAAGAATACTGACGTGCTGTCCAATTATGGAGCTTTTGTGCCTTTGTTTACAGCGCAGCTCTTATGCTCCCGTTCATTGGTTTAACCGCGCCGCCGTCGGCGTTCCCGGTGTAACCGAGCGAAAGGGCAGCTAAAAATGGGCGAAAGAGCTCTGCATCGCTCGCTGGTTGAAACGTTTGTGATTGGCTGAATTTCTTGATCATAAAATAAAACACATATGCTTTGATAACGCTGTTAACAGTTTTCCTTATAAAAAATTCCTTGAGCGGTTTTTTCACTTCTTCGGTTAACCTCTGGCAAAGGTTATTTTAAAACTTAATTTCATTATTTTCTTTTCGTACCCGGAAAGTCGATCTGCAATTACACGGTACCGTACTCCACTGTTAAAAATATCTGAGCGGCTATGAAACGGTAATAGCATCAAAATGACCATATGCATAGGTTTCCTCGCCCTTAGTTACAAATTCGCACGCCCAATATCCAGGCTCTCCTTTTGTAAAGGAACGCATGTTGCTGTAGCGGCTGGGAGCCCGCATCAGATTATCGCTTTGCGCATGCATGGGAAAGTGACAGCCGCTTAGTGCCCGCGCATTTGTTATCAGTTATCCGTTATCGCTGTGCGAAGTAGACAGTGAGCGGGAGCTGGCTGGGAGTGCATCCGCTGATCTAACAGCCTTAGACACAAATATCTCGTTCGTGAAGTTACTGCCAGCGTGCGCTAGACTGCGCTGATTGTACAGTTCGGCACGCTTTTCCGCGTTCACGCTCATAAATTTTATGACTGTACATAGAGGGTCTTTATTTTTAAGTGTATTCGTTGTATGTATTATCCCTGACAATTTGAATCCAGAAAAAATGGTACCAGTTTATAAATGGAGCTACATACATTCCCAGGAAAACTACTCCTCGCTTTACTAACATGCATATCGTGCAAGGTACTTGAGCATGTCATTCCGTTACGTGTTCATGCTCACCAGAACTCAAATCGTTCTTTTTTCCCGAATAAAACATGCTTCAGAAAAGGCCCTTCTTGGGAGTAACAGCTGTTCGATTTCACTGCTGACCTTCATTCCAACATGAGCTGCTATATAAAAGCTGATTTCGCCTTTATTGATTTTGAAAAAGTATTTGACCGCATGGCACACGGTCGTCTAATGTGTAAGCTTTCTGCTTTCAGTTTATACTCTCTAAGTTTGTTTTGGATCCGCAACTTTCTTTCTAATCATAGGCAGTTTGCAGTTTTAAAGCTCATTTCATTTCCCATCTCTTTGCCCACGCACTGCCCAATTCTTTAATAGAAGTTCTACAGCATGTACTGTTCAGCGCGCGTGAACGTTTCATGGCATCATATAAGCAAAATGGCCGCCGTCTCAGTGTGACGTACCTGATAACAGACCCGTTCCTCCCGTAGCATAGGACAATCAGGCTTTCATCTTTTGGCAATAATTTTAGAGCACCGCTGTAATCAATTTTTCAGGAGATATTAAGCAGAAGGATCCCTTTAGCATTAGCTGGCTGCATATCAGGACAGATCCCAGCAGCCACAACAAACAAAGCCACCCCTTAGAGGCAAGCAGAGTCAGTGTGTGGTAGTCAGGCCTAGAATGCCCTCGCCATGTTAGGAGTTTTGTACTTCAGGGAGTCTACGACAGCGAATGTACGACCAGAATCCGAAGCTACAGAAAGTGCTTCCGTGGAACAGGAGCAAGTGTCTGCTACTATTTAGTAAGAGATTAGCCCAGGAAATGCGTCTGCATGTCCTTCATAAACACTCACCCAACAATAGCTTCTATTCCTAGCATCTATATAAGACAGTCAAAACATCTACTCACCACAAATGATACAGGCTGTAATGAGACCATTTTTATGAATGCTTAAATTAGTGATCGGGAAAGCATTGTTCTCAGACCGAACGCACCTAAGACGCACGTGTACAAGCTTGGTGGAAGTTATAGAGATACCGGATGTAGTACCACATTATCAAAATACTTCACTGGAGTTACACGACTTTATGGCTCATAAATTGCGGCGACATTCAACTTTGCTTTCCCAAAGAAAATGGTATTAGATTTTAAACTACGTTTATTGAAGTATTATGCCAAACCGTGTAGAAAGCACGACTAGAATCGCGACTATTACAATACGTTGGTGGAGAAACATCAAGTAATAGGAGTGAACGATTGCTATTTATCTTTTGGTTCCTGATTGGTTAGCCCGTATTACTTTTTTGTGACAAAAACTTATATTTGAATAGAGCAGTTTCTTCAGTTTTTCTCAAAAAGAGCACATTCATGTTTTCGTAATAATTAAGAGGCTCCTAATCTTGACCACCTCCGCGGAATTGACGTAGACTACATTTTGCACGTAACGAGTAAGCAGCCATGTCAAAATAACATCACTGGTCACAGCCAATGTGACTGTTAACTCACGGCAGCACGCAGTTTAAAAAAAACTTTTTTTTTTTTCATTTTACAAAAGCATAAACATAAGAAAGGCTAGTACGCTGTCCGTGACACTGCCACGAAAATGAAGCGTGTTTTCTAGAAGCGAATAACTGCAAAAAATATAAATAAGTAAATAAAATGTCTCCCACATCAGAAAACATCAGATGTGATATTTCATGCCCTTATTTTTTCTGGCCATCCATTAAATAAATTTCAATCATTCCTTTTGATGAGGTTCACAAAAACAATGACGCCCTGACTAATGCACTTTATATAGTTTCGTTTAAAGAGCTCCCTCTTCACTTTTGTGACAGTTTGTTGTGACTGTTATACACGTAGACAAAGCGAAAGGGGTTTTTTCATCATAAAAATATATTAGGTCGAGTGACGGTCGCTTGACTCTTTCTACGTGTCTCTCGTTCTACGAGCCAATTTTCCAGAGGAACCCTGCTCTAATATTGCAAAAAATGCCAGAGCCCCTCACCTGCCATTTTCTACGTGAGCCGCAAGGAATTTAAAAACTAAAACGCTGTTTAGAACAGAATAACAATACTTTATTTTTTGGATGCCTTTCTGACACACATATTAAGGCCATAAGATACTGAGTATGCTTCTTTTTTGTTTTTTGTTTTTTAAACAGGTATCGGTAAACATGTTACAATTTTTGTGACGTGCTTCCAACACTGTCTTGTTAACTGAGCAATGACATTACAGCAGTTGTTTTCCGATTCCAACATTTGTAACACTATTTACGGATTTTCCCCGTTGACCCTCTCCGTGTACTTCAATAAACCATGGTGCTGGGCTAGTCGGTGATTGATACTTGGAAAAAAAAACAAAGACGGCAAAAAGGCGGGCTTCTTTGTGCCTCCTCCTGTCTGCGCTTTCTTTGTTCCAAATATTCCTCTGCATCTGTACATGGGAAACAAATAATATTTAACGCATTTTTCTGTTTATTTCTCGGCTTCCTAAACGTTGCTCTCTTCTGCTTTAGGTTTATTATTTTTCTTGTAATCAAGGGGTTTCATATTCTTTCGGTCCTGATCCTGGTAACTATATATTTGGATAGACAATATCTGAACGAGTCCCTTAAAGTTGACTACAATCTGTCTACTGAAACTGTATGACCTGTGGAGAATGAGCTAACGGTAAAACAACGGCCTGCCCCGTATCAATATCTTGCTAGATAATCGACAAAGTTGATGTTGTTGGCATTTACCTAGTTAAAAATTCGTGTATTCGTTTTTGAACGGTTAAGGTGCAAAAGTAAGACAGGTTTAGCTTTTCTGTGCTCCGAAATGCCCTCAAAAACTTCCCGTGAAACGCTTCCCTCTGCGATACTGTCACTCGCAAAGGTCCATTCGACTGCATTCCTGGTTTTGCAGTGACATGTATTGGGCCCCGAACGAGTTCATCAAGTATTGCATCTGTAGGAATTACTAGACCATATTTATTATCAAGAGACTCCCATGATAGCTAGCGAGGATTAGCTTTGTTAAATAGGTGAAATGGCGTTTTTTATAATTTGCTATCACAAATAAGGTATCTTGAGAAGAAAGAGGGGGTTGATAAACGTTGCCTATAGAAAGGAATGATTTGCGGTCGTGTTTTTAAACCAAGTAGTTCACCATCAGCAATTTCAGGCATAGAAGTGAGATAAATATTCTCACTTATCAGAACTGCTATGCTTTCACCGAAGCAGCACCTATCTTTGAGCTTCTCTCATAGCCTGAGTCGCTTTGGGACGCTGAACCCCACAAACCTAACCTATCTTTGAGCATGACAATATTACTCAGAGGGGAGATGTCACCTCTTGAAATACGAGGAAATGTTTCAGTTACTGGTACAATATCAGGGCGATGTTCCTGAAAGAGTGCTTCAAGTTCTGCACGAGTCAGTTGGAGGGCTTTTGATACCTGGTCAGGATTTTCATGGATTGCTGGTTTCTTTCCCACATATTACTCTGGCTCCTATATTATCATCCCAGTGAATAAGACCGTTATTCATGATCTTGTCGAACAGAAGTGATCTTTGTCGCCCTCATCCTCCTCACCTTTCTGCTATCCCATTTTTTTTATATATTACGTAGAAAAGAAAAATCTTCTATCCCCTAAAATTGAAAATAAAAAACCATGAAAAAGTCATTCATTATGTTCACCTTCTCCTCGATCATTTGCAAGTCCATGACGAGACGTCGCGTTTTGCTTTCTGATTTAGTGCCTAGGCGGTGCATTCTCTCGATTCCAGAGATCATGACGTCAAAAGGCGCCCTTAAAATATTTGGGATGAAGTTTATTTCCTATTTATCAACTTTATCGTTAAGTGCTTCCTTTGACTTTTATTTTCGAGGTCATCGACCGGAAATGTAAGTCTGCTATGCAACTTTCAAGTTTCGTTGTTTTAGTCTAGCCGCTTGTAAATCTTTCTCCAACATGCGTCAAAATATCAAGATCACATGAATGGCTGCCAGAAATTCATTAAATGCCTTACTGCCCTTTTTGGAGCAGTTATGTCAGCAGAAAATTTGCGACAAATAGCAAAATTTGGTCACGAGTTCCTGATCGCTGAAGCCTGGGTTACTTTCCACATGCCTTTCGAGCAACGGCTAGTACCTCAAACAAATAATGGTGTTGCACATAACCGAATATCAGAAAGCGATATGCTTGCTCTACGTATTCACTGCGGTGCCGCAATTTCCAATGTCATTGCCGGGCGCATCGAGCTGTTCATAGGTTCAGCATGTCAATGACTGTAAGTTGGCTGTTGTTCCCGCCGAGGGGAGCAGATGCCAGTAGGTTTGTTGACTAAGCAATGCGCGGGAACCCAGCTCGCCAAGTGGGGCTTCGCATCCCTCTTCGCACTGCGGAGCAGGTAGTACTGTCGGGGTATGTTTGGCCGTTCGGATGCCGTCCACGAAACAGCTGCAAGAAAGCAGGAGACAAAGAGCCTCGATCCAGAAGACGGTAGAATACTCGGCATATTCACTGCAGTGCTGCCATATCCATCAGTTTTAAAGGAGAGAAAATTGATCCAGATATCAAATTTTAAAAGAGTAAATCTAACTGTGGTGATTAGTGACGTTAATGTTTATATACGAGACAGGTTTAGCACTACGCCCCAGGTACTGAGTCCCACTTATAAGCTTTCTGGGCTGGGAGACATCGTTAACATAAGGTAAATGTTAGTCTGAGAAACATTTATGTCTCTTTATTGGGTTCCTAATTTCATTCGAAAACTGTTCGAAATCTGGAACGTGAACTTATATGCACGACATATTTACAACAGCCCTTGTATCAGCAAAATTCAAAAACGTAATCTTTAGTGCTGCTCTTTTGAAGGATTCAAACTCAGGACAGCTACATCGCGTTCCAGACAGTGTGCCACAATAGACGGCTAAAATTCATTTCCTATTTCGAAACAACTAGCCAACAAATCTGTTTCTTGAGGCCTGAGCGTATGAAAGAAACTGTGCCTTGAAACTACAATGAGGAGAGACAATGCAGAACTTCCTTTCTTCGATATGAGCTCGCGGGCTTGGATAAATGATTGTTGAGAGACGCATAGCAAACGTGAGCAACGCACGATAAGAAGCAACGATAGCAAGGGCAAAGGCTCGACACTACATGGGTGACGGATAAAGAAACACCGGCAACGTAGCTTCCATTTACCCTCAATGTTTTTATTCTAGCATAAAAGGACGCGCGCTATCGGCGTGTGCGCGCTGAAGGCTCCAAGTGACGGGACAGATTTCAACGACAATTACGAACGAAGACAGGCTAGACAAATAATATACTTTAATCGATATATATATATATATATATATATATATATATATATATATATACAGAGAGAGAAAGAGAGAAGAGAGCATGCCATTGTATCAGTGTTTCACTATCATTCTAGCCATACCGGTTGTCTAGTGAGTGTTTTTTGCGTTTGTTTTAGGCTCTACCGCACTTTGTCAGTGCGATGTCTGCGCGCAAATAGCGTGGGTCTTGAAAAAAGAAAATATATGCCGTCAAACTCGCGGCGCCGAAAGCGACGCCTAGAGGCCGCTCGACGGGATCAAGCGGTCGGGCTCATCTGTGCTACTGACCGCTGCCTGATGCAGACTCCTCCTCTACTCCAAGGCCACACGTAGAGTGTGCGGCCAGGCTGGGCGGGGAATATGCCTTCCTTGTCCATACTTCTTGTCTTCGCTGTTGTGGTGCTGGCAGCGCTTCTCACGTAAGCCAAACCTTCGGCGTGCTTATTTACCATTGGCACTGAAACACGCATCGGGACTGAAAACTTCGCAACGCGCTTTTTATAGCAGCACGATGGTTTGCTCTTTTAATCGCTCCCGGGACATTATTTCGGTGCGGTAGTCTTTTGTTTTCATTTCGTTTAGAACACTTATTTCTTCATTTCTTGTAATCTCGAGGCTTTAGCAGGTCAATGAACTATAATAAACCTACAGGATTGTTGTGTAAATTGTTTACAAACATGTGATGCAAAAACTACGAGGGATACGTCCGGGGGGATTTCAAAGCAGGGCTTCAATGCAAGCTCTAAATAATATACGTGATATGGCCTGGGTATCTGACGATTGCTTAAATAATTGATCTAATAAATTTTTCTTTTCATTTTAAGGCAGATATATTCATAAATCGAAGGCAGCAACTTTAAAGTTGTGGTCTGCTTTTTCTTCAATTTTACTGATTGCCATCAGGTTGGTGATATGTAATACAAAAACGCACAATGTACATAGTTCGTAGATTAGCCTTTCCCCCATTGCATAAATGCCTAATTACATCTTCGAATGCCCAAATGAAGCTATCATTCTATCTCGGGTAAACACTTCAGTGAATAAAAGAGAACTCAACATGCTATGTAAATTACTATATTTGACATTTGATAATTCTTCCCACTCTGTTGATTAGGCAAATATGAAAACAAGGTTAAAAGGCTAGTCCATATTGTTGACGGCCTACGATTTTCAATGCTATAGTACCCATTTCAAAAATGTAAGGAGCTGATTTCGTTATTTTTCATTTCAATCGTCAGGCAGTGCGTCATGCATGCTTTCCGATTTTGCTGTAAGAAACACCGACATACTAGACATAAACCCATTTATTGTAGGCTCCGAAATGTAGATTTGCAAACTGCTGAATATAATTGTGCAAAACAATACATTAAAGCAAATTAAATTAATAATATTTCAAAGTTGACATAGGAATGTAATCGCGCTATGCTTACTACAGCGTTCATGTGAAGTTGATGTGTTTGTGACTGACGCCGGTGCAAGAAAACGATTAGGATATTTGTGTGGGGAGCAGAAAAAAACAATTGTATTTCATCGGGGCATACCGCCATAGGGGATAACTGGAAATTTTGATCACTTGGGATTATAGAACGTGTTCTGGCATCGAACAGCACACGGACGCCTTGCCTTTCGCTTCCACGAAAAAGCTTCCGCCGAGGCCGAGATTCGCTCCCGCGTCCTTGGCTTAAGTTTACGAGCGCCCCTCTGTTACGTGAGTTGTGATTTATTCCCTACTTGGACAAAGTTTGACGGAAAGTGGTATGACGAAGCGTCATGACACATCTCTCCGATCATAAAATGGAGTTTTTCATGAGCAGTGCGATTTGGTGCGGTAAATATACGTTGCCTTTGGAAGAGTAGCCTAGCTGGCTAATCCTTGTGTGTGCGTCCTAGAAATTTTAAATTTGTGATGGTGGAGAATTTTTGGGTTATGGCCAACTGACATTATGCAGCCCAATAATTAGAGACAAGAGCTGTTCGAGGTCATGCAATACAAACAAAAACCTTTTCGGAGAAAAGTGGTTATAGTGCTCGACAGGGGCACAGGAGGATAGTGCGGTGAGTCCTGGAGTGGGCATGATTTTTTTTTTCTATTTCTGATGACACGCTCTAGTGAGGCACTTCGTTTGCACGTCCTTATCCTGTTAATCATGAGGTAAGAATAGCTGTCATATTAGACTAATAGAATTGTAACCCTACATATACATTGTTATAAACGAGCGAAAGCACCCGCCGCGGAGGCTAAATTGTAAAGAGGTTGAGCCATTGAACTCGAGTACCCTGTTAGCCGATTTGGTCGAATGCGGTGCACTCTGATGGTTTAGTTTTTAATGTGAATGCACTACATGCTGACACGCGCCGCTGGACAATTTTTCTAGTCTCCGAAACCCCGGATGTGTGCTTTACCAATAAAAACACTGCACCCCTACAAAGCGCCATGCTGCGCTGCCTTCCAAAGCTACTTTCACATGGGTATATTTCACAATATGTCCGTTGCTCGTGCAAATAAATATTTTTTTTGTAAGCTTAGAGATAGGTTATGAACTTTTCAGGCCTATTAGCCGGACAGAATCGCTTCATGGAGAGCTGCATTGCCCTTTTTCCCTCCTACAGCTGGCCACAAGAGCGCGATTATAAAGGTCGATCCGATTGCAAAAGCAATATGAAACCTAGATATTGGAATCTGTAGAGAAATACTAATTATCAACACTTATATATTTCAGAGCCAATGCTAATGTAAGCTAGGAGACCGACAATGCCACGCATGGGCAGCGTGAAACAACTTTGCAGCTTTTTCATATAATGAACCTTTTGCTAATTTGTCCAATCATCTTCGCACTTAAGAAAGCAGAACAATTCTGTAAAATGTGATATATATACATATATATATATATATATATATATATATATATATATATATATATATATATATATATATATATATATATATATATATATGCTTCGTAATTTCGCTGAGTGCGCTGCCAACTAATAGCTTGCTTTATCCTGCCTGATGAAGTAGGCATTTCAGGCAGTAGCCGAGATCTCGCGCCACAAGTAATGCGCACTCAGATCCTCGAGAATAGATGCTATCCCTTTGCTCTGCTGGTATCAGCTGACATAGCATAGCTTCTGAAGGAAGTTGTGCTCACTATGGTAAGCAAGATAATTAAAGCATTCATTTAAAGTTTTCATTGAGTAATGTTGTGGCATGCTTGATTTTAGTTGCACACATTTTCGATGCCTCATAGCCGATGTCATCTCACAAACTAACACTGTGTGACTATGACCAAATCTTGGCGAAGTTAACCGCTTTCAATGATTGATGTTAAGAGTCAGTTGTTGAAGTTCGCCGAAATAAAAAGGGAAAAAAGAAATAACTATGCAGTCCCAGGTCTTATGTCCGGTGCTAGATTTTTTGGTAACAACCCTCTTAACGAATTGCTGCAAACGCAGTTGGGATAACTATTGCATCTTTAGCATCAGTCGTTTCTACAATAATTGACGATGGAACTGTACTGAGTGCATGTTCGATATGACAGTAGCTCCCTGTGATTTGAGATAACTACACACGGAATATCCTGAACTTTTCAAGTTCAGAATGTGACAAAACGTGAACGAGCTGCATGCTGAAATTTGTTTTTGCTCTATTCGTGTCACGACCGAAAAGCAACCACGGGTATTAAGCGCTGTAAACAACCTAATCGAGTTCAAGTGTTTACGCACAACGCCAGATGCGACAGCGATTCGTCACCGAAGAAATTATAACCAACAACGGCGGCGCTAGGCTATCGCTTCCACCTGTATCCGATTTCCAGATATTTCTGCACACTGACGCTAATTTTTTTCTTGCGCCACGCACTGCTGCAACTGGAGCACAAATGCTTCGGAATACGCTCGAAAACAAGAAAGCGTGGCATATCCAAGAAAGACGGTTCAGACATTTGCCTATAAAGTTGAAGCCACTGCCACCGTAAGCGCCGCCGCATCTCTCACAGGCGGACACTTGTTTATAGGATTGTGGGCGCACCACCGTCGAACCAATATGGCGATCACGGACAAAGGAATGAACTCATGGAGGAAAAAGCTAACCTTTAAGCGGATTCATAAAAATAACCTTGAATCATTATAATAAAAAAATCAAATAGATTGAGCTTGTACCGCACGTGATCAAGCCCCGTGGCAGCTTGCGATTATGTGTATTATCGCGGCGCGTAGGCATGCGTACGCGCCGTATAGGTCACGTAGAGGCGGAGAGTAATGCCCACCGAAGCCAAAACATTGACAGAGACCGGAATAACCAGCAGTTTGCTTGCGAATGGAGATGGCGCGACGTCTTGCCCTCCAGATGTTTTTATTCTGCAGGGATGAATTAAAAAGAGGCCTCTACGGCATATTTTTGTACCTGGACATGCAGACTCCTTCTCGCTAGGTTCATAATGCGTCTGCGGCATTTCAGCACATTTTATTTATTTATTTATTTATTTATTTATTTATTTATTTATTAGTACCTCACAGGCCCCGAAGAGCATTGGGTGAGGGGGGCAAATCGGTACAAGAATATCGTACAAGAATGCGATACAAGTCAAATACAAGAAAGGAACACGAAATTTATACAAAACCGAGTTAAAATAACATCAGACACGAGACTCGAAAAACAACGTTAAGAACAAATGAAACTGTTGTACATTTCGAACATCACTATGGCAATAGATGTATACATAGATGTTTTTTAAACTCACCAGGATCAATGAAAGAGATTATGTTGTCAGGAAGATCATTCCAGAGTTTTATTGCTCTAGGTAATGCAGAGGAATTAAACGACAGGGTCTTCCCATATATCCGGTTGAAGCTGAGTTGATTGTGTAAGCGTTGTGAAGAGCGGAAAGGTGATGCCAGAGGTAACAACGAAGGACGGGTGTGAACATATTTATGGAATAAACACAGAAGTGAAATGGAGCGACGAATTTCAAGTATCTGTATGTCATTAAGGTTTTTAAGCTGGGATACACTTGCGAGGGGACTATAATTGCTAAAAATGTACCGGGCAGCTCTGCTTTGAATGGACTCGAGCATATCTATGAGATATTTCTGATGGGGAGACCATATAGGTGAGATAAATTCCAGCTGTGGGCGAACAAATGTAAAATATGCAAGTTTTCGAACGGAGCTAGGTGAGTTTCGAAGGTTCCGGCGTATGAAACCCAATGTCCTCGACGCTTTGTTGCAGACTGCAGAAATATGAGAAGGCCATGAAAGATTTGGTGTGAACTGAATTCCAAGGTATTTGTACGACGTAGCCCTTGATAGAGAGGTATTATTTATAGAGTATATGAAGTTAGAAACAACATGCTTGCGGCTAAAAGTCATTGATTTACATTTATTAGGGTTAAGAATCATTTGCCAGTTTTGACACCAATCAACAATAGTGTCAAGGTCATTTTGAAGGGTCAGGTGATCAGCCTCAGAAGCGATCTTACGGTAAACAACACAGTCGTCTGCGAAAAGGCGTAAACGGGATGAAATGTTAGTGGGAAGGTCGTTAATGTAGATTAGAAAAAGTAAGGGTCCAAGTACGCTTCCCTGTGGTACGCCTGAGGTTACGTCACATAGGGATGAGGAAGAGCCGTTGACAACTGTGAATTGCTGACGTAATGAGAGAAAGTTTCGAAGCCAAGATAATGTGAGGGAATCAAGGGAAAGGGTAGATAATTTTGTAAAAAGCCGGCCATGTGCAACTCTGTCAAATGCTTTTGAGAAATCTAAAAAAATGCAATCTGTTTGCTGGTTATCATCCATGTTGAAATGCAGGTCAGTAGTAAATTCAAATATCTGGGTATCACATGAGTAGCCTTTCCTAAAACCATGCTGATTTGAAAAAAAGAAGTCATTTCGTTCCAGATGGTTGTAAATGTGAGAAGCGATAATATGCTCAAGTAATTTACAGCATATGCATGTTAACGAAATAGGCCGATAGTTATCAGGAGGGGTTTTGTTACCCGTTTTGAAGACAGGGATGACTTTGGCTTTTTTCCAGTCAGTGGGCAGTTCTCCGGAGGATAGTGATTGCTGAAATATATGACACAAAATCTGGCTGGAAATTGAAATGGTGTTTTTAAGTATCTTCGAGTTAATGTTGTCCACTCCGGCAGATGATGATAACTTTATATTTTTAATTAGTGATGCGATACCCTCAGCACTAATGGTGATGGGCTCCATGAATGGGTAGTCAGACTCGAGAACAATTGGCATACTGGAATAATCTTCCTTGGTAAACACTGATGCAAAAAATCTGTTGAACGCGGTTGGACATTCAGTGTCAGCTAGCGGCAAGCCATCAGTATTGTGTAGTTGTATGAGGTCATGTTTACTTTCGGGAGATATAGTCTGCCAAAACTTCTTAGGATTAGTCTGCAAAAGTGACGGCAGATCATGAGTGAAGTATTTGTTTTTGGCAGCGGTAACAGCAGAACAGTACGCTTTCAAACACAGTTTATATCTTTCCAACGAGGTTGAAGAAGGAGCAGATCTAGCTATTCTGTATAGCGCATCTTTTTATTCCGTAATCGACGGAGGGTCTTGTTGAACCATGGATTTTTTATGTCATTAGCTATTGTAATCAGAGGAACATGTTTCTCTATCAGTGCAGATAGTTTGTGTTTGAAGAGCAACCAGTTTTCTTCGGTAGATCGTTCGTTCCTTAGCGGGAAAAACACCTCATTGAAAAATGAGGCAAGTGCCGTGTTAATTTCATCATATCGTGCTTTACTATAATCTAATTTTTTTAGTTGTAATACCTGCAAACAAGCTCGGAACTAGAATATCAAACTGCAACATCTTATGATCGCTAAATCCGTCAAGATACATAACCGGCCCTATGGTATCGGGAGCAGTGGATAGAGCTAAATCAAGAATGTTAGAACCACGCGTATTCTGGCTAATCACATGAAATAAATTGAAATCTAGTGTTAGGTTGATGAATTCTGTTGCAGCACGACTAGTTGAAGGCAAAGAAGGCCAATCTATTTCAGGAAAATTAAAATCACCCAACAAGTAGATGTTGCTAGGTGAACTGTGTTCGACAGCGGCAGCAATGCTAGACCCAAGATCATGAATGAAAGAAGTCACACAATCGGGCGGACGGTAACACACTCCAAAAAGTAAATTCGAAGATATAGTTTTGCAGGCAGCCCAAACTATTTCGAGGTCTGAGTTAGAATTGATAGCAGTGGATGGTAACGTTTTTTTTAATACCAAGAAGCACCCCACCCCCTCTTTTATCTGCACGGTCATGTCTGTAGATATTGTAAGCATGGGCGTCTGGAAAGATTTCATTGTCTTTGATACCGGTGTGCAACCAAGTTTCAGTTAAAGCAACTATATCAGATTCACTGTCTTGCAAAAAAGAGCAGAGATGATCACGTTTAGGCATCAAGCTTCGGATATTAGAAAATGAAAGGGACAGCGTCGGAGCCTGGGAGCATGACGTGGACTAAGGACAATCACGCAATCTAGGTGCATTGCCTAGCTATGGTGATACTAATATGACTGAATCAGTGGCTCGGTCATACGCATATGTTTGTTTGTCCATTCTAAGTTTATCAAATGCCCGTTTATAAGAATTGGATTGTGACTTTGCATATTTGGTCAACTTGCTTCTAGCCTCACGAGTTGTAGCGGAAAAATCCTCACGGATTGCAAAACTGGAGTCGTTCAGTTTGTGGCCATTTGAAAGGATGTTCTGCTTGTCTTTAAAGAAGGTCATCTTGGCAATGATTGGTCTGTGCCTATCAGTTTTGAATTTGCCTAATCTATGAACCCTTTCAAACTGTGAAGCAGTTATAGATAAATCTAGGTGCTCTGAACAAAATGCAATGACTTTCCCTTCAGAATCTGCCCAGCTTTCGTCTTCCACATCGTCGATGCCAAAGAAAAGCAAGTTATTTCGGCGCAATCTATTTTCAGCATCATCACACCTTGAGTAAATACTAGAAAGCTGGGAAGAAATGGCTTGTATGGCATTGTCAGTTTCAAGAGAATCAGGCCTATCAAGTGAGGTTGCCGTTGCCTCGAGGGCTGCCACTCTCAACGTCAGCTGCTTGACTTCTTTATCGGTAGCATCCTGCCTTTCTTTAACACCTTTGATTTCATTAAGTATTACAGCTTGGCCAGCTTCAGTTCTTTGGACAGTCAGCAAGAGGGCTTCCAATGTTTCTCTTTCAGTTGCATTCATAGGCCCAGGATTGCTTTCGATATCACCCGGCAGTGAGAGCAGCATACCATAAAAAAATAGGTAAAGGCGAGAAGGCAAAGACAATACACGCTTCAGTACATCAATACACTCTCCAGGGCACGACACCGTAAATAGACAGTAATCACTGCTCTTCACACAGGCAGCGCCTTCCAAATAACTAACCTGCAATATCCGCAGCGGTAAGATTTCCATGGCGTTCGCGGTGCCGTGCCCGAGGTGGGTGTTTCCGGGCTTGCTCTTATATGCGTCGTCGATGTCGGAGATAGTAGCTGAAGATCCATGTTGCCAGATGAAAAATCGGTCGCCAACTACGTATGGCCAAAAAGCAGGCGAGAGCGAAGGTCGCTCAGCGGCAGCGGATGGCGATGAAGCAGCGGGATCCGGGAAACAGCAGGAACCACATAGGAACGCGGCCTGCAAAATCCGCAGCGGTAAGATTTCCATGGCGTTCACGGTGCCGTGCCCGAGGTGGGTGTTTCCGGGCTTGCTCTTATATGCGTCGTCGATGTCGGAGATAGTAGCTGAAGATCCATGTTGCCAGATGAAAAATCGGTCGCCAACTACGTATGGCCAAAAACAGGCGAGAGCGAAGGTCGCTCAGCGGCAGCGGATGGCGATGAAGCAGCGGGATCCGGGAAACAGCAGGAACCACATAGGAACGCGGCCTGCAAAGTCCGCAGCGGTAAGATTTCCATGGCGTTCACGGTGCCGTGCCCGAGGTGGGTGTTTCCGGGCTTGCTCTTATATGCGTCGTCGATGTCGGAGATAGTAGCTGAAGATCCATGTTGCCAGATGAAAAATCGGTCGCCAACTACGTATGGCCAAAAAGCAGGCGAGAGCGAAGGTCGCTCAGCGGCAGCGGATGGCGATGAAGCAGCGGGATCCGGGAAACAGCAGGAACCACATAGGAACGCGGCCTGCAAAATCCGCAGCGGTAAGATTTCCATGGCGTTCACGGTGCCGTGCCCCCAGCACTGCCAACTCTGCGCAGCACTGCCAACTCTGCGAAGATCAGAGCGAGAGGACAAGTTCCGCCGGTCCGCCACCTGTAGCCGTGGTATTGAAAAGTCGCTATGCTTCTAAAACCTCATTATCCGTGAAGCGCAAGGGCTTAATAAAAATGTGAACTCCAAACTCCATTCATCCGGCAACACAGTCGGTAAGGGTAACGCAGATGACGTATGAGACAAAGCTGTACCATGGAATTCAAGTAACCTTGCGAGAGCATGTGACGTCCGCCACAGTTTGTGTTATGCAGCTGAAATGTTCAGCTTTCCTTCCTATGTAAAACAATTGAGCATTGATAGCGCGATCGTATCACGTGATTTCACTGAAGGTCAGCAGTTAGTTTTAACTGGCAGTTTCAATTAGTCGATCTAAAGCAGAGAACCGATTACAAAGTGCCGAGTGTAGACATTAGTACAAGAGGAATTGCAGACGATCTACGGGCGCCCATACAGGGTATTTTAGCGATATCAAGATAGCCAGCACTGGGTGCTCTCGCGCTGACGCAAAGCAACAAAAATGCCTGCAGTTCTCGGGTTTAATGCTGGTCTGGTAGAGATAAGCAAAACGTTCCTAAATCACTAGATGACGTGGGATCCTAAAGGGGTTAGAGAAGATTCAATTCAGACCGCCATCAGAGCACTAGGCCGGTGCACGGCGGTGCAAAGCATAGTTCTCAAGTGTTGCTTTAGGGCCAGCGTGTTCGTTATTTGCTTTTATTTTGATGCAGCGTTTTTGTGTATGCATTGCCCGTTAAACCATCTTATATCACTTAAATATCGCTTTGTTGGCCCTGCCGCGAACTGCTCTAACCGCTGTGAGGCCAGCTTGCCCACGTCTGTGTTTTCCGTCATGAACTGGTTATTAAAGCATCGGGGTGCGACGTCACAGTTGTGACGGCGCGAGTAGTAGAGCAGGGCTTGCGTCCCTGATTTCAGTCACCTGTTTTTCTATTCGCAGGTACGAAGTAGAGACGTGCAAGTTAGCTAAACCTGTAAAACTAGCCGTTTTCTGTAAATTATCGAGGGCCGGGTCTCCGCATAATTCTTCTTCTTACCCAGCGACATCAATTTTCCAAGCCGTGCTTGTCTCTGGCCGCTGCGGCCTCTTTATTGTTTGTCGTTTTCATTTATTTTTGTCTACTGTGAAACAAGTGTCTCTAAACGAACAGCCTCAAATGAGTAAGTATATAATGCAGGGCGAAAAAAATGTTTCCTCAATACGGAGCTTCCGATACGACTAAAGGTAAGGTTTTGCGAGTATAACGACTGTCATTCGCCCGAGGCCACCCACGATCATCATCCTAGTTGCTGAGTGAAAGGACACCGAAGCTGTTATAATACTGAGTTTTACCGCGAAAATAGAGATTGTCTCCTTGTGAATACAGCGACCACACTCCCATGAACGCCGCCTGTTGCCAATTTGCAATGACTCAATATACATTGATACTGTACTGATCTCTAAAGAAGCGAAAGTAGTCAGGACGTTCCGTCAGTGACGAATGACAAGGTTTAGAAAGCGTTAGAAACTACGAAAAGGGAGAAAGCAGCTGGAGAGGATCACGTAACAGTAGATTTGTTGAAGGACGGCGGCGAATATTGTGCTAGGAAAACTGGCCATCCTGTATACGCAGTTTCTGGTATTATCGATGGTACCAGAGCCATGGAAGAACGCAAACATTATCTTAATTCTAAAAAGGGGGACCCTAAGGAGCTGAAAAATTAGAGATTAGTCAACTCACTGTAGGTACGTATTTATTTTATTTTTTTAAGAATTACTGCTGGCATATAACATGCCCAAGCAGGAGAGGTCGTTTACATCAGATGTAATGTAGTTCGAAAACAATAAAACAAAGAATTTTACACAGCGATGAACTGATAACGCAAAGAATACAATGCACAGTAGAACATATGACACTTCAATTGGGAGGCGATAAAAACGGCGACTCAATCGGTGGGCGTTCCAGTCTGCGACTGTTCGGGGACAAAAACGAGAATTCCTACACATTAGTTCGGGCAAATATAGGTGATAAGGCAAGACAGCTGTTTATAGCGAGAGGGTCGGGAGGACTCTCTTTTCAGGTAGGTTTCAGGTTTGATGCCAAGTGTGGAAAAATATAACTATTGAAGGAAGGCTAGACGAGCATTCTTTCTCCTTTCATTTAGTAGATCAAGGCCAGCAAGAAGAATCATAGATGAACGTGAGTCACGGCGTCTGTATCAATTAAAAATAAAACGGGCCTGCTGAGCGTCGAATATTTTCACGTTTTTGGGGCGCCATTTAATGTATAAGGGTCCCATGCCACGCAGGCATATTAAAGTGTGGGTCTGATATATGCTTTCTATGCCTTAAGTTTTAATAGGTTTGGTCACTCACCCAGACGATGTTTAAAAAAAAAACATCATTTCACGTGCTGTAGAGCATATACTGTCAATGTGCTTCGTCCATTTTAGTCTGGAAGTAATCGTCACGCCTAAGTATTTATATTAACGTAGCTGCCTGACTACGGTTCTGTTTATGTTATACCGAAATTTCTGTTTATTAATTTTATTTGTAATGCTAAGTACAACAGGTTTCTCAAAGTTAATGGCCCTCACCGATTCATTGCACCATCGTTCCATACATTGCAAATTTTCGTTTAGTGTTATTTGATCACGAACGGATTTAATAACTTTTAAAATTATACAGTCATCGGCAAATAATCTAATCGAAACTGTTGTACCAAGGTAATCGCTTCGATTACCTCAGTAAATTAGTTACTAAGTTAATCGCTAATAGAATCAGGACAAGCTTAGACTGCAAGCAAGCAAAAGATTAAGCACGTTTTCGGAAAGGTACTCTACTATCAATCACATCTACACCATCAACAATGTGATAGAAAAATGCTCAGAATATAACCAACCCCTATACATACAATTCATTGATTACGAAAAAGCATTTCTCTAAGTAGAAATCGCGGCGTTCATGCAGGTATTGTGAAATCAGGGTGTAGACGAGTCGTACGAGAAAGTACTGGATGATATGGTTGCTGCACAGCAACCATAGTTCTGCATAAAAACAAAACCAAAGTTCCAATAAGGACAGGTTTTAGGAAAAAAGACACGATCTCCTCAGTACTATACACAGCTTGCTTAAAGGAAGTATTCAGAGACTTGGAATGGGAGAAGTTTAGATGGAGAATTCCCCAGTAACCTGCGATTTGCTGATGACATTACTTTCCTAAGCAACTCGGGGGATGAACTGCAAATAATGATTGATGACCTGGACTAAAAAGTATAAAGGTAGTCGAGAAAATCAATATGCAAAAGACTAAGGTTATGTTGAACAGCCTCGGGAACAGAAAGCAAGTTTACATTAGGTAGCGAAGTACTGGAAGTAGTAAGCGATTATGTCTACTTAGGACGGGTAGTAACCGCAGACCCGGACCATGAAAAGAAAATAACAAGAAGAATAAGATCGGGATGGAGCGCATTGGGCAAGCACTCTTTGGTTATAACTACCAGCGTGCCGGTATTTCTTAAGAAGAAAGTATAAAACTGTTGCATCCTACCTGTACTCACCAATGGAGCTGAAACGTGGATGCTATCGAAGAGGGTTCTACTTAAGTAGAGGACAACGCAGATGGCTATGGAACAAAAAACGGTAGGGGTAATGTTAAGAGACAGGAAGCGTGCCGAGTTGGGCACAGGAATAATTCGTCACTGACATTCTAGTGGAAATGAAGAAGGAATCTTCGGCCTGAGCAGGACGTAGTGTGAAGAGAGGATGACTGGTGGTCGCTTAAGGTATCAAACTGGATTCCAAGAGAAGCAAAGCGTAGCAGTGGGCGGCAGAAAGTCAGGTGGCCGGATGAGGTAGCACCGGACACGCAACTCGAACCACCTTTGCAGGCTGAAGTGTTCGAAACTATTTTGCCCCAGAAGCAGGTTAGCGGGATTTGCGGAGCCTCTTCCAAGCGCACACCTTGCTACTGAGCTTTCGTTTTCCTTCTACCCACTTAGAACAGCATCACTATATGCTTGCGGTGTTTCTCGAACAGCAAGCGGCGCGCATCTCCCGACTGAGTTCTCCAGCTCTAGATCTTGCCGCGAAACGTGGATCTTCATCGCCTACATAGAAATGACCGTCCTTTTAGTAGTAAGGCTATGACAAGAGGTCCTGAACGCGCTGATAAAATGCTGCTTAAATATAATCGAAAGGTTCTGTGCGTTATAGATCCCTAATAGATAACTCCGAAGCTTCGGAGGCGTAGTGTTCATTTCTATATTATCGTCAATGCAGTTTCTGATATGCTTGAGCCAGTAGTTGGGTTTATTATTCTTGACGCCATTGTGTACGTAGATATAAAATATATCAATGAATTTGCTCTCTCCAACAATATATTCTTCAGTTTTACCTTAGTTGCATATGGTCTAGGGGTGTTCACTTGTTTTGATTTTATTCACGAGAGTTTCTACCCAAAGGAACCTTATTCTCATACCAGAGAAATGTAGTAACAATATATGGACACATTCCCCACTTTGTATGCGCCAGATTGCTTAATTTTATGCCAAACATTTAAAATAATATTGCGGCTTTATGTCTCTTCCCATTCCCATTTATGGAACTTGAAGTTTAATATTCTATAGCAACAAAAAGAAAAAGTTAGTATCAGATTTTGACTGACTCAAGCATAATGTAGATTTTGAAACCACGCTTGGAAACTTAGCAGCAAGGAATGGTAGAATCAGGTGGTATATAGCGAGGTTGAGGTCTGATAGCAGCACCAACGGGGACTCTCACTAGGGAGGAGCACTTAAGCTGAGATAAGTGTTCCAAAGCTGCAAATAGCGCACATACAGTTGACAGTCACCAGCACGTGACAGCACAATGACGTGGGAGGTTTCCACATTTATATTTGCTTTGCTGTTCGCACTGATTCCCCTTTTGCTTAGTGTTTTGGTTTACTGCTTTTTATGCTATACCTGAGCATGCAGACATGGAAAAGGAAATAACGATACCGAAGCGACGCTTAAGTCACCTCTCACCAGCCTGATAAACAGATCAATTAAGGGGAAATGAGGGTGCTCGTTATAATACATGAAGGAAAGAAGCCAACAGTCGGCGAGGCCAAGAAAAGCGTTGGGGATGGTACTTTATGTTTTTTTTTTATGTTTATTTGGATAATCACAGAAATTAGTAAATGTAATCTGTTTAGGGGAAAGATAATTAAACGCAAAGTAGAAGAAAAAACAACGTGCCGATGGTGGGAACCGAACCCACGACCTCCGAATATCGCGTCCGGTGCTCTTCCAACTGAGCTACATCGGCCGCTGTTCCCTCTGCTACTCGCTTGGGAATTTATATTGTCTGTATACGAACCTTGAGAGTGTTCACCAGCGCCACCCTCAACCATAACGGCGGACGTGGAACGTCCTTTGTTGCCGCCAGCATCACGTAGAACATGATCAAGAGCGAGGGCGAAAGCTGTGTTAGAACCCTCTTACGCTACCTATGGTTTCAAGACTGCCAGAACCGAGACCCCCGTAAGCTACAAGGAGATTAATTAAGGGGAAATGAGGGTGCTCGTTATAATACATGAAGGAAAGAAGGCAACAGTCGGCGAGGCCTAGGAAAGCATTGGGGATGGTACTTTATGTATTTTTTTAAATGTTTATTTGGATAATCACAGAAATCAGTAAATGTAATCTGTTTAGGGGAAAGATAATTAAACACAAAGTAGAAGAAAAAACCGGGTTAAGTGGAGAAATATGGGAGAGGCCTTCGCCCTGCAGTGGGTATAATCAGGCTGATGATGATGATGAGAAGAAAAAAGAACGTGCCGATGGTGGGAACCGGCACGTTGTTTTTTCTTCTACTTTGTGTTTAATTATCTTTCCTTAAACAGATTACATTTACTAATTTCTGTGATTATCCAAATAAACATTAAAAAATACATAAAGTACCATCCCCAACGCTTTCCTTGGCCTCGCCGACTGTTGGCTTTTTTCCTTCGGCCTGATAAACGTTAGTTGATGCCGCCACCATGAGTATGCTTAAGGCATCAGCAGATATTTCATTTATGATGTCGGAACATTTTGACAGTTACTCCCGGGAGTACCTGTATTGTCACCACTTTAGGTATAAAAGGGTGACAATGCTAACTTAGCAGAAGAATGGTTCAGAATTTGACAAATACTCTGACTCGGTGCTTTGGCACCGAAACGAAGATGCATGCACTTGTTAATTTAGTCCGATGAAATTGTTTTCCGCTAGTTCAAATGTAATAGAGCTTGGTTCTCGCTCTGAACTTTAAAGAAGAGTATATAAGTCTCTTAAAACAACAAAAATATTTATCTTTATAATACGTAACTGTCGATGAATGGTTTTCTATGTCATGTGCGGAATTGCTGCAAAGAAAACCACATATTTAACTTAAAGGTGGGTTATGAATAAATACTAGAATCTCGTTACCATGATAGCGAGATTCTATAGGCATATCTGTTGCCATAACTAGTTTAGAGCTGTTTTGTTCACCAGGACATAAAAGATAGATAGATATATATTTTAATGGCAACAGGAGATGTCTGCCTGGTGGAAAGCCTAGCATGCTACTCCTGATGAGGGTTGAGGGATGAGGGTGACAGAGTGTGGGAGGGGAAGGGGAAATAATTGAGAAAAAAAAGAGAATCGGTGTCGCACACTTTCACACGCACATAATCACACACAGATGAGTTTTAAAGGGTATTGATCAACCCTGTGTCTTTAAGAAAAGTTAACTTTCACACGCACATAATCACACACAGATGAGTTTTAAAGGGTATTGATCAACCCTGTGTCCTTAAGAAAAGTTAACTTTCACACGCACATGATCACACACAGATGAGTTTTAAAGGGTATTAATCAACCCTGTGTCCTTCAGAAAAGTTAGTAAGGCATTGGTAGCTCGCGCAGCCGACGATCCGTCGCACCAAGGACCCAGGAAAAAATTTTGTCCTTTTTCTTTGTGTGTGAAAATTTCGAACATTTGGTAACCTCCTGTCAACGATTTACTGCACATCGCAGGACACTGCGCAATAATTTAAGCTTACCTAAAGACACAACCTTGCGCCTTGACCAGGACATAAAAGGTTTGCTAAGATAAAGTATAAGTAGTTTTAAGTAAATAAAAAACTTCGCGATCGACTGAAGTTAATTAATAAGTGATCATATGATTCCTGCGTTCTGCAGTATATGTAGAATGACTGAAGGAAAAAAAAACTTGCGAAGCATGGTGCATATTTACTTCAGTATTTTGGATAGCTGGCATCGGACGGGGATAAGTGCATGTACATGAGAGAGGCCTTACTTCTACCGTTCTGTCATGCTGTTGATGCTGATTTTGGGCATTGCAGAAAAGACACACTGCGCGAACGTATAAGTATCAATACTCAGGCCGCCTCCTAGTGACGACAACGATGAGCGAGACCCTGTGTCGGATCCTCAGAAAGAACAGCTATGTCTGCTCGAATGAGGGTGCGGGGGAGGGGAGAGAGGGGTTATCGCACATCGCACACGGAAGGATGAAAGCACGTGCGTGGAACGTAAGTGGTTCCTTTCTGGTTAAGAGGAGTGCGGCATCATCCATAATGAGGAGATGATGCATTGACGAGGCGAGAGTCGCCAGGCATGGTTATGAAAATCTGCATACTTTGAGAAAGGGGAAGCTTAGATGAAACCTACTCTATTCAAATTGCTAGAGTGGTTTTGAACCGCCAGATAAAGGATGTTATGGCTGATTCATGGGCAGCTACATTGTGGTGGAAGTGGCCGTGTTATCAGAAGATGTGTGTGCCGCTGACATTCTGGGATGTATGAGAAACATGACCATAGAAGTAAAAGAGAAAAGCGCCTATCGGGCAGCAACCAGCTCAACGCAAAGGTAGAATTATGTTTCTTGATCTGGAACTTCAATATATTGTAAAGGACACGCTTCCAGGATACGCAAAATTTACTTGATTCGCAGGGCTGGATGTTTCAATTTACATAGGTATACAACGATGGAGTCATCTAAGCCGCGTAGGCACTTCGTACGGCTTGCTTAAAGCGGAGATCTACATATAAGTGCGGTGATCTTAGACATAAAAGGAAGCTGACGCCTGAATTCTAATTAGTATACATGAAATGATTGAAGCAAAACTAAGAAAATATTTATTACATGAGTAGCAATGTCCGCGTACATGAACGAGCGTCCGCAAATAAAGCCTCTGACAGGAGAAGCTGTCAGCGCTGCCAGATAATAGCTCTTAAAGGGCCACGTATAGGTGGACTGTGAGACCACTGATAAACAAGTTCAATGATTACAAAGAGTATTTTTAAGCAATCTTCCAAAATGATATTTCTTGTAACAGAGCCAACGATTTATTATGCATTTTTAAAAACTACGCTTATTGAAATTCGCGGGATGATAGGGTGGTGCCTCCTGGTTAGTTTTGGAAGTATTCTTGATACCGTTGACGTCACCGGTATCAGGCTGCCAATCGCTGACACCACGATGGCCCCTCGACTTCATGGACACACTCTGGTACCTGCGAAAGTAATCGGATCGTACCCTGTTTGAAGTCCTGATGTGAACCCTGAGGCATACGCGAGCGAACGAAGTCAATGCTTTCGCTCACATGGTTCAGGCTGTGTCACTCCCCGGAACTACGAACTATTCGTAAACATGTCGTTGTCACCCGCCAAAAGCTGTCTCCTACTCGCTGTCCGACAGTTGGGCAATAACGTACCGTCTTTGCCAAAAGTAACCAGGCTGCATGTTTTGCTTCTCGCTTATATTCTAAAGCCAACATGGATACCCACAATGCAACAACTTGTTAAGAAGTGAGGACAGTATCTCGCCTTTAGTTTCCATACATTTAATGCTTCATAAGTTGTATGAAGTCTCTACTATCCAACTCAGAAGCGAAGGACGCAGCCTGGTTACTTTTGGAAAAGACGGTACGTGTCCCATCAAGGAAACTTGTCTAGGGTGTCTCGATGTTGCCCGCGCGCCGCCGTTCAGTGTGATGACAGCGCCGCCATTTTGGTCCTGAGGAGCGCTTCGCGCATCGGCATGACCGCGCATGGCCGCGCTAACCGGCTGCAGGGACGACTGCACGGACAGCCGCTTGAAACCAAAATGACGACCGCACGGGCAGCCGCTTAAAACAAAAGCAAAATGACGCAGCAGCGGCGCTATGCAGTACACTGCGTGCCATCACCCTGAACGGCGGTGCGCGGGCGACATCGAGGCACCCTAAACTTGTCGCCATTGCGGCGCCCTTGTCAGTTGGTGCCGCTGTCGTCGACGCAATTTTGCCTAAATTCCTGTGCTATACGCGGGGCTGTGAGAAACTAAATAGCGGAAGAGGCATTCCTTTAAGCTGAACTTGCTTTGACGAAGAAGGAGGGCACGTGAATACCCGTGGAGACTGTACTGAGGCATCGTACTAATCAGGTACCGTTTTATTGCACCATTTTAAGTGTCTCTTTCGCGTGTGCAAATTACGAGAGCAGCGACGGAGAACAACAACGAGAGAGTAATGACAAGGACAGGCGCTACTATCAACTCAACTGAAAGTTTATTCCAAGAAAACGGAATAAATACTCGCAGAAGACAACCAAAGGCACATGCGCTTCACAGATTTTTCCTAGGTATCCAGATATAAAATCTCACAAACTTGGATGCTTAAATCTGTGAAGCGCATGTGCCTTTGGTTGTCTTCTGCGAGTATTTAATCTGTGTTCTTCGAATAAACTTTCAGTTGATAGTAGCGCCTGTCCTTGTCATTACTCTCTCGTTGTTGTTCTCCGTCGCTGCGCTCGTAATTTGCAATCATGTACCAACTAGCTCAACATTCCGTATTACTGCAATTTATTTCGTGTATGCGAATCAGCTGATTGCGAAAAAGGAATTCGCCAACTTTAGCGAACACAAATTGCGATCAAGTATAATTTCGACAACAGTGAACTGAATCGACGATTATTTACATCGCAGGATGCGCGCTTAATCACCACGAAGCGCCGGTGTGAGCTGGTCCGCTGAACGATACGGAAAGCGGCCGACATGAGTCGTCGGCGATGCTTGTGGAGAAAATTAGGCTGATTGAGTGTTGTCGCTGAACGCACGTCTTATCGGGCTTATTTTATTATGAGAATGGCTTCCCTGTGATGCGGTGATGAAATACAAACCTTTGTTAGAGCGATGAGACCGCCGAGCCGTTTTGATGTGCTTTCTGCTCAAACCCACTAGACGTAGTGACCAATAGGGCAGGCAAGGAACGAAAAGGCGAAGCGCCTGGCGACCGCGTGGGAAGCACCGTTGCCAAAAGCTCTGTACTTGCGCAGGCATTCTGCTGTTGCATGTTTATAGCAAGAAGTCCTTATGCTACATTTGTCCTTTAATTCTGATACGAACGTGTACTGTATCAAACAACTGCCGCACGCCGCATCTTTGTCTTGGCTGCGGCGGCAGAAATAATGCTGTGAGCCGACTATTGGCACACCGTCTGAGGCAGCCTTCACCAGTTTCAATGAATCGAAATGCCGATCGTGTATACTTTTGGCTGCAGTGAGCTGTAATCGCTAATTGCTTACCTTGAAAGATGTACGCACAATCCCCACAAAGCGCCGCTGTGGCCTGGTTGGGTGGGCATGCAGGCGGTTGGGAAACATTCATGTTGGGCCGCTTTAACGAACGCAAGCGGTGAGCTCATAGCCAATTATCTGATTGCGCTCATATAAAGTCAATCATGTAATTACCGCTGCCGCATCTATCTATCGGTTTGACCAGAGTAGTTCGCCGTGGTTTGCACTGCCGCTGTTTCAGCTCGCGACCATGGTGGAGAGAAGCCGCAGCAGGTGAACAGACGAAGCGAGCGTTCCAACCGAAGTATACATACCGACTGCTTGGTGGATTGTTTCTGGCCACACCAAGCCCACCGGCCCTAACCAAACTATCCTAGGCAATAAAGTTGTTTCAGTCATTCAGCGTGTGCGGGGCATGCTGCCGGCCTGTAATCGTTTTTTTTTTTTTTTCACTTTCGTTACCTCGCGCTCCGCCGTATTAGTGAAGAGGGCAAATTAAATTCAGGAGTGATTTTCATCGCCGTTAGACAATTCTTACCTCAATGAAACCCTCCCTGGACGCCAATGTCACATCCCTTATTTTACTGACCGCTGTCAATTGTGTATTATCTCAGCACTAGCTAATATTTACCCGCTCTTGATCTCAATGCCTTGATAATTAAACGGCATGCTACGGTCTTTATAGAAAAACAATGTCTGGAGAGTGAAACGTCCAACGCGCAAGAGGGTGGGGAAAACATCTGCCACGAGCACGCAGAATATAAGGATACAACACTGGAGCATCAAATGTCACAGAAATTTTGAGTAAACACTGGGTCTAATTTGTAGAAAAGAATTGTACATAAGGAGTGAACGAATAAAAAACGTATCATTGATCGTCAGTTGGATTGTTGACACCAAATACGCATCCCGCAACAGTCCCAATGTTTTGAATGCTTATCAGGGCGTGAAGGCCGCGGCGGATTTTTGTGTATATACCCTACTGATAAACGAAAAGTTCTACAGGGCAATAACCTCACACAATCTCATCAAATCAAATGGACTCTCATACGGTGCCCATCGTTATCATAAAATACCTTTAATAGTTTATGTTAACGTACAAGAATCGATGAGATCTTAAGCAATTATATGCGATTTCTATGTGATTTCTTACGTGAATTGAGTGAGACTGTGTGAGAAAATGTGAGGTTATTGCCTCATACAATATTTTCAGTAGGGTAGAAATAGACGACTAAAGGTCGACGTGGATTGCGACAACGTGATGCAAATGACACAATTAAGAATATGTAGTGATGAAAGCGCCCTCAGAGGGCTTTCATTAATGTAGGTACAGTCCAGCGTAACTGCAAGAGCGCAGTCCTATTTCGCAGAATTTAGTAATCGGTTTGAAACTTTGCTTTTCGCGAAAAGCGTCTGGACTTTCAGATATATTTTCGAAGTAACGACACCACCGCATACTGCGAAAGCGAATCGTTGGTGGCAGTTACGCAGTAATCAATAGTACCATATTTCGGTGTTATTGGCTATCGATGGCGACAAACAATCCTTGCATGCTGAAATACGGACGACGCTAAATGGCCTGAAAGTTATCATTAACCTTACATGCATTGACTCCGGTATCATTCATGCAGCTTTAATCAACAAGACTAATCATACAGAAAGCGTTACAGGAAGAGGGGCGTGCAACAAGGATTCATGTCGGCAGAAAGAAACCTGTTCGGAGCTAAACTAGCGCATGCCGCATTCAGTTAGCTGAGACCCAACTGTCTTTAATTCGGATGTTTAGCATACGTTTAGAGTGCAGATAAGCACTAGCATCAGAGTGCCCTGTAGCTAATTTCCGCATGCAGAGTTTGCTTCTTCCCATTCAAAGGCAGCCAAACGTCTATCCGCTTGCGACGCTTTTGAGCCGGTTGTACTGAGAATATGTTGAGTCGCATCACGTACATGTACCTTATATATTTAAGTAATATTTCTTTGTTTTCTGCTCAAGGTGGAGATGGCGACACTTTTCGTACTTCAGGAGGCTAGGGATTCCTGGACCGACACCAAACTTGATATGGGGTAATATCATGGAGTACCACTCTACGGTAAGCACATACGAAGAGCCCGAAGGGCATACGCAGCGCCATGGAGGAGCCCTTCGCGTATAGCCAACAGAAAGTGTCATCATCGTTTAAACAAGATGGTGTTTATGCAAGATAGGGCTCACAATAGACGACAAAAAGAGAAGTGAAACGAAGCAATGTTAAGAAGGAACATTGCTTTAAGCTCTTGTCATATCAATGGACATGGGTAAACCGACTAACTCCGCGTGGCATTAAGCTGTGAGGCGGCGCTAGGCGAAGGGTTTTGGTGGCCCTGATGGCACCACCTTGTTCAATTTCACTTTCCTCACCGACCATATATGGAGCGCCATATGTGTTTTGTTGGTGTGCCGCTATACTAATTCAATCAATCAGCCTTTTATTTTCTCTATATTAGAGGAGACAGGACTAAAAGCTCGGAAGCTTGCCAGAGGTCCTGCCCCCTTGTCTGCCAGCCCAGGGCTAATAGGGACTTCAAGTTGATATGACTAACCACGCTCTATTCTTCATCACCTATAGGCGGTGGGTTTACGTGCCCATTATTCTCCGCGGCTGTTTGACTACGATCCAGCGCTTTGGCAAGAAGCCGCTGCTCATGTACACAAGTAGTGATCAATAGAGTTATTTCCAACCTCGCTCTGCAATACATTGCGTTTCTGAAATAATTAGCAGCAGTCTTACCAGATATGTAAAGAGAAAATAGGTTTGCTTGTAACACTCTGAGCTTGTTTTGGTGCGTTGCTAATCATTATGTTATAACCGAAATGTTTCGAATAGTAACCTTACGTTACGAGTAATGAAGTAAGTTTAGTACGCTATTTTGCGAGGTGCGAAACCTTTCAACAAAAGAGAAATGCTTATGGCGTGGAGATGTCAAACACATGATAAATGTAATATTGCAAGTTTTGCATTTGATTTGCTCGAAGCAACACTAACCAGCATGGCTGAAAATGCCTCTTGGTGTTAAAGTGCAGCGGCTCCAGATGCGGTAAGTAAACCATTTAACGTTCATCGATACTGAGCATTTGTAAGGCATCACGTACTGCCTTTACTAAAAATAGACGAGCTGCACCGTAGGTCGCCAGAGCAGGTACTGGGGGAGTCATTGTTGCATTTATAGAGTACCATTAACAGAGTTAGACCTCGTATGATCAACGGCGGCTTTCCCTGATGTACCATCTACAGTACCTTTATTTTTGTAGATTTGCTCAAACGGTATTTTTGCTATGCGGCGCGAGCTGCAACTGACATGTTTGAACAGCGTAAGCTCCTACGCTCTGATCTGAGTCTACCAAATATTTGAGGATGGACTCTCGTAGACAGAGCGGCTCGTAGACGTGCGCCCATGGGCGCAATTTTTTGACACCTTCGCAGGTGGGCTGCTAGTACGCCGGAGGGCAGCCCACTGCCGCAGGAAGCGTACCGCTAGCATGGGCACACCATATTTATAAATTTTTGGGTTAAAGAGGAGGTAATCCGTCGATATGTTTTTGATATCGAATTTTTGATACTCTTTCTGGAGTTCTGTTCAGTTTGATATATCCGGGATTAACTGCAAACACATTTGGGAATATTTTGATGGTCATAACGTATTCGCTAAATTTGAATTCTCATTCAGGAGACGCAAGTGAAAGGGGGAGGGGTATATTGGGGGATGTGTGGTCGTAAATAAGCCAATTTTCGTGCATTTTCCTACGGGCGCTTGAAAACGGAGGCTTCGTCTCACATGAAGAGCTCTCAATCGCAGAGAGACTGATACGACCTCAAAAGGGGAAATTGCGAGCTTTTGAGGTGCAGCCTAGTTTCCTTCTTTCTGTTTATGTAACTTTTATTTATTTTTAATGTTTTTGTTTCATTTATTTCTTTATTATACCTAAAAGACGACGGATATAGGGGGATGGGTGCGACAGGTAGAGCGTGATGGATTCGGTTTCTATCTTGAATTGGATGGGGGTTGGTAAGGTGCACAGCTTCACCGGAGGATCATTCCAGTGCGCAGATGATTTCACAAAAAAAATTTACAGATATGAGCAGGTGTATTTGCAGGGCGTGGATAGATGATCGTGTTGGGATTGATTTTGTTGGAAATATGATGGGCAGGTGGCATATTTGATGTTCTTGACGATGACTGATAAAAGCTGTGAAAAAGGCATAATCGAATAATTTTATTTAGTGTCTCAACATTGGCTAAGCATGCTCGTGATTTTAAATTATACACACCACAATAATAATTATTTATTTACTATTCGTTCACACAATACTGCGGACCGAAACGGTCTAAGCAGGAGAGGGTACATACATTGATTGACAAACATTATTCTTTTGGAACAAAAAGCAAAATAGGATACAAGAACACAAGTAGAGTCAGTTACAGAGAAAGTAAATTTTTAGAAAGAACATCCCCTGATCATAGCCACAAATATGAGGAAGCACTGGGTAATACTGATCATAATCATCGTTTTAAGTGTAAAGACACATGGATAGGAGATCACAACAGAGAATTAAGGAGAGGTGAGTCTTGAGGCAAGGAATTCCAATCCGATTTTTTTTTGGGGGGGCAGGACGAAAATTTTAATGGACAAACATTGACTTGACGCTATGGCCATGTTTATGTCTGGAAGGTCTGGCTGCGTCTTTTTCAAAGAGTTTATGTGGCTGAATGCCTAGAGTTTTTAAATACAGAGATCGAAAAACAAAGCCGGGCAGCCTTTCTTCTTCTTTCAGCCACTGGCTCGAGTGCTGCTTACTATAACATATTCTGTCGAGGAATTCATTAGCTTATACCGGCTATCTATATCTTTTACTGCTAATCTTTAGATTTGTTCTAATTTTTCAATGTTGACTGCGGTGTGCGGGTCCCATACTATACTCTCATATTCAAGAGTAGGTCGAAAATTTATTTGTACGCTTGAAGTCTGAGTGCACTTGAAGAATCCCGTAATTTATGTTCTAAGAAGCCTTGCTTTTTTCTTGCAGAGGAGCCAATGTTTCCACATACTGTTCTCGATTTTGTAAATAAGACGCAACCCAAGCAATAACTTGGGGAAGTATGCCTAGTGTTTGCATTTTAGTTATTAGCTTAATATGAGATAACCTATCGAACGCTTTAGACAATGTACTGTCTATATTAGCTGCGTAGTAGTGGAAAACGTTGACGGAACCTATGCTGCCTGTTGGCTGCTGGCTGTTGCTAATTATGTCATTCGTGTCTAAAAAACTGTTTAGATAAAATAGTATGCTCGGCCACATTGCGAGGTATAGAAGTGAGGGATAGTGGTCAGTGGTTAGTGATTTCGGATGGATTTCTTTTCTTCAATAGAGGTAAAACGCGCGCAACACGCCAGTCATGAGGTAGAACGCCGGAATCTAGAAAGTTTCGAAAAATTGTGACGAGAAATCTAGCCAACATCTTGGCATACCTTTTTAAGAATGCTACGAGTATATGATCAGAGCCAGCTGATTGTTTTTGGATCCAGTCCCAATAGAAGTTCGATAACACCTTCTGAAGAAATGGTAATGTTCTTTTCGCCATCGCTGACTGACGTGTTATCAAAACTTTAATCAGTTCAAGAAAACACACTGTGGTAGTGAAGCTTGAACTTATCTGCCATTTATTTTTTGTCGTGGCGTGGCGTGACATGGTCCATAGGGTCACGAAGAGTCGGACACGACTGAACGACTAAACTGAACTGAATTTTTGTCAGTGACGACACTTCAGGCAGTAGTTACTTCTTTTAACTTTTTATTGTCCTTTTTCGACTGGTACTGCAAGAATTTATGAGCAATTGTTGTTGCAAAACAACCTAGTATCTCGGAAATTTTTTGTCTTTTGCATCTATCTTGCAAACTACGCTTGAAGGAGATGTTTAATTATGCGATCAGTGACTCATTTGTATTTTTTTTTCCGACAGGACATGATTTTCCACTTTAAATGAATCAGTTCAGGCGTTATTCAAGGATTTGTTCTTCCTATTTTCTTTATTCTTTCTAGTATATAGTTACGTATGCAGTAATCGCAAAGGGATTTAAGCTTCGCCCACAATGCATTTACGTGATCATCGTAGAATGATGAGAGGGCATCTTCCAGATAGTGCATAATACGTGGGTTATCTGTGTCGTCAAAGTCTTTAATAGTTTTGAATTTTGGATGCACCTTCCAAGTTTGCGTGAAAGCATGCAGGTAAAAATTACATGCTTGTGATCAGAAATGCCTTAGTGAAAGCAAAGCAGCAATGGGGGGGGGGGGCTAGCTGGCTTACCATTTCAAGAATTTTCGTGCTACGATATGCACAGATACATCTGTGTATATCGTAGCACAAAAATGTTTGAAATGGCCTTAGTGAAGTTCAGTAATGCAGTTTTTTTTATACCTGCAGATTTTAGAATGAGGTCTAGCATTGAATGCGAACTATTTATGGGTGTAGGAGAGTGCACGATATGGATCAGATTTTACGACAACGATATATCAAGTAGAACTTCTTAGCAGCGCGCATAGGATAACCAATCTGCAAGGTGTTCCAATCAATGTGATGGAATAAAGTCGCCTGTAATTACATTAATTCAATTTGAATACTATTCTAGGTAATCATACATCCAGTAGACAATCTCGTCCGGCCCAAGAACTCTTATAAATTGCTACGATAATTATTCAATGTCCTGAAGACATCAGCCTACACGAGACACTTTCAAGGCAAGGAGGAACATCAGGAAAATAAAATAGAATAGAATTTAGCCTTACCAAGAATCGCGATTTCCCTACCCCTCCTAGAACGGTCCTTTCTGTAGCATCTATATCAAGGCGGTACGACGCAGCTCTCAGGAATTTTAACATAAAGCCAGGTTTCAGATATAATTGCCACGTGAGGATCACACGAGAGTAATAAGTGCTCCTGTCGGTCTTGCTTTTTGCATAGACTTTGTGCGTTCAAGCATATCAGCCTTATTAATTTTTGCGCAGCTGGTGCGGTGCTAGTTGTCTGTCAATCCTGAGACCTTGTGTTCTTTACGCAGCAATAACCTGCAGTCGTTTTGCTCGTCCCAAGTATAAATGTCACCATTTACATGCAGTTTGTTGTAGACAAGCTTAATTTTGTCAACGGCGCCTTTTTCATTCTTATAGGGTTGCCATAGCTGTTTCCTTATTTTTAATGTTGCCTGCGAGACGTCTTCCAATATTGACACTCCGGAATCTTAAAATTTGCGGCCATTCTCAAGAACGTCCATTTTTTGTTATAATTTTAAAGGCGAAAAAAAAAGAGGCCTTGGTTGATTCTCACGTTTTTTGCCAATTCTGCATATACGTTCCAGAAATCAATGTTCGCTCCTAGTTTGTCCTTACAAATGTTTTGAAAAACATTTTCCTCAAGATCGGTCCTTCTTTCACTAGCATCTTCCTTTATTCCGAACACTACTAAGTTGTTCCTGCGACTGCGGTCCTCATAATATTGTAACGGATGAAATGGTTTTAATACAGGTGAACTTCGTAGGAAGGACGGACGCACACGGCTCAGCAAACCCAGATCAGTCTGCGCGCGCCTCGCTTCCTCTGCTTCTTCTGCTTCTGCTGCTTCTCAGTGCGCCGCTACGAGGCGTAACAATTCTCCCCGCGCAAACGATTCTCGACCTCGAGAAAATTAGGCAGATCGAAGATAGCAGCGCTTCAGGCGAGCTACGGGAACAACTTGTGTCTTGCGGGATCGACGGTTATCTGTCGTGACTTTAGCGATAACGTAATTCACGTCATTCAGTTTGCCCAACGCGACGAAGGGTCAATCGTTCTTACAGAGAAACGACTCATATAATCCTCGCTTGCGAATAGGCGTCCAAAGCCAGACATAGTCTCCAGGGGAGTAAGTAACTGCACGATGATGCAGACCGTAGTGTTCTTTCGAGCGGCTATGAGAAGAAACTGTGCGTAAGCGGGCTAGACGGTGGGCTTCTTCGACATGGCATAGTATCTGGAAAACAGACGCATCGTCGTTGGGGTAAAATGGGAAAATGATGCCTAAGGAATCGTGAGGAGTTCTTGCATAGAGTAAATAGAAAGGAGAATAGCCGGTAACTTTATGATTTGCAGTGTTATAGGCGTACGTCACATACGGTAGCACTGCATCCCAGTTGCGATGGTCAGACGAGACGTACATGGACAGCATGGTTGTCAAGGTTCGGTTGGTGCGCTCGGTGAGACCGTTGGTCTGCGGATGATACGGTATGGAGTGTCGGTAGTGTGAACCACAAAGTCGGAGCATTTCGTCCACGACATGAGCAGTGAGTTGCCGACCATGATCGCTTATAATAACACGCGGTACGCCATGGTGAAGAATAACTGAATGCAAAAGAAACAAAGAAACATCAGCAGCCTTTGCGGTAGCGAGAGCAGCAGTCTCTGCGTATCTGGTAAGATAGACAACGCAGACGATAACCCAGCGGCAGCCCTCTACAGGCTTTGGCAAATAACCGAGCAGGTCAATTCCAATCTTTTCAAAAGGGGAGGTAGGTGGCTTGACGAGTTGTAAAGGTACGGCCTGCGTGGTGGTGCGTGCCTTAAGTCGTTGGCATTTTTCGCATGTCGCAACGTATTGCTTGGTGGCCTTATAATTTAGTGGCCAATAAAAACGCTGGAGAATTCTGTGCAGGGTACGATAGAAGCCTATATGTCCGGAGGTAATATAATCGTGCATGGCATGCAAAACGTGTGCACGGAGACTTTTTGGGACGACCAAAAGGAGGGCAGCACCGTCAACTGAGTAGATCTTGAAAAAAACACCATCTTCGATAGCAAACTGCGTTGACTCTGCTCTTCCTTCTGCCTCTTGTATAAGAGGCTGCAGTGACCGGTCGTAGCGTTGTTCTCGCCTAAAGGTCGCCATACTAGGAAACGTTGACACGATTGAGGCTAAACACCCGTCGAAGCCATCTTCAACGTTACGGAAGTCGGCAATGGGTGCCGTAACAAGCAGTCTGCATCAGTGTGATGTCCGCTCTTATACGCGACACCAGAGTTGTATTCTTGTAGGCCTAATGCCCAGCGCGACAGACGACCAGATGAATAGTGAAGTCCGCTGTGCCAGCATAGCGAATGGTGGTCAGTAACTATGGTGAGGTAGAGTCCATATAGGTATGGTCGGAACTTGTGCACTGCGAACACAACTGCGAGGCACTCCAATTCTGTAACTGTGTAGTTCCGTGCACATTTTGTCAAAGTGCGGCTGGCATATGCAACAACGTGTTCAGCCCCACTATGCAGCTGCACAAGCACCGCCCCAAGGCCGACGCCACTGGCGTCAGTTTGGACCTCCGTCACAGCAGAAGGGTCGAAGTGGCGCAGCAGTGGTGCCGGAGTTAGAGAAGACGAGTTGAAAGAGAATTCGCACTCTGAGGTCCACACCAATTACGAATCCTTGTGCAGTAGAGACGTAAGAGGGTGGGCAAGTTGCGCAAAGCCAGCAATGAAGCGACGAAAATAGGAAGAGAGGCCTAGAAAGCTCCGAAGACTTTTCAGGTTGCGTGGAGTTTCGAAGTCGCATACTGCAGCAATCTTCGGCGGATCCGGCCTAATACCATCCTCGTTGACGAGGAATCCAAGAACTAAAGTTTGTCGCTCTCCAAAATGACACTTCTTCGAATTCAAAATGAGGCCCGCTTTGCCAATGCATTCAAAAACTTTATGAAGCCTCTCATTGTGCTCTTGGAAGGTCTTGCCAAAAAAGATAACATCATCAAGGTAACACATGCATATTTCCCATCTGAGGCCACGAAGGATAGTGTCCATAAATCGCTCGAACGTCGCGGGAGCGTTGCATAATCCAGAGGGGTCGGAGTGGCGCAGCAGTTGTGCTGATTACATTAAATTCGTATAAACCATCAGGTGTTACAAAAGCAGTCTTCTCACGGTCGAATAGATGTAGAGGAATTTGTGAATAGCCGATTGCAAATCAACAGAAGAGAAATATGAAGCCGAATGCTGACAGTCGACAGCGTTATCAATGCGAGGTAACGGGTATACGTCTTTCTTCGTTACCGCATTCAAACGAAGGTAGTCTACACAAAATCGCCAAGAATTGTATTTTTTCGCACTAGTATCGCAGGTGCGGTCCACTGACTGGAGGATTCTCGGATGATTCCTTTCTGCAGCATTTCGTCCACCTGTCCTTGAACTATCTTGCGCTCTGCCGGGAAACTCTAAGATTTTTGGCGAATAGGGGGTGCGTTTCCTGTGTTTATTTTGTGCTGTAGCCGAGAAGCTGGGAAATGGCCACGCGATCCGTTTGAGACAAAATCGAACACTTGGGCATGAGTTGTCAAAATGTCTTGCAGATTACGACGTTTACTAGATGGGAGCGATTTGCTGACCATGCCCTCCAACTCAGCACAATATTGAGACTTTTCTTTCGCGGGTCCTCTGACATCGGAAATATTTCCAACGGTATGAGCCACATATTTCTCAAATCTCGCGACTGTCAAACTGGAAGGTAGACGAACAGGTTCTTCTGACACGTTTACAGCCCGGAGGTATGCGCGACGATCCTCCGCCACCACGACGGAGCGTGGCACCAAAATATTTTTTTTCGCTCCATTCGGGACATCTGGTTCGATGACTGTTGAATGTTTACCCATGAAAAATGCAGATGACTTCACGGGGAGAACCGTCGCCATCATCGAAAGCAGCAGCACATCTTACTTTAGGGCGAGAACTCCTTGATGACTCTGGGACACGTTATCTACTAATGCGAGGATAATGTGCGGCTGCAAACAAATTTCACCGGCACTAAAGTCTAAAGTCGCACCACAATCGTGCAAAAAGTCAGCACTCAAGATAACGTTATGCGTGGCACGTCTCAATACAACGAATTCTGTCCTATAGCACTCGTCAGCAATTACAACTGAAACTGAGGACAGGCCAACCGGAACTAAAGTTTAACCCCCAACTACACAAAAGGTAGTGTTTTTGTCCCACACAAACATAACTTTCTGTCGAAGGAGATTTTCAAATGAAAGGCTCATAACTGATACTGCGGCACCAGTGTCAACCAAAGGCTCATAACACTGACACTTTGTTCTTTAGCATGACGACAGGTAGAGGTAAGCGTGAAATTGACCGTCCGGCGACTTTACCTCCATCTGTCGCACCACTTAGTTTCCCAGCGATGGAGAAACAAAGTGGCGACATGGGGATGGCGAACGGGGTTGTCGCTGCGGAGAGGGGGGGGGGGGGGAGTGGTGCTGCGATCGGACACAGGGGAGTCATTCTGTGCCTGGCGTTGAGGGGAAGAGGGCCGATAGAAGGTAGCGGGTGGCTGCTGCTCCCTTTGGGCACCATTCGTGAAGCGCGGTGCTCGTTGGACAGGGGGTAGGGTAATTTGACGACGTGGGCAAAAGCGTAAGATATGTCCGCTGCCCACACAGCCGTAACATAGGGGTGGCTGGCGGCTCTGGTAGTTCAGTTCACTTCAGGATCCCCTGGAGGCCGAGATGGGGCGACAGAAGCGCGACGAGGAGCACCACGAGGCACTTCATCCGGATGGGCTGGACGCTGCTGGAAATAAGGGTGCGATGTTGGTTGCAGGGTCCGTTCCACGTCGTTGTTGTAAGATGGTTCGCTGTTATTTTGTGCAGCCCATGGCGTGCGCTGCTCCCATGATCATATGGACCTCGATTTCGGGTGGTAAGGTACATCGAAATTTATACGTTGCCGCTGAATATCCAGCTGCTCGCGTATAATCCTCCTGACCAAAGAAGCGATGTCTTCAGCCTCCGGAATGTCGATACCGGCAACAGTTGTCACATCTGAAAGACGGCCAAGTTTGGGCGCTATACGACGTGGCTTTACGCCTGAAATGCCCGGCACCGCTTGATGACATCTGTTACTGTGGCAAGGGTGTCCCACGAAATAAGGAAGTTGTACACATCCTCAGCAATCCCCTTGAGAAGGTGCCCTACCTTGTCTTCTTCTGACATCTACCGGTTTACAATGCGACAAAGTTTCAATATTTCCTCGATATAACATGTGCATGTCTCACCGGGCAGCTGGGCTCTCTGGGAAAGCTGATTCTCAGCGCGTTCCTTTTCGAAAGGTATCCCCAAAGGACTTCATAATTTCTTCAACGAATCGGTCCCAGATCATAAGGGTTTTTCGTGGTTATCAAACCAAGTGACAGCCGTGGCAGCGAGGAAGAAAACAACGATTTACAGACGTGCGATTGAGTTTCAGCGGTTTTACTTGCTGCATCTTTCGTAGTGTCGGAGCCATTCCTCAAAGTCATCTTCGGGCTTACCGTGGAACGTACGAGGCCCTCGCTGGTGGGGAAAGGCCGTTGCCTCTTCAGGTCACTGTGCATGAATCTGCGTCGTGCGGGTGGTAGCTATTGAAAGGTACTGTTGAGGAGATAAAGGTGGTAAACCTGCTACACGATGGCTGCGACAAGGTACTGGCGGATCCAGAATGTTTTTACCCAGCGCCTAGCACCAAATGTAACGGATGAAATGGGTTTAATACAGGTGAACTTCGTATGAAGGACTGGCGCACACGGCTCAGAGAACCCGGATTAGTCTGCGCGCGCCTCGCTTCCTCTGCTTTCTCTTCTTCTTCTTCTGCTTCTGCTGCTTCTCAGTGCGCCGCTACGCGGCGTAACAATATATCAGTTGTTCTTGAGCAGCCAGGACATTTTGTAAGTGCCGTAATGTTTCCACCTGCTTTGGTATCCTTTCTTCATTTGCCTTAGATATCGTGAGCACTTCGTCCAGCATTGATAACTTTGTATTAATTTCAGCAAGGGCAGCATCCCGCTTTTTATCAGCCACTTTACAATTCTTTAATTCAGCCAAAATTGTGCCAGCGTTGGCTCGTCTTCACTTTCAGGACAGGATTTGTTTCAACATCTCCACATAAAAGAAGTAATAACATAAACCAGCAATTATCAAGGATGGATATGCACACCTGAGGGCACGACAACACCAGAAGAGCATAGCAACTGATACGAGAACAGTGGTATGCATTGTGAAAACTGGGCTGCAGAACGAGCCATGCAAAATCTGACATGTTCCGATGAACGCTGTTGTGCCTTCTCTGTCATGAATAGTAGGAGTATGAGTAGTAGTCGGAGTAACTTAAACGTGCAACGCGAATTTTTGTTTGACAGAAAGTTTTCAGAAACGCGGCTCCCATACAACTGAAGCGAATCCTAACTTAACCGACAAGGGCTAAGTAGGCTAATATTTTAGTAGAAGGGGTGGCAAAACGAATATTTTGACGTAAAGAGCCTAGGGTAAGGCTAGCGTCATTAGCGTTGTTGATTATATGTGATGACACATGTTAAGGTATACGAGTAAGGTTAGTGCCCAAGTACGTACAGATTAGACGGAGACCACGGCGGTATAAAATATATATTTATGAGGAATGAAGAATGCCCGCGGTAAAAAGTGATCAATACTCAAACATGTTTAAGTAATATAATTTACATTACTTAATCTTTTCACCAGGTTTGGGTCTTTTTTAAGATCGTTTTGAAGGATGGGGGCGTCAGTGCTGTTAGTAATCGGGCTGTACATTACGCAATCATCAGCAAATCAACGAATGCAAGAAGTAACGTTAGACGGCAGGTCATCAATGTAGATCTGGAAAATGCAAGGGTCCTAGCACTGCGCCTTTAGTAACACCTGAGGTTACAGGGGAATTTAGTGTAGATGAATTGTCTGTTCGGAGCCATTTCCTGTTCTAATGATTAAAGTTTAAGCGTGAATTTTGGTAGAATTCATTTCTGCGGTACTTTACCGACTGCTTTTTAAAAATCTAGTAAGGTGGCGTCGACAAAATGTTTTGGTGAAGGTTAGAATTGAAGTCATTAATAAAATAGCTAGTTGAGTATCCTAAGAACGTCTTTTCAAGAAGCTATACGGTTAGTGTGGACAAATTGAATGGGAAGAAATTTGACAATGTATGAGTAAGTAACATGCTCCAATAACTTCGAGCAGATGCCTGTGAGGGAAATAGGCCGATAGTTTTTATACGAAAATGAAGAACCTGTTTGGGGATAGCAACGATCTCATCGATGTCCTATCTTGTGGAAGCACATCTGATGACATGACAAGGACTTTTGAAACATATGGCACAGAATGAGGCTAACAATGTTTTTAGGATTTTTTCAAAACTATAGAGTTGAAGCCATTATTACCAGATAAATATGAAATTTTCAGTAACTGATTAATTCTATAATAGCATCATCATTGAACAAAATGGCTTGCATAGCTGGGTGGTCGAATACAGTGAGGTTTGTTGTCGGGTTCATTTGTGAAAACAGAGCAGAAAAAGGTATAAAAAGTGCTTCTAGTTTTATGATCAGAAATGGAGTTGTTCTCTTCATGAAGCATTGTTAGTAGCATGTGTCGTGAAGGGAGTATAGTTTTCCAATATATTAGGGGGTTGGTATGTAGCATAGATTGTAACACTAAAGTAAAAAAGGAATGTTTCGTTTTGCTCGATAAGGGTATGAAGGCTTTCTCGTTAAAATAACATTTAAAATTTCTTGTTAAGTAATATGTTCAGGCGTTTTGCTGCTCGAAAGTGTCTTTTCTTTTTGTTGTTAAGGCATCTCAGGCTGTTAATAAATCATTGAGATAATGTCTTTTTTGTGACAGTGATTGTAGGGATGTGCTTAAGTATTAGGTCATGCATTTTGAGCTTCAGAATAGAGCGGTTATTTTCGACGGGGCGACTTGAAAAATCGATGGAAAATCACGCTAAAAAATCGAAGAGGTCAATGTTTATGGCTGCGAAATTGCCTTTGTCGTAGAGGGTTAGTGTCCTTATTGCTTTCTAGAGTCATGGTAGTTCAGAAGAATATGTAGCTTCCATTACGGAGTGGTCTATGAGTCCCGGTAAATGAAGCGGCGCTGAAACGTTATCAGGATAGGATCTTAGGAGCAGGTCAAGAATGTTGGAAGATTGGTCGTTTTTCCTAGTTGGGTAAAACCCGAGTTGCGAAAATCGTACTCTTAGACACGTGTTAACAAAGTCAGTTTCAATGTCATATTTGGATTTATCTGAAGAGAGGTGAAACGAAATTACTGACGGACAGGTATAGTTACCGTAAAGAAGAATGGGAATGTGCGGATTGGAAACTGTTATGACGCGTTGCACTCCATGGAAGTTAGCCACAAACGAAACAGTTAAATCAGGACGCGGAGAGCAAAAGCCGATAATAACTAGAGTACGAAGCGTGGTATTGAATTAAAACTCTTTCAACAAGGCATCCAAGTTAAACCCCAGCACAACAATTTGAATGACGAGCTAAAAAACGTACACCTCCACATCGCCTGTTTATCCTATCACGCCCAAATAATATTAAACTCGGGCATCAGCAGATGGGGCAGCGTTCATATGTCGGAGGGGGAGGGCAGTTTAGCACCCAATATCCATATTTACAGCACCTTCTGCACTTCAAAGGATTGGGCTTTTCAGGCCTGCATCTGTGCAAGACGTGGCAGAAGAGAATTTGCCGAGGTTCATGGGTGCCTCAAACGTTATTAGCACTGACCCGGTCTCTCTCATCATACGAACGGACAGGAGCGTCGCATGCATTCAAAACTTTCTAAATGTCCGGTTTCTGGAAGACCTTTCTCAGAACTATGAATTATGTCTCGGCATGAAACCACTGGGGCCGTCACGTAAGGTTGGATGTTAAAAGTTTTGCCTTGGATGGATGACGAGGTAACTGCTGCGACCCTACTAGTGCCACTTGATTTGCAGCGTTGGAGTCTGTCGCTCATGTGGTACTAAATCTGCTGGTGAGGCAATCGCTTGAAGAATTTCGTAGGGTGAAACTTGGGAAATATTGAACGTACTCGACTCCCTCATTAAGACTGTTTTCAATGTTGCGAAATGCGTCGCCGGAATTTATGGTTTGCCTTCCCGTTTGTGTGTAATCCAGTCAGCCGCATCGAAATCTTCGGAGGCATGAGCGCGTGCTTCGACAGAGTGGGCACGCGCTTCTGTAGGATATTCATGTGCGACAGGTGGTGGCGGCGGTAACCGTGCCTTCGCCATGGTAACACAATCGAGGTCCAATCTACAGATGGCCGGTTCTTAGCAAAAAAGTGGTCGAATTTGGGCACATTAGGAGTCAGTATGAACCTGGATACTTACCTAATAACGTGCTCTTGGCTTTTGATGTCCCAGGGTCAATTATTTGACACAAAGATGGTAGATTCGGGAGCTCGGTGTTCAGCCGTCTTTCCTATGGGACGCCACCTGTTGAATCTTATTTCGAAGTTGTTTATGTCTGTTTTTGTATCTGACAAGCGTTTCAAATCTGGCTTCTGACTGACCTACGGGGCCGCTACCATTCGAAATAGTTGTTTATTTTTCGAGGTCTCTTTACGCCTTTAATGCTTTTTATTTCCGTTTGATAACTATTACCACATTGAAGAAACATTATCAGTCGCCTACGTAGCATCGACAGAATGACAATTTAAGGCTCCGCTGCGTCTCACAAAATCAAGATATGCCAAAAGGGAAGCGGTAGGTTGCAGAACACATGAATTGGCACAAAGTGGTAGGAGGTTCTGGGACCCGCGCCATGCGCATTTAAATTCTGCAGCATTTCCTGGACTCCCGATCGCGGCCTACGCAAACCCCTTCACACTCTCGTGCGGCGTCGGGAAGTCCCGTCTCGACGCGGGGTATAAAAGCGAGGCGCACTATCACCTCGCGTATCCATTTTGTGCTTCGGTCTTCGTGCTTGATGCTGCTTCCTTCGGCGTCGCCTGTCTGCTGCCAATAGGAATCCTCCTGACCGCAGCCACGGATAGATTGTGAGGAATAAAATACCCGATGGCTCTTATGTACCATCAAGGCCTGTCTGTGTGTCTCTCTTGGGCAGAAGAACCGCCCAGAAGGTGCTTTGGCGCACCAGTGTTTAAATGTTTTTGTGCATGGCAGTGGCCAGATAAGTGTAGAGCGATCTCCTTTTATCTACGAATCACTTATAGTTGTGCGCTATGACCCATATGTGTAAATTAGAACCTGCGCACGGCTGTATGCAGCATCAGTCTAATTGGTAATTTGTTACTTATTTCAGCATAAATACATTTGATTTTCTAATTGCAGGACATCTACAAGGTTATCGGAGGCTGGATTGAAAAATACGGAGATATGTTTGGGTGAGTTTATATTAACTGGCGACAATAAGTCTGCACTGACTCCGATTTAATGTTATACTTTGCATACACACAGATCATTAAAGGAACACTAAAGAAAAAATGAAGTGGGCTTGCATCGATATAATGCCAATTCCTCATTACAAAAAATCCACTCTTACAGATAACAGAGCTGTTATAAGGTAGTAAAGAGGAAGAACAGAAATACGGGTATCGCCGCCACAGCCGAAACGGCCAAGGCTCGCAACTACAAATCACGCGACGCGCAAGGGATCCAGGAGCACGAGAAATGCGAATTACGTTGACCGTCTGAATGCGGTAGTCGGTTTTGGTTGGAATATGAAAGCATGCTCTTACCACACGTAAACGACGGCAAAAAGACGAAAAGACAAGGTAAATGTTACAAGGCAAATATAAAAATATACTCACTGGTGCTACAGGAGTCCACTTCAGTTTCGGTGATGTTCCGGCCCATGCACTTCGTGCGTGCTCGGATAGTTTGGCTTGAGCCTGCGGCGCCTGAAATGCAAGCTCAGGCAGCAGAGGCGCCTCTGAGCACGCGCCTGCGAAGGATTCTCCGTTCCCCGCGCAGCAGAAATTACGGAGTCTCCTCTTGCGTCATAGTGTGCTTCATCCTACCCGACTACGTAATAGCAGAAAACAGTTTGAATTCGAAAGGCGGCAACAGAAAAAAAAAACCGCAACTTCTAATTGCAATATCTCAGCAATAATTCGATATTTTGCTGCCGGATATGCGGCGACAGTGTCACCAAGTGCCGCTTATTAGATTTTTATAGCATATATTTCGGTGCCTTTATTGTCATTTTAACTAGCAAAGGTAAGCCTGCTTACTTTTGCAAGTTAAAACGACACCGTTTATTAGGTTTTGGTAGCATATATTGGGTGTCTTTAGCGTCCTTTTAACTAGCATAAGTAAGCAGGCTTACTTTTGCTAGTTAAAATGACACTAAAGACACCCAAATATATGCTATCAAAATCGAATAAACGGTATTTGGTGACACTGCTCACTTTTGGTAGTTAAAGGGACACTAAAGACACCCAAATGTATGCTATCAAAATCTAATAAACGGCATTTGGTGTTCTTTGCTGAGCCACGCCGAGGTGGCGCAGTGGTTATGGCGCTCGTCTACTGTTCCCAACGGCCCGAGATCGAATCCCGGCCTCGGCGGCCGCCTTTCGATAGAGGCAAAAAGCAGGGCGCCCGTGTGCTGTGCGATGTCAGTGCACGTTAAAGAACCCCAGGTGGTCGAAATGTCCGGAGTCCTCCACTACGGCGTCTCTCATAGCCTGAGTTGCTTTGGGACGTTAAACCCCACAAACCAAACCAAACCTTCTATGCTGATAATTTAATGACAACCTTCGCTTACGCTGGTTAAGCAAAATATTGTTACGCCCTTAGCGTCGCGACGGAGACGTTCTAGTCGGTTCAGTACGCTAGGTACACACGGCTAGCGGGAACGACACAAGTGTCACCAGACAAAGGTCGAACGGGCGCGCACACTTCTTCTTCCTCTTCCTTCTTTCTTCCTCCGTGCTCTGTTTGAGAACAAGTCCGTAACACTTCCCCCGTCGCAGGCGAAGCCCTCCGGGCGAGTCAATCGTCAGCACGAGGATGACAGGGTTTCAGACGCGCGACGTGGGCAAGCTCAGTTCGTGAAGAACGTCGGCCACTTTTTGTAAGGCGCGGAATCCGATAGGTGAGGTCACTAATTGCCTCGAGGATAACATAGGGACCGATATAATGCGCGAGCAGTTTCTGACTTAAGCCACGCTTCCTTAGTGGACGCCAAAGCCAGACCATATCTCCAGGGAGGTAGGTGACGTGGCGATGGTGGTCGTCGTAGCGGGATTTCGAGCGCTTTTGTGAGGCGAGAGTTCTCAAGCGGGCTATCCGGCGGGCTTCTTCAGCCCGGCACAGGATCTCAGCAATCTCAGGTTCGTCATCTGTGGAGAACGGGAGGATGGTGTCGAGGATGTGTCGAGGAGACCGGGCATAGAGGAGAAAGAATGAACTGTAACTTGTTGTTTCCTGTTGGGCGGTGTTGTATGCGTATGTTATAAATGGTAGCACAGTGTCCCAGTCCTTGTGGTCGGCGGCGACGTACATTGAAAGCATGTTGGTGAGTGTCCGGTTGGTTCGCTCGGTCAACCCATTTGTTTGCGGATGATATGGGGTAGAATGTCGGAAATGCGTTTGGCACAAACGAAGGAGTTCTTCGACAACATCAGCGGTGAACGGACGCCCTCGGTCGCTGATCAACACTCGGGGAGGCCCATGGCGCAGTATAACAAAGTGCAGCAGGAAGAGGGAGACTTGGTGTGCAGTAGCCGATGGAAGGGCTGCGGTCTCACAGTAACGAGTGTGGTAATCAGTGCAGATGACGATCCAGCGGTTGCAAGAATGAGACTTGGGAAAAGGTCCCAAGAGGTCTATCCCGACTTTCTCAAAAGGGGATCTTGGAGGCGTCACCGGATGAAGAAGACCAGGAAGAGTGCCGGCGGGGCGTTTGTGACTCGCACATTGAGCACGGCTAGCCACTTACTTCTCAGTGGTTTCACGCATCCGGGGCCAGTAGAAACGTTCATGGATGAGATAGAGCGTCCGCGCAGATCCGAGGTGTCCCGAAGTGGGGTCGTCGTGCATAACGAGCAAAACAGAGGAGCGTAGGCTGACGGGCACCACCAGAAGGTAGCGGAAACCAGTGGGAGAATAGTCCTTTTTGTACAAAAGACCACTCCTTATACAATAGGGAGTGGAAGCTGTAGGGTCCCTTGCAGCGGTAAAGAATGGTTGGAAATTCTCATCTTTCCTCTGCTCAGTGCGGAATGTACGGGTATCGGGGAATGGAGGTAAAACCGCAGCGATGTAATGATCAAAATTGTCGGCGTCACATTCCGTTGTGGGAAGCGGTAAACGTGAGAGACAGTCCGCGTCAGCGTGCCGGCGTCCACTCTTGTACGAAACTGTATAATCAAACTCTTGTAAACGAATTGCCCACCGTGCAAGACGGCCAGATGGGTCACGGAGGTTTATCAGCCAGCACAGGGAATGATGATCAGTGACCACTGTGAAGGGCCGCCCGTATAGATAACAGCGAAATCGCTGAACGGCGAAAACTACCGCGAGGCATTCTTGCTCAGTGATTGTGTAATTTCGTTCAGGTTTGCTTAAGGAACGACTGGCGTAAGCAATAACATATTCCTTGTCGCCGTAACGCTGAATCAGCACAGCACCAATGCCAACACCACTGGCGTCCGTGTGCAGTTCCGTTGGAGCAGAAGGGTTGAAATGCCGGAGAATCGGATGTGACGTTAGTAAAAACTTGAGCTGGCAAAAAGAAACGTCACACTCTGATGTCCACTCGAAGGGAGCGTCTTTGTGGAGAAGGCACGTAAGCGGGTTAGCAATGTCAGCAAAACGGGGAATGAAGCGGCGGAAATATGAGCACAGTCCTAGGAAACTTCGGAGTTCCTTTACGTTCTGAGGTGTTGGAAACGATGCAACGGCCGCAGTCTTTTGAGGGTCAGGTCTGACGCCTTCACGATCGACGAGGTGTCCTAGTACCAAAATCTGGCGCTCACCGAAGCGACACTTCTTCGAATTAAGTACTAGACCGGCGTTGTTGAAGCAGTCAAGCACGAGAGTGAGGCGTTCGTTGTGCTCTTCGAATGTCCGGCCAAAAATGACATCATCGAGGTAGCACATACATATTTGCCATTTTAGTCCCCGTAGGATAGAGTCCATAAATCTCTCGAAAGTTGCAGGAGCATTGCAGAGCCCGAAAGGCATTACATTAAATTCAAACAGGCCGTCGGGTGTGATAAATGCCGTTTTTTTCTTGTCGTCAGGGTGCATAGGGATCTGCCAATATCCCGATCGCAGATCGACGGATGAAAAATATGATGCCGAGAACAGACAATCTATGGCGTCATTGATCCGCGGAAGGGGATACACATCCTTCTTTGTTGCAGCATCCAGACGGCGATAGTCGACGCAAAAGCGAAATGTACCATCTTTCTTCTTCACCAGAATTACAGGGGCGGCCCAGGGACTGCATTACTCTTGAATAACACCCTTTTCCAGCATATCCCGAACCTGCTCACTGATGACCTGGCGTTCTGTTGGTGACACTCTGTACGGCTTCTGTCGAATTGGGTGTGAGTAGCCTGTGTCAATGCGATGCCGGGTACGTGTCACGGGAATGCACCGTGAGCCGCTAGGCTCGGAAAAATCAAATATGGAAGAATACTTGACCAGTAAGGCCTCCAAAGCGTCACGCTGGTCCCTGGTTAGATAGCGGCTGATCATCCGATGTAGTTGGGAGTCAATGGCTGGAGCGGCAGCACTTTCGCCAAATGCATCAGTAACCAAAGCCACCGACGGGGCGTCGTCTTGGCTACAGGTCGCAATCTTCATATTCACAGGCAAAACTACTGGTTGCGAAGAACAATTAACGGCCCACAGCCGTGAGCAGCCCTTGACCACCGACAGTAGGCAATGAGGAACCAGAATGCATTTCTTTGCACAGTTAGAATGAAGCGGTGCCACTGTAGCTCGAAGGTGTCGGAAGCACGGCTGGGGCACAAAACTGGGACGCACGCCATAGACAAGGCTGGCACATTGGTATCCTCTGTTACACAGAACACATCTTCACAGACATGCGGCTTCTCTAAGAGCCCAGAAGGAAGGGAACCATCAACGCAGAGTTCCCCAGAGCGGCAGTCGACCGTAGCGCCACACATTCTCAAAAAGTCAATACCTAGAATTATGTCATGCGTGCATAGCGAAAGCACTGCAAACTCCGCTGCGAATACCGTTCCACCCAGGGACACCGAAGCACTACACATTCCCAGGGGACACAACACCTCACCACCCGCGCCATGAAAATTCCCATTTCTGTCCCAAACAAACATAACTTTGCGTCCTAACCGCTTCTTAAACGATAAACTCATTATTGAAATGGTTTCCCCGGTATCCACTAAAGCCATTGTCGCCACACCATCCACAAGCACATAGACCGTGTTCTTTAACATAACAACAGATGGAGGAATTTCTTCAGGCAGCGCACAGTCTCCAGCGGCCTGACCTCCAGCAGCCGCGCTGACTAGTTTTCCGGCAAAGGCGATGCCGACCGCCTTCGTGGCCGTGGTGACGGAAAGCGGCGCGCAGAAGAGGCAGGTGGTGGTGAGACACTTCGTTCGGAAGCAGGAGAGTTGTTGCGCGGTCCATTGGTCTGGGGATATTCATACGAAGATGGGGGCCATTGCCAATTAGAGTCGTAGAAACGGTTACGTGGCGGAGCATTTTGGACGGGCCGATCGTAACGGGTGAGTGGGCGGCTGCGGCAGTATCGAGCTATGTGCCCCTCCATGCCGCAGCGTCGGCACACGGGGGCTGTGCGACGAAAAACTTGTTCCCTGGAGGGCTCCGAGGAGACAGGGTGCATTGGGTAGCGAAACTCATCTTCAGGTCTTCAGATTGGACGCCGGAAATAGCGAGCAGGTGGTGGTTGAGGATGGTACTCATAGTGCTGATCATAGGGCGACAAGAAGTTAGTCGGGCGCGAGTCGTAGCGAGGCGGGTGACCAGGGCTATCGAACCTTGGCGTCGGGCTGTTGGAGTAAGCGTCCGCCTGTGCCGTATTGATAGAATTCACAACGGGCATCGACGGGAGCAAGGAGGGAGGCCCTCGAGAGCCGACAACGTCAGAGGCAAAGATGATGGAGACCGTACAGGGGGCTCAAACCGCTGCAGTTCCTCACGAACTATTTGCCGGATCGTCGACGACAAGTCCATGAAGTTGTCTTCAATGCTCGCCACAGATGGAACGTTGGCGAGCCGCCCAAATTTTGGCGTTCTGCGACGAGTCTTCAATGTCTCGAATATGCGAACATGCCGAATGACATCACAGACGGCGTTCAGGTCACCTCTGGCAATCAGAAAATTATAAACATCATCTGTGATGCCCTTCAGAAGATGTCCTACTTTATCTTCCTCGGTCATATTAGCGCTTGCAGTTTTACATAGCTTCAGGACCTCCTCTATGTAAGTTGTGCATGTTTCCCCAGGTAGCTGAGCTCTGTGCGTAAGCGTGTGTTCAGCTCGCTTCCTTCGTGCAAGACAGTCACCGAAGCACTGCCGCAATTCAGTAACGAAACGGTCCCAGGTGGTAAGAGAGTCTTCGTGGTTTTCGAACCAAACAAGAGCTGTATGGGTTAGGAAGAAAACCACGTTTGCGAGCTTAGCGGCGGCGTCCCATCGATTGTAGCGGCTCACCCGTTGGTAGTTGGTCAACCACTCGTCAACGTCCTCGCCTGCCGCTCCCGCGAAAGTCCGGGGCTCCCGATAGTGATGCGAAGAACTGTTCGCTGCACCCGCAGGCCGATCTTCAGCCTGGATCACCGCGTCACCACGGGCTGCTTGCGGGTCATTGGCCGATTGCATGGCGCTGGTTTGCGGTTCGAGGCCCGCAAGGCGACGACTCCGGCGAGGCTCCAGTTGTGTCGGTGCTGTCTGTAGCGCCAGGGATCGTTACCCGGCTTCTCCACCACAATGTTACGCCCTTAGCGTCGCGACGGAGACGTTCTAGTCGGTTCAGTACGCTAGGTACACACGGCTAGCGGGAACGACACAAGTGCTACCAGACAAAGGTTGAACGGGCGCGCACACTTCTTCTTCCTCTTCCTTCTTTCTTCCTCCGTGCTCTGTTTGAGAACAAGTCCGTAACAATATTGATACAAAATGTGCAAAGTTTCAGATGACTAAGAAAATTATTTTATTGTAGTGAAAAAATTGTAGGAGGCCGGTGTAAGGAAAAATCACTGTTTTTGTATCTGTGTAGTATTTATGTTCTACACCGTATCCAATAGGATAAAAAGGTCTTATTTAGAGAGACCGTAAAGCGGCAGCGAAAGCCAGTTCTAAACGTGCTCAATGCGTAAGAACGAATTTTTGACCAATTACGCGAAATATAACTTCTTGAAAAGAAGAGAATCTTTATTATTCGTTTTAAAAAGCTTTTTTTTTATTAGCGTGCAGGTACGATATCGCATGGAGCCAGAGTTGCAACTTTTTCACTATACCCGAGACGTCCGTATGATGATATCAGGATGACTGACAGGTCACCAGAGCAGCTATGACGGCCATGCTGTAATATACACTTCCGGTAGCTGCATACGTTATCTGCTCGAGTGCTCCTATAATTACTGAGCTCGGGGACACTGGCGTCGGTAACAGAGAACGTGGCGGCGGCGTCTGTGGATTTTAGGCTCACACATGTCGGCTTTTGAGTTTAAAGACGCGCACGAGTTACCACACTACAACATTGAGGGCTTCTACTTTAGATCACGTTTGAAGAGCATAACCTGATATAGGCTGTGTCCGACGCAGTTTGTATGAAATGATGGTGCAGCAATAGCGCACATGTCTCGTCTTGTCTTTTCAGCATCGATCGTTTTTGCGGCGACTACCGTTGAAGCAGAGGTCACAGAAGTGATAATGTCGGCAAGGCTTATTTCTCTATGACGTAGTCTGCACTGTACAAACTGTGATGTCTGTTTATTGAACTCAAACTGTTTCGTGGCGAAACGATACGGAACGTTCGCCCACCATCGCTGTATGTAGATGAGACGGAACGCAGAATGCCGAGTCTCCGATTTCTCAAAATATCATTTTCTCCACACCCCAATTTATGCCTATTTTTTATGTTAACAGGCCATGGGTAGCTCGAAACCCGTACAAGCATTGTTTGAGAATGTCAGCTTTCGCGCTCAAGCAGGTATATAAAGCAATGTACTCCTTGTCAGATATTTTGGAGTATAAGAGGTGCCAAGTATAATTTCATATTTGCGTGGTGATACTTCCCAAATCTGCACTGGCCAGGTGAAATGCCGTAGTGGAGAACTCGGAAAATTTCTACCGCCAGGGGTTTTTACCGTGCATTTGCATAGCCCAGCACATGGGCGCAATTTTTTTCGCCTCCATCGAAACGTTAACCCAACAGCGGACATCGCACTCGCGTCCTCGTGACCATAAACCGAGTCACCTAACAGCTGTGCCAATCGGCATGCATAGACTGAAATTAACATTGCGAGATGTTTCAGAGGAGCTATGCCGCAGATTATAGATGAAAGCTTTTGATATGAAGAAATGAAGACTGCCTCTCCCTCTCAACACACAGATTTTACAATGGTGACGTGCCCTTCATCGTTACCATGGACCTGGACTTAATAGAGAAGATCCACGTGCGCGACTTTAAGGACTTCACTAATCGTGGGGTGAGTGCAGCGTGGTAATGCTTCCAAATGGTACTCGAAAGGCACTGGTCACAAGTCGAACCTTGGTTGTTTTTCTCTCAGCCAAACGTTTCGCTTGACACCAGACCATAGAAGACCACCAATGCTGCACCCTGCATCTGATACTGAAGACAAACAATTTCCATGTCTTCTACCAACCTCGTAGTCGTGGTTAACGTCACATTTCTGAACCCGTTGAACTACCTACTAGTCGTAATGACAGATAATATATAGAGAACAAAACATACCATAATAAATGTGCTTAATTTCAATTTTTCTCAGCTATAAAACTTGAGTCAGAGCATAGTAGAAAGACAGTATCCAAATTTTCATAGTGTACATACAATTGTAGACCACATTATTAAAACCTTTGTTGCTACAACCAATTTAATCAGGTACTGCTTCTTGCACTGGTGAATGTATCGATTATAGTGTGGACTTTCGTTGACAAATGGGGCAGCCATTTCAAGAAATGACTCTTCACAGTAATGTACCGCCGTTAGAATATCGCGTGTAAGCCGTTTTCGCCGATCATTTGACAAAGCCGCGGTATAGAATCCAGAAAGCTCTCACACTCTTACAGCAGCTGATCAACATTCTCCTTATTTCTGATAACTCTATGTGCATGAGACGACCGGCGAAGCTTATGGATAATATATTTATATGACATAATTCCAGCAGAATGGCTTGGTCATTCCCATGGTCAACTCTCATTTTTGTAAAATTCCCACAAGCAGTGAAGAGAGCGTCGGGTAGACATTTTGTTTAACCGTATATAAAAGCGCAAATCCTTGCATTCCTATGAAACCACCCTTCCTAAGCAACTTTATCAAGATGAAACACGATTATGAAACACGAAGCAGAATAGGTAATAACACATAGAAGAGGCGCGCGCAAGCACGCACGCAACGCACGCACGCACGCACACACACACACACACACACACACACACACTCACTCAATCACTCACTCACTCGCACTCCCACACACACACTCATTCACTCACAACCACACACACACAAACTCACTCACACGCCCACACACAAACATGCGCACGCGTACGCACGCATACACACGCGCGCACGCACGCACACACACACTCGCAAAAGATGATGCTGCACTGACAACTAATTATTTGTACACCAACACCTTCTTCCTTGACAACTTCTGTATACACATCCCTTCATCTTTCGCTGTCCTCCCAGTGATCTAAAAAGTCTTTCGCTTTCTTCGATAAGAGAACAGAAGGCGTGCTGAAACAATCCTCACCAGCCAAAGATACCGCATAGGCTTCCAAAATCTCTCTCTTGAACCTGTCCTTATTAAAGCGAAAGTCTTTATTGCCTCATCGTTGTCGTCAGCAAAAGTGTCACGCTTTTGCGGCGGCACTGATTGGTCGAGACGGGATGACGTTATGAGGTCTCAATCACAGAGCACCACCACAGTATGCGCGAATGCGTGCCTCATATGGCCATATGCCAATCAATGATCAATTACGAATAATGACCAATTAATAACTAATACGCAAGTGGCAATTAATTACTATTAATTCAGGGTAATTAGTTCATAATATTAATATTGAATATTGCTCAAATAATTATTTTCTTCACAATAACTAAATACTAGATATTACCTCCACAATTACTAATTCTTAATTAGTGCCACTACTGTAATTATTTCATTAATTATAAATTAATGCCGTGCACCCGGTAAAATTAACCACACGACAGTAAACTTGGAACACCTGCGAAGATACAAGGAGCGCGATCTCGTCGCTTCCAAGCAGAATTCATTTTATAAATGCACTCGCAGGTTGTGAAAGAGTAGTCGCTCGCTTTACTCGTAGCAGCATTCATCGCTACATGTGCAACAGTTGCGTAGCAGAATGCAGCACTTATGATTTCGCCTTTCATCACTTTAGTCGTGAAAATATCGTTGAATTTTTCTCCTCAAAACTGCTATGTTATTAAGGCCTGCTGGGGACTTTTCTTTTTACATAACGTACAATTTCTGCAGTGCAACCCGCTCTACGGCTACTAGCTTGACCTTCTATTGTATTGTTATCTATCGAGATCTTTGCTTATTTTACCTTCATCTCCTCAAAAGTGTTCAACTAAATGAAATAAAAACCAGTTCACTGCTGTAAACTCCTGGCTATATGATTAAACGCGCGAAGCTGACGACAATGTTCTAACAAAATGCGTTGCATGCCAAGAGTGCAATATATGCTTTTCTACAGGCAAGAACTTTGATTCGTGTATTAAAGTCACGCATTTTCATACACCATCTATCGAGACCAGGTGTTCGTTTACCTTTATCGTCCAGGAATCCTAAGTTTTTCGCAGGCTCGGAAGTATTGAGCTGCTGTGAAGTCATTTTTCACCACAAAGGGCGCTTCGTGCTTCATAGCGTATGGATTAATGTTACATGCTAATGCCACAGACAATTATTCGTAATTTACTGTAGCAGAGTGTTGCAAGTTTTCTCCGCACGCGCGGACAGTATCTTTCCAAGTTTACTTGGTCGATCTGGTCTGTTCCTGTAAAGATAAAAAAAAACAAAATCTCTCTGAGTCGTTAGACCATAAAAGCGTGCGGAAGCGTTCCTCTGCGAGAACGTTCCTCTGAAAGAAATGGAAGTTGATGGTGTTTCATTATGGAGTTCTGGAGGTGGTGCGGATATGGTGTGGAGATATCGTCTTTTTAGTAGTCATGGTACATCTACGTCCCGCCTATTGCTTTAAACAATATGCATTTGATACAAGTACTCGTGGAACTTATCGCCTGAAAGCGGCAGCAAGTTAGAAAAAATTTAAAACAGGGAAAAATGAATACGATATGAAGGGCCTATGAAAGGATGAAGATTAACGGATTATGGTTTGTGATGTAAATAAGCCACAAATACTTGGGGTGGAACAAGGGAAAATTTATGTGTGAAAATATATTCATAAATAGCAGAAATGTTGTTTCTATTTGTAAAAAACAAAATTGAATTTGGATGAAAATGCTCAAATCATATATTTTTCTTGTCTACTGTGACTGGAAATGACGATAATGTATAACACAGCAGCTATACACCATGTTAAAGTAAACGCAAATACAACTTAAGAAGCTTTATGATTATTCGAGATTACTGCTTGAATATAGCTAAAACAACAGCCCGGCTAGGTGCCTTGCACAGAAGCATCATGTACTTTTCTTGGTAATTTTTACTCAAGAATGGATTCAGTTTTGAACCGCAGTGGGAGTGCATGACACATTAAGGTTATATATTCCTTTAATTACTGAAAAACTGAAGCTGCAATACATTCTTCTGAAAAAAAAACACCATGTTAATTTTTTTCTTCATTTGTGAACGATGACATGTCAAATCTCACGTAAAATCACTTTCCAGAAAAAGAAACATATTTCATAAAATTGGAGTACATTTCTGCTAAGTAAGCAGTAAACTGCTTCAGCATGATCTAACAGCTACTGCACTGCCTTCATCTACATTTGAGCCATAGAAAAGAGGGGCTGATAGTCAGACAAAGATAAGCAATATGCCAAATCGTAACACTTGAAATGCCTGTTAAGAAGATGAAGTTATCAAAAACGTTTCACACTTCTGCTAAGTAAAGGTTGCGAGGTAATGAAATGATGTCGTTGATGTGAGGGATAACACAAGCACATAAGGTATAGCATGTGTTTTTGCACAGGTGAGCAGGCACCTCAATAATTCGCGTGTTCCTTCTAGCGTCGTAATATTTCGAGCCGAAATATGATGCACTCATATACATACATATGAGTGTTATGGAAGCGGCAGGGTAATTATGTCTCATGGAAATCTTCCACCAGCTCTTGCTTCAAACAAGATTATTTGTATGTAAAAAACTCGCACTTGAAGGTCATTTTCTTAATGAAATATTTTCGTCGATATACCAAATCAAACCTTTAAAATAAAGTAGAAAACGAGCCAACACAACACTGCGGTTTGGCTTTTAACTAGGCAGGAGCTAAACTCAAGCGCTTGAAATTATGATATTTTCTTATAAAACTTTAAAGCCTTCGCATTCCGGTGTTCCATTGTAAGTTTATTCATACCACACATATTTCTCCGTTTCTTAGCTTACGATGATGCTGGATAAGCTGCACCCAATAGTGGGCCAGTCAATAATCCACGTCGATGGCTCCCGCTGGAAAAGCATCCGGAACGCAATGGCCCCTGGCTTCAGTGCAGCGAAATTGAAACTGGTAAGGACAGGTGGCGCCTATATGCGCTATGCGAGTAGCAGAAATTTAATTTATCTGCAGTTGGTGCGCAGCGAAGGATAACACCAGCATAGTTTGCTGATCGATGTAAATAGCGTTTCGGCATTTAAATGTAGGAGTGAGGTCCATAAATCCCTCATAGCATGGCTTCCGATCTAATAGATCTACATCCACAGCGGTTCTCGAACTTACAGTCTATATATACATCTTTACACAATAACGAAATTCCGGTTGTATTGTTTCTTGATTTAAAAAAAGCTTTCGATACTGTTAGTTACTCTATTCTGTTGAAAAAGCTTGAACACTACGGATTCCTCGGGTCTACACTTGACTTTTTTGCTAGTTATCTCTCAAACAGGAAGCAATACGTTTATCTTGATGGTTTTTCCTCCCCCTTCAAAGAGTTGAAACAGGCGTTCCCCAAGGTTCTGTTCTAGGCCCTATTTTGTTCTCTTTATATACTAATGATTTCCCTCAGATTTTATCTTCATCTAAGGCTGTTCTATATGCAGATGACACAACAGTAATATTTTCAGGCAAGTTACTTTTAGAATTGGAAGCAGTAATTAATTCCGAAGCATGTCGAATAAATGAATGGTTTAACTGCAATAAACTCACGCTAAATAAATCAAAAACAAAATTTGTTTTATTTTGTCCCAGAATGAAGTTCTTTAATTCTTCTAGCCTCAATATTTTAACTGATGGAGCAGCCTTGGATGAGACAGAATCAATAAAATATTTAGGTATTACAATTGACAACCAGTTGAACTTTAAAGAACACAATACAAATCTGTGTTAGAAACTTGCTTCAGCTTGTTATATTCTTTTTCGAACACAAATGTATTTCTGTACCGGTATATTATTTCATTCTCACCTTATCTATTGCAGCGAGTCTTGGGCATTCACATTTAAGACATACTTAGATCCCATCATTCGTCTTCAAAAGAGAGCCGTACGCATAATGACCTTCTCGCACTGGCACTCATCTACACCTTTATTGTTCTCAGAGCTACATATACTCCCTTTTACTCTTGCGTCGGAGATGAAAGTTTGCTGTGTAGTAAATGCCATTCTCCTGAATGCTCACCCTTAACCAATTACATTATTTGTTACACCCAACAGGAACACCAGAAATGCAAGCAATATAAACTTTAACCTTCCTATCACAAGAAACTTTTACGGCCAGAGCCTAATACAGTATGTCGGTGTGAAAATATGGAATAATATTCCACTTGCAATTAAAATGGCAAACAACTTTTTTATTTTCCATCAAAAGATTTTATTTTGACAGAATTATATTATTTTAACACTAAATAAAAGAGATAAGAAATGTTTACATTTCTGGCGCTAACAAATGTGTATGTCTTGGTTGTATTCATTTTCTTCAGATAGGGAACTGTATTCTGTGATCTCTCAATTATGTAAGTCGCCTAAAATAATTTGTGCATGTGCTTTTCATTTCTTTGCTGTTATGTATTTCATGTTTTTTTTTTGTACTTTACTTTGTGTGCTCATTGATTGTTACGTTTGCTTGTGTATAGGCCTGAAAACATTTGTTACATGTCCTTTAGCGTGTCTCCACTGCTGTGTATATGTATGTATGTATGTACGGGCCTATACTAGCTTCGGCTTTTGGCCCAACATTTTTTATAATTTGTATATTTATTGAAATAAATGATTGATTGAAATAAAACGGGGTACTGAGCAGAGAGACATGGATGAGAACGGGACTCAACGAGCGCCGACTCGCGACTACTCCGTGTCTATTTGTGCGCAGTTCCAACATTTATTTGCCATGAGTGACCGACTGATCCAACAACGCACTGTCTTGACCGGCGTTCCAACTTGAAAAAAAAAGTTTAGAAAATGTTCAGTTACCGGAATGAATTTTATATGCGGTTTTTGACCATGAACCAGTTTGACATTACAAATTTCTGTAGTAGCATAATAATGTTCGGTAGTTACAACAGAAAAATACTACAAAACTACAAACTACAGAAAAGCACTAAAGAAAAAACTACCGGACTACACGAAAGTACTACAAAACTGCATAATTTCTGATGTTTACGGTAGGACTGCGCGACATTTTGTCGTATTTTTGACAACGTAGGATTTTTCTACTGGCTACATTTGGAATACGATCTCAAAAATGCTTTCACCGTATGAAGAATCGAATGTGGCAATGAACAATGTTGGCCTACCGGGAAAATATATTTTGCCTTCCGACTATCTCACAATGCACCTGACGTCTGAGAGAATCGGTACCTCGTTCCACCTGCTCTTTTCCCTTTCTGCAAGAGGTATTGGGCCCAGCACAGTACATGTACTATGATTGGAAGGAACGTTTGCAAAAGAAATGCCAGCGCCTTCACACCATGACACATAGAAGCTCGGCAGTGTTAATGCATAATTTGTCTTGCCATTAGTTTTTACGTCCTCTTCATGCGCCTTTATCAAAAGACGTTTATCTGGCTGATGAATATTTTGGTGTAGATATGGGGTTTCAGTCCCTAAAGCTTCTACGGATATGAAGGGTGCGTATTCCAGGGGTTCTAAAGTTTCAGCCATGGGCTATCACCCTTTCACTGACATCGCACAGTACACATTTGCCTTATTTCAGCTTCATCGAAACCTCTACCGCGATGGTGCAGATGTCAGGGCGATCAATGTCGGTGCCCAAGGCTTCAGGGTCTGATCTGGGCCGCGGCAGCCGCTTTTCGATGGAGACTAAAAGCAGTGCGCCCGTCTGCTGTGCGATGTCGCTTTGGGGTGTTAAACCCATGAACTAACGAACCGTCGTCAAAATGTGGCGGCTCCTGCCAGGATCAACACCGTGCCCTTTTAGTCGCTAGTCCAACACCGCAACTACTGATCCACCATTTGGGCGCAGGCGGATAATGGGAAACTGACTGAAATTACAAGAGAGCACTGAAATTATGTGCGTTTCAAGGTCGTTCAGCTTTTGAAAACTCCAAGTATACCAAGCTACGAAATTTTACACTTCAAAGATGTTTAGTACATAAACAATAGTAGTTTTGAGGAGGGAAGAGCCCTGCGTACTGCAGCCAGTATATATAAATTCCCGAAGACATTGGAGCCTATCTAACATCCACGCATCTTCATTTTTTGTGTAAAATGCAGTTAATGCCGCTGTTGGAACAAGATGTCGCAATTCTGCTGGAGCTTCTGGAAGACCACGCAGCATCAGGCATTGAAGTGGACATGCTGCAGAAGTTCGAACAACTCTCCATGGATTTCATGGGTCGCGGATCTTTCGGCATTGATGAGAGGTTCCAGGGCAGGTCCCACCACCCTTTCGCAGCCATGGCCAGGTCTGCTTGCAACAAGCTGATGACTGGCCGTTTGCACATGTTTGCACGTGAGTAGGAGACGACCCGCCATCTGTTCTGCATGAGGAAAGTATATTGCTGAGACAATTATCGCCGCTCAAGAGAATGAATGCGAAAACATTAAAATGTCTTGTGTATATGAATATCGAGTGATATTTTAGATTATTTAACTTCTTCCTTCTGGTATTGTGGTTGGTGTAAGTGTTCACCTATTCTGCGTAGGCTGCAATGCTCCACGCGCTGTCTCGGATGCTTATTCGCCGAACCTCCTGTAAATATAGCAAGCAATTAGAAGCATACCTGTCATTGGTTCATATCCTTTTCGGGAGCTAGGCTCCAACTTGACAAGCGCAAGTATTCCATTAGTGACGTGCAATCTCTGATCGATATGCTGCAGGATAACTGGGTGTCTCTGAATATCGATAAATAATATCGATAAAACTGGCGCTAGATACAGTCGTTCAGCGGCAAGTGGTAGGTATCAATTACTGGTATCGAATAGTCTCAATCGGCGGTCGTCTCAGTAGTGGATGAATCTGAAAGCAATTTTCGGATTTCTGGCAGCGTCAGTCTTCAGCTTAGTGATTCATACTTCTGAGATCTAGGGTGTTTCCAGCTTTGGTTACTTAATGCGTGGCCAAAATGAATGCCTGCGATTATTCTTGCTTTGGAGATTGTCAGTCCTCAAAAGGGCACCTCAGTCGATTTGATGTTGAGCCGAAACTGTTTTCGGGATGAGTACACTTGGAGACTGTTTTAAGAACTGTTCAATAATTTCATGGTGGACTTTCGATGGTGGTTATTTTACCCAAGCCAGTCATGTTTCTTCCAATGCGAAATAATAAATGAGAATAGAAAACAAATAATTTCTCTCGTTTGGTAAATCAGCCTCAAGAATGGGGGTACAAAGTTTCGCATAGTATAGACAGATTAAAATTTACTTACTTAAGGCAAAAATCTAGTGCAAAACTGTTAAATGACAAACCAACTAGGGCAGAGCTTTTGCGTTCAGCTCAAGAACCAAGCATGACATATCGATTCCCAAATTGCCAGGCTACTTTGCAGAAAACGCTTTGGAATTGGCGCTATATAAATATGGATGTTCGCGCTTAGCTAAAAAATGCCTCGGCCACTTAATAGCCATCCCGGAAAATTTCTGTAACCTTTTCTTAAATTTACATTGTACACGCTGCGATCTGGCATGCAAGAAATAGAAGGCCGCTATGATACAAAATAATAAGTCCATCTCTATTCGTCTGGCCACTGGGAATGGTGTTTGTGTTCGTGCCCTTATTGACACTCGTGTCCAACTATCTGTTCTAAGCTCCTCTTTACACCGTCACCTAAAGAAAGTAACTACTCCAGACCGAACATCCAACGTCCGCGTAACTGACGGCAGTTGGGCTGCTGTAGCCTGCTTGTGTACTGCCTGTGTACGTGTTGCCGATCTCCATACTTCTATTCTTTTCACCGTTTTGCACAACTGTCCTCAAAACGTAATACTTGGGCTCGACTTCTTAGCTGCTCATTCCGCCCTCACAGAATTTTCTGATCGCCATGTGTGCCTCGACCTGCCTATCTGCTATGAAGGCCTATCAAGCCCGCTTCGTCTTCGCTCAGTCACATTCTGTTGACTGCAGCCGGAAGCTGTCCTGTTCAGCCGTTCCTAAAGGCGACTATCTTACCTTCCCCATCAGTGATGTTGCTCTGCAACGTAATGTTGTATTTCCTCATCTCATCGTCCACGGCCGTCAAATTCAAGCAGCTCTGCCTGTACTCCAATTCAGCTTATCGCCACAGAATCTCCAAAAAGGCATTGCACCTGCTGAATTGTACGCGCTGAGCAAATGCACAGTCTGTTCGCAAGCGCGTCTCCGTCTGTAGTTCTTGGTGCCCCGCCCATCCCAGCTCCTGTTCTGGTATCATCTTGGGAATGATTGCTAGATATACCGCACGACCTCGCACAAGATTTGCACACGATTCTGCTTACAGCGACATCATCGACATTGTTCGCCGTCCGCTGCGTTAGACAACAGCCGCTACTCATAGCATATAAACCGGTTATGCCAGACCTGTCCACAAGCGCATATACCGTCTGTCCGATTCTGAACGCCAGGCAATACAATGCGAGGTCGATAAGATGTTGACCAATGACATCCATGAGCTTTCGAGTAGCCCATGGGTACCTCCTCATGGTCTCGCCAAAAAAAGAGAGAGCATATTACGTTTTTGCATTGATTACTGCCGTCTCAACAAGATAACCTAGAAAGACGTCTATCCTCTAAGTAGAATAGACGAGGCACTCTTTCCCTTACACGAAGCGAAGTACTTGTCATCGAGTGATCTATGTGCGGGCAAATATCAGATTACCGTCGACGAAAGCGACTGAGAGAAAACAGCGTTCATCACACCTGATGGCCTCTACCGGATCGAGGTGATGGCATTCGGGCTTTGTAACCTTCCTGCGTGTTCGAACGGATGGTGGACTCGTTGGTTCGGAATTTCAAGTGAAAAACTTCTCTGTGTTATTTAGACTATGCTATTGCATTTTGTCCACTTTTGAATGCCACCTGTATCGACTTTCTGCCACTCTCGCAATTTTCCGTCGGGCTGGCCTTCCGTTCACGCCAATAAATGCCGCTTTGGTCTCCGAGAAATTAGGATTCTTGGTCACCTGGTTAATGCTGACGAAATCCAGCCGTGCCCGGACGAAGTCCGCGCAGTCAATTCATTCCCAGCTCCTAGGTCTTCGCTTGACGTCCGAATTTTTATCGGTTTGAGCTCCTATCTCTATCGGTTTGTGCCAAACGTTTCGGTCATCGCCCGTCCTCTCACCAACCTGTTGAAAAACTATGTGCCCATCTGCTGGAGTTAGGACCAGGTGGGCGCTTTTACAGCCCTTATTGCCGCACTGACCACAATACCAGTCTTAGCCCATTTCTGCCCGCCAACTACGACAGAACTTCGCATCTCCGCAAGTCCCCAAGGCATTGGAGCAATCCTTGCTGAGCGAGAGACGGGTCACTACCTATTTGTCTTTTATGTAAGTCCCCTCCCATGCGATCTAGAGCGAAATTATTCAATCACCGAGCTTGAATTTCTTGCTCTCGTGTGGGCTTTTGATAAATTTCGTCCTTACTTATTTGGCCGACAGTTTACCGTTGTTACAGCACACCATGCGCTTTGCTGGCTTTCTTCTCTTAACGACCCTACTGGCCGTCTTTGTCGCTGGGCTTTTCGACTCTAGGTGTACACCTTCTCAATAACTTATAAATCAGCTCGACATCATCCCCTCCTTGTTTCGAGAGCGGAGTTTACAATTGCGTTCACTCAATTTTTGATTTCTCTAATATCGCCCATGAACAGCTCTCGGATATCTCCCTTGCCAGAATCGTAGACCAGCTTACCACCAATCCAACGTATCCTTCTTTCACCCAGTTTGTTCTCCAATGGGATATCTTGCACTACCACAATCGGGTGGCTCAGAGTTCGTGTTAGTTGCGCCTCACCACTTTCACTCTGCCGTACAAAAACAGCTGCATTATGCACCCACAGTTGGCCACCTGGGTGTTACTCGTACCTAGGGCAATGTACATCAATATTTCTTCTTGGCTAGAGTCTACCGATCTGTGCGGCGCTATATAGCAGGTTGTGAGCTTTGTCGACGCAGGAAGAAGCCCTCCGTACTTCCCTCCGGAACTGTTCAACCGAATTCCATCCCGTCCACTCCATTTTCGTGCATTAGTGCAGACCTGGTTGGACCGTTTCCAGTTTCCTTATCAGAAAACAAATGGATTGCTGTTGCGACGGAATATACGGCGAACGAAATCCTTCATTAATGCTCTGTACGTATTAAATTTAGTACAGTTATCACCCCCATACTACCTGTCTCACCCAACGCTTCAACTGCACGCTCAGGGACATGCTATCTATGTACGTCTCAGATGATCATCGCGATTGGAATCTAGCATTTGTGACCTTAGCGTAAAGAAGCTCCACTCATCACGACATCGCTAGATACTATCTTTTCTGCCTTCTTTTTGGATGAAATCCAATGTTTTCCTTCGAAATGGTGTTCATGCTCTCAATGCCGTCAGCGATTACGCCCAAGACACGATTGTCCGAGTTGACGTCTCCCGCCGTATTGTCCACAGCCGGCTTTCTGCAACTCAGGAGGCTCATAAAGCCGTTACGACAGCCGCCATTTTGAAATCCAGTATGTACCCTGGCTCTCTTGTTTTCTGTGGTTACCGTCCCGTCGTGTCGGCATAAGTGAGACGTTCTTGCCGCGGTAAAAAAGGCTTTACAGTGTTGTTCGCGAAGTCATAGATGTTACTTCTGAGATCGACCCGAGACCTTGCCAGCCTGACCCTCATCTTAGATCGTCCACGTGACCCGTCTCAAGCCTTACGAGCCGCCTTCTCCATTCCCGCCGTAGCAAGAATCCACTCTGTGCTTCCAAGGAGGGGATGACGCAGAAGAATTGAGAAATTGTGATGAGAGACGAAGACGCTGAAGTGCGTGCACTTAACTGGGCAGTACTACATTTGCTGCTGTGCTAGATAAGGCAGACTGGGATAACTCGCCATATCAAGGCCCTCCGTAACAATATAACGCATTTATCTGACAGAAATTAGAATATGCAGCAGTTATATGGGATCCTCATACTGAAAAGGATATAATGATTTTGGAGCCTGTGGAAAGGAAGGCCACCATATTTATATTGGAAATTATAGAAGAGAAGATTCCCTATCTTTGGCAATGCTTAATAATAAAATCAGTACATTAATGCACGAGCGTAAACTTCATCTTTTGGTTTAGCGTAGAATACTCTAAAAAAAGCCGGACTTGAGCCACCTCTTGTGTAAAGCCCCATAGCATACGCAAGAGACGACACACGCATAACCTGTCCACTTACGCCAACATATTGTAAAAATAAATCCCACTTGAACACGGTTTCTCCGCGTACTCTAAAAGAATGTAATTTCATCCCCGTAGAGACACCACCGTCACAAAATTTTACACAAGGCTTCGATCAGTTTTCTCAGACAAGCCATTCCAAATACACCAGCCTAAGCCTTTTTATTATTTGCAACCCTCGTTTTTTTTTTTTTTTTGGCATCAAATTTCCTTTACACTGCAATGTTTTACCACTTTGTTGGTCTGCAGAGCAATTGCCCACCTGTTGGTTGATCTCATGTACGGTTCTTCTTGTTTTGTTAGTTATTATGCGACTGTGGCATTTCATATTTTTGGGTAGCACTGTTACATCTTCCACCATTTTCATCACAATCTACTTTCCTGAGCGTTGTCATGTCTGCATTGTATTGCCTCTCATCTTAGGCCAGTTCATGACAATCACTATAAATAAATAAATAAATATGCTTTGCAAGTATGTATAAAATATGTAGCAGATTGCTAATTTAAGAGGCTGATGTATTGAATTTTGTTATTTAGAGAACCTGAACAGGCAGAACTACATCTGACACAGTTTCTATCTTTTCCTTTAGAATGTACCACATGTTTTGGGTTATTGATGAAGCCGTTGAGCTGGCTTTCGCTCATTATGGCTGACGTTGACATGATGACGAAGCAAACCAAAAAGGTTATTCAGATGAGACGAATGAACCCTTCGGTGAGTGCAACGTTCTTCGGTTACGTTCGGGTATTGCCTATAAAATCAGTGGGGCTATTGTACAAGCAACCTTTGTCATTCAAGGGAGAGAGCCAAACAGGGTAAGCCCCACTTGGCTGTGATTAGATAATACGTGGATTCAGAATACCGGCCACTGCGAAATGACAAAAATACGTTAGGAAAAACTTATTTCGCATTGCAGTAACGAATAAAATCCAGTGCCCTCCTTCTATAACAATCTGCGAGCAGCCTACGAGATAGATATTGAATAAAGTACTGATCCAGGCACACGTCGGTCATGGACTTCCTCAAGAACTAAAAGAAGCCACTGTGCTCTCAGTCAAGGTTTGCGGATTGAAATCTCCTTTCAGGCGGCCAATATTTCTTGAAGCGCGTAAGCGCAGTTTAGTTTAGATTTGCTGTTATTAAGACGAAATAATGTTTAACCTAAGTTTCTTGTTAATTCTTGGCATGCCAGTGTTCCTGCCTAATCCAGAGCTCTGTTTGCGGAGGCAGGAGATAGTGCTCCAGCGGCATGGGTACCTTTGTATTGTGTTTTTTTTTTCGCCTTTATTTTCTTTATTTGTGATAAAAAGTTGTACACGAACAGTTGGTTAGACCCATAGCCTTTACGACTAGTAATGGGTCCAAATGAAAAACAAGTACAATGTTACTGCAGACCTTGTACAGAAAAACTTCAAAATTAACACACACAATCAATTTATTCCGACAGTTTCGTTAAAATTAGTGTTTCAAAGATGCCGAAAATTATTTTTTCCTTAACTTCATTTGGTACTTCATTCCACACATGGGCTCCACTATATTCTAGGAGTCTCCGGCCGTACATATTATATTCGCAATTCCACACAGGCTTTGGCCGACGACGAGTCGCCTGCATGATAGGTTGTGAACGTGGACATTAACATAGTCCTTTATTGTTTCTTCAGCCTGCAAAGTTCCTCATTATTATTCTTTGAGGACACTTCGTGTCTAGCAAGAACGTATGCAACAATAGATGTATATTGTTAAAAAGGACACTCTGAAACATCAATAGGTGTCCTGGTTTAATATTAAGGCGAAATCCTTTTATGGCTGATGACTCGTCAGCGTGTCCGTCCATGCGTCCGTGAGAAGTGTCCCACTTAGCGGCATTCCGCGGGATTCCATTTGCCATTAATTGATTGATTAAAAACTATTTTCCACCGATTTCGGACGCCCCCTACTCCCCACTCCTGGCACGCAGGCCTGAGGAACGGGGGCTGGAACCTCCGCGACTAAGGACTGGCGAATATACATTGGTTATTCGCGGCCTAAGCCGCCAGGCGGACGGCTTTTTACTGGTCAGCGGGGACGTCGCTACGCCGCAGGGTTACCCAGGCTTCTCTACTTTTAATGTTGTCCCTAGCGCCCGGAGACTTTAGGCATTCCCAAAGTATGTGGTCGAGAATCCCCCTTGCTTCGCAGGCTCTAGATTTATCCTTTTTTCTCTCATCTATCTTGGTGTGAAACAACCAGACAGGGTTTATGAAATTTCCGGCTTGTAATCGCCGCCAGGCTATGGCCTCTTTATTATTTAAGCTAGGATCCGGTGGTGGCATCAGACGTCTTCTTAATCTATAATTTTCGATTATTTCTTTATAGGTTTGCAAACGTTCGTCCATCGTCTGGCAGTCGGGCGGCTGCGCGTTTGCCCGGAAGTAGAACTCTTGGGCTAAATCATGGGCTGCCTCGTTGCAGGGGACGGACGTCTGTGCTGGGACCCAAATTAGGGTGGTTTTGCGATCAATTTTAGCTACAGCTGTTAGAATTCGGGCGGCTTCTTGAGAAACCCTGCCTTTTCCATATTCCAGAGAGCAGTTTTACTGTCGCTAAAGATCCTGATGACGTCACTAGAAAAATAAAATTCCTGTCTCCAAAAGGATTGGAGCCTCGATCCGACAGATCCCCAGCCAAGCGCTTTAAGTAACTGCTCCATGCGCAGGATAGTGAAACGTACGTCATATTCTCCTCTTCTACCGTCATAATGATAGTAGTGGGATTCCGTGAGTGACAGATACAGCGTTTTTCCTTACCTGCAAACCAGTTTTAGAAAGCCGGCGAACCTTCAAGCGTTCAACAGAACGCTGGTTGTGTTCGACACGGAATGCGCGATGTACCGTGTGCAGCAGCAATGCTTAGGCTTTGCCATTTCTCCACTGCAGATTCGGCAGTGCTCTCGGAATTTTGTCGCGAAAGCTACATTGGCCGCGATGCAATGATTTCGCAGTGGCAACAATTTCCACCCTGTTTTCACCGCTCTCAATGCCGATGCCTGGCAACCACCTCCTAGCCATCTAGCGTGTATACAATCAGAGCATTTCGCCTTGTGTAAGACCAGCCACTAGCGCGCATGCGCGAAACCGGAGAGCATCAACACGTGCGCTGAGCATGACACCAGAGAGCATAGCAGCAGCAGAGAGAATGAGCGTACAAAGGCGAAGAGAGTAGCGGAGACGGTCGATAAGAGAATTAAGCCGTGCGCCGCACCGTTTGGCGTGCAGCCGGGGAAGTATGAGGGGTGGTAGCAGCTGGAGTGCGTAGCGGCGCTGCAGAAAAAGCGATTGTTTCGTGGGCGCCGCTGTTTGCAGCCATGGAAAGCGAATCGGAAAGACTTCAAAATGCCATGCTTAGGAATTGGAATAAAAACAGGCGAAGGCGACGAGCCGAAGAGTCCTAGCCAGGCAACCACACTAACCTGGACGTGCAATAAAGATTAACCAAGGCTAACCAAGCTATGTTTTCGCTACGCATATCCTGGCATAGCCGAGCTAAACCACACGCATTCTTTCTCTCTACTTTAGATATTTTGGCAAATACCTCAAAATAAGTTTGATATATCAGAATCAAACATTCCGTACATTTCCTAAAGTTCCTGAAAATCTGGCTTCGTGATGCGCGGCAGTGCGCAAGAAGCACCTCGATACACGATAAGGCGAAATTCTTGTTACCACAGCATATGTACGACCCGAAATGTTTTCCACGTGCCAGTACATTGAAAGCAAAATGCATTGCTTTTTTATTTCTTACTTTGATTTTTTCTATACCTCTTTTTTTTCATAGTTTCGCAAACCGGATATGCTCCAAAACCTTCTCGATGCGGAGTATGTGGAACACAAAAGGAGCGTAAGGAATGAAATTGACCCACGGGGTAAGATTTGACTTTTTATCTTATGAAAAAATACAAAGATAGATGTATATGTGTGAGCTGGGCATAGAATACGATTAGAATGTCGCTAAATCTAAACAAAATTGTGTTTATATATTGTCACGAAGACGGATTTATGGAAATCGGCAACAGGGGCCGAATCACAAAGTCAAGACAGGTTCACGGAAAACGGTAACACAAAGACACAGGCTCAAGAGTCCGCAGTCCTAGATAGCCGAAGCGCGCGAGAGCCTCTAACTTCGTCTATAAAGCGCTACCTCAAACCGTCAGGTGGCATTATTCCCCCCCCCCCCCCCCTAAAAAAAAAAGCACCGCAAGCTCACAGAAAAAAACTGATCCGGATGGCAAACACGAATTTCAGCGGGTGAAATACGGCTTCATGCGAAGCACATGCACTAGGTCAGGCGAGGACTGACGACTAGAACTCGGTACAGTGAGGACTGACGACTAGAACTCGGTACAGTTTCGTCTGGAATAACCTCGTACGTAACTTCTGAGAGGCGACGCAACACTCTGTAGGGTCCGAAGTAACGATTGAGAAGTTTTTCTGACAGGCTTGGGCGCCAGACAGGTGTCCACACCCAGACTTTTTCACCAGGCTGGAACACGACATAGTGATGTCGGTCGTTATATCGGCGTGCATCTATTGCTTGCTCTTTTGTAATGTGATTACTGGCGAGTTGGCGAGCTTTCTCAGCGTAGTTAGTGAATTCTTCTGCGTCAGCGGTAAGCCGCTGGTCGTTAGCCGCACATGGCAGCATAGCGTCGAGCATGGTCTGTACATCGCGTCCGTATACTAGGCGAAACGGAGTGAATCGAGTTGTCTCTTGGACGGCCGTGTTATATGCAAATATGACATAAGGCACTATCTCGTACAATGTTTTATGCCGCAAATCCACGTACATGGCGAGTATGTCCGCTATTGTTTTGTTTAGCCGCTCAGTAAAGCCATTAGACTGAGGATGGTAAGCAGTAGTCTTTCGGTGATGTGTCTGGCTTAGTTGGAAAATTTCAAGAAGACGCGCTGTAAATGCCTTGCCACGATCAGTGATGACGTATGAAGGGGCGCCATGGCGGAGGACTATCTGCGTCATGAAAAATTGTGCCACTTCGGAGGATGTTGCACGTGGCACCGCCATAGTTTCCGCGTAACGTGTCAGGTAATCTGTAGCCACGATAATCCACTTTTTGCCAGCTGACGATAGAGGAAAAGGGCCGAGAAAGTTCATACCAATTTGGTTGAATAGTAGTTGCGGTGCGGGAATAGGCTGCAGGAAACCCGCTGGCTTCAATGGCGGTGTCTTGCGTCGCTGGCACTCACGGCAACCTCTAACATATCGATGAACGGTGGCGGTACGTTTGGGCCAGTGGTAGGCCTGGCGCACTCTGGTAAGAGTGCGCGCAAAGCCCAAGTGTCCAGCGGTGGGTTCATCATGGCAAGCATAAAGGATTTCATCGCGGATATCTGCAGGGATGGCTAGAAGATAGGCTCGGTCACTGTTGCCGGCGCTTTTCTTGTCGAGGATCCCGTCGCGCGCACAGAACGATGGCAAGTCCTTAGCAAACAGTCGAGACACTGTAGAATTGAAACCCTCCAGATGATCGATCACAGTTTTGAGGTCTGGATCAGCCCGTTGCCGGGCCTTTAAATCAGATGAACTGATAATGCCAAGAAAATGGACGTCTTCATCCGTACTGTCATGGGCCAACTCCACGGGTGATCGAGACAGTGTGTCAGTATCTTCATGTTTACGTCCAGATTTATAAACGATAGAGTAATCAAATTCCTGCATACGAAGACTCCACCGTGCAAGACGTCCTGATGGGTCTCATAAATCATGATGGAGTGTCACAACTTTGAATTTACGGCCGTAGAGGTAAGGTCGGAATTTCATTGTGGCCCAAACGACGGCGAGACACTCCTTTACAGAAGTTGAATAGTTTGATTCTGCCCGAGAAAGGGTGCGGCTGGCATAATTGATCACTGTTTCCTCGCCTTGCTGGTGCTGGACCAGAACAGCACCCAGACCGACGTTGCTGGCGTCGGTGTGAATTTCGGTGGCAACGTCCTCATCGAAGTGTGCAAGAACGGGAGGGTTGTGCAGCCGTTGGCGCAGCTCGGTGAATGCCTCCTGCTGCTCGGAAGACCAGACAAATGGGACATATCACGTGTCAGGCGAGTCAAAGGTTCTGCAATCTATGCAAAATCGGCAATGAAACGGCGATAGTACGCGCACAGGCCCAAGAAACATCGGACTGCTTTCTTCGTGGTAGGGATGGGAAAATTAGCTACAGCGGCTGTTTTGTCAGGATCAGGCCGGACACCGTCACCGCTAACCACATGACCGATAAATTTCAGCTGCTGATATCCAAAGTGACATTTTTCCGGTTTGAGTGTCAAATCGGCCGAGCGAGAGTGTCCAATACCATTCGCAGCCGCTTAAGATGCTGGTCAAACGTTTCTGAAAGCACGATGACATCGTCCAAATAAACCAAACAGGTTTGCCATTTAATACCAGCAAGTACGGTGTCCATCATTCCTGGAACGTCGCTGGCCGAAAGGCAATACTTTAAATTCATATAAGCCATCGGGTGTCACAAAGACAGTCTTTTCCCGATCGTGCTCATCCACTTCTATATGCCAATAACCACTTTTTAAATCAATGGAGGAAAAGAACTTGGCATTGCGAAGTCGATCGAGCGAATCGTCAATACGGGGAAACGGATATACATTTTTTTTCGTGATGTCTATCAGTTTCCTGTAATCAACGCAGAAACGCAGCGTGCCATCCTTTTTCTTAAACAACACGACTGGCGACGACCACGGACTTTTAGACGGCTGAATAACATCATCATTAGGCATTTCCTGGACTTGTGTTCGAATTGCCTCATGTTCTTTTGCCGAATTACGGTACGGCTGCTGTCAAATAGGTCGGGCATCGTCAGACGTTAAGATGCGATGCCTGGTGATAGAAGTTTGCGGGACTTTCAATGATGAGGCAAAGCACGGGGCGTTGTCCAGCAGTAAGGCACGCAGGTCGCGTTGTTGACAGACAGAAAGGTCACTGCTAACATTGATGTGGTCTAGAACCCTAGGAGTATCAATAATGTCAGGCGCAAAACATTCAGAAACTTCGTTTACCAGTTCGCCGAAAGCGATGGCAGTAGAGCGATAGAGGTGGCGAGATTCATTCGTGAAGTTCGTGACGAGAAGCTCATATCGACCATTGCTGAGAATAATTAAGCTTCGAGCAGCTCAGATGCCATGAGAAAATAAACGCGAACGTTTGCCTTCAGCAATTATCGGCCCGTCACGAAGCCCTTCGCACACAACACTTACAGAAACGCTGGAGCGGGAAGGAACTGATACACACTCGGCTGAAACTCGTAGAGCGCACGTACGTTGGCCGTCGGTGGGGCTGGCAGCCGCTTTCTGCGTTGAGAACGAGACCGTTCGCTGTCGGAGATCGATGATGGCGCCATATTACAGCAGGAAATCCACACCGTGAATCAAATCACGAGAACATTCCCGGAGAACGACGCAGCTGACAAGAAACATTGACGTAAGAATCTGGATTCGAGCCGTGCACTGTCCAATAGGAGTAATTACATGCCCCCCATCCGTACATATCTGCGTGCTATATCATGGTGACATAACCTTCCTAAGATGCGCTGCCAGTTTCCCACTGAAAATCGAAAAGTCTGCTCCAGATGCACACAGAGATGCCCAGCGATAGCCGGTCTCTTGAACCAAATGCTGTCGTTTCAGCTCCCAAATCCATATCTGTTCTCATTGGGGGGACTTCTTTGTGCTGACATTTAGCGGCCCCGCCCACGGAGGTCACTCTACTCAGTTTTCCCGGTCGGGGCTTGGCGAGCAACCAGGCGGTGCTCGCGGGAAGTCACCAGTTGTCGAAGGGGATGGCCGACATGTGGATGGAGACCTGGATTGTCGGCACGCCATCCGGAGATTCTCTTGTGCGAGGTTGTCTCCAATGTCACGAGGTAGTTGATCGAACGTGCGTCTAGGTGCGTTGGTGTAAAAACCCTCCGGTCCGAGTTCCCGATAAGGGCACCACCCGAAAATGTGACCAGGTTCCTCACAGTGGTAGCAAAGGCGGCGGCTCCGAGGGGCCCGCCAGACGTCAGTTCGTCGAATGTTTGACCGCGGTGGCCGCAGGTACCGCGTTGGTTGCTGTACAGGAATGTATTGCGTTGGCTGCTGGACGGGCATGCTCTGGGTTGGTGGTAACGTAGACAACGGAGCTTGGACGGGAACTGGGCGTCGGAGAATGTCAGCGTACGTCGGACGAAAATAATCAGGAACAGGGGTACTTTGAGCTTCAGCAACATGCAGAGATGGCTGCGTGACTTGCTGAAACTCTTCGCGTATTATATGTGTGAGAGAATCACCCCTGGGTTGGAACGTGCCACAAACCTTCTGCAGTTCCTCACGTACAATTGCACGAATAAGATCTCGGAGGTGATCAGTATTGCTTACAGCAGCTGTAAGGGGCTCGGCAGCAGTCGTAGCGAGGATTGGGCTGTCGTAGACCGCCGAGCGCTGGTGTAGGATCTTTTCCATGATGACCGCCTCTGTTAAAAATGAGGTAACTGTAGTTGGTGGGCTACGTACAAGACCAACAAAAAGCTGTTCTTTAACCCCACACATCAGGTGGCGCAGCTTTCTGTCTTTAGACATGTTTGGATCCGCACGTCGAAAGAGTTTCGTCATGTCCTCAACATACATCATGACGGACTCGTTTGACATCTGTTTCCGACATTGTAGAGCACGTTCTGCTCATTCGCGCCTATCCAGGCTGACATACGCCTCTATGATAAGACGGCGGCAATGAGGCCATGATGTTAATGTGCCTTCTCGGTTCTCATACCATGTCAAAGCATGGTCTTCCAGGCAAAAAATGGCGTTCCGTAGCTTTAAGTTGTCGTCCCACTGATTAAAGGATGCGACTCGTTCGAACTGAGTTAGCCAATCCTCAACGTCTTCATGCGCTGTGCCATGGAACGATTTCGGCACTCGGGTGTTTTGAAGGTAAACAGGAGTACCTTGCATGACCGACGTCAACAACGAGCCTCCGGCCAGCCACGCAAAGCACTACGTCGGTCATGCAAGGCCCCGTGTTCGGGAGGAAGGCCCATGTTCCTCCGGCTGACGCGATGAATTGGTGTGTCCACTCGGTGTCGTTGGTTCACGTAGGGGTGTGCGACAGTGAGAGGACAATTACCCAGCGGCTCCACCAAAACTATCACGAAGACAGGGATTTGTGGGAATCAGCAACAGGGACAGACACACAGTCAAGACAGAGGTTGACGGAAAACGCTAACACAAAGACACAGGCTCGAGTCCACAGCCCTAGCTTCTTCTTCTTCTTCTTCTGCCTTGATATATGGCACATACCCACCAAGGGGGATTGGCCAGCGGCTCCACCAAAACTATCACGAAGACAGGGATTTGTGGGAATCAGCAACAGGCACAGACACACAGTCAAGACAGAGGTTGACGGAAAACGCTAACACAAAGACACAGGCTCGAGTCCACAGCCCTAGCTTCTTCTTCTTCTTCTTCTGCCTTGATATATGGCACATACCCACCAAGGGGGATTGGCCAGGGTTCAGTGTGGACTGCTAAATGTCCTACACAAACTGAATTAGTGTAATAAAGTAATTGACAACTAAACAAAACAAAAAGGTTTAAGATCACAAAAGTTATTGAATGAAAAAATATGAAGCAAAAATTTCTAGTTTTGTAAATTTGGAATGCAATTAGCAGGGGAATCTGTCCGTAGCTGTTATGTAGTTATGTAAGTACTGACAAATTTGAGGCAACGCAAATCCTTTCGCACTCGCACCGAAGGAGAGTAGAAGCGGGACCGATAGCGTAAATCCCAAGCGTGCAATTGGATTTTCTAAATGCACCCTCCTCTGATGTGAAAACCTTCGGCAAGCGAGAAGGAAGTGATCGATATTTTCAATTTCACCGCAAGCCTCACAAAGGTTTGTGGGGATGATCCCGCATCTACATAAATAAAGATTTAAGCGAGGAATCCTGCATCTCAGGAGAGTCATCGTAACCTCACACTGCCGTGATTTACATGCTCGAACTTTCCATGAGTATATGAGATGCTGGTATTCGGCTGTAGATAGCAAAGAATCATTGCATGTAGCGGCTAGGTATTGATATCGCTGGAAACGGGACATTCCAAAAATGGTGATATTAGGAATGGTACAAGAAACAGATGCATCAAGAGCTGATTTAGCCAGGAAATCTGCCGTTTCATTATGAAAAATACCGCTGTGTCCGGGGACCCAGATAAAGCGTATTTCTTTCACCCACCCCGGTATGAAATACTTTAGTGAGCGGATCAACTGAGCATCCCGTGCTGACTCCAGTGACAACAAAACAGAAAGAGAGTCTGATAGAAAAATTATTTTTGATTGACTGCAGGGAACTTTTAGTAGCGCTAGCCCAATTGCCATAAACTCTGCTAGAAATATCGGTGTGTAATCCGGGACACGCACCGAAAAACTCCAGGAAAGAGACTCCGAAAAAATTCCAATCGCAGCTTTGTGCGCAATCACAGGCGCATCAGTGGCAATTACAGCGTGATCAGAGAACTTTTCAAGGTGTTCACATAGGAGACTGGATATTAGATTTGAGGGCAAGTGCTTCACATTAGATGGAAATTTGGATCATAATTTATATCCACAAAGGACGTTGAGCAACCAATAGGACATGTAGAAGCAAGGTCCACACCAATGTTTGTTAAAATGCTCTGCGTATAAACAACCTGGGGCTTGCAGACCCTTGGCCACTGGTGAGTGAGAAAGATGGCAGGGTCTGACACAAAAATAGGTATAGCCACACCGGGAGTAGTCTCAAATGATCGCAAGAATGATCTGACAGTTAGAAGGTGGAAACGGGAGTTAAGGTCCGGAATGCGGGCCTCCAAGTACAGAACAGTGGTAGAGACTGACTGTGGAAGCCCTAGGCAGAGGCGCAGCGCCCGTCTTTCTAAAAGCAGCAAAGGATGCAGCTTATATTTTGGACACCCAGAAAAAAGAATGCAGCCGAATTCCAGAATCGGTCTCACATAGGCTTTGTACAAAAGTAGAAGAGTATCTCGACGCATAACAAATTTCTTGTTACTTATCCGTGGCAGCCTACCAAGGGCACGTTCACCTTTCCGAACATTAGACTTGATGTGAAGCCTCCAATCCATAGTGAGGTCTGGTTTGACAAAATTAAATTGGTTTTAAATGTGTCCAAAAGTAGTGTTCTGGTTTTTAAAACCGTAACCCGCTTATATGTTTCGTTAAACTACCGCTCAGATGTCATACCTCAAGTGGAATCTGTGCGGTATTTGCCTAAATACCGCACAGATTCCACTTCCTGTAGTGAACGATATAGGTCATGAATATCTTTTGGCGAGGCGAAGAATGCTATGTCATCTGCATATACATATACAGTGACATCAGGATGAACCGGAATATCGCACATTAATATATTAAAAAGGAGTGGGGAGAGCACAGAACCCTGAGGCACCCCTCTTGTCTGTGCATAGGTGTCTGAGGTTAATGTGCCATCAGTGCAAAAAATTCTCGTCCTTTCAAAAATTCCCTGATCCACGCATAAATGTAGAACTGAGGACGTAATAATGACGCGCGCGAGAGTCTCTAACTTCTTCGTCTTTAAAGCGCTACTTCAAACTGTCAGGTGGCAATATTCTGAAGTATAATTGTGCTTATATATTCTGAAATGGATGTTGGACATCGTAATAACATCCTGTTCCTCTCTCAATAAGATTCTAATTGCTATTTTAATTGTTTCCCTCTCATTGGTTGCATTATTATATGAATTAGGATTACTTCCCATACGGGTATGCATGAGACAACGAATATTGCAAAGTAAATATTATTCAACATCTGCTACATTAACCTTCTACAATGGCTCAATGTTGACAGAAATTAGGCTAATGGTATCAGTTGCAAATCTATTGAAGACCTGGGAGTGCCGTGGTCCCATTCGCAGAGGCGAATAGGATATTAAGGAAAATTGCGTAACATAAACGTTATTGCCACTTCCCGATCGATATATGGACTTCTCCAGGTTTAACAGCTCGCAGTAGCGCACTAAACCATCGCAGTTAGGCTTACAAGTAGCCAACCAACGAATTAAAGGGAAACCAAACTTTCGCGCCTATAATCATGGGCACCGGGAAGTTGGAGCTGGAATAGTCGCAGCTACACCTTTTATCAGGAATATGAACGCTTGCGCAAGGTTGGTCAATTTTTTTTTAAATACTCGCTATTAATGCCTCATGTAATCTCCGTCAGTAAGGACTGCAATTATTTCGTTCTTTCGCATGTTGACCCATTTGCCGATTGTGCTGAGCACTTGGTACATTTGATCAATCTGAGGTGCCTCATAATTAATCCAGCTCATTTGTCATTTATAGATAACTAATAAAAAGTAAACATTACATTTTAGACCTGTTATATATTATTCTCACAATAGTTTAGTGTATTTCTCAGCTATTCTTGACGATGGATTCCTATCTTTCTCAGGATTACAACCGATGAGGTACAACATTGTAATTAGAGGCAACACATTGTACTTCATGCAAAATGAGCACAACCTCTTGAGCAATACTTTATCTGTCTATGCCAAATTGACTTGCATAGATAATACAGAATATCTTATTACAATTTTATTTTGAGAAGAATTTATTCAACATTCTGTCGCAGCTGAAGAGGCCTAATTGCAGAGTAAACATTTGTTTTAGTTATTTCTCGCAAGAATGAGCTGTATTACGTGAAAGAAAATACTACGCTAATCGTGCACAAGACATCAGCCTTTCATTCATATAGCTGGACACTGCATGCCGGATCCCTCATTATTAAATAATCTTCAAACGGTATTAACCGATAGCGGGTATGCTGTGAGACCATGCATAGTTAGAACTTTGTTTATTTTTGCTTACAGTGGTTATTTTTAATTTCCAATAGGAATGGCAAACTCCAGGGAGCTGAACGTGGAAGAATTGATCACCAGCGCGGCTACGCTTTTTATCGCAGGGTGAGGTTTATAGCCCAGCTATGAATTAGTCATTACAGAACGACAAGTCGGGACACACAAAGTAAACAATTGTCTCAGTTAAGCGCCAAAGAAGACTTAGAAAGACGCAGTGTCTTAGTTAAGTAAAGATTAAGTGTAGGTAAATGTTTTGAGACCTAGCCTAGGTAACTTTTTTTTCGTAATTTTTATTAGTAAAGCTTGATAACTTGTTTTTTCGTAATTTTTATCAGTAAATCTTTCTTCCATTTCTTCGTAAAGTTGGTTGTATAGATCGTTTCAAGACGAGCCTAGAAAAGTATTCCCGCCAGGCTGCCAAACACGCAGGTTTATTTAGTGGTCTGAGGCTAAAAACAGCGAAATGCTAATGTCGCCACGTGAGCATATTTTTTAACGTGCTCCACAAAAATTCATTTTCTTTAATTGAGGCGGGCCACTGGTGTAGATTCGTTGTAGCATTTGCCTTTGCGGGCTACATATAAGGTCAGTAATAAAACGACGTAAATGAAACACTGGCAGATGTTCTTCTGATGGCAAGTTTTCAAAGGTGGTCCACAGAACAATATCTGCTCTTCACTGCAAGCATTATAATACAAAGAGCTAGTTGATCAGACTGTCCTCGAAAGAAACGTGTTTATTAGGCTGCAGATGTATGAACCACAATGTCTTGTTTGCAGTTCCAGGCCTAGCATGCTCTTAAAACATTCGGTTACTAGGAGCTGAACAGTAAGGCATGACGCTAATGATTAAGCAGGGCTATGATAGGGGCTGTGAAAAAACGTTAAAAACGTTTTCATGTTTTTTCAACCGTTTGTGTGTCCTAGAGCACTGAGAACCAACACGCTGATAATTACCCAGGTAGCACAGAATGTGGGGCCCCAGTAGGTCCGATGTAGGCGAGTGGGGCTGGGGCAACCATCATAAAACCTGCATCGGTCCCCGATGGGGCAAAAGTGGGCAAGCCCCATTTGGGCTTGCCCCTGCTCCTCCTGCATGGGTCCCATAGCGCCTTTTCTTGGGCTAATGCAGAGCACATTCCTGCATCCAGACCCCAAGGGTCCCTTGGCGGATATTTGAGGGCAATCCAACCTAGATGTGGGCTTTTTAAGGGAAAGCTCTCATAGACCTGAAATGAGGCCGCCCCCATTAAATCTTTGTGGGACCAACATCGGCCGTAGTGGGGCAAGAAAACGGACATACCCACATGCTGCCCCAATCGGCTCATTGTAGGTTACTTGAGGGCAGGTGAAATATGAATAAGGGCTCAATTTGGGCAAGCCCTCGTGAAGCCCAAATGAGGCAGCCTTAGCTAAACCGCTTTAGATCCCACATAGACTGTAATAGGGCTGGAAGGCGGGTGTGCCCGCATGGTACCAAAATCGGTCCTTTGTGGGGACTTTGAAGACCCGTACAACAGCAGGTGGGCGCTAGGTTCAAAAACAACATCCATCCAATTGGGGCTGCCCTCATAAATTTGCTTTATATCCCACGTGGGCCGTAATGGGGCTGGAAGGCGGGAGGGCCCACATGATACCAAAATTGGTCCCTTGTGGGGAATTTGAAGGCACGTGCAACAGCAAGTGAGCTTTAGGTTCAAAACCAACACCCAGCCCAATTGGGGCTGCCTACACAAAACCGCTGTAGGTCCCACATCGGCCGTAATGGGGCTGGAAGGCGTGCGTGCAATTGCGTAATCATTGTTTCTAACTTTTATTTGCATTATATGTTGCCCTAAATTACTATTATAGATGATTTGTATAACAGTTGTTGCCATGTTTAGTCGATTAGAAATTTACATGGCTTTAGTTCTCACGCTCATGCAAATTGCGCTACAAATACTAAAACAAACTGATTGCTAACTGTTGCCTCTTATGTGGTTGCTTTGGACAGCCTGCAACTCCCAGCACAATATTACTGCTCAGAACACACATCTCCATAGCCTGAACAAGATGTATATGAAGTCATTTCGGCTAGACGAATGTTATGAATTATTGTAAAATTTAATACTGCGGCTGTTTAGAAAGTGCAGACATGTATAAAATAATTACTTAATTATGTGCATAAATATTGATTGGGAAAACTTGGGCAAGGGCTTTCCCTCAATTTGCTGCGTCGGACCCGTATGAGAATAATGTGGGCAAGCCCAAGTGCGGCTAGCGCTAGAGAACCCGGATTGGTAATATGTCATTATCTGAGGGGCTAACTGAAATAGAAAAAAAAATGTTCCTCTAAAGCGGCTGCCCAAATCAGTCCAAAGTAGGACCATCGCGGGGAGTTGGCGGGATGTGCCCTTTTAACAACGCCGGAAAAATGTGGGCAGCCCCGCAAGGGCTGCCTGCATCGCGGCCCCTAGTGGGGCCAATTGGGGCTTTGTCGACAGCCCCGTTCGGGCCTACGTCGGCCCCTCTTGCAGCACCCACATTGAGCCCACCGGGGCTGTCCTGCATTGCCTACATCAGGCCCACCAGGGCCCATCCTTCATAGCCCACTTTGTGCTACCTGCGTACCTTCACCCAGGTTGCGCAGTGCTAAAGCTTGGTGCTGCTGAAGAGCATCTCTTGCAAGGGTCCCACCTGTAGCGGGCATATGCTTACAATTGTGAAATGATTAAACGAGCCAGTGTTCAGTGGGTAGCCAATGCATATTATGGAAGGTAGCATGAGTATATCCTCAGTGGCATGTCTGATGTCAACTCTGCATCTAAGCCCCAAATACTATACGACTCATTCCATACTATAGTATACCACACATACCATACCTTAACATAGAATAGCATAACATATAGACCAACATCGTGTTTACAGACTAAGGGGGCGCTCGCGAAGCCACACCAGACTGGGGGTGAAATGTTGGTTTAGCACCCTTAGGAACACATGGAAGTGAAATACTTAAAAAGCTTTCTAATTTCACAGGGCACCTATTATGTCGTCTTTTGGCAAAGAGCATCCATGAACATCATAGAACATACTGTGAAAGCAAGAAATGCCAGTTCAGAGAAGCAGCATTTTTAAATCACTACGAAACATATGGGGATGCGGTTTGGTAGGGCAAACATTAGGGGCACATGTAAACACAACTTACCGCACCATTTGTCTCGTCACACCGAGATAAGAGAGAGAAGAGGTGGGCGGGCGTTAAACATTGGCTAGAGTTTTGAAGAAATGTGTGACAAACTATGCTAGGTCGTTCTCTGTGTGTGTGTGGAGTGCGGGCAAAATGGCCGCGTGCGCAAAAGTGACATGTGGGAGCAGGCAGGGCATCTTGGTTGTCTGCTGCTGAGCGCTATTTGTTTATCTTGCATTGTTAGGACTGCCTTAAGCTTATATTTTCATATCAAGCCTGCCCGGCAGCATATCGGACAGCAGGAGAAGCTGTCGCTGTGGCAAGAGCACCCAGCGGACTACTTTTTCTGTGATATGCCAATTTTGCAATGAACAATTATCGAGTGACTTTAAAGTTGATTGCCTTTAAAATGACATAGCATAATTTGTCATACTTTTTCTTCAAAACATCCGCTAAGTTTTAACTATCTGCCGTCTTTATCGGTGCTCTCCGAAACCGTAAAATTATTTTGGTAAGTTTTCTTTGTGTTGCTATGAATGGTGCACCCGACTTGTATTCCATATTTTCGTCATCATCTTCATCATCATCAGCCTGACTATAACCATTGCAGGGCAAAGGCCTCTCCCATATTTTTCCACTTAAGCCGTTTCTGCGCTAGCTGCATCCACTTGACCCCTGCGAACTTCTTAACCTCATCCGCCCACCTAACTTTCTGCCGCCCACTGCTACGCTTTTCTTCCCTTGGAATCCAGTTTGTTACCCTAAGAGACCATTGGTTATCCTCTCTTCGCAGTCATGTCCTGCCCATGCCCATTTCTTCTTCCTCTTAATTTCCACTAGAATGTCGGTAACTTGAGTGAATTCTCTGACCAACTCTGCACGCTTCCTGTCGCTTAATGTTACCACTACCATTTTCGTTCCATAGCCCTCTGGGTTGTCCTCAACTTAAGTAGAACTCCCTTGGTTAGCCTCCACGTTTCAGCCCCATAGGTGAGTACAGGTAAGATGCAACTGTTATATACTTTCCTCTTTAGCGATACCGGTAAGCTGCTAGTCATAATCTGCGAGTGCTTGCCAAATGCGATCCATCCCAATCTTATTCTTCTTGTTCTTTCTTTTTCATGGTCCGGATCTGCGGTTACTACCTGTCCTCAGTAGACATAGTCGCCTACTACTTCCAGTACCTCGCTACCTAATGTAAACTGCTGTTCCTTCGCGAGGCTGTTGAACATTACTTTAGTGTTCTGCATATTGATTTTCAAGCATACCTTTCTACTTTTCCCTTTTATTTGCAGTTTATCCCCCGAGTTGCTTAGCAAGGCAATGTCATCAGCAAATCGCAGATTACTGAGGTATTCTCCATCTACCCTTCTCCCTAACTGTTCCCATTCCATGTCTCTGAATACTTCCTCTAAGCAAGCTGTGACTAGTACTGGGGAGATTGTGTATCCTTGCCTAACACCTTTCTTTATGGGAATGTTGTTACTTTCTTTGCACAGAACTATGGTTGCTGTGCAGCCACTATATATATTTTCCAGCACTTTCACGTACGGCTCGTCTACCCCCTGATTTCGCAATGCCTGCATCACCGCCGCGGTTTCAACTGAGTGAACTGCTTTTTTGTAATCAATGAAAGCTATTTATAAGGGCTGGTTATATTCCGAGCATTTTTCTATCACCTGATTGATGGTATGGATATGATCGATAGTAGAGTACCGTTTCCGAAAACCTGCTTCATCCTTTGCTTGATTGCAGTCTAAGGTTGTCCTGATTCTATTAGCGAATACCTTAGTAGATATCTTATATGTAACAGACAGTAAGCTGATTGGTCTGTAATTTTTAAGGTATTTAGGGTCCCCTTTCTAATGAATGAGGATAATGTTTGCATTCTCCCATGGTTTCGGTACCGTGGATGACACCAGGCACTGCGTATACAGTGTGGCCAGTATTTCTAACACGATATCCCACCCGTCCTTCAGCAAATCTGTAGTTATCTGATCCTCCCCAGCTGATTTCCCCCTTTTCATAGTTTCTAACGCTTTCTCGACCTCGTCCTTCGTCACTGGTGGAACGTCTGACTGTTTTTCTCTACCGCCAATCTCGTTACGGTCCTGACTTCTTTGGCTACTGTAGAGATCTGTATAGAACTGCTCGGCTACTTTGACTATCTTGTCCATATTCGTGACGACATTGCCCGCCTTGTTCCTTATCGCATATATCTGGTTTTTGCCTATGCCCAATTTCTTCTTTACCGCTTTAGGGCTTCCCCGTTCTTTACAGCATGCTCAATTTTCTCCGTGTTATTCTTCCTTATATCGGCCATCTTGCGCTTATTCATTAGGTTTGATATCTCGGCCGGTTGAATCTAGTTTGTTGGATTGGAAGCTTTCATACTCTGGCGTTTCTTAATCAAAACTTTCATCTCCTTAGACAGCTTGCCGGCATCCTCTCTAACTATCCTACCGCCTATTTCTACCGCACATTCAGTAATGATATCTCTGAAATAATTGTTCATTGCTTCTAGGGTAATGTCGCCATCCTCGTTTAGAGCTGAATATCTATTCTGTAGCGAGATCCTGAACTCTTCTGCCCTCCCCCTCACTGCTAATTCGTTGATGGGTTTCTTTCTTACTAATCTGTTGCGTTCTTTCTTCAGATTTAGGCTAATTCGGGACATCATCATCCTGTAGTCACCGCATCGCACTTTCCCGATTACCGCTACATCTTGCATAATGTTGGGGGTTGAACACATTCTGAAGTCGATTTCATTTTTAGTCTCTCCGTTAGGACTTCTCCATGTCCATTTCCGGTTATTCCGTTTGCTGAAGAAGGTATTCATGATTCGCAAGTTATTGCGCTCTGCAAACTCAACTAGTAACTCCCCCCTGCTATTCCTAGAACCAAAGCCATAGTCACCTACTGCTTGGTCTCCTGCCTGCTTTTTCCCTACCTTGGCATTGAAGTCGCCCATTAGTGCAGTATACTGCGTCTTTACTTTTCGCATTGCCAATTCTACATCTTCGTAGAAGCTTTCAACTGCCTGGTCATCATAACTGCATGGAGGTGCATAGGCCAGTACAACCTTCAGTTTGTATCGCTTATTAGGCCTAATTATGATGCCTTCCACCCTCTCATTAACACTATAGAGTTCGTCTATATTACCCGCTATATACTTATTGACAAGGAAACCTACTCCTAGTTGTCGCCTCTCTGGTAAACCTGGATAACACAGTACATGCCCATCCTTTAGTGCAGTATATGCCTCATTCGGCCTCCTAACCTCACTAAGCCCTTAGGTATCCCATTTCATACTCTCTAATTCCTCTAACAGCACTGCTAAACCAGCTTCACTAGCTGGGGTTCAAGCGTTAAACGTTGGCAGGGTCAGTTTCCAATGGCGGCCTGTCCAGCGGAGCCAGGAATTCTTAGTACCCCTGCTGCGTCACAGGTCTGACCGCCTCCTTGGTCAGTTGTTCCGCAGCCGCTGGTGACTGAGGTTTGAACACTGTTTTCAAACCTTTTGCTTATTTCTGTAGACCAACACCGTGTTTGTAAGCAAAGGAGCGCTCGTGGCGTCGAAGCCGACTAGGGATGAAAATTACGGGTTACCGCCCATAAGAATACATGGAACCGAAATATTTCTAACCAGCTTTTTTAATTTCACGAGACACCTATGATGTCCTTATTCGGTACAGAGTAACCATGAACAGCCAAGAACAGATCGTGAAAGTATGAAATCTCATCACCGAGGCGAAGTATATTTAAAACAGCGCGAAAAGTATGGGTGTGCGAGTCGGAGGGCGACCCATAAAAACACAAATAAACACACCTTACCGCAACATTTTTCTCGTTTCGGTGAGCACTAGAACTGTGGTGGCCGGTCGGCAAACATTGGCTAGCGCTTTGAAGAAGTATGCTTCGTCATTGCGGAGGCGGTCTACTTTTAAAACTCCCCGAATAATCGGTGTAGTGAATCCGGACACCCCCAAAATGCTCAAGTAGCGAATCGCGTAGTTTTGTTTACAGTCGGATATGTTGCCGCATGGAGTAAATTAGCTTGATAACACTGTCGCTGAAGTGATACATCTTAGACAGTGTAACATTTAAAAAGCAGTTGCCAAAGGCAATACGATAATATGGACCGAACGAGAATCGCCCATTGCAGCAGACGACAGGGCGCAGGCGATACCCACTCCAGCCGCCTCCAGCTCCGGGTCGTCTGCTAGCGACAGCGCCGGTGGTGCATTGTCATCTGCAACTCTTCGCGGTCAGTTTACCGTGCTGTAAACGGTCCCGCAAATCGCCAGACTTGCAGTATTTGCAAGTGAATGTAGTGTGCCATGCAACATGATTTCGGAGCGTGATACAAGACGTTCACTAAAACATGAGTAGGGTTCAACGCTGCTGAACAAAAAAAAAAATGTGGAGGTAAGTTGTGTTTACATGTGTTACCCTCCAAACTCGCACCCTCATACGTTTCGCGACATTTTAAAAATACTTCGCCTTGGTGATGAGATTTCATACTTTCACGATCTGTTCTAGGATGTTCATGGTTGCTATGTGCTAAATTACGACATCATATGTGCCCTGTGAAATGAGACAACTGCTTTGAAATCTTTCGGTTCAGTGTATTTCTAAGGGCGCTAACCCTACTTTTCACCCACAGTCGGCCCAGCTTGGCGACAGTAGCGCCACCGCAACGTGCTTACGTCACAGATCGGTGTTGGTCTATTGGCGTAAGCCTTTTTTTCAGCGCCAGTTGCCACAGCTTGGCGAGACAAGCGCCACTGTATCTTGCTTACGTCACAGATAGGTTTTGGTCTATATATTACCATACCATACGCTACTATAGCAATAACCCTCTAAGTAGCGGACGCGGTCGTACTCAAACTGAAGAACAGACTGTAACCTTATTGTTACCTGGTCGTTTGAAAATAGCGGCTAAAAATTTGCTAACAGTACGTCTTTGCTTTCAAGGTATTTAGAGCTGCTTTTTTTGAATCCTCTGCTCTGCGCGACTTTGCGACGATATTGCGCGACGATATTAGCCTACGTGTTTGCACTGGCTCTCACCGAGACAGGAAATAATAACGAAATTATGTACAGCTGTCTCTCCTCAATAGCTGCTCGTGTAACCACGAAAAAAAAACAACTCTGTCTTTATCTGGTAATATTGCTAAAGAAACCACGTATTTCTAATTAAAAAATTAAAAAAACTTCGATTAGCAACGGGTTTCTGTCGTTTTGTGAAATCCGTTCTCGCAGCATTTGCACGAGCTTATTTTGGTGGCAATTCTATATGTCACAGTTTCTCCTCAGATGTCTTACGTATGTGATTAGAACCAATACTAATGCTCCGTAAATGAAGCTTTATAATAGTTCAACAACAAAGCTATATATTGTGAAATGAAACAAAATCGGGCTCTAAATTTGATTTTAAATGTTCATATTTACAGGCACAGAGCACCGTTTCGATATAGGTGATAGATTGCAGCACGTATAACATGCCAGGCGGCCTAGGAGCAACACAGTTGCTCTTTTAATTTCAGTTTATGCGTAACTGTTAAATGATTGAATGACTTCATAATGGTCTCGACCTGATGCATTACTTAAAATAGCCCTCCATGAGCTAAAAAAAATAATCTCACTCATTTCATGACTGCTATGTAACGCTATTTTTTTTGTTCCTGTTTACAATTGCATTGACAAAACTAATGTATTATGGTAATTAGAAAATAGGCTAAAATACTAGTGTAATGTTTAGACCATTTTGTAATGCATTATTATCATGAGAAGACGGTATATTTTCTAAACATTCTCTTTTTTAATATTAGGCCGGAGCTCATAGTAGCTCCGCAATGTGTTAATGTGGTTCTAGAGAGCTATATTTCATAACAGCTGAAGCGCTGAACAACCAATAGTAAAAAAGCACGGAAACGCTCCCTCATGTTTTATGCCTTTTCGCTCCTCGCTAGATTTTTATTTCTTAATGCATCAAGCTATATGTTTCATCTTTGCTCGAAGTAGTACAGAAGTCATTATTCTTTTTTTTTTTTCAATTTGTCATATTTTCTTGGGTGGTATAACAATTGTTTCGTATTATCGGTAGTAAAGCTATTCCGAAGAAGAGGTTTCAGCTGGGCGGCCAGTAACACTTTCAACGTAAGCGCGGATTCCAAAAAAATTGGTTGCAGGCACCTGTGATAGATATCATTGTTTTTATCACGTGCATTTTCTAAGGCACCTTATTTCTCTCATTTCTAGATTTAACAGCAACTGTGCGTCTCGATGAGTGTTGAGCTTGTAGTTTCCACTGCACGTTGCATAAGTGTCGTTAGAGTGGTATTTTAATATGCTAACTAATTTAGTTTTCGTGATAGCTTGGGTTTTAACAGACCATTTGCCATTTAGAAAGTAGTAATTTTAAACATTAGCTTTGAAATTAGTCTAGTCATCTGTATCTTAGAGGAAACGTGCTTCCGTTTCTAAGGCCATAGACTTCCTTTTATTCCTGGCTGTTAATGAAGCCCGAACATTGAACCACATTTGCGTCATTGCCTGCTGCGCCATAGCGCCTTATTCAATTGACAGCCTTGTAGTATAATCAGAAGCGCGGAAATGTACAGAATGATTGTCAGTAATGTTCAAACAGCCTTACTCAATGCGTACCTGAAGTAGTTAAGCATTTTGTAGCAGCTCCTAAGACAGGTGGAACGTTGCGCAAGTACAAATAAAGCGCTGTGGTAGTAATTAAGATATGTATGCATTTGTCGTACTTAAACGCAGGCACGAAACAATTGCAACGGGCCTGAGTTACTTGGCCTATGTCCTCGCCAAGTACCCAGACGTCCAGAAGAAGGTACGGCGAGAGATTGAGGACGTGGTCGCGGAAAAGGTAAGTGATCGAAAGCGGCCCAATAGAGTGTCGGTACGTGAGCAAAGAATAACCCTCTCAGTTTACCAGTCTTCATTTAGCGGATATATTGAGGCTGCATTGCATTAGCCAGCTGGTCTCAAAATAAAACATAGGCATGCCCGCTTCTTGCTTTTCTCGCTCGCGCAAGGTACATCACTGTGGTCGCGGCTAATATTTCACCCAATTATGACACAAATGATTCAGAGGAAGGGGGGCGGTGGTATTTAAACGTGGTGACCGCTGATGCTTCCAAACATTTCCCGCGCTGTCGTAGCGAAGAACGGAGCACGCACGTGGACAATGAAGAGAAAATGTGTAGTTAGAACACTTGAGAATACTTAGCCCCTCTTTCTCGGTATTGTCGTCAGCCTTAAAAGTGTATTGCAGAATAATTCAAAGGCGCGAAATATAGGCCCAATTGCATAGCAGTAAACATTTGGTGATAATATTGTTAAATCCGTTATAGCGTGAAAAGAGGGGCGTTTTGTCCTAATTTTTAAAATCGATTTATTTGCTGTTTTTATGCGATATTTACCTGCTACAAAGTTTCTGGTGATATGGGCGTGGTGCAATGCAGTTTCAGCTGCACATATGGCGCTGTCTGATACGCCATCAAAAGGCGGAGTTTCACCCTTGTCCTCTGCATCAGCTACGGAGCAAATCCGCACATGACCGTGGCGGCTACAAGGTTTGACCAAGGAGGTTACATAGAACTTCTGGAGTGGCGGTCCCCCATGGGCACCAATGCGAGCGGGTGAAGCCGGCTGAGCCAGCGGCGGCCATGCTGCAAGGGGCAAAACGCACGCGGCGCCGTCCAGCGCAAGCGCATCGCGCGCATTTCGCGAGCACGTGCGCGCATGTGAATTTAAAAAAAAATTCATTTAATTTATTGAAGCCTTAAAGGTCCGAGGGCATTACATAAAGCGGTGGCAATAACATTGTATAACAGCATACGAACACCAGTTCAAGAAACAAAACAAAGAAAGAAAACAAAACCAACCAACAGACATTAACAAAATATACAAGTGCATTGTCAAATAGAACACTGAAGGTGACTTGTTAGTTTTGCTCGGAAGACTTCACGATCTTTGCATGAAGCAATAACGTCCGGTAGAGCATTCCATTTGGCTATTGCATCTAGAAAAAAAGAGTTATTCATTGCTGCAGTGCTGCCAAAAATCAGATTTATCGGGTGACTGTGATTAAATCGACGGGACATTTTGAGGGAGGTTGCAGGAGAGGGTGCCGGTTGTGAGAATAGTAAAAAAAAGAATGAAGGAGGCATAGATAATGCGGCGTGATTGAAGGCTTCGGAGGGAAAGAGTTCGTTTTAGGGCTGTGATGCTGGTTTCACGTGAGTACTGTGACATGATAAATCGCGGGGCACGGTTTTGGATGGCCTCTAGATTATTAGCGAGGTATGCTTGGGAAGGGTGCCAGATGGATGAAGCATATTCTAGTTTTGGGCGAACATAGGTCTGGAATGCGAGCTGTCTGATTAGGGGTGGTGCTGACTGTAAATTTCTCCGTAAATAACCAAGAGTGCGTGAAGCCTGCGAGCATATTGTTTCAATGTGAGTAACCCCTAATAAAGTTGATGTTAGGCGGATGCCAAGGTATTTAAAAGATGATGTTCGAGCAATGGGAGTGGAACTGATACAATATGTGCTGTTATCAGAGCTGCGCGTACGAGAGAAAGACATTTGCTTAGGTTAAGCGGCATGTGCTATTGCTCACACCATGATCCAACTTTGGCGATGTCATTTTGAAACCTAATGGTGTCCTCAGGGCCTGTGATAGCGTTATAAATGACACATTCGTCCACGAAGAGTCGAAGTTTTGTTTTTGTGTTAGTTGGGAGGTCGTTTATGTATATGAGAAATACTAACGGCGACAATCCAGCACCCTGAGGGACACCTGATGTTACGTCAATTAGCGATGAGTTATGACAGTTGACGGATGTAAACTGTACACGGCCTTTCAGGAAGTTCTCAAGCCAGATAAGGAATGTCTTGGGGGTTCCAAGGGAGGCATGTTTAACTAGTAGATGATTATAGCGAACACGGTCAAATGCCTTTGAAAAGTCAAGAAATATGGCCTCAATTTGTAAGCGGTCGTCCATGTACTGAAGGATGTCGTGTGTGAATTCGGCTAGTTGATTTTCACATGACAGAAACCTACGAAAGCCGTTTTGAAGCGGATAAAAGTATAAAATTTTAATGAAATTATGTTGTCGTCAAAATACATTGTATAGGCGGCCAATATTTTGCTTTCATACGCCTTACATTGTGATAAGAGGGAATGTAATCGGGGCCGAGCTATCATATTGTTCTAAAGATTTTTTCACTGCTTCTTGGACCAAAAAACACTCTTGCTCTGCGGCGCACATAGCACATCCGTAAACTGAGTTTCAAAATTAGAGCACACAGTTGACGAACACTGTTTCGGGAGGAGAATATGCCCTTAAATCTGCATTGCGGCACGTATGCTTCGCTGACAGTATGAAAATTTTCTGTCCAAATGAGCGGCATTCGTTGCCTGCATAAACAATATTGAAGCAACTAAGTCTGTTACTTTAATGATAACAATAGCATTTCAAAACTATACTAACACTGCGACTTCTAGAACTAGTGCGACATCTTTCAAACTCTTTTGGGTAACACGGTGAGAAAAAATGACAGCCTTTTAATAAAAATGTTTCAAACTGCAAAAGTGTTATGATGATGCTACAGAATGAAGTGCAGGAAAGAAACAAATGATCGTGTCTTCTTTCAGATGTTTCTGCCAATAGCTAACCAGGACGCCCTTGCCAATGCCAGATGTTGGTTTCTTTCAAGCGGTCAAAATATATATATATATATATATATATATATATATATATATATATATATATATATATATATATATATATATATTGTGAGCCTTCCGTGGATGTTCTTTAATTTGTACATGCCATGATCTTCCTCTTTCATTTGTACATACCATCATCATCGTCCCGCGGCGCCGGCTCCGGCACGCGCCTGTGTTTTGTCACCGGATTAAAACGCTAGACAAGGCATCGCTGGCCTTACCGTCACGACCTTGCCGTCTCAACCTAGCCTTCTTTCACAAGTGGTGGAGGTCGAATTCGATCCCCTTGCTGCCTCTCGCTGGAGCTACGTTCCGGTCGCCGTTTGGCAACTACCACCATAATCATGTCCACCGAGAGCAATCCCGACCCGGCCGGACCCTCTACCTCAGCTGCACCGATGCCTCCGACTCTGCCCACACGTCAACGCGACCCACCGCTGTTCGCTGGTCGTCGTGACGAAGACGTGGATGACTGGCTTGACACATATGAACGCTGCAGTGCCTATAACCGGTGGGACGATGCTTTGAAATTCCTCAACGTTTCGTTCTATCTAATTGAGGTCGCCAGAAACTGGTTCATTAATCGCGAACCCCACACTACTAACTAAACCACTTTCAAACAGCAATTCCGCCAATACTTCGCAGACCCGGCAGTTAGGACTGAGATCGCGAGAAACAAGCTCGCTTCCCGCCTTCAAGGTCCCGATGAATCATATGCGTCTTACATAGAGGCTGTTCTTGCACTTTGTCGGCGCATTAGTCCCACCATGACGGAACCTGAACGTGTGCACCACGTCTGAAAAGGGATCAATGCTATGGCATATCATACCTTAGTTGCCCAGAATCCTTCAAGTGTTGATTCAATTATTACGACCTGTCAACGCTTCGACAAGCTACAATCCTCTCGATTACAGCCCGGCTTCGCAACTGGTCCGACCTCTGCTGACCTTGATCTGCGGGGAATGATTCGAGCAATCATCCGCGAGGAGCTTCAAGCCCTCAATCCTTTCTGTCGACATGGCTGCGATCATTCTTCCGCACCTCCTAATGACGCTGTTCTCCGTAACATGATTAAAGAAGAGTTAGCTACCATCAGCTGCCTTATGACATCCGAACCTTCTGCAATCCGCCCAGCGCCGACCTACGCGCACGTCGCTCCATCCCCCCTTCTTTGGTTCCCTCGCCCCAACCAGCACCAACATACAATCACGTCAATGCAATGGCGATGGCTCATCCTACACAACCCAATTACGCACCTTGGCGTCCCCCCCGACCAGTCTGCTATTACTGCGGTATTAGAGGACATATATCCCGCTTCTGTCGTCGCCGCCTCCAGAACGAGCGCCGTGGTTACGACTCCTTCGAATGCGACATGCCTTCAACCTCATATTATCAACGCCGGTCTATTCCAAGCCCACCTCGACGATCCTCCCCACCTCCAGTATCTTCCTCTGAGCCTCATGGGAACCGTGTATCCCGACGCCGGTCCACATCCTCATACCGCCGCTCAGTTTACCCTCTCCGCCCCGCAACCGTTCTCCCTGTCCGCCATCTGGAAAACTAAGTGTTGCAGTTTCCGGAGGTCAAACTGCACTCTTCGAACTTACTAAAAGTCCTCCTGATCGCCCGTATAACGTGATTGCTGTTATCGCTGAAGGTTTACCGGTTGAAGCTTTGATTGATACAGGGGCTGCAATTTCTGTCATTCACGCTGATTTGTGCTACCGTTTGCGAAAAGTGACAACCCCATATGATGGGCCTGAACTCCGTGGAGCCAATGACGTCCCTTTGCGCCCTTCAGCGAAGTGCACCGTACGAGTTGTTATCGACGGCATCCGCCATCATGTGCAGTTTGCTGTGCTCTCACCTTGTGCGCATTTCATGATTTTCGGATGGGATTTTTTGTCAACCGCTTCAGCGTTAATTTCTTGTGGTGACCGTGTTATCCATATGACAGACAGCGATTTTTCATCTGACTTTTCTGAACGACATCATCCCCTCGTTGCCGCCGCTGATACTGTTTTGCCTCCTCAGTGCAAAAAACTGCTTACTGTTGTTTCTGACCACATCACTGACGGGGACCTACTCATTGCACCGTCATATGGTCATCTTCCACGCGGCATCGCCTTCCCGTCAAGTCTTGTCCGGTTACACAACGGCTAAGCGACAGTAGTGGCCACAAACACTTCACGTGAATCCCTCGTGCTCCCAAAAGGAACTTCTCTGAATTGTATGGTGGATGTTCAACCTTTTTCCCTGATGGTACTCACCGCCCCTCCGCCTCAGCAACGTGTTTCGTCAGACGTCTCTCTTTCTGTTCTCGCAAAGACTATTAATCCTAAACTCCCGCTGAACCAACGCCAAGAACTGCTGACATTGCTTCGACACCACCAGGCCATTTTTGATGCCACTTCCACACCTCTGGGACGGACTAGTGTTGCGCACTATCGCATCATTACTGAAGGTAACTCTATCATTCACGACGGCCTTATCGGGTTTCCCTCTCTGAACGAAAAGTAATTGAAGAAAATGTAAATGACATGCTCCATCGCAATATAATTCGTCCTTCAATAAGCCCATGGTCCTCCCCAGTAGTGCTAGTTAAAAAAAAAGGACGGCTCGGTACGCTTTTGTGTTGATTACCGCGCACTCAACAAAATTACCCGCAAAGATGTATATCCGATGCCGCGAATTGATGACGCCCTTGACTCTCTCCAAGGCTCCGAACATTTCTCGATATTGGACATTCACTCAGGTTATTGGCAAATACCTATGCACGAGGACGACAAAGAAAAGACCGCTTTCGCAACACCCGATGGCCTTTACGAATTTAATGTTTTGCATTTCGAACTTTGTAACGCACCAGCGACATTTGAAAGAATGATCGACACTGTACTTCGTGGCTTAAAATGGAGAACCTGTTTGTGTTACTTGGACGACATTGTTATCTTTTCGGCAACCTTTAATGACCATCTCACGCGCCTGAATAAGTCCTCACCTGTCTCGCTTCGGCAGGCCTTCAGCTCAACACCAAGAAGTGCCACTTTGCACAGAAGGAAATTAGAATATTGGGACATCTGGTCAGCCATGAGGGCATTCGCCCAGATTCCTAAAAAATAATCGCGGTCTTGAACTCTGCTCGTCCACAAAGGACTACAGATTTGCGCAGTTTCCTCGGCCTCGCGTCCTATTTCTGGCGTTTTATAAGGCATTTTGCAACTATTGCTGCACCACTTCATGAGCTACTAAAAGCACGCAGCCCTTTCGTGTAGACTGAGCAGTGCGAAACTGCTTTTAATGACCTCAAGCACGCCCTCACATCAGATCCTGTTCTTGGCCACTTCAGTGACAGCGCTCCAACTATCCTGCACACCGATGCCAGTGGTCACGGTCTTGGCGCTGTACTTCTGCAGCGTGATGCAACATCGCGTGAGAAAGTGATTGCCTTTGCCAGTCGGACTCTCACTCCAGCTGAGAAAAACTACACCATTACCGAGCAGGAGTGTCTTGCTGTCGTCTGGGCTGTCCAAAAATTTCGCCCTTACCTATACGGTCGGCACGTCACAGTTGTGACCGACCACCATGCTCTTTGCTGGTTGTCTTCACTCAAAAATTTGACAGGCCGACTTGGACGCTGGATTCTACGCCTGCAAGAATACCATTTCGACGTCACTTATAAATCTGGTCGCCAACACCAAGATGCCGACGCTCTCTCTCGCTGTCCCCTTTCAGAATCCACTTGCTGCTTTTCTTCCCAATTCATTTCCACCTCTGACCAGAGCCGACCATCTCTTTGCCCGACTTATATCACAACCGTTTGTTTTGACGACTCTGAGAACAAGCATGCTCTCCGCTCACAACAATTAACCGATGCCTACTGCCGTCCTATCATCGACCGTCTTATCGGCGCTTCGGATCCTCCCAATGCTAGGCTTCGCCGACAGCTTCGCAATTTCAAGCTCGAAGATGGCATCTTACTCCGCTACGTGTATTGCCCTGATGGAACTCGCTGGATCCCAGTCGCGCCGCGTGTGCTTCGCCCACGTATACTGGCGGCTCTCCACGATGACGCTACTGCAGGTCACCTTGGTTTTGACAAAACCTACGACCGCGTGAGAAAACGATTCTTTTGGCCTGGCTTATCTTCCACCGTTGTCAAATACGTCGCATCCTGCCCTCTGTGCCAACGTCGCAAACGGCTGACTTCTTCGCCCGCTGGCCTTCTACAACCTCTTCCTTGTCCCACCACGCCATTCGACGTAGTCGGCATCGACTTATATGGTCCCCTACCTCGCTCCTATGGGGGTAACCATTGGATTATAACAGCTGTCGACCACCTCACACGCTACGCTGAGACAGCACCTGTACCGACTGGTTCCGCTGAAGAAGTAGCGAATTTCTGCGATCAATTGTATTGCGCCATGGCGCTCCTCGGGTGCTTCTAAGTGACCGCGGTACAGCCTTCTTATCGAAAGTCGTTGCCGAAGTTCTTCACGCCTCATCCACCCTTCATAAGACAACCTCAAGCTACCATCCCCAGACTAACGGTCTGACTGAGCGATTTCATCGCACCTTGTCGGACATGATATCAATGTACATCACACCAGATCATCGAAATTGGGACACTATTCTACCATTCGTCACATTCGCCTATAATACAGCAGTACAGCGAACTACCGGTTACTCTCCATTTTTCCTTGTTTACGGCCGTCCTCCCACTACCATTTTCGACGCTTCCTTCATCTCTACGCCCGACTACTCCTCATCAGTACTTACCCATTTTTTATCTCGTGTGGCCAGATGCCTTCATCTTGCCCGCCTCAACACGGCAGCGTGCCAGGAAGTCCGCAAAGCTCGCTATGATTCTACACATCGAGTGGCCTCTTTTCGTCCTGGTGACGAAGTACTGCTTTACACACCATTGCGCAGCCCTGGCCTTAGTGACAAATTCCACCACCGCTACGTAGGTCCCTGTGAGGTCATAAGCCAAACTTCTCCAGTGAACTACAAAGTGACGCCTGTTGATCCCCCAGCTGATCGACGCCACCGTGGAACTGAAATTGTTCATGTGTCTCGCCTGAAACCGCTTGTGCGCCGCGATCCATCGTTTATGTAGGAGCGGCCAGGCTGGCCGCTTCCGACCCCCCGGGCAGATTGTGTGAGCCTTCCGTGGATGTTCTTTAATTTGTACATGCCATGATCTTCCTCTTTCATTTGTACATACCATCATCATCGTCCCGCGGTGCCGGCTCCGGCACGCGCTTGGGTTTTGTCACCGGATTAAAACGCTAGACAAGGCATCGCTGGCCTTGCCGTCACGACCTTGCCGTCTCAACCTAGCCTTCTTTCACAATATATCGGAAGCCCTTAGCACTCCTTACGTGCTGTGAATCTTTAAACTTTGAGACAGTTTCGCTTCTATCACGCGTTTATTTTACCCGAGTAAGACCCGCCTTAGCTCGGTTTTACTTCGCTTTGCGTAGTTTACATTTGATTTTGAATTCTGCTCGCAGAGACCTTTTAAGCGATATATGACGATGTTGTAGATTAAAGTTCAGTTGTTAATGAAATCACCTAATTGAAGCTCATTAGCTAATACCAGCAAATCGTATAGTTCAATATCTCGTTCTCGATACAAGCTATTTAATGATATATGACTTCATGCTGTAGCGGAAAGTTGAATTTATTACAAAGAAGTAATTATTTATTTTTATTTATTTTATTATTGATAGCAATTAGGGCTTACAATAAGTCCAGTGCAATTATACTCGACATAAGCTATTCAGCGACATAACACTTGAGGCTCTCATACTTGACATAGTCAACACAGCACACTGCATAAATGCTCTGTGCCGTAGGATCCAATAATGGTGCTGTATAATATACAACTTTTTTGTTTTTCTTCCGTGCGATCCAAAAGAGCGTGAAGGTATCCAGACAAATGCGAAGTAGCGTAGAGCAGCAAATGGGATGTTATATATGGAAGCGCCCCGTCGCAATATCTCCTTCTTGCCCTTTGAAGATGGCGGACGCCGGCTTCACTTTTCACGCACCGCTTTTCTACTCCAGACCCTACTTGTGGCGCCATCTGGGAGCCGTTGCGTTAAAAGGAGAAAACTGAATATAATTAGTGAAAACACTCGCTGCGGTGGCTCAGCGGTTCAAAAGCTTGGCCACTGAGCCCGATAACTCGGCTTTGGAACTGACCGGTTCGTATCCGCTGGAATAGTCTTTTTGCGTGAAAGCAATACAAGTGGTCATGACTGGTCACTGTTCCCCACAGAGGCTCTGTCACTCTCTCTCTTTCTTAACTGGTGCACTTGAAATAACCGCTGGGGAGAGTATGCGTTGGAGCCGGTATAGCTGAAATAGTTTGAATTAAAAGCTATTGGTTGTGACCACGCAAAATACCTCAGCCAATGAGAGCGCGGGCGCAAAGGAGATAGGACAAGGCTCTTGGTCGGTGGTGGTGAGCGTATGAATGCTTTCGCACTAAAAGTTTTGCATGAGCATACAGGAAAACAATGAAATACATAGGGTTTCTATGTAACTTTGGTCTCTTAAACGGGGTCCTCGTATAAGACTGTACGTGGGCAATCCACCTGTGTGGCAGGTCAACGTTCACTGATGCCGGGCAAAAAAGGTAGAAAAAAGGCAGCATAGAGCAAGCTGGGCTACACGATAAAGTGGTGGCATTACTAGCCTAAAGTGTGTATGGTCGTCAAGTAAAGTAATGAACAAGCTAAATAAATTGCAGTATTAAATCTGAATAGTGTGCACTAAACACAACCAAATGCTACAAGCGCCGAGTAAATTTGCTAATTTATTAATGTTTCTAAACATAACAGGGGAACATTTTCCACTGGGCAATAGCCTATACAGGCAGCAGACACATATTTTCCATACTTCAGCAGGCATGTAAAGTGCGACTAATGAGGTTGCTGGGCTATCACTCCCGACGATGCACGGAAAAGATCAACAGTGAACTTACCAGCGTAAAATAATTTATAGCGACCTTCTGGTTACTCACATAAGAATGCCTGCAAACCTTACAGGCGTTCAGACACTTATATCGTTGAACGAACACTATTGCCACCACGAATATCACCATTATCTTTTCCTGTATTTTAAAGGAGGAGGACCTGTGAATTACATTCTATCACAAAACCATACAGTTCAATTTCCTCATTTTTTCATGCCTACAGCCGATAAAAACGCTTGAAAACCCATGATTTATGATACCATAATAAATATTCATACCTGCCCCATCTGAAGCCAGAGCGTTAGTATGAGCAGCAAATGTTTTGCAGTGGCGTCGAATTTGCCTCTTAGCGCGCGAGCAGCATGTTTAACAGCTCGCGATTTCTTCAGTCTTTGATAAAAGTTATGGGAAAGACAGGGCCTCAACAATAGTATGTGCCGTAGTTGTATATGGAGAAGAAAAACGGCTTCACTATTTCTAGATTCTATCAAAGCCTAGCCTTAGTGAGCTTAACAGCACAATTAAATCGAATGAGTATGCATATTCTTTAAAACATTTGAACTACTGTCAAGTTTTGCGCAAGTGCTGCATACCTGAATTTGATGTGCCCTTTTAATCCAAGTATCTTTCAGGGCAGGCTAGATTTCGACATCCTGGTGAAAGAGCTGAACTACTTAGACCAGGTCATCAACGAGACGCTGCGGCTCTATCCACCCGGTCTCACGTAAAGTATCTCAGAAATTTACTTCTTGGGAGTTTTCTAATAATCCGACAGGTTGTGAAAATGAATCTCGAGCCACTTTTTTTGCACGTGCTTTTGAGCAGTTTCCGCGCACGCTGACCACTTGCAGGATTTTCGAGTCTGTACCATGTTGTCTGCCATGCACGATTCGTCCAATCTGCTAAAGAAAATGTTTTTATTTTTGTATTTATTGCAATAATTTTACGCAGGCATGTGATGACTTTACACAGCTGGAGATGGTTGTAATGCAGCACTCTGTTGGCACGGATGAAAAGTTTCGCTGTTGGCTCTTTCATCGGCAATTTTTATAGTAGGAGCTCCACTAATATTCTGTAATCGCAGTATTGAGTTTCCGCGCCAGCTTGCACCTGCCATCCCGATTAGTTTAATTGCGATGGCTCAAAATTTAGCCAGATAATAATCAGACCAGAGGGGAGGCATAAATGAAAAGTCGCTCACTTGTCGCTTCCTATTTTTGTCTAAGCCGCAAAAAATGTAACAAAGCCAATTTACAGCTAGTGATTTTATGGCTTCTAAAACCTCTCACCCAAACATGGGCACGCCTGCTATTATCTTCCAATATTTTTAGAACGATCGGTTGCGTTTGCGTCGTCGACACTCGCTATCTTCTAGGAAGGATAACTATGCATCGCTTTTTTGTGGTGTGTACTTTCTAGATTTCTCGCTCATTTGCACCAAAGTTGCGTGTCTTTGTGGTTTCGAAAACACGCCGCTTCCAGGTGGTTGCGGTGGTTGACATCCACCCCGTTCAATAACTGCTCACTTTTGAAGAGAAAATGCAGACCAAAGCAAGGACCCGTTACTTTCCGGAAGCACCGCGCTCAACAATTAAGAGCCGAACTCTTCACCGCAATCTCATAGATAAGGATGCTGTTCGTTTCCGCATGTTTACACAATTGATGTTCCGCACACCATCCGTTTACCTGGTGTCGCACTACAAATATCAATTATCCTCCACATGGCCATCGTGTAGCGAAACAAAAAACTTACACATGATCCTAGAGATGTGCACGAAAATATGCGCGTTTTATTTAAAACTATCTACTAAGAATCAACCGCAGCCTTTGACACGTACGTATAGAGAGCTGGCGGCATTACTATGTCTATAACTGTGTAGTATCACTCCGCTTTTACACACGAGTTCAAACACTGCTGTATTATACACTGTACCTAATCTTCACTTTGTACCCCTCGACTATGACCATGCTTCCCTCGCGCCTGACCCTGCTTCTTCCCCTCTATATTTCTTCTCCAAGTTTCCGACTATACACCTTCGGTTCAAGGGAAGCACGTTTAACCCCATGCTTTTCTTTCCTGGCTTCACACGCCAAATTTTCAGACAGCTTTTCTGATAATATGTGTGCTGATAATAACGTTCAAAAAGAGAAACCGGGAATCTCATCGAACTATCTATTTGAGAGAAACCAGTCTGGGCGAATTAGATGGCTTTCTTTAGGTAGTCGATACGGTTCCTTTTCCAGGGACACTTCATTCCTTTCGGCGTGGTGAGAAAGCATGATCAGAGAACACATTCAAAGACGCCACGGGGCTCAAAGGCCGAGCGCGACTTGCATACAAGCTAGGACGAAATAGCCCGCATTGTCGACAATACTTGTGTATATTGGTGAGGTGAAAGAACTGCCATTGAAAAAGAATGACTTGAGGGATTTGTCCGACATGTCTTACTGCCGTCGGGCCCGTGCGAGCGCTTCGTTTCGCGCTGCTTCTAGCTTTCTCCTCTTCTACTAGCCCAGGCAAAAATTAGGGCTTTCGGTTTCTAGAGGCGAAAAAGATTTTGAAACTTCTAGCTTGCCTATTGGTTCTTTTAATTCACACCCTCAAATTCAATCAAAGAACCTTTAAATAAACATCTTCAATTTCGATATCAAGGGAAAGCCTACAAAAGCTTCATTCGCGCAGCTGTTGTTTGCGAATTGTGTGCTTTTTGTGGTAATGATCAGTTAAGAATGAAATAGATTCATACAAGCGGCACTTTCCTAAATTTATCCATTTCGATCATAAATAATCTTATTTTTCACTCGATACTGAGCATCGACATATTGTACAACTATCAATTTTGTTATTTTGTGAAAGTGTCAAGACGCAGTGCTGAATAAGTGTGTTGACATCCGTGAAAAACCATGGAGAACGGACCACTACATGTGATAACCGGAACACTGTTAAGCGATGCCTCGTTACTAATTGTCTTATTCTGCCTACCATGGCACTGCCGCAAACAAGAAAATTAGAATGCGGAACACAGCCCCTGTTCCGCAGGCTCTTCGCTACCCTTAAGAATGTCATACTATTAGCCGATACTGCCTTTTGCAGCCTTATACGTTACTTATTCATTGGAATGACCCCGCCGGGGTGGCTCAGTGGTTACGGCGCTTGACTACTGTTCCCAAGGACGCGGGATCGAATCCCGGCCTCGGCGGCAGCTTTTCGATGGAGGCGAAAAGCAAGGCGCCCGTGTGCTGTGCGATGTCAGTGCACGTTAAAGAACCCCAGGTGGTCGAAATTTCCGGAGTCCTCCACTACGGCGTCTCTCATAGCCTGAGTTGCTTTGGGACGTTAAACCCCACAAACCAAACCAAACCAAACCTATTCATTGGAATGGATGCGCAAAAATTCTAGAGGACAATTTGGACCACCAAAATGAGATACGACGAAAGCCTTTATAGTGTGATGGATCGTAGCCCTCCACTACGGCTCCTCTATCTCCCTCCATTCTTTCACTCCCACATTCCTCCGTTCATTGACCGCTTGTACATGTGTCCGCGGAGAATCGTGACAGACACTGCGCCTTTTCTACCCTGTGGATCAATTTCAAACGCCGCGGATGTTTGCTGTACTAACGCCTCCTGGACATCTGGGTCTGCTTTGTTGGCTGTGTGTTGCGGAGTTCGAGGCAGCGGCAAATGAAAGGCGCCGCACGGACGCCTGGATCGGACGCCCGACGAGGTCAGCTTCGTATAGACCGACACCGATCTGTGACGTAAGCACAATGCGGTGGCGCTTCTGTCGCCAGGCTGGGCCGACTGGGGGTGAAAAGTAGAATTAGCGCCCATAGGAATATATGGAACCGAAAGATTTAAAAGCAGTTTTCTCAATTCACAGGGCACATATGATGTCGTTATTTAGCGCAGGGCAACCATGAGCCTCCTAGAACAGATCGTGGAAGTAAGAAATCTCATTACCGAGGCGAAGTATATTTAAAACAGCGCGAAACGTATGGGTGTGCAAGTTGGGAGGGCGACCCATAAAAACACAATTAAACACAACTTACCGCAACATTTTTCTCGATTCGCAGAGCACCAGAATTGTGGTGGCCGGTCGTTAAACATTGGCCAGTGCTTTGAAGAAGTATGCTGCGTCACTGCGGAGGCGGTGTACTTTTGAAACTCAGCAAATAATCATTTTTGTGAATCAAGACACCCCCAAAATGCTCATGTAGCGAATCGCGCAGTTTTGTTTAGTCTCATATGCTGCCGCATAATACTGTCGCTCAAGGGATACTACCTAGACAAAATTATATTTAAAAAGCAGTTGTCAAACGCCATACGACATTACGGACCGAACCAGATTCGCGCATTGCAGCAGACGACAGCGCAGCTGGCCATACCCCCCGCGGCCGCGTCCAGCTCCGGAGCATCTGCTGGCGACAGAGCCAGTGGTGCATTGCCGTCGGCAACTGTGCGCGGCCAGTTTATCGGGCTGTGAATGGTCCCGCAAGTTGTCAGACTTGCAGTACCTGCAAGGCAATGTGACGTACCATGCAACATGATGCCGGGGTGTAGTACAAGACGTTCACCAAAAAAATGAAAAGGGTTCAACGGTGCTGCACCGAGAAATATCTTGCGGCAATTTGGGTTACATGTGTATTTATGGGTCGCCCTCCCAACTCGCACACCCATACGTTTCGCGGTGTTTTAAAGATACTTCGCCTCGGTAATGAGATTTCTTACTTTCACGATCTGTTCTAGGATGTTCATGGTTGCTCTCTGCTAAATAACGACATCATATGTGCCCTGTGAAATGAGAACATTGCTTAGAAATCTTTCGGTTTCATGTATTCCTATGGGCGCTAACCGTACTTTTCACCCCCAGTCGTCTGTGGCGCCGTGAGCGTCCCCTTCGTTGGTAAACACTGTGTTGGTCTATATACATGATAGAGTGTACTAGAAGGGTGAGCCCCTTATCGAATGCAACCAGTATTTCATTGAGTGCATCAAAGTTCACCGGCGTTCTATAATCCTTTCACAGAAAAGGAAAGGCGCGGTATCTGTCACTCGCGGAATACCGCTATCATCGTAACGGTAGACAAGGGGAATAAGGAAGAGCGTTTCAAGATCCGGGGTGGGGATGCGACCTGGTTAAATTAGCTGGAAGTACTTTCATGCAATAAAAAAAAAATCCGATGCGTGGCGCAGCTGGTGATGATGATAGTTATGTTTGCAGGCTTCGCCCAAAAGCGAGATTTCGAAGGGGCGACCAAGGTCAAAGGGCAGCTTGACGCGGGCTGATTTATGACGGTCGCGCAGGCGACCGCTTCTCGGAAGTGAGCACAGAACACATGGCAGCGGGCGACGCTGCCGGCTCTGTCCGTCCCGTGCCGCGAGGGAGGCAGAGCAGTGCAAGTAGAAGGCACAGCGTAAGTGCAGGGGTTGTGGGTTCGGCGCTAACTGCTATGTCTTCCAGTTCAAGTGGAGAGGGCGCGGAGACCATAAATCCCAAAACGCGGCCTAACACGGGCCTGGGGAAAACGCGCTGTTGACATGTCTTCACGGGAAGACGCCTTTATGTCCCTTTGAATCCAGCGCCCGTGCGCGCAACCGACCAAGGGCGGGGATTGGAATGTTTGGGCCTGCGGATTGCGCGCGTTTTTATATGTGTATTTTCGAAAGTGTAACCGTCGGCGCCATTTGTCTTAGCGACTGCTTGGCGCCGCTTGCGTGGGAGGATTTTGGAGAGGGAGTAAATCGCAGATGTATGTGTTTGCGTGCGCAACCACTCGCTGCTGAGTGCGTTCGTTGTGTGTGTTTTATTTAACATGCGTAGGAGAGGGGTATATGTGGCACAATTATTGGCCAATCCATTTTGAAGCTATTCATGTTATTGGCCACAGAGTGAATAATCGTTGATTGGTCAACAGACAAACCTGAATTTTGGGAACGCTAAGGAAGCGAGCGTTGAGACTGTTGGGCTCGGAGCACGGTTGGGCTCAGACGAGGGTCGAGGGCAGACGGGTTGTTCGAGGAGGGAGGCTAGGCTGACGGAGGTTTCAAAGGACTTCGGCCTAAAGTGTAGCAGAATGCCAAGGCCTGATTCTCCTAGCCTCTGATCTCCGTTCGTGCACCCAGTTGCAGTTAGCCCTCTATGTTTGATGTCGCATGTGGCGACATTATTGTAAATACGTTGATGTAAAAGGTGTAAATAAATGTGTACATTCAAAGAAAGGAAGTTCTCGTCTCCGCACCGCAATGTGTCGCTGAACCACGGACGCAGCGGTGGTCACCAACACCACTCTGTACGAGCGAAGGCAGAAGAAACAGCAAGAAACGCCTGCTGTATAGAGAAGCCCATCTATTCCCCACGCCTTCGCCCGAATAATTTAACTATGTTGATGATAAGATTTGTATTTACTCCCAAAAAAGAGGAACCAGCAGAAAGACTGGTTACACTACATAGAGAAGGTCAGCAGGGATTTCTTGGGACTCTGCGGTATCCAATGCGCGCAAAATGAGCTAGAGCTGTTGGGTGAGCTCGGTGGTATGCAGGAGGGACTCCCACGCATCCACTGTAGCTGAATTGTGTGCGTTGTGTTGTGTACATATCCACAGCATGTGAATAAATGTGGCCGGTTGTGAACAGTGTTTGCACGTAGGTGCAATAAGATTTGGCAAAAGCTTGCTGTATAGCCATATATTTGGAAAGATTCCTGTTTGTATTTTTCACCAATGGACGGCCTCGCGCCGGGACAGTTCCCGGTGTGGAGGGGGTATAGACACCGTTCGAGCCGATAATGCTGGAGGATGTCCGTGTACGTAACAAGGCGTAAATGAGTGCCTTGGGGAGTGTCAGTTGATGCGGAAGGCTCAGGAGGAGGGTGCTCCGCGAGTTCTTGGCTAGAGTAGGCGCCTGTGATTCCCACTGAGCGCCTCATGGCCTGGGGCCCATGAGAGGACGAGGTGTAGACGGTAAGGGGAGAGATCAGAGGATAGTGTGCTCCTTTAGGGATATACGACATGCATCAAAATTACGAACTGTTGTTGAGAATCACTAGCGACTACTTTCGTAGAGGGGTCGGTCAGAGCTAACGCGATGACAACCTTTTCCGTAGTGGTAACAGTTGCGTCGTTGAGGACGCTGCAGGCATTGTGCCAGTTTCGGTGCGGTACCGCAACCATATCGGGGCGAAGAGGGGGGGGAGGCATTTGTGTATGCAACGTCGGGGCGACCGGCAAAACATTTCTGGAGTTCCGGGCTCGGCCGGCTCTGCGCTCTGTATGATACTCTGGATACATACGTTTCGGAAGCGGAGGTATACCAAGGCTGAGTCTCCGCTCAGGCGTGAGGTCCCCATACGTAGACGCCGCCCTCTGAGGGGTGATTCTTACCTGGCTCAGTACTGCGTGGCCCGCATGTGTGAGGGAGAGGCGCTCATATTGGGAAGTTAGAGTCGCTTCAATCAGCTCGTCGACTGTGTTCAAGATCCCGAGGGTCATCAATTTAGTGGTGGAAGTGGACACGGGGACACCCATTGCTGTCTTGTATGTCTTGCGTAGTGATGCATCCAGTCGCTCCCGATCTGTTCGAGTGAGGCGAGGGTAAGGGGCAACGCAGACAATGTACGTACAAACAAAGGCTTGTACAAGGCGCAAAAGGTTGGATTCGCGCATGCCCTTATGCTGGTTGGTGACTCTGTTGTGCAGGTGGCTGATCTAGATTACCGATTGATCTATTCGCTGAAGAGTAGTTGCGTTTCCTCCATAATATTGTAGATGAAGGCCCATGATGCGGATTCGGTCGGCACGGGGTATGGGGGTGCCCTGTACGGCGTATGACTGTATCCTGTACTTGCAGATTGAAGGATGCCGGAGGTGATCAGAGGCGTCTACTCGGCGTCGGGACAAAAATATATTTAGACTTGATGGCCGAGCGGGATAGGCTGACTGTGGCCAGGTCGATACCAACGCAATCGATGGCTGTCTGCAGTCTCCTCGATCTGGCCGTCACTGCCGTCTGTAATCCAGCAGCGCAATACTGAACAGGAGTGGGGAAAGGACTGAGCCTTGGGATACCCCGGTTTCCAGGAGAGATGATGGAAGGATCTCCTAGGCCGGTGTCAAGTTGCACTGTGTGGTTCATGAGAAAGTCGCATATATAGGCATATGTTCGTTGTCCCACACCTAGGGTGTGGAGGTTTAGCAGAATGGTTTCGTGCCGGACATTGTCAAAAGCCTTCGCGACGTCTAGACCAGCTATGACTTTGGTGTACGAACTGTTGTGTGTCGACACCTCATGCTTGAGCAAGAGCATGATGTCTGGAGCCACAAGGTGCGGTCGAAAACCAAACATCGTGTCTGGAAGTAAGTGATGTTCTTAAGTGATGTTCTTCTAGGTAACGAAGAAGACGGGTATGCATTACATTCTCCAATAGGTTTCTCACGCAGGACGTGAGAAAAATGGGGTGGAGGTTCGAGTGAATAGGTGGTTTGCCCGGCTTGGGGATGAGCACAAGGGTGGCGCATTTCCACTCTTGCGGAATGGCTCCCCGCTCCCAGCATTTTTTCAGATAGTCTGTGATCGCATGAATCGAGGCGTCGTCTAGGTTCGCAGCGTACGGTTAGATATCCGGCCCGGCCCCGCAGCTGAGTTCGTCTTGAGACGATTGAGCTCAGCTCGTACATCCGGTAAACTGACGCGAGCATTTAAACGGACGGTTGCCTTTCACTGATAAGAAAGAGATATCACTGGCCCTGGGAGGATTTAGGTGCCTACTAGCTCCTGTGTGAGGGCGTATGAGGTGCCGGAAAATTTGTGGAAGATACGCTGAGCTGCTGGCGAGCTTGAAACTCTCTCCCTCCAGGGTCGAGGAGGTCACGGAGTAGTTGCCAGGTGCTTCTGGTGTTAGGAGCTTTATCTATCTGGCCACATATATTGTGCTAGCATTGGTTTGTAAGCAATACGGCATAGTTAACGATGTTTGTGTGGACTCGGGCGAGCCATCGTCGAAGATTCTGATCCCACTTGCGAGTTTGCATCAGGGGCTCAAGCTTGCGCTTGTGGTCTCACAGTTGGGCATATCTGTCGCAGTTAGGTACGGAGGCTTCCACAGCTACATAAGCAGTGACGTCTGCAACTTGATAGAGGACGTCGGCTGACCAAGCGGCGATGTCTGTGATAGCTTGGGAAGAGTCTTGCTCTTTTCGCTTTCCGCGAAAGCAGTTCCAGTTGACCACTTTAGCTCGTCGCGTACGTTGTCGAGTAGCTCCTGAATGACAATCTCCAGAACGTAGTAGTCGTTTCCGAATGTTTCCAGAGTATTGCTACAGGTAGCGGCGACCCCCGGACCCGTAAAGGCAATATCCGCGGTAATGTCCCGCGAGATGCCCGTTCTTTTCCGAGTGGGTTGGGTGATATTCGTTAAAGAGGTTCAGATGGAATGTGTGCCAATCGTTCCAAAGCTATCGGCCTTTAAGCGTGTCGTAGTAGTAACCCCATGCTTAAAGCGAAGCGTTGAAATCACCCAGAATAATTGGCGTTTCCCCTCGCGCTAGCTCCTGTACTCGGAGGAAAAGTAGTCCGAAGACGGCCTTGCGTAATCGGGGTGGGCTATAGACGTTGAGCACGAAAAAGCTTTGCCTGGTTGCGCGAGAGGTTCGGGGGAGAATTTCGTGAAAGATATGGTCTGGGAAAGTGGAGGCTAGTTCATGTGAGATAACCGTAAAGTTTCGCCTAACTAAAGTAGCCAGAAATGAGTTTGTTTTTCCCGACGTGTAAGTCCGATATCCAGCCAATTTCGCGTGTTTGCCTGCTTCTTGAGGGAAAGATATCTGGGGGGTAACTCGCGGTAACAAACTGCTGAAGGGCCGCGCTCTTGCGCGCGAGCCCCTTGCCGTTTCATTGTCAGATGGTAGTGTTACCCGAGCGAGCGAGTTCGGAGTGGAGGTCGCAGGGAGATTTGACGTCTGAAACTGGAGTGGGGTTTGCAGAGGGAGTCTATTGCTTTACCAAGAGATTATAGTTGTAGAGCAAACTGAGAGCTGAAAGTGCAAAAGGAGTTCTCAATACGTTCCTCCAGCGATTGGCAGCTGATGAAGCACTGGGCTGGGGATCCAAGGGATGGGGGTTCAATTCCCGCTGGAGACAAGGTTTATTAACGCGAAAGCAATAGTTCGCTATGTTCACAGATTTCTTCCGCAGATCGCGTCCGCAGGTCGTGTCCACACACCGTATCCACACGCCGTGTCCGCAGAGCGTGTGCGCGGATCGTGTTCGCAAAATCGTGTCCGCAGCAGTTGTGAGTATTTGAGAAGTGGTAGAGGTTAATGAGTGGTGTCAATCTATAGAGGGTGATGTAATGTTGTGTCGGAAACAATAATTAGCCCAATCAAAATTGAATAGGTAATTATTTAAATAACTGGTTCACAGGAAACGAAAGGCACAGTATCTGCCACATTTGTTCTGTGGACACCTGGACCACGCCGTAAAGGAAGGGAGGAAGGTGGGAGTAAAAGCACAAAGAGAGAAAGGTGTGCCGTTGTGAATGTGACGACAAGAATGTGACGTCACGCAACCGGCAGTAGACCCGAAAAAAAGGCATAGGAAGAAATTGACGCGCAATTTGAAAGTACCAAAGACTAAAGTGGGCAAACGAGTGAAATAACGTGATTGGTTGTACAACTTTTAATTCCATCGGAAACGGGGAATCGTGCGCCCGCGGATTAGAGGCTGGCAGGTAGCCCTTGGCGTGTTGCGGCCTCTTCCGCCAGATGGACGGTGCGGTGCTGGATCGCAGGGTCCGCGCTTCGCAGCAGGGTATCCTTGGCTTCTCTACTTGTTATATTTGGCCCTATCCCTGGAGATTGTGGACACTCCGAAATTATGTGGTCGAGGGTCCCTCTCGCCCCACAGTTCTTGCAGAGATCATTGTTCCTAAGATCTGGTAGCGCATGAAACGTCCAGACCGGGTTCGAGAACGTATTAGTTTGTAGCCGCCTCCACGCAGCAGCTTCTCTATTATTTAGCCTAACATCTGGGGGGGTACCAGTCTACGTCCCAATTTATAATGGTCGATGATTTCCCCGTAATTTTGCAGACGCTCGTCGTATGCCCAGTGTTCGGGGGGCTCGACGGCTACCCGGAAGTAGAGAGCTCGGGCTAGCTCGTGATCCGCCTCGTTACCAGGGACGGCAGCGTGAGCGGGTGTCCAAATTAACTGAATTTTCCTATTTATCGTTCTTTGGGTGAGAATTTTGGCCGCCTCCGGCGATATCCTCCCCTTCCCAGAATTGTTAATGGCAGTTTTGCTGTCGCTAATTATGAACTTGGCTTCCGTTCCTACGCAAGCTAGCGCTATCGCAACTTCCTCCACAGTCTCTATGTTGCGGCCTCTGATGGCTGCCGCGGATACCGGTGCCCCTCGGCCATCGACTACCGAAGCTACCGCCGCACCTGTTCAACCACTTGCCTCATCAACTTAGACTACTTCTTTTGCTTCCAAGTTCTTGAACCGTCGCTCTAGAGCTTCGGCTCGTTTGGCCCTTCTTTCTACATTAAATTCTGGATGCATATTCCTAGGGAAGGAGGGGACTACCAAGGCATTCCTGATTTCACTATTAATTGTGACTTTTTTTTTAACTTCTCTGTCTGGGTTGAGGCCTACTTTTGCAAGGATTACCCTGCCCGTCTCAGTCGTGCTTAGTCTCTCTAATTGGCAGACTCGCACTGCCTCCGCCAATTCTTCCCACGTGTTATGCACCCCGAGTTCAAGGATTCGTTCGCTCGAGGTACTCATGGGCAGTCCTAGCGCCTTCTTAACGCATCTTCCAATCAGGCAGTCTAACTTCTCTTTTTCGTCGGCCTTGATGTCCAGGTAGGGCGGGGCGTAACTGATTCTGCTTATTACGTATTCCTGGATTAGTCTTAGCAAATTTCTCTCCTTGAGGCCTCTTCCTTTAGTGGTGACCCTCCTCAAGAGCCCGAGGGTTTGCATCGCGTAACTTTCTAATTTTTTCAGGACCTCTCCGTTATGACCGTGGGATTGAATGACCATCCCCAAAATCCTGATTTTATCAACTTTTGGCACTGGTTTGCCCTCCACCTGAATATGAAACTCCCCGCTATTCTTGCAGTGAAGGTACTTTGGGTTATAAATGAACAACACAGTCCTCTTTTAGCCGCGTAATCGACAATGACGTCGGTCACTGCCTGCAGGCGTTCCTCCGTACTCGCATCGCTCCCATGGTTATCAGAGGTTAATGTCGTCCACATACATGCTAACATTTAGCCCCTTGATTTGGTTAAGTTTACCCGGGAGGCCTCTCATTGCCATGCTGAATCCGAAAAACGATAGCACTGAGCCCTGCGGTGTGTCTTTGCTTCCTAACTCTATCGTAGGAGATTCTAAATTTAGAAATATCATGCAGGCTTTTCTGCCCGATAAGAAGTCTTTTATGTAGTTGTACGTTCTCTCCCCTACTCCGAGCACTTCGAGCCCTTCGAGGATAGCCTCGTGCCTGACAATGTCGAAGGGCTTGGTGAGGTCTAGGCCGAGGATCACTTCGGCTTCTCTCGATGGCGAGTCTATGATATCATGCTTCAGTCGGAGCATTACGTCCTGCGTGCACAAGTGTGGTCGGAAACCGGCCATTTCGTGCGGCCACAGGTTGTTTTGCTCCATGAAGCACGTTAATCTCGTCTGTATTACGTGCTCCAGCAACTTCCCTACGCATGAGATTAGGGAAATTGGTCTCAAATTTTTCAATTGCGGGGGTTTTCCCAGTTTGGGTATTAGTATTATGTTTGCCGTTTTCCACTGATCTCACAACTGGCTCGTTTCCCAAACTTTTTCAATTAATTCCGTTAGAAGACTAATAGAGTCATCCTCCAGATTCCTTAGCATTTTATTGGTGATCCTATCGGAGCCCGGGGCTGATTTAGTTTTTAGTCTTACAATTTCCGCCCTTACCTCTGCCTCCGTAATGAGGGCGTCAAACGCCTCATTGAGCGTGCCACCGTAGCTCGGGAGTGGGGAACTCTGGTTGGCTGCAACATACGTTTCTACTAACTTATTCATAAACGCCGCGTAGTCTCTTTCAAAGGCGTGTCTGACTTTTGCCAATCTTATTCCCGATTGAGTTTTTGAATTTGTTGGGTCCAGCAGATGCCGGAGCATGCGCCACGTTTTGGAGAGATTCATGCCTCCCTTCATTTCGTCGCATCTGCTGAGCCAGTTTTGTTCGCATAATTTGATGATCGTGTAGCTTTCAATTTCCTTGTTGTGCCTAGCGATTCGTCTTCTAAGATTCTTGTTTCACTTTTGTTTCTTCAGCCTGCGTTCCGTGCTTTTTTTAGCGTCCCACATGTGGAGCAGTCGGCTATCTGCTATACCAGGACCGTCGTCTCCTACCAGCGTCTTTGTCGCCTCACCAACGTGGCGTTCGAGTGCCTCCGTCCATTCCTCAATGTTCTCAATCCGTTCTAATCGCGCGGTGGCCCTGATTTCTCTAAACTGATCCCATTCCGTAACAGCCGGTTGGCCCGCCTTGTGCGTCTTGACACTCTCTTTGAGGACCGAAACGACAATGAAATGGTCACTGCCAAAATTTTGCTCACAATTTTGCCAGTCTAAACCCTGTAAGTTTTTTGGAAATGTCAGGTCTGGGGTTGTGTCCGCACATACGCTGTTACCCGTCCTCGTTGGATGATCGGGATTTGTATGGACGGCGAGACCTAGCTCGTGCGTGTCCTCCCATAGCTGCCTACCTTTGGTGTCCTGTATAGCATAGCCCCATTCTTGATGTCTGGCGTTAAAGTCACCAACGATCAGCAAGGGATTATTCCCGGCCGCCTTGATGGCTTTGCGCATAAGGGCCCTAAATCTAACTTTCTTTTGCTTGGGTGAGCTATAAATGTTAAGAAGGAATAGACTGGGATCCTTCTTTCGTCCTGTTAATATCTGGAGAAATAAGTTCTCGATATCTCTAGAATACAAATCGTGTTCTATCACCGCTATATTGCGCTTGACAAAGGTCGCCACCGTCGATTTCACGCCTCTATCGCTGTTGAACACCTGGTATCCCATTAGTTTGGCTCCCTTCCTTGTTTCCTGAGGGGAGATTGCGAGGGGGGTCTCAGTTATGAGTGGAAGGTATTGCTGCAGTAGCGCTCTCTTGCACTGGAAGCCGCGACAGTTCCACTGCCAAATTTGGTTTTCATTTACGCGCCTGGCAATTTTGCAGCTGGGTTAGGGTTTGCTCGACATTCTGCTGCCACGTGTTGACGGCTATGAGCTCGGTTCAAACTCTTTGCACTTCCCTTGCAAGTGCCTGTACCTGGCTCTGATTTTGGTTCATAAATTGGGTCATTTGGCTCATGAATGAATTCAATTTTTCGTCAAGCCTATATTCGAGTGCTTGAAACGGGTCTGTTTCATTAATTTTGCGCTTCACCGGGGGCGGGCGAGACGCCTCAGTCGCCATTTGCTCATCTCCTTTCGCCGGTGGGGCCGCTTGTGGCGGGGCGACTGGCTGAGCAGGTGGCAGCCGCTTCGCTGGAGTGGGAGGCCCTTGCATCGAATTTTGATTTTGCGTTAGTTTTTAGAGCGCAGCTCTTTGGCGTCCGTTCCTGCGTTTCGCGTCGGCGTCGTCGTCGGCCTCGTAACCAGCTCCGCCCCCCTTTCATCCCCCCAGCGCTAGCAGCGGCCGACTGATACCGCTGGATGCCGCTGACGCCGCTAGAGAGTCAAGATAACGTGACTGCATAGAACACCGTCGCCGCCATGCAGAAAGAGGAGGGGAGGGTCCCCCCCCTGTTCCTGTGTGGCGGATAGGGTGCTCTTCAGTTGCCGATGCGCCAGTTATTTCACGTAGGCCCAGGCACGTCGACGAATACGTGACCACCTTCCCACGGCTAGACATGGTTCTTGGCGCTGCGGAAGCGAGGGTATCATATTGTTTGCGTCGGCATCGGCGGCGTTGTCCCTGAAACCAACTCCGCAGCTGGGGTTGACTCACTATTGGCGTCAGCAGCATCAGTCAGTCGCTGCTATCTCTTCCCTTCTCCCTTTATCGCGTTGTCCGCTTGCTGCGCGCGCTTTTGCCCCTATCGTTTGCCGCTGGGTGTACACGCCGCCCCCCTCCCCCCTCTTCCTGCGAGTCTCCGGTTGTCAAAGCGCCGGCTCGAACATAATTCCTTTCTTCGCTCCTCTTCCAATGAAACTCCTGTGCGGTGGCAATCAGAGAGCCAGATCGGTGGCGGCGGATCTGTATATGTGCACCGCCCGAGCCGAAATTGCCGCTGCCGTTCGCCACTGCGAAACTATAGTTTCGCCGCCGCCGCCGCCGCCGCCGCCGCCGCCGCCGCCGCCGCCGCCGCCGCCGCCGCCGCCGCCGCCGCCGCCGCCGCCGCTGCTGCTGCTGCTGCTGCTGCTGCTGCTGCTGCTGCTGCTGCTGCTGCTGCTGCTGCTGCTGCTGCTGCTGCTGCTGCTGCTGCTGCTGCTGCTGCTGCTGCTGCTGCTGCTGCTGCTGCTGCTGCTGCTGCTGCTGCTGCTGCTGCTGCTGCTGCTGCTGCTGCTGCTGCTGCTGCTGCTGCTGCTGCTGCTGCTGCTGCTGCTGCTGCTGCTGCTGCTGCTGCTGCTGCTGCTGCTGCTGCTGCTGCTGCTGCTGCTGCTGCTGCTGCTGCTGCTGCTGCTGCTGCTGCTGCTGCTGCTGCTGCTGCTGCTGCTGCTGCTGCTGCTGCTGCTGCTGCTGCTGCTGCTGCTGCTGCTGCTGCTGCTGCTGCTGCTGCTGCTGCTGCTGCTGCTGCTGCTGCTGCTGCTGCTGCTGCTGCTGCTGCTGCTGCTGCTGCTGCTGCTGCTGCTGCTGCTGCTGCTGCTGCTGCTGCTGCTGCTGCTGCTGCTGCTGCTGCTGCTGCTGCTGCTGCTGCTGCTGCTGCTGCTGCTGCTGCTGCTGCTGCTGCTGCTGCTGCTGCTGCTGCTGCTGCTGCTGCTGCTGCTGCTGCTGCTGCTGCTGCTGCTGCTGCTGCTGCTGCTGCTGCTGCTGCTGCTGCTGCTGCTGCTGCTGCTGCTGCTGCTGCTGCTGCTGCTGCTGCTGCTGCTGCTGCTGCTGCTGCTGCTGCTGCTGCTGCTGCTGCTGCTGCTGCTGCTGCTGCTGCTGCTGCTGCTGCTGCTGCTGCTGCTGCTGCTGCTGCTGCTGCTGCTGCTGCTGCTGCTGCTGCTGCTGCTGCTGCTGCTGCTGCTGCTGCTGCTGCTGCTGCTGCTGCTGCTGCTGCTGCTGCTGCTGCTGCTGCTGCTGCTGCTGCTGCTGCTGCTGCTGCTGCTGCTGCTGCTGCTGCTGCTGCTGCTGCTGCTGCTGCTGCTGCTGCTGCTGCTGCTGCTGCTGCTGCTGCTGCTGCTGCTGCTGCTGCTGCTGCTGCTGCTGCTGCTGCTGCTGCTGCTGCTGCTGCTGCTGCTGCTGCTGCTGCTGCTGCTGCTGCTGCTGCTGCTGCTGCTGCTGCTGCTGCTGCTGCTGCTGCTGCTGCTGCTGCTGCTGCTGCTGCTGCTGCTGCTGCTGCTGCTGCTGCTGCTGCTGCTGCTGCTGCTGCTGCTGCTGCTGCTGCTGCTGCTGCTGCTGCTGCTGCTGCTGCTGCTGCTGCTGCTGCTGCTGCTGCTGCTGCTGCTGCTGCTGCTGCTGCTGCTGCTGCTGCTGCTGCTGCTGCTGCTGCTGCTGCTGCTGCTGCTGCTGCTGCTGCTGCTGCTGCTGCTGCTGCTGCTGCTGCTGCTGCTGCTGCTGCTGCTGCTGCTGCTGCTGCTGCTGCTGCTGCTGCTGCTGCTGCTGCTGCTGCTGCTGCTGCTGCTGCTGCTGCTGCTGCTGCTGCTGCTGCTGCTGCTGCTGCTGCTGCTGCTGCTGCTGCTGCTGCTGCTGCTGCTGCTGCTGCTGCTGCTGCTGCTGCTGCTGCTGCTGCTGCTGCTGCTGCTGCTGCTGCTGCTGCTGCTGCTGCTGCTGCTGCTGCTGCTGCTGCTGCTGCTGCTGCTGCTGCTGCTGCTGCTTAATCACCCCCTTACACTCCTCAATTTCTTTTTTAGGAATTTCGACTTCCTCGTCTTATCTTTCCTAGGCTTAGCCTCAGAGGCCCCGCTGTTGAAGCTTATATTTTTCCGGTCTCCGCTGGCGTTCCGCTTGGTCCATGGGTTGGCCGCGTCCCTAGAACTCGAGCGTCTCCTGGACCCTGACCTGGAGCGTCCCATGGAGCGAGAACTGGAATGCCCTCGCTGCTGCGGTGGCGTCTCATTGGCGGTAGATTCCAACCTTGGGAAGGAGTCTTCTCTAACGCGGAAGTGTCCTCCTCATTCTTGCTTGACTTTCGGTCGCCCTCTGTTGTCGTCGTGCGCTGGCTTATCCTTGACTTTTCGCTCCTATTGCTTCTTCTTCACCTCGTACGGAGTCCTGTATATTTCCTTACATTTTCGGTCACCAAGCAGGTGGCTCTTGCCGCATAGCTTGCACTTTGCCTCGCACTGGTGACCTTGCGGTGGCCTCTCCATTGCGCAGCTTCTGCACTTGAGGTTGCTCGGGTCCAGACAGACGTCCTCCCTGTGACCGAGTCTCCCGCAGGCAATGCATACTTCATATTTTTTGCGGTAAAGTTCACACCGCTGCGCCATCGGAGTCAGGCGAACCCATCGTGGTACTTCTCTCTCTTCAAAGAGAATTAGTACAGTTCTGGAATTTTTGCCGAGTCTCCGCACACCCAAAACTGGCCTGTTACCGTGGATTCTCAGCCTCTCCATGATGATCTCGCCGATATAAGTGGCACGTCATGTACCACGCCCTTGCCGCAATCTTCCGGCGTCGCCACGTAGGCAGTCAATTCGATCTTCTCCCCCTCGAACACGAGGTGGGTTAGGCTCGCGTAGCGTCTCTTCCTTTCGGCGCTTGTAGTTGCCACGAGGATCGAGTGCTGCTTAGTATTCGTCGAGATGACGTCCTCCCCGGCCTCGCCCGGGTGGATACCAGATGCCACGATTATTGCGTCAGCCAAGATTGCGTTCCCAAACTTGAGCAGACGCACAAGGCCGCCGCGTGGCCTCAAACTGATCTTCTCGGCGCCATCGGGTAGGCGAGCATGCTGCTTTTACACCGATTTCGCAGCCATTTTTCTTCCAGCAACTTCTCAGCAGCTCGTTGCTTCTCAACTTGTTGCACGGTCTTCTCGAGCGGCACATATCTCTTCTTCTTGGTGGTATACCATTAGCCAGGCACTTGAAATTCCTCCTGATCTACCCGCGTTCCTTCGACAATTTCCATTTTTTTAGCTTTAGTCAGCTTCACGAGGCTAGGGGTGGGTCCCCGACGGGGCCGCCGCGATCCCAGGGTGCCGCGAGACGCTAGGCCACGTTAGGCCTAGCTTCAGCACGTAGTCCACCGAAAAAAAGTCCGAAAAAAATCGGAAACAAAGGCCCACCTCGGAAATACTGGTATTCCTGTGGTCCTGTTGATGCGTTCCGTCGATTCGACACAAAATTAAAAAACGCCAAGCCGATGAATTGCCCAAAGTAACCGAGATTGGCGGAGCCCATGAAAGGCACGTCCGCTCGATTCAAAGGATCGGGAAATAACGTGAGGTAGAGAATGTGACGTCACGCAACTGGAAGTATAGCCGAAAAAGGGTGTAGAAAGGGATTGGCGCTCAATTTTAAAGTGCCAAAGATTAAAATAGGCAAACAAGAATTGAATTAAGCAACTAGAAGCAACCATAAGCAACCAACAGCCCCATCCGTGCTTTCGCATTACTCCAAAGCAGATTCTGCAGTGCTCTTTATTTTTTAATTTATTTTTAACTCTCGCTCTCGAAACTGTGACACCTCTGCTGGCCACCTTTTGTCGACAACAATAAGGCGTAAAAGGCTTTCGCTTCAATAACGTACATAGCCTGTTCGCTGTAAGGGGGTCATCGTCGCTATATCCGCTACCGTGACATGTAGAAAAACAGGTTGCACCGTGTTGAAAAGAAACAGAAGATGGCTTAGCTCTGCTATGGCTGGATATACGTAGCGAAAAGCAGTGATTACATCGAGACTAGAAGACGTTAATTTATCCAGTCTTCTACGACGTTCACCAGCAGCTAAACTCTCTTTGGCTTCCATGTCGAGCACGTCTAAGTTCACCGGCGTTCTATAAATCGTTTACAGGAAAGAAAAGGCGACGCATCTGTCACTCGCGGAAGGCAAGAACCGCCGCCCGGTGGCATTTCAGCGCACTCGTTCCAGCTCGAATGAATGAATGAATGTAAACTTTTATTTTCCACCGAGAAGTGGTACTCCATTTCCCGCCCCCGGCACGCAGGCCAGGGTTCCGGGTCTGGAGGAGCCCCGCAGACTAAAGACTAGTGAAGGTACAGGAGCTCTTGCCGGCCTCGGCCACAAGGCGGAAGGCCTGCTGCTGGACGGTTGGGTCTCCGCTTCGTAGCCAAAGCTCCCAGGCTTCTCTACTATAATTGTTTGTGCCGGCGCCTGGGGAGTCGGCACATTTCCAGATTATGTTATCTAGTGCGCCTTTTTGTCCGCAATTTTCTCTTTTAGATTTTTCTTCCTCCCCGGTCTGTGTCAGGAAGATCCAGAGCGGGCAGATGTAGTTCCAAGCTTGTAACCGCCTCCAAGTGCGCGCCCCTTTGTTAGATAAAGACCGATCCGGGGGTGATTAGCTGTTTCGATATAATTTGCATAATTCAGAGATTTCATTTGATGTTATGGCACAATCTTTTATTCCCTGCAGTCGGGCTGTTGAATTGCCGCCCGGTGGTAGAGACCTCGGGATAGCAAGTGTGCAGCTTCGTTGCTAGCTAAAGATTCATGTGCAGGTGTCCATATGATGGAGATTGTTCGATTAATGGAGTTAGCATGGATGATGATTTTGGCCGCCTCCGAAACCCTTTTTTTTTTCCCGAAATTCAGGGCAACCGTTTTGGAATCGCTAATGACTACTGTTGCCTGCGTGCTAACGCAAGCGAGCGCTATTGCAACCGCTTCAGTTGCGCTCGTGTCCTCAAAGCTGCAGGCAGATGGATGACGTCACATCCTGGCAGGGTGCAGCGGTGGCGTAGCGGTAGAACATCCGCCTCGCATGCAAGAGGACCGGGGTTCAAATCCCGGTGCCGCGCAATTCTCCACCGGATGAAAAAAAAAGAAATCCGCGTGTCGATGGAATTGCATAAACAGGTTTGGGGTGCGACCTGATACCGGTGAACACTTCCGGCAACGCACTCCCTCACCAGAACAGGAGTTGGCCACCCTGGTGCAGTAATTGGCCACAACCTCTAATGATAAGCTCCATAAAACCCCGGCCCTCAGTCACCAGCGGCTGCGGAACAACTGACCACGGCGGCGGTCAAACCTCTGACGCAGCAGGGGGTGCTAAGAAAGTCTGGCGCCGCTGGACAGGCCACCATTGGAAACTGACCCTGGCAACGTTTAATGCTAGAACCCTAGCTAGTGAAGCTAGTTTAGCAGTGATGTTAGAGGAACTAGAGGGCATGAAATGGGATGTCATAGGGCTTAGTGAGGTTAGGAGGCCGAATGAGGCATATACTGTACTGAAGGATGGGCATGTACTGTGTTATCGAGGTTTACCAGAGAGGCGACAACTAGGAGTAGGTTTCCTTGTCAATAAGTACATAGCGGGTAATATCGATGAATTTAATAGTATTAATGAGTGGGTTGCAGGCATCGTAATTAGGCTTAATAAGCGGTATAAACTGAAGGTTGTACAGGCCTATGCACCTACATGTAGTTATGATGACCAGGCAGTTGAAAGCTTCTATGAAGATGTAGAATCGGCAATCCGAAAAGTAAAGACGCAGTATACTGTACTAATGGGGGACTTTAATGCCAAGGTAGGGAAAAAACAGGCAGGAGACAAGGCAGTAGGTGACTATGGCATTGGTTCTAGGAATAGCAGGGGGGAGTTACTAGTTAAGTTTGCAGAGCGCAATAACTTAAGAATCATGAATACCTTCTTCAGCAAACGGAAGAACCGGAAATGGACATGGAAAAGTCCTAACGGAGAGACTAAAAATGAAATCGACTTCATAATGTGTTCAACCCCCGCCATTGTGCAGGATGTAGAGGTAATCGGGAAAGTGCGATGCAGTGACCACAGGATGGTGAGGTCCCGAATTAGCCTAAATCTGAAGAAAGAACGCAACAGATTAGTAAGAAAGAAACCCATCAACGAATTAGCAGTGAGGGGGAGGGCAGAAGAGTTCAGGATCTCGCTACAGAATAGGTATTCAGCTCTAACTGAGGATGGCGACATTACCCTAGAGGCAAGGAACAATAATTTCAGAGATATCATTACTGAGTGCGCGGTAGAAGTAGGCGGTAGTATAGTTAGAGAGGATACCGGTAAGATGTCTAAGGAGACAAAAGATTTGATTAAGAAACGCCAGAGTATGAAAGCTTCCAATCCAACAGACCAGATCGAATTGGCCGAGATATCAAAGCTAATCAATAAGCGCAAGGTGGCCGATATAAGGAAGTATAACATGGAGAAAATTGAGCATGCTGTAAAGAACGGGGGAAGCCTTAAAGCGGTAAAGAAGAAATTGGGCATAGGCAAAAACCAGATGTATGCGATAAGGGACAAGGCGGGCAACGTCATCACTAATATGGACAAGATAGTCGAAGTAGCCGAGGAGTTCTATACAGATCTCTACAGTAGCCAAAGTAGTCAAGACCATAATGAGATGGGCGGTAGGGAAAACCAGTCAGACGTTCCACCAGTGACGAAGGACGAGGTCAAGAAAGCACTAGAAACTATGAAAAGGGAGAAATCAGCTGGAGAGGATCAGATATCTACAGATTTGCTGAAGGACGGGGGGGATATCGTGCTAGAAAAACTGGCCACCCTGTATAAGCAGTGCCTGGTGTCATCGACGGTACCGGAACCATGGAAGAATGCAAACATTATCCTCATTCACAAGAAAGGGGATTCTAAGGACCTTAAAAATTACAGACCAATCAGCTTACTGTCTGTTACGTACAAGGTATTTACTAAGGTAATCGCTAATAGAATCAGGACAACCTTAGACTGCAATCAAGCAAAGGATCAAGCACGGTTTCGGAAACGGTACTCTACTATCGATCATATCCATACCATCAATCAGGTGATAGAAACATGCTCGGAATATAACCAGCCCTTATACATAGCATTCATTGATTACGAAAAAGCATTTGACTCAGTTGAAACCTCGGCGGTGATGCAGGCATTGCGAAATCAGGGGGTAGACGAGCCGTACGTGAAAGTTCTGGAATATATATATATAGTGGCTGCACAGCAACCATAGTTCTGCATAAGGAAAGTAACAAAATTCCCATAAAGAAAGGTGTTAGGCAAGGAGACACAATCTCCCCAGTACTATTCACAGCTTGCTTAGAGGAGGTATTCAGAGACTTGGAATGGGAGCAGTTAGGGATAAGGATAGATGGCGAATACCTCAGTAATCTGCGATTTGCTGATGACATTGCCTTGCTAAGCAACTCGGGGGATGAACTGCAAATAATGATTGATGACCTAGACAGAAAAAGTAGAAAGGTAGGCTTGAAAATCAATATGCAGAAGACTAAGGTAATGTTCAACAGCCTCGGGAAGGAACAACAGTTTACATTAGCTAGCGAAATACTGGAAGTAGTAGGCGAATATGTCTACTTAGGACAGGTAGTAACCGCAGATCCGGACCATGAAAATGAAGTAACAAGAAGAATAAGATTGGGATGGAGCGCATTTGGCAAGCACTCGCAGATTATGACTAGCAGCTTACCAGTATCGCTCAAGTGGAAAGTATACAACAGTTGCATCTTGCCTGTACTCACTTATGGGGCTGAAACGTGGAGGCTAACCAAGAGAGTTCTACTTAAGTTGAGGACAACCCAGAGGGCTATGGAACGAAAAATGGTAGGGGTAACATTAAAAGATAGAAAGCGTGCAGAGTGGGTCAGAGAAATAACTCAAGTTGCCGACATTCTAGTGGAAATTAAGAAGAAGAAATGGACATGGGCAGGACATGTAGTGCGAAGAGAGGATAACCGATGGTCACTGAGAGTAACAAATTGGATTCCAAGGAAGGAAAGCGTAGCAGGGGGCGGCAGAAAGTTAGGTGGGCGGATGAGATTAAGAAGTTCGCAGGGGTCAAGTGGATGCAGCTAGCACAGGACCGGGTTAAGTGGAGAAATATGGGAGAGGCCTTCGCCCTGCAGTGGGTATAATCAGGCTGATGATGATGACATCCTGGACGTCAACCTAATTGCTCCTAAACGTGTGGAACAAGAAACAGGACCTAGAGAAAAGCCTAAAAACACAAAGATTGAACCGTTATATTAGGTTGACGTTTAGGTTGACGATTAGAGCACTAGCTCGACATAATAAAGAGATGGAGACATATGCCATCAAACTATATGAACCTGGTGTAACAGATGTGATGAAATGGAACAAGGCATGAGCCTCTCCAAAACATGGAACATTCGACGACACATGCTCGATCCGGAAAAATCTAAAGCACAAGCCAACGAAAATCAAACTAAAGTTAAGCATGCCTTCGAAGGCTCGGACGAACAATTGATGAGTAAATTAATCGAAATCTACATCGGACAAACGGAAACCGAAACGTTACCTGCATATGAGGGGAAACCTAACCTAGACTTAGACTAGGGCTGAAGTCCGAGCTGAGCTTATTGGATTGAAGACAAGATCAGCCCCAGGACCAGATGGTATCACGAACACTATTATCAGAAATCTAGACGACGAGTCGATCACAGCCATGACAGAATACATGAATAAGGTATGGGAGACGGGACAACTACCGCAGGCATGGAAAACTGCCAGTATAGTCCTCATACCCCAACCGGGGAAGCCGCCAAAACTAGAAAACCTAAGACCCATATCACTGACCTCGTGCGTGGGAAAGCTAATGGGACGCGTTATTCAGACGAGACTTACCAAATATATGGAGCAAGAGAACCTCTGGCCACACGAAATGGTGGGCTTCAGGTCGGGGCTAAGCACACAGGACGTGATGCTCAGACTTAGATACGATATCATAACGCATGAATCTTCAGACACAAAGACTATTCTCGAACTTGACCTAACCAAAGCCTTCGACAATGTCAAGCATAAGGCAGTGCTCGAAGGTCTCTACGAAGTTGGGGTTGGAATCAGAACCTATAACTATATCAAATATTTTCTCACTAACAGAGAAGTCACCATGAGCTTTCAAAGCGCCAAATCACCCGTAATCACCTTGGGTAGCCACAAGGCTCTGTCTTGTCTCCCTTTCTATTTAACATTGCTATGAGGGGGCTACCAGCACAACTAAAGCAAATACCGGACTTAAAATTTAGCATGTACGCAGATGACATAAATCTCTGGATAACAAAGGTAGCGACGCAGAAATAGAGACCAACTCCAGGCTGCCGCAAATAAGGTGGTTGAGTACGCTGCGGAACGCGGTCTATCTTGCTCGCCGCAAAAGTCAGAACTATTCATCTACAACCCCAAATATAAGAAAAATAAAGCAGATATAAAGATTAAATGTTGAAAACTACCCGGTTCCACAAGTAGAGGAAATTAGAATCCTAGGAATGATCCTCCAAGCAAGAGGGCAGAACACAAACCACATCAAAAAATTGGAGAACTACGCAGCCCAAGTTACGGGCATATTCAGAAGAGTAGCGCTTAGAGGACACGGTCTCAAGGAACGTAGTCTACTCAAAATGACAAGGCCTACATCATCAGTCGCATATGTTATGCCACACCTTTTCTCAGTCTCAAAAAGACAGAACGTGAAAAAATCGACGTCATAATTAGAAAATGCGTCAAACGCACACTAGGCCTCCCTGTCTCCACATCAACAGAGAAGCTGGAGAAAATGGGAATTCATAATACATGGCAAGAGCTCACTGAAGCTGTCAGAATCTCTCAACTGGAAAGACTAAGTCAGACAGAGACAGGCAGAGCCATCCTAGACTGGGTCGGACTCCAATCAGACAGAGGCCCACAGTCGAAAACATCTATCCCACCCAACATAAGGGAACACATACTGGTACCACCCTTACCTCGAAACATGCACCCAGGCTACAACAAAGAACGCAGAGAACACAGAGCCAAAGCCATCGCTAAAAGAATGAAACGCAAAGCAGTCGATGAAGTTGCTTATGTAGACGCATCATGCGGACGACACGGAGCAGCTGTCTCGGCAGTAGCAAATGGAGAAGGTGCACCTAAACACGCACCCGTGACATTAGTACAGCTGAAGAGGTCGCAATAGCGCTCGCATGCACTGGTACTCAGGCCAAAACTATAATTAGCGACAGCAAAACGGCTGTCTGGAATTTTGCAAAAGGACGGATCTCAGAGGAGGCCAAAAAGATTCTTCTCACAAATCCCATTACTAGAACCATATTCATCATATGGATACCAGCACACGAATCTGTCCCTGTAACGAAGCTGCGCACCTGCTGGCCCGAGATCTCTACCACCGGGCAGCGGTAGAACAGCCCGAATGCAAGGGAATTAAAGATTGCGCTATCACATACAATGAGATCACAGAATCTTACAAATTAGATCGAAAAGTATACCCTCCCCCAGATCGGTCTCTCACTAACAATGAAGCACGCATCTGGAGTCGATTACAAGACGATAACTACATCCGCCCTGTCTGGGTTTTCTTAACACAGACCGGGGAGCAAGAAGATTCTAAATGTAAAAATTGCGGACAAAAAGGCACGCTAGATCATATAATATGGCAATGCGCCGATTCCCCAGGCGCAGGCATTAACATTGATAGTAGAGATGCCTGGGAGGTTTGGCTGCGGAGCGGAGATCCCACCATTCAGCGGCACGCGACCCGCCTGGCGGCTGAGGCCGTAAAGAGTGCTTGTAACCTCACCTGACCTCAGCCTGCGGGGCCCTCCTGACCCGCTCCCCGGCCTGCGTGCCGGGGGTGGGAGATGAAGGGCTCCTTTTCGGTGGAAATAAAGTTTTCATTCATTCATTCATTCATTCATTCATTCATTCATTCATTAATTGATTCATTCATTCCTAATTGAGTTACTACTTTAGTCTTTGATACTTTCAAATTGCGCGCCATTTGCAGTATCTCTCACTCGCGGAATCCTAACGTAGACAAGCCGAATTATGAAGAGCGCTTTACGACCCGGGTTGTGGCACAGTGGTACAGAGCTCGGCTGGGGATCCAGGGGCTGGAGGTTCGATTCCCGGACGGAGAATATTTTTTTTTTTAATGAGGAGGAGTTGCGCACCTTTTATGCGTTGCTAGGCAACCCAGGCAGAGCTTGGCGAGGGGGCTGCGCCGCCGGCCTTGGAACTAACGTGAAGAAGTGCCTGAGACTGGGCTAGTTGGAACGTCTTCTAATAAATGATGCGCTGCTTAGTTGTACACGGACAAAGAAACTTTTCTAAGAAATAAAACTTAGTTGGTAGATTGCGCTTAACCTCAACGTTTGTCCACTTCCTTTGTCCGTGTACAACTAAGCAGCGCAGCATTTATGAGAACTAACGTGACTTGGTCGCGGCATACGGCATTCGTGAAGCTCGGCTCCGACTCCTTCGTAGTGAAGCTTCTCGCTTCAAAATTCTGTGGCAACAGCATGTGGCAGTTAACTGAAGTAATCAAGAGCTGATACGCGAAGAAAGTGGTGTCTCTACGTCCAGCATTTGAAAGCGGACTTAGCTGAAACTGTACGTCTGCGTTGAATTGTGAATGTGGAAGCACCCGAGGCTTCATAGGCCGCCATCGCGCTGTAATCTTAAATAGATGTTAAGTGTTCCCTTAATTTGAAATTTACATTTATATCATTCTATGTCGTAAATTCTCTGACAGTATCTTCTAATTAATGATTGATTATTGGATCAAATAAGACAAGAAATAAAGGGACAATATGAAATTGCCAAAAAAAGATTATAGCGGGGACTTTCGCCCTAAGTCACCTTAAGCATGCCATGCAGGTGAGGGATTTTCTGTTCGGCTTTCGCTTTTGTTTGCTGGCTTTTTTCCTGATTTACTGCTAATGTACACGTGTGTCCTGTTCTGTGTCGCTATGTTATTATAATATGAACCGACGTACATAAAACCAAAACACAATGAAGTGGCTTAGAATAAGAAACATTAATTACTTACCACTAATCGCTGTTCATTGTATGAAGCGCCAATTTTCGTCTATTTATTTTTTGGCTTCAAAGTATCCGACATTAGCTCGCTTCCTCAACAGCTCAACGCATTTCCGGATGAAAAGAGAACTATAGCGTGGGAGAGCGCAGACCTACGAGAAGCATGCACAAATATAACTCAATAGCTTCGATCATATCGTTATTGCGCAATGAGTCGCGTGAAAGCTGCTGCAGTGTAGTGGTGTCTCATTCACCGCATCCAGCTGGCAGCAGCACCATTGGAGACTGCAGAATAATAATCCTTTTCTTTCTTCCTGAACTGGTTTTCGTTTTCAGATATCTCAGCTGCTTAACTTTGTGTTTCATCAAACCCTACAGATGACTTGTAAAACACTTGTTTCCGCTTCTCTGCACCACGCTTTTTCCCGCTCTACGTACAAGCAAAAATTTCATTGCTGCCGGAACTATTGACATATTTATTGAAGAGGTCGTCGCTCCAGCTTCAATTGAAGCATGACTAATTCAACTGAATTGTGCTTTAAAAGTTATGGTACCACAGAAAACCACTCTGCCGTTTGCACGCAACTTAATTCTACAATCCCGAAAGGGCAAATAACATCATTTTCATTGGCCGAGTTAAAGGACTGCTTACACGGGGCGCCAGCGGTAAAACAATTTCTCCATAAATAAGAAGAAAGAATGAAGACTAAGATAAAAGCATCACTTTGGTCGCGTTTCTGTTCCTTCTTCCTTTCTTCGTTAGCCGTGTGCCGTTGTGCGGAAAACTGAGAACATCATTCGACATCTCACAGGTTTGTGACAAGGCAAGCTGGGAAGGACTTTGAGTACAAGGGCACAAAGTTCAAGTCTGGAACCTGCTTCATGGCTCCACTCTACCAGATACAGAGGGACCCTCGCTTTTGGCCTGACCCTCTGAAGTTCAGCCCAGAACGGTACGCCAGTCGCTCTTTTCAGGAAGATCGTGTACGTTTCGATTCCTTTACTGCTACTTCACCTCAGATGGTGGGGCTTGACTGGTAAGTTGCAAGTTTGCGGTTACCCGCTGCTGTTACCCGACTAAATGCTCAGGTATGCTCATTTTATTTCTTTGACAGTTCGGCGGAGGAAGGAACTTTCGGGGATGGCTCGTTTACAAGCGTTTGATTTCAGACTATGCGGCTTGACTGTAAAGTTGTCAGGAGTTTTTCTTTTACCTGAGATGTAGCGAAAGGGCTATTATCACCGTTCTAAATACGAAACTATGTCCGCTTTACTTAAGCGACAGCAAAACTTTTGAAAGAACTGCCTGAAACTTTGACAACTAGTGTTTCAACATTTATAGAGTTAATAAAGTTATGGTCGGCCCGTCCTCCATCAAAACTGACAATTTGTTTCTAGTTGGTAGCGATGTATGTGTTTGAACCGTAACACGGCGTACTCCGAAGAAACTTGACTGTCTTAATGAACAAATTTGAAAAGCTGAAACATTATATGATTAAAAATTTAATTTTACTTCTCCTTTTTTGAGTATCTTTGTACATTTTATGCATAATAAACGAAAACAAAAATCCCCCATTTATTGGTGCAAATTATATGGAACAGCATGGTGATGTGCACGGCTCTTATACATGGTTGTTGGTGCTGGTTTCGCAAAGTTTCATTGATATTATAATCGCACTTTGTGGTGTAAAAACGCTTTATATTTGAGCGTTCATAAAGTTCGTATTATTGGCATGAAGGAAATCCGATAAGAAAGTGATTTTTATGTATTGGCTCTATATTCACCTCCATATATTCTTCTCCCAAGACCATGGACTTCTGACTCTGGTGGATGAGCTTCCACAAATATTCTTTGTATTCTAATATTGTAATTATGAGAGTTCCGTAAGAGCTCAACTTGAGCACGCACTTCATAGTCGTTCTGGCACGTTATCCCCTCCCCCCCCCCCCCAACACCCTCTCAGTGTTCTTGGTTGGATGGAAGAAAACGAATTCACATGGTGCGAGGACAGCTCAGTGTTTACAAATATACTATATTTTGTTTCCGCAGATGAACAAAAGTACAGCCGTCACCTTTGCGGCGTGAAACGGTGCATCCATAGCGATGGTGCGGACGGACGCATTCGGATGCAAGCGCGGAAACCTACATAATGTGGAAGATATTGCGCAGAACGGCTGGCGCCGAACCTGCACTCATATTGACCTGTTCCAATATTTTCAATATGATAATTTGCCAGTGAAAGAACATCAGAGTCTCCGAGTTGCAGACATTTGTGGTTCCCCAGTGACACCTTGAGAGCCCATACTTGTTTTACCGAGTTCAAATCATCTGCGTCATTTGCCGATTTTCTTTTAAGCTGGGGCATCTTCACTGAGCACCGCCACTAGCGCAGCATGAATCAGCTTTGATGGCGGCCCTCGAAAGCGGATATCGGAGAGTGCTTCCAGTTTCCCAATGTATGCCGCCATATTCTGCTTGATGTCATAGCTGTGTGGCATGACACTATATATATCAAAGAGACGTAGGTTCATTTTGAATACTCTTTTTTACGCCTGGTACAAATTTGTTGTACTGTTATTACGCATTTTATGATCGCCCCTCGTACTCGTTTTATTTGACTAGGTATTCATGCGGCTGATATTTTGCCGTCTAGATAACTGAGACTCTCTTGCCACTCGAGCTCCATGCCTCCTGCGCTAGGCGAAACTCCGTTTCGAATACTGGTAGGCTCCCCTGACTTCCCCTGATTCACTGCTACTTCTTATCTATCCCTTATTTCTGTTTATACAGGCTTGCTCCTTTGTAACATATAAGATACTGAAAGGGTCAGCAGAACAGGAAAAGCTCTTTAAGGCTCACATAAGTTGACACCTGAAGATATCCATGCTGAAAGGGATGAGAAACTAGCGCTCCTCCATGTTTTATCGCACTTTTCGCGGATTTGATGTCTTGTAGTAGTGTTCGCTCTCAAAAGACGCAGCACGCATTACATTGTGATCTATATCAGAAGGGACAATGCGAACGCGACAAAATAAGTGGACGCGACCATCACATTTTGCTTAGGGCTCGCGTCAACAAAAGTAGCAGCATTTTTATTCAACTTTTGAGGGAGCATTTCGAATGCACCTTTGCTACTAGCTCGGTGAACGGTGCTTGCCGAATTATCTTTGAATCAAGGTAATATTGGAGCCGCAATGTTTAGAGTGAGAAATTTAAAGTACCACAAATATGGGAGACTGATTTGAGGTAAGCAGCTTTAACTTTCCAAACCCTATGTGACACATATATTTCTCACAGGCAAGAAATATACGAGCAACAGTAGGGTACCTCGATGTCAGCGCCGCCGTTCAGGGTGGTGCCATCCTTTGACCGGCCCCATGCCGCCTCTTTTGCGCTGCGGCGCCATGTTGAATCAGGACGGGCGATCGGTGCGGTCGCAGTTCCGTGGTGCAAGCAGCTAAGCTTGCGTTGTTCGAGGCTGCGGATGACTCGCTGGTGGTTTTACTTATTTGAGATTGTTAGACCGCGTGCCTTACGAGCTTGTCAGGTCAACAGAATGAACATTACGAGAATTTGTGTGTGCTGATATGCGCTGGGTAAACACGTAAAGGACTAGGTTGTTTTCATTTCCCCTGGGGCTGAAAGGGAAGATATAAGTGGGACCGACATAAAATAACCAAGCTATATACCAGCGATGTAAGATTCAAGACAGTTTTGACCTATAGTTCGTTTTGAACATTGTTTTTCTATTCGCGTAGTGTCATAGCTAGAGTCGAGTGAAGATGCTTTTTGGTACCGATGTACCGATCTCTCGCGTATCTCAAGTCAAGGCTCCTAGCTTATTTCTTTAGATAAGTACATATTGTACCGTTGTAATCACAAGCGATGTAGCCAAATTGTCTTTATAGGTATACAATTGCAACACGATATATGCGATGTTCATTCATTGCCGTGCTTCCTATTATGTTGCGGAGCAAAATGCCTAAGTATGATGTGACATATGTAAACATGCCGTCAACACGCATTATAATACTCAACCTTTTCCTGTGTTTTCTGGATCGGTATCTGTCGTAGACTGCGCATTGTTTATAAATATGCGAGGCTCGATAATGTTCAGCAAAAATTTTATGAAAAGGTTCTCTTCATCACTTTAGATAGTATTCTTCAAAGTATTTCTTTGTATCACTTCAAATGTACCTAAGTGTTTTGTATTTCCTTAGTAGCACTTTGATGAGGACGAGTTTGGAGAGAAATTGATAGGATGGACGCCGTCTGTTCAATTTCAGAGCTTTGACCATGCTCTTTTACTTTAGATGTACCTGGAGTGTATAATTTCCTCAATTTTCAGTGATTCGAAACAATAGCACTTGTTTTTAATTATTTATTCAGCTCAACAGAAGCCGAGTAAACTCTCTGCGGGACGGCATGCCAAATTTACACCTCCTGCAGAGGAAGACAGCAGCTCCTACTCACCTGTTGGTGCAGCGGCCAGCTAAGCGAATTTAAGGATTCATGATGACAATTATCGCAGCTATACTGTGCTGATGTCAACTTTGTGTAAAGTTTTTTGTTTTAACTGTTATACCACACTCTACACATCACATTTACCAGGCTTTCTTGCTCGCTAGTTCGTGGTTGATGTCTTTCCTTTTTTTTTTCATTTTCATTATTGTTGCGAATGCTTTTACACTGCGCACATCAATATTTTTGCTCTATGTTTGTTACATAATTAGTGATTTGCATCTCTTTTCACGCTTTGCTTTCATATCTTTTCTACAAGAGTTACAATCGACTATACATACACAATATATATGTCCTTCTGTCTCGGTAATTTATGTTACAGTTTGCATTTTTTCATGTTCGATTTCAGTCAACATTAAAAAAAAATGATTTGCATTCTGCGGGGAAAAACATACAGCAGAAACGACGGGTTCATAAGAGAATAGAGGGGCGGCGCTGTAAACACAAAATAAAATTTCATGAGAAGAAAATTTCAGTAGTGTTTCCAGCGTCGACCGGTTTGGTTTACTTCTTTTCATTATGAACATGTCGTTTGGGCTGCTTTTTTTCACGTACCATACATCAACGGGATCAACAAGCTGCGCTTTTTCAAATTCGCATTGTATTCGGTTTGTTGACTTTACTGTCTGCGAGGGGTGAGGTTGATAAGTTTCGTTACATACTTGTCTCGCAAAAGTACTGTGAGTTGAGCTAGTTGGTGCATCATTTTTTAAAGATACACAGCGCAACAAACATAGGACAAGCGAGTAGACGGGAACAGCGCTGTTCCCATCTACACGCTTGTCCTATGTTTTTGCGCTGTGTATTTTTAAAAAACATACTTGTCTGCAGCAACAGTAAAACTCAACCTTTAGGCGTCTAGCATTTATTTTTACAACAGCCTGACTGTTCAGTACCCAATCCTGTCGGCAGAAAATGTAGTTCAGGCATTGCCAAAATAATGCAGCTTTTTCAATCAAACCCTTTATGGTCGCTTTATTTTTGCAATGAATGATTTTTAAGGCCGATAACTATTATTTCGGATATAAATTTTCAGAATACAGCATCTATAGTTTACGATGACCTCAAATTACCCATTTTTGTAGGTTCACATGCATAGTTTAATAACCCGTGGAGATCGCGTTGAATAAGATAAAGCAGAGGAATCACAGTCGAGAAACCGCTGCATATGTCCATGGTGCAAGCGAACTCGACATGCAAGCAAGTTCACAGATTTCCGGTGAATGGGCGCCCAGGAGGAAAACGAAACGAGTGAAAACCTTACTTAATCATGTATGCTATCAACAACTAGAGAAGTCGGTTTTCGAGGGAGCCGGGAAAAAAAAAGCGCTGGCGCAACGTTCGTATACTGAGGTTCACGCATAATTAGTATATACCAGCGTCTGCCTGTAAACAGATGTGAGTGCTTCTTGTAAGCAATATATGGCCAAACAACTCGCATTTTCACTTCGAAAGATTAGAAAGAGACCGACATCAGTTTTTGAGAGCTCAAAAAAGAGAAACAGCTAGCGCAAAGAAAGCATATCCAACCGCTGGGCGCGAGCGGCTGATGCGCGGCTGTCAACAAAACAACGAATAAAAAAAAAGGCCATGTGGAAAACAATAAGATGATTTCTTCAACCCGCACAGGGCAGCAGAACATGCTGGTAAAATGATCTGTTAAATATTATTAGGTTTTCCAATCTCACAGTCGCGCCAGCTCGGCCACTTGAGGCCGTAAAATTAAGTCGTACAATTACGTATTCGACAATCCGATGTGTAAAATGGCTATTGAGAGTGAAATTTTACGCATTGCGATACTGATAAAAAAGACAATTCAACTCAAAGCACTCTGAAGCGGCGAAATCAAGAACGCGCCATTACGCATGCTAGCGCAGCGGATCCCGTGTGCTTCAATATGGCGGCGTCGGCGAGGTTGTCTCCACCGTGGACGGCGGCGCTGACATCGAGGCACACTAAGCTACGGTGACTATAGGCGCCCTCTAGGTATAGCCACCATGAGTATGGCGCTGGTCGAAATCACGGGGAAGTGCTGCGCGCAGTGCTACCGCTATTATTGGGCCACCCTCATTTTTATGAAGGATTTGAAGGTCGCTGTATTTTTCTCACTATAGAGTGTGCAGCGTTAACCATGTTGCGCGTTCAGCAGGGCGTCATTGCTATAGGTGACCTTTTGAGAAAAATATAATGTAGGCAGGCCGATATAGGGAACAGAAACATATGCCTGGGGGTAAGGATTTTCAAAATATTGTGTACTTAGTTATATTCTTACACTTCTACAGCTGCCGATAAATTTTCTGTGAAGAAGACAAACCTGTTTCAAAAAGAACACTTAAATTTTCGGTCAACACTATTCCCACTTCGAGTCATTGATCAATTCGCTTTTGCCCTACCATCCGATATGGTGACCGCACTGGTTAGCTCACTTGGCAGACCGACTGCCCCGGAAATAGAGATGGCCCCGGGTTGGACTCTCGGACCAGGAGGAATATGTCATTACTACGAAGTTTCTTAGAAAGCTATTAAGCTTTCTTTGTGGCCGTATAGCTGCGCTTGGTAGGATGTCAATGAGTAACTACCTTATTACAAACCAGTTTAACATCGTGGCAATGACGTCTTCATTGAATGCACAATAAACCACACACCATATGAGCCAGTTTGTATAAAATTTCAGATTCGCTCCAGAAAAGGAAGCCTACTTAAACAAGACTGCATTCATGCCATTCGGGATGGGCCCGCGACATTGCATCGGTAAAAACATGGCGATATTGGAAATGAAGCTGACCATAAGTAGGCTTCTTATGAAGTACCAATTGGAACCTGGTCCTTCTCAAACGGTGAGTGAAAACAGCTTGTATACAAAGGTGTTCGGTGTAAATAGCTGGAACTCGCGCTCGCCACAAATAAGGGCACAAAAGCATCATGTTGCTATTCTGTTTAACGAATAGGTTGCGAGACTTGAGAGAATGCAGCGGGCGTCTTGAATTACATGCAACTGAGCATGGCTAACTTTATTGCCTGCTTCGCACAGATTATTTCGCAGGATTTCATGTTGTAAGTGCGCTTGATATTTGTTTAGTAACGTCGTAGAACTGTCTGCTGATATATAAACTTCCTGCGTCAGTCTACAGGTATATATATGAAGCTCCGGGAGCAGCTTAGCGATGAGTTAATATTGGTGACAATTGAAATCAAAACTTTTAGTAATATTTCGAATTTCATAACTGAGTTTATTAATCTTTATTTCTTCGAAAGCATGCTTTTTTGGACACGGTTTAACGAGAAACATGCACTTTCATTGTAGCACTATATGGGGCTTTCCTCAGTATATGTGTAAAACAAGTAAGCTGTTCTCGGCAGTATCCTTGTCCTTCTTCACATTTGTTGGTTTTCTGCAGCGTCAGAATTAACATCACATGGTCCTCATTGCTGCTTCCACTTACAAAAACAAAAAAACCCCCGGTTCAGCTTTTGGGCAAGGTGGTGAAAATTTGGGCACAATTTTTCAGACCGCCTCCTTTAAAGACTGAAACTGCCAAATTTTTTCGATGATACCGTGTCTGATGTATGCATGCAGTGTGTACCGATGCGTCCAGTGTGTAGTATGCATTGTACACAAGCTTGTACCTGTTACGGAAGACAAAAAATAAACATAAATGTAGTTTTGATGTTTGTAGATTATATGTTTGGGTATTTACTTGAAAGTCTTTATTTTTAGGATAAAATTACACGTTTGGTTGACTGAAGGTTGCATACGTAGAATTTTGTCTATAGAAGCTCAAAGTTCTAGTCACCTAGTATAATTTACTCGCTCAAATTGCCACAAATCCTATCACACGAGCCCTGTTGATCCCTACCTTGAATCTGGACAGCGAGGCCGCTGAGCACTACGAAAGCCGTTTAGATTTCGAGTTCAGTATACCTTTCTAACCACCAAGAAAGCGAGGTAGGGAAGTACGGTTTTAGCAATATGAATAGATGTTTTCTTTGCGTATGCCTCTCATTAAAACTTGTCAACTACTAGATGGTTTGCACATCTGGTTCTCCATCTATTGCGTAACTGTGCGGGTATTAACAATCGTTTCAGAAGACAGGCTGTATATCTTGGGTGAAAAATTGCACACCATAGAGGGGTGAGAGACACTTTGGCCAATTTTAAGTGCTGAATGTTTAGAGTCTTTGAGAGTAAAACAATCGTTTGATATATTAAATGAAATGGAGATATTGAGATGGAGATTATGGTAGGGCAAACTGCAGAAACAATCCGTAAGATAGAAAAGCTGCAAAAAGTGTAGCACGCTGAGTGAAAAGTGCTGCTCATGCGTGAACGAGATGATTTCCGTGAAGTCTGGGCACTTAGACAAAAAATCAGATTTCAGGATTTAGTATTGTTCGGCTTATTATTTATTGAAATATAGGTATGCATGTTTTAATTTCGGGGTCTGATTATGGCTTTCTCGAAATTTGCCTTTTCATCTTCTCAGTAGCCCCGAAAACGTTTTGACGCCAGTTGTGTGCATTTTATTGTCAACATTTTTGGAACAGTGAACAAAAAAATGTGACCAAGAACGAAATATTTAATAAACATTATGAATTAGCTAGGACTAATAAATTACTTTTAACATTGGTTTTAGGCATCCTGCAGAGCTTCAAGGCAAGTCTGGTCGGCTTGCAAATATATGCGATCACATGTAATAAGAAGAGTAACTGAGAAAGCATACTTACTTCGCGTAAATGGCACACATATTTTCCGGCTGATATATACAAACTCCTATGCAACAAAATGCTCACCAAAGACGACAAGGCCTATATAGGTTACAACACGCTGAATGAGAATCCCCCAACAACGTTCCAATATTTCACTGCCCGACGGGCTCGTATGTGATACAAGTTTTAATTTAGTGAATCGGTTTCCCCAGCAATGCTGATGTATAGTTTTCCTTAGTTCGGAAAAAAAAAAGCGATGATTCGCGAAGCACTTAGATTCAGGAGATAAAACTAGCAACCACCAAAGGTGTAAGAGTCTTTGCGAAGGTTAATGACTGAGAATCATAACTATAAATAGAAACGGTCGAAAAAGTATGTAACCATACTTTCTAAGATGAGGCAAACGTTTTGAATTTCAGTGTTAGTTGGTCATACGTGGTTGCCTGCTCAATGCCGGCGTAACATTTTATCGCTTTTATGAGCTATTGTGTCCAGCTAACTTTGAAATTTCGGTAAAGGTTTTTAAGCAATAAGAATTGTTGCACTCCTTCAATAAAGGAGCCTTCGGCAAAGAAATATATGATGCTAATGAATCCTTGTGCTTTTCACTGATATTTTTGCCCGAGCATTTGTATGGTTAGACCTTGCAGTTGAGGACTTTGGGACGTTAGTAATAGCTGTTCCGTTTGCATAGCCTCTCAAAATATTGAAAAATGTTTATTTCTTGCGTTCGCAAAAAGCGAAAAGCACAGCTTTTAATGAATGCCTGTTTTCTGGGTATCCTCAGGCCAGCACAGCACTATTGCTTTGGCTTTTTTTTGGTTTCTTCTGGCAGCAGCTGCAACCCCGGTCACAGTTCTCAAAAAGGCATACGCATATTTAGTAGGTGTTCACAAAGTGGACTTTATACTGACGTGTAAAAAGGTATTCGCTTAACCACATGTAACTCGTCACGCGCGAGCAATTGATTCCATTTATGGACGGCGCTACACACCATGTGCCACGGTATAATATGAAATTGATGCGAATTGCAATGATTGCTTTGTTACCTAGTAGCCATGCTGATTAAGCATAACCTGCAAAGATGACAAATGCTCACGGCAGAAATGCCAAAGTGGATGAGTTGAAATATATAATAAAATGCATTCGTTTTATTGTACTTGACAACTCACTGCTATTTCACGCAGCTAGAAAAAAACCCTGCAAACTCTGTTCGAAATACGTCATAATAATTTCTCGTTCTCCCCAAATGTAAGATATTTCTATAATGCATGTTTTGCGAGTTAAGAAGCATACAGATTGGGTGAGAGAATAACTCGGAAAAATCACTATCTATTGGAAGTTAGGAACAAATCGGCATTGACAGCACATGTAGTGCGAAAGGATTACGAGCGATTATCAGTAAGTATAACACTTACGTTGCATTCTATGGGAAGGAAAGCGTAGAGGGGGTGGAAGAAACTTACGTTAAGAAGTACATAGCGGCCAATTTGATGCAGATAGCACAGGACCGGGCTAACTGGAGGAATATGGGAAAGGCCTTCGCCTTACAGTTGGTATTGTTCGGCTTATGATGATGTTTTGCTGAAGTGTAGTCTGCAATTATGCCATAATTTCCAGTTGGTATTAAAGAAAATTCTAATGTTACTGCAAAAACCTGTCTCACAACCAGTTCATGGTCGAAAACAGTACAAAAATTTGTAATAAAATAAATTTTATTTTATTTCAAATAAATAAATTTTAATAATTTTTCTTATTTCAATTACTCACATCCACCCAAGCGCAGCCATACGGCTAGAAGGGAAAGCTATACAGCTTTCTCAGAAACTTCATAGTTAACGAAAAATTTAATCCTGTTCCGGGGTCGAAACCGGGACCACCGCCTTTCCAGGGCGTCGCTCTACCAGCTAAGGTACCCAGAACAGTTGGTAGGGCGAGAGCGAATTGATCAATAACTAGGGGGGGGGAATTGTGTTCTTCGATATTTAGGGCGATCCCCCAAGGTAGAGTAGACTTGTATTAAGGGAGTGATTACTGACATCCACCCAAGCGCAGAATCCGGACGACTTTTTTTTTTAACTACGAAGTTTCTGAAAAAGTTGTATAGCGTTCCTTTCTAGCTGTATGGCTGTGCTTGGGTGAATGTCAGTGAGTAATTACTCCTTTATTACAAATCTACTCCACCTTGGGGATTCCCCTTAATATCCTATGAGCACCGAAATTTTATTCCGAACAACTGTACGTTCATATGGCTTTTTGTTTTCGACAGGGAAACTTTTTCTATCCAGTAAATTCAAAATCATTCCAAAAATACACTCATTATTATGATGATGCATTTTTGTCTGACAATTCATATAGAGCATTGAAATTTAAGTATGCACTTTTCCTGCATATTAATATCGAATGTGTGTCCCAATGCATTCACTACAGGCTGATGGTGTCCAGATGTCAGCCGGTTACAGCGCGGTTCAGAAACGTTTGTCTTCCTTTTAAAAACAAAGAAACTCGCTAACTTTCTTTATTACCTTCTTAATGAAATGACGAAACTAGCTATATAGTATAACAACTGTATTCTCTTCCTGCCATACTTCTCCTCTTTGAATGATTGAGTGTTGCTTGGCAAAATCAGCAAATAAATTTTCGCTGTTTTCCCGTACGATTGCTTTGAAACTTTTTATATTAGTCAGTGTTCAAATGCTTTAAGATGCTTTCTGCAAAAAATAAAACTACGCAACAGCACAAAATGGCCATTTCGATGCTTCCTAAAACAAAAATCGATTTTTTGCCTATTGCCACTGCTCGATTGATGTACTAGAAGCGGAGAACTTGGCAGAATTGAACATGTCTTTGAAGAAGAAAAAAAAGAAGGAAACGAGTGCGATGTCTTACCGGTTTTATGTTGATTTTTGCGCCTTTTAAGGCATGGTCTTAAAGGCTGGTTCACACTGGCGACTCGCGGAGGTATCGCTGCTCGATTCGTCACGGAGGGGGAGACCGGCGACAATTGTTGATCAACAGGGAGTGTTCACACCGGAATGCAACTCGCTTTACGACAAAGCCCTCTCCGAACGAGATTTGAACGAAGGCACGGCTTTCGCGCCTTTACGGCTTCTGCTACCGCGCTCGGGGTAGATCGATTCGGACTCATTTCGGTTATGAATATGTGAAATTATCAGTCAAGAACCGGATCTTATGGTTATTCCCATGTTTAGGACTGTTTCGACCGCCAACGCGCTATAGTTCGACGAAGACGGAAGCGGCGGTGGTGTGTGCGCTGTTAGCGTTCTCGCGAAATAGCAGATCACGACATCGCCTCATGCCCGAGCGTCAAACACATGACCAATGATACAAGTACAAACGTGAATTAGTATATGCTTCACTCTCGCAGTGCTCCTTAGCATGTTTGCCCAACAACTGCGGGCGCAGTAAGTCGATCGTGCACACGCGCGCAGGTACTCTTGAATTTTCCCGCCTTGGAAGGAGGCAGAAGCGCTGCGGATTGGCTCAGTAGCTTTGCGACTTGAAGTCGCGTCGCAAGAAATCGGCCACCGAGCGACTCCATGGCGACTCCCTCAAACGGGTCGCTGGCGACTCGTTCGGGTCGCCCCCTCCGTGACTAATCGCCCCCTCCGTGACGAATCGTGTCGCGCGACCTCCGCGAGTCGCCAGTGTGAACCAGCCTTAAAAGAAATTCAAAGCATACTTCTTCTCAGATACCTTTTTTGGGTTGTCGATAACGGACAGAGGGAAATGTTGTAGCATGGTTGTAATATAACGAGTGTTTCAATATCCCGATTAAAGAAAGTAGTTTCAGGTTCTACCGATGTGAGTTTTAGTCGGTTAAAAAAAAACCGGCGAAAAAAAAATTGTTTTTTTTTTTTTTTGCAGTGAACTATGCGGGGATATTACGCAGACGAGGATGAACTAGACGAGTATACCACGAAGACGAGGATGAGAACGACAAAGTGCCGCTGCGTTGCTCGAGCTCGCTTGTGGAGGCCTAGATTGGCTGTGTTCTTGTGTGGTTCGCCGTGCAACTTAGAAAGGGCTATCATCCCTGTTAAAACGCAGTAAAAAAACCCTTTCACTTTGAGCGACCTTTTAGAAAAAATAAATACAGCAAATCGCCGCCAGTAAAAGAAAATCATATTCATCCCCGGTTAACTATAAGGAACTATATATAGCTTTGCAGACAGAGATTATTATATGTTACTAAATATTCGCTAGACGCTCTTCACCTTTCTTGCAAAACTTGCATACTATACTCTTTTATCGGAAAATGCAATGCTGCAAGGGTGATCCTTGTGAACTTAAATGAAAGTAAGTAGATATCCAAGGAGATATGCTTAGTTCCCTTGATTAGACAAGTTCCCTAACGCTTAAAAAGTGGGCGTTTTTTAGCTCAGCTTGGTCAGAATATGCGTAACAAAAGCATGCGTGCCTGGCGATAGGCTGCCTACTTCTCTACAATGCAATGTAATCCCATACAATCCATAATAATCCAAACCAATACAGTCTAATCAAATCCAATCCGATCAAATTCTGCGCTGCCTAAAGCGTCCTCTTACTTGTAGGGGGATTTTGATTCTGGAAAATTAGTAAACTATATCTCAAAATACCATCAACATATGTTTTTTGAGAACTATAGAGCGACAATTGCATCTCCAACGTATTCCGCCCATACATTTGAGCATTTGTAATGCTTCTGCTGTTTTTGCAGAGTGTTATAAGATGGAATATCCAAGAAAGGTATCGGTCTATGACACAACAGACGTATCGTTGGGTCTTTACGGAGGGTAGCTGCTTCCCATTAAGTAGGATTAGATATTTGGCCTTGTTTCCCTGGTGAATTTTATGGTAACACGTTTTTCCGCAGAAATATGAATTACTCGGGTAGCTAAGTAAGCAGAGATGTTTGGTAATGCTTTTTGAAGACGTCGCTGCGTAACATGACGCAGTCTAGATTCGCTCCAGATACAGGTATCATCTGCATAAAGCGTGGCGGGGACTCCGTGTGGTAGGATTAGTGTTAAATGTATTACGGTGATATTTAACAACAGAGAGCTGAGCACAACACACTGCGGTATGCCCTTCCCTACTCCATGATATATTATTGGGCCGTCTGAGGTAGTCATAAACATTTTTCGCTCTTTTAAGTAGTTTTCAATCTACTTGTACAACTTGCCTCCAAGTCCAAGACTGCCCATGGCTGCGAGAATAGCATCGCGGAAAACATAATCAAAAGCAGCATTGACGTTGGGAAAAACAGCAACGAGAATGCGACCAGCATGTAGGTTTTCTTCAAGGGATGTGAGGAAGGTATGGCGTTGTCAATTTCAGACTTGTTCTGACGAAAGCCGTTCATTTAAGAAGGTTAAAAGTACATGAATCCAACCAAATCATTAGGCCAATGCCGAAGTGTCCTTCAGGACAGCCACTATTGCGAGCAAACAAGTTTTACAAAAGTACCTCGCGTGAGGCTGCTGTATGTGTTATTTTCCTAAGAGGTAAAGAGCCATGACACTAGGGAACTCAGAAATCCCAAACAAATATTGTAAGGCAAAATAATGTGCGAGGCATGCACAAAGCAAGCAGAAGGAACAGAAGTGCAACTGGAGGCCTAGACGGCTGTGGGCACTTATGCCATGCTGCTTCGTCACCTAGATTTACACGTTCGGTTTGAAGAAAGTTAAGTGATAAGCCGGACAAAAATTACTGCACGAAGATATACCCTTCATAGCAATGCTTTGGTGATAATTATAGCACTACGAGCAAATATGGGGTTCTACAAGATAAGGTTTAGGAGATAAATATTCTCATGCCTTTACATTCTTTCATTTGTTATTTTTTCTTTACAGAGTGAGTTGGAACTAGCCTCTCGTGCAATGCTGTCAACACCAATCAATGGACCGTGGGTCACACTTCGTCTCATTCGAAAGCCTTGCTAGTGTGACTAGCTCTTAATGGGAGCCTCACCGACCTCAACGGGGACGTGTCATTTCTTAAGCGTTGTTTCTCTATTGTAGAGATATTGCAGGTTTAGATGCCTTCACGATTGCCCAGGTGTCTCCTCAAGATTATAAGTAATTCGTTAGAAAGCACGCTGAAAATAAAAGAGAAAGCACAAACTATGTGTGAGTCTTTTTATACACACATACGTCCTAATTCTTCAAATGCATGTAGTGTTGCGGCGAATAACGAAGTTTGCAAGGAAACGAAAGTTCCAGGGTTGCCATGACGGTAGAAACGCACACGTATCAGTGTACTCTTCAGTGTTTATTTTTTTTTTCATTCAATGGGGGGGGGGGGGGGGCGCTTGGCGAATCAACAAAACGCTGTGATGTGAGATAATTTAGTGCGCCTCACTTTGAGAGTGTGTACTACATGTATTTTAAATAATATTCTGTGGATGCATCCTGCCTATTACCTCTCTTTGCCATCATCAGCTTTTCTCGTAGCGGAGGCAACACTTCTAATTATCGAACTATGAAGAGTGAGATATCCCCCTGACGGTAATTGGAGCCGATGTAAAAGCATCGTGGAGAATGCCCTCGAACGCTTACCACTATCCGCCCCTCTCAAACAAACCAATCTAGCGGGCACTTCTGTTGTGGCATCCATGATTCTTAGCGGCATGTCATTATCAACAGGGAAGATAGGCATATTACCATGAATTGGGGACACGTCTCTCGCAGACAGTCGTTCCTTATCTCTGCACTGCAAGTTGGAGGTATATAGAAAATGTGTGCTTCCGTTCATTGTCACGCGTGCAGAGGGAAATTCAAGCAAAAACAATTGTCTTGGAAGAAAGGCATTCAACCATAACAATTTTCGGGCGCAGTCATGGTCAAAAGTGTGAAGCCCACTGGAAAGAGCTGCACAGCAGCTGCCGACCGGCAGGGCCTTTCACCCCCGGCCGGCCTTTCACCCGAACTTGGTGGCTTCAAGGATATAGTGAGTGAGGGGATTTGCTTATCTTTTTGTTTAAGTGGGCGAGCAAGAGGCTGCTTCGCTGGCTTCGCGAAAGTTAGTGCAGCATTGGCATTCTCGAACTATTCGCAACAAGTCTGCTCCTGGGCCGTCGCATCCTGTCAAAAAAAGGCTGCCTCAATGTCGGCGCCGCGTTCAGTGTGCTGCCATTCTTTGAACGGCCCCACGCCAACTCTTTCTCACTGCGAAGCCATTTTGAATCATGACGGGCGCTCGCAGCGGTTACAGTTGCTTTGTTCAAGCAGCTAAGCTACGTTCGAGGCTGCGGATGACGCACTGGTGGTTTTCACTTGTTTGAGAGCGCTAGACCGCGCCACGTACGAACTTGACAGGTCTGCTGAGCGATCATTACGGTCTTTTGTGTGTGCCGATTTGTGCCCGGTGAACCTGTAAAGGATCATATTGTTTTCGATTAAGCTGCGACTCAAAGGGAGGTAAGAAGCGGCAAGCCGAAGTAAAGCAATATGGACTGAAAGCAACTGAAAACTCATATATCGGCGAGGTTAGTTTCAAGAAAATTTAGTCTTATTCCCCTATATTGTAGAATAAATACAGTATATTTTGCCACTTCTGAGTAAGCCGAATATATACGTACTGGAATACGTACTGTAGAGCGCATAGGTGCTTTTCGTTTTAAATATTGTTTTTGTAGCGCGTGTCGTCCTAGCTCATTTCTATAGAGTCGATTGGAGATGCTTTTTGGTCGCCATGTCTCGATGCGCTTATTTCAATGCTCCTAGCCCATTTGTTTAGGTTTGTTATGTTGCACCAATCACCAATGATGTAATCGTTGCCATGTTCGCGGGTATATTTTCACTATGCTTTTCGTAACCCTACACTTGTAACGCTCGTTCCTGATCGTGTTTCCTATTTTGTGGGGGAGCTAAATTCAAAAGCATGATGTGTCACATGTAAACACGCAGTCAGCACAAAATAATTTACTGCCCCGCCGTGGTGGTGCAGTAGTTAAGGAGCTCGACGACTGTGCCCAAAACGGCGGGATTGAATACCGGCCGCGGCGGGCACGTTTTGATACGAGCGAGAAGCAAGGTGCCCGTGTGCTGTGTGATGTCAGTGCTCGTTAAAGAACCTTAGGTGGTTGAAATTTCCAGAGTACTCCACCACAGCGTCTCTCATAGGCTGAGTCACTTTGAGACGTTATAAAAGACCACATCATGTTACTCAAATTTCTCCTGCTTTTCCCAGATCGGAATCTGTCGTATCCTGTGCATTGTTTGGAAACGTGCGAGGCTCGGTAATGCACAGCAATATTTTTATGTAAACGTTTTGCAAGCAGTTTGAAAATCTGGAAAATTGTTTTTTCAAAAATAATTTTTTATAAATCTAAATTACCGTCAGTAAGCTTATTTGGAGTTTTATCTTCCTTTCGGACCACTTCAATGAGGACGAGTTCGAGAGAAATCATCAGGGTGAACGCCGCCTTTTAAAGATTATAGCTTTGACAATGCTGTTTGACTTTAGGGACAATGATTGTACTGTATTATTTTTTAGATTATCTGTGATACGAAAAGCACAAGCTTTTTTTTTAATATTTCTTCAGCTCAACAGAGGCCAACAAAAACTCCCTGCGCAAAGGCCTGCCAAATGTGCACCTGCTGGAAAGGAAGGCATCAACTCCTCCTCATCTGTTACTGCAGAGGCTAGCTAAGCGAGCCTTATGAATTGGCCTACCGTTATGGCAGCTAGGTTGTTTGCTGGCGTATTTTAGCTGCAGAGTTCTTCGTTTTACGGTTTTACCACACTCTACACATCAGCGTTTTACCACTGCTCTTTCGCTAGCTTCGTGGTTTATATCTTTCTTCTGCTTGTTGCGAAGGCTACATCAAACTGCACAGATCGGATTTGTTCTCCATGTTTAATTACATATTTCGTGCTAGGCATTCCTCTCTACGCTTCGCTTTCATATGCAATCTATCATCATTACACTCCACTGTAAATACGCAATATTTATGTGCTTCTTGCGCAGTAAATTATATTATAATTTGCATCTTTTATGTTTATCTGCACACAGCATTAAACAAATTATTTGCCTTGTGTTCGGCTTTGTTGTATTTACTGTCTGTTAGGGGTGAAGTTGATGAGCTTCGTTACATGCTGGTCTACAGCAGCAATAATGCTAAACCTTGAGGTGTATAACGTTTATTTTATCAACAACCTGACCGTTGAGTGCCAGATCCAATCGGGAGGAATTGTAATTACGTCAGAGCCGAAATTATAAATTGCAGTTTCTTTAACATTTTATGGTAGCTTTCTTTTATTTTGTCTATGCAGATTACTCTTATTTCGGATTTAAGATTCTCATAAACGCCTGTAATATATGATGACCTCAAATTAGGTTTTTGTGTAGCTTCGCATGCATAGTTTAATGATCAGCAGATATCGCCTCAAATAAAACATAACAAAAATATATTCTGAATTATGTTTCAGTAACAGAGGAATCGCAGTAGAGCAAGGGATGCGCATGTTCATTGAGCAAGCGAGTGTGAGGACTGTCGGTGGTTGGGCGTCCCTGATAAAAACGAAACGAATGCAAAACTTGCGTGATCATTTATGCTATGAACAAACAGGGAAGCCGGTTTTCTCGAGCGTCCAGGAAACAACAACGCAGGCGTAGTGGCAACGTTCGTATAGTGAATTTGACGCATCCTTAGGATATACCAGCCTCCGCCTGCAAGCAGATGTAATTCCTTCTTTTGAGCAATTTACGGGCGGAAATCTCACATTTACAGTTACAAATGTTAGAAATCAGACCCACATCAGTTTCTGCGAGCACGACAAATAGAAACATCTCGCAAAAAGAGAGCAAATCCAACCACATGGTGCAAGCGTGTGTGTTGTGTGTTGTGATGGGTTTTATGACGCATATGCCGCTAAGGCCATCATGTGCCAAACACAACGTCTAAGTAGATTCTTTGATCAGCAGAACTGCAGTTGTTAGTGTGTTACAACTTATAAAGGATCTCCGATTCTTTGAGGAAACTAAACACTGATTAAATTTCAACAAGTGTATTTTCCCCTATGAGTAAAGTGGGAGGGAAAGGAATTAATTTCTTGTGGAAGAAAGCAAAATATTTTCTCCTTAGCGGTTCGAATTGTATGCATGAGAACAGAACATGGTTCACGGTAAGCTCCCTTACATATTTTGCACAAAATGGCTTGTCCTGTTTTCTCAGTAAGAAGTATGTTGTACGTCCAATACGAAGATGGCATAGAATTACTTCAAAAAAAAACTCTCGATGTGCGTATGACTTCCATTCTCCTAGGATGTGTTTTACTGGGTATAACTGATTTCTTTCTTCACTGTTTCATTTGTGCTGCCATTTTTCCTTTAGATTAAAGAGTAGCAAGTTGATGCAATCTTTGTGGGGGATGCATATAACTTGATAATTTTGAGCGGTCTGTGAAACCTCAGTACAGTTCTTATATACCCTTTTAGAGCCAGATATTCTTGCAAAATATTGTTACGTGACGGAAAGCAAAGAGGATGGTACAACATGGCGGCAGGATGAACGATTATTTTATTGACTGGCCTATAGGGAGCGCTCCTCTCGCGCCACTGCCGATCTTCGTAACACTTCTCGGGGCCACCGAGCGATCGTCCCGATCGGTTCGCTTGACGTTGATGGTGACGTGACGGTGAGGATGTTCAAGGAACGACAGGAGTGAATGACTTGCTTGTCACCACGATGTCTGATGCGTTGGTGATCCCCCTCCCCTAGAGCTCTTCAACCATTCGCCACCAAAGCATTCATGGGACCGATGCCTCGAGGTCGCGTCGGGCGGCTTGGGCGGGGGTTGTGTGTTCGTGTCCATCGGTTCCTTCGGGTCATTCGGGTCTTTCGGGTCATTCGTCTCGTTTGTGGTTGGTCTGGCTGTTCTCGTTGTCTTCAGACACGGGCTGGGGGCTGCGCGGTGGTAGTTGGTTGGCTCTGGGCTGGAAAGGCTAGGGCGAAGCTGCTCGATGTCCCTGGGCCCTCGATTTATGGTCTCGGCTTACAGATGGCGTCGATGCTCCAGGGCGATACCCCGCACTTCCAACCAAAATGTTACGTGGCGGCAAGCAAAGAGGATGGCACAACATGGCGACAGGATGAACGATGATTTTAATGACTGGCCTACCGCGAGGGCTCCTCTCGCGCCACCGCCGATTTTATTCGATATGTTCGTGCGGTGTTTGCTTTTTCTAAAAATGTGTCAGTGTGATTTCACATCCACACGGAAAGCTGTACCAAAGCCGCAAGGGTTCATGTCTTTGAGCGATATTTGGAAGGGCGTCTAGTATTTCTAATTATTTGTATACATTCTGAAAGAAACTTTGTTTGACTGGGGTTTATCGATGAGCAGTGTTCTAGAATTGCACTTTGTAATATTGGGTAACAGAGATGTTATGGAAGCGATATTATTCTAATTACATATGCATATATAAGCATCAACCTCCTGTCTGCAAGGGGTGCTTCATTTATTTTTAACACAGACTACTTGTGGGGGATGTCCGGTATGCACCAATTGACAGACGCAAACCAAGGTTATGAACTGGGTCCAGTCGCTATAGATAACATTGCCTCGCAGAGTCATACACTATGCTTCCATAATCTGAGGTAAAACGTATTACAGATCGATAGATATGTAAAAGACGTCCTGACGGACCCCTAGTATTTTCTTAAGAGTACTCTGAGAATATTTAGCCACTTAGATGCTTTCTTCTCTAAGGTACCTATATGGGGTAAAGCTGTTAGATTTCTAACAAAAGTAATGCCCAAAACGCGTATTCGGTTTTAACAGGTAGTACAGTTTCGTTCAAGTGCAGGTTGGTATCGTGTGCAGACCACGTTTGAGAAAGAACACAACAGCTATTGATTTCTACGGAGCAACCTGAAACCCATTTTTTTCTGTCCATGTTGATAGTTTGTTTATTGTTAACTGTATTTGTGTCTCGCACGTCGATATTTTGGAGGACATGCAAGCAATCTGGAAGTCGTCAATGTGGGGATTATGCGGGCTACGGTGTTCATTTTAGCAACAAACAGGGTAGTGCTTAAAATGCACCCTTGAGGAACACCATTTTCTTGCAAAACTTTCTTCGAAAGCGTTGCGCCTAGACGTACAAGAGCTGAGCGGTTACGCAGGAAGCCTTTCAGGCAGTTCAACATTCTATCACGGATACCTAGATCTCAAGGTCGCGAAGAATTCCAAATCTTCATGTGGTGTCATATGCCTTTTCAAGATCAAAAAGACAGCACCTCCTGGAGAGTATTTTAGGCCGGACTAAATGGTCAGTTGTTTAGCACGCTTTCTTGAAGCCACACTGGTGAGCATCAACGAGTCACGAGGTTCCAACTCAAAGGTCAACTTAACTTGCAAAAATGCTCTCGAAAGATTTTAAAAGACAGCTGTGAGATCTATGGGCCGATAACTACTTGGTTAGTTGGGTGATTTGCCAGATTTGAGGAGCGGAACAATAATTGCCTTTTTCCGAACATTAGGTATGTAAGGTGTTTATTGGAGCACCAAGACCGCAAGCAACGTCCGCAAACCAAAGCGAGGGGGGTAGCGTTCGAATCAACAGTGCAGTGCCAACAAGGCTCCGGCTCCACTTCGTCTACTTCTTCGGGTTGGCGCGCGAGCTGATGGCGATCGGGATTACTACAATACCCCCCGGCGGAAAAGGAGCCATCCTGGCGACTCATGGTGAGGAAAGGGTAGGGGTATCATAAAACGGCTTGAGGCGGTCGACATGTACAGTTTCTCGGCCGCGGCGGCGATGATCTGTAGATGGGTTCAAGGGCTCTACTACGTAATTGACGGGAGAAGATTGTTCGAGAATGCGGTAAGGTCCATGATAACGCGATAGGAGTTTGGATGAGAGGCCGGGTGCAGAGGAAGGCACTCAGAGCCAAACGAGGGCACCTGAGGGATATGAAGGCGCTGGATTTGTAGGGTCCCGGTTATGCTTTTGTTGAGCCTGGTTCTCCGTTGTGAAGGAGCGCGCCAATTGTCGGCATTCTTCGGCAAATGTGTGCGCTTCAGACAGTAGAGTGGTCTCTGAAGCGTCGGGGTGGTAGGGCATGATAGTATCCATGGTGGGTATGGGTTCACGACGATATAAAAGAAAGAAGGGGGAGAACCCAGTCGTAGTCTGCGTAGCCGTATTGTAGGCGTACGTTACGAAAGGCAGCACTTGGTCCCAATTAGAGTAAGCGCTATCAACGTACATGGCTAGCATGTCACTAAGAGTGCGATTAAATCGCTCAGTCATGCCGTTCGTTCGGGGGTGATACGCTGTGGTGCTCCGGTGAATGATCTGGCACTGTTTGAGGAGGGCTTCGACAGTGTCGGAAAGAAACGCACGTCCGCGGTCACTGATCAATTCTTTCGGTGCGCCGTGACGAAGAACGAGGCGATGCAGAATGAACGAAGCAACCTCCCTTGCGGTGGCAGACTGCAAGGCCGATGTTTCCACGTAACGGGTTTGATGGTCAACGGCTACGATGACCCAGCGGTTGTTAGCCGACGTGGTCGGAAGCGGGCCATACAGATCGATACCGACACGGTCAAAAGAGCGGCTGGGGCAAGGCAATGGCTGCAACCGAGCGGCTGGCTGAGGGGATGGATTCTTGCGACGTTGGTAGGCGGTACAGGATCGGATGTACTGACGAATTAAGCGGTACATGCCGCGCCAGTAATATCTTATACGCAGTCGAGAATAGGTTTTCATGACACCTGCATGGCCGCATTGGGGATCGGCGTGGAAAGAGGCGCAGATTTCAGCACGGAGATGTCGCGGAATCACGAGAAGCCACTTTCTGCCTGTAGGATAGTAATTGCGGCGGTATAAAAATCCATCACAAGTGGCGAAGTGGTGGGCCTGACGACGAAGTGCACGTGACGGAGACAGCTCTGCGGGCGTAGACAGGAATGTTAAGAGGGAGGATATCCATGGATCCTTCTGCTGCTCAGATTTCATGTTGGTAATGTTGAGCGGCGACATATCGTAGGCACAAACGAAGCCAGCCGTCGAGTCGTTAGGAAGCGGTGAACGGGAAAGGGCATCAGCGTCGGTGTGCTTGCGTCCAGATCGATAGATGACGTGGATATCGTACTTCTGAAGACGTAACGCCCAGCGGGCGAGGCGGCCGGAGGGGTCTTTGAGGGAGGATAGCCAACAGAGCGCGTGGTGGTCGGTAACAACGTAGAATGGGCGACCGTAAATATAAGGACGAAACTTGGTAATGGCCCATATGATGGCCAGACACTCCTTTTCGGTCACAGAATAGTTCGATTCCGCTTTCGTAAGGGTACGACTAACGTACGCGACGACATACTCGGAATATCCAGGTTTCCGTTGAGCAAGAACAGCGCCCAGACCTACGCCGCTTGCATCAGTGTGTATTTCGGTCGAGCAGGCAGGGTCAAAATGGCGGAGTATAGGGGGAGAGACCAGTAGACGGCGTAGTGTACTGAACGCGGCATCACAGGCTGGTGACCAAGAGTAGAGGTTCGGGCCTCCGGCGAGAAGTTGCGTTAAAGGGACGATGATACTGGCGAAGTTGCGGATAAAACGGCGGAAATACGAACAGAGACCGATAAAACTTCGAAGTTCTTTCAAGGTTGTGGGCTTGGGGAAGTCTGCGACGGCACGAAGTTTGGTAGGATCCGGTAGAACGCCATCCTTGGATATGACATGACTAAGTATTGTGAGCTTGGTAGCGGCAAAGTGACATTTCTTCAAGTTGAGCTACCCCGCACCTCCACCAAGTGTAAGGAGTTTATTGGAGCACCAAGACCGCAAGCAACGTCCGCAAACCAAAGCGACGGGGGTAGCGTTCGAATCAACAGTGCAGTGCCAACAAGGCTCCGGCTCCACTTCGTCTACTTCTTCGGGTTGGCGCGCGAGCTGATGGCGATCGGGATTACTACAGGTAGTTTTTCTAGTGTCCATATTTTATTACAGAAATTCAGACGGTGCCGCGAGTATAGACTCAGCAAGGTGAAATAGCATTTCATAATGAACTTCACGAGGTTCCAACACAAAGGTCAACTTAACTTGCAAAATGCTCTCGAAAGATTTTAAAAGACAGCTGTGAGATCTATGGGCCGATAACTACTTGGTTAGTTGGGTGATTTGCCAGGTTTGAGGAGCGGAACAATAATTGTCTTTTTCCAAATATTAGGTAGTGTTCCTAGTGTCCATATTTTGTTACAGAAATTCAGACGGTGCCGCGATTATAGACTCAGCAAGACGAACTAGCATTTCATAATGAACTTCATCGGCCCTGGTGCAGTCTGCTTTCCTGCCGACAGTAGTTCAAAAATTTCTTGCAGTGTAATTAGAATATCGAAAAGTTAGTCTGTGCACCCACTTGTCGGAAGTCTTTGTCTTTCAGCGGCGTTGTTGTATTTCAAGAATGAGTCTGTGTAATCTGAAGAGCTGGACACTATAGAGAAATGCTTGCCTAATATGTATTCTGGTTCTTCTATACTTGTTTGAACATCAGGGGCTGTCTGAAAGGAAATAGTATATAGGGAGTGCTTGCCATCTAGTTTACGCACTTGCTCCCACATTTTTTAGACGTTACAGAGCTAATTATATATGACGCATACGTCTGCCACGATTCCTTCTCAACATTCTGGCAAGTATACCATTCCTTTGCTCTAGCATTCTTTAATGGTATGAACTTTTCTTGAGTAGGATATCGACGAAATTTTGCCCAGTATTTAATTTTTCTCTTTTGCGTCATGGCCTTCTCGTGTGTACCAAATCCTTTGATTCTGCCGCGCTAACCCTAAGAACTGTGGAATAGCTAAGTGTACCGTAACATTTATATTTTCTTTGAACCTCTTATTTCATTCGTCGACACTTAGGTCTTCTGATAACATCTTTTTTAAATTGGCTTCAGACTGGTACCTTCTGCTGAGTCTGCTAAGTGTAGCCTCCAACGCCGTGGTTTGCTTGATATTATTGGCTGGGATGATGTCAGACTGACGAGTACTAAAAGATAATCACTCCCATAGGGATTATCTAAAATATTTCAATTAAAATCAATAAAACACAAGGTGAACCAAAAGATAAATCTAAAACACTCATTTTTCCCGTGCTTGGGGAATATTTGGTTTGCTGTGCAACAATATTTGCTTGCTAATTAATTAGCAAGCAAATATTGTTGCACAGTATAAAATCCTCTATTGTTTGTCTTCGTGGGTCAGTTTTTTCACTTCCGGGGAATGAACATTAAAGTTTCCAACTAAAACATATGGCTCCTGTAATTGCAATAAACGTGTTTCTAACTGATGAAGTGTGACAGTTATATAAGGTTTAAAGTATGAAAAACTTATTATATTAAACTGGACCAAAGTGACTGCAACTGCTTCAAATGAGGTTTTAGAATCGATTTCTCTCGTTGCAACACCGCCCTGGACGATGATAGCAGCGCCTCCAGAGAGCCTGCTTGAGTTCTTTCTGTCGAAATGGAAGACTTGATGCCTTTTAAGAATGCTTTTATTCTGTGGTCCAAGATTTGTCTCATGGAGATACAATGCAAATGGGGAAAACGAATTTAAAATCTGTGTTACATCAGTGTAGTTATTTATAGTCCACGGCAGTTCCAGTGAACTAGAAATGTCATGGGGAAGGGGTAGTTGGGGCAAGGGTTAAAAAATCTAGGTTGTTGGGTCTTTCGGACACATTATTGGGACGTTGCCCCTTCTTTTGCGTTCGAGAGAGCTTTGCCGCCGCTGCGGGGCGATGAGGGATGATGTGTTATTTACATCATAAGATGTGATGAAGGTTCGTGCAGTTTGCACGGCTAAATTTGTGCTAGGCCTCGACGATTGGGAAGAGGCCATGGTGCCGGCTGACCTGGAGGTTCGCGCAGTCTGTTTTGAGGGTGGTGGAGTAGTGCTAGCTACATCAACAGGAGGTGCAAACGGCACTGACCCAGACTCACTTTGTGTGGCCTGGGCAAGCACCGAAGACTGCTGTGTCACTACACCCTGTTGCGCCACAGCGGAGTGGCGTGTGTATTGAGAGACATTTGCGCGCCTCCACAGAGGTTACGTTTTCTTTTACTTTCAGTGCAATACTTTCTTTTTCTTTTTTTCATAAAGAACTGATACATGAATAGGCAGGGTGGCTGCCCTCACGGTTGATACAACGGTGAGTTTCGTTTGCATAGTGTTCAGCAGGGTGTTTATGAGCGGCGACCTTTGCACATGGGATCTGGCCTCTGAATGTCTGTGAGCAATGAGCATTTCTTTGACACTTAAAGCAGCGAAGTGGGTTCGGCAAGTACAGTCTCAGTTTCATCTTTCTGTAGCCAACCTCTACCGCTTCGGGAAGTGTGCTAGATTCAAAGGTGGACGACGATATGCTTAATTGGCGTCTCCTTGGTTTTTCGCCTGATTTGGTTCTATAGACTTGGATGACATTTTGTTCTTTCAGCCCTTCGAGGAGTTCTTTATAGTCATCATCCAAAATAGCTCCTTTGACCGTGCACAGGGATCGGTGTTTGGTGATATCATTGGGGATTGTGCAAATCTAGTTACTGTTAATAGTTTTTCATACTGGTGATGTTACAAGATTTCAAGGACAAGGTCGCCATTTGGGAGTTTCTTGAGTTTATTGCCTGGGCCTGATGCTTCTGTTAATTTCTTTGTGACAATGAAAGGTGAGATCAGCCTAGATGTTTTTTTTTTAGTGTCTGTGCTGTGCACCACCGGAATTTGCATTTTTCAAGAAAATTGTTTGTGAGCAAAGAGGAAGCCATAGGATGAGTTTATGTTTCGGCCAAGGTGGCGGCCATCCACTATGGAGCCTATTGGAGGGACAGGGCAGGAATTTGCAAGCCAGTTTTCTCCACGCCAACCATACACCTTCACTATAACCGAATATTGCATAACGCAGGGCGGTTAGTAACACAAGATTAACTCTACCCTCCAGGAAAGCTAGAAAAACCAAGGAGAGAGAAGAGAGGAGAGTTGTGAGAAAGATGATAGGAAAGTGAAAGATGGAGAACAAGGTAGGAAAATGGGACTGCAGCAGCATGCTGATTTCCCCCAGTCGGGTCAACCTGGAGGTGCCGTCTATGGGAAGCGGGGGACAAAGTTGTGTGATGACTGTGACGAGGGGCCTTCAAGGTCCAAGCACTGGGCATCGGCTCAGCTACCAGGATCCTCTTTTCCCCAGACACGGCAATGCCACTCATGGCTAAGCGTGGGTACTCGGGGTCCGTGGTGTGGCACAGTACACGCAAGCATCTGTTTTAGCAGGTGCCACCTGCGGAGACATAGTTCAAGCTGCTGATGCTGGCTCAAATCTAGGAAGCGCAAAAGGCAATCGTTTGGAAGCTCCCAGGTGAATTTCAGATCAGGCAAACATTCTTCAAACACACCCAGTGCTATGTCTCTTAATTGTTCTTTCGTCTTTACCTCCTCCAAATCACAAAGCACCAAGAAGTCAAAAACATATCGAACAATCTTTACAACGCTTTTGTCTTTCATTGCAATTTGAATCCTTCTGCCACACACAGCGAGGCATACATCGCTCAGTGCCGGTGCAATCCTCGAACATATACATACACCACTCAGTTGGACATACAATACTCCACGGGAAGCAACAGCAGATTTGAGGTAGGCCCCTATTAACTCTAAGAAGGTATCCACATATACATCGGCAGAATTCTGGAAATTTATAGCACCCTGCTTATCGATCGCCTCCTATAGTTCTTTCAACAAGCCTTCTTGTGGGATTAAATTATATCTTCAATGTCAAGTGAAAATCCAGATAGTCTCTTCTGTTCATACCGTTATCTCAGATATTAACGCCTCAAAGTGTTTTTATTCTTAAGGGATCATCCATATGCCTTTGGCTGAGATGCTTGACCAGTTATCCCGAGAATAACTCTTGCCACGTGTGGGTTTCTGGCAAAATTGCGCGGAAAGGTGTATAAGGTTTGTGAGCTTTTGCACTGAAGAATACCGACAAAGTGTCTTGTCTCGTAAATTTAACCTTGAGGCGAAGCAATCTCAGGTCAACTTCCTCCGGAATCCGTAGAACCATCCTCTTAACAGCTCTGAAGTCCTTTTCCACTTTACGAATGTTTTTATTGATAGCTGCCAGAGCTTTTTCTCCGTAGTTGTAGGAATTCGATACAACAAAACCACCTTCTTCGTCAGAAAGGCATAGGTTCAATTCCTTGCTTCTCAGTTCTTTCATTACCGGTTTAAATCTCAACTTACATATTTCAAGTCTTCATATACGGTTTAAACAGTCAATCCCTTCAGCCACAATTCCGCTGCCCCCTTTTTCATCAGCTTTTGCTGCGATAAGTCTGACAATGGCGAGCTTCCTTGCTGCGTCAATCTTAGGGGGAAGAGCACTCTTAAGCCTATGTTCCAACACTTCCGTTGCATAAGCAGATAAGTATACATTACCAGTTGTAATTACAGGAGTTTTTCGCACGATGCTGATTCCGAGGCAGTTGATTCCTTCGAACCGATCACTCTTCACGTATCGCGGGGTGTTGCGGCCTCTTTCCGCAGCAGCAAAAACGCTGTTTTGTAGTGAGAGCTACATTGGCAACATTTTACCTCATTGGCTACAGGCGTACTTCCAAGGGGTGCAGTTCTGCGAATGTGCGAGGAGCCGAATGACGTCACAGTGTGCAGGTGGCGAGCGCCTCGCGGCCGCTCCGAACATCGAAATGTAGAGCAGCCTAGACGCCCGAACAAAGAGAACGCCTTGCCAAACGGAGACGCTAAAATGCACAGCGCAATACTACTACTACTACTACTACTACTACTACTACCACTACTACTACTAATATTAATAATAAGTATAATATTATTAATATTGATAATAACAATAAATTGTTCAACTACTAGTAACTAATACTAGTTCTACTATTACTACTACTAATAATAAGGAATTGGTTCACAGGAAAGGAACACCGTAATATATGTCATACTTCCTCTTTCGACACCTGACCCGGACTGTAATGGAGGGGAGGAAGCTGGGAGAGAAAGTGGAAATGACATGGATGTAGAAAGGGTGGTTGCTCCTGGCCCTACGAGGCTGGGTTTCGACCGGTGCTAAATTGCCACCGACGGTTATACCTTTTGTAGGCCGTCATTGCAGCCGCCACCATTTTGGTCGCGGACGACGGCGTTGCGACGCACGTCATTCTCTCTCCCTATTTTTTTTGCTTCTCTATTTTCTCCAGTCCGCGTGTGGCAACCGATTTGGCTCAGCTACAGAGTGAGTAGCAGGCCCGTGCAGTTTTATTTCCTTCTTTCTACAGTCACAACAACAATACCTGACATTGCACCGCACACGGACGTCTCTCCGTCTGTAGCTGTGTGCTGATGCTGCGGCTGTAAGAAGGAAATAAAGCTTCACGGGTCTTGTACTGGCTCTGTATACCTGAACCACCTCCGCTCTCTCGTACGGACAAGAAAAATATAAAGACAAAGTCGGAAATAGAAATACGCGCGTCACAACTGCTGTCATCTGTCACTAAAACACTGGAGGGTGCCATAGCGGTCTACATCAGGTACAGCCACCGGTGACAGGCTAGCCCGCGCCTGAATAGGCGGGGACCCACCCGTCCCAGCCCCGTAGGGATAAGAGCAACCTGTAAGGTGCCTTAAAAGGGATCATAAGAACCGCCGGTTACCCAGAGAGTAATGCCATCGGCATAGAGAGAAATTGAGAGACGCGATGGGACGCAGTGAAGTAGGCATAGGTAAAATGGCCAAGTTTAAGAGGAAAGGAGGAAGGACAGAGCCGTGTGGAGTGCCAAAATTTTCCAGTGTATAGGAGGGGAAGCTCTCAGAACCAAATACGAGGGTAGCGGTACTAAACGAGAGGAAGCTGCTGATTTAGAAGTATGTTTTGATACCAGAAGAAATGTGGTTGAGTTCATAAGATATGCAAAACACTCTGCCGCTATGAACCTACGCTGTGCCGCTAAACATGTGAACTCCTGCTTCCCCCCCCCCCCATCGTCATTATCGAAACTCTCCTATAGCTGCTCACTTTAATTATCAAGCCATTCAACATGTCCCTAAAATTCGTGTACTTTGTCCTTTCATTCAAGTCAACCGGTTAAACACTCATACTCATCAAATCCTTGGTACTGCTGTCGATCACTCCCTCCCCACATACAGGACGCGTGTCTAACAAGCACGGAGGCCTTCGTGAATCGGAACTCCTTCGTCTTGTGCAGACTTTTTTTCTTAGCATACCTAAAAACTAACTACCGTACATTAATCTCTTCCGTGCAGATACTAGCGCTGTGAATGTCCTTCTACGTCTAGATCACAAATACACCTTGGTATTTCTTCTAATGTCTCAACCGAAGGTATCCTTGAAACGGCATTTTGAACATTAGTACTGAAATAGTCTAAGCTCATCTTAACTCACAGTATCGCCGGTTGCTTGAACCACCACTGGTCGGCATAAACTTCAATCCCTACCCCTAAACTTTAATTCAGTCATTCAATTCATGCATACTATGCTCTGTCAAATTCATGAACACCTACACAATCCGCCTTTACCTACGAATATGCACTCTCTTGCCCACCCGCAACGTCAAAACCGGGCGGAAACTTTTAAATAACGACTTTCCAATGTCAAGAATGTGCTCTATGTCGATGCGGCATAATATTCATCCGGCACTTCCTGTGATGTTTCAGCCGTCGGCTCAAACGGCCGCCTTAAAACGGCTGCCAGCATATACACCTCCTCTCCAGAGGAGGCGGAAGAGCAGCCCTTTTTCGTTCTCTGACCCCTAACGTTATTACCACCATTTTTAGTAATTCAAAATCAGCGACCCATAATACTGGTGCGGGTCGGAAATCCCGTCCAGCCCTATCTCTCCTCCTAAAACACCCTTTAACCCACTCTATCACCCTTCTCTAGACCGCCGTACATTGGACATAGATGGTAACGGGGTGGCTCACGCCTGCGCCCAATGTTTCACGGCCCGGTCACAGACAATGAAGCCCACCTTTTTTTTTTCAATCAATCAATCAATCAATCATTTTATTTCAATAAATATAGAAATTGCAAAAAAATGTTGGGCCAATAGCTGAAGCTAGTTTAGGCCCGTACATACATACATACATATACACAGCAGTGGAGACACGCTAAAGGACATTTAACAAATGTTTTCAGGCTTATACACAAGCAAACGTAACAATCAATGAGCACATAACAGCAAAGAAATGAAAAGCAGGCATGCACATACACAAATTATTTTAGGCGACTTGCATAATTGAGAGATCAAGGAATACAGTTCCGTATGTGAAGAAAATGAATACAACCAAGACATACACATTTGGTAGCGCCAGAAATGTAAGCATTTCTTATCTCTTTTATTTAGTGTTATATTAATATAATTTTGTCAAAATAAAATCTTTTGATGGAAAATAAAAAGTTATTTGCCAAGTGGCTCCGAATACGTCGTCTGTCCTCCTCCTCTCCTTTCATGACATATGTCGCCATTACCGGCTCGATCGCCTTGTGTATCCTCTGGCGCCTTGCAAAGGCTCTCGTTGTCGAGAGATTCTCTGGCGCCAGCTTCAGATTCGTACAATTCCCTCTCTTGCCTTCCGCCACCTCTTTCGCCGAGCTATCTATGCCTCCCCAAGTTTTCATATCTGCCCTGCCAGAGCCAACCTCGACCATGCCATGGGGGGCTGCGCTCGCCAACTCCCACTAAAATCACTTAATATTAATTCAAAGGAGCCGTGGGAGGCTGCCTTACGCAGCCAGCCCAGTACCTGATCTTCAGGTGCTGGCTGTGATTGCTTGGCTTTGGCACACGACATAACACGAACCTCCGATCAAAATATGAAAAAAGACACACAAGGCAATATACATGAATGAATGTCATCATCAGCCAGTGTTAGACTGGCCTCATAGCATTAAAGCTCCCGTAGTGAGAACAAAGGCTCTGCCCTTGAGAGCCATTTTGTAGGTTCTGCAGACACTTTTTGGATGGCAATAAACCACACCATACTCTCTCCAAAATAAATTCGAGCAGGTCTGGCATCCCTGTCGCAGTGATAGCCTACTATTCTGGAGCGCCTTATACAATAGAGGCCCATAATGATAATTATGTCAAATAGAACCCCATCCTCATTCTCTAAGCCTAAATACGAGTTACGAGTTAAGTAGAAAATACTTTATGGTCCGTTGTAATACCTCCCAGAAATTTGCGCCTTCCCAACAATGTAAAAAAACATGATGTATAGTTTCCGGCTGCTTACAAATTAAACAATGTGCTCCCCTCAGTAAAAAAAGCCATTTCCCTCCAAAAACGTCCTTACTGGTAATGTTCCGATATGCATTTAAAAAAAAAATGTCTCAGCTCATGGCGGAGCTTGCATTTTCTTTACTCTTTTTAATACATCCGTGCCAGGGCCTCCACTCTATATGGGCCTGTACATGGGTTCTGGGAAGACAATATATCACACAGATCGCGGTACAACTTTTTCCTCTTTAAAGCAAACTGATACTTCATAGAGAAGCGCGCTGAAAAAAAATCTAACACTTTCGATGACCTCCCTGTAATATCTCATAATTTCCACACGCTACTTCTATGGTGGAGACGACAAACTCAGGCAGCAGGCGCCACAGCCTAACTTGGCAGACGGTCCGCAAGAATTGGTCGGAAACGTCGCGAAAAAAACAATTGAACAGCGTCTCTGCACAGACAGGCAGCTTCTAGGTATGGGTGATCACAACTGTGTCTTCAGCGCGCGTGATAAGACAAGTATTTTTTAAAACTACACAGCGCAACAAACGTAGGACAAGCGAGTAGACGGGAGTTTGTTGCGCTGTGTATTTTTAAAAAATTGTGCATCAACTAGCTCAACTCACAGTTCTTTTATAAGACAAGTAGCCGCGGTTATCGAGACAAAAAGTACCCAAGTGTTATTGAGAATAATTAGGAATAGTAAACTAGAAAATGTGGCGGAGTATCTCGAAGGAGCGCGTTTTGTGCAGTACACGAGATTCCAGGTCTCTAGCCATGCTTGGCTGAGCAGCATTTATGCATCTGCAAACACTGGCATCTAGATGTAATAATTACATACTAGAGGCGGTATCTTATTCAGACCGCTGTTTAATGGAATGCTCCAGAGATTGAAAAGCCAGGAAACTTTTATAGAAATTCAATATTACGGTTCTTCAGGACGAATTCTATACCCGTGTAGTAAAGGAAGAAATTGCTAAAGTAGACGTAAAAAACATGCATACATGAGAACAGTGGGAGCTCTATAGAAAAACTTTAAAGTTCAAGCATTAAACAGGGCTACATGTATGCGTTTTGAAGAAAAACAGAAAGAAACAGAGCTAAGGGCACTGCTACTAAAGTTGCTACAGCAGGATTTTCGAGCGCCAGGGAAATGGATGGAACATATAAGGAAAATAAAACAAGAACTAGAAATAATGCAAGAAGAACGTATCGGGTAGCATTAGCGAGCTCAAGAGCAAAGTACACAGCCGTAGGGGAAGCGCCATCAAAGCGAGCACTAGGGGTTGAAAAAAGCAAATGCTGGAAGAAACCACATCGACAAAATATAATGAGGCGGCATCTTGTCAGCCGACAACGATCACATCCAAGAGGCTTTCAGGGAACATTACCAGGCGTTTTTCGCATCGCATGTAGTAGACACGAACACATTTATAAATGAGTTTCTGGTGTTGATACTGCGCCGCAATGATGAAGTAAAAGATTGATCAGAACTTGACATAAGTGAGACAAAAGTCGAGAATGCAATTGACAAGTTAAACCCCGGTAAATCACCGGGACCAGATGGGTTCAGCTAGGGTTTTTTACAATCACTTCAAGCAAGAAATTATCCCCTATCCTTGCCTTGATTTTTAACGACGTCTTTAATGTTAATTCACTGCCTCCGTCATATGCGTAATCACACACCGTCCTCATCCCTAAAATGGATCAGATAGATAGATAAATTACGACTAGTTAAAGCCTACAGAACAATAGCGCTTAGAAACGTTGAATAAAAGTTTTATGAAGGTACTAGCTAGAAGGTTGAGAACCGTGACTAAGGACAGAGTTGGTCCCCGCCAGAGTGTGGTATAAAAGGACGCTTGATTTTTTCCAACATTGATAAGGCGCAAAGGGCTCTTGAGTTTTGCGATGGGGAGGGGGACAGGAATTGTCGCGTAGCCGTGCTCCAAATCGACTTCTAGAAAGCATTTCGCTGTTTATTTATTTATTTATTCAAATACCTCACGGGCTCTGATTGGAGTATTATGTGAGGGGGGTTACATAAATGGGGTGCGAAACAGAAGCAGGTAGAAGATGGTTATTTTAACATCGTTATTTTCAAAACGTTAACGTTATACAATGGCAAGCACAAGAAAAGAGAACAAAATTTGAAAAGCACACTATAGAAAACACTTCAGTAACAGCACACTTCAGAACAAAATGTTGCTTATTTTTTCTTTGAAAATAACATAATCTGAAGTGTGAACAATGTTGTCAGGAAGACTATTCCAATACATAATGGCACGGGGCAGGGCTGATGAGTTGAATGCAGTGGTTCTTCCCGAAGGACGTTTAAAACTGAGGTGATTATGCAATCGGTGAGATGTGCGGGCCGGTTTTGTGAGAGGTAGAATGAAGGAATGATGGCTATAAACAATTTATGGAAGAGACAGATAAGTGCTATTGTTCTGCGAGATTCTAAGGAAAGAAGGGATAACGACGCCTTAATGTTAGTTATACTGGAATGTCGGCAATAGTTGCGAGAAATGAAACGAGCGGCACGATTTTGTACGCGCTCTAGGGAATGAATTAAGTAATGTTGGTGGGGTGACCAAATGGAAGATGCGTATTCAAGTTGAGGGCGGACAAATGTCTGATATATGCCAACTGCCACGTGGAAGAAGGTGCACCTCTAAGATTACGTATTAAATACCTTAATGTACGGTTAGCTTTGGCAGTAATTTTTTTCTATTTGGGTCTTCCATGAGAGATTTGGCAAAAAGTGCACGCCAAGGTACTTATATGAGGACGCAAGGGTGACTGGACTGTGATTAAGCAAGTAAGTGAAACGGTGAATAGTCTGTTTACGGCTAAATGTCATTAATTGACATTTATCAGTGTTAAGGGACATTTGCCATGATGCGCACCAGTTATTAATGCCGTGTAGATCTTCTTGAAGGACGATGTGGTCATTAGCAGAGCGGATTTTGCGATAAATGACGCAATCGTCAGCAAACATTCTGAGTGTTGAGGTGATCCTTAACGGTAGGCATTGATGAAAATAAGAAACAGTAAAGGGCCTATTACACTACTTTGCGGTACGCCTGATGTTACATCAATTAAAGGGGACGAATTTTTATCAACAGAAGTGAATTGTTTACGAAATGATAAAAAGTTTCTTATCCAAGAAGTTGTTAATGAATCAAGGTGCAAGGATGAGAGTTTCGCGATTAAACGACAATGTGGAACGCGGAGGAAGGTTTAGCATAGTCGAGGAATACACAGTCGATCTGAAGGTTTTCGTCCGTACCGTGAAGCAGCTCATTAGTAAACTCGAGTAGTTTTGTCTCACATGATAACCCTTTTCTGAACCCGTGTTGTTGTAAATAGAAGAAACCGTTGCCTTCTAAATGTAGCGCCGTGTTAGATGCAATGATGTGCTCGAGAAGTTTGCAAAATATACATGTCAGCAATATTGGGCGATAGTTAGCAACATTAGTTCGGTCACCAGATTTGAAAATGAATAACTTTTCCAATTTTCCACTCGTATGGTACGCCTGTTGAAAGGGATTGGTTAAATATATGAGTATGACGCTGTAATGAGCCACGGTATGTTTCAAAATTTTTGAAATAATCCCATCAACACCATATGAAGTAGTTAGTTTTAGATTGTTAATCAAAGTCGCAACACCATCAACAGTAACGTCTATTGCGCTCATGTAGTCATAGTCATATTCAGGTGCCGATGAAATATTCGAATAGTCTTCCTTCGTGAACATATTGGCGAAAACGTCTTTGAAGGTCTGAGGGCGTCATCTGGAGCAATGGGATCTCCAGCCTCATTGATCAATGTAAAATCTGAATACGTTTCGGAAGGTGATAATGTTTTCCAAAATTTCTTTGGATTGTTCTTAAGGAGGGACAGCAAATCGTGAGCCATGAACTTATGCTTAGCTTTCCGTATGGGCAAGCGGTATTCTTTATCGGCGTTTTTATGTTTTTCCCGTGATTCGGGTGTTCTCAGCCGTTTAGCTGTTTTGAAAAGTCGTTTTTTTTTGTTCATCAGCTTACGAAGATTCTTGTGGCACCACGGCTTAGATGAGCTAGCACGGAAACATATGCGGGGTATATAGGTGTTCATTAACTGCATGAGTTTATTTTTGAACTGACGCCAGTTTTTGCAGAAAGGAATCGCAGAAAGTTTGTAAGCCGAGGTTATTGGCATTGCAGTTCGCTCTGTTATAGTCGAAGATGTATTTCTGAGTTTGGTTGCGTTGGCGGGATGGCATTTTTATCGTGAAATGGAGCAGTTTGTGATCACTGAAACCATCCGTAAGGGAGGTCGGGCTAACATTGTCTGGGGCCGATGTGAAAACAAGGTCTAAAATGATAAGGCCGCGCGTAGGTTTGGAAGCAAGTTGAGTTAAAGAAAAGTCTAATGTTAGTTCAACGAAATTAACCGGGTCCTGTGCCGATGCAGTTAAGGTATTCCAATTGATATTCGGGTAATTAAAATCCCCGAGTAAAGAAATGTCGGCCTTTGGGAAGTTGCTTCTTATATCTGAGATGTTAGCATACAGATTTGTTACGAAAGTTTATTAGCTATCTGGTGGTCGGTAGCATATACCAAGTAGGGACTTAAGGGATGGGGACGTGATGCAAACCCATAAAAGTTCTAGAGGAGACGAAATGTTGACACGAAAGGAAGGAATGTGATCTTTAATGCGATCATTACGCCTACACCCGTTTTATTAGTTCTGTCATTCCGGTAAATAACAAAATCAGGTGAATCAGGTAAGACTTCGTCATCAGTTATATCCGAGTGCAGCCACGTTTCTGTGAGGGTTATGCTGTCAGGCTTATTATCTTCTAGATACGAGTAGAGTTCGGTGCGCTTTGGGAGGATGCTACGTATGTTAGTAAATGATATGGAAAGCGAAGGGATGCCGCCGTATGAAGTCTCTGGATGATAGGCTGCCTTGTGTACAACCGCTCTTCGTTTTTACTATTGGGTGCATTGTTTGACAGTGTCGGAAGCAGCGTCGTACATATACACATTATTGTTCATTTGCTGTTTATCGACATTAAGTTTAAACGACCCGCCCTCAGACTTTGCAAAATCTAACAGTCTTTTCCTAGCCAGGCGCGTTGGGAAAGAAAAATCTTAGCGAACAACATACTGCGTGTCTTTAAACTTGTAGCCTTTATCTATGATATGCTGTTTGTCCTTGTAGTGTGCGAAACTGACGATTATCGGTCTACTTTTCTCTGTTTGGTATCGACCAAGCCGAAGGGCCCTTTCAATTTGTGTTGGCTCAAGTGTGCAGCCAAGGTGTTCCGCACACTGCTCGAACACCTTCGTTTCTGAGCTGGACCATGTTTCGGACTGGTCGCCAGGTATATCAAAGAAAAGCAGGTTAGAGCGGCGAAGTCTGTTTTCTGTGTCGTCACATCGAGAGGTAATTATCTTTAATTGCTCAGTTAAATTTGAGGGACCTATTGTAGACAGTTCTGGAGATGGCGTTAAAAGCTTTGATTTCATTTCTGCCATTTCGACCTCGACTGTGCGAATTCTGGCAGAAAACTGTTTTAGCTCAACGTCCCCTGATGCTTGCCACTGTTTTAGGTAGGTCATTCCTGATATCATCCTGGCCAGATTCAATTCTCTTGACTGTCATAAGTACAGTTGCGAGAACGCTTTCTTGAGTGGTGCCAGGCGGACCGGGATTTGACTCTACGTCTCCAGAAAGCGCTAAGAGAATGCTGGTAATACAGAGTGCCATTCTAGTCATATAACCAGTGAGAACATTCAACCAGTGTCTGGGACACGACACCACGAACAAAAAACGGTTCGAGGTTTTAGCAGATAAAGAGTCATCATTGTAACTGACCTGGTAGAACACGAACGGTGAGTGCTTCATGGTGAAAGCGATGTCGTGCCCCAAGAAAACGCTGTCCGGTTGCAGATTATATCCCGCGCTTCCAACAGTGATAGCGGGGTGGGCGGATGTACATGATGGTAGTTGCCGGCCGAACTTGGCAATCTCCTCCAGAAATGGCGGTTTCGTCCAGCTGCCGGGTCTGATCGCGTCGGGCAGCGTCAACGTTGCAAAGGATCCGCAGTCGGTGCATTCCAAGGGTATTGAAGAACCAGGAAAATCTGGAAGAACACGAACGGTGAGTGCTTCATGGTGAAAGCGATGTCGTCCCCCTGGCGTCCCTGACAGGACGCCAGGGGGCGTCCTCACAAGAGTTTGCAGTCCATTTGGATGGGGCGAACGTTGGTTCAGTTATCTGCAAGGGCGTGGCCCTGGCGTACGAAAACTGCACGACAAAATTACTCGTAAATAAGAGTCTGGGGGCCCTCATAAGCGTACAGCGTTCGGTGCGGCAGGGCTGCCCCATGGGCCCTCTTTTGCTTTCTGTTTACATTGACACCTTTTCTATGAAATTAATGAAAACCGACACCATTAAAGGGTTTAAAATATAAGCAGCCAAGGTGAAGTTGTTGGCGTAAGCGGACGAGGTTGCTGTTTTTACGGTTTACCAGGAAAGAGTACTTGAGGCTATCAAATGTGTACGTGAGTTTTCCCATGTTGCCGGTAGTGAGGTGATCTGGGCCTTGGGCTATGGCATGGACAAGTGCCATCGAAGCCTGACCACTTTGTTAATGTGACATGGGTGAAGACCCCGACCAAGTGCATAGGTATCGACCTGGATCGGTACCGCTAAAGCGAGCAATACTAGAAAGGGAAGACGCAAGAACTACGGGAGAAACCAGAGAAGTGGAAAGGCGCCAACATATCCATTTTCGCCAGAGCTATAGAATGTAATCTTTTTTTCATTAGCAAGCTATGGTACGCATTGCAGCTGTTGCATTGTTAGCGGGTAAACTCACAAAAGCTTTACAGGATTTTTGCTGTTTTCATATAGGCGGCGGAATGGGCACCCTGCAGCATGACTAATCTGTTCCGGTGGGTTAAAGTTGGGGGTTTGGGGCTCGGGGATCTATGTCCACGCCAGGTGACGAATCGATTTTTGTTTTTTTGTGCCACGCCCTGGATTGTGAAACGCTCTTTGTAATTCCGCTTGTCTTCCGTGAGCCAATGGCTTGGCGCCATATTTGAATGTATCAAACACTAAAATAGTTCATTCAGTCAATTAGGGTGTCGTTGGGATGTATCAAATGCTAAATAGTTAAGCGAGTCAATTAAGCGGATGGCACGCAACATGAAGTCGAGCCAAAGAAAAGGGAATAGGAAGGAACTGGAGCAAAATTTGAAAGTACCAAAGACTCAAATAGCTAATTAAGTCAGTAAATTAAGGTGACATCAAGGCTGTGACGTCACCTTGCACTTACGGATCAGCAGCTTCCGGACGTGCAAGCTGGGTTTTGCAAGGGCAGAGGAACTAGAGACCAGATTGCCAACCTTCGCTGTACCATGAAAAAAGCAACAGAGTTCCAGGAACCCATCTACTTTTGTTTATTGATTATGCGAAAGTGTTTGACTGCGTAGATCACAGCAGATTGTGGCGAGCTCTCCAAGAGATGGGAGTTCCAATTCACCTCATCTGTCTCCTCAGGAACCTGTATGAAAAGCAAGCGGCCACAGTCAGAACTGGGCATGGTCTTACTGATTGGTTTCCGATTGAGAAAGGAGTGAGATAAGGCTGCATACTGTCGTCCTGCCTAATTTAGCTATAGGTTAAGTGCATCATGAGGAAGGCCGGTCTGGACGTGTCTTCAGCTGGAGTGAAGATTTCTGGGAACGTATCAACAACCTTAGATATGCAGATGATGTCACTTCAATGGCAGAAAGTGAAGTGGAACTTAAGAGACTTCTGATGCGCGGACAAGAGAGTGAGACGTTAGGGTTTAAACTGAACATTAAAAAGGCAAAGATCATGGCGTCTTGCCCTATCAAGTCCTGGAGCATCAAGGGACAAGAAGTGGAATTTGTGACAGATTTTCAATTCTTGGGCTCCAAAGTTACCCCTGAAGGAGACTGCAGCCATAAAATTAGGAGAGGCCTGCTTCTGGGAAAGAGAACCATGGCTAGCCTTGACCGCCTAGTAACGAGCAGAGACCTTACGCTGCCAACCAAGATCCGTATAACTCGTGCTATGGTCTTTCTAGTTGTGATGTAGGGATGCGAGAGTTGGACTGTGAAGAAGGCTGACCGCCGAAGAATTGACGCGTTTGAATTATGGTGCTGGCGGACACTCTTGAGAGTTCCTTGGACGGCCAGAAGATCAAATCAGTCGATATTGTTGACCACAAACACTGACTGCTCATTGGAGGGTCAAATTCTAAAGTTAAAGCTCAGCTACGCTGGTCATCTGATGCGAAGAGGGGAGTCGCTGGAGAAAGATTTGATGTTGGGAAAGATTGAGTGTCACCGGAGAAGGGGCAGGCAGTGAACGCGATGGTTGGATGGCATCTTCGGGGCGCTGCAGATGAAGTTATGTGATGTTAGGAAGATAGTCAGAGACCGGAAAGCGTGGCGTGATATGGTCCATAGGGTCACGAAGAGTCGGACACGACTGAACTGAACTGTACTGAACAAGGCTGTGACTTCACGCAACCGGAAGTAGAGCTGAAATAGTGCATAGGAAGGGATTGGCGCACAGTTTGAAAGTACAAATAAAAATCTAAAATGGGTAAACAAGTGAATTAAGCAACTAGAAATAACTAAAAGCAACCAACAGCAGGATCCGTGCTTTCGCATTGCTGTAATGCAGATTCTTCATTGCTCTTTAATTTTTTTATGTTTATTTTTTTCTATTCAGGTCTGCCGATCATTGACGTCAGTAGTAAGCTAAAACTTCGCTTCTTAAAACTTGATGCCTAAAAGTGCGCGTCCAGTGGAACGCTCTGTTTGTGTACGATGCGACACCAGGGACACTGCCGTTAATTAGGCAATAGTGTTTCGCACGCACGGAGGCTGGTTGTCGCTTTTTTTCTTTCATTCATTGTGGATGTCTGCGCTAGAGCGGTCAACAGCGCCGACATCGTCGTTTCTGCGACACAGGGCCCTTATGCACTCGTGTAATATTGTGACATATATGCCCTGCATCGCTGGACGTAAAAGAAGACAACGATCAGAAGGAGTGACACAGAAGACGAAAAAGTGGCAGCAACGTTCAGTGCTAGAAGAAGGTTAACGCTGCTGTGATTCTGTGCTTTGTGTACTGCGTCATCCTGGACTAACCTTCGTGCACTGACCTTGCCACGTAACATCTTGGTGGAGGTGATCAAAGATCCCCGTGTGCACACATAAATCCATTTAAGCAGCCGAAAGCTGGATTTGCGCAGCGGCCGCCACCTACCTGGGATCACAACGTCAACAACGGCCACTATGACCTCTGAGGCAGCTCCTACCACCGCAACAACATCGGCGCAACCACTCGTCCTCACAAAAATCCGCCACCCTCCAATCTTCAATGGCGAAGACAAGACAGATGTTGACGACTGGCTGGATGAATACAAGCGATGCAGCCGGAACAATCATTGGGACGCGACCATCATGCTGGCCAGTCTGATATTCTATTTGGCGGGAACCGCTCGCACATGGTTTCAAAATCACGAGCACGAGCTGGTGACCTGGGAAATTTGCAAGCAAAAGCTTCACGACTTGTTCGGAAAGCCCATTGGAAGGGCTCTCGCAGCCAAAACCGAACTTTCGTCTCGCGCCCAATCCACCACGGAGTCCTACCTGGCCTACATTCAAGACGTGCTCGCGTTGTGTCGCAAGGCGAACAGCTCCATGCTGGAAAGTGACAAGGTAGGGCACATCCTCAAGGGCATCGCAGATGACGCGTTCAACATCCTCTTCTGCATGGATTGCTCTACCGTCGAGTCGGTGCTTCAAGTTTGCCGAAGATTCGAGCAGGCTAAACAACGACGCCTGGTACATCGCTTTGAGCGCCTTCCGAACACGGCAGCCACATCATCCTGCGATGATCTGGCTCCTCTGCAACAGCCTTCTCAGTCCGCAACAATGACTCGGATCGTCAGGCGAGAACTCGAGGCATTAGCTCCTGCACCATTCCCCTCTCCAGTGCCTGACACCGTGGCCATGATACAGGCTGTTGTCCGACAGGAACTTGCCAACGTCGGTCTTTCCTCCAACTCCGTACCGCCCTCGTCACCTTCGCATCCTGTTCCTATAGTGGCTGCTGCAACCAGTAGCCAAGCTCCCCCACGTCGCTACGTTAATTGCAATCCTGCAGAGTGGCGCACCTCAGATGACAGGCCAATTTGTTTTATTTGCTGCCCTGCATCGCTGGACGTAAAAGAAGACAACGATCAGAAGGAGTGACACAGAAGACGAAAAAGTGGCAGCAACGTTCAGTGCTAGAAGAAGGTTAACGCTGCTGTGATTCTGTGCTTTTTGTGCGTCATCCTGGACTAACCTTCGTGCACTAACCTTGCCACGTAACAATATCGAGTGTTAGAGGGCGCTGCTAGCGGTCTGTAAGAAGGAGCATGTGTTACGTTGGCTCCGCCGAATTTATAATACTTTCACGAAGAAGGATTTTCGAAAAGCTTCAAAACCATCAGGATTTGTTCCCGGCTACTTCAAGAAGAACGAGGAGAACGCCGTTGCTCAGGTGAGACCATTTTCTCAAAACCTCTGAGTATTTCAAATTCAAGCAGTTCGCGCGAGTAGCTAAGAAAAACAGCTAGGCCCCGAATAGAGTGAACTAGAAGAGGAGAGGGCCTCATTCGGAAGCCTGAAATTGAAACCAAAAAGGTCATTTCTGCAATCGTTAGTCCCCACTAGATGCAGCTTTAAAGGAACACTAAAGAGAAAACGGAAGTGAGCTTGCCTCGATAGAATGCCAATTCCTGATTACAAAAAATCCACTCTTACTGAAAACAGAGCTGGTATAAGGTAGTAAAGAGGAAGAGCAGAAATACAGGTACCACCACCGCAATCGAAACACGCCACTACAAATCACGTGATGCGATAGGGATCCCGAAAGCTGACAAAACCTAATTACGCTGCCCGTTTGAATACGGTAGTAGGTTTTGTCTTGAATATTATAACAAACTTTTATCATACGTTAATGACGGCGAAAAGACAACGTAAACGTTGCAAGGTGAATACAAAAATATACCTGGAGGCGTCACATGCGCCCACTTCAGTTTCGGTTATGTTCCGGCTCAGGCACTTCGTGCGTGCTCGAATAGTTTCAAGTTTGGACCGGCAGCGCCTGAATCACGAGCTTGGAACAGCAGATGCGCCTTGCTGGTTCCCATTTGAGCATTCGGAGGCACGAGCGAGCGAATCTGCTACCGCCGACAAGCTCCTACGTTCACACTTCTGAGCCAACATATCGCCGCCGTCGCCGCTTCGACTGCGAGCTCCCGTTAACCTTGACCTGACCGCTTGACTGCAGCTACGTACGCCACGAAAAGTATACATATGCTATGTGCCGAAGAAAAAAACGCATTGTTATTCAATTGTTCACTAAATCATGGCACATCTGACCCGCATACTGCGGCAACGAGACCTTCAACGTGCTATTTGCAGGCATCGTAAACAAAAGGGGCATACTTGCCACTCATATCAAGGAGAGCGTCGATCTATTGCGCTGGTCGCCCGGCGAAAAAAAAGGGCCTCGGGTGAAACATAAAAACTAAAAATAAAAAGACATTTATAAATGTAAAAAAAAAATCTTTTTGCAAAAACACACAAAAAAAAAAACGCCATCACCAGCGGGATTTCAACTCACCACTGCTTGCTCCGTAACGTTCGGCGCGAACTACTCGGCTACAACGATCTTTTTTCTTTATTTAATGAACTGGTACAAATATATCAGTAAAAGATTGTGCTTGCCATACCCCTTGGCTGACAACCGTGTCTAATGAACTTTCATTACCACAAGTTCGCCCATCAGACTCAAGACCTCCTTCGCAGCTTCTTGCTGCTTCAAAATTTCTTTTAGTTTATACACTTGTTCAACAAAATAATCACATACAGATCGTGCATTGACATCACAGTGTCTATAAGCCATCCTACTCCTCCAAATACTGTGAAGGCCCAATAGCATGATGAGGTCTATACTGAAAATCATCATTAACAGTTCTCAAGTACCGAATTCCACGTGGCGTCAATGGCAGGTCTTTTTTAATTGTCCTCTGTACACATCCCAGTAAAACACCGCATCCCAACAATCCAGGAACACGTGCTCAACTGTTTCAGGTTTCCTACATAGTAGACAGTTTGAGCCCCAAGTTACAAAAAGGCCCTTTTCTTCCATCCATGTTTTCACTGGGAGGGTTCCTGTATGCAATTTAAAAAAGAATGTTTTTACGCCCGGTGCAACAGTCATGTTTGTAACTCGCTTGAGCACGTCTTTCCCTGGGCCTTCACAGTATAGGGTTCTGTACAATGGAGCTGGGAACAATTGTGAAATAGATCCTTATACAGCCGTTCCTGTATGCAATTTAAAAAAGAATGTTTTTATGCCCGGTGCAACAGTCATGTTTTTAACTCGCTTGAGCACGTCTTTCCCTTGGCGTTCACAGTATAAGGTTCTGTACAAAGGAGCTGGGAACAATTGTGAACTAAGATCCTTGTACAGCCGCTTAGGTGGTACCGTCGCTAAATACTCTACAGAGTACCGCACGCGCAAAAACCTGAACGACCACACCACTTTTCGCAGGAAGCGTGACACAGTGTATCCCCGAGCAGAGCACGAAGAGACTACAAACTCTGGAATTGCACTGGATAGCATGATTTGCATAAAGGTTCTCAGGAATGCATCTTTATGGTCACGTAGGAAACAAAACCTTAAAACCATCTGCCGCACATATAGATGCATTAGAGACAACCCTCGGTCTTTACCTCGCCGAAAGAGATTATCTCTGCTAATTCGTTCCCAGTTGGACGACCAAATGAAGACCGCAAATACACGACGGAACCTTTGTATATTGATTCGAGCACAATACAATACTTGAAGTAAATACATTATTCTTGCCACCAAAAAAGTATTGCATACAGTCGCACAGGCGAAAATAGAGAGGTTACGTCCCATCCATCCTTTCGTCCTTTCTCGTATTTTGTCCGCTTTTTCATTCCAGTAATTCGTATTTTCCCCGTATTTGTCCAAAGGAACTCCCAAATAAACTTCGGGCTTTGTAGCCCATCTCACTCCGCAGAAAATTTCCGGTTCCTCTTCCAATTCTCCGTGCCAGACTCCGAGACTTTTCTTTAAATTAACAGCACTACCAGTCTGCCTGCAATACCTTTGTGTTACTTTCAAAGCTTCCGAAACGCTTTCGCGGTCTTCACAAAAAAGCACCACATCATCAGCGTATGCCAATATTTTCAATGCACATACTCCCAGCTTAAAACCACGGATGTGTTCCTTAGCAGTTACCATTCTACACAATGGTTCCAAATATATAGCAAAGAGGAGAGGAGAGAGTGGACATCCCTGCCGCACAGATGCTCTTACATCAATTCTTTCAGATAACGCTTTGTTAATCATAAGGCGTGTAGAACAACATGCATAAGCCATTTTAACTCCTTTCAATACAATGGCACCCACACCAATATGTTCTAACAAACAGTATAATACTTCATGAGACACACGATCAAATGCTTTTTCAAAATCAACTTGAACCATGGCCACTCTCCTGTTTAGAGCATCGCAGCACTCGAATACACTACGCGCTACATGAATATTATTAAATATGCTTCTGGTCTTTATTCCACATGTTTGATGAGGTCCTACAATATCTTTTATAATGTATTGCAATCTTTGTTTTTTATTCCCTGACTTTTGCAAGATACCACAAACACACACAAGAGAGATAAGCCTGCCAGGGGCTGGCTTCGTCGTTCTAAAACTCTTTTAGATCCATCAAAGGTTCTATCTTTGGCAACCACTCAGGATTATTATCGACAAACTTCACAGTCCCGATAAACCAATGGACAGCCTCGCGGGAAAAATTCGTGCAGGACGCGCATCAGGATCACAGTGATAGCCTGTCATGCGTGAACTCCATATATTATGGAGGCCCATTAGCATGATTGAATCATATGGAACCCCCTCCTCATTTTGCGTGGGTAAGTACCGTATTTCACAAGGATTAATAGGTAAATCTTTCTTTGTAGTTTTTTAAAGTGGGTCTCAAAAATAGACCTCTTCCCAACAGTGAAGAAATACATGATCTATCGTCTCTCGCTGTTTACAAATTATGCAATGTGTACCCTACGGAAGAAATAAATCTTTTTCTCGCAAAAACACTTTTACTGGCAAAGTTACAGTGTTCAACTTAAAAAAGAAAGTTTTAGCCGCTGCCGGCACTCATTTTTTTTTACCCTCTTCAGTACATTCCTGCCAGGGACTCCCCTGTATATGGCCCTATAGATGGGCTCCGGAAGAACGTCGTCGCACAAATCTTTGTACAACTTTTTTCTTTTTAACAGTTGATAAATATTCTTTTGAAAACCTTGCAGAAAGAAATCGCGAACTTTGAGCAACTTCTCTGAAGTAACCTAAAATGCCTCCCATGTAACATTCGCTTCGCACAACAAAATCTGGCAGTGCCTGTCCAAGCCTAATTTGGCAGGCAGTGAACAAAAATGGATCATGAACGTCACGCAGGAACAGAAGTCTGCTGACAATCTGCCGCAAAAAAGATGCTCTAGCCCACACCGCCATCCTTGGCACTTCTGAATAAATTCGTGAGGCTGCATCTTTCCCATTTTGAAGCCCACACACACAAAAAGACGCGAATATCCTATGCAGCTTCTGCCCACTCAATCTTGCGCAGTGTAAAACTTGCATCACATATACCACAGCCTATAAATGAAGAGGAGGTTGCACACTGTGGCTCTGGCAAAAATTGATAAGCCAGTTCCTTTCCACTTACCTGCCCTTTCCAGCAAGTCATCTGTGCATGCTCTCCAATATGTCTCGCTATCACGATAGCATTCTAGTGGCATGCCAAGGTACTTTGGCGGAGTCGTCACCCAGGGGGGGGGGGGGGGGGGGGGGAATTCTGTAACGCTCTCAATACAAAACCAGTCTCAAACCGCTCAACTTGCCCTGCTCCTATTGGTAGGCGGCCATATTGAAATTTCGCGTCATCATTGATCTCACTGGTGACTGCGGTTACGTCATCAACAAGACTAAAGTGGTGACGTTGCCCATGAGCTGAATATTGACTGAAATTGTGAGCGAAACGAGGTAACCCCAAAACCAGTCAACTGAGTAAAGCGAAAATGGCGGCTGTGTTCCTTGTGTTGCGCTAGCTGTGTGACAGTTGTGTCGGTGCGATCCACGGCGTAGGAGGGAGGACGAAGACGCGTTTGACGTGCCGGACTAGTTGTTCCGACTCTGTTCAACTCGGAAACCAGCAGAAAGTGGAGTGACTGTGCGGCGATTGCCGACGAACATCGATGAACGGGGGCTCACGCAGCTCACGGACGAGTGCGCAGCCACTGCGGCTGCATGCACACCGCGTTTTTTTTTTTTTTTTTTGTTATCGGGGGCTACCAGCTTGCGTCGGGAACGTAACATCGTTTGCATCGCATAGGCATCGATCAGCAGGTGCGTGCGCTGATAGCGGAAGCCATCGGGCGGAACGCTGATTCTCGTCAAGGCGCCGCGGTGCGATATGGAAAGAAGTCGCTAGGCAAGGGGTTCTACGTTGTGAACATCACAGTAGTGAGTAAATTTTGGTTTTGACTGTGTTTGTTTGGCTACGAGTTCGAAACGTCATTGTAAGCTTGTATTGTGCCTATTTTATTACAGATCTGCGACGCGAACATACGCACTTTTGACCCTCGCTGCCTCGTGGGACCAACGACTCCAAACAACGCGTTCGTCTAGCGGTACTCCTGCGCGCCGAAAGGTGAACGAAGGCCTGCTAAACGCCTGCGGCTTTTTCTTGGGTAAGCTGTAAAAAACCCGCGTCGGTTATCGAACGATATTGATTATATGCATTAATATGTGCAATCGACCACTTGCTGTAAGTTGACTTCTCTGCAAGTCTTGTTTTCTAACCAAAAGGACTCGTTTCCCCTCGCAATGTTAAGAAACGAACAGAGGAAAGATCTCTTTTCTTTCCAGCTGTTGTCTTCGAGATTACCCAGCGACACCCGACGAAAGTTCAATACCTATATATATACCTCAAAATACAGGACGAAGGGACGGATTGTAGTGCCTTGCCCCCACTTGTTACGCTCCCTCCCTACGACACGTTCGCTACTCGAAAGTGTGAGTACGCTGCAAAAAGCGCCTGCTTCTTTTCGTTTCAGCAAGAACTAGAAGAGTGTTGTGTGATAACGAGACCTTTTGGTTGGAATACGAGCCTTACAGAGAAACTGACTTGTATTCCGGCGAGTGATCGATTGTCTGAATTCGCTGAAGCTGCATGCAGAAGACTGGCTAGTTATGCATATGAATGCTTGTTAAAGTACAAATTTAGTGTTATGGCAGCAGCAACCAAATATTCAATGTTTGAAATCTCTTTACTGCCTAAGAAACCGTAGCGCTTGTGTTGTGCAAGTAATCTTAACACATTTTTGTTTATATCACTGTGAAGCTACAAGGCTATATCCTTACAATTATGCTTGCTTGGACAGCCCTGTGATACGTTGCCAACATTCCTGTGAATGTTTACCACCTCACTGTGGCCTAGTTGGTATGGATCTTTGATTGTATACTAGAACATGCAAAAGGCAGACTTAAGTGGATGTCATTGTTTGGTTATGCAGGAGACAGTGACTACCCACTGGAGTCATGACTGAATACACCAATGCCAAGTCATCTCAGACCCAACTTGCTGTCCCTTCTCTGCTATTACCTTGCAGCCTGGCACAGATGGCTGTGGTCACTACCTGTGTGGTAAACATGCTTAAACCGAAAAGCGTAGCGTTACAGCAAGGTAATAAATATCCATAACGCTTATTGGAATCAGAAAATGGCACCAAAGACTTTTTACTGCCACATATACTCAGTAGAAGCACTTATTTCTTGGTCGCTGTATTTCAGAATGAGGAATGTGTGTAAAATGAACATCTTTTTGAAACGCTACACAGACTCCATGATGGCACTTCAAAACTAGCACACATTCTTCGCCTTCAAGATAATCTGCACACCTCACTGGTGGGCCCCTTGTTTATAATAAGACTAGGGAAATTAAGCAGATTCCCCAGCCTGCCTCCGGCATGGCGCACCAAGCCTGCGTCATGTGTTTGCCTTTCCCGTCGAAAAGACGGGGGGGGGGGGGGGGTACTGTTCAACATGAACAGACACTGACAACGTTCCAACAATGTGCCGCTAACAAACACAGCCTGCTGCGCGAAATACAACATACTACACATCCCTGTCCAGACCTGGCTGAACAAGCTCGTCCTCTCCTCGGTCACTATAACAAATTTTTGAATAAAGTATTTTCTTTCTCTGAACACACCAAAGGAAACATTAACATCAAAACATCAACGGAATATCAGGAACGGAACCCGATGTGGCCGAAGACAACTGACTGCGAAGCACAGGAGTGACTGTCACCGTGGCTTGCACGAGGGGTCCGTGGTGGAGGGTCGTGTGTCGGATCTCGTTTTTCGCACTGCATTTGCCAACTCTTGCATAGTAGCTGCCACCTGCCTTACTGCAAGTGCAAACGTTCCTCTGTCGGCAGACACAGTAGTGTAGCCTTCATGATGTTCTTGTATTTTCTTTTAAACAAACAGAACAGCAGACCACATACCTCCCACTCGTCGCTCTTGCCATCGATAGTAAACACTGTTTGACAACGCTGACACTCTTCAGTAAGCTGACGACTTAGTCGATTTTCATGCCTAACGCTTTCACCACGCTGATCACTGCAGGTTCGTAGCCTTCATTGTTTTCAATCGAATTTTTCCAGCTGCTCACGACATCCGCACAGGACCTCGATTTCAGGCGACGCAAGAAAAATAGCAACTAGCCGAGGAATCAGCTGTTTTCTGGCAAGCCGCCATGTGCACTCTTTGACGCCATCAGCGTGCCCTCGCGGAGACAAAACGTTACTGAGGAGCGAATTTAATTGCAATTCCTAAAACACATCTCCTTATGCTTGATGTAGTTAGTTGTAAATGCAGTTCCTCAGCAGAATAAATGTTTATTGATTTTATTTACTGCGTATTAACTACGCCGTTTCATAAAAACTTAGGAGACGGTCCCTCCTCGGCCCCGGCTAGCGTTGCGACAAATGTGTAGCAGTAGGCACGACCGCGGAACGGGGACCTCAGGGGCGGAGTCATGCTTCAAGTCACTGGCAATTGGTCGATTCCATAATCCGTCACGATTGACATCTTAAGGTCACGTGAAAGCCGCGTCAATTTGACGTCACGCTCTACAACTTGAGAGCGAAATTGAGAGCGTTACAGAATTCCCCCCCAGGACAGAAGATATTAGGAAGGATAAGAAAAAAAAACATCTAACTGATAGAGCAAGACCGTTATCGCGGTGCGCTTGTACGTGCGAGAGCGGCAGATGCTGCTGCAGGGAAGGCACCATCGAGAAGAGCGCTAGGAATTAAAAGGCGCACGCACAGAGAAATCACATCGGAAATATAGAATGGGGCGGCCTCTTATCGAATGACAATGGGCATATTCAGCGAGCATTCTTCCAATACTACCAGACAATGTTTGTTTTGCACCACTTTGATATGAGAGCGTTTGAGGACGGGTATCTCGGGGCACTGCCAAACTAAATGAAAAAAAAAAAATAAACAAAGATTAGAGCTTCCATTAACTGAATAAGAGGTCGAACTGGCGTTAAATATAATAAACCCGGAAAAATCACCCGGTACAGTCGGCTTAAGTGCGGCATTTTACGAAGAATTTGAACTCAAAATAGCGCCAGTCCTGACTTTAGTGTTTATCGAAGCTTATGACGTAAACGAACTGCCACCTTCTTACGACAAATCCCACCACAGTTCTCATACCCAAAACTGATGAAGCAGATAGGCTACTAGCCCCGCCGAGGTGGTACAGTGGTAAGACGCCCGACTACTTTCCGGAATTCCCGGGTTCGAATCCGACCTCGGCGGCTGCGTTTCGATGGAGGCGCAACGAAGAGGCGTCCGTGTGCTGTGCGATGTCAGCGCACGTTAAAGATCCCCAGGCGGCCGAAATTACTCCATAGCCCTCCACTACGGCTCCTCTTTCTCATATTCCACTTTAACTTCCACCTTCCTCCCTTCCCTTACGGCGTGGTTCAGGTGTCCACAAACACAAGTGTGAGCGATACTGCGCCTTACCCTTCCTGTGAACCAATTATTATTATTATTATTATTATTATTATTATTATTATTATTATTATTATTATTATTATTATTATTATAGGCTACTACAAGTAACATCATACCGGCCAATTGCGCTCACAAACGTTGATTATAAAATTTATATGAAGGTGTTAGCACGAAGGCTGCAGTCGGTAAACCAGGAAATTGTTGGGCCCCATCAATTGTGTGGGATAAAGGGACGGTTCATTGCTACAAAATACAGAAAGCAGGAAGTGTATGCAGAAATGGCCATGTGGCCATCCTGCAGCTTGACCTTGAAACGGCGTCCGATGGTGTTGCCCATGAAATTCTGCTTTGTATACTGGACCATATAAATGTTGATTTTGTTATTCGTGAGGGCGTGGCCCTGGCGTACTGAAATTGCACTACGAGATTAGTCCTAAATAAAAATCTGGGGGCCCCCATTAGCGTACAGCGTTCTGTGCGTCAAGGCAGTCCCCTGTTGTGCCTGGCCAAAGCCGCCCAGAAATTCAGCCGGACGCCACACTTATTCGGCGAACGCCTCCTTCACAAACTCTGGATACTTCTTTGCAAAGCACCACTGCACTGGAGTCGAGCCGTACCAAAGGAAGAGAAGCGACGTGTTTCAACATGAGATGAGCGTCCAGACAGCACAGCGCCGTGGCCCTGACGGTGAACCCCATCTCACCCCGCGGCATATTTAAAGCGAGAGCGCAGCGAGCTCTCCCATTGGCCCAGCGAAAGTGCTGCCGTCGGATTGGACCATTTTGAGCGTCAACGGTTCTCGGCGACGGAGTCTCAAGTGCTTCTGTTCGAGACTCCGAGTGTGAGTTCGTCACTAGCGTCCATCGGGAGCAGTTCGCCCCCTGACAGTGCGGACGCGGCGGAATCTCCCCGGCCGTCGCTGAGCGAGAACAGTCGCGTACGGCTATGCTAGCTTTCGGCCCCAGAGCCGAACTCGTTGTTTAAATGCCTGTAAATAGTGTATAAAGCTTTTTCTTCATCTCAACAGCGCCGACTCGGATTCATCGCTACCGCCCAGGGAGCTGACAGCCCTCGTTTACGAAACGGGTGACGAGCGCTGCGTTACCAACTCCTTGACACAACCCTGTTGACGGTGGGCTACTGTGTGATAACCCCACCGGCACAACATTGGTGGCAGCTGCGGGATCCACTGGCACAACATTGGATGGCAGCTGCAGGATTGACCGGCGTCAGGCACCTCGGCACGGTGAGTACCTGAAGTTTCCCTCAAACGCCAGACTTTCTCTGACACACAGAGTAGCTTAGAAAAGGCTGAGCGTAGCATTGTGTTAACCTTGCGTGTTTCAAGCCTACAGGAAATGTTTAGAAAACCAAGCGATGCTAAGAGGGGAATCAGTGTAAGAAAGGCTTGCGCATCTCTTTCTAGGAGCGAGATAGCGAACGTATAGTACACGATTCTAAAAAAGGCAATAAACAAGAGGCCGGTGTAAAAGATGGAGAGTTACAAGTTCAGAGAACTTCTCCAAATTTGTGATGAGTTGGGCATCGATTTGGGTTCAACAAAAAGGAAAAAGGAAATTCTTGAGATCATGCAGGCAGAAGAAGTGACGGTTGAGGAAGCCGCAGAGGCCTGGGATGATATTCAAGACAGAAAAGGGAAGGAGGAGGCCAAAAGGCTAGAACTCCAAAAGCGTGATGGGCGTAGGTTGGAACGCGAAAAGCGGTTTTCCCGCTTAAAAAAATTTTGGCAGCTCGAGCTTTCGGCATATGAAAAAAGTGTTGAAAGACATGACGCTTTAATTGCCATTCAAGGTAACAGTTCGAAGCCGCGAGAGTGTCTGCAACCATTCCTCATTGCCGAGGATATGGCAGGGTACTTGGCAGATTTCGAGCGTGTCTGCAAAAGTAAGCGCTTCGAGCGAGATACTTGGGCACAAACATTGGCAGCTCTTCTCTCCGCCGAGGTGTCAGAAGAAATCAAGCGCGTGTTAGACGTTGACTTCAAAAACTACGATTACCTGAAAGAGTCTTTACTGAAAAGACATCGGCTGTCACCAATGGAGCTTGGCGACAGGTATCGGAGTGAGAAAAACTGTACCAAAACGTTCTTGGATTTGGCGTATCAGTTGAAAGCCGATATGACCGATTGGCTAGACAGTCAGGAAGTCTCGGAGCAAATTGTACTTGCACCAGAGAATGAGACACTGCTTGGGAAAGCGGCCGAGCAACGCGATAGCAGCAGCGAGCTGATCGAATCTCGAACAGAAATGTCAAGGGTTACCTTGGTCGAGTGACTGGCAGCTGAGACGGTTGGAGCCGACTCCATCGGCGAGAAATCCGCAGTGACACCGTCCTGCACGCCGCCTCACGTAGCTGTAAGCAATCCGATTCCACCAATCGAGAGTGGCGACCTGACAGTAAATCAACCGCCTGACAACTCAGAAGCAGCAGTTGTACAGCATGGCGGAGATGTAGTCAGGCTAGTAGACGACAAATTGGCGATGTCCGAGATCAGCGTTGTCGGAGATCATCACTCGCGGAAAAACGAAGTGGCGCTCATGGAAATTGCGCAGCCCACGAGTGATGAACACCTAAAGCAAACCCATGACGCAGACGCTGTCGAGAATCACGCCTGTGAAGTCGACAGCGAGCGACTAGATAGAAGCCATGAATCTTCCTGTCCTGACGCGCTCAATTGTATTGGCGAAAACAACCTTGGTGCGAGCATGGACCTCACGCGATCCGAAGCGCCGCAGCTGTCGGACGAACATGATCGTGCGCCGGTTAGCGCTGAGCGATGCGGCACACCGGCAGATCAGTGTAACTTAAGTGGCGAGCCTGCAGAGGATATGCCTAGCTTGGGGGCTGGCGTGAGCGAGCCTTGTCCTGGTTCGGACGCGACTGGCAGTGAGTCATGCTCTGCTGGCCGCGATGTAGGCGCGGCGCCGCACTCCGACGATGCCGGCGCCATTCTAGCTCCGGTTACCGGCAGCTTGAAAGAGCTGGCACAGAAAGAAAGAAAGCAAAAATTCAAGTGCTGCCGCCGAAAAGAGCGGAGAGGCCGGTGCATGAAATAATGTTCTCATCGAAAGGTGAGAAAACGCAAACGATCGCGAAGGAAAAGAAACGGCGATCTCAGCGGCATACATGCACCCGTGCTGAGAAAATGCGCGATTGGTGCGCAAAGCGTAAGGAACAAGACAGATCGTTCAACAAAGCGAGTAACTTGTGCTCGTCTATTCTTTCACGCACAAAGTGGAAAGAAAGGTCTCGTAGAGAAATGGACAGCCGAAGCTGTGGCGGAGGGAGGAGAGCCAAACCACCCGAATACTGCTACGCATTCTGCCGCTTGCGGAAAAGAGCAGCACAATGCGAACTCGGATGCTTTGAGTCGTGCATTAGAGACATAGCTACCTTCGACGAGCATTTCGTCGCTAACGGTAATGCTGTAGGCAGATCGGGGCAAAATTGAATGACCTCCTTGCTTCCTCAGTTGTGGTTTACGGCCCAAGTGATTTCAAGGAGACTCTTTTCCATTACTGATTATTACTTTCCTTGCTATTTAATGTATCTTTAATGCGCAAAATTGTTGTTTGAACATTGTGTACTGCATCCTATACACTTGTCTCTTGTTGTAGTGGGAACAAAAAGGGGACAACAGTTTATCTAATCGAATTTGAAATTTTGCCTCTGTCTGGTGTTTGACGGGTGACCAAGGGTACTTGCTTGTGTTGGGTGTTGCCTGTTGTCGGTCAGTTTTGCAAGCCGCAGAAAAGTCTACCGTTACCAGTGGCGACTGGCAAGGGCATCGGAGCGACCCGAGCGAAGTTGATCGGCTTGCCCCGGCAACAAGGCTGTCGGCAGAGATCCTGACCTGGCGAGTGGAACCCGAGGCACGTGAGGCTACCTGGCGCCCGGACACTGGACGTGAGCTTGGAGGAACCTGGCGAACGAGCGCGCCCGGCATCCGAGCCACATGCGAGCAGCTCGTCTTCCCGACGCATTGTCTGATGGCGGGGGTTCTGTTGTGCCTGGCCAAAGCCGCCCAGAAATTCAGCCGGACGCCAAACTTCTTCGGCGAACGCCTCCTTCACAAACTCTGGATACTTCTCTGCAAAGCACCAGTGCACTGGAGGCAACCCGTACCAAAGGAAGAGAAGCGACGTGTTTCAACATGAGCTGAGCGTCCAGACAGCACGGCGCCGTGGCCCTGACGGTGAACCCCTTCTCGCCCCGCGGCATATTTGAAGCGAGAGCGTAGCGAGCTCTCCCATTGGTCCTGCGAAAGTGCTGCCGTCGGATTGGACCATTTTGAGCGTCAACGGTTCTCGGCGACGGAGTCTCAAGTGCTTCCGTTCGAGACTCCGAGTGTGAGTTCGTCACTAGCGTCCATCGGGAGCAGTTCGCCCCCTGACAGTGCGGACGCGGCGGAATATCCCCGGCCGTCGCTGCGCGAGAACAGTCGCGTACGGCTATATTAGCTTTCGGCCCCAGAGCCGAACTCGTTGTTTAAATGCCTGTAAATAGTGTATAAAGCTTTTTTTCATCTCACCAGCGCCGACTCGGATTCATCGCTACCGCCCAGGGAGCTGACAGCCCTCGTTTACGAAACGGGTGACGAGCGCTGCGTTACCAACTCCTTGGCACAACCCTGTTGGGCTACTGTGTGATAACCCCACCGGCACAACATTGGTGGCAGCTGCGGGATCCACTGGCACAACACCCCTCAGCCCTCTTTTATTCTGCATTTACATTGAAACCATTTGCTTAAATATCTTGGACAATGAGAATATTACTGGTTTTCGTTTGCAAGCCGTGGAAGTGAAGCTGCTGGCGTACGCCGATGATGTTGCGGTTTTTACGGTTAACCAGGAGGGTATAACTGATATTGTTGATTCTGTAGAAACCTTTAGCGAAGTTACAGGCAGTAGGGTAAATTGGTCCAAGTCGACTGTGACTCTGGCATGGTACTCGGCTACGACGCTTCTGGTGCTGAGAAATATTTCTGCGTATTACGTCATGGCCGCATTTATAATGAAACATGTTTCGAGGTGTACAGGCCATTGCTGCCGGTCTAAAACTTGCAACTTCTTGATCATGGGAGCATGCTGCCTGCTTTCACGACTTGCAACTAATGTTCTGGATGCCTATGCGCACTGTATTGCGCACTGGAACCATTTTAACATGTGGAATTTCACAGCGCTGGCAAATTTAGGGGCGCCGGCTCTTCGGTCATGCTCTGCTATCATGACGTAATTTTCGCTGAACACGGAGCTGTAGCACAAAGCTTGAAGGAAAAAAGTGCGACGAAGCTTCAAAACTGGCAAGCGCAGCAGCCAGGACACTATTTTGCTGGTAACTAAATCTTATTTGTATGTAAACATTTCGGGAAGCGTTGCGATCACCGAGGGCTCAGTTTGTTTATACGCAGTGTAAGAAGGCGGGGCGCAAAGGCTTGATATACATGTAAAGTATAGTGCATTAAAAGCGCTGTATGTTTTATTTTCCATCGCTCGGTAAATTACTCTCTTCATCGTTTTATTTATTTCGGCTGTGGCCATCATTGCGAGTACGCTGTTGCCATGTTGGCCCTTGAGGGATGCGATGCCGCGGGCCGCGCCGGGTCGCTAGCAGTCAAGGAGTCTCCGCTTACGTCATAGTGTGCGTAACTCTACTCCGACTATGTAGTCGGAGGGAACAGTTTGAATCGACCGGCGGGAACAAGAAAAAACCTCAACTTCTTATCGGAATATCTCAGCCATTATTCGATATTTTGCTGCCGGATATGCGGCGACAGAGTCCCCAAATGTACTTTATTATATTTGCATAGCATTTTGGGTGTCTTTAGTGTCCCTTTAAGGAGGTTGTGCACTGCCAGGCTAGGGTTACACGGTGAACCATTAAAAATTAGGCATGTGTAGCAACAATTCTATTCTGGGAAGCCACTCAGGCATTTGGTCTTCTGTCATGAAAACATCAAAAGCACTCGAAACGGCTTCTTAAAAATACTGCCGTATTTTTCTCGCATCAATGTCTGCATGTCTGAAAGCCATTCTGGATCGTAGATACTCTGCAGGCCCAATACCAGGATCATGTCCAGTGGTAGCCCATCACCATCTTCAATTGGTAAAAATCGAATCCCGAATGCATCCACGTGTAAGACTTTTTTAATCGTTCGTTGTAGATTGCCCCAGAAGAAAACGGCTTCCCAACAGTCTGAGAAAACGTGCTCGACAGTTTCCGGCTTGCAGCATATGAAGCAGTGATTTCCCCAAGGTACAAAAAAACCCTTCATTTCTAAATAAGTCTTGAATTCTAGTATATTGCTATGGAGCTTGAAAAGGAACGTTTTTGATCCCCCTGGTACAGTGGTATTTTTCATTCGTTGAAGGGCTGAATTCCTAGGGCCTGCAAGGTACAACGATCTGTACAATGGGATCGAGAGAAATACATCACACCAGTCCTTATAAAGGATCTAGGCAGAACCAGAGGAAGAAGATGCTTTACGCGGTATGAAGGAGCACTGAGCAAGAGTATATGGGGTGCGCCTCAATTCGCACTTTGAGTCAGCGTTTCAACAAGCGGACTTGTTTTCGCCTGGGCAAATCCATCATCATTGGCAGGGGTTTAAATAGGCTTTTGCTCCCGAAGAAGAAAAGCTAGGGAGGGGAAAGTGGGTGAGAAGAAAGTAGGTGTGAAGGAATAAGGAGGGCAGGATGAATGAGAATAAAGTAGGTCACTGAGGGAACAAAAAATAAATAAACAAAAAATTATTCTTCACTAAGTATTTCACGGCCTCGAACCAGTGATCCTGTGGCCTGCAAAAGAAGTAAAAGCGGCAGTACCAGTAAAAACTACAATACCGGATAGATGATTATATTCACCACTTTAGGGAGTTTGGTGCAGATATACCTTACAAAGGGACATGCTTTACATAGGCCCTGATAAGGCATATATCTAAGGGGGACAATTCTTAAAAGGGGAGGGGGGGGGGTGTACAAAGTCACAGGATAATAAAAGTTCGAGGCCAACCTCAAGCAAATTGTGATAAGGAGGAAATGTGTTGAGAGGTACATGCACAGGTTATGCTATAGCGGAATGGAATAGAGTGTCCATGCGTTGTGAACAAACTGAACAATTAACTTTATGGGGGGTTCTTTTCCCGAATAGTTATAATCCTGAGGGAATATACCTAAGAAATTCTAACGTTTGCTTAGATATATTGATTCCTGCTGGTTCCAATGTTCTAATTTATGAATTAGATTTGCCTCTATATATTTGCTGTCCAATGCAGATTTAAAGCCGGACTGGAGAATATTGTCACGCCACTGACGACGACGAAGGGTTGTGATGATCTGGGAGAAGAAGAGGAGAAAGCGTTGGTGCCTGGGGCTAGTAGGCTTCACCTTATCCCACTGCCATGTCACTGTAAATAAACACCCCTTTGCTATTTCATTGTAACAACTTGGTGGAAGGTGCTCCGTTCGATCCTTAAGTACGGCGCAGAAAGACCAACTGGAGTTTTGACGTAGTCGCAGCCTTGCTGGACTGCCACCGCTTCCAACCATCATGGACCACACTGATTCTAACCGTGCCTACCGCGACGCTGCAAGCCAGGCTGGTGTCAGGCCTGCCCCCTCCAGCTCTATTCCCTGTCAGCTTTACCGGGAACCACGACCGTTTGCAGGAGAAGGTGAGGACGTTGAGAAATGGCTGCTTCATTATGAAAGAGTTAGTCGGTACAACCGGTGGGACCTTTTCACCCTGCTCACAAATGTCGTTTTCTTTCCAACTCGCACGGCTATGACATGGTTAGAGAATAACGAGGACAACTTGACAACATGGGAACGGTTTGCCACCGAGATCAAACAGCGTTTGTCACTCTGTACCGAGCAAAAAGCGGGCTGAGCAGACCCTTGCCCAAAGGGCTCAATTGCCGGATGAAATTTGTACCACTTATACAGAAGAGATCCTCAGATTGTGCAAATGTGTGAATTCCAACATGCTCGAAGAAGACAGAGTCGGCCACATTTTGAAGGGCATCGCGGCTGACATGTACAACTTTCTAATCGCCAAAGACACCCTTGAAACCGTCTCCGATGTTATTAAACACATCCGCGCTTTTCAAGCTCTCAAAACGCGTCATATTGCGCCAAAATTTGGGCGGCTGGCCAACGTGCCTACCGTGGCCAGCCTTGATGACCACGCCCAACTAGATCTTCCGTCGACGATCCGGCAAATCGTGCGGGAAGAACTCCTGTGGCTCAACCCACTGCCCCTGCACGAATCTGCTGAGGTCTCTGTCCAGAGGGCATCTAGACAGCCGGCTTCACCACCAGAAGCGATTACAGAGCAGCCTTTCCCACAAGCTCCTGAAGTTGCAGCTTCTATTGACTATCCTCCTATGCATTTCGCCAACCGGAATGCGTCGATGCCTGACGCCCCAAGGTATGAAGTCGCCTCAAGTGTACATAGATCTTCCATTCGATCTACCAGGATTCCTGAGCAGTATGAGCATTCAGCCAGACCTACGACGCACCCAGCTGTTCCCTGCTCTTATTCGCAACAGCATTTTCTACCTTCCCCGCCGATATGCTACCGCTGCGGCGTCGAAGGTCACATAGCCAGATACTGCCGCAGTAGGTTCCCACCTCGCTATAACCGTCTGGCGCTTCCAACAGTACCCAACAATCGCCAATACAATCCCGTTTTTCAACAATCAAATACTCAGCGTGGGTATTACCGCAACATCCATAACCAGAACCTCCGCGACCACTCCCCTGCATCTGATAGAAGTGTTACTCCACCACCCGCCTTCCGTGCGCGTCGTTCTCCATCACCACGACGGCGCTCCATGTCACCTCAGCATCCTCAGCAGGAAAACTAACCAGCGCGACCAATGGGGGTGAGGCCGCTGGAAATGTGCTGTGTGCCAACATCCCTCCAACTATATTGCTCACAAACAAAATTCGTGTGTTCATTGATGGTGTGTATACATTAGCTTTGGTGGATGCGGGTGCGACTGTGTTTGTGATGAGTAATCAGTTTAGGCGCTTGTTGGGACGCAAAGTAATGTTTGAATATGACCGTGCTTCAACATTTTGTGGTGTGAGTGGAGAGGCATTGCTGCCACTGGGTGTGTGTACTGCGCAAGTGTGTGTGGGTGGTGCAATTTTTCAAGCCGAATTCCTAGTCTTACCCCACTCTACCCATGACATCATTTTAGGAATGGACTTCTTGAAGGTTTGTGGCGCTACCGTGGACTGCCGAAGTCAAGAGGTTCATTTTGACGGCTCGCATCTGCCGACTCTTTTTGAAAGTGGCCGCAATAAAGAAACAGTTTTTAGTATTACCAAAGACACAGTAGTTCCACCTTTCTCTGCCATGTTCGTCCCCGTGTTCGCTGCACTTCTTGACCAGGTTTCAATTCAGGCCGTGGTGCACCCTGTTCACTCAGCATGCCTGAAGAAAAATGTTATTATCCCTCACTGTATGATCTTCGTGCTTCACGGTAGCGCCTCGTTATGTACAATCAATCCATCGTCCGAGCCCGCAGTTTTACCAAAGGGATTGAAGCTTGCCTCCTGTGAACCCGATGCGTCCCACATCGTTGCTTTGGTCACAGAAGCTACGAGTGCCACCGTACCTCTGCCTGCTGATGAAACTTCGATCTTCGGCATGATCAGCGCCGATCTCAGCTCACCTCAACGCCGTACTCTTGTGGATATTCTTCTACCCTTTTCGCCTATGTTTGACTTTTCTCAAACAGATGGACCGACCTCTCGCCCTGCACATCGGACCCATCATACTATCCACACTGGTTCGGCTCTTCCCATTCGTCAAAAGCCATATCGCGTGTCCCCATCTGAGCGCAAAGTCATTCATGCGCAGGTGGAGGACATACTATGGAAGAAGGTGATACAGGAGTCATCTAGCCCCTGGGCTGCCCCTGTTATTTTTATACGCAAGAAAGACGGTTCGTGATGATTCTGCGTCGATTATCGGCGTCTAAATTCTGCTACGAAAAAGGACGTCTGTCCTGTTCCTCGCATAGACGATGCCCTCGACTGCCTCTCTGTTGCGTCCTATTTTTCTTGTCTTGATCTCAGATCTGGCTACTGGCAAATTCCAATGGACCCTGCGGACAAGAAACAAACAGCCTTCGTAACGCCAGTTGGCCTTTATGAGTTTAATGTTATGCCATCGAGCTGTGCAATGCGCCAGCCACATTTGAACGCTTTATGGACAGTTTTGCGCGGCTTAAAATGGGACATTTGTCTTTGCTATCTGGACGATGTCGTCATATTTGGGAAATCCTACCAAGAACACAATGACCGTCTATTACGCGTCTTGAAATGTCTGCACAACGCCGCCCTAATTCTAAACTCGAAAAAGTGCCGCTTTGGAGAGCGCCAAGCGCTGGTGCTAGGACACCTTGTCAATGGTGATGGTGTAATGCCGGATCCCCAGAAAACTGCCGCTGTTGAGTTTTTTAAACACCCGCAGGCAGTGAAGGACTTGCGCAGTTTTCTAGGGTTGTGTTCGTATTTTAAACGCTTTATACATCGCTTTGCTGACGTTGCTTCCCATTGACGTGCCTTCTCAACAAAAACACCACTTTTGACTGGACACCAGACTGCGACGCGCCATTTCGTCAGCTGAAGTTTCTTTTAATATCGAAACCCATCCTACGTCACTTTGATCCTGCTGCAGTGACAGAAGTTCACACGGACGCTAGTGGAATCGGTCTCGGGGCAGTCCTTGTCCAATGGCACGATGAACGAGAGCCTGTTATCGCGTACGCAAGTCGTACCCTGAGTAAGTGGGAGCGAAACTACACAGTCACCGAACAGGAATGCCTGGCTCTAGTTTTCGCTGTGCAGCGTTTCTGTTCATATTTGTACGGACGGTCGTTTACTATCGTAACTGACCATCATTCACTCTGTTGGCTGCGGAACCTTCGAGACCCATGTGGTCGCCTCGCACGCTGGGCCCTCCGGTTACAGGAATATGACTTTGCCGTGGCGTACAAAAGCGGGAGGCGTCATGCAGACGCAGATTGTCTTTCTAGGATGCCAATGGCCACGACTGGACCTGACAGTGACGATTTCGACAATTATATATCGACCCTCGAGCCAGCGTTCCCCGACACGAATGTTTTCAAAGCGGAACAGCAAAATGATAGCAGCCTGCATGCTCTCTTTGCCGCCGCCGAAGCCAGCGTACCTAAAAGCCGTGTTTGTGTGCGTGATGGCCTCCTATGGAAAAAGAGGTATTCGCCTGTCGGCCAGCGATACCTACTCGTAGTTCCCAAGACGCTGTGCACGGACGTATTGCGTGTTATGCATGATGATCCAACTTCTGGGCACTTAGGATCGGTTCGAACACTCCATCGTGCTCAAGAAAGATTTTACTGGCCCAGAATGTGCTCGACGATTGAACAATACGTTGCCAGTTGCAAGCAATGTCAACGCCACATACGTCCACCTGCAACTCCATCTGGCTTGCTGCACCCTGTGAAGACCCCAACAGCTCCGTTTGATCAAGTAGGCATTGACCTCGTAGGTCCGTTTCCGAAGTCCGTGGATGGAAATCGCTGGATTGTAATCTGCGTGGACTATCTTGCACGTTACTGTGAAACCGCCGCTCTTACATCTGCTACGGCGCTTCAGGTATCGCTTTTCTTGCGGCACTCAGCCATCTTACGACACGGGCCGCCACGAATTGTCATCACTGATCGGGGCCGACAATTCACTGCTGATGCTATTGAAGAGCTCATGCGTTTATGCTCCGTAACTTTCCGACACTCGACGCCATACCATCCCCAGACAAATAGCTTGACTGAGCGCGTCAACAGAACGCTTATCAACATGCTAGCCATGTATGTGGACGCAGGGCATAAGAACTGGGACACCATACTACCCTTCATCACGTATGCGTTTAATACCGCCACGCATGAGACGACTAGGTACAGTCCATTTTTCCTTTTTTATGCCAAACTGCCATGTACCCCCTGGATACTATCCTGCCCTTCACAAGCCTTGAAGACCCCTGCCTGGCTGAGATCCTCTGTCTCGCCGAAGAAGCTTGGAGAATCGCCCGATTACGGTCTGGTGCTTCACAAGAATGTTCTAAAGTGCGATACGATGCCAGTCACCGGCGGGTCACGTACTCTGTAGGTGATCTAGTCTGGCTGTGGCGCCCAATTCGGTGCCGTGGCCTACATCAAAAACTCTTGGCCCACTACGACGGACCACATGTGGTTGTCAAACGCATCAGTGACTTAACTTATGCAATAGCCCGCCTGACAGCATCGGGTCGTCGGTCTGCCAAAACCGAACTATGTCATGTTGCCCGCTTGAAGCCGTGTCATCCCCGCACGACTCACGAACACGCCCAGAGGGATTAGGCTGAGTAGGGGGGGAAATGTCACGCCACTGACGACGACGAAGGGTCGTGATGATGTGGGAGAAGAAGAGGAGAAAGCGTTGGTGCCTGGGGCTAGTAAATTTCACCATATCCCACTGCCATATGTGCTGTTATCATCTGTTTCGGCTTGACGCGCCACGTCCGCAGCCACGGGTAGCTGCGACTGCGATAGTGGATCTGCGGCTCAAGTGTATAAAAGCGGAGTGCGATAATAAACGGGGGGTCATTTTCGTCGCTTGGGAGCACGGTGTCTGGACTGCTTTCTCGGACAGCGCTCCGGCGCGTGTGCGCCTACGCCCCCCTGCCTGGGCTAACACGACATGGTGTCAGAAGTTGCCGTCTACGACATGATGTCAGATGGTCAAGAATCTTCCCACTGAGTGAGGCACCTTCCATCCACGATGTCGAAGACGCCTTCAATGCGACTGCATGGACTGCAGCAACCGCCACCTGGACTTTGACCGCACGTCAGAGTGGCCGGCGTGGATCGAACATTTCGACGACTTCCGATATGCAACGGGACTCAACGAATGCTCCGGGGAGGCTCAGGTACGCACGCTGTTGTACACAATGGGGAGGCAAGGTCGTGACATTTTCAGAACGTTTTCACTATCTGACGAAGACGCCAAGAAGTGTGAAACCGGAAAGAAAAAGTTCGACGGGCTCTGTGTAAAAGAGAGCAACATCGTGTACGAAAGCGCCTGTTTTCACAGACGTGTACAAATGCCAGGAGAGTCGGTAGACCAGTTCGTCACTGCGCTACACGGCTTGGTGGAACGTTGCGACTACGGTGAACTAAAAGAACGGATGATCCGAGACAAACTGGTTGTCGGGCTCCGCGACGCAAAGCTCTCGGAAGCTTTGCAAATTTATTCTTAGCTCACGCTGGCTTCGGCGCTGTCGAAGGCTCGCTTAAAGTAAAGCGTCCAACAGCAGCAAAGTACTCTACGAGGACAACACATCCAGCAGTCATCGGAAATTCGTGACCAGTACCCCAATGTGGACGCGGTGGTTCAACAGAGGCACAAGGGACGTCTGCAAGTGCACCCGCAGCATGGGCAACGAACGCAGGAGGTGCGGTGCCCTTTCTGCAGTGGCGACGCCCACCCCAGGACAGTGTGCTCAGCCAGAGCTGCCAAGTGTCTCCACTGTGGCAAGAAGGGACATTTCGCAAAGGCCTGCTTGAAGAAAGCAACGGCTTCCGCTCAACGAAAGGTACGCGTTTCAGCGGTCGACCAGGAAACTGGAGAGACTTTCGTGGCATCAATAGATGCATGCAGAAAAGCGCGATTTGTTCAGGTGCGCATAAATTAAGTGCCCATTTTTGCAAAGGTTGACTCAGGTGCTGAAGTGTCAGTACTACCATCAAAGTTTCCGGGATTACCGTCCCGACTGGCAAAAACTGATGAAATCTTGCAAGGTGCAGGAGGCAGTAAGCTTAACGTACTAGGCAAATTCGTAGCAGAGATTGCATGGAAAGAGAAAACAGTGTATCAAACATGCTACATTGTCAGTCCGTTACGCGACGTCCTACTAGGATTACCTGCACTTGAGGTCTTAGGTATCGTGAAATTTGCAGACGCGGTCGAGTCGGGAAACCTGCAGTACGAGACTCGTTTTCCAGAAATGTTCCGCAATCTAGGTACAATGCCAGGGCAGTACACTATCAGGCTACAAGCTGGCGCTATCCCGCATGCCATAAGCGCTCCACGCAGGGCACCAATTCCCCTAAGGGAGTCCCTGAAGCGCGAAATAGATAAAATGGAGCGTTTAGGCATAATCAGAAAAGTAGATGGCCCCACCGAATGGTGCGCCGGAATAGTTCCGGTAGTGAAGCCTTCAGGAGACATGAGGGTTTGCGTAGACCTCACTAAATTGAACAAATGCGTAGTTCGAGAGCGATTTACGTTACCAACTGTGGATCAAGCTCTAGGGTCACTGTCCTGAGCGAAATGGTTTTTAAAGCTCGATGCCAACTCAGGCTTCCACCAGGTGCGACTCGGTAAAAAATCAGAAGAGCTAACCACGTTCTTAACACCCTTCGGTAGATACTGTTTCACGCGACTACCCTTTGAAATTACCTCCGCTCCGGAGTACTTCCAAAAGAGAATGTCTGAGATACTAGGTGGCCTGCCGGGGGTCGTTAATGTCATGGATGATGTCCTAGTGTTGGGCGAAAGCAAAGGTCAACACGATGAGTGCTTAAGTAACGTGATCACACGCCTAGCAAGGGCAAATGTGACATTAAACAAAGTGAAATGCTTATTCGGGGTAAGGCAAGCGCGTTTTTTGGGTCACATTCTGAATGAAGAAGGTATTCATTCTGATCCAGCGAAAGTCAGTGATATAAAAGATTTGAGAGCACCCAGAAACGTTACTGAGCTTAGAAGCATTTTGGGCATGGCGAATCAATTGGGCCGCTTCCTGCCACATTTAGCCCAAGTGACTGCTCCCATGCGTGTTCTTTTGCACAAGGATAGGGACTGGGTCTTTGACAGCAATCAGGGAAAAGCGTTCCAAGAACTCAAAGCGCTCATTTGCTCAGCGCAATGCATGGCTTTGTACGACGCTTCGCTACAAACCACTCTTTCAGCTGACGCATCATCTTTTGGTCTGGGAGCAGTTTTGTTTCAAAAGCAAAAAGACTGGCAACGTAGACCAGTTGAATTCGCTTCTCGTTTGCTCACCAAAACCGAGCAACGGTACTCCCAGATCGAAAAGGAAGCGCTGCCGTTGACGTGGGCAGCGGAAAGGTTTGATGAGTATATACGTGGTCTGGAAGTTGTTTTTTAAACTGACCACAAGCCCTTGGTGTCGCTGTTGGGTTACATGGCAATATATGCTATGCCGCCAAGAATTCGTTTTCGTCTGCGCCTGATGCGATACAGTTTTTCTGTATTATATGTACCAGGCAAATCGCTAACCACTGCCGACACTCTTTCACGTTCGCCGTTAGCTCGTACGAAAGTGGAAAGCTGTTTACCAGCTCAGAGGTAACCGCGTGCTCGAAAGCTTGTTTACTGGGTTTAGAAACAGGGGAATATTTCTTGAAAAGAGTAAAAGAAGGTCAAGCAAAAGACGAAGTGTGTCGAAGCTTGCGCACAGTGTGCAAAAAAGGATGGCCCAGGAAACAAAATGTTCCCTGTTATCTTCTGCCATACTGGCAGAAAAGTGCATGCATTACATTGGTGAACGGGTTTCTGCTCAAAGGTATGAGGCCTATCATTCCTCAGACCCTTCGCAAGGAAGCGCTAAGCAAACTGCATGACGGTCACCAAGGCATCTCGCGAAGCCGCAGTGTGGCTAAAGGTTTTGTCTGGTGGCCGGGACTTAGCACTGAGATAGCGTCTTTCGTGAAACAGTGCAACGTTCGCGCGATGCATGCGCCAGAACCGATCGAACCGATGATTGCATCGTCAACGCTCTCTTTTCCTTGGGAAAGAGTAGGGGTCGATCTGTTTCAAATTCAGGGACGGCAATATCTTGTCGTAGTAGACTATCTTTCGCGATATCCAGAGATCGCCATTCTTTCGTCAATGAAGTCTGCTACCGTGATAAGCCGAATGAAAAGCATTTTTGCGAGACATGGCATTCCCGAGTGTGTGGTGACCGACAATGGTCCCCAATTTGTCAGTGCCGAGTTCGAGAAATTTGCAAAACTGTATGGCTTCCGTCATGTCACCTCGAGTCCGAGGCACCCCCAGGAAAACGGGGAAGTCGAACGTATGGTAAAGACGGTTAAGAATCTCATTCTAAAATCGGACGACCCATACTTAGCCTTGCTGGCTTATAGGGCCAGGCCTGGTGTTTTGAACGTCAGCCCAGCGGAGATACTGATGGGTAGGAGGCTTAGGACGAGAGTCCCAATGCTGCCTTCGCACCGCAATCCGGAACAATGCTGCCTGCAAGAAGCGGCAGCCAAGGACCGTAAAGTCAGAAAGGAGCAAAGCCACACTTCGACCGACGTCACCAGTCTAAAAATCTCCCAAAGCTGGAAGCAGGTGATGTGGTGTGGGTGACTGATCTCCGTACCAAAGGCACAGTGCTCGGAGCAGCACCACAGCCGCGTTCATACCGTGTTCAAACGGAAAACGGGGTTGAAGTCCGTCGAAACAGGAGAATGCTTAACCGTCTCCCAAAAGGCCGGGTAGATAGCGGGAACTACGAGTTTCCGGATAGTCAGGAACAGCCCAGCAGGGCCGGATTGGTAACTGGAGTATACAACCAATTTGACGAAGCTCCGGATGCTTTGGTGCCTCTAACTCAGACGGAGACTGACGGTGGCAATTCTCAAGCTAGGATTGTAACTACGACCAGATTTGGCAGAGTTGTTCGCAAACCCATAAGGCTGGGCGTGGACGACTGATGCTTGGAGTGACTGTGCTCTGTCTTGTTTTCTTGGGTGTGTTCCAATGTCATTTTGAAGTGTATGCATGTAAAGCTAATAGTGCTTGAAAAGGAGATGTCCTGTTATCATCTGTTTCGGCTTGACCCGCCACGTCAGCAGCCACTGGCAGCTGCGACTGCGATAGTGGATCTGCGGCGCAAGTGTATAAAAGCGGAGTGCGATAATAAACGGGGGGTCATTTTCGTCGCTTGGGAGCACAGTGTCTGGACTGCTTTCTCGGACAGCGCTCCGGCGCGTGTGCGGCTACGCCCCCCTGCCTGGGCTAACACGACGCCATATCACTGTAAATAAACACCCCTTTGCTATTTCATCGTAACAATATATATTATTTAATTTTTTCGAACTTTTATCTTTCTGATTGAAATGGTGGGAAAATGCTTTCGTGAGGTTTTTGCCTGCGTCTTCCCGATGTCCATTAAGCCTTATTCTCATTGGTTGCCCTGTCTCTCAGATGTAATGTTTATGACAGAAGGGTAATTCTAGAGGTAGATAACGTTTGAAGATGTGCAGTTAAAGCCTGATTTTATGTGAAAAATGAAATCACTTGCATTACTTTTAACCGTGGTGTCTTTTTGTATATGACTGCACGCCCTATATCTAGGTCGAGAGCGAGGGTGTGGTTGTGTGAATGCTTGTTGTCGAGTTTAGAATGTACTAGAACATCTCTGAGGTTTGCGTTACGTTTGTATGTTAGCCTAAGCGCCTCCGGAAATATTTTCTTTGGGCGTTCATTACACGTTAGCATGGAATGGTATTTCCGCAGAATATTGTGTATGTTGGGAAGGGCATCGGAGTATATTTAGCTACAAAAGAAGGCTGGCGTTTAGTGTTTGCCGTTGGTCGTTTCGTGAGCACATCGTTGCGGTTTAAAGCGCTTGCTTGTTCGGGGGCCATATTAAGGGAGCTATCGGGATAGTTCAACTGGATTAGTGTTGCTTGCAATGAATTTAGTTCGTTTAGGTAGTCACTATCATCTATCATCACTGCATATTCTTCTAAGCCGCGTCGCCTGCCCTACAAATAATCGTTGCTTATAATGTATGGGATGATGCCTCGTAAAATCTATGTATTGTTGCTTATTCGTTGGCTTTCTGTGCAAAGAAGTTTTAAGTTTCCAATTTTCCACTCGCACCGTGGTGTCGAGAAAGTCTACATTTAATTGCGACGATTGACAAGTGAATTTAATGCTAGTGTGATGATTATTAAGATGCGAGGCGAACAACTGGAGGGATTCTGATCCATGCTGCCATATAATGAAAATATCGTCAATATAGCGAAGGTATATAAGTGGTTTTTCCGGAAATGAATTTAGTATATTGGATTCTAGAACTCCCATGAATATATTCGCGTAAGTCGGCGCGAATGGAGTGCCCACGCTGGTTCCAAATATCTGCAAATTATATGATAAATCAAACTCGAAATAATTTAATGTTCGGACTAGTTTAAGGAGCGAGAGATAAACTTTAGAGGCATGCGGGTGGTGGTTGTTGATTAATACTTAGGAGAGGGCGTTGGTATCTTCATCGATAGGAATATTAGTGTAGAGTGCCGCGACGTCAAGTGGGACAAGTATACAATCATTTTCAAGATTGGTGGTGTTATTAATACGCTCAATAATTCGGAGAAAGAGAAATGTGTCCTGCACAAACGAAGGAAGCTGGATCGGGAGGTGTGCAAGGTGGTGAATTAGGAATATTGGGAGTTTTTTGTGGGCGTATTATTGTTAGAAAAAATTAGGCATATCTGTGGTAAACAGTGCTTCTGCGGAAACCTTGTGGATCTTGGGCAGGAGGTAAAATCGGCCTGCTTGTTTGTTTGACAGCTGAACAAATTTATAGTCCATCTCGGTAATTAGTTCTCTGGCAAATAGATCTCTTATTTTATTCAGGATGACTTCACTGAACTGTTCTGTCGGATCGGTATTTAACTTCTCATAGTGGTAAGATTTGTTAAGCGATCTATATGTCTCTTTTTTCTAATTTTAAAAAGGGAGAATGACTATGCTGCCATCTTTGTCTGCAGGCTTGATAACTAAGTCAGTTCTCGAAGCTACCTTATCAAGAGTTGCTCTTTCAGTTATAGAGAGGTTTTTGGGCTTTGGAGCTAGCTTTGCTTTTTCAATAATTTCTTTTGAGACTGACATTAATGTATAGCTCCAGTTCGGGGCGGCGCTCTGCATCATGAAACCACGTGCTGGGGGCTACGAGTAGGTTAATTAGAGGCTTCCGGTATATTATTTGGGTTTTCAGCTAAGAGTTCATTAATACGCATTTTTCTTGCTAATTCATTTATATCTCTGTGAAGTTCATATTTATTAAAGCTGTTATTTGTTTGGCACAAGGTCAGGCCTCGCCTTAGAATCTGTTATCAGTCTCACTTGGAGATTTAGAAATGTCAATGACGTTGCTATCGTCTATGTACTGTGTTTGCTTGTTGCTAGGAAATTAGCCGCAAAGCACAGTAACTACATATCCCATTTAGTTATTTACAAACATTATCTTACGAAAGCAATGTTACCGAAAAGACGTAGGAATAATGTGAAGTGCGCTCTCGGCACACTTCGCCGTGAACTATTCATTCGCTGGAAAAAAATTTAGATGACGCGTCATTAGCTTTTGCAGCCATTTTAAAACAACACTGTCAAGAAAAAGTAGATGAAAAAGTAGACGAAATGGCAAAACTAACACTAACCGCGGACGAGCATCAAGTACTAAAAGTATTCGTGAAAAGGAAAGAACAAAAACTTCAGGTTGAAAAAATGTGTAATTTCATCAGGGATAAGTTGTCGGTAAATAATGACACACCTTGGATTTCACATTTCACATAAATTCAGGCTTTAACTGCACATCTTCAAACGTTATCTACCTTCTAGAATTATCCTTCTGTCGTAAATATTACACCTGAGAGACAGGGCAACCAATGAGAATAAGGTTTAATGGACATCGGGCATACGCAGGCAAAAACCTCCCGAAAGCAGTTTCCCAGCATTTCAATCAGAAAGATAATAAGTTTGAAGAAATTAAATTATACATTCTCCAGTCAGGCTTCATAAATTTAGAACATTGGAACCAGCAGGAATCAATATATCTAAGGGAACGTTAGAATCCCTTAGGTATATTCCCTCCGCATCATAACTATTCGGGAAAAGAACCCCGCATAGCGTTAATTGTGCAGTTTGTACGGGCTATTCCCTTCTGAAATAGCATAACCTGTACATGTTCCTCAAAACACATTTCCTCCTTATCACATAGTGCTTGAGGCTGTCCTCGAACTTTTTTTTTTTCGTGTGAGTTGTGGTTCACTGTGTGGTTATTATCCTGTGAGTAAACCCGCTGCCAACCTTTGCAGAAAGTTTTAAGAATTGTCCCCGTTACATATGTGCCTTATCAGGGCCCTTTTCAAAGCCTGTCCCTTTGTAAGGTGTATCTGCACTAAGCCCACGAAAATGGTGACTGATCATCTACCTGGTATTTTAGTTTTTCCTGGTACTGCCGCTTTTACTTCTTTTTCAGGCCACGGGATCCCTGGGTGAAGGCCTAGAAATACTTATTGAAGATTTTATTTTTTTTAATTTCTTTTTTGGTTGTTCCCTCAGTGATCTACTTTATTCTCACCCATCCTCCCATCCTCCATTCCCCACTCCTTCACACCTACTTTCTCCTCACCCACTTTCCTGTCCCCAGCTTTTCTTCTTCGTAAGCAAAAGCGTATTTAAACGCCAGCCAGTGATGATCGCTTTGCCCAGACGAAGACAAGTCCACTTCTTAAAACGTTGGCTCGACCTGCGAACTGAGGCGTACCCCATTTACCCTTGTTCAGAGCTCCTTCATACAGTCCTTATAAAGTTTCTTTCGCGTCACAGCTGATAAATACTGAAACGAAAATCGGGCCTGCATTACACGATATGGTATGTACAGTTCTCTAAGGATTCCAGAAATCCTTCCTAGCATGCTTGTCGAACTTACAACTAGATTTGATAAAACGTTATTCAACCTAGCCTGACACACAGTTCGTAAAAATGTGTCATTCGTATCACGAAAGAGCATAAAGCAGTTAGCCACTTGGCGCAAATACAAATGCTCCAAACTACCTCTTCCAGAGCTGACGCGATAAAATAAGCTGGTTCGGCGGGTGCGCTTCGAAGTACTTCCCCACACAACAGTGGCAAAAACACGGTGCAATCTCTGAACGTTGAAACGGAAACAATGCATTACTTGTAACACGCACCATACCTTGTAACAAGAAATAAATTACAACTTGCAGCACCTGCAAGCATAGACCGACCAAATCCTTTTAGTCTCTCTGCCTTCTCACGTACTTCTAAAACCTGCTGGTTAAAATATGACTATGTCTCCGTAGGTTTCCAGTGGCACTCCTAAATACTTCCTTGAGGTTGTTATCAAAGTATGCTCCACCCAAAATCGCATTTTTAACCCATGTTGTGTGTTTGTGGAGTAATGTTCTTTATGAGCAAACGTCTGATTACAAATTTGGCAATAACAAAAAACGGCTAGCCTTACGGCGGTTAGCATACTTTTCTTTGACTAAAAAGGCCGAGGCAGCTGAAGTTCGATGCTCATTTTGCGACATTGTTCAAAAAGCTCGTTTTATTCAATTTCGTGTAAACCTGTGTAGCACAGTACTGCAGAACAATCGTGATGTATCGGCATTCATTTGATAATAAAAAAGGAAAGAATCACCCATATAACCAGAAAATACGGGGGCCACCTAGGTACTGGAACAATCTTCACACCCTAAACGTAGCCTCCGGGATGTGCGGCCCCGCCATGGCGCCTATTTCGAAGAAGTCTGCGAGCTGCTTGACGTTATTGCTCTTGATACTTATGAAACTTAAAAAAATGCAGCAGTACTGGATCCAAATACCTTTTTTTTATTTGTTATGAGTTATCTATATACAACTTGCCTGTCACTTCAGAGAATCCGCCTCTACTTGCCGCCTTGAGGAGGGAGCAAAAGCTAGCGAAAGGTACCTCTTTGATCGCTCGCGGCGATTTCGTCGCCTCTTTATGGAAAAGCGGTAAGGAAGTGTTTTCAATGTTTTTAAAGCCATTAAAGCCATGGCAGTGAAGAAATGAACTGTTTATGATTAAGCTTCGTGTGTGTTATGTTTTTCTATTTAGTCAACTTATTGAAGCGACAGGCCTCTGTCGCTTATAGGCTGTAGGTCAGCGTTGTAAACGTCAATCGGGATGCAAAATTCGTTCCTTGATGCACGTATGTTATGTTAATATGTATCCAAACATCAAGTGGAAGGAGCATGATATTGTATAAAGATTACACATGTACTATCGCGGACATAAGTGCCCAGGACGCGGCTTCGCCGGCCGGAGCGCGATGGATGGATGGATGGAATATAGGAACGTCCCCTTTGAAACGGGGGGGTAGCAGTAGCTATCGTGCTCATTTTTCTCCCTATATCTTAATTATTGATTTAAAATGTGTTAATGAACCATCATTCTATTTATTAAATTTCGTTCCTACATTACTAGCATTATGTCACTTCTCTGCTTTTAAGCCACCAATCTTCCAGTCTTTTTTTGCTAGTTTCCACCGCCGGTTTATTCACCCGGCCACTGGTGGCCCGCGATAAACTGCATTGTCGCGCCATCTAGTGGCAGTTCGCCTGGTTTGAGATCAAGGAGGGGCGCATGCACGCCCTAGCTAGCACGTAAGCATGTACTGACAGTTCCTTCACGTGCGTTGCTCTTCACCCAGGAGCCTTCCGCCAGATGCCGCAATATGGACATCTAATGCGCCGTTTTTAAGGCAACGGTTCCCCGTTTTGCCTCATTGTGAACAAGGCTCCCGTGTGGGAGCCGAAAATACATTCCATCATTCATCTTTTGGTTAATGCCGTTTATTTTTCGTCAATATGAGCATCGCTGTGTTCGTGTGCTACACGTGCTGCTGCGATAGAATGACAAGGAATTTGCCATGTCGTTTGCCAAAAGGATGCAATAATTCTTAGAACATACGTGCATTGAATGACGGGCGGTTTTTATTCTTATTTCCAACAGCGGCTCTATTCGAAGACAACCGAAAATCGGTTTTGTGGAATGGGAAAGTGAGACAGTGGCACAGAAAGTTTTTCAAAGACAGTCACTGCTTCTCAGAGATGGCCCCTCCTATCCAAGAGAGGAAAGTTTTTGTACGCTACTTTATTGAAGGTGTGCCTCAAAGAGAGATCGCTCGGCTCACTGGCCATTCGAAGTGGGCAGTGACACGTATTATAAAGGCGTTCTATGATGAGCAGGAGCGACTTACAGACGCTTCCCGTTCTGGACAGACCAATAGCAACCGACGACGAGACAATCTTCTCATAGTAGGTGCCGCAGTCACCGATCCATTTATGAGTGCCAAAAGCATCAAGAAGGAGCTATCCTTTATTATTTCTTCCAAGCCCACCAAAAAGAGACTGCATGAATGTGGGCTAACAACTATGTCGCTGTTCAGAAGCCCGTCCTCACGAAAGTACAGCGACAGGAAAGGCTTCACGTGGCTCGTACACATTTCAAGTTTGAAGTTTATTGTATTTCAAAGGTTAACAAAACATGAATACAGAAGGAGGTCCCAAAGTCAGGGACTGCGGAACGGGACCTCCTATAATGATTATTGAAAGGAAATACATATTGAGCAGTTGCAGAAATTATACAATATTTCGCATCAGTGGGATGGGGCGAATGAAACATGAATTAGTACAGGTACTATTGATGTAATAACAAAGAATAAACACCACATAAAGAAAACATAGGAAACAATTCATAAAAAGATATAAAGGATAACACTGGAACAGATTACCTTGAAAATTACGATAAGTGTGATAACAAAAACTGACGAAGAGCGGATTTAAAGGCAAAAATATTTAATGATTGTTTGATAATTACAGGTAATGAATTCCAAAGAGTGGTAGCAGAGAATCGGACTGATTGTTTCCCATAATTAGTGTTTGGTTTAGGCAGCAAGAAGTTGTTGTTGTTGGCGAAACGTGTGTCCGTACGACGCGGAATTTGATCATTGGTGGTTAGTGAGAATGGAAGTAGCTCTGTAACAGATTTGTACATTAGGATACATAAACTGTAGTCGATTATTTTCTTCACAGAAAGAATATTGTGTGATTGGAGCAAACGAAGGGCATTTTCTGAGCGGTGACTGCAAGTAATAATGCTAGAATAGCAGCTTGGGCATGTTGGTTATGCATCTTGAGGATAACAGCGCGGAACACAGGACGGGAGCACAAGATTAGAGGACGACACAACGAGCGCTCGTTGTGTCGTCCCCTAATCTTGTGCTCCCGTCCTGTGTTCCGCGCTGTTATCCTCAAGAAGTAATAATGCGCATAGCTTGATTTTGGATAATTTGTAGGGAAGATAAGTGCGAAGGGTACGTGTTTCCCCAAGATGAAATGCAGTACTGAATGTGAGTGTGGATGAACGAGTAATATAGAGAAATGCGCGTGAGAATATCAAAATACGGCCGAACTTTAATTAGCACTCTAATGCCATAAGCCATTTTACGAGAAATAGATGTGATGTGAGTCCGAAATTTTAGATGTTTATCAAGTTCCACACCTAAAAATGACACATGATCAGAAGCAAAGATAGAGTTAGAGCCGATGTTAACAGACGGGGTTTCGCAGATAATTTTATGAGATGAGCTGAAAACTATAAAACTAGATTTGGATGCATTAATGGACAGCATATTATCCCGGCACCAGCTTAATACATTGTCTGCATCAGCATTCAGTTTTTCAACCACCATGCTTATGTGTGAACCCGAGGTTAAGATGGTGGTGTCATCTGCATGAAGAAAACAGTTAGAATTATTAAGGCGCACAGGGAGGTCATTAATGTACAATAAAAACAAGAGAGGACCAAGAAGTGAACCTTGCGGAACTCCAATGTTAGTGGTCTTGTATTTTGAATATGTCTCTGATATGAATACCGCTTGTTTTCTTTCGAATAAATAGCTTTTGATTAGAGTAAGGGCGGGCCCAGTTATTCCGATAGCGTCAAGCTTATTGAATAGAATAGTATAGTTAAGGGAATCAAATGCTTTGGAGAGATCGATGAATAATGCACCAGCGATGTTACCCGCATCAATGACGGATTTAATTTGATCAGTGAGAGCGATCACAGCTAATTCAGTAGAGAATCCTAATCTAAAACCAAATTGGTTAGGCGAGAGAATGTCAAATTTAGATAAATAGCTATTTAGTCGGACAACAATGACTTTTTCGATGATTTTACTAAAAAATGACAGAATAGCTATGGGGCGGTAATTGGAAATGTTATGCTTATCTCCCTATTTGAAGATAGGAATGAGCTTAGTCTTTTTCAACGCAGTAGGAAAAATTCCGGATTTGAACACCAGGTTAATAATGTGAGCGAGGACATCGCAAATGAGATGAGCAATCATCTTTATGTGAGAAGAATGCATATTATCCAGACCTGGACTGGTGTCCTTCAGATTGTGTATTATTTTGCAGATCTCGTCAGGTGACACAGGGAAAAGGAAAATGCTATGGGGAGATCGTTGTAATGTATTACTTGTAGCAATGTTAGAATTACCTGATGGTAAATCAAATGAGTCACTAAACGCTTCAGCAATGTCTACCGGGTTGCTAAATGTTTTCTCGCTTGAAGAAATTGCAGATATGGGAACTTTTGTGGTGGTTCTGTTTAGGAATGCTTTAATAATTTTCCACTTCTTGTTAGCGTCATTTCCGGCTAGATTTAACTCTCTTTCATAATATTGTTTCTTAGCTGTTGTGAGGAGCATGCTTAATACATTAGAATCATTTTTATAGCGTGCTAGAAGTCTCATGTTGAATGGTTGTTTTTTGCTCTTTTTATAGAGGTTATCCTTTTTCCTTACACTGATTAATAGGCTGGAAGACATCCAGGGATTAATCAGAGCTGAATATTTTTTTATTGCGCGTAGATACAGTGAAGCATTCATTAACAGCATTAGAGATAATAAGAAAGAACTGGTTAAATGCATTATCAGCGTATTCAATGGCCTTGATTACTGACCAGTCAACACTGGCAATCCGTTCAAGGAATAATGCAGCACTCAGTGTTTTTTTAATGCGGAGTGTATGCCTAGCCTGGTTAACACACTTATCCAGCTGAATAAAAATAGGGCAGTGATCAGTTAAATCAGCCTCTATAACACCTGCGTCGGGGGCGGTTATTAGGTTGGATAACGCGTGATCTATAAGTGAGCTTGAACCACTCGCCGAAATGCGTGTCGGAATGGTAATAAGATTTTCAAAACCATGAATGTTTAAAACATCCAAGTAATCTTTATGTGAAGGGCAGTTGGGGTCTAATGTGTTAATGTTGATGTCACCCATTATAATTACATTTTTGCGTTCCATAGATAACGCGCTTAAGACTGAGTGTAAAGCTGAACAGAAATCTTTGACAGGAGACGAGGGTGATCGGTATACGCAACCAATGATTAAATTTTTTTTATCTCGTTAAAAGAAAGATTCATCCGGTTCAATCCATACAGATTCACAGTTTATCACTGCAAGAGCTAGATCAAGTCGGCGACGATAATGATAGCTAGAGGAAATAAAGATTGCTGTGCCAACATGAGCGCTATCGTTACGATGGCAGTATTCTGCGCTGTAAGAAGGTAACGAGTATAGTTCTTTATCTGCTTCGGACAGCCAAGTCTCGCTGACGCAGATAACGGAGAACTGGTGTTGAGTAGCTGATAATTAGTTAGCAATGTCGTCCGAATGTTTTCTTAGACTTCGTGCATTAAAATGAATTAAAGATCTACAAGAAGGGGAAAGATAAGATTTTAGGTTTGAAGGCGTGAAGTACGAGGCCATCCTAATGAACGAGATGGGCAGAAAAAAAGTACACAATCCTAAGTGAAGATCGACAGATCGGACTCGGATTTAATACGGAAGACATGGCTATTCTCTGACTTACGTGCCAAAATTTGACAGTTTTTCGTCCAGAGATACAGCCATCCCTTTTCTTTCTTGAGTGCGCGTGCCCTAGTGAGAAGTTTTTTGTTTTCCATGGTCAGGTGGTAATTTACATATATTGGATCCTTTACTTCCCCTGAGAAACCAATGCTACCAGTGTCAAGCCGTGCCTTGCGAGCCCTTTCCAAGAAGTCATTTCTTTTGGAGCGGGATATGAATCTAGCAATAATGTTCTGCCCTGACTGGGCAGAGACCCGGTGAACGATATCCAAGTCAGAAGTGTCAACAGGGCAGCTAATTATCTCTCCAATTGACGCCACAATTGCAGCGCAGTCTTCGCCCTGTGTGCACGGGACACCTTTGATTGCTATGTTATTGATTCTGGAATACTGATCTTGATTAGAGATGCGATTTTTAAGCATTTCGTTTTCGAGTTTGAGAGCTTTGTTAGCAGCCCAAAGTTCAGCTTGAGTGTCCTGAACATTTTCCTCCATATCATTCAAGAGCGTGAGGCTAGAATCCATGTCAGAAACTTCCTTATTCAATCCACTCATGTCAACTCCAGATTCCTGAAGCTTGATAGTTACCTTTGCAACCAGTTGATTAACTAGTTCACTCATCCTGGCCTCAAACATAGCTTCCAAGTTCTCTATTTTTTTTTTTGCTAATTCGGCCTTGGTTGGCATCGTGAAAAAAGATGCATAAAGTACACAGCGACGCAAACAGAGTTAGCAGCAGCAGTGGTTGCAAGTCTAGGTTGACTTGCAACCTAGACTTGCATGAGCAGTGGAGTTTTGCCGGCTGGGCCGAGGTCGTCTTCACAGATGAGTTATACCTTTTCAACAAGATGGGACCAGAAGCGGCGCGTTTGGCGCCCCATGAATTGCAGGCATTATTTACGGTCTTTTGCATTACTGTCAAAAAGAAAGGAAAAAATTGTCTCTGCCATTCATAGTACCGGAAGCATTGTGGAGCTTTCTCAGTTCCTTTAGTTTTTGTGAAGCTTTATTTTATTCATTCTCTATAGAAACTCGCTTTAACTTCATTCGTACGCAAAATTGGGGCCTTAACTGTTACTGCATAACTATGCTTCTGTATAAGCACAAAAGACGAGTAATCATATTGTTACGCTGCGTAGCTGCGCACTCAGAAGCAGCCGAAGGAGAAGAAGAAGAAGGAGGGGGAAGCGAGACGAGCGCAGATTGATCTGGGCTTCTGAGCCGTGTGTGTCCGTCCTTAATACGACGTTCACTAAATGACAGCGATTTGTTGACCATGCCCTCAAACTCGGCACAATACTCAGACTTGTCTTTCGCGGCTCCTGTGCAATCGGAAATAATTCCACCGCTATGAGTCACATAATTCTCAAATCTCGCGAGTGTCAAACCAGAAGGAAGACGAACAGGCTCTTCTGACACGTTCACAGCCCAGAGGTATGCGCGCCCATCCCCCCCGGAGCGTGGCACAAAAATATGTTTTTTTCGCTCCATTCGAGACATCTGGCTCGACGACTATTGAATGTTTACCCATGAAGAATTCAGATGACTTCACGGGGAGAAATGTCGCCGTCATGGCAGGCAGCAGCACATCTTCATTCAGGGCGAGAACTCCTTGATGACTCTGAAACATGTTATCTACTAATGCGGGGATAATGTTCGGCTGCAAACAAATTTCACCGGCACTAAAGTCTAAAGTCGCACCACACTCGCTCAAAAAGTCAACACCCAAGATAACGTCATGCGTGGCACGTCTCAATACAACGATTTATGTCCTATAGCACTCGTCACCAATTACAACTGAAACAGTGCACAGGCCAACCGGGACTAAAGTTTCACCCCCAACTCCACAAAACGTAGTGTTTTTGTCCCACACAAACATAACTTTCTGTCGAAGGCGGTTCTTAAATGAAAGGTTCATAACTGACACAGCGGCACCAGTGTCAACCAAAGCATCCGTTTCAACATTGTCTACACACACTGACACTTTGCTCTTTAGCTTGACGATAGGTAGAGGTATGCGTGAAATTGACCGTACGGTGACCTTACCTCCATCGGTCGCACCACCTAGTTTCCCAGCTGTGGAGAAACAAAGCGGCGACGTGGGGATGGCGAACGGGGTTGTCGCTACGGCAGGGGAGGGATGCTGCTATCGGACACAGGGGAGACATTCCGTGCATGGCGTTGAGGCGAAGAGGGCCGATAGAAGGTAACGGGTGGCTGCTGCTCCCACTGGGCGCCATTCGTAAAGCGCGGTGCTCGTTGGACAGGGGGTCGGGTAATTTGACGACGCAGGCAAAAGCGGGTAGATATGTCCGCTGCCCCCACAGCCGTAACATACAGGTATCTGACAGCTGTGGTAGTTCACTTCAGGATCCCTTGGACGCAGAGATGGGGCGACAGAAGCGCGAAGAGTAGCACCACGAGGCACTTCATCCGGATGGGTTGGACGCTGTTGGAAATAAGGGTGCAATGTTGGCTGCAGGGTCCTCGCCGTTGTTGTAAGCTGGTTCACAGTTATTTTGTGCAGCCCATGCCGTGCGTTGTTTCCATGATGATACGGACCTCGATGTCTTGTGGTAAGGTACATCGAAATTTATACGTTGCCGCATACGTTGCCGCTGAATATCCAGCTCTTCGCGTATAATCCTCCTGACCATAGAAGTGATGTCTTTAGCCTCTGGAATGTCGATACCGACAACAGTTGTCACATTAGAAAGACGGTCAAATTTGGGCGCTATCCGAGGTGCCTTTAACGCCTCAAATGCCCGGCACTGCTTGATGACATCTGCTACTGTGGCAAGGGTGTCCCGCGAAATAAGGGAGTTGTACACACCCTCAACAATCCCCTTTAGAAGGTGCCCTACCTTGTCTTTTGACATCTGGCAGTTTACAGTGCGAAAAAGTTTCAATATTTGCTCGATGTAACGTGTGCATGTCTCACCGGGCAGCTGGGCTCTCTGGGAAAGCTGATGCTCTGCGTGTTCCTTCTTCTCAAGGGTATCCCGAAAGGACTTCGTAATGTCTTCAACGAATCGGTCCAAGGTCATTAGGATTTCTTCGGGGTTATCAAACCACGTCAGAGCCGTGCCAGCGAGGCAGAAAACAACATTGTACAGATGTGCGATCGAGTTCTAGCGGTTGTACTTGCTGCATCGTTCATAATGTCGGAGCCATTCCTCAAAGTAATTTTCGGGCTCACCGTGGAACGTGCGCGGCTCTCGCTGGTGGGAAAAGGTCGTCGTCTCTTCAGGTCGCTGTTCATGAGTCTGCGTTGTGCGGGTGGTAGCCATTGAAAGGTACTGCGGAGGACATAAAGGAGGCAAACCTGTTACACGACGGCTGCGACGAGGTACTGGCGGATCCAGAATGTTTTTACCCAGCGCATAGCACCAAATGTAACGAATGAAATGGTTTTAATACATATGAACGTCATATGAAGGACGGACGCACACGGCTCAGAAAAGCCATCCTCAAAAGGAACTTGCTGTCAAAAAACCTCGGTGGCGCACAGCAGACGGATTGTGGAATGCAATACAGCAAGAGTGGGAAAAGCTACGTGAGCATCCCGAATGCATAATCCGCCTTTACGAGTGAATACCTCGCAGACTGCAACAAGTCATTGCTGTGGAGGGAAAATTTTCCAGGTATTAAACCGAAGCCACGGTACTTTCTATAGCTATGCTGAGTACGCCAAGATGTTTTTGTTATTAGGCGAAAGTTTTCTCGCCCCTGACTGTATGTTTTTTATCATATCTAAGGCATGCGTTAGATATGTTTTTTTTTCGGCTGCAAGTAAACGTGATAGCAACATCATCGTTACCAAGGAAAACTTAGAATTTTCAGGACATCGGCTTCCAAACTCGCTGCTCTATGAAATTTAAAACCAAGCATCAGACAAAAAATCACCTAATTGAAGCTCAGTAATTTCTCCAAAACCGTTGCGCCCAGTTAACCACAATCATTGAGAATCTGCATGTGTTTTTACTCATGCAATAGAGAGCCGACACTCCCATGAAGCTTTAACTTCCCAGAACCGTGAAGAAAACCACTGTAGCAAACAATAAGAATAAAAACAGCCTGCCATTCAATGCACATTTCTTCAAGAGCTTATTGCGTCCAAATGGCAAAAGACATATGACTAATGCCTTGTCATTCTAGTGCAGCAGAACGTTTAGCACACGATCACAGCGATGCCCATATTGCGACATCTGGCGGAAGACTCCTGGCTGAAGAGCAACTTTCGTGAAGGCATTGTCAGTAAATGCATACTCGCTAGCTAGAGAGCGCATGCGCTCCTCCTTGATCATGAACCATGTTAACTGCCACTAGATGGCGCAACGATGCATATTTGCGCTCTCTGGCTGGTGGAGCCGTGTCCTGGGCACTTCTGTCCCCGATAGGACATCAATCACCCTTGCTGTTGAATTTCAAGCTGTGGACAATATGCATTTTGTCCCATTACTATTGAGAATAAGCAGGAGTACGCTCCATTTCTTTAAGAAAAGCCCCTGTATCCTTACTATCAATATTACTTGGATATGCATTGGCACTAGGAGAAAAACTACGCAAGTGCTTACCCTTGTAGAATAAGCCGTACTGCAGCTGAGTAAGTTGAAGAGAATTTAGGTGCAATGTGTTTATTGAAACTTTAGCACGGTAAGCGATGACTGAACGCCGAGCGACTGAGTATCGCTCGAACCAGCTCTCAAGTGTCAACCGGGTTTCAGCTGCACTTCGCCCACTGCATCGGTGTTTCAGGTGAGCTGCTGTCGCTTCGAATTATTACACAGTATATGCTCCTAAATTCACCCTGACGTGCACAACGATGAGGTGAAAATCGATTCATGATCGTAGCTATGCACCCAGCGCATCAATCGGCCGCCCAGCTGTTTAACCGGTGACCCCGGAAGGCATGGCATCGGAATCATTGCTAAAAAATGAACGGAACGAGCGGTCAAAAAGGCACCTCTCGCTGTCTTTCGCTCCCTTCTCAAAGCGGTACAGGCGACAAGTAGACTCATGTTATCGGCCAAAGAGAAGCAAGCCATGATGATAAATAATGGGTCGACTATTACTGTATTTTTCACGTTTCATAGGTTCCTAGAGCAATAACGGGAGGAGGAGAAACTTTATTGACGAAAAATTGATGTGTTCTTTGTTCGTAGGAGGACGCTTATCCTCAATCCACCCGGGGGTAGTCGTCGCTCGATGGCGCTCGATGACCACCTTAGTCCAGGCCATGATGGCGTGTGGCCGGCAGGATCAGAGCTAAGCAATGCGGCCTCCCAATGTTCAGAATTGCGATTCGCAGACGACTTCGTTGAAATTGGCGCCTTGATGGGGTCGCATAGACTGGAGGCTACGTTAAGGGTGTTAAGAATGTTGCAGTCTCCAGGTGGCCCCGCATAATTTCAGGTAGGGTGCGTCATATTTTTTTTTCTTAGGAAATGGATGTCAAACATTCGATTTATCTGCAGCACTGTGCTACATATGTTTACGCAAAATTGAATAAGCAACACGTTTGAGCAATGTCACAAAATAGGCGTCGAACCTCAGCTGCCACAGTCTACCTTTACAGTGAGACACAAGTGTCCTAACCGCTGCACCAGTAGCCTGGCAGTGCACAACCGCCTTAAAGCTGCATCAAGTGATGGCTAACGATAGCAGCACTCCAAGCTGAAATTACCTTTTTTGATTTTAATTCCGATAGACAGGTGACATAGGCGTTTGAGCCACTCTCTTCTTCTAGTTCACTGAAGCCTCAACACCGCTGCCCACCGCGGCTCCGCGGGCAAATTCTGCAGCAAATCACGACGAGCCTTACAGGGTACGACCCGGAGAAGATGTGTATTGTCTTCATTTAGCAGCCGAAAATGCGACTTTTCGAGAAAGTTATAGTAGTGAATATTCGACACAAGATAGAGTGCAAACGCGCAACTGCCCTTAACAACCGCTCGGCAGGGCAGAAAGATCCAACGCCAAATGGTCACTTCACCGCCGAAGCTCATACGATGTTGCAGCAGACGACACGCACGCAAGTAAACCGTTGGAAGCCTCCTCTACAGCAGCTTCAGGACAAACAGGATACAGTCATCATTATCAACCCTATAGAAATGCTGGATTAGCAAATTCAGCGGAGGCAAAACGATCGAAAGTGCCTCGCACATGGCAGCAGGCATGAAGAATGCCTCAGCAGCGCTGAGTGCAAACACTCAGCGCTGTCGGTTCTCCCATATTTCTCCAATTAACCTGGTCCTGAGCTAGCTGCATCCACTTAACCGCTGCGAACTTCTTAACCTCATCCGCCCACCTAACATTCTGCCGCCCCATGCTACGCTTTTCTTCTTTTGGAATCCAGTTTGTTACCTTAAGCGACCATCGGTTATCCTCTCTTCGCACTACATGTCTTGCCCATGTGCATTTCTTCTTCTTAATTTCCACTAGAATGTCAGTAACTTGACGTATTTCTCTGACCCACTCTGCACGCTTCCTATCTCTTAATGTAACCGTGCCATTTTCCGTTCTATAGCCCTCTGAGTTTTTCTCAACTTAAGATGAATCCTCATGGTTAGCCTCCACGTTTCAGCCCCATAGGTGAGTACAAGTAAGATGCAACTATTGTATACTTTCATCTTGAGCGATACCGGTAAGCTGCTAGTCATAATCTGTGAGTGCTTACCAAATGCGCTCCATCCCAATCTTATTTTTGTTATTTCCTTCTCATTCTCCGGATCTGCGGTAACTACCTGTCCTAAGTAGATATATTCGCCTACTACTACCAATGCTTCCCAAACTACCGTAAACTGCTGTTTCTTCCCGACGCTATTGAACATTACCTTAGTCTTCTTCATATTAATTTTTAAGCCTACCTTTCTACTTTTCTTGTCTAGGTCATCAATCATTATTTGCAGTTCATCCCCCGAGTTACTTAGCAAGGCTATGTCTTCAGCAAATCACAAATTACTGAGGTATTCTCCATCTACCCTTATTCTTAACTGCTCCCATTCCAAGTCTCTGAATACTTCCTCTAAGCAAGCTGGAAATAGTACTGGGGAGATCGTATCTCCTTGCCTAACGCCTTTCTTTATGTGATTTTTGTTAGTTTCTTTACGCAGAACTATGGTTTCTGAGCAGCCACTATATATATCTTCCCGCACATTCACGTACGGCTCGTCTACCCCTTGATTTCGCAATGCCTGCATCACCACTGAGGTTTCAATTGAGTCAAATGCTTCTTCGTAATCAATGAACGCTATGTATAAGGGCTGGTTATACTCCGGGCATTTTTCTATCACCTGGTTGATGGTATGGATATCATCGATAGTAGAGTATCGTTTCCGAAAACCTGCTTGATCCTTTGCTTGATTGCAGTCTAATGTTGTCCTGATTCCATTAGCAATTATCTTAGTAAATGCCTTGTACGTAACAGACAGTAAGCTGATTGGTCTGCAATTTTAAGGTCCTTAGTATCCCCTTTCTTATGAATGAGGATAATGTTTGCATTCTTCCATTGTTCCGGTACCGTCGATGACACCAGGCACTGTATATACAGGTTGGCCAGTTTTTCTAGCACGATATCCCCCCCGTCTTTTAACAAATCTGTAGTTTTCTGATCCTCTCCAGCTGATTTCCCCCTTTTCATAGCTTCTAATGCTTTCCTAGTCTCTTCCTTCGTCACTGGTGGAACGTCTGACTGTTTTTCCCTACCGCCAATCTCATTATGGTATTGACTACTTTGGCTACTGTGGAGATCTGTATAGAACTCTGCGGCTACTTAGACTATCTTGTCCATATTTGTGATAATGTTGCCCGCATTGTCTCTTATCGCATACATCTGGTTTTTGCCTATGCCCAATTTCTCCTTTACCGCTTTAAGGCTTCCTCCGTTCTTTACAGCATGCTCAATTTTCTTCATGTTATACTTCCTTATATCGGCCACCTTGCGCTTATTGATTAGCTTTGATATCTCAGCCAATTCTATCTGGTCCGTTGGATTGGAAGCTTTGGCGTTTCTTAATAAAATCTTTCGTCTCTTTAGACAGCTTGCCGGTACCCTCTCTATCCTACCGCCTACTTCTACAGCGCACTCAGTAATTATATTTCGGAAATTATTGTTCATTGTTTCTAGGGTAATGTCGCCATCCTCGGTTAGAGCTGAATATCTGTTCTGTAGCGAGATCCTCAACTCTTCTGCCCTCCCCTTCACCGCTAATTCGTTGATGGGTTTCTTTCTTACTAATCTGATGCGTTCCTTCTTCTGATTTAGGCTAATTCGGGACCTCACCATTCTGTGGTCACTGCATCGCACTTTTCCGATTACCTCTATATCTTGCATAAAATGGCGGGAGTTGAACACAGTCTGAGGTCAATTTCATATTTAGTCACCCCGTTAGGACTTTTTCATGTCCATTTCCGATTCTTCCGTTTGCTGAAGAAGGTATTCATGATTCCTAAGTTATTGCGCTCTGCAAACTCAACTAGTAACTCCCCCCTGCTGTTTCTAGAACCAATGCCATAGTCACCTACTGCCTGGTCTCTTGCCTGCTTTCTCCCTAAATTGGCATTGAAGTCGCCCATCGGTACAGTATACTGCGTTTTTACTTTTCGCATTGCCGATTTTACATCTTCGTAGAGGCTTTCAACCGCCTGGTCATCATAACTGCATGTGGCTGCATAGGCCTGTACAACGTTCTGTTTATACCGCTTATTAAGCCTAATTACGATGTCTGCCACCCTCCCAATAATGCAATGGAATTCATCTACTTTACCCTCTATGTACTTATTGACAAAGAAACGCCATCCTAGTTCTCGCCTCTTCGGTAAACCTCGATAACACAGTACATGCCCATCCTTCAGTACAGTATATGCCTCATACGGCTTCCTAACCTCACTAAGCCCTATGACATCCCATTTCATACCCTCTAGTTCCTCTAACAGTACTGCTGAACTAGCTTCACTAGCTAGGGTTCTAAGGTTAAACGTTGCCAGGGTTAGTTTCCAATGGCGGCCTGTCCAGCGGAGCTAGATATTCTTAGCACCCCCTGATGCGTCACAGGTCTGACCACCGCCGTGGTCAGTTGTTCCGCAGCCGCTGGTGACTGAGGGCCGGGGTTTTATATAGCTAATCATGAGAAGTTGCGGGCAATTACTGCACCAGGGTGGCCAACTCTTGTTCTGGTGAGGCAGTGCGTTGCCGGAGGTGTTCACCGGCATCAGGTCGCACCCCAAACCTGTTTATGCAACACGCGGGTTTTTTTTTTTCGCAGAGGAGAATTGCGCGGCACCAGGATTTGAACCCCAGGCCACTTGCATTCGAGGTGGATGTTCTACCACTACCCCACCGCTACGCAGTGCTCCTGAAGTCTGACGTTTATACAACATCCAATTTGTCCGATGTAGCTTTTACCACAGGACCGGGGTATTTTGTGAACAACCTCAGTTTTGCACGGGACAACTCTGCTTGCTTGCTTAATGCTGCATTCCTCTTTGTGCCCTTCTTGTATCTTACTATCAGCGATCACTTTAGGCAGCGATCATTATGTGCTGTAGGCTTTCAAAGCAACAAGCACAGTAAATCAAGAGGGCAAGCCGGAGTAACAAACTGGGAGATCTCCAGGAAGGACACCGAAATAGTTCCATCGAAACAAATAACCATATAGAAGAGTGGCCGGCCTTAAGAAAATCCTCACAAAACCCCTTGCCACCACGGATGGTCACCGAGCTGTCCGCAAACGTCTCCTACACATTGAGGACGCTAAACGTAGTCTCATAAAACGGTGGAAGAAACAAATTCCTAATCGAAAACTCAGAATTCAAATAGCGACGCTTACTACTCAAGCAGACCAATACGAAAGGGGCCTCGCTCGCACTAATTGGCTAACAGGGTTCAAATCTCTCAAAGATCATCTCGACACAAAGGCTACGTGCAAGCTTCTTCGATGCCTAATTGATTCTCCGAAATCGAAGACTGAACAACATCGAAATTTGCATCGAACCTTACACTGCTTTCACGGCAAAGATAACGAACTCGTGGATGGACTCACGCGTCGCTATACCTGCACCTCGAGAGAAGCAGAAGCGGCATAAACCTCAAGTCCGGAATACTGGGGTGAATGGAACGAAGACCTGAAGTCTTCACTTTAGAAGACATCATAGCAGCACTAGCAGATATGCGTCGAGGTACAGCCCCGGAACAAGATAAAGTTACGGTCGAACTTCTACCCAACCTCGGCATGGAGGTACTGCTGCAACTTAGAGATTGCGTAAGCGAATGCTGGCGCAAAGGCACAAGTCAACAAGCATGGAAGCAGCTAATGTACAGTTTATCCCCAAACGCGGCAAGAAAATGAGCATTGAAAACCTGCGCCCAATATTCCTCACGTCGTGGGCAGGTAAACTCATGGAAAAGGTAGTCTACGCGCGTCTCTCCAAATATGTAGAGAACAACGAGCTCCTGCTATACACAATATTTGGGTTCAGAGCGCACCTGTTCCCCCGTGATGCGCTTCTGCAACTTAAACGCGATGTCATTGATCCAGCACAAAGAAACAGTCACCAAGCTTTTCTAACCCTCGACGTCAAATGAGCATTTGACAACGTCAAGCAGTCCACGATAGTCAACAACCTACAGAGCACGAACTATGGCCAGCAAATCTCGTAAACCTACGATTTCCTCAGAGACAGAACCGTCAACATCAGCTCTGACACAAAACGAACCATGCAAGTGAAGATGGGTGGGAACGAGAGGCACTCCGCAAGGGCCAGTATTATTCCCGCTTCTGTTCAACATTGCACTCCGGAATCTCGCACCTCTTCTAAATCAGGTACAGGGCATACGACACGCCCTGTACGCTGACGATATAACCATCAGGACAACCACGGGAAGTGTGGGATTGAATGAACAACTACAAACAGTGGCAACAACAGTTCAGCATTATGCACGAGCGTGTGGACTAACCTGCTCTCGCAAAAAATGTGAACTCCTAGTCTTCCGCCAGAATAAAAATCAGGCAACCATCGACAACCACGTTGACAACTCGCCGATCAAGGAAGTTCATAACCTCAAAATACCAGTCTCTACATAAATAACAAGGCCAAAATTTACGAGACACTTTGGCGACTAAAGGCGTGAAAGCCAGAGTTTCGCATTCTGCCACACATTTATTCCCCATATGGCGGTGAATGAAGTTTCGAGTTAAGAGTGCGAGCAGCTCTAGTTCATGCTGTTTTCGTCCACAAAAAAAAAAAAAAAATAATAATTCTGTGATTTGGTAACAGAGGTTGTTGCTGCGGCCGGACGGCGCCCTACAAGCCCAATTGCGGCTTTGGCGCGTCCGCGTCCTGTATTGTTTCCTTGAAGTGAATAAAGTATTATTATTATTATTATTATTATTATTATTATTATTATTATTATTATTATTATTATTATTATTATTATTATTATTATTGCTACTGTTTCAGACTCCTCCCTTCGTTTACGGCGTGGTACATGTCTCCGGGCAGAATTTTGACACATGCTGCACCTTTTCTATCATGTAAATCAATTTAAAACGCCGCTGATACATGCTGTACTAAAGCCTCCTAGACATCTGAGTTTGCTTATGCTTGCTGAGTGGTGCGGCATTCGTGGAAGCGGTAAACGAAAGGGCGCACGAATGCCTGGATCGGCACCCGGTGGAGTCAGCTTCGTATTTGCATGAATCGTCTTATGACGTCATGACCTGTCGGGATGGTACATCGCCCGCCCATTGTCTAACACAACCACCATTCCATTAAACGCATTAAAGTTCACCGGCGTACATAATTCGTCTACAGGAAATTTGGTTGGTACACATTTATTAGACAGTCAAGGGGCCCAGATCTACGGGTCGGCCAAGACTCCTTGGCATCTGGCAGCCTCTAGAGCGAGACTGGGGAGCACTCGTTAGTCGTCCGCGTAGACGAGCTGCGTAGACGAGCCTCCCAGGTATATTGTGTGGGTGTTGGCATGTGTTGTGGATAAGTCCAGACCATATGAAGGAGGTCTGCTGAAATATTCCAATGTTTACGCATCGGCATAATGGGCGCGACCGCCACAACTGGAGCGGGCGGCGCTAGCATCAACCTAGAGGAGTAAGTGGGAGCACGTGACTCCCGCTACTGGTGCTGAATGGAGCTTGTGAGTTTTAATAGCTGAATTTCGTTATTTTATCTGCAGTTTTGTTTTTCGGCGAATGCCAGCACCGCACACTTTCAATTTGCGTCGTCGCTCTGGTTGCCGTAGTTTATTTAAGCTGTTGATATGGTCTATTACGCTCCCATTTCTATTCCAAAAATAAGCTGAAGGAACCTTGGTTAAGCAAGCTATCAATATGTAAAGGAATGAGTGTAATTTTTGTGTGCGCAACACGCGTTTTATTGAGTAAGATTTATTCGACAGTGAACGTCGTTAACGCTGGACGGTTGTGCGCTCTTTCCTAATGTTTTCGTAATGTCTGTTTTAGAACAACACTTTTGATTTCTAAGATCTGCCCCGGAAATTGTACTTGAATCGTTGCATTTGAGATTGGATTTGCCACATCATATCCGGCATTACCTTCTGCACTACCTGTTGCATTTGTGTTTCACGTTCTCCATTGCTGGATGCTTGTGGCTGTTTTGGAAGGGCTCCAGTGATTTCGAGCTCCTGCTGTTGTGCCTATAGTGTTTTTCTTAGTTCCTCGACCTTGCGTTCGAGCTCATTTTGTTTGAATCTAACGAGCTCACAAAAATACTTCCGCAGAACAGTATTAACACAGTCGAGAACTGCCCCATCTTTTTGCGAGAGAGAATTGCTGATGGCCGCTTTTGTGTCCTGAGAATTTCGCGTGGAATGACCCTGTTCTGCAAACTAGGTCCATGCTTTTCGCTATAAAGAATGTGGTCTGCGAAGAGCTTTGCAAGATGGAGAGGCAAGGCATCATAACGAAAGTACCTACGAGCAAGTGGCCTGCTTTTCATGCACTCATTTTGAAGCGGAATTACGGAATAAGTTAGTTGTTAATTGTGTGGGGCTCGCGGTTGATGAACCAAGTCCTGGCGGCCTCAATAAAGTATAAAGAGATGTTTAGAAATTTCAGAGCATCGTCCCACCGGTTGCAGGCACTGCAGCGTTCATAGGTGTCAAGCCAGTCATCGACGTCTTCATCGCGACGACCAGCGAACAGCGGCGGGTCGCGCTGTCGTGTGGGCACTGTCGGAGGGGGTGGTGCAGCCGAGGTAGAGGGTCCGGCTTGTTCGTGGGTACTGTCGGTAGACATAGCCATGGTGACAGTTGCCAAACGGCGACCGGAACGTTGCTCCAGCGAGAGGCAGGGCCCAAGGCAGCAAGGGGATCAAATTTCACCTCCACCACTTGTAAAAGAAGGCTAGGTCGAGACGGCGAGGTCGTGACGGTAAGGACAGCGAAGCCTTGTCTAGCGTTTTAATCCGATCACGAACCCAGGCGCGCGCCGGAGCCGGCGCCGCGGGACGATGATGATGGTATGTACAAATGAAAGAAGATCATGGCATGTACAAATGAAAGAAGGTCCACAGAAGGCTCACAATATGCTGAGACGTGAAAGTAGCGATTAGTGTGCTAATGAATACTGAATGCCACCTGCTACCGCTTCTCGAGGACCTGTACTCGTTGTATTAGGCGTATCTCCAGGGTACCAGCAACTGCCTCTCAGTGACGAATCCAAGGCTCTACTACGGTATAGACACATCAAGACTTGTACGAATACCAAATGATTCTAATTCGCCGTGCTGATGCTGTGGTTAGATCGCTCGACTAGTGCGCCAAGCATGCGGGATTGAATCCTGGCCGCAGCGGCCGCTTTTCGATCGAGACGAAAAGCAAGGCTCCTGGGTGCTGTGCAATGTCAGTGCACGTTATATAACCCCACTTAGGGAATATTTCCCGGGCCCTCCACTAGTGACTTGAATACCTAGAAACCAAACCAAACCTTCCGTTCATAATCGCTAGCGCACCAGCCTTGTTTCAGGCCATGATGAACAACATCTTGAAAGGAATTTCCAATATCGGGTGCTATATCGACTACGTCATTATCACGGGTAAGAGCACAAAATATTGCGACAATATTGCAGCAAAACTTCTAAAACGACTCAGCGATTACAACATACGCTGAAAGATATTCGGTCGTTCCAGCTCCTATAGGTGGCGCAGCGGCAGCACGACATGGTGGCTGAGTCGGTGATAGCTCCGCTGCCATAGAGCGCACGTTTTGACAAGGGGGCTTGCTTCTTCATGTTGTGTCATCTTTCGTGTGAGATTTGGCATTTAAATAAGCAGCAGTATGTCATATCAGTCATAAATACGCAGTTATCTATGAGTTTGGCTACACTAGTTTCAAAATAAACGTTCGTTGATGCTCATGGATTCGCTAGCTCAGAACTTAAAACTCCGTCAGTATTACTGCATGCACTAAACATGGCGCATTAAATGGTGGCAACTCTTTAGGCGAAGGAATTTCGGTTATTCACCTTCTATTTTATGACATGTCTCAGCGCAGGCATTGAGCGTATATATTGTTCACGTGCTCAATACCGAGTATATAACAGCTTGTCTTAAGCGTATATCATGAGGCAGACTGAGGCAAACATATGCTACTGTTCGAAATAGTAGCGAAACGGCCATTTTAGCTTAATGAAACAGCCAAAATTAACGCTCGAGACGTGTTCTTTTCACTACCGAGAGAAAAGCGCATGATCATGTAGGTAGAAGACATCTGTAAAAAAATGATTGCGTTTGTTCAGATCCATTGGATGGACGGAAACAACTTTATTTAGTAAAAAATGAAAAAAAAAAAGGTAGATTCATTGCTCACCTCATCCGAAAAATTAAAATGCAACTAAAAAGTTAGCGCATTTCAAATATATCGCTCATATTTACCCCAATGAAAAATGAAAATACATCTGAAGAATGTGCACATTTCATGTGGTTATGTCGACGCGGTGTGGCCAGGAAGTCACGCTTATACATCTTATCCTTCAATTTTTTTTTTCAATTAACCTCGTAGTGATGCATCAAAATAAACTAAAGAAAAACTAAATAATAAACGAACCGCTGCACGCGGAGAAATATAGGTGGTCATTAATAAGAGTAAGGGCTCCCTCTTATGCACGTCCACCTTAAAAGATATCACCATACGTTTGATATCAGCTTGGTGTTTAAACACTGCAGCACTTTTGTGCAGCTGCGATGGCATGATAATAATTTAATGCAATTCATGAACATGAATGCACTGATGACGCGGCTTTTTTCCTCAACAAAATACGTCGCTCAGAATCCGCATGAGTCAAGGCAAAACGTCGTACGAACCAGCCTTGCGAACCAAACCACTGCTTTTTACACATTTTCTCCGTGGCAGGAACAACATATTTGCTTCGTCAAACGGTTTATTGATTTACACATCTAGGAATCGCAAAAATATTCGTTTTCTGCTCACATCTTCACGCTCCAAAAATATGCGGTCGCCCTCGCCGCGAATGGCTACCACCGGCTCGCTGCTTCAAGAACAGGCCGCGCGGCGCCGCCACCGTCGCTGAAACGACCGAATATTCGTGACTGAGTTGTCTTCCTGGAGTACAAAGTTTTAGAGGTGGGCATCTATCCCACAGCTGAAAAGATCAAAATTATTCGAGATGCTCTAGAGCCCAGCAATATCATCGAGCTGAAGGGCTATTTGGGTTTATAAATCTTTTTGGGTAGTTTTTGATGAACTTAGCACCTGTGCCAGCATCTCCCTCTGAGCTTCTACAAAGAGGCCACAGATGGAGGTGGACGCTGGAATAGAAGGCGGTATTCGATAAAACTAAGGAAACGATTTTGAACAGCTTTGTTTCAGAGTACTTAAGAGGGTACTACTTATGTTGAGGACAACGCAGAGGGCTATGGAGCGAAAACTCGTATAACTCAAGTTACTGACATTCTAGTAGAAATCAAGAAGAAGAAATGGGCATGGCAGAACATGCAGAGCGGAGAGGATAACTGACGGTCGCTTAGGGTAACAAACTAGATTCCAAGAGAGGGAAAGCGTAGCAGGGGGCGGCAGAAAGTTAGGTGGGCGGATGAGGTTAAGAAGTTCGCAGGAGTCAAGTGCATACAGCTAGGACAGAACCGGGTTAATTGGAGAAATATGGGAAAGGCCTTCGCGCTTCAGTGGGCATAGTCAGGCTGACGATGATCATGAGGACGATGATGACTGTGCTGCCACAATTTTGGGCTGTGCCCGCTAGTCTTTGCGAAATCTATTTGGTTATTATGCAATACTCGATATGTCTCAGGTAACCTATATTTTGAGATCCTGAAATGTTGTCTGCGGAGGATGCGGCTTCGCCGATGCCGCATCCTGGATCATCACCTGAGTGCTCTTCTGGCGCCGCGTCAGGCCTACCTCTGCAGACTGTGCCAGCTCTGCAACCATCACCCGTCATTCCAACCTGCGTATCATGCGGTCACCTGCCATCACCAGGACCTTGAGGACTCTCATCTGTAACACGCCTCCGATCCTTACACCGCAAGCTGGGATCAGTCGATGCCTCCAGGTCAGGATGATTTTCCTGAAAGCTGAGATACGTAATCTACCATTACTTGCATAGATGCTGCTGCGAAATCTGCTGAAGAGCAAGTGCCTTCGAAGCGTCGTTGCAGCTCGAGGCGGTCGCATTTCAGTGTCGACGCACCAAACGGTTCTAACGCGCATAAGTGCAGCCTTACAGTAGTCATAAAACCAATCGATACCGGATACCGTACTGCTCGCTTTAATCCGCTGGCAATTAGGCAAGCATTGAAAGGCACCACTGCAGAGAATTTCAATAAAATCTGTGCGCCGTCTGGGAAATTCAGAAAATATCCGCATTGCTTTCGTCACAGAATCTACGCGGAATACGTTATTCTTAGATATACACAATATCATGTGCATGAATATATTTAAAAAAACCGCCAAAATGTGATAGATATCAGCGTTTCGGCCATGTGACTACTGCTTGCCGACTAGCCCTGCGCTGCCCTCGTTTTGGCGGGAACCACGACAATACCACGTTCCCCAGTGACAACCCCGTTGTCCCAATTCTGGCAAGCAGCATGAGGTGACGTTTTCGCGCTGTGCTGCCTATCAGAAGGAGAAACTAATCTATAAGTACAAGACATCCATCAAGACCGACTACAAGTCAGCAAAAGCTTCTTGAATTGAACAAAATAAATCAGGAGCAGTCAGCACAGAAACAAATCATTGACGGGGAACAAAGCACAAAAACAGTCGCAGAAAGATGCTGCTAGTCATCCACGAACTGATGACGTGGTTTAATTTCCCCCTCTTTCACAACGATCAGAGGTTCATCAACCATCTGTACCAAAGCCATAAAACATTCCTGCATTGCAGCCTCATTGTAGGTGTGTATCCCAGTACCGTTCATGCGAAACCGCTAACCCCGCAAACACTGAATATTCCAGTTCCCAACTGTGCCAACTTGTTGAGGCTGTTCGTGCATTTTTACTCGGTGGTGGCTAAAGCTACCCGTACAATTCTTAATTTTATCGCTCCTCTCCTCACGCGATGGTGGTAGAAGTCAATCAGTCGACTACTATTCACAGCATGAAAGTCATCCGAAACAAGGCCACCATCTTTCAGTGAAATGCCTGCAGCCTCCGTCCCCATCTCTCGGACTTTCGACACATCGTCTTCAAGCCTCGTTTGCCTATAATTGCTATCTAAGAATCTCGGCGCAATACTGCAATCTGTTTTTTAGCCTACACAGTGCTGCAAGCAACAACTGTTCTTTTGGCTATCCGGATAGACGTCAACTTCATTCAGCATCCCATACCAACTGATTCACATAATAAGTACGTTGCAGTCACATTATAGTGCATGAATATGCAGTGTACAGTAATTGTTGCTAACATACCACCTGGTGGTAATTTTAATATTGAACGCCTACAAGATATTGTGCGAAGTGCCCCTGTGCCATTGATTGTAACGGGAGATAAGCACATCATTGTGCTTGGGGAGCCATCAGGTCGATATCCAGGTACCGGCAGCTATTTGACTTCACAATTTTAGACAATTTAGCTTTTTTAAACGATGGCCAAGCACCATACTACCAAGAAACAAAAGTCTAGTGCGCTTGACATCTCCATATCTGCTGAGCTGTCAGCTTCAACGACCTGGTTTCTGAACCTCGAGCTAACGGTTGGTGGGGGGCTTTTATCTCGCCTCCCAGGGGCATGAAGTTCCTTACACGAATTGAGAAGCTTTTGCTGATGCCGTAGAGAAGCAGGATCTGTCAAACGTAAATTATGAACCCTTCATTGCTGTAGTAGCACATGCTCAAACGTTGCACAAGAAAGTCCTGCACCGGCCAAAGGTGTACTCAGCTTTTGATGCTGAATATAAAACACTTCAAGAAATACGTGGCAGAGCAGAAGGGCGAGTGCCCAGGACCCTTTATAGAGACGACATCCGGATTTCTAGATGAGCACAAGTACGCGTTCAATGCCATTTGGCCAAACTGGCAAGAAGGTAATGGAGATTGTTTTGTCCAAAATTAGATACTAGAATGCTTATTTCTAAAGTATTGTATGGATCATAAAAAACCAGCCTTCACAACTACATCCTTTTGAGTGCGTGGCTCTAGATACCATACTTGCCTTCTTGTAGCAGAGGCTTTCTGTTCAAAGATCATTGCTCCATTAGCAGCTACTTAACTGCAAAATGTGTTCCCCGTCTTGGTCACGTCCCCGAACACTTCTTTCCTGGGCAAATTATTTACGACGGAAGAACTTTAACGTATTATTATTAAACAAGAGAAGTGCGTAGTAATTTTATTTTCACGACGTGATCTCTCTCGTTACGTCCTGAAAGTTGCTACCACTCCTATACTATATGTCAGCCAGCAAAAGTTCTAGGTGTGACCTTCGACAAGTACCTTTCATGGTCACCCCCCCTCCCCCCCCCCCCGTGTAAAAAATTAAGATCAAACTTTCCTCATACATACCTATATTTCGTATGCTCTCAACAACCAGATGAGGCTGCTCTACCGATTCCTTTTTACGACGTTATGCAGTACTTTGTGAAGGCCTTCTGCATTATAGCATCCGTTCTTCAAGGCCTCTCGCAGACAAGCATAAAGCTACTTGAAGCCATGCAGGCCAAAGCTTTGAGAGTGTGCCTTGGTCTTCCAAAGAACACCTCCTCAGTGGGTACTCTGGTGGGGAGCAGACGTCTATCTGTGATACCACAGAAGCTGTTTCGTACCCAGCTACGCTGTGCATGTGAACCGACTCATCCATTTTCAGAGCCATGTACGACAATACTCTCTCATCTACTGCCTGCGCAATATTGCCGCGAAACCTACAAAATTGTATTTGTTGTTTTTGGCAGCCGCCGGCATGCGGTCTTATCACTCTGGTTCTCGATCACGTATCAGTTCTGTATTCCGTGATTATTAATGCTTAATGTCTCGAGATGCACATTTATTAGTTTTGTTGTCGCGAAAGATGCGCCGAGATCTGTCTAGAAGATTGCGATCACTCGCGGATGTTTCTACAATGTTCCAGGTTGCGCTAGTAGCAGTTTTCGACGTTATCTAGATTGTTCTGAGCAGCCTTTAAATTGAGCGTTGACGAGTGCGACAGGCATTCTTTCAGTATAAGTGGCCAGTTGGTACTTATTGGTAAGGATAAAAACCAGCGGAAAGACGCAGACAAGAAGAGACAACAAAACACAACCAGCCTTGTGTTGTGTGCTTCTCTCTTTGTCTGCGTCTTTCCGCCGGTTTTAAACCTTAGCAATAGGCATTCTTTGTTCAACGATCGACGAGCACGTTTATTGCTATCGCCGCCGTCGAGTTGCTTAGTTCTTTTGCGGGCGCAAGTCAGCTCAATAAAAAGTTTATTCAATGCAATCACCGACTTTTCATTTCTGTCATCCACCATGTCACTACCACGTGACATTTGGTGGAGGTGCTGCCCTTGGTTCGGCAATCTAAGACCTCAGCCTTGCTACTGTCGCCCTGGGTGACCAACCTAAAGGTCCCTCTCGAAAGCCGAAGCCAATTACTCGACCACAGAGGAGTGCCTTGCGATCACCTGGACCACTTCAAATTTCCGCCCCTGCTTATACGGCCGATCATTCAAGGTGATAAGCGATCACCACGAGCTCTGCTGGCTGGCAAATTTTAAAGACCCCTCCGGCCACCTTGACCAATGGAGTTTACGTCTTCAAGAATTCGACATCACAGTCGTCTACAAGTCAGGCTGCAAACACCACGATACAGACTGCTTGTCACGAGCCCCCATTGATGCGCCGACGAAAGAAGGCGACCGCGACGCCTTTTAGGACCGGTAAGCGCCAGCAGTTTCGCAGAACAACAGCGATCAAACCCTCGGCTGAAAGCGCTAGTCGATTACTTAGAAGGTTAAACCGCTTCCCCTCCTGGTGTGTTCAGGCGACATTTATCATCGTTCGCGTTAAGCAATATGGCCTCGTCGTGAAGAACGTCGCACCCAACAGGACCACGCAGCTTCTTGTTGTGCCTAAAAAACTCCGGCAGGAAATTCTGCAGGTCTTGCACGATGAGCCACAGCAGGCCATCTCGGGTTTATGCGCAGGTTAGTCGAATTCAGGAAAATTACTACTGGCTGCGATTGTCTGCCGAAGTTGCCTACTACGTGAAGACGTGTCGTGAGTGCCAACGACGCAAGACGCCGCCGATCAGCCCAGCAGGCCCAACGCAACCTTTTCAACATATTGGGATGAATTTCCTCGGCCCCTTTACATCTCTGCCTATGGCTAACAAATGGATCATCGTGGCCACTGACTACCTTACCCGTTACGCCGAAGCAAAAGCACGACCCAATGATACCGCGGCAGAAGTCGCAAAATTTTTTGTCGAACACATTCTCTTGCGAAACTGCGCCCCAGAAGTGCTCATCAGGGACAGGGGAACGGCGTTTGCGGCAGAGTTGACGCAAGCCATCTGGGAATGTCATACAAGCCATCGATGAACAACTGCGTACCATCCCCAGGCCAATGGGCTTACGGAGCGCTTGAAAAAAAACAATCGCGTAAATGATCGCCGTGCACGTCGACCCTGAACACAAGACCTGGGACGCCATCTTGCCGTACGTGATCTTCGCGTTTAACACGGTAGTCCAGAATACGACCAGAGCGACCCCGTTCAAGCTTGTGTACGGCAGGGAGCCCACGACGACGCTCGGCACAATGCTGCCGCACGTAACCAAAGAGGAAACCTTTGACGTCGCCGCCTACCTGCAGCGTGCAGAGGAAGCCCAACGAGTAGCGCGGCTGCGTATTAAAGACCAACAGCGCACCGACACCCGACGATACAACTTACGACGACGCCACGCAGAGTACAATTCATGAGACCAAGTGAGGGTTTGGACTCCAATTCGCCGCCGTGGACTAAGTGAAAAGCTACTGCATCGATACTTTGGGCCATACAAAATCTTTTGCCGCGTGGGACACCTCGACTATGAAGTCATTCCAGACGGTACGACAACATCACAACGGCGACGCGCACGCCCAGAAATCGCACATGTTTTTCATCTGAAGCCTTATAACGCGCGGTAAAGAATCCGTGATTTATAAATTTTGTAATGTTTCTATATAAGTTGCTTTGTTTATTGTGGAACATTGAGGCGATATTTAAGGGGGCAGTAATGCCTTGGAACCTACAATACTGTATTTGTTGTTTTTGGCAGCCGCCGGCATACGGCCTTACCACTCTGTTCTGGATCGCGTATCAGCTCTGTATTCTTTGTTAATGCTTGATGTCGCGAGACGCACCTTTACCAATTTGTTTTTGTCGCGCAAGATGCGCCGAGATCTGTCTCGAAGAATCCGATCACTCGCGTACGTTTGTACAATATTCCAGGTTGTGCTATTAGCAGTTTGCGACGTTATCTAGATTATTCAGAGCAGCCTTTAAATTGAGCGTTGTTCGACGATCAAAGAGCATGTTTGTGGCTATCGCCTCCGCCGAGTTGCTTAGTTCTTTTGCGGGCGCACGTAAGCCCAATAGAGAGTTTCTTCAGTGCAATCACCGATCCTTCATTTGTGTCATCGACCTTGTCACCACCACGTGACAATATTTTTAGGAGTGGAAATCGCGCACCGATGGGTAACACCACTCTGAAATCGATGAGCACCGCTTAGCCGCACGAAGCAACACTAAGCGTCGCCTTCGTCCACCCACCCACACACGTCTTCCATCAATTGCTGAATGCCGGCATGGTACACCACATTACATTACCCCCGCCGCTGAAGCACAGTCTCGGTGCGTTCTAGGTAAACGAAGCAGGGCGTGAGTAGTACGGCTTGAGTCGTGTCACATGCACAATGTCAGAACTTGTGATCCAGAAGACCTCGGCTTCAAAGTTTCGATTTCGTATGTGACGTCGGTGACTCGGTACAAGATACGGTAGGGGCCTGTGTAGTGTGGTAGAAGTTTTTCGCACAAGCCCACTTGGCGTGATGGGAGTCAGAGCAGAACGAGAGAGCCTGGGGCGTAGTGCACATCGCGATGGCGGTTGTTATAACAGGATTGCTGGGAGCCTTGAGAGGCAAAGGGCCTGTCGCCAGCAATGTGGCGAGCATCTTTAGCGCGGGATATGACATCACGAGCGCAAGTACTAGTGGCGGCGTCAGTATTGGGTAGCGATGTATCAAAGGGGAGTAATGGGTGACGGCCAAAGAGCAGATAAAAGGGAGAGTAGCGAGCGGTATCATGACGAGAAGCGATATAGGCAAATGTTACAAAGGGTAGAACAATGTCCCAATCTCGATGGTCGCCGGAGACATACATTGATAACATATCTGTGAGCGTACGATTGAGGCATTCTGTCAGGCCATTGGTCTGAGGATAATAGGCGGTGCTAAATTTGTGGCGGACGGTGCACACGAAGTAGCTCGTCAACCACTCTGGAGAGAAAGCAGCAACGACGATTCGTGAGTAGTTCACAAGGGGCACCTTGTTGTAGTATTACGTTATGGATCAGGAAATCAGCGACGTCTGTAGCGCAGCTAGTCGGGATCGCGTGGGTAATTGCCTAACGCGTAGCATAGTCGGTCGCTATGGCGATCTATTTATTGCCATGGTGCACCACATAACGCTATCAAAGCGCAGTGCCGTCATCTTTCCCACCATAGAGGTTTGCTTCATGGCAAATTTGGACGACTATAACTGACATCAAAAGTAAATCCCAGACCATAGCACCAGTACCTAAATACTTCGCCCTTGGCACATCTGTGCATGCTACCGCAAACATTACCACATCTATGCTGATGGCTTGGTTACAGCTGTTTCTTCATCCATCGGTATGTGGATACCAGAAATGCACACTACAATCTCGACAAAACTCACCGCACTTCAGCTCTGAGAGAATTACCAGCTCTGAGAGGAGCAATTATACATATTCTACAACAACCCCCTGGAGCATGGGTTATCTTTAGTAATGGACGCACTGCACTACAATTGCTTAAGTCATCAAGAATTCACGAACAGCTCGTCATTCAGTTAAATAAGCTGCACACTGAGGCCTATGAGTTGAGTCACCGCATTGTACTACAGTGGTTACCTGCTCACTGCGGCATTGCGGGCAATGACTACGCCGACGCCGCTGCAAAAGTACTGCCCGAAGACTCCTGAAAGACTATACCGAATAGATCCCAATTGTGTCATTCAATTTCCTCACAATTTGAACAGATGTCATCGTAAATGTCTACACCGAATCCGCTTGAATGTGTCATACACAAACTACTTCTTACATAAAATAGTTATAGCCTGCAGCCCTACGTGCTCTACATGTGATGTGTGCGAAGATGTTAAATATTCATACACATCTCAGTTTAGTAAGAAGAAATCTTAGTTTGGCGAGCACATGTCAAAGGTTTACTGCACATCGCAGGACACTGCATAATACTTTAGGCTTCGTTAAATACACAACCATGCGCCTTGAACATATACTTGGACCTGTGTGCGACGGGTATTCGGCTACGCGAGCTACAAAGGCCTTACTATCTTTTTCAAGGACAGAGAGTTTACGAGACGCTTTAAAACTCATCTGTGTGTGATTATGTCTGTATGAAAGTGTGCGCGCGACAATAATTGTTTTTCATTCACTTACCCCTTCCCCTTCCACATTCTGGTACCCTAATCAGAAGTAGCAGGCTAGGCTCACCACCAGGCACACATCTGCTGTTGCCATTAATTTCACAAAGCCACTTGTTTTCTGCCAGCAGACATTCTTCTGCCGACAGACTCGTAGCTGTGATCTTACAAAAAAAGCCAGACGCGACGCAACTGGGCGTACGATGACATTCGCTTCACGCATTTTAAGAACCAGTGTTCGTAATTACGCGGAAGCGCTCGCGCTTCCATTTGTATTACGGCGATTCCATCATACGGATGCAAGTTCAGGCCGTACACCGATCATGAACCGCTTATTGGACTTCTAGGGGGCGATAAGTCACTACCGACTTTAGCAGCTACACTGATGCAGAGATGAACGAATTCATTCGGAGCTTATTGGTATTTTCTGAGTTCCATTTTCTGAGAAAATGGAAGTCGACTGACGCACGGTCACGGCTACCGCTGTCTGCAGCCTCAACAACAAACACCTGAATCGTTCGGCTCCTTTGACGGAAATACGCTAACAGCTTTGATGGATATATTGTCCAGCTAGGGCCTTTTGACGCAAATTCGGAGCACTGCATGGCCCAGAAGTTCGCCGAGAGCCACGGACTCGAAGTCGTCTAGTATAAAGCCCACGTATGGCTCAATGCTGACAATAAATTATTTCCAATCCAAGACTTGGGTGCATATCATATAAATATATGTTGTCGTCATAAAGGTCGCGCGAATTCATCATCATCATCATCAGTCTGACTATACCCACTGCAGGGCGAATGTCTCTACCATATTTCTACAATTAACCCGGTTTTGCGCAAGCTGCATCCACTTGACCCCGCAGAGAAAGCAAAGCGCAAAAACAACAAAGGACGAGGTGAGGACCGGACAAGTGCTTGCCCTGTCCTCATCTCATCCTTTGTCGATTTACAGCAACGTTTCCTCGTGAAAAAATCGGCCGGTGCTCTATACAGTTTGAATGTAAGCGCAAGAAGCTATTTCGGTGCTCTATGCACCGTTCTTACTCGTAGTGCTCCAGCGTACTCACTCCACCGCACTCACCCACTCGTAGTTGGGCAATACTTCGATTTCATTTTCTGTGTCCTTTATGAGCCGCCATAGTGGCTCAATGGTTAGAGCGCCTGAATGCTGAAGCCAAGATAGTGGGATCGCATCTCAGTCGCGACGGTCACTTTGCGATGGAGGCGAAAAGCAAAGCGCCCGTGTACAGTAAAATGTCAGTGCACGTTAAAAAAACTGAAGCTTAGCGAAAATCACGGAGCTTTTTACGGCGGCGTTCCTTGTAACCTTAGTTGCTTTGGGACGAAAAGACTGGCAATAAATACCAAGCTATAGATCCCCTATGAACCGCCGCGCTTTTTTGTGGGCGCTAAAATGGACTGCGAGTGAGGTCCCTAAAACCTTACAATATTTTGTCTTTTTTTTTTAAGAGACATCAGAGTTGGCTTTTCGGGCAGAGACATCGTAGAGTGTTTTAAATACTTCGGCCAAAATCAAATGGATCTTTTGACGTCTCTCCTTCACTGGGCACCCATTTCACCTTAAATCGAGGAGTCGCAACCGATGCCAGCACTGTAGAGAGCTCAACATGGCAGGCAGCAATGCTCACCGTTGCACTGCCGAAAACATGTAAAAAATTATATTGCCACAGATGATTGGCCCCATGAGGCCTCTTCTGCGCACGTAAACAGCAGGTAGCCAGTTACCAAAAAATAATTGATTTACCAGAAACATTAGGGCCTTAAAGAAGTAATCCGTTGGTGACAAAAGAACTCAAAAATGCAATAAATGCTAGTAACCACTTGCCTACAAATTATGGTATAGAGCAGGAATATCAAATTAAATTAAATCTGGTCATTTGCCACCTAGAAAGTTTCTGATGGAGAGGAGCTGCAAAAAAAAAAGCTGCTCGATGGTAGCTTGACTGGCCCGCAACACTCAGTTTGCACAGGAAATGCCACTCATTCGAAAATTATTTGACGGTGGTCTCCACCCTAGATCTCTAACTGCGCGCTATACAGTCGACAGAAGAGTTGGAATAACCATTCATACTAATCAAATCAAGTGCTCTGATTTCACTAGGTGTCGACCAATTTTCTTCTGATTGTGAGATCATGATGACCTAATATCTAAACTGCTACGAGCCTCACTGAAATGAATACGCTGTTTACTTCAACCTGCAAGGCAAATCTGCATGCACGCGTTTCAGACAACCGAAACCAATGAGCACTCCCTTGCAGATTTTTACCATAGACTGACGTCGCCTCTACCTTTCCCTCACTATCGTTGAAGCCCCTTCTCTTTTGCAGCACACCGCAGAGAGCTCTTTCAAAAAGAGCTTTTTTTTCACAGCGTAACTTGATATTGCCCAATGGCAAGCGACTCATCAAGCAGCTGTACGGTTTCCCACGAAGCGTCCTCAATTCAACGCCGTCAGGGCCATACAAATGCAAAAGCTACCTTTTCTAGGTCCTGGTTAACGCCAGAAAGAGCTAAGTAATCCCGGTCAAATGCGTTTATCGGGGTTTCAATAAAAATGGCTTAAACACGTAAACACGTTACAACTATTTACTGAATATAACCGTTTCTTTGTTATCTTCTGTCTCTGCTCGCTGACAGGAGTCGAATGGTACCCAACACGGGAAGCAATTGGGCTATCTGTAGTGGCTCTCAGGGAGTATATGAAGAATGAAGAAACATGATGGCAAGGTGGTTGTGCCTCGTTACTTAGCGCCCAGCATTGTCGTAATCGCAGACGTTACAGAAATATTTTTCGGCCTGAAAAACGGCTTCTTCAATTCCATTTCTGCAATGTTTTCTTCCGTGTTTCTGCGGTCTTAAACCTGAAAGATGAACGAGGAAAGTGAAAGCAAAGAAGCGCTAAGGGACACCGACGTCTCACAGAAAACTGCCAAAAAATACTTTATAATTACGTGCCCTTTGCAATGCTTTGAAATAGTCAAAAATGTCAACATGGCCTGCTGTTTTGCTTCTAAATCACATTTCCCGGCTTCATCGGGGCATATAATTTAATTCACGCATTTGGTTCATGACTTGTAGACATGGCATGGCTTGCAGTTGCAGACAGCTCTGTCTGAATATTTGATTGGACATATCAGGAGCCACTACTAGCAGGACGCCCTTGCATGTGAACACCAAAGACTTCAGGTGTTTTAGCTTCAAAATATTTTGAATAGTTACCAAAGTACGTCGTGCCTTCTACAGGGATGACAAGCGCCATTCTTCTAGGTCAAGAATTACTTTTTATTGTATAAACCAAAGGCTGTAGAAATACGCTTTACTGCATTAACTGCACTATTTCGAAAAACTTATTGAAGTTATAGGTTGGAGGCGCTACGTACATAGCACAAAACAACCGCAGGCTTCTCGGCATCTGCAGGCAGAGCTGCTACATTGTGTACGAGGCATTCAGACATTTTGGTCATTTGCAGAGGCAGGTATATATATTGTGTGCAATGCAATCGCAGATTTTCCGACATATACTGTGCTGGGACTATACACTAAGGAATCATAATTGCTTCGGCATCCGCAGGGACACTGCAACTACCATTGCGCAACTTGTGGTGCTAATAGTCGCCTTCACCATCCGGGCAAAGGTCTCGGCTGTGCGCGGGCACCTGGACGCCACATATGTCCACGAAAGGATCAATGCAGTGCTCCGGCACTGAGTCCTTTAGTATTCTCTGGGTCCAAAGTGAGCACTCTGTTTTGAAAATAAAAAGAAAAACGAAATTAAGGAAATATATAAAAATACCAAGCAGCTCAACAAGTAATCCTACTCAAGTGCTAAACAGAGCAGGTGGAGTTGCTAATGTCAGCAGATCGCGACCAGTTTTCATAGTGCACTGGTCACACGGGTCTTGCAGGACATCATATTTACATCACACGTAACCATAGACATACAGACTAAACTTCCGAGCCTAAAGGGTTTTGTCCTGCACTGCTGCAGATCACTGAAGCAATCTTCTTGAACATTATATATGATGGAAACAGGTACGCCACCATCTTCGTTTGCATCGAAGCGAAAAAATTTATTCTGCGTACAGGAGTGTTAACCAGATAAACAGAAGTACTCCTAATATAACGATACATGGCTAACGTCATTAAATGTTCGCAAAACTTTGTTATTTCTTTCCATCGGCGACACTCATCCATAACGCCTGACTATGTACTCTGCGGCTCCGTTATTTCTTCCGCATCAGCATGTAAGTACTTAGGTGTTCACATATCTCATGATCTCTCTTGGTCCGCCCTTATTATAACAATTGCTAACGTTTTCGCGTCCTGTCTTACTTACGACGTACTTTACCATAAGCTCCTTCTTCTGTCAAGTCTCTGGGCTATGTAACACTAGTCCATCCAAAGCTTGAGTTTGCATGCGCAGTATGGGACCCTCATATTTCTTATTTGACTAAAACCCTCGAATCTGTCCAAAATCGCGCAGTTAGATTAATATTTTCCGATTACTCTTATCGTTCCAGTGTGACTACTAATTAATATGAAGCTAACCTGCCTTACCTCGAGACACGATGCAAAATCAATAGACTTAGCCTCTTTCACAAATTTTATCACTTGTCACTTGCTGATCTAGAACCAGCTCATCGCACCTCCGTTCGAACCAGTCACGCAAAAGCCGTTTATACGCCTCGCGCACGTACCTCTGCACATCTGCATTCCTTCTTTGTCCAGACTGTAGTCGACTGGAATGGCCTACCTGCCGATGCCGCACTCCACACCAGCACCGCGAATATTAAAAAAGCCGTCGAAGATCTTTTTATTTATTCTTTGTAATTAATTTTTGATTTTCTGTGTTGCCACGTATTTCCCTCGTGTAATTCCCCGTACTGGGGCATTTGAGGTGTACAGTAAATAAATAAATAAATAAATAAATAAACAAATAAATAAATAAAAGGGGACGAGCAGCATTATTCCCCTAAAAATAAAACTGACAAATCGTCAAGTACTACATCGGTTTAAAAACGCCATTGATAGTAGCCTGGACGCTGTTATTCTGTAGTGCTTTTTATTTAAAGCGCTGGTTTCCGCTGTGCCCCTTACTTTGATATTTGTTGCGAAGCCGCCACTATACGCGTTACTAAAATAGGCGCAAATATTTATTTGATCTCCTTTTTCTACACAAGAAAGACATTTCAGTGCGTGATATGTTTCCTGCCCTTTAGAATTCCCGCGTTTGCGTTAACTTATACAAAGCATCAGTGCTGACTATATGCTTTAAATTCTCCGTAAGTTAAAGGGGGCTCTGTGGAAAAAGGGTGTGGCGAAACCGCATAAAGCTATAGGGTGTTTCATCTAAGATTTTACCTATTTTTTAAAAATAGGAAAATTAAGTTTTATTGTCGATTCATCTTTTAGCTGTTGTATTAAGAGTAGAGAAAAATCAGGAGCCCTAAAGGGTACTAATAAGCTTAATAATAACTAAGATTAACCAATTAACTTTTTCTTTATACCAGCTAGAAGCTACTTTCAAATTGCAACAGTGAGCTACCGGTGTGAGAATGCCAAATGGTATTTTAAACGACAAGAAACGTGCATTTCTTAACGACTGCAGCACTGGCAATTCTGGCCACTTTCGACGCACGAAAACGAAACCTAGCAGACAAAGCGCGGAATTGTACGCGCCCACGAGTGACGCAGTCGTGACGTCGCCGGGCGAATCAAGTTGTCTGAAGGCGGCTGCTGCAGCTCGTGAAATACTCGTCTGGCGCTGCGTTATCACATCCAGTGGTGCGATATCTGTGCATGTACTGCTTTTCTTTTTATTTCACCCTCTGGGAGCCAAAGCTTGTAGTCAAGAGGGAGGGCTGATTTGCCCATACCGTCAGCGCTACGCCCGCACCATGACAAGCTTCGCCCGGAATGCGTTGGTGATATCTCAAGATCCTACCAGACCATGACGCAGCTCAAGGCGCCTATTTCGCGGGCGGCAGCGGCCGCCTACAGACGGCTGGTTTCTCTCGGTGACGTCACGGCTGCGTCACTCATGGGCGTGCATAAGTGCGCGCCTCGACTGCTAGGTTTCGTTTTCGTGCGTCGAAAGCGGCCAGAATTGCCAGCGCTGCAGTCCTTAAGAAATGCGCGTTCCTTGTCGTTTAAAATACTATTTGGCATTCTCACACCGGTAGCTCACTGTTGCAATTTGAAAGCAGCTCCTAGCTGGTATAAATAAAAAGTTAATTAGTTAATCTTAGTTAATTATTAAGCTAATTAGTACCCTTTAAAGCTCCTGATTTTTCTCTACTCTTAATATAACAGCTAAAAGAAGAATCGACAATAAAACTTAATTTTCCTATTTTTTAAAAAATAGGAAAAATCTTAGATGAAACACCCTGTATATCCGCTGCAGTCCCCACTCCACAACTGAGGGCATGGTCTCCCACAATGACATTCCACGGAACGCTTCAGGACTTACGGACGCACGAAAACGCCATATATCTCGCCCACTTTGTACCGAAGCACAGACACAAAAACAAAAAATTAGAGGGTCTCGTAGAAATCCCTTAAGAGGAGAATTCTGAAAGCCTACCTTTCCTCTCTTATCATTTGCTTCTCATCTTTTACCTCTAATCGGCTCAGAACTGCTCCGAAACGTAGGCAAACACGCAGAGAGAAACACAACCCACGCGCCTGTGATGTGTTCCTCCCTGCGTACTTGTCTGCGTTGCGCAGCTGTTCTGGGCCATTATGCACCAACTCGCACCACAAGCTGCTATTCTGAGATACATTTTCTCGGCATTCGTTGCTGCACAACATATAATTATAATTTTTTTTGCAGGAAAGACGAGGCGCAGTATCTGTGACACTTTCCCCTGTAAGTATGTTTGGATGGTACACCATCGCTCCTTCTGCGTGGCGGTCCTTTGCGCGCGTTGAAGTGTGGGATTGCAGACAAGAACGCATCTCGCGGAATCTTGCTGAAGATAAGAGATGTCGCGAACAGATCTCGCACACAATACTCCCACACAACTCTCGCGCAAGGGATTTCGTTCCATGAGCCTAAAAAGACGTTCGCCTTAATATAAGATGAAATGAGGCTAGAATTTAAGCTTCGGTTCTAACGTTACAACGCACAGTTTTAGGTGCTTTCGTTTGCCGGCACCTCTTACTCGTTCGCCTCCACTCGCTCTGGTGCGCGCGAAATCAGTAATCCTATATTTTGTGTTTAATTATTGCGATTAAAGCCTCCAGAAAGGTAAGATTCTAAAATGTTCCTATATCAAATTTACAACTACAGCTGATAGTCTCGGCAAACTCGGTGAAATCATTTGATCTTGCTGTGTCACACACTCAGAATCCTATATCAAAAGCGCAGCCCTAGTTGGCAGATTCTGCAAACTCGAAAACGCTATCGATCTTAGGATGCCGCATAATTCGATGACCAATTATTTCATGGTTTTGTCGCCTGTCAGAGGCCGCCTGCCACTGCGATACGCTTGCCTTTATCTACCAAGAGACTTTGTTGGACGAGTTGGTAAACATCCATTCTTAATATAAACAGCGCGAACAGGAAGCCACCATAGCCTTACTCCACGGCCCAGATGAAAACAAATATGACGAAAACGAAGCATTCACGTGAAACAAAAGGTGCACCTGCTACACAAAAAGTTCCCCCCAAAAAATCTCTTTGCTTCTTCTTCTTCTACATTCTCTCACAAGAATAGCAATTTGAGTCCTGAAATGTTTGTCCTTGCCACATTCAAAGTTGTTCCGGTGTTCCAGTAGCCTCTTGTTAATACAGTCATCAGTCATCTGCGATTTGCTGATGACATTGCCTTGCTAAGCAACTCGGGGGATGAACTGCAAATATTGATTGGTGACCTAGACAGTAAATGTAGAAAGGTAGGCTTGAAAATCAATGTGCAGAACACTAAGGTAATGTTTAACAGCCTTGGGAAGGAACAGCAGTTTACATTAAGTAGCGAAGTACTGGAAGTAGTAGGAGAATATGTCTACTCAGGACAGGTAGTAAGCGCAGATCAGGACCATGAAAAGGATATAACAAGAAGAATAAGATTGGGATGGAGCGCATTTGGCAATCACTCACAGATTATGACTAGCAGCTTACCGGTATCGCTAAAGAGGAAAGTATATAACAGCGGTATCTTACCTGTACTCACCTATGGGGCTGAAACGTGGAGGCTAACCAAGAGAGTTCTACTTAAGTTGAGGACAACCCAGAGGGCTATGGAACGAAAAATGGTAGGGGTGACATTAAGAGATAGGAAGCGTGCAAAGTGGGTCAGAGAAATAACTCAAGTAACCGACATTCTAGTGGAAATTAGGAAGAAGAAATGGGCATGGGCAGGACACGTAGTGCGAATAGAGGATAACCGATGGTCTCTTAGGGTAACAAACTGGATTCGAAGGGAAAGAAAGCGTAGCAGGGGGCGGCAGAAAGTTAGGTGGGCTGATGAGGTCAAGAAGTTCGCAGGGGTCAAGTGGATGCAGCTAGCATAGAACCGGGTTAAGTGGAGAAATATGGGAGAGGCCTTCGCCCTGCAGTGGGTATAGTCAAGCTGATGATGAATACAGCGCCCTGTCTGTCCTATATAACAGGCTCCACAAAAAAGTGGAAACCTGTACACAGCACCAGTCTTCCATCTGACAAATGGGTCTCCATGTTTCACCCCACAGTCTGCTTCTCCGATTCTCTTTCCCTTTTAATAGCTGGGCAAATCCTCTTCATCTTGAGCTGGGCGATCAATGCTGTATCAATACTGTTGTATCCCGCAAAAGTTTCGGTTTCGTTTTCATACACCAGTGCTATCATCATCAGCACATTTTCTCTCTCTTCGCTTGAGCTCACACGCTCACACTCTGACGTAAATAGACAGTCTACACTGAGCTGCGGTCTGCGCATTTCGTTCCCTCCGTCCTGATACCGGACACCACAGAAAGGCGACGAGGATTCAAGCATAGTTTTCCGTTCCGAAAACTGTATATTCGCCAACATGTCGGGCGGATCTTATCTGCCGCCCCCACCGTTCCTGCCTACGCCGGGCGAACCAGCAGTACCTTGGCAACAGCGGAAGCTGGTCTTCCTGAACTTCCTGGAAGCGGTGGGAGGCGACGAGCTACAGCCCAAGCGTCGCAAGACAATACTTCTGAACTCCCTCTGAATCGAAGGCCAACGTGTGTACCACAGCCTCGACGCAACAAGGAGCACCGCAGGTCCTTGGGCAAGTGTCACGCCAAGTGCTCACGAAGACCCCTTCAATGCTGCTATCGCAACGCTGGATGTCCACTCGCACCAGCAACCAACGACCTGGTGGAACGTCACCGGTTCCGTCAGCGCAAGCAACTACCCGGTGAGAATTTTCAAGCCTACGTGAACGGTCTACGAGGACTTTCAGCAGCGTGCAATTTCGGAACTGCAACTGACAGCATGATCCATGACCAATTACTTGAGGGAACAACTTCGCAAAAGATACGAGAGCGCTTACTTTACGAAGGATCGTCTCTCACTCTTCAACTCGCAGTTGACATTGGAAAGCAGATCGAGCAGGCAGAAAGGCAATTAGAAGAATTCAACGTCAGCGCTCCTGTGAACCGCGTGCGAGAAACAAAAACGGAATCATTTCACCCCTCGCATGGCACGTGCTACCGCTGTGGTTCGGCTTCCCATCTAGAAAATTTCTCTGCATGCCCAGCAAAAGCCAGACACTGCCGCAACTGTGGAAAGATTGGACATTTTGCAAGCGTCTGCTGAACAAAGAAAAAGAAAACTTCTAGAAGAAGAGCACCATGCCCGAAAGCAGAGACAGCCAACGCCATTACAATCTTAAATGTCAACGATAAAGATGAGCAACCGAAAGAAATTCGTGCCACAGTTACGATAGGGCAACGTCCTTTTTCTCTCATTGTTGACACTGGGGCTACAGTCTCTCTGCTGAGCGAAGACCATTACCGCAGATTCTTCGCGGATATGTATGCGTTGTGCTTGCCTGCTGTCACCCTCCACAACTACTCCGGAGAAAGGATAAACATTGTCAGATGCTTTCTGGCCGACGTGGTTCACGGCGAAACCACCGCCGGTGTGCTGTTCCACATCACAACTAAAGGCACGTTTTTGCTGGGACTCGACGCCATACGCAGTCTGGGAATAAACATCGTCGGTTCAACTTTAACCTGCCGCAGCGTCGCGCACGCAGACTCTCCACCCTCGCTCCCCGCCGAGCTGCAGGATCAGTTTTCGCACCTCTTCTCGACGGGCCACGGGCTCGTAAAGAACTTCGTGCACCACATCCAGCGTCGCTCGTCCGTGCCGCCGGTTTCTGCAAAACTGCGGCATCTGCCCTTGACTCTGCGAGAGCAAATTTCCGACGAGCTACGCTGTCTGCAGTCGCATGGGGAAATAGAACCCGTGTCTGCGTCGAAATGGGTCTCCCCTATAGTCCTTGTGCTAAAGAAAGATGGCTCGCTTCGATTGTGCGTGGACTTCTGCGAGGCTAACAAAGCTGTCATCGCCGACGCGTTTCCTCTCCCGCACACGGAAGAACTCCTGCATCAACTAGCAGGTGGGACGTGTTTTTCGTGGCTTCACTTGGCGTCTGCGTACCACCAAGTGTAACTTACACAGGAGAGTCGCGACCTAAAACTTCTATCACGCATGATGGGTTGTTTTGATTCAAAAGAGTATGTTTTGGTCTTGCTTCTGCTCCTGCGGCTTTTCGGAGAATGATGCAACAGTTGTTGAAGGACTGCAAGGGTGTGCTCTGTTGCATTGATGACATGATCGTCTGGGGAAGGACACGACAGGAGCATAACAAAAATTTGAAGCAGGTACTTGAACATATTGTAACCCGCGCTAACAGTGTCAGTTCTGGAGGGAGAAGAAGACGAAGTTCTGCGGAGTGCGCGTGGTTCTGGGACGCCGCTGCTTTTGCCTGGTCAAGCGCCTGCTCTCTGCCTCCTGAGCCTCAACCCCGTCTTTTGACCCTGTCCTTCTGGATTGCGGTCCGGGTAGCGATAGAACCCGTGACAATATAAGAGCTTCAGGATTGAAGCTAAATGATAAATGTCTTTTCGCTGTTCCTGAGCTGCACTTTTTGGGACATGGCGTTAGTGGGAAAGGTTTGTGCCCATTGCCTTCCAAAGTAGACGCTGTTGTGAAAGCGCCTGCCCCTCATGATCTCTCAACATTGCGTTCTTTTTTGGGACTTGTAGGGTACTACTCCCGTTTTATTCCCGGATTTGCTGATTTGGTCGAACCGTTCAGAAAGCTTTTGAGGTCAAATCAAAAGTTTCATTGGAGTCAAAAGCTCCTTATCAGCTAGTCCCGTCATACAGATGTTCAACCCTGAGTTAGATGCAGTCGTCACCACAGATGCTTCGGAAAAGGGCTTGGGTGCTGTGCTTCAGCAACGCGACGGTGAAGAAACGCGCACCGTTGCATTTGCATCGAGAGCCTTGGCTGCGGCGGAACGAAGATATTCCGTGGGTGAACGAGAGGCTTTGGCATGTCTGTTTGCATGCGAGCATTGACATGTCTACCTTTGGGGAAGAAGATTTGTGTTGCGCACAGACCATCAAGCTTTGGTAACTGCTTTCGTCAGCTGGCGCAGGACGTCGGCCCCTTCGATTATCCAGATGGTCTGCTCGCGTACTGTATACTACAACTTTTCAATCGAGTATCAGAAAGGGTCTCAAAACGTCATTGCAGATGCACTTTCACGCCTGCCTATTGAAAGCGCTTTAAATCAAACCGTAGACGAAGACATGGTCTCGGTCGTGTCATCATCCGTGACAAAAGAGCAGCTGCAGCTTGCTACCGCTGCAGACGAACTATTGCAAAAGGTTGTGGGGTATGTCACAAAAGGGTGGCCGCCGAAAAAGTCCGTGGCACCTGATGTGTTTCCTTACTTTGACGTGCGAGAAGAACTGTCTCAGGCGGATGGCTTGTTACTCCGAGGGGAAAAAATTGTAATCCCCGATGTGCTGAAGGCTACGCTTGTCAGGTTCGCACACGAGAACCACCCTGGCATAGTAGGAACTAAGCAAAGGCTGCGTGACCTCTATTGGTGGCCTCGAATGGACAAACAAGTTGAGGAAGCTATAAGCCACTGTCACATTTGTCAGACACTCGACAAGTCTGCTAAACCATCTTTCGCGCCTTCGCAACGTGTGGCATTCCCAGACAAGCCATCGCAAAAGCTCGCGATGGACATTGTAGGTCCTCTAAAATGGGCACCTTCCAACTGTCGATACATAATAACCTTGATTGATTACCACTCGAAGTGGTCTGAAGTTGCATTTGCACCGAAGTAACGTCGCATGCTGTTGTTGAGTTCCTGCAGGGAGTATTCAGCCGCGAGGGTTTCCCGGACGAAATTGTAACTGACAACGGACCGCAGTTCAAGTTACAAATGTTCGAGGAATTTTTGTGCGAGAGGAGCATTATACATCGTTGCTCTTCAGTGTACTACCCTCAGGGAAACGGTGCAATAGAAAGATTCAACAGGGTGCTCAAAGATTGGATACAAATGGCGAGATTGGAAAAACGCCCGTTGAAAACTTCCTTGGTTGACTACCTCGGTACATATAGATCAACTCCGCATGCGACGACTGGCTTAATTGTCACCTGCGAAGCTCCTACATGGTCGTCAACCCAGAACACGGCTCAGTGTTGCTGGAATGCCCTATTGGAGCGACGTACGCTCTAATGCTGTATTGAAGCCCGTTCGCGAGACGGTGCAAGCTAAGCAGTCGTGCACCCAACAGTATACGGATAGGAGACGCGGTGCTAGGGCCCCAACATTTCGAAAAGGTGACCTCGCTCGAGTAAGGATTCCCAAAGCTGGAGGCAAGGCATCGCTTTCATACATGGGTCCATTTAAAGTGGTCAGAAAAAGAGTGCGGAATTCATTTCTCCTAAGCGACGGCCGAATCTGGAATGCATCTAAATTCTCTCGCGCACCAGTAAACAGCTCTGACTCTACACCGTCCTGGGCACTGCTTCCAGACAACGATCCAACTACTTCTGAAGATCGCGCGGAACCAGCACCAGCTGAAACGACATCTGAACCACAGTCTGCAGTGGTTGAAGCAAGTTCAAGTCCTCCGCAAAGCAACGACACAGGACAAACGCTGCGTCGAAGCGCAAGAGCCCGTCGCCCACCTGACAGACTTCAATACTGACTTTACTGTTTCTGCCCTTGTGCATACTGTGCCTTTACGTGTGTTTCGTGTTTTTTTTAAGCGAGAGGTGATGTTGTATCCCGCACAAGTTTCGGTTTCGTTTTCATGCACCAGTGCTATCATCATCGGCACATTTTCTCTCTCTCTTCTCTCGAGCTCACACGCTCACACTCTGAAGTAAATAGACAGTCTACCCTGAGCTGCGGTCTGCGCCTGTTCGTTCCCTCCGTCCGCATACCGGACACTACAAGTACTATACCTCTTGCCAACAATTGTGAAGCCGTGTGAGATTTTGTGCACATACGATACCACCGCAATCTTCTTCTTCTCACCCATGCAGGGCAGGGAGTTCTGTCTGAGCGTTCTTTTAAGGCTCTTGAGTAAGCGGCAGCAGGCCTGAATAATGACCGAGTCCCTATAACCGGCCTTTGCAATTCTTGTCAATTGTCTTTCAAAACTGTTGCCCATACCGTGGTAGCAAGATTTCTTCAACGCATTTAACAAGCATGTGTTCATCATCCCATTCTTCAATTATTTGGAATGCCCCGAATTGGAACTCAGCAAGGGCTTCCCCAATCTCGTGTTGTATTCCTAACAAACATGATCCTCATCGAATTGAATCAATAAATCTGAAACCTGTAACCGATCGCCCACAGGTTCTTCAACAGCAAATTCCAGCCCAGATCCACACTAATTGTAAAAACATCAATAATGACCCTCATACGTTGATTGAATTCATCCCGGTCTGTGAATACTAAAAAGTCGTCCACATACCTGAAGGTGGAATGATGTAGGCCCCTCAAGTTATCCTTCAGGTCTCTGTCCACGTACCGTCTTTGCCAAAAATAGATAGGCTGCATACTTTGCTTCTCGCTTATATTCTAACGCCAACATGGATAACCAGATTATTATAACTTGATAAGAAGTGAGGACAGAATCTCGCCTTTGCTTTCCACAGATTTAATGTTTCATAAGTGGTGTGAAGTCTCTACTATCCAACTCAGAAGCGAAGCACGCAGCCTGGTTACTTTTGGCAAAGATGGTACATTAAGAAGATGTCACTCAAGACCGGTGCAGCACTCGACCTAATGCATACTCCGGCCTTCTACGTATACAGCTTGTCCTTCCAGCCTATGAAGGTGGACCGCAGGTAGGACCTGGAAAGTTCGATGAAACTTCCAACACTTACACCTGAGGCGTCAATGAAGTCACATTCATCATTGTCCGCAGTGATGCACATTTGAACACGCTTAAGGAGGCAGCCATGGGGGAGACTATAATATAAATCCTTGACATCCATGCTGAAGCCAACACACTTTCTTGAGTTGTGCTCTTTGAGGAATTCAGCAAGGGCTTCAGAGTTGGGTAGCCTTAGGAGTTTGATAAAGTCAACGAGGAAATGTATTTCTGGAAATATTTGAAGACCAGGTGCTGCCACGTGCTGTTCTCAGACACGATGGATCATAACGGAACATCTCGTTTATGGGTTTTTGCCGAGAAGAATACTTTCAAATGTAATTGCTTCCATTGTTTCACCTGTTTACGTATTCGTCTAAGTCCAAGATCACCATGTCGAGCCTGTGTCTTCCTGTTCGCGCTGTTTATATTAACAATGGATGCTTTTTAACGCAGCGCAGACGCCAGAGTTTGTGGAGAGTGGGGCCATTGTCCCTATCGCGTTAAGGTGCGAGAGGTTTGAGACAAAAATAGCGTATGCTGCGCTGAGAATTTTGCCTAATAATACTTTTGATTTTGTGTTTTATGAGTCAAGTTTCGAACGGTCATGCCCGCCGCACACTGATCGAATATTCCAGTAAACCGTTCGATGCTCCGGTTCTGCAGTACACGTCCACAAAAATGGTATACCTATTGTAGGATCAGAAGTGTCGCTGAATATTTGCAACTTCATTTTTTTAGGACTGTATTATTTCGAGCAAAAATGCTTTCAAAGTAAACTGTCTCATTCAGATGCGAGTTAAGGAGCAAAATTTAAAGCATATCAGTGTGATGTGGCATTGCATATAAAGCAAAGTCAAGCGCTTCTGGAGCTTGGCCGCCTATCATAATTATTGCTTAAGAAACAAATATTGAACAAACTTTTGTCTCTTGACTACTTTTCGACTGTTTGATTCATTCAGCTTAAAAATCAACGATAACTTCGGAGAGTAGCTTGCTATTTCAAGAGGAACCATAGAAATGCAGAACGGTGCTTCGCTGATCACTTATTTGGATCACGTGGAAGTGAGCTCTATTTTGGATCTATTTCATTTGAGTAAAGCAAACTGATTTTCTTGCAAGATATCAACCAAGGTACGGACAGCAAATCTAATAAGGTAATATCTACCAAGGAGCGATTTGGCAAAATGAAACGTGGCAAACCTTAGCAAGTGTCGAAGTATAATCATCCTTAGCAGAATGACTTGATGCTTAATCTGTCATTCGAAATGGAAAGTGCTTCATATAAAGTTATGTTGTCAGTAATACTTTGACGAGGCTACTTCATCTTTCTGAAGATCTCTGAGTGAAGGTCCCACGGCGTCTGCAATGCAACACTCTTGTATCTTTTCGCAGTTCGAATTGGTACGGAAAACACCCTGCTTATTTTTACTAGTATTTCCGAAAAGCTTCAAGAATAAATTTTTGAAACAGAGAAGTGCCGTTTTTAACACTGCCATTCAAGTTTACGTCTTCAACTTCCTCGCGCTGGTAAATAGGACTTTACATTTACTCTGCCGTTCTCACAACAACAGGTTTTTTTCATTTTGCACTATAAATGTACAACATTATGGTTAGCTTTATATCAAATACAGTCTTTGTGTGTTTATCAAGACAGTCGTGCTACGTTCCTCATAATAGGTCCCGTTGCTTGTTTGGTCATGCGAGTTAAACGTATTTTAAGAGCACATTAGTACAAGTCAACCACGATATTTTTCAACTCTCACACCATTTTACAAAGCTTCATTTTCTTACGATGTCCATGATATTCCACATCGACGACAATGCAGTTCTCGTAGTCTGTGTAGTATATGACTGCCTCCTTCTTTTCTGTATCTGTAAAATACGTGCGAAACCCTATTACAACTCCAGTATCTTAATTGCACCTCTACTCACAACTCCTTAAGGGTTTCCTAGGAATACGTTTATCTTATTGGTCACTTCATTCCTTACACACCTTTAACCTACCCTGCTTCACTACACAGGGACATAGCCAGGGAAACACTTCCATCTAGCTCCCATCTTCATGTGTGCACGCGATATGCATTAAATGCAATCAGATGTATACGTTACTTCTACTACTGCGGCTCTTAGCAATGATATCTACTTACTACAACACCAGTGTAAGCATGAGAGTGTGTCAAGGAAATAAACATGTACCTATTTTTTTTTCAAAACGAAAATGGCGTGGTGCAAACAGAAACCAGTAGGCTACGTTTGTTATGCTAAGTTATGCTAGATTGTACGTGCGAAATCGTTTGGGCCCAGATGAAAGTTGATGGAGGCAAGACCGAGAGAAGGATTAAATGTTTTGAGCCCGCTCCGCTGCTACGATTTTGGATATCGCTCGAAAAAGTGGGACATTCTTGATTGTGCCCGATAGTGTAAATTAGTGCTTTCGCTTTAAAATTATCCGAGTGTTCATTGGTTAGACCTATGATACTTTGAGTGCACTGCTTTTATTACGGCGGCAGGACGCATGGACTGTGAAGCTAATATCTTGTGGGCCAAGCCGGATTCAGTCCTAAAAACGATTGAGAATATTGTTGGCCCGTTCTGGCGCATGTATCAGTGTTTTCGTACTATTATGTGGAAATATCTTGTGATTTTCCCTTTAATATACACCACACGCAAGCAATAGCTTGCCTATACGCCGACAGCCTGCCATCTTAGCCCCGCTGACCAGCCGCAGCACAATGGGGATATGTGTATGTGGGACCTACACTTCCGGTTCAGAGTCGGTTCCGGCAGTGCCGGCACGCGCCCTTCAATTTGACAGGATGTAGCAGTGGCAATACCGCTAGGTTACAGTGGGGTCTCTCCGCTTTCTTTTAAAAAGAAATTTAAGTTTCGTTACAGAATTTCACCGTATATGGCTATGCCCGCACGAGTTGCGTGCTCACGAAGCGCAGCGTATTGCAGTGTGTAAAACGATACTCACATGCAAATAAAGCACACGCATTGTTTGCGCAAAGAACTAACCAAACTAAGCAGCAAGCCTATATGCGGTAGTTGAACTAGAGCTGCACAATATAGTCTTGTAACAGTGCTCTCTCTAGATGCTGAGAGGAGTGGAAAAAGAAGAGACAAGAGGCACGTGTTGTGGATTCTTGGACATTAAGCTCAAAGTGGGAGGCAAAAAAATGGAAACCTTTCGTGCGGCCCTCTCTCGTACGATGCTCTACGAACTAATCCCTCTGCACACGGCATTCGAATGCACGTAGGACTATCACTCGTATCTTTCTAGGATACCATTCAGAGCATAGCGTACCGTAGCCGTTGAGAACCTCTTCATTCGTACACCTTTATGTTACGTCCCTGATATTGCACGATTATTTTGCATAAATAGATATGAAAGTCCGAAACAGACAACGTAAACTCACGCATCTGTCTGGTATATCGTTCAACTGTGTTTGATGAATTTTAAGCTTTGTGACGTTGAAAGAACTAGACATTGTAGTTTCCACGTCATCGCTCAGTGCGAAACGAATTTCCCGTTAAATCGTGTTTTCTCGCTATTTGTCAAAAAGGTCGTCTTTCCCGCATTGCTTTGCGTTAACAATGACGCTTGTTGGTTTGATCTGGCAGTGAATTTTTCATTCTTCATTTTGTTGTATGAATATGGCAGTGCACTGTTTCTTTACTTCGTTCTGTTTCCTGCGATGATTGTTTTGACGCAATGATATATTCCCCTCCCCCCGTATTAATCCCTCGTTGATTGCAGTATCTGTAAATAAACCACAATAAAAGACCTTGCACTAGGCGCTACGCCGTGAAGTGCGAACAGAACGTTCGGCGACCAGCCGTAAAGCTTGTGCAAGCACACGCGCGAGCGTCGGAGCGAGCGTTGTCGTCGTTGTCTTTCATGAGCGTCTGGCGCTCAGCATGGTTGCCGTCGTTCTCTTTCTTGAGCAACAGGCGCAGAACATTTCAGATCCAAATACCTTCCCACGAAATAAACAAATAAGCATCGTTTTCCACGGGCAGTACAGATCGCTACGAGGTTTTCTATTTTGTTCGAGGTTGCTTTCCTAAGTCTGTTTTAAAGCAGGCGGTATCCTTTAGGTGGTGGGGGTGTCCTTTAGCAAAACCGCCCAGCCGGCGGTTTTTTGAAACCCGCCAGAGGTGGAGCACGAAAGCTGTGCAAGCTCACGGAAGGGAACAAATAATGCCACGGCGAAAATACAAAAAGAAAACGCACTTCGCGTCTAAAGTTTATATTTTTATGCCACAAGTGCATATCACCGTTTGCAACTTCAACTAGGAAAACTCTGTACTGCTCTCTATTTCCTATAACGCCTATAATCTGCTTTCCCCTCTGATGTAGCCACACACAGCCTAAAGCGTTTCCGTTGTTTTCCTAGCACCGGCGCTGTACTTGAAAGATGACGAATAAAATTTGTGATTGTCAACACTTTGCATTTAAAGAAAATCGGCGGATGATTTAGCGTGGATAGGCTGAATCCGAATAATAAAAAAAAAAGCTGGCGCAGGTATGCGTGCATGATACATTTTAGATGTTAGTGAAGTTGCTTGAAAAAAGAAAAGCCGGCGTAGTGGATGTATCTGCACCTAACTAGTGCCCAGCTATCGTTGCATAAAACGGGCAGAAATTGTTTTCTGTAGATTGTTTTTTTTGGCATATTTGCTTCCTGTTACGAATCACATCTGCATCCTGACTGTTTTGCTCTTGATTTCTGTGAACTTAGAGATTCTTTGTTAAAATTATAGAGCCCAACGATTTAGCTCCCCACCGCGGTAGTGCAATGGTCAGGGTGTTCTACTACTCTGCCGAAGGATACAGGATCTAATCCCGACCGCGGTAAATGTTCTTCGAGGGAGGCGTAGCAAGACGACCGTGTACTGTCGCAGCTGGTCGCAATTTCCGGAGCCGACCGCTATGGCATCAAAGCCTAACTTGCCTTGTGACGTCAAACCACATTATTAAGACAACCTAAACCAAGATTTTCCTTTCGACCATGATATGAGAACTTGTACAATATCCATGAAGTTTATATTCTTATAGATGTGGGTACAAGAAGTCCGCACACCAGAGGTAAATTTGGAAACCTACAGATGTATTGATAACTACAACATAGTCCACAGGCAAACACCTAGAGCGGTGTATTCTTGAAACAGACTGTACATCCCGATTGCTGTAAAGGAAATCATCAGTTTTATTCGTACTTTAGCGCTCCTTATTTCGAGAGTCCAAATTTAGAGCAGAAATGTTTCATTTCGTAAAGTGCACTCAAAACACAGCAGAAATCTTGAATGACCTTGTTTCCGACAGTCAGGGTGTAGACGGAATCGGTTATGCGTGTCCGATATGCTTATAGCGCTGTCGAACTTCGCGGATCTGCACATATAGCCCATTTCTCCGTAGGATTGTGGTACGGGCTTCGCGCATCACTGTGAATTTAACTACATCTTAGCTCTGTTTTCTAATAGTAGCCGTGAAGACATAGAAGAAACAATAACGGGCTCAATCTATAACTAATCTTAGTTCGCTAAATACGATATTGCTTTGCGACACTAGAAGAAGAACCTGTCGGAAAGAGTAGAATATTCCGCAAGCAAAAAAAGTAGAATATTCCCGGGTGTAAATGCTTTGTATAGGGCGCTACCGCAACCAACATATGTTATTCATCTATTTTTTTTCAGCAGTTACCTCAAGTGACTAGACACAACATCGTGAGAAAACATAATTCGCTGCCAAATGAGGTCACGCGTCCAATATCTTTCACCACTAACTGCAAATGACAACTAAACACGGGGAGTAAACTGGATGCTTCAGTATGGCTAGACAGTGCAGTATATAGGTTTCAGACATACCTTCAGGTGTTGTAAATGCAATAGTTCCGGGTGTGTCCCCGACCTCCGCATAAAACGGTACCTCCATTCTGAAAAAGAAATCGAAGATTTGAAGGAACATATATATATTGCTACAAAGATGACGAAGCGAGCAGTGGCGCGTTCGGAGCGCTCGCGCCAGGCCCGCTGGTCATTAAAGCATATTTCATCGTCATGTCATCAAGTCATTCTGTTTCTGTTGTGTCGCCGTGTTCCATCGCTTCTCATGCCACCACGTAACATTTGGTGGAGGTGCGGTTCATTCCCATCCTCGCCTTGCCCCGTCTAAGCCAACCGTACCCGGCGTACGGTCGGCTTAAACGGGGCAAGCCAACCGTACGCCCAACTTTACCGCAGCCCTCTGTGCTCAGACCCGACCAGCCGCTCTCCCCAGCCCCGTCCCCAGCCCTGACCACTACACATGACGACTAGGAAAAGTCCAAAGCCGACCCGACCGACCCTACGATGAAGCTACCTCACGACCACTCGAGCGAAGACAGCACCCCCGCTCAAGCCGTTCGGCGTGTCCATAAGCCTTGGCCTTCGGCGAACGGTGAAGATTGGACCTGATGCTCCGGGGCAAACATTCATCCCATCTTCGCATTCACTGTGATGTCCAGCGTTTCATGTCCTAATTCTGTGTCTGTGTTCATCTTCACTTCATGCAATGAATTTCTAGCAATCGATTGGCACGATCGCTCGGTGGCCCCGGGTAGTGCTACGAAGATGATGAAGCCGGCAGTGGCAAGGGTCGGAGCGCTCGCGCCACGCCCGCTGGCCATTAAAGCATATTTCATCGTCATCACGTCGTTCTGTTTCTGTTGTGTCGCCGCCGTGTTCCATCGCTTGTCATGCCACCACGTAACAATATAATTAAATATATATTATATATATATATCGTTGCGAAGAAGGTCGGCAGTGCGCGAGACGAGCCCTTGAGCTAGGCAAGCCACTTAATCATCGTTCATCCTGTCGGCATGTTGGGCCGTCTTCTTGTTTGTCGCCACGTAAATATAACGAAATCGGTTTCGTTGCCTCGCAAAATGCTCCGAAATTCGTCTCCAATCATCGCAGCTGCTCGCTTCTGCTTCCGCTTTGTTCCAGGGATTTCTCAAATATGGTTCTAAGAAGTAACCACCATCTCCGTGGATTAGAACCAAAGGACGGACTGCTACATGGCCATACCCGGCTGAAACACCAAGCTCAGCGTATCTGCCTATTACTGTGACACTCGCCTCCATTGGTCTGCACCATTCCCCGCTTGCAGGCCATGATCCGCGGTTCACTGGGAGAGGATCTCGAAGATCGGCTAGAGCAGTTCGATCGTTTGGCTGTAGTCAACTGCGATGGATGTCCTTTCTAACCACGTAGGTCTCTTTCAAGCGGAAACTGTCACGAGTGTCATGCAAAACTATAGGACTAAGCTATCGTTGCCATTCCATGTTGAACAACCAAAGTGGTCCGTGGTAATTTATATTAGAAATGACCTATTTCTTGGGGAGTGCTAACCTGAAAGGTAGAGAGTCAGGAACGTAGAAGTGGTGATGCAAGGAGCCATAGAGCTTTTGTTTTTCTGGCCTCATGAGAAACTGCACCAGAAAAGTAGAAAAGTTCGTTCATAAGGCGTCTACCACGGAAAAAGCACTCCACATTCTGGCTTGGCAACATGACCACCTAGTCAAAGTTCGCGTTATCCCACCTAAAGCAAGGTCTCTGTACATCGATAATATGGGGGATATTATTCGCTAAGTGGTTATCGACGAGCTGAGTCAAATTGTACCATTCTCAGCTATGCTCCGCCGACAATTTCGACGCTTCACGGTCTATGCGCCCTCGACGAATAATTGGCCATGACGCCTCGATTGAGCGTCGTCGTCGGCGTAGGTAGCAGATATCCAAACAGCCCAAGGTGTCTTCGAGGGAAGCACCTAGCTGATAATTGATCAAAGACCGGAAATCGCAAAAAGTGTTTACTGTTTTGAAATTTGCACAACTGAGACTAATTCCTGCACAAGAGGTATGGCACTGACAGGGCAGCAGGCTTGTGCAACTTGCGCAGATTTTCTTAGACGTCCCTGTAATTTATTATTTAGGGTTTAGGATGCGGGACAACTGTTTTTGGCTGCAGTACTAGACGGATTTTATACCGTACCACACCCACTACGGCAGTGACGCTTGCTTGTGGAGGTTTGAAACGGAGCTTCTGGAGTTCTTCCCGCACTGAGCGCCTCACAAGCTCTCAAGGCTCTTCAGCGGGCAGTAGTGTGGGTGTGCAGTGATAAGCGGCTGCTACAGAAGCAAAGAAGCCATAATGCACGCACTGCTCTGGCAAGGAGTGCTCTACGTACGTTGTCTTTATATAAATTGAGCAACGGACCTCGGAGGGTCTCAAACAAATTCTGCAAACAATTTCTCCTTCACACCCCGCATTAGGTGGCGTGCCTTCTTGGCATCGGGCATAGCTGGATAGGCTCGATTAAAACTCGCGTCATGTGTTTGATGAAAATGGCAAAAATTCCATCCAGCTGCTGATATCTGGAGTGCGGGGCATGTTCGGCCTTTTCTTTTCTTTTGTTGGCGGAATATGTTGCCCAAGAACTCTCACCGATAGTAAAAGAAGCTTCATGATTCTCCTACCCCATTTTGCTGAATCCTGCAGAGCGAAGTAGAGTTTTTCCAGTCTCCCAGTTTTCCCTGAGCCTCCCACTGGTTGAAGCTCTCCACACGGTTGAAGCTGCCCAATCAATCTTGAACGTGGAAGTAAGGTGGTGAGCGGGTTGTGTGGAAAACATGACGGGACATTTCCAGAGGGCTTAGTAGTCTGGCTGTCCTGGGTAGACGTCATGGCTCTCACAACTGTTGTCAGGCCACTTAACTCTGGGCGTACGTCTCGCAGGCGGCGACTCACGTTGTGGACTGATGTGTCCACGCATGCAGAATTGCCTTTAAAGGTGCTTTCTAGGTCAGTTTACATGGAACGATACCCACACGGCTCCACCAAATATTTCACCGACAAACAGAGTACCATCAAATGTGTTATCGACAACGAACCAGCGAGAGGAATACCTGGCCACTAGCGTGAATAACGCTAGGCCACATATGAAGCAATGGAGCCTGGGAGCGTGATGGCGTGAGAAGAGCGGTTAGGAACGTGACAATATAACTCAAGAGAAGGGAGCTGACAAGATGAGCAGAAAATAACGGAGCCCTTTCGAGTAGAAGAGCGCTTGCATAAAACACAACTGGCTATCTGGAAATGAACGTTATACTTTAGACCAAGGGACCGGAGATTTCTAACATATCGACAATAATGTGAAGGGCAAGTTTTGTAATAAAGCACGTTAGTACCCGCTCTACAGGTAAGCTACCAGCTAGATCGAGAGACCACTAGCACACTCCCTGAGGCAAAGGCGGATCCGAATAGGAAACGAGAAACGATCAATCATAAATATCTAGCTGTATAGTCAGAGAATAAATTGAAATACAGGGTACAGAGAAACATTTAGATATAAAATTACAGGATTGCACGTAGCTTAGCAAAAGAGCCTATTGGCGAAAGCCTCTCCTTCATTTCTTGCTAGCGTTCCTTTCCTACCTCTAAATTGCATGTTTTTGTAGTTGTTCGAATTTCATTTCGTATTTTTCTTTGGTTTCAATGTCGGCGACAGTCTCGCAGGGCTCCTCACCTCAAAATGCGAGACTGAAGTCACATATGGCCATGCGGCGCATTTTATAGGGACTAGGCCTACCTACCCAATCTGGGAAATCATGTCAACATCAGACCTTATTTCGACGTCAGGCGTACACATCTCGAGGAATCCCGCGGAATCTCTCGAGCACATCTCATGAACATATCTCGAGGACGTGGGAAACCCATATAAAAATGACCTATAAGCTTCAGTGGAAGAGTTAATGGTCAGCTATGTCGATATATGGACTCTGATAAGCAGCCAGAATGTCATTCAATATCTATAGGCAGCTATAGAAAACTCTATACCACTTTGGTTACAGCCTCTGAACCATGCTACATCTGATTAGCTATCTATTGAAATCCATATGTTCATGAAGCTATAGATTAATAGCCATAAAGTTATCTTTAGCTGTCTATCGAAACGGGAAAGGTTCGAAGCTACATACTGCAATCCATAGCATCAGTTTTAGCAAGCCATAGAAAACTGTATGTTCCTACGTCCATGTACCAGGATACACACGGTTATCTTTACCTACGTATACAGGTGTTAATGTATCTAAAACTACAGACTGGAAGCCATGCAAGCTGCTTTAGCTGGCTATGGTAAAGGGTATGAAGCTAAGACATACAGTTATCTTTCGCTTTCTAAAAAATGTGAATGCCTCTAAAGCTACACACTGCAAGCCATATAAGCTGTTTTAGCTGGCTATAGAAAAGTGTATGCTCCTGAAGCTGTAGACAAGTAGCCATACAGTCATCATTAGCTGTCTATAGAAATGTGAATGTCTTTAAAGCTACAGACTGGAAGCCATGAAAGCTGTTTTACTGGCTATAGAAAAGTGTACATTCATGAACCTGCAGACTTGTAGTCATACAGCTATCTTGAGTCGTATATAAAGATGTATATGCCTTTAAAGGTACATACTGCAGGCCATAAAAGCCGTGGTAGCGGGCCAAAGAATATCGCATATACCAAAAGCTATATACCCGCAGTCATACACCCTTCTTCAGCACCTCATATAAAGTCGGGAATGCATAAATATGACGGTACTTATATCACCGGTTAGAATACCTCGTACAACCTAGCCTCTTACTTGACAGACAGCTGTGTGCTATATGCAACGAGAAATCACACGACACCAGCAGGAACGATGTGCGACATAACAGTTGCTACACAATATGAATTTCGAGAGGACATACACGAAACATATACAGAAAACATTTGAAGGTACGCATATCGTCGTTTCGTATCTTTCTTTCGGGCTGCTTGTTGACTGACTAGCAGATATATGCTATAAGGTATGTTAAATTGCATGACATTAACTGCAGTGTTGTATGAAAAACGGGCTACGTCACAGTCTTAGTACAGTTGGTGGGACAACTGTAGCCGCCTGGAAGTCCGCAGTACATACGAACTGCAGTACATAGGCAACCATAGGTCTAGGCAAAAGGACTGCTATAGTGCCATAGCTGATTTTATCACATATCTGTTATTTATAGCTAACCATAAACTTTATACATGACCATAAAACGTTTTAGACTGCAGTGCATAGCTAATGATAAGTCTATGGAATAGCCTAATTATGCCTAAACCTAAAGAGTGCGACAGAAACGACTATAGTTATTTGGGCCAATTATCTATAACCGACCATACAAAGGATTTTCTATAGCTCACCATATAAGTTTTTTTGTGGGAAGGATTTCTCCTTAAAAGCATCTTGTATAATAGAGCTAAGAATTGTGGCGAAGAACTACTATAATGTAAAAGTATTTTATATATGCCTCATCACAAGACAAACATTTGTACCTGCGTCCATAAAACACTGTGTTAGAAACTTTAGCTGAGCCAAACTGGATAGCGATGCAATAGCCACGGCTTCCTGTCGGCACTTTCCACAAAATTCGTAATGTTCTTTGCCCATTACCGAACTTTTGTGAAGCTACATACGAGTCCGTAAGGTAACCCTAAAATTGGGACTCTTTCTGAAGTTCTAATGGTGCTTTTTTTCTTTCAGCGCTATCCGAAGTTATCAATGGCTAACCCTCAACTAAAGTGGGGGCGTATAAGGTATTTACCAAGGTAATCACTAATAGAATCAGGACAACCTTAGACAGCAATCAAGCAAATGATCAAGCAGGGTTTCGGAAACGGTACTCTTCTATCGATCATATCCATACCATCAATCAGGTGATAGAAAAATGCTCGGAATATAACCAGCCCTTATACATAGCATTCATTGATTACGAAAAAGCATTTGACTCAGTTGAAACCTCGGCGGTGATGCAGGCATTGCGAAATCAGGGGGTAGACGAGCCGTACGTGAAAGTGCTGGAAGATATATATAGGGGCTGCACAGCAACCATAGCTCTGCACAAAGAAAGTAACAAAATTCCCATAAAGAAAGGTGTTAGGCAAGGAGACACAATCTCCCCAGTACTATTCACAGCTTGTTTAGAGGAAGTATTCAGAGACTTGGAATGGGAGCAGTTAGGGATAAGGGTAGATGGAGAATACCTCAGTAATCTGCGATTTGCTGATGACATTGCCTTGCTAAGCAACTCACGGGATGAACTGCAAATAATGATTAATGACCTAGACAGGAAAAGTAGAAAGGTAGGCTTGAAAATCAATATGCAGAAGACTAAGGTAATGTTCAACAGCCTCGGGAAGGAACAGCAGTTTACATTAGGTAGCGAAATACTGGAAGTAGTAGGCGAATATGTCTACTTAGGACAGGTAGTAACCGCAGATCCGGACCACGAAAAGGAAATAACAAGAAGAATACGATTGGGATGGAGCGCATTTGGCAAGCACTCGCAGATTATTGTTAGCAGCTTACCGGTATCGCTCAAGAGGAAAGTATACAACAGTTGCATCTTGCCTGTACTCACCTATGGGGCTGAAACGTGGAGGCTAACAAAGAGAGTTCTACTTAAGTTGAGGACAACCCAGAGGGCTATGGAACGAAAAATGGTAGGGGTAACATTAAGAGATAGAAAGCGTGCAGAGTGGGTCAGAGAAATAACTCAAGTTACCGACATTGTAGTAGAAATTAAGAAGAAGAAATGGACATGGGCAATACATGTAGTGCGAAGAGAGGATAACCGATGGTCGCTGAGGGTAACAAACTGGATTCCAAGGGAAGGAAAGCGTAGCAGGGGGCGGCAGGAATTTAGGTGGGCGGATGAGATTAAGAAGTTCGCAGGGGTCAAGTGGATGCAGCTAGCACAGAACCGGGTTAAGTGGAGAAATATGGGAGAAGCCTTCGCCCTGCAGGGGGTATAATCAGGCTGATGATGATGATGATGATGATGATGATGATGATGAAAGTGGGTGCTGCCCAAAAATATCGGTGTCCTACTTCTGCCATAGCAAAGGTTTGCGGTCCAACCCAAAAGCTTAGCTGGAGGGAACGATTTCCTTAGTTCAGATTCGGACCCGCGTGCTAAAAGTTGAACGTTGCTTTGACTCACACAAAAAATTTGGTGGGCCACTTTCCATATTGCGGACTGGACCGAAAAATGTCCTGAGTTCTTTCTCACGGCTCGCAGGTTAGTAGTTTAAGCACTCCCAGTAATTTGTATATACGAGAACGGGATTCTAAACCATTCATGCTGACCCTTGTAATGTAGGGGCTTACATCACACGATCCAGCAAAGAGCTGTGTTGCCTAATGTATTGGTCTTGTGCCTCATATTTATCACCGACGTTTCAGAGAATGCGAAGAATATTTTGTAAACTTTTTGAGATATGGAGTCAGATTTACCGGTTGTCGTGTACCACATTGGCAGCCTTCTCAAGATATGTTAATCTTGGTTTACTAAGACTTAATTACAGCACTTCGACTATTGCGCCCAGGTTTTTGAATGTTATTGGAGGATTGTATTTGACCCTAAATCTAAGCCTTATCCCTTTCTATGAATCACTCCACCATGTGCCTTTTTCAAAAGTGCCAGTTACGACTTAAGTTAATCAGAATACGTAAATCCGCACTCAAATGCCGCTTCACATGCCGGGCGCACCTGCACTGCATTCTTGACCGCTGCTGACTGTTCCGCGTGGTCATGAGAGAGGGCTCGGCACAGGGGCGCAACGCAGTTAAGTGGCTGACATAGATTCGCGCCTCATAGAAGAGACGAAGAGGAGAAGGCGTCTTTTGGACGACATTCATTGAGCCATCACCCTGAAGGAAGTTCCATTTGAAAAGTTTGAAAAAAAAAATAATACGGTTATTATAAACGATCGGATAAAAATCTAGGTTTATATTATACTCAATAAATGTGTGACGAAATAAGTAAACTATTAGAATTTATTTAAGAACCCTCAGGATGCCAGTTAGCATGATTTAGCTCAGTTTTGTATTTCAGCCAACGCTGGTATTCCAAAGGAATTCAAGAAATGGAGAAGCGCACGATATAGTAAGTTGAGCCTACCCGGCTAATGGGAAAATCCAGACATAGGAGACTGTTCGTGCTTCAGGGTCGAACCTGGTCCTTCTTGAATAGAGACACTCCAGAATTGTGTCGTTGTCTGAATCCGATATGGAGACGATGTTCTCGAAGGTAGCGAATACCTGTTGGTAAAAGCAAGATAATTTGCACCTGTTACAGTGCTAATGGCTTCGACGATTTCGCGATGATGAAAGTTACGGAAACGTCTTACGCGCTACCGGTTTCAATCATATGAAAGTGGTTGCATCAAACCAACATCGAAATCAAGCAAGGGTACGTCAAGCGGCAATGTTGCAATATAAGTGCAGACAACACTTTAAATGGACAGACCCGTAGGCATTGAGAAATGCCAGCAACGAAATGTGCACAAAATCGCGAGGAAGCTCTCCCGGAAGCGCGGGCTCGCATTTAATCAGCTGCATCAGGCCTACCGAGCCGAGAGACCGCTCTACCTCCCTACGCCTCATTCGTCCCTAGACAATTACCAGCAAACTTTACGGTGCCGCCACCAAAGTGAGCCCCCTTCATTCTCTGAGCACTAAATTCTCACCAACACATCCTGCATCCGCAGTTACACAAGAGTCACTCCATCCCACATCTTATTCCAATGCCCGCAGGTCTGGAGACCTTCGCCCCCTGGGTGGTCTGGGAGACCCTGCCACTTCATGAGGGCCCGGTCCGGCAGAAGACTGCCACAGAGCTGGCTACTCTTGTCACGATCCTAATAACATGAACCTTGGAGTGAGCATAGTTGGGCCGTGGGGGGACCTGGAGCATTACAGCTCCAAACACCTCTATTAAATACACGCTCTATTAACTTCTAATTATCTTCCTGTTATTTACATTTCACAGATTTCAGAGATTTCACAGAACGATTGAGCAAATACTTTCTCCCACATTACCAAATTTATACTCCCAGATTTAAAAACTTTAAAATGTCTTACACTTGACTGATTGTTTAAAAGCGCGCGAATCGTCAAATATATAGCCCTGTTATCCTGAACTTTCAATGCAGCATAGACAAATGACAGCATAGATTTGCACATCGCCAAATATTCTATCTTTAGCAAAGCAAACATACGCCTGCAAGCGGTTGAGAAAATTTGCTAAATAACATGTAAGTAATTTGACTGAAGATAAAGCGCACGGGAAGACACACACAAGAGAAGAAGACACAGGACACGGGAAGACACACTCTTGTGTGTGTCTTCCCGTGCGCTTTATCTTCAGTCAAATTACTATGCACCATCTAGCCCAACTTCAAGTTTTGTTAACATGTAAGTATTATCAGAAATGCCAGTGCTGCTGTCGAGACCCGAATACTGCTCTGTTTTCAGCGTCAGCATGTGCACTTGAAGGTTGTTCGGCTGTCAGTGCCGGAATCGCTTAAGTTGGCGCACGCACTACGTCTTGCTGACGCCCTTTGGAAAGAATAACCGGGGTGTCAGATACTTTGCAATTCGTAATAGAAATAATATCTCGTGAGAGAAACGCAAGACGTCCATAAAGCAGAGGTAGATAGTGCAGATCGCCAAACGTACAGCTCGAAACATTTTCTTGACGGTCGGGCGAAAAAATAAATGCATACGTATTCGCGGAAAGTATTTAACGATAGCGAATATCTGCCATTATTTGAGGTTCAGAGGGAAACACAAAGCGTCGGTGGTTTTGTAAACAAAAACGTCATATGTACATTGCTTTGCGGCCAAGCAGATTTTATAAATATCATAGCATCGATTCTGATGCCAATTCCAATTTAATTACGCACATTGCTATCATGAAATAACTACTGTAGAACGACAACACTTTTCGGCTTTATGACTTCATTGTATGGTACTTTGAAAAATTGCTATACGATACTATTTGAGGTGTTTATAGGCCACCATAAAAATTCAATGTTTAAGTTCGAAAGGTGCTATCACACGACTTGATGGCTTGTCATCACTAAGATGCACACACGATTTGTCTTGTGCATATTTCGTTTATATTGGTAGACAGTCTAGCGAGACGTTTCTTCTTACACAAACAAATTGTTAAGTCATATTCGAATCTCCATATTTCTAAAAATAACATTTTTACAGGGTAAAATTCAAAGATTCAAGATATTCATGTTTAAGAGTTTCCAACATTCCATGTATTGCTGGCGTTCTAGCTCGTCGTCTGTCATACGCTGGGTATTCCGCTTAAAGTCAAGCGAATTTTGGGTGTTCAATATTGAATCAGTGTACAGCTGGGTTGATAGTATTACATTGTATTGCCCCTAAACCGTAAAGAGGCATCGCTAAAGGTATCATATGTTTGCGGAGTTTAGAAGCAAAGTTGCTGTTGACGAGCTTGGAAGAATATGCACATCAACGCGGCCTGACATACTTTCATATGCAAATTCGCCGATATCAGACGAAATTTGGCTTAGTCTCCTCACTTAAGCAAACATGCAGGGATGGTTAAGAGATAAGTTACAAAAATGGCAAAGCTGACCAACGTAGGGTAGTAATCATAGAAATCTAGTTGGCATTAGTGGTTGAAGGGCTTGACTGGCAGGCCGGTTTTGACGCATCGCTGTTCATTTCAGTGCAGTTAAGTTTAATACCTTAAAGATTACTTAAGGGAACAGGGTAGGTCCTATTCTTGCCATGCATTTTAGACTATGTTCGTGACCCTTTTTCTCATGATCTGCTGGGGTTAGAACATTAACTTTGGTGGCATTGTAATCAGCAATGTTAGGTAGTGTTACTGAACTAGGATAATTTCTTTTTAAAGGTTAGTTTTTTTGTTCTCTTTTTTTTTTTACTGTAAATAAAAATCATCTGCAATAATATTTATAATCCTAGTTCCGTAGACTATCTGTAATGTTTGCTCAATGTCTGGAAAATTTTATCTCCCTTGCGCCTGTAGTTTCTTAAAAAAAAGGGTCAAATGCAGCAAAATTTGGTGTTTTGAGATAATTGGCTTTGAAGTGGAAGAAAGAGCTTTATTGCAATATAGGACTATAGAAACAAATTCTCACGCATTTTTTCAATAGCCACCAGCCTGGTAGTGCCCTCCATCATCAACACTTCTTTTCTGCGCTAGCTGCCTTCTTTTCCGGGCCTCCTTAGTGACCAGTCGTGTAGCCCCGGCAGCTACACGTAGTCCCGGCAACTGCTCCTTTTCCTATGCATCGCAATGCATAAACAATCCTCACATTGACTTCGTAAAGGCCCGATGTTGTCCGTCTCGATTTCTCGAACCGGTGCACTGAGGAGCACTTTACACACTGCAGGGAAAACGTGCAAGCAGCTCCGTTTCGTGCAGCGTCTTCAACAAGCTGAATGTCGCCACCGCACGCTTTACACGCGCAGCTTTCGGCAACGGCACACGCTAGAAGGTCATTGTCAATCAGGCCACAACCGCGGTCACTGTCACTTGCCTTTAGGTTCTTCAAGCGTTCCGCTGAGTGCGAAAGCTTCAATGCAGACGCGCTTGTGGTGGCCGCGGCGCCCACTCCTGGGTTGTGTTGCGAAGAATTGGCGTCAATGGAGGTCGACTTATGCCGGTTTCCGTAGAAGAGACGTTTTTTAAAGAACTTGTTTGGCTTTGTCATTGCATTACCGCTAAATAACCAGCACAAAGGTATAAACAAACTCGTATGTCCGCGAAAACACGCCGAAACACAAGCAAAATGCCGCGCGTTGCGAGTAATCCAGCTGCGTCTTAGGATTCGTTTGGCTAAGTGAAGTGTGCTAGCTAGGTTTTCACTGTTGCCAGATGAGTGACTGCCATTCCGCTAAACGTGACAAAAAATAGGCGCTGAAATTGTTTTTTTCTTTAGCTTAGGAAAGGCACAGATCCAGAGCATGTGTCAAAGGGGGTGTGGCTGGATGCTGCCTAGGTTTCGAAAAATGTTGATTTTGAGGTAAATATATGAAAGACTGGGCTATGTTAAGGAAAGAATAGAGATTTTAAATTACACAAAAACAAAAAATCGATTTTTTTTTAGGAAATTTTGCCTACCATGTTCCCTTAAGATGCTGGACTATGCTGAAAAACGTTACATGGTTAGAACGTATTTTCAGCGTATAATGTCATCTTGTTACTGCTTTGAAACAGTCTGAAGGGCGAGTGATAGCGGCAATCCCGTGGGAAAGGCCTAATCTTTGTCTTGGTGAATTAGGAGGTTACGAATGTGCTGGTATGGGACCAAGGCAACTTGAAGAATATCGCCAGAGCATTCCCATATCCCAGTTGGTGGTGGGATATAGATTGCGTAGTAATGGGACCTGTAACGGAGCTTATGAATCATGTATAGGCTGGCGATGCAGCGCCGAAGTGCAAGGGCTGATAAGATGGAATCTGCTTTTAGAGACGACACGGTTAATCGTATGAATACATATTGTGAATGAACCTAACAGCACGATTCTCGAAGATTTCGATGACATTTGCAAGTTATAAAGAGGTGAAATAGAGGTGTGCAAAAACCGAAATTTCGAGCCGGAGCACTGCCTGGTCCCGACACTGCAGACCCGACCTCAGCCGGGATCGACTTTGAAAGGGCCAGAGCACGGCCCGGCGCTCAGGTGTGAGGCCAGGACCGACCCGTCATGCTATGGTTGCAGTTGAAGCGATGGAACAAAAGGAAATAATTTCAAGGTAGAGAGTTTATTGAAGATCTTGTGATGTTGAGTTCTCACGTTTGAAATTAATAATTTGCTGAAATTTTAAGTCAATATGCAGTATTGACTAATTGTGCAAAAACAAGTTTTCTCTAGAATTGAGGTATTGCGGCTCCTGTATAATGAATCTAGTGGCGCTGAAATTTCGGTGCAAATACTTGTTACTGGAATGATAACATGTTCTTTGATAGGAAAATAAATTTTTGGTAAGCAGCTTATTTGAGTCTCCAAACACGCTAGCTCTAAATAATAATATAACTTGTTCCCAGGAAACAAAAGGCACAATATATGTCACACTTGTTCTGATGATACCTGAACCGCTTCGCGGAGAAAGGGAGGTAGGAGTGAAAGTAGAGGGAGAGAAAGAGGAGCCGTAGTGGCGGCCTAGGGGAGCAATTTCTACCACCTGGGGATCTTTACCATGCACTGAAATTGCAGAGCACATGGAGGCCTCTTCGTTTCGCCTCCTTTGAAACGCATTCGTCTACGATCGGGATCGAACCCGAGAACTCCGGCACAATAGTCGCTCGTCTTGCCAGTTAATCACCGTGGCGGGGTTTAAACCTAAACAAGGGATTGATATTGTGGCCAAAGTACTCGGTGAGCTCGCTCGGCTCACCGTGTGCCTTTTTACGTTAACGCTTTGCAACAAGAGAACAAAAAGGAGTCCATTATACTGAAGATGCTTCGAGCTATTTCCCGCTACAAACGAGTACATGTCGAGGCAGAATTAGGACAAAACAAAGATGTTTTATAGGTGACAGCGTGGCGCCAATCTCGAAACAGAAACCTAAACATCCACGGCCATGCTGCTCGGTCACTGACGGCTACTAAAGGTTCCATCGCGGTGAGGAGGCAGGTAGTAAAGGCAGGTGACGCCGGGAAAAAACTGGGAAACCCTCGCGTAGGGAAACGCTGAAAAATGCTATGCTTTCTAGACGCTTTTCGCACAATGGCCGTATTCGAGCTTTTTCAAAAGTTTCTTGTGTTCCCGTTCGCAGATCCGCTCCATCTGGCCCGTCCAAAACAAATACACCTTGGCTCAGCCCGAGCCCGAGGCTGAGCCCGAGCTTCAGCAATAGAGCTTCAGAGCGGCCCAGCCCCGCCGCTGGCCCAGCCGGATACGGGCTTTCAGACCGGCCCCGAGCATGTGCAAAGCTCTTTTGTGAACTCCATTCGGGTGTCTGATATGCTCTTTCGCATGTGATCATCTCAAACGCTGGAAAAAGGGTTGCATTGCTAACGTGTTTGCTCGTACTGGTACGGTTTTCTTTCTCTGGTTCAGTAGCGCCCAGGGAAGATAAGGGTAGCCTGACAGATGGAAACAAGAATGGTAGCACTGGCAGCAGCGTGTTATCGGGCGTATTATGTCCTTTGTTTGTCAGAAGGAAATTGCATGCAATCTTGTAATATATTAAATATGTACACTCGTCGAAAGATTGGCATGGAACCGAGACGTAGCTCTGTCCCAGCCATGTCCTCTCCCTTTGCCGTCAACCTTGATCTCTTGGATCTGAGCAGCGGCGACGACTGTCCTTTTTCGTCTGATTATTATTGCCTCCCAGGACGCATCTGTTCTGTCAGGATGTTTCCATATTATATGAATCATGTCCGCTATGCCCTCGCAACGTTTGCACCTGGGAATGAAAATTTGCGAGCGTCACTTGCTGTAAAGCTGGAGGTTCGGGAATACTCCGGTTTGTAGCTTACGCCACAAAATTTTATCACTTTTAGTGAGTTGCTTACATGCTTTAAGAAATATTAATCTGCCTAATTTGTAGCGATTTAGGATATCTTTGTACGTATTAAAGGGGCTCAAAACTGCTATAGCGATACAGTTTCCCTATGCCTAGTATGTGAAAGAATGTCGATGTAAGATAACCTTCCCGCAAAAATTTTTTAAATGCGGAATTTGGAAGCAGTTATTTGAAGTCAAATTTTGAATATCTGCGCCTTCGCCGCTTTTCTCCTCTTTTCAACTTTTTAGCGCACGCAAAGGCTGGCCCTCCTTCATGCCCTCTCGCACTGACACGTCACAACTGACGCATCTGCGCTTTTACTTTTTTTGTTTAGCGCCGCACGCCCCAACTGCCAACTGCCGCCCCAACTGCCGCCGGGGACCTCTTGTCTGCTCGGAATTTTCGGTGCCACGCTATACATCCCTGGCGTTGACCTCACCTTCGAGTTTGCGTTACGTCGTGTGGGCGACGGGTGCAGGACAGTTCTGGGATAGACTGGCCGCTGAATTGTTTTTGACGGGACATGAGCAGGATGTTGTTACAGTGCGCAGTCCTTGGCTGTGCAGGTATTGCTAGTGACGGCAGGAAAAACATTCTGCATAAAGTGCTTCAAAACGCCAACCTCCGGAAACAGTGGCTACAGCTCGTCGGATAGCCCGTATCGGCCAAAAAAGCGTTTATCTACGTTTGCTTTACCCGGATGGATCCCAACAAGACTGCGTCTGCGTGAAGGAGCGGTACCAACGCTGTTTCGTTCAACCCTGCCAGTAAGTGTAAAATGAAAAGATTGTGATAATATTAGCTTTAGACGCGTTATCACAGTACAGTGTGGATTGTCTTTTTTAACTAAGGCGATCTTGCTCGGCATTGTGGTATGCATAAGCATGATTTGTCATGATCACAGTGAATTACAATGCTCAAAATAAACCAGTGGCAAGCTTACGATGGGATTGCGATATTTTGTAATGTTATGCTAGTCGCCCCCCGCACCAATGCACCCATATAAGCCGTATACTATCATAGTCGGGGTTCAGCAGCGGATTCTTCTACGGTGTGTACTTATGGGGGTCGAGTCCCATCTCGGTACTCATTCGCCGAAGTCGCTTTTCAAGCTCGGGGTGCATAATATCCGTACCGCAGCAAGGGCATGAGATGTTAGCGAAAGACTAGAAATTCAGAATCGAGATCGCAGAGAGTGGTCTTCCGGGCGTTGCGGTGGGAAACTCTCGTGCACCTTGCCCGAACCTTAAAACATTCCTGTTTAGGCTCCTCTTGCGTTTGACTATACGATGCCCCTTCGTGAAAGATAGCGATCGATTCTAAAGAAAAAACAAGGAGATGAGGAGAAGGGGACTGCGTAGTTGTGCGCGGTGGGGTAGTTTGTCAGCCATGGTTGGGCGTCAGCTGACTGCAACGGCGAGCGTGCGCGCCGACAGGAAGTAAACAAACTCGGATCGGTGCCCGATTATTATCGCAGCATGACTCCCGCCCTTTAGCCCTTTTTTTTTTCTTTTTTTTTTTACGCCGTGTGGTGTTTGTACAAAGCGCGCCCTTAAATGTCGCGCTGATGGAGCCGCGTCCAAGTTCACCAACCGAGGCGGCCAGGAATTAGAAACACGTGAAAACCGAGATGGGCGGTTAATAAAAGAACGAAGAAAGAGAAGAAAGGAGGGACACTGTCAGGAATGACGAGATAGAAAAAGAAAAAAGAAGTGCCAAGAAGCTTTACTTTTCAGCAGGAGGGGGGGGGGGGGGGTCGCGAATGAAAAGTTATCACTCGAGTGAATTGGCTTAGTCGCTCAAAGTTGTGCCTCTTTATTGCTAAACGATTACCTGCCGATCGGAAGTGTAAGAGTTGGTTTTGACAGGAGCATAGACAGGAATTATACACAACTCCATTTTTCCTGCGGAAAGGGAGAATGTAGACAAGCCGCCACAAGGGAAGAGGACTTCTCAAATGGCTCACCGACAGCAATAAGAGCAGGAGTCTTCTCCGGTTCCTAACGGAAAATAATTTGCACGGGTTCTTATAATATGCCTTATGGCAAGCTTGCGTAGCAAAAAAAAAAGAAAACTGCGCGCGCATGCAGTAGTGAAACGATCGAGGGACACTGTTCGGCACAATGTTACAAGTGGCTCACAAATGCACATTTATTTTTGTCGCAGCTTTTCCAGGAACAGTGGGTGCAGATCATCAGCCAGATGGATGGAATGGAAGTGGACCTCGCAGGAGATGGGCGTTGCGACTCCCCAGGCAACAGCGCCAGGTACTGCACGTAGAACGTTGTTATTATTCACGCTGACCATATTTTTCAATGCGAACAGATAAGAATAGGAGCGGTAAGGCAATGCTGCGATACGAAGATTGACAAGCTGCAATTCATATTAACTGTGCGAAGTCAGCTGCAGTGCCCAATAGTGCGAGCATGGGGCCTGGCCTCAACTTAACGAGTCTCAGTGCAGTCTTTAACAAAAGGCGACAATATCTGCATATTATTAGGAGAAATTATTTTCAGCTTCACCAAGAGTGCCCTTGGCAAGTGCTGCTTGCATATACATAAAAAGAATTAAAATAAGTTTTATATAATACAAACAATTGAATTACAAAATGTTTCATCATTGCAAACCATTGGGGAAGAGGTACATTTGGTGACATATATTATTATGTAATGAGTTTTTAATTTCATCTATCTACAGACCGCCGCCCAGCTATCCGGACATATTGCAAGAGCAGCAAATCGCACATACAGCACTACTTTGATGCCTGGCACATTACTAAAGATGCGTGCATTGGCTCGCTTTAATTATTAGGGCAAACACATGGTCATAACATCATTCTGCACTGGATTTAAGAAGCTGAAAGCTGTGAGCAGGTGAAGGGCTGTGGAGCAATAAAACCATGGATCCAGTCAATCACAAGTCGTGTTTACTATGTTGCTGCCTTGGGCCAGGGTAATGGTGACCTGATCATCAGCATGTAGTGCAGCCAGTTGAACCACATATGCGATAAGCGTGATGGCCATGATCGACCATACAGCAAATGTCTGCATGAGCTCCTTGCAAACAGGCACTGGATGAGCAGAGGTAATCTGTCTTGTATAGGTTTTTTTTTGTAAAGTTTTCACTTTGATGTTGCTCGGAAAGTGCACGGCTCACACTTGTGGCATTTGTCAACCAATGATAAATTTAAGAGATGGGTAATGCAAATAGTTCTTCACGGAAAAACTTTGTACAAATCGGCACATAACAGCAAGTTCACATATGACATAGCCGAGAAAGAAACCCCTAATGAAGTGAAGAAACAAAATAATGTAAATGCGAGTGCTGAGACTACAAGATATTTTAATACTGAGGTTTGCTAAAGTGCAGCACGTTTGCTCAACAACTACCTCTTAGATTTCTTTTCACAGTAATATAGTAGTACACGACCTGGGGTCTTCTTATGAATATGATGCTAAAACTGTTTTCAGCTGCAATGCAGCAGCTGTAAGCAGGTTCAGCATCTGCGATTGACTAGAACACACACGAACACTGCAACTCATTAACCAAATATTTATATATTTTTTATGTATATTTTTTAACAGATTCATGTGCTTTTAAGAAGCTGAACTCCATTCTGAAGAACTGCCGGTTTTGATTGACACTCGACAACTGTTTCCCAAAGCCCAAACATCTTCCCTTGAATCTATTCACAACTTGGTCATCAGGTTTGCTCCCAAATCAATTGCACACTCGGATGGTGGGATGCAAGTAAGGTAAGTTGAATGAAAGAGAAGACAAGACATTATTTTTCGCTCCAGTGTGACTATTTAGTCCAACGTTTCTGCATGGCATGTGCAAACAATAAATCCTTGCATGAAGCTTTTAATGTATGAACATAATATTATCATGATAAAAGAAACAGAGACCAAAGGAAATAGAACACAGTGCGACAAAGAAAAACAGAAGTTCATATCATTTGTTCCATTTCCTTTTGCTCCTTTTGATTCTTCAACTTGCTAAGCAGCCCATTGGAACTTGAAACTAAGCAGATCGCTTTTAGTTCGTGCTATGGAATAGCCCTAGAGGGCTGAAAAAATTGCTTTGTGACCAATTTCAAGAACCTCAAAACAGTCGTTCTCATGGTCTAGTGCTGAGGTTTAGAAAAAAGAGTTCAAAGGTTGTTTTTTTTTGTTGTTTTTTTTAATGTGAGGAGCAAGAAGCTGCTGTGTTAGTGAACGCATTTGGAGCCTTCTTTTTATGGAAGTTGAGCTTAACTTCAGTCTCCTTAGTGCAGTGCTTGATCTGGAGCTCTCATGTTACCTGGCCAGGTAAAACGAGACCCTACAATTGCGATTCATAGGAGTCGATTCTGACATCTGCCAAAGAAAAGTGCCCACCACGTAACTCAATCCCTACTTCTGCAAAACGTAGGCACTCAATGCACCTTATGAGCCAGCTGCCACAATCCTTCCATCCTGATAGTAAATACACTGCTGTAAAATTAGCTGAACGTGTGTCTTTCTTTTCGAAACTAGGAAGACTGCCATGTCAGAGTTAGTTATCATGCATTTAAAGGAGACGGCAGTGCACACTTCTGACATTCAAGGTTGCTTCATATAATATGGTAAAAACATATTTGGTACAATGGTAGCACTAGCCATTCTGTAATCCCCTTCCATGTAAAAAGTGAGACAGGAAGCTATAGACGTGCTGCACAGGCCACCCAAGGGTCCTCATTTAAAGTCATTGCTGTTATATTAGAATAGGCAGATGGGATGAGATAAAGAACAGTGCACCAGGAATACATACAGACAGAAATGACACGAGCTGAGACACTGGAATGACACAAAGTTGAGGGCAAGCATGGAGGGACACCTCGTCTCTCTTTTGTGCTCCTAATCTTAGTGCAGTCCCAAGATAAAGGTAGTTTTTAGAGAACTGGAAGTTATTAGCGCAAGTTTCCGACTCCTGTAGTATCGTCTTTAATGTCCCGAAGCTAATGTATTGAAACTGAAAGAATGCTCAAGGCTCCCTTGATCACTTGGACTAATGATGATTGCTAGAATACAACAGCAGGGGGAACACGGGTGATCCACGATATCAAGTTCTATAGCCCATGTCATACATTCATTTTGCTGCTTCAAGATCATTGCATCACATTCTTAATTTGATATAAAGGCGCTGGATATAGAAGCTAAAACAGAAGCAATCTCTGCTGCAGTGATGTGAATATAATGCATAATGGTTCCTTATAGTTGCCTCTACTTGGCATAATGTTGCTAGTAGGCAACAAGAAACTCATTTGGTTTCCAAAGTATGAGAAATTCATTCATATTTACCTCCTCTTTAGGTCACATCTGGCTGTTATACACTTGAATAAAAATTCTTCTAAGCTCCATGCAGGCACAGAAAAAAAAGAACATGACGGTTGGAAAGTGAAAATGGTAAAATCAAGAAAAGGACACTTCAGTGCCGCTCCAGTGAAAATGGAGCATACTTTTTGTTCGTTAAAACTTAGTTCTACTTATATTATTACACAAAAAATTAAGTGAACTGTTGTAATCACGATGACTATTTCACGCAGCGTACATCCAGAGGCTCCTCCAGGATGCGGAGAAGCGGTCTCAGGGCTCTTCACACAGAGACACAGCCGCGAGCATAGCTTCAGAGCGCCACCTTATGACTGATGCCTATGAAAGACCGCCAAAAGAAGAACTAATTGCTGCACACAATCAGAGATTTGTGCTTCATCATGACTATTCAATTGCACAGTACAACTGTCAGTATACTTAACCCAAATGTGCAACAGACTGGCATCAGCGAGGCAACGCATTGGCCCTGGAGCCAAAACAATTGTTTCAATATGTTTGCTGCGACTAACAATAGTTGGAGCGCAGTTTCATATGACTTTTTCTGTCGTAGTGAGTGTAGTCTTGTACCCATGTCTCTGTGTTTCGCTTCTGGCTGCGGCCAAGCAAACGTGCACACAAAACACGTTGCTGTTTGCTTATCGCGGCAATTCCACATGGTGTGCGACCGCTCGCAGGCCCTTCAAGTATTGCATCAAAGCTGCCGCTTGAAACAAAAAGTAGGAAAGACAAAACAACTGTGGGTTCAGGGTGTGTGTAAAGCTAGATAGTGAATAATTATGCCGATCAGAGTTGTTCAGCTTCTTGAGGTCAAGCTGGAAGTAAATGGAAGTAATTAAAGTGAGCCGACTTCACAAGTGACCATGTCACATTTCTCTTTTCACAGGCTCGCTGTTCCCCATCCGTTAAGGTACACAGTTTACAAGACAACAGTGTATTTGCGCTGATTATTATTATGTGCGCGATATAATACTGTGTTCTTAGCGGTAATTTATACTGCTGAGCGACTAAGAAAGCACAATGCTTCGCTGCGGAGAGAATTTTTTTTTAATAACGTCATTTGTTTACTGCCTCTGGACATAATGGAATATGCTCTAGGACTTATCTTGAGAAATGCTGTAGGCCTTCTCTCGAAATAAAGTTGTTTTCTTTGTTTTTTCGGTGCCTCCTTATCACTGCACGTCATGTGAAACTGCAAGGGGCAGATACAGCATGTGAATCCTAATACGTGTTTGCCGCGGCGTCTTGTATCTCTCCGGCCTAACCGGTCAGTAGTTTGTGGTGAAACTGCACACGGAGCTTTGATATTGCGGTAACCTTTATTTGCTTGTAGTAAGTTAGGTAAGGGCATGCTTAATTTGTTGCTGCTGCGTACAATGCGAACCCGCAATCTGCACCAGTATCAGGGGCAGAAAGCTGCCAACGCCGGCATATGATACCACTGGTTCGCGCATCGCGCACTGCCGAGCCACGTAGGTACAGTTGTCTTAGCTAATTTACTATAAGACAAACGTTCATACGCTACAAACTTACTACGTGACAAAACAAGCTTGATGCAATCAAGTCAAAAGTTGAAACGGTAGGCTTTTAAATGCCATAGTATTGATAAATCACAACAATGACTAACTCATTGCACGCGTGAAACCGTCGTTTATCTGTGCGCTATATTCAGGTTAATAAACACGCTACTTACCAGCGTATGTTGTCGCCTTGACTCGATTCGAGGTGCGTATTTTGGTTTGGTGGACACTGGAACGGAGCGGTTGCCTTCGAAATTTTGCTGCCCTATGTACGGCGCGGTGCACTGGGGCACGGCATTTAAGGCACCGACCTAATGCTGGAGACCGGTAAGCCGATTTCGAAGTCCATTTCGCATAGGAGACACAGGAAACGAAAACATACACAGGTGGAAAGCGCCCCGCAGGGAACTGAAACGAGGTCGCCGCGCGCAACCACGCCGTGGTTACCGCGGTTACCGCGGTGCCCGCGTGACATCGGAAGTGCAAGGAAAAAAGCTTTCAAAAATGTTTCTCTCCACAAAACATTCTAATTTTCTTTCTTGATAACTAAAAAATAAGCGTATTACAATTATTTTGGCATATGTGTAGTTTTATGGATGCGTGACGTCGCAAAGAAGCAGACCAATAGTCATTTGAAAACGCATGTACGTAGACGCGTTGCACGGAGGAGACGGGGGACCGCAAAAGTGGAAGGAAAGAGAGCGCCAACTTTCGAATAGGATCACGGGACCTGTGCTGCGCGTAGACGTGTTTTATTACGTTCAGATGTTTATCGTAGCATAACCTAGCAACAGATTTAGTTTGCGAGCAATGCTCGGGAGGTGTTTGTGGGCCCCTTTAAGGCCATTGTCGAACTGTAGGGGCTCCTCATTGCGCAAGGGGTACGCGGCTGTGTATATGACGTCACTTGGTCCCAGAAGGTAGCTAATTCTCGTTCCCCCTGAACCTTTGGTGCGCCGGCATCCAAATGAGCGCGGACTGCTCTGCCGGTGGTAGGCCACTGGCCAACACTCTGGCGGCTCTGGGCGAAATAGACCTGCGTCAAAGTTCCTAATCGCTTATTTTGAGTCACTAACAATAATTTTGATCAGTTTCTGGGTTAGAGCTGCCGCAATGACCACCTTTCTGTCTTCGTTGCGGTCGAGTGTCGGATGCTGCCGTGAACTACCGAGCCCCCGTTTCCTCCGGTTGTTACCGAAACGCGTCCCATACCGTCCACGCATTGTGCGGCATCGGTATATAAGACCTGTGTATCTCTGTATGTCTGCCCTCAAAAGGGCTAGCAGAGCTGGCGCTCTATCACTCCGGCGGCTCTCATGGTAGACGGGGTGTATGTTTTTGGGGAGCGGAGGTATCTTTCATTTGTGCTTAACTTGTCTAGGAACCTTGTCTCTAAGCATAGAGAATGCTTGCTGCTCGTGGGACCAGTACGACTGTACAAGTCTCTGGCTGTGGATCGCCGTATTTGCGGCTTCACAAGGCGGGAAAGGAAAAACTTGACATTCTCATTTGTAAAGTGATCAAAATCTTTTCGAAAAACATTACTTTTACTGCGTTCATAGCATGGACAATTTAATAAATTATTGTGACCTAACTTCAATCGCATATGTTAAAGAGCACCCTTCCTAATGAAAGTCATTCAGTCTGGTAATAAAAGAAGCTACTTTTGCAGTGAGAGCTACACTACGCCCACCGCTTCGTTAGATCAGCGTGGCAGCGCTCTGAGCAGTGGCACCACCGCTCCGCCAGCTGTGTGCATGCGCTGAGTGACGTGACAGGCCGCAACTCAAGTGCGCGCCTTGTCTTGGCGCCGACGGCTGACCAGTACTATGGCTAACTAGTCACTAACCAATACTAATTAATGAATAAATAGTTATGCCTAATTACAGGAAACTGGCGGTGACGTTATCACATGGTGACGTCATCGACTGTGACACCTGCTGGTCCCGCCAGACGATTCACGAATATACGAATCTGACCACTCCGGGCGTTCGCCCCAGGTGTCCGTGCGGCGCCATTCATTTGGCGCTTCCTCGGACGCCTCACCACACAGCCTATAAAGCAGACGCAGTACATAAGGCATCAGCAATGTTTTAAATTAGTTTACAGGAAAGAAAAGGCAGAGCATCTGTCAGAATTCTTCGCTGACCCCTTAACCAAGGCGTAAGGTAAAGGAGGAGGGGGCGTAGGGTGGCTGCTCCTGGCACTACGGTGCTGGGACTGGTAGTTCCCCGCTGTTCGCGGTGAGGGCTAGCCTGCCACCGGCTATTGCATCTGTTCTAAGCCATTATTGCACCCTCCACCGCTTCGCTGGCGGACTACGGACATTGCCACGCGCGTATTTTTCTCTCTCTCTCTCTTCTTTTATTGCGAAAGTAATAGTGCTAGCACTTCGAGCCTTTGGCGTGTCGTGGCGCCTACATACATGATCTTTCACGTGACCGTGTGACGTTACGCCAGACCGAGAGACGAGGCCCCAGCTCGCGTCATCGGATGGTGGCAGTGAGTCCTTGCAGGAGCCACAGCGGTGACGTCACGCCATTTGCACGTGACCGTGTGACGTCACGCCAGACCGAGAGACAGGGCCCCAGCTCGCACCATCGGATGGTAGCGATGGGTCCATACACGGCGCTGTGTCGCAGCCGAGGGAGGGCACTCGCTGTTTGCGACATCACGCTAGGAGGATAAATGGGGCTGTGGCTCTGCTCATCGCAGTAGTCGGGGCGCAGCCTTACGGTGTGTCAGATAATACGTATAAGGCATATAGGCCCATTTATAAGGGCAAAAAAGAAGTGAATTAAGCTACTAGAAGCAACCAGAAACAACCAACAGCAGCATCCGTGCTTTCGCATTGCTCCAGTGTAGATTCTGCAGTGTTCTAATATTTTTTTCTTCCTTTCTCCTCTATTTTCTCCTCTTTCCGCACAAGGGAGCGGATTTTGGATTGAAAAATATTTATTTCATCAAATTGCAGATGCAGACGGCCCGCTGTAGAGTGCCTCCAATCCATGGCTGGCGGCGACCTTAGCGGCCCACCCGGTGGCCAAGGCTTGAATGCCCGGATCCGAACTTACCAGAATGGCCTACCACCGCTCAAGAGAAGCAATTTGTACTAGATTTTCCGGTATAGGTTCTTTTTTACATTACCGTAGTATGCGATCATACGTGGCTGTTTCGCTACAGGACCTGCACGCGGCGTTAAAGTTAGCCGGGTACATTTTGGCTAAGAGAAAGGGTTTAAGAAAGGATCTCGTCTGGAGTCTCCTCCAAGCGGTCTCCTGTGCCCTATCCAACGTTTTTTCAAGTGGTGGAAATTTGTGCAGTTCCAATCTGTAATGAGTTGTGATATCTTGAAAACATGCTAGCCTCTCCTTGGAGTAATCAATGGATACGAACGACCCACCGACTCGGTTGACGGAAATTCGAGCGATTCCCCAATGTGAGCCGGCAACCATAACACTAAATTTCTTTGTATGGTTGCCTGGTCAGTTTGAATATCTGCTGTGCCACATTTGAGAAGCTACGAATGGCAAATTTAGAATTAGAGAAGATTGTATCCGCGTCGGTACTAGTTATGGCTAGTGCCACAGCTGCCTGTTCCGCTGTTTCCGAAGAAGCTGAGGTGGCTAAACTACAGAGCCAGTAGCAGGCCCGTGCATTTTCTTTTCCTTCTTCCTACACCACAACAACAACAGGAAAAGGGGGAAGGCGGAAAAGAAGTAGATAGAGAGAGGTGCGTAGGGGAGGCCTTCAAACCACCACGCAAAACATGCTTTCACCTTATCGTTTTCATAGTCCGAACTGCCCCCTATGGCATAAAGCTCAGCCCATAGAGTAAACTACTTTCAAGCCGAAACTAAGCGTAGTCATGCAGATATAGCTCTCGCGTATCTGACGGTTTAAAGCTATACCACAGCAAATTTTTATTCAGTCTCCATCATTTCATTTTACCGCACCTTTAGGTGACATGACAAAAATTATCTGATCAAGAACCGCCAATTAATGAAAGCCTTTAAGTCAGCAGAGAAGGATATAGCTGGCAGAACGAAGATATATTATTAAGGGCAAGGTGTCTTGCATAAGGAAACATACCATGGAAAATATTGCAGGCCCTATAAAACAGCATTGGCCAGGAAGCAGTCAAGTAGAAACTAGGCTTATGGAAACACCAGGTTTTTGCGCTAAGCTTCAAATCGGGCAGATTCATTACTGGTATGAGCTGAGATAGTTAGAGTCAAAGCAGTTCCAAACTGATCTGTACATAGCAAAATAGCAGTATCGTAGATCAATTAGGCAGTCTCTGGTTAACAAAGTAAGAAGGAAAGAAAACATTATAAACAATCAAGAGGGTGAAAGCAGCACGGTAACTGCATATTTGTTGATCGATAGAGCACAAATTGTGACAGAAAAACTTGCCACAGTAATGCTTCATGACCTCAACAGTACCGAAGGTAGGAAAAATGTTAACATTATCTTCATTGATGAGAGAATATGTTAATAATTTCAATAATGAAAGACTAATCACCTTGCTATCTTTAATGTAGGAAGTATTTTGGAAGGTACTAGCTAGTAGAATGAAGGCAACTTTAGACGTCTATCAACGATACAATCAGGCAAACGTTTGTAACGGCGGCAATACCAAGGATGATATCCACACTATGAAGTAAGCAGTAGGAAAGTTCCTAGGAATATAGTCACCACATTAGGCAGTATGCATTACATTCCACTTCATCGTAACCTAAACATTCATGCAGGTATTTTCGAAATCAATATGCAGAGGAGCTGTATGTCTCAGTACAAGATGTCTATGGTAGTTGCGCAACAGCATTATTCCTTCATGAATAATATTTTCACAAGGAAAGGTGCATTGTCACGTAGACGTGCGGTACTCTTGCAGGAATACACACCGCCTGCCTAATAATATTATTCTCTGGCATCCAATGGGAACACTAGGGAACAATCTGTATGAAGAATAAATACCCTAATAATATACGATTCGCTGATGACATTACCTTTCATAGTAAATTGGGGGCGCAATGCACAAACACATTAAAAAAGAATGCAAACCGCTAAAGCAGTATATGTATGTCTCTATATATATATATATATATATATATATATATATATATATATATATATATATATATATATATATATATAGCATAAGTAAATAGACGGACTTGGTTGCTAGAGGTTACATACAAGTGAAAAATTGCTTAATACTGTTTCCAATTTTATTTGTAGTCGACGTTTCGGCAGGAGCCCTGCCTTTCTCAAGACTTCTCAAGTCTTGAGAAAGGCAAGGCTCCTGCCGAAACGCCGACTACAAATAAACTTGGAAACAGTATGAAGCAATTTTTCCCATATGTATATATATATATATATATATATATATATATATATATATATATATATATATATATATATAGAGGCGAACAGTCTACAAGTGCAAGGCAAACATCTTTTTTTTAATGTTTATAGTGTTGACATTTACAAAAATTTGTCTTATGGTGATTATTAGAATAAAGATCATTAAATGGAAAGCGGAAGCAAAAACAACCCGCCGATGGTGGGAGTCGAATATATATATATATATATATTGTAGGGGGCGTGTTTATTCAGTCCACGAAGGGGGATTCAGCTGCTCAGGATGAATTCGCAGCGGAGCGTCAGGCGTACCGAATCACGAAGACAACGACCAACTTCTTCGTCCTCGAGAGCGCCAGCACGCGATTCATGTGAGTGGCAATAACGATGAAGATTACCACACTACAATATATATATATATATATATATATATATATATATATATATATATATATATATATATATATATATATTGTGGCATATTCTGTTCAGCAGTTTTTCCGTTGCGCACAAGCCAGCGTTCGGAGCGGCGGCCGCTATCGCCGCTCCCTCCTTTTTCCCTTTCCCTTTCTCACGTAACGCATGCCTATAAAAAGGCGAGCCTACTTCGCATATAAACCGAGGTTTTGCTCTCTTGCTGACCGGCGTGGCTTCTGTTCCTTGGCTCGCCGTTGGCGGCCGTGGCGATGCTGCATATGCGCAGAACACTAAATAAATGTTCATAAGCTACGGAAAGGAAAAGCAATTTAAAATATGGAGCCAGGCGCTATAAGAGCTGAGGGAATACCCCTTTGGCAGGTTGTAGCCACAGATCCGGACGTGAAACGGAAATAACTAGGAAAATATTATTGTGATGGATACTCGCAGATAATGACTAGTAGCTAACCAGTGCTCCTCAAGAGGAAAGTAGATGACAGGTGTCTCTGAACGGTATTCACATATGGGACAATATGCAAAGGGCAACGGAAAAGATTGTATTAAAGCAACAACGTAGATGTTAATGGGAAGAAGAAACAAGGCAGTCGCAACATTAATCAAGTAGAAGTGTACAGATGGGGTTATAGAGCACACTCCTGGTAATGACAGTGTAGTCGAAATCAATAAAAAATGAGCGTGGACAGAATATTTCTGAACGCTGGATAACCGGATGTCGCTAAGGGCACCAAAATAGACTCCAAGGAGAGGCAAGCGTGGCTAGGGACGACAGAAAGTTAGGTATGCGGATGAGATTACAAATTTTGCGGTGCAAGTGGACGCAGCCTATCGACTGATTGGACTTAGCCCTGCAGTAGGTATAGTCCTCCTCATTACGATGGTATACGTGACCAGCTATCCCTACACATATTTTGGTGACAAACTTGTGCTCGAAATGAACAAGAAGTGCATCACTAAAGAGTACTCCGCATTCCGAAAGTACCATCTGCACCGGCGGAGCAATGTGAGCGCAACTAAATGGCAAGAGCTTCACTGTAGTGGCTAAAAAGTTATGCGCTTCATAAGTCAGAAACTCCGATGGTTATAATGGTACCAAAAACCTCCCACGTGACCTTGTAACGTCTGCTCATGACTCTAATAAGAGTACCTATTTGTTGATGTGACATCACGCGGGGTTGCGATAGTTTAAATGATATTACTTTTACATAAGTGTGGAGTATGTGCGATGACGTCTGTTTTAAAGGAGATTGTATTGAAATAATGCTATATCACATTAAACTAACATGGATAAAGTAAACTATGGTTAAAAGGAGTAGGTTCTTGGGGGTTGTGGCCAATTACGGGTACACATGTTTTCAGGTTTATTTACCGCAAACTGGAGTACACAGGTTCAGTTAACATAAGCTATTAAGAAATTGTGAGTAAAGCTAGCGGAATCTGATTTAAATAAATTTAAACACACTTACGGGTGCGATACCTCTGCATTACTGTAAAGTAAGATGGATGGAGGTTGACCGAATTCAACTGAGTGGAGTGTGTTAGCGTATGTTGGGTTAGAGTTCTGGCAATGAATCACGGGTTTTCGTGGATAGCAATGGATTAATTGCAGTCAGTGCTTTCGCCTTCAGAGTGCATAGGTAGTCTTGAACGCCCTGCAGACTTTTCTATCGTGTCTCCCCGCCACTACGACACCTTGAGAGATATTTAGAGATAAAATTTATGAGTTAAGTCTGGTGTTCGCCATGTGACTTCGGGGCATAGTCACGTAGGCCACCAACTGTCCCTTGGCCGCGGCTAACGTCAGCGTCACGAGCGGTGCCGTCTGGCATACATGTTTTCACTTTGAGGAAGATTTAGTGGCTGAAATTCTGTGTTAAGCCTGGTGGTCGCCATGTGACTTTCGAGCATAGCTATGTACGCCAAAAAGTGGCCCGTGATCACTTTCAAGGTCAAGGTCACGGGAGATGACTTCAGTGTATCATGGGCGCAGAGGGTGATACATGAATAAATGGAACCCCCGCGATCCTGCCTAGGTTACAACAGTGCATCAGATGGAGGAGGACGAACACCCTGCCATAGTAGCACGTAGGAGCGCGAAAAAGGCACGTCGAAATGAGGTCCTGAAAAGACGGCGTGCCGAAGAGACTGATGAAGAACGGAGTTTACGTTTGGAGATACGCGCAATGACTTTTTTCTAAGCGTGGCAGTGAGCATAGTCATGTAAATGAAGCTTTAGCTTCCCTCCAGGGTCAACCAAAGTTAGACCACCAGCTTATGTTTCGACCAGCATGCACACGTTAGGAGTGATGCATAATACCAATGGCTTAATGTGAATCTATCAGGGGCTTAGCTATATAAAAAATGCTAATACTTCCTCTACTCTAAAGTGGAATAAAGACGATGGCAAGGCCGGCAACACAGCGTCTTGTACACATACATTCAATGCTTCCAAATCAAGACAGCCCTTAAGCTTCCCTTACGCCTTTAAAAGATTCTTTTTCTTTGTTGTCTGACTTCAGGAAAACACCATCCTAAAGCTGGGTGTCGGTACCGAAAGCCGCGAAAGACCTTCACTCACGACCAGTTGTCGACTCTTTTCCGTACGAGCTCTAAGGAGGTAAATTACGCCTTTAATTAGGGGGTGACTAGCCAATGTAGCGACCTCGAGTTATACTCAACAGCAGTGTTGGAATTTATGATTTTCTAGGCTATCCTCGCACCACAACAATCCCTGCGAAAAATAAGCATCCACGCCTAATTGTTGCCACCACTCTGGCCTGGCCTGCTTGTGCTCATCGACGACGTACTGAAAAGCGGGTTTATCCCGTCGTACAGCTCTAATTAACACTAAGTTATGCGGAGTTGGCTAAGCTATAGGCAGTCACTTGCAGGATTATGGCGCTTGTGGAATGAAATGTCATTTCGGATTATTGAAATGAGATCACTGTTAAGTCTTTAAATTTCTAAAAACCGCCCTCAGCGGCTGTAGATACTGCTCGTCGCAAAGAAATTTTCAGCACTGGCCATACAGGCCTAAACTACCAGCTTCGCTTATGACGGGCTGCTGATTTTCATTCTCACTGTTGGCAAAGTCACACTACCTACGAATACCTAGTAGAAAGGTGTTACATAAAAATTTCTGCAGCCCCGCAGAACAAGTACTTTGGTTATATTAGCTTAAAAGCGCCCATTTAGGATATTATGGGAGAATAAATTGCAAATATTGTATGGTTTAGAGTGCGCTGAAAAGCAAAATATGGCAATAATAATGCTAAGCAGGGTAAATCAAACCCACAAAAACACTTCTACTCACACTAGAAGTGTCGCCGCTACTGAGGGACTTCTATCGATGACAATGCCAAAATTATAATTTTACATGAATGGAAGTAGCTTGTGCCTGAGCATCTACTTATTATTTTTCGAAGTTCGTTCCTACACTTTTTTTGTGTCTAATCCAACATCTCTCTGTCTCTTTCTTCGTCGGCTAAATTTTGAGCCGACAAAGCGAATGAGCACTGTTAGCTCATTCGCTAGCAGACTGATTCTACACTAATTTGTTTTGGACAGTCCAGCAAATAAATTCAACTTCGGCTGTTTTATTTGCACTTTGTTTTTATCATGCCGCATTATAGCTTGAAATGGAACTTATAACGCGCACATCTTTTCAGCTATTTGCAAATTCTTTTAGGTAGAGAGAATCAAAAGACATATAATATAATGTATTTTGCCGCTGCCCACCCGAATGCATACACTTTACTTTTTGTGAGCCTATTTTTTCGATCAAGGAATTTTTATTTACTATCTATTTACACATAGCAATAATTCATTCAATTGGATTGAATAATTAAATAATGAGACCTTGTTAAAGGTAACATTTTCGGCTAATATTACTCGTAGGTTACCCCCGCCTTTCTATACTGCAACGCAAGGCAGAGGCAGTTATAAGCTCTCATGCTTAAGCACGGTCGATCGCTTGTCTCTTGCGCTTCATCGCATCAGCTTACTTCACGTTATGCGCAAGCTATTTCGAATCAAGAAAACAACAGTGTGGTGTGTTCCACGTGTACCTTTAGCATACGACCTGATAGCGTTTATGGCTGCCATGATCAGCTCCTCTTATGATCCGCGTTCATGTCCACTCATTTCTCTGACATGCACTGTGGTCCTCGCTTAATTACTACACTATAAATTAGCTACAACAAACTCTCACATATACTTTGGCGCACAGTCCCATGCTGCCACATTATGAAATACCACACGAGCGCAACTGCTAAGGTTAGCATGTTTTAGTGCGTCAGTACTATCTCAGTAAAATTGTAAGCCCTGCTTTTGACGAAGCCACCCACGCCCGCAGAAACAATAAAGTAAGCATGGACAAACTTTCTTAGGCCTCGGTTTCAAATGTGTAGCGACACGAACTTGGCAGCTTGTCTGGCCATTGCACGAGATATTTTTATCGCCACAGCTGCCACCCATCGAGGTCAAATGCAGAACTATCCTGATGTGCACTGTATGTCGCAGCGGTCATCAACATTATACCGGGGGTAATAAAGTCAGGATTACCCACTGGCCGAATAATCCTCGTCAGACGCATTAAGCGGTCCAATATGCCCACAGCTGTACCACTCAGGTTCCCAATCATCGGGTGTTCTCATCTTGCTTCACACCAGCAATGAAAGAACCGTATCGGACCGCAAGGCAAACGTTGCTGCCCTAGGGCATAATATTGTCACGTGGTGGTGACAAGGTCCACGACACAAATGAAAAGTCGGTGATTGCGCTGAAGAATCTCTTTATTGGGCTAACTTGCGCCCGTCAAAGAACTAAGCAACTGGGCGGCGGAGATAGCAACTAACGTGCTCGTCGATCGTCTTACAAAGAATGTCCGTCGCACTCATCAACAGTCAATTTAAAGGCTGCTCAGAACAATCTAGATAACGTCGCAAACTGCTAGTAGCACAACCTGGAACATTGTGGAAACATACGCAAGTGATCGGAATTTTTGAGACAGATCTTGGCGCATCGTTCGCGACAAAGAAAAAACGCTTCGTATCGCGACAACGAGCATGAACAAACATGGGATACAGAATTGATAAGCGCGCCAGAATAACAATTATAAGGCCGCATGACAGCGGCTGCGAACAGGAACAAATAAAGATTTAAACAGTTTGCGACAATATTCAAATTCGCCTAGTTTATCTAAAGTGCTAAAGTTATTTCGGCATTAAAGGCATACGCTAAGTTTTGAGGGGTCTCTAGAAGGAAAACGGCAGTGAAGTCCTCGGAGCATTCCCTTGCAAGTGAACGTGTGTTCAGCGGATGCGCGATTGTGTGTCTATATCAACTTTCTTTACTCGCCTCCAAGCTTGTTTCCTGCAGCGGATCGGCATATGCACTGAATAAAACACAGAGACGAGTATTGAAAGGGGAATGTGGGGTGTGTTTTATTGCGAAAGCAAGACTACATCAGGTTTGGAGCCTTCAGCGTAGCGTGGTCCCATAGTTACGCTTTACACCACGTGACTACTGACGGCATACCGGCGCGAGAGCTGAGCTACCAAGTCGGCTCTTCAGCGTAGCGTGGCTCGTAGCCATGCCGGGCGTTTCGCGCTTCTCCCACTAGGTGCGCTGTGGTCTAACAGGTGGTGTCATCTTCCATTGGATACACTTCGTTTCTCTTCTCTCTTCGGTAAGTAAAGGAGGGGAGGCAGCGCTATATAAAGCATGCCGTTTCAGCGCATGCCCTGATGGCATGCGCTGAAATGACATGCTTTATATAGCGCTGCCTCCCCTCCCTGATGGGGTTTGGACAGGTAGGGCAACGCAGCTTGCGGTGGGGGCTAGCCTGCGACCTATTAAAATCTTTTATAGGCCGTCAGTGCACCCGCTACTGCTTCGGTGGTGGATGACAGCTGTTGTTGCGGCGCGTGTCGTTCTCTTCCTTCTTATTTTTCTTTCTTCTCAATTTCCTCTTCTGTCCGCACGGGGCAGCGGAGGTGGCTCAGCTACAGAGCCAGTAGCAGGCTCCTCCATTTTCGTTTCCTTCTTCCTACAGCAACAACAAGAAGACAGTTCTGCATGCGATCTGAGAAGCAGAAAGAGAAGGCAGCTCGCCAGTGTGAAGCCAAGAAGCGTCAGCGAGGTTCGTAGACAGAGGAGCAACGTGAAGAGCGTCGAGCCAGACGTCGTGCTCAAGATGCTGCTCGGCGAATGCGTGCTTCTTCTCAAGCCACCGACGCAGAAAAACTTACCGGGGTGGGACTTAATGTCTGCTCTGAATGGTGAGGACTCTGTATCCATATGATTATCAAGGTCCTCTCTAATCAGTGCGGAGCGCACGAATGTAGCTAGACGGTTACAACGAGCTCAAGAAAGTGAAGGGGAACCAGCAAAAGCGACTTGAAAAAGCGCGTGCGTCTAGGGTGAAAAGTAACGAGGCCAGGAAGAAACGGCGTGCAGAAGAATCGCACCGTGAGAAACCTGAACGTCGTAAGAAGTGGCGGGAACAGATATTGCTTTCGCAATTTCCTAGGCTTCACTACAACTAAGCCAATGTGAATTTCTTTATCCGTTCACATGAATGCCCAAGTTCTACGGCAGTACTGCCCTGCTGCTGAGCTACATGTGTTAAGCAATATTAATGTCCTGCATGGTGTGACAGAAAGCAATGACAACCCTAGTGTGCCCATTCTTCCACAACATCAGTTGGCCGTCAGTTCTTGAAGACATTGGGACCCAAGGTCGAAGGTTCTCACCGCCCCCATCACCATGTCTACTTATCAATTTAGTAGATGGTATACTATCTTAAGGTACGTTGAGGACCCCACTGAGAGCAATAGATTGGTAAAAAATAGTTGTAATTTCTAGAGATAAGAAGCGAGCAGAGTAAGAAAGAATTACTCGAGGTAATACATTCTAGTCAAACTCGGTAAGAAATTTTAATGGGTACGACATCCAATGCTAAATGAGGATTATAGATAGTCGCTAAGGGTAATAAATTAGATTCAAAACGATTACGAGCGTATAAAGAGGTGGTATAAATTTAGATGGGTGGATCAGGTTAAGCAGTTTGCAGGGGTCGTGGATGCAGCTAGCACGCGACTAACCTAGTTGGAGGAATATACTTAGCTCTTGCACTGTGTATAGTCTTGATGCTTCTCATGATGAGATAGTATACTACTGGCAAAAGCATGATTTCCGCTAATCCACAAATCGTACAGCTTCCTCCGTACGCCATATCAAGAGGTACAATTTAGCCAGGAAGAGGTCATCTAAACCTATACGGATGCAGGACATCCCCAACAGAGCTGTGGCATAGCTTGTCATGATTCAGAGTACGCACCATTGTAGTCCCAGAGCTTCCTGATGAGCACACAATAATTAAGTTTCAGCTCACAGTTATCAGTCTTGGCATCTCTCTTATTGTATAAAGACAGTATCATATGCTCCTTGTAACTAATATGTTTTGCTGACTCATATGAAGCGTACACCGCTGGCCATTCAGTGGGAAGAGACTCCGCCGTTCTCAAGACTGTTCGAGCAGACGCCCGTTGCTTGCGAGAATAAGCAATATCGGAATTAACAAATGCATTTCTGCACCTGAAGGAATCAGTGAAACAGAAAAAACACACCAGGCCCGCACACAGGAGCTATTTCCTACCCTCGGCCCGGGTACACATGTTCTTTTGAAATCATCGGCTCTTGCTGCTTTTCAACACCTACAGTCGCTATTGTAGACAAGGTTATGCATGCTATCGGGCACATTGCTGTCGCCGCAACGTCCTCCAACATTTTGCCAACCAGGAGACACTATCGGCGTGCATCCAGCACATTCCGAATGACAGAGGCGGTCTCCTTTTGTCGAAACGAAAGGCGGTGAATTTTACCATCTGCAAGGCTACACCTTATTAGCCTGCACTCATACCCGCACCATATGTGTCCGGCATGCTCGGCCATAGTCCCGGTTGAACACCCCCCATTGACTTGTTCTGCGCTCAACACGATGCGTGAGAGTCCCCGTCACACCGTGGTGGGCCTCGCCCTGGCACATCGGGGTGGATCTATACACCTCTGCACATCGAATCCACGGAATCACTGCTACTGTGACGAGCGTTTCAGACTATTTCAATGAAAACGAACTTGGCCGCTTCCTTGCAGAACCAACTTCGGGACCATACCCAGCTTCGAGGAAGAAGAGAACATGTTTCGGCCTTCACCAGCCCCATGGAACTTATCATTTCTGCCTTGAGGTTCGACCTATTTAATGCAGATTACGTAGTACGGAAATGCATTTTCTCGTATTCGCAGGAATGGCGATCGTGCGCCGGTAAAAGTCAGGTATTAACCCCTGCTAAATCGATACTACTGCCATAGTGGCATTGTGCCGTTCCGTATCACATAATTGCCGCATAATACTTATGGTGCATAACATAAAATATTGTGAGCACTGCGTGGCGCTTCATCTTTCACACGTGAACGTGCGGCTTCATCTTCATCGTGCTCTCTCTTGTAGATACCCATCGTCATCGCGGAGTGTGGTTCGCTACCGCGTGCGACAAGGGCTTCAGGCCTCCTACAAAACCTGATCCGTTAAGCCCGACGTTCGCGTTACCTTCAAATATTTACTTTAGATAGAGAATATGAGAGCAACCCACGTCCGAGCGCTGAGGTACGCTTCCTTAGTCGATATATTACGCAACTAAGCTGTTGTAGCTTCCTGTAGTGAAGATTGTAAAAAAGCCACTATCTCAGGCTATGCGTCGGCGCCTTCAACTTGGATTCATGCGCGAGTGAGCACTAAAGCAAGCTCATACAAGCATGTGCACATGCAATCTAAGATATTAAAGCCAAGCAGACAAATCATATCTTTGGCCGCCAGTGCCACACCGCAGGCGCTGTCTTTCGAATGTGATCTGCGTTGTTGTAGAGGGAAAGAACACGTAGGGCGATCAAAGCATTCATGCAGAGCTCGCAGCTCAAATCCAGAGTATTCACCACTGCACTACATATCTTGGTGGCAAATGCCAAACGGCTCACGCTGGCTGATGTGCTAAACTTCTAGACATGGGTCTACCTGTATTCACGTTAAGCTGTGCACCATAAATTATGTTATTTGAATATTTTTACGGGAGCTCTATCTGCCTTGCTACGATGACTAGAGTCAGCGTAGAGAAGCAAACACGCGCCGGTCACAGCTAAATAGCAACGACTAAAATGCATCGCAGCCCGTATCACGTTACAACAAAGTAAGCTAGACTGACGCGGAACGAAATGCAACACATGCCGATTACTAGATAAGCTAACAGCACGAAACCATCCGTCTTGGCACGGTGTAACGTTGAGCGCCTGCTTAGGCAGAGGTCATGCTTTGGCTCGAAAGTGTGGTATTTCTCTTTTTATGAATGATTATGGCTGCTGCGAGTATTCAAACGATCTAGGCGCAGCGTAGTATTTTGAGACAGGATGAAGGTATCTCTGTCTACGACAAGAAGCGATAATTACAGCGTTACTCTCAAATGAGGCACTCTACACGTGTAGAATTTACATTTTCGCATGACTGCATGCACATAGCTTCTTCTTCAAATGAATTTCAATGTTGTAAAAATGTCCTTTTTCTTTCTACACTGTCGCATAAGGATTGCATCGGATTGCAATTGAGATATATTTTTAACTTTTTGTAACCTTACAAAGAGTCAACAGCAAACAGCTCTTTCTTTCGAGAGTTCTGTTCTCTTGTCGCTTCAGCGATTGCTCTACACCTTAAAAATATTCCTTATTGCCGGAGATTTACGAAAATATGGCGTCGGGCTTCCAGGCTAGCTTTAAGAAATATTCCAGAACACTGTTGACACAGTTCAACATGAATCAGTTCAGTTCAGTCGTTCAGTCGTGTCCGACTCTTCGTGACCCTATGGACCATATCACGCCACGCTTTCCGGTCTCTGACTATCTTCCTAACATCACATAACTTCATCTGCAGCGCCTCGAGGATGCCATTTAACCATCGCGTTCGCTGCCTAAACCTTCTCCGGTACCCTCAACTTTTCCCAACATGAAATATTTCTCCAGCGACTCCTCTCTTCTCATCAGATGACCAAAGTAGCTGAGCTTTAACTTTAGAATTTGACCCTCCAATGAGCAGTCAGGGATTATGGTCGACCATATCGACTGATTTGATCTTTTGGCCGTCCAAGGAATTCTCAAGAGTCTCCTCCAGCACCACAATTCAAACGCCACAATTCTTCAGTGGTCAGCCTTCTTCACAGTCCAACTCTCACATCCATACATCTCATCTGGAAAGATGATAGCAAGAGCTATGTGGATCTTGGTTGGCAGTGTAATGTCTCTGCTCTTTACTAAGCGGTCAAGGCTAGCCATGACTTTCTTTCCCAGAAACAGGCGTCTTCTAATTTCATGGCTGCAGTCTCCTTCCGGGGTAATCGTGGAGCCCAAGAAGAGAAAATCTGTCGCAGCTTCCACTTCTTGTCCCTTGATGCTCCAGGACTTGATAGGGCAAGACGCCATGATCTTTGTCTTTACAATGTTCAGTTTAAGCCCAAACTTCTCATTCTCTTCTCGTACGCGCATCAGAAGTCTCTTGACTTCTACTTCACTTTCTGCCATTAAAGTGGTATCATCTGCATATCTAAGGTTGTTGATACGTTTCCCAGCAATCTTCACTCCAGCTGAAGACTAATCCAGACCGGCCTTCCTCATAGTGCACTCAACATGTAGAATAAATAACCAGGTCGATTGTATGCTGCCTTGTCTCACTCCTTTCTCAATCGGAAACCAATCAGTATGACCATGCCCAGTTCTAACTGGGGCAGCTTGCCCTCCATACAGGTTCCTGAGGAGACAGATGAGGTGAATTGGAACTCCCATCTCTTGGAGAGCTTGCCACAATCTGCTGTGATCTACGCAGTCAAACGCTTTCGCATAATCAATAAAGCAGAAATAGATGGGTTTCTGGAACTCTGTTGCTTTTTCCACGATCGAGCGAAGATTGGCAATTTGGTCTGTATTTGCATGCCCTTGCGAAAACCAGCTTCCACGCCCGGAAGCTCCCGAGCCACATACTGCTGCAGCCTACCTTGGAGAATTTTCAACATCACCTTGCTAGCATGCGAAACAAGCGCGATCGTGCGGTAGTTGGAACAATGTTTGGCACTGCCTTTCTTTGGAATGGGGATGTAAAGTGGTCTCCTCCAATCCTGTGGCCACTGCAGGGTTGTCCAAATCTTCTGACATAATGTATACAGAACGTTAACAGTGTCGTCATGGTTGAGGTTTTCAAGCAACTCAGCTGGAATGCCATCAATTCCGCTAGCTTTGTTCTTAGCAAGGCTGGCTGAGGCCCATTCAACTTCACTCTTCAGGATGCCCGGCTCGAGATCAGTAATCACAACCGTCTTATGTTGGGTTTGCACATCCGGGTCCTTCTTGTACAGTTCTGTGTATTCCTACCATCGTTTCTTTATCTATGAGGCTTCAGTGAGGTCCCTGCTTCGTTTGTCCTTTATCACGCCCAGCTTAGCACAGAAGCTTCCTTTGATATTTTTAATTGTCTTATACAGAGCTCTTGTGTTCCTCAATTAGCTGTTGTCATCAACTTCTTGGCACTGTATGTTCAGGAAGACATTCTTATCTCTTCTTGCTATTTTCTGAAAATCCGCATTGAGAACCTTAATTGTATCTTCTCCCATAACGTTTGCCATCCTCCTTTCCTCAGCTATTTACAAACCCAGTCGAAACAAACTACAAAACTGTGTCAAAAATACGACGAAATATTCTGTAGTTCTTTCGTAACTATCAAATGTTTCTGTGGTACTTTTCTGTATTTTTGTAGCTTTTTGTAGTATATTTCTGTTCTCTGTAGTTCTGTAGCACTATTCTGTTGTAACTACAAAACTATTTGATGTTATTACAGCATGTTCTGTTGTCACAACAGGTTTCCTGTTAAAAACCGCACAGAAATTCTGTCGTAGCATCAGAAAATTTTCTGTAGTTCTGTGCAACTGGGAAGCCTCTTCATATAACCAGTTTGCTTTCTTTCATTTTGTTTGCTTTGGAACTACCTTAGTAGCAACTTCTTGTATTATATCACGAACATCAGTCCACATCTCTTCAGGCTCTCTGTCTTCTAGATCTAATTCTTGAAATGAATTCCTCACTTCCACAGCATATTCTGATAGAATTTTATCCAGATCATACCTGAAAGGCCTTCTAGTTTTCTGCGAGTTCCTCAATCGAAGCCTAAATTTGGCAACAGGAAGCTGATGATCGGTGCCACAATCGGCCGCAGGCCTTGTTTTTACTGCTTATATAGCGCTTCTCCATCTTTGCCGGCAAAGAATATAATCAAGCTGACTCCTTTACAGACCATCCGGTGAAGTCCATGTGTACAGACGGCTCTTGTGCTGTTGAAAATGAGTATTCGCTATGGTGAGGTTGTTTTCTTGGCAAAACCTTACTAGCCTCTGCCCAGCTCATTTGGCTCACCACATGAATAGGTCACAAATAAAGTCCTCAAAGGAATAAAGGGTATTTCTCTTCTTCAGGCGACAAATCTTTCTTTGCTAAAAACCACTTAGGGCATAATGACATGGAGATGACTCTGAAGGCAATGCGGTCACCTGCCAGATAAATAACTACCAGTTTAATAAAACAGACCCATTAAAATAAACTTTTATCGCTGTTTATCGCTTTCTTAGGTGACAGGCATGGCATTCATTCATATTTCTATGAGGTTTGCTAAAGTAATAAGGTCGAAATGAGATCTAACATCCGCTTCCTGCTTTCAAGCATCATAAGATGTTCATTTGTGTGGCAAATGTTCCCAAAACGACTGTCTATTATTGTAATAGCTTTTTTTTTCAGTTACCTTTAGAACGTCCACCGCGTCGTATTGATGGCTCTGAGGTCCTCCAGGGCGTGTCAACTTTCCATGAATCAAGGTAGCCGTAAATGCGATGGCAATGCCGTATCCCAAGCAGGCCTTCATTGCGGCTCCTCCAAATTTCACGCCTTTTTCAAACCCCGTAATAACGGTATATGAGCCAGCAGAAAGCTTTGTGCAGGTGCCCTTAGGAAAATGAAGCATGGGTTTTCTCCCCCTGTTTTCAAGGAAAATCCGTTACCCTTCCAATTTAATGCCAGGAATTAAGAGAACGCTGCGTATGATGACTTTCATCCAGGAGAACATATACGCAGACATTATTTATTTGCTAGATTTGACGTTAGGACGTTGATCGTATAGTTTTAGGCTTCTTTATTATTTTAGTTTTGCTTATTCGGCCTTTTACATTGGGAAACACACATGCCAACCTCTAAGAAAAAAGCGTATTTCTGTAAAACATACGTTGCCCCTATTTTGAGAGATATAACAAGGTGCTGCATGCGGGGAAAAAAATAAAATTTATTCCTGTCAAATCAAACAGGTAATAAAGGTAAATTCTTCAGTGGCCATTTCTACTTTTCTTTTCGAGCCTGTCATTTGACGTCTGTTTCGACTCGGATTGGTCTGCTGTTCATTTCAGGCATTTAATTGGTGTTTCAATTTTCTGTTTTTCTTCTCTGTCCCCCATGGCTTCATACCATTTCTTGATCAATTTGTCTTAAATGAAATATCGCCTTCCAACTGTAACTGACGCAGACTAAATGGGGAAAGTGATGTGGAACAGAGGTGGTAAATGTTTTTGTTTTTAAACAACAGCCATTCTCGACGTGCCTGGCACAAATTTTTATTTTTAACTTTGCACGTCAAACAGAACTTCAGTTTCGCTGTTTTAATTGGCAATAGCTATAAGGTTTGTAGATGCTCTACGTCATATTTTATACCTCTGCATGAGTCGGCCTCTGATATCTTTCGAACGTAAGACAGAAGAGCTCGCTGTAATTGCTTTTCAATAGGCACTATCACAACCAGAGAGCGTCGCTCTGATTGCTTTTCGACTTTTTAAATAAAAATTACGAACGACTTATTGAATTTTATATGATGCAAGCCAAATTAATAAACTTAGCACTGTTATTAAGGTGAAGATTAGGAACTGGTAAACTACCAATCCTAATATTCGCAAAAGCATTTTTTGAAGGTAAATGTCACAATAATAAATTTCGCAATTTCTCAAATTGTCAAAAAAACTTATTACAATAATAAAATGATGTACGTAAACGTTATTCTGGACAAATTCGTAAGCTGAGTAAGGATGACAATATACCTGTCGCAAAGTCCTTCTTTGATAGCAAGCACAAGTAAAGAGGCTATTACTTAACTAAATTTAAAAGTTTTCATAAATGCGAAAGAAAAGGACGGTGGGTCTATGACAACAAAACACACTCAATGGCAGGTGGCTGAGATGGGAGCTCTGAGAAGTCGGACCTGCTGTATTTAAACTTAATGAGTTTAGTAAAAGCGGCCTAAATCGTGAGCAGCCAGAGAGAATGCCCTCAGATATGCGTGCGTAAAATGGGAATGATTTTCTAGCGTCTGCGACGAGTGTGCAACTTTAATCCACACGCCAGCCATAAAAATCTGAAATGGAACGCATATATATATATATATATATATATATATATATATATATATATATCAATAGAAGAGGTTATGGTTAGATTTCACTCCGTTATCTATGATAAAACGGGACAAGTTGCACATCTACTCACGAATCAAGCTCTCACTTAAGGCCTGACATAAACTTTAATTATTCCTCCTGTTTTTCTCACATTACCATTTCCTTCATGCTCAGCCGTACCAAATCAAGCACGAACTTCAGATCGCGTCCTTGGGCGCGTGCTAATAAATGTACCAGGACGAACATAACAAAAAGATCACTAGGGAGCTTATAACTTTCGTAATTACTTTCCTAATTGGTGGGAATTGCAGACATATTGTGAAAACGCATTTATTAGCAACTCGGGGAATATTTTCATCTGAACGATTTGTGTGTATGTCTCTACAAAAAAAGTCGGTTTTACGGCGAGGCATAAATGACGGGTTAGACAGCACATCCTGAATACGTAACTACTCGGCTTGTGTGGAACTCATGAGCACATCGGTCTTTCAAGCTTCATATCTGCAGTGAAAGTTCACGACTTACTTTATGTGAATGATAAATGCAGTCCATACTGGAGTATTAGGGCAAAATGCTTGCGGAGATAAATGTTTCAGCTTGGGGCAGTTGTCAGCGAAGTAATTTATGACACGATTCTTTCATTCAGCTAAAATCACTTCCCCCCTTCTGAAAAATAGCCACTCGCCCGATTGTGTCCTTGCAATCACTTTCATGTTCTGCTTTCCAGGGCCTCCTCCAGTACCCGTTCATGTATGGTTTGCTCTGCTGCCTTCTTCCAAGAAGAAAGGCTTGGTTTGGCTTATGGGGTTTAATGTCCTAAAGTGTCTAAGGGTTTCTTTCAGTGCAGCCACCTTACAGCAGCCTTGCACACTTTGCAGGAAACAACTAGCCCATTAAACTAGTCACTTCATGTGAAATCCAACTTATTACTGCAGTCAATCGTAGGCCCATCGCCAGTAGGAACATAGGTTAATGCATACATGCTGAAATGTGGGAATGTGTAACTTCTGTATATATGCAATGTGTTCAAATTAAAGGAGTCACGTACAAAAAGTCGGGCATAAAAATGCAGGTATAAAGTCAACTTGTTTTGTGGTTCTACATAATGAAAACATCGGTAGAATGCAAGGTCTAAACGCTTAACACAGCTTTGCTGCGGGCACCAAGAGAAACAGTCAGGCGCAAAAAAGAGCCAAAAGCGAAAGCGAAAAGTCTTCACTTCACAATCATTAAAGGGCAAAAATTCTTGGAAATGGGAAACCTTTCTTGTACTGTAATTATACCTCATATTACTTTCTCGAGCTGAACTTTTGCAGCGCAATTTTTACAGCGTGTGAGCAGGGCTGTGGGTAAGGAATAGTAATTGTGAGAAAATGGGTACTATAGGCGACAAAAATGAGCTTCAGTAAACATGTGGGCGAGTAGTCGCAAGCTGTAAGAAAATGCATATACCACGGAGCACACAACCCTTGCTTATGTAAGATTCATACTTATTATCTTTGCGGACATAAAAACCGGTAGCTAGGCCAGCTTCTGCCTACCTTGTAGTATTTTGCACTTCTTGAGATAGCAAATGGCCACCAGCGCCTTTGTTTCCTTCTGAAGGCCACGCAGCAGATCTCTCCAATGAAAACACATAAACTTCATATAAGCACCATCTGCATTATGTCACAAATAACCTATGTAGATGTATACATTCATTGAATTTTCGCATGAACGTTTACCAGAGCCTAGGCCATTATAAAGCTGCTTTGGTGGACAGCAAAATTTGGCTTTAACTGTCATGCAGCTAGTCCATGGGCCATACGATGGAAGATAAAAAATAGTTGGTCAATGTTAGCCTCGTTCTCGAGGGAAGATGTTCACACGACTCTAACGCTGAGTATAAAAAATTCTGATAATTTTTATCTCTGCAACCGTCTGTAACTGTCTCTCTTTCTACACAGGACACAACTAAACGCCACTGTACCATGCAGTATATCACCCTAACAAAACAATTTGAAAACCTTTTTGAGGACGCGGAACAACGGCGTACTGCTGCGACATCAAGGGAAAACCCATATCTACAGCGCGATAAACGGGACAAGAGAACACAATACCGACAAACACAGCGCTGACTGACAACTCTGTGTTTGTCGGTATTGTGTTCTCTTGTCCCGTTTATCGCGCTGTAGATATGGAACATCGTCACCAACTCGCCCAACAACTGACATTGTCAAGGGAAAACCGCTGTCACGCATAGTCAAAGTCGCCCGAGCAAGAATTTGGTGCTACGGAACGAGAGAAAACAGCATACTTTACAAAATTTTCTAGCTTTCACTGCACTAACAAACCCTTGTCATTGACAAAATACTCAGAATAAAGCCTCAAGTTACCCGGGCGGCTCAAAGTCGACGGTCAGTCAGGGGATCGCAGCGGCCGATTGTTTTCATCGTTCACAAGCCGATGTCACTCGGAACATCTTGTATCAAGTTATATTTGGGGTACCGTAGTTTTAAGCAGAGCACGACAACCCATCTCCAGCAAAATGAGCTCAAGTATCAAGAAAAGAATGGTCGAAACCGCTTGCCTGCAAGCAATGCCAGCAGAAACCAAACCACAGAAATTACCCGGCAGTCAAAATTTTTGTGCCAGATCCTCGTCGTGGCGCAATGTCCTCCAAAACTTGGACATTACCTATTTAATAGTTGATTACGTCATAGCTTCAAATGGTAGAGCAAAACTGCTTCGTGGGCTTAAGTTACAAGTTGAGAATTTCTAATGCGCGCATCTCAAGAAATTTTCAATAAAGCTTCTCAGCTTTCCTTGAAGAATTACTTGGCTGCAACTTTAATAAATATTTCGCTATAAAAGGAGCAAAGTCATTATTTGTTTCAATTGTCGGTAGCAATTATCTTGTGGGAATACCAGTGCCATTGGGAGACTAAAAAAATTAATACCCTCTATACCTTGAGGAATATACCAATCTTCAAATCTGTTTCGGATGATTGGTGTAAAATTCTCATAAACGTTTCCACTCAGCAAATCTTTATGCAATACAGCGCATAGATGCGTTATAAGAAAAAAAACATTACTTCTACGGTACTAGAACAGTGTTTTTGTTGACGGCAAGAAAGCAAACAAAAATACAGTACCGGTGCTCTATCTTTCCCGCAGGTATATGAAGCAAGTGGAAGGACCTCTGTGAAGGACCAAGTGAGGACTGTAAGGGGCGCCTAGAGGAAGAATAACCTATAACCTCCAGTCCGAACACCCGGGCTATTCACATCGGAGGGCTACTGTTCTATAATGGACGAAGTGGCTTTGCCGTTTCTGGTAGACGGCCTTTTCCCTGACATGCATTTCTTTCTTAAACAAGACCACTTTTCGATTCACACACCCAAGAAGGCCTCGTATTTGCATAATCAGGAAATGCCATGAATTGGTCTCCCCAAACACCACACATCAACATAATTGATAAGTTAGGGGGGATTATTAAAATTTCAATGTCAGCTGAAAACCCGCATGATTTGTCTGCAGAGAAATTGCGGACAGCAGTCCAATACCGGTGGGAAACATTGAGATGGTGTTTACCTCTGCATTTCGCTCTCTAGCTCTCTTCCTGGCTGGATGAGAGCTGCCATAGATACTGGCGGCGATGTTACGCGCTACCAGGCCATAAAGAGTACGACCTAGAGTTGTACTTGCGCCAAGACGGTTAAGCGAGGCGGGCAGCCTTGCAGTCGATCTTTGCGCAAGTGCGCATCTACGAAAGCGGCGCGCCTCGCTTGACCGTCAGATCGAGGGGGCCTTATTTTTGTTTCTCTTTCCATTCCTTTTTTTAACGCCAGTGTTACGTAGAATGTGATCAAGACCGAGGGCGAAAGCTGTGCTAGAACCTTCTTACGCTGCTGCCTATGGCTTCAAGACTGCCAGAACCGAGACCTCCGTAAGCTACAAGCAGATCAATTAAGGGGAAATGAGGGTGCTCGTTATTATACATGAAGGAAAGAAGCCAAAATCGGCGAGACCCAGGAAAGTATCGGGGATTCTAGTTGGTCTTTTTTTCTTCTTTTTCTTTAATTTTCGCTTTGGTAATCGCATAAATTAGTAATGTAATCTGTTTAGGAGAAATATAAACATAAAGTAGAAGGAAAAACAACGCACGACGGCGGGAACCGAACCCACGACCTCCGAATATCACGTCCGGTGCTCTTCCAACTGAGCTACAGCGGACGCTGTCTCACATGCTACTTTCTTGGGTATTAATGTTTTCTGTATACGAACCTTGGGAGCGTTCACCAACGCCACCCTCAACCATAGCGGTGGACGCGGAACGTCCTGTGTTACCGCCAGCGTCACGTAGAACGTGATCAAGACCGAGGGCGAAAGCAGTGCTAGAACCCTCTTACGCTACCTATGGCTTCAAGACTGCCAGAACCGAGACGCCCGTAAGCTAAAAGCAGATCAATGAAGGGGAAATGAGGGTGCTTGTTATAATACATGAAGGAAAGAAACCAACAGTCTGCGAGGCCAAGGAAAACATCGGGGATTGTAGTTGGTCATTTTTTTTCTTCTTCTTCTTTATACTCACTTCGGTAATCACATATATTAATAATGTTATCAGTTTACGGGAAAGGTAAACACAAAGTAGAAGGAAAAAGAACATACCGATGGTGGGAACCGAACCCACGACCTCCGAATAACATACCTTGCCTTATGTTCAGAAGCAAGGTCTCAGAGTTTCAACGGAAAGTACGCACTAGTGGCATTTACACGCAAATCTATAAATCTATATCCCATATGCATCGATGGTCAAAACAATTCTTACTAGAAAACTCATAGTTTCTTAGGGAATCTGATAGACCGCCACCTATAAAGGAACCCACCTTGCACCCTTTTGAAACAGAAGTTAACAACTATCGCCAACTTACTCCCTGGTAAAGTCAATGCTGCAGTTGTACAGAGCACAATTTTAGAATTCCTATGGTACAGTATACACGTAGTTTCACACACGTACAATACTAATTTGTGTACCCTCCAGTCAATCCAGAGTCAGACCCTTCACACATCCTTGGGCCTCTCTTAGAGCGCATCAACACTGTGAAGTATTGCTGTCGCCAAGGACCACCGCTTTCAACGTATTTTGCTTTAGACTCTGTGCAAATATACAAACGGCAGTTTTCAAAGGTTCCGCAGCATCACCTTACGCAGTTCGCTTTGCAGAGGCCACATTTTGCATTTGAAAATATTATAGCAACGTAGCAGTCATTCATCCCAAAACAGTTCACTCCGGCAACGCGACCTCCGCGGCCACTGGGGTTTCTGCGGCTCCCATGATTGTACTTCGCTATTCCGACGATATCGAAAAATCGAGTTTATCAACGCCAGCCCTTCAACACCTGACACTCCTCATGTTACACAATGACTATTGGGACCGTGCCCTACTAGTTCTGCATGCGCCGTAGTCATTCCTGCGGGGCAAGAAAACATTTACCATCTAATTTTGCACAAGGCTACATCTACTCGAGCAGAACTGGCTGCACTTTGTGCTGCTGTAAAGTACATCTCTGAGCACACTCCTCAAAAAGGGGCCATCTTCTGCGATGATAAAACCGCCCTCAAAGTCTTCAATTGATCACGAGCTGTAGCGATCATGAGCTACTTGTAGCGCAGACACGGCATCCGCATCAACGGGCTTTACATGATGTTCACGAAATTATTTACAAGTGGATGTCAGGCAATAAAGGAGTTATTGGCAATTACTTAGCTGATGATGCTGTTCGATCGGCTCCCAATTCAAAAAACATTGCCGAGATACTGTTGATAAAAGCCGACGCACCAAGGCACTTCGAACTGCTAGCCCGTGAGCATCGGTGTTCGGATGTTTGAGTGGATAGAGACCTATCTGGCAAGACCATTTTTATTCAGTGTGAAGGTGACTGGGCTCCAGCGTATTATACCCATCAAGGCGTGCCCCAGGGTTTTGTGCTCAGCCCTACTTTGCTTAATCGAATACTCATCATCCTCCCAGGGCGCCTCCCTTCCGCCGTCCAGATAAGCAGTGCACACCGATGAAATCGGCATTTCGGCCTCCTCTTTGACGCACGCGTCTTCAGGTGCGTACAAGACTTCAGCGGGCAGCAACATAACTTTGTCTTATGTTCAGAAGCAAGCTCTAAAGGTTTCAACGGAAAACTGCGGACTAGTGGCATTTACACGAAAATCAATGAATCTATATCCTATATTCATTGATGGTCAAAACAATTCTTACAAGAGACCTCATCGTTTGTTAGGAATTCTGACAGACCGCAACCTATCATGGAACCCGCATTGCACCCTATTGAAACAGAAGTTGACAACTATCGCCCACTTACTCCCTGGTAAAGTCAATGCGGCAGCCGTACAGAGCACAATTTTAGAATTCCTACGGTACAGTATACACGAAGTTTCACACACGTACAAGACAAATTTGTGTACCCTCCAGTCAATCCAGGGTCCGACCCTTCGCACATCCTTGGGCCTCTCTTGGAGCGCATCAAAATTATGAAGTATTGTTCTCGCCAAAGACCACCCGCTTTCAAGGTATATTGCTTTAGACTCTGGAAATATACAAACGGCATTTTTAAAAGGTTACGCAGCATCACCTTGCGCAGTTATCTTTGAAGAGGCCACATTTTGCATTTGCAAATACTATAGCAACGGACCAGTCATTCATCTCAAAACAGTTCACTTCGGCAGCGCGACCTTCGTCGTCACTGTGGTGTCTTCGGCTCCCATGATTGTACTTTGATATTCCGACGATATCAAAAAATCGCGTTTATCAACACCAGCCTTTCAACAACTGACCCTCCTCATGTTACACAATGACTATTCGGACCGTGCTCTCGTCTATAGGGATGCCTCGGTAACCCCTACTAGTTCTGCATGCGCCGTAGTCATCCCTGCGGGGCATGCGCCGTAGTCATCCCCGTAGCAGCACTTTGTGCTGCTGTAAAGTATATCTCTAAACACACTCCTCAAAAAGCGGCCATCTTCTGCGATGATAAAACTGCCCTCAATGTCTTCAGTCGATTATGAGCTGTGGCGATCATTAGCTACTTGTAGCGCAGATACGGCATCTGCATCACCGGGCTTTACACGATGTTCACGAAATCATTCACCAGTGAATGTCAGGCAATAAAGGGGAGATTGGCAATGAATTAGCTGATAATGCTGTTCGATCGGCTCACAATTCAACCAACACTGTCGTGATACTATAGATAGAAGCCGACGCACCAAGGCGCCTTCGACTGCTCGCCCGAAACGTGACCAGCTTATCATAGTCTACGCCTGGAAGCTAGACATGCCGCTTACACCACGTTGACCAATTACTTCAACTGTAGTTACCATCAGCCTCCCCCCCTGTGATGGCACAACGTTGGGTCGCCTGTGAATAGGAGTGGCGTTTAGAAAGAGCTATTTCCATCTAATTGGAATGGCAGACTCTCCAACATGTCATCAGTGCGGGTGTGTCGAAACTGTCGCGCACATGCTTTGTGACTGCGCTCAGTTTGAGCGTGAGAGTGCATTCCTAGGTGCTGCACCTTGTAGCTTGGATTCTCGGCCTCTTACGCAAACTAAGGTTCTCGTCCACTGTACGAAACCTTTATTTATTTATTTACTTATTTATTTATTTATTTATTTATTTATTTATTTATTTATTTATTTATTTATTTATTTATTTATTTATTTATTTATTTATTTATTTATTTATTTATTTATTTATTTATTTATTTATTTATTTATTTATACACTAGCAACAGCACTGGACTTTCGTCAGTAAGGAAAGAGTAAAAGCAATCCTTAGGTTTTTAAAGAACTTGGGTTAGCGTTCTAGACATTGAGTGTACGCGCTCCTTTTACTAGAGATCTCTGGACATATTACCGACTCCTTTCCTTGCCGCTCTTTCTTTCCTTTTTCTCCCTTTGATCCCCTCCTCTCGTGTAGGGTAGCCTACTGAGGATCGCCTAGTAACCTCCCTGCATTTATATCCAATTTCTCACTCTGTGTGTCTCTCTTCCAAGAAGCTGTGTATCTTTTTGTTATAAATAGGAGAGCTGAGATTTGCATCCATCAGACTATGAGCTGTTCCGTAAATTTGGCAGAACAATTGTAGTCGCTCGGGTCAGTGCCGTTTGTACCTTTCTACATGCGCTGGAAGAGCGTGCTATTCTTCAGTAAACTTGTAGGGCTGTTGTATGCAGCTAAGTAACCATTCATGTTGGTATTAGCTTAAACCAAGTTTGATTTTAATCTGGGTTAAGGCCGAAGCATTAAAACTGAGCTCCAGGGCCCAGACGAGTGTTCTGAGCTGTAACCCAATACAAGGTCTTCGGCCGAGGTAGCCAGATGCATCTTTTCCACGACCTCGTTTTTAGGTGCTATAACTTTTGTAAATGTTCGTGCATGAAGTTCAATTCATCACTTGGCTATCTCCAACTGTCGCTGCACGTCCATTATCATCGCCCGCATCATCATTCCGGAGGAAGCCTGCAAACATTCACTGGAACAAAGCTTTTGCTTTCCTTATGTTGTCTATTTCAAATTGTACAGAAAACACTTTTCTTAATTATTATGTTTACAGTGAAGACGTCGCCCCTTGTATGCCAAAAATGACGTGTCTGTTTATAAATGAAATTTTTCCAGTCGTATAAACAAGATGAAGGCACTAGGAGGAAGCTGCCGCTGCACTCCGATTTTACATATATTGCCACGTAGTCGTGATAACACCGAAGGCAGCAATTAAAGGGATAAATTTTGCACTTAAAGTAACTGTTTATTGGGCTGAACTACACCCCAAAGAACTAAGGAACACGGTGGCAGCTATCAGCAAGAGCGTGTTTTTCGGTCGTCGAAGAACGACTGCCCGTTGCACTAGTTAGTACTCAATTTGATATCTGCGAAGAAGCTTTAAACTCAAGACACAAAGATGACTAGGGTAACTTGGAACATTATGGAAATGGACGTGAGTTGCTGAAATCATTCCAGACGACGCATCTCGGCGCAACCTTGCAAGGCAAGAAAAATGATAAACCTCGTCTCGCGACAACAATCATGAACAGCAAGGAGTACAAAATTGTTCCACGCGATACATTCACAGTGATAGGGCTGCACAGTGACGGCGGTTGAAAAACAATAAATAAAGATTGTTATGGTTTACGGTAGTACTTTGTACAAATCTGACAAAGAGCTTTGCTCTCACTAAGATAATGCAATTTGAAGTCAACAATTATTTGCGCTATTATAAAGCTATGAGACAAGCGACATCGCACGAGCTCTACACGTTCCCTACGAAGCGTCCTCGCTTCCGAGTCACCACCACCACGCCAAATTGTTGTGACCTCTTGCCGACCGAGAAATATTGTGTACAGGCGGGGAAGCATGCGCATTCAGGTTTTAGGGGCAGGGGTTCACAAAAACATGCTCTCAGCCTTTGAAGAAAATTTCCAGGGGGCATTTTGGAGCACTAAACTGCGATGAAGAGAAAGCCTATATCGCGTGGTGGTACGAAGCCCTCCACTACGGCATCCTTTTCCATCTGTTTTCACTCCCATCTTCATGATGACGCCAAAGCGTAAGCTACCAGTCAACATATACACCCGCTATAACCTGCTGAGCAGCATGAACGTCCCTGCGTGGCTTAGGGGAAATGTGAATGGAGGCTGATTCTGATATCACCCTCTCATTTGAAGCATAAGCCCGAGTTGGCAGCTCCTGCCAAGCGTAATGTCAGGAAGCCCTATGTCCTGTTAGTGCTCCCCCATGTCAGCTGCCAAGCTGCCCCTCACCTACCGCCTACCGCGTAACTAATGTGTTACAGACGAACTGACACGAACCCTGAAAATGAGCCAATAAAAGATATTGCCTTAATATAGCTACTCTCTGTAACATTGAATCCCAGTGTGAAGGCTGTACAAGAGCTCGAGTGCGCCGATTGCTGCAACAAAGGATGTCGAGGGTGCCCCATGATCTATTTAAGTATCAAATAAGCAGAATACAAACACATTTGTGTATCCGTTCTTGCGCTCTGCTTTTCCATTACTCTGCGTAGCTGCGTGAAAAATGCTTATTCTGAAGAAGGTACATTTCAAACAGCAAGAGATGATACGAACAAATGAAAAGGACATACGGTCGCTGACTCTCTACAAAGAGCTTGTATGCAACATAAAGGGCGCGCTTTCACCGCGTCCTTAGTTTCCTTTTTTATCTAGACTAGCTTGCAGGTCATAATTTACTTAGTAATTACATTTTCTGCTTCGTCAATGCATCTCATTCAATTCAGTCCTTTCCTTCGCGACATAGGCGCATGGTATGAAAATGTACTCTCAAGGAGAAGCGCTGATAGAAAGTAGAAACTAGTGCTGCGCAATGCATGAGCTCGGGCCGCGAACGCGCCCAGGCCAGGTATTGACATACCATTATCGCAGGGCTCAGAATGGGCTCGGCTTGGCCTTGGGTCCACACATAATGAGCCAATGCAAGCTTTTAATTCGCTATTGGTGCCTAGTGAGTAAAGGTGCCTAGTGAGTGCCTAGTGCCTAGTGACATGGAGCATAGTGAGTAAAGGTCAAGTTTATTGACATATTTATTTACATTGTCCTCACATGTTAACGCGGTGCTTAAAGAGCTCATCTACTGAGCCGGAGTACGCGGCCATAATCCCTGCTGCGGCAGCCGTCTTCTGTTTGAGATGAAAATATGCCAGGTGTGCATAGTGCGGTCTCATTCCAACTTCAAAACAGGAGGGGTAGAAAAGACCCGAAGCCTTCCAACTACGGCGTTCCTCGTGGCCTGAGTTCCCCTGGTTTGTGCGCAAACCTTTTTGCTTTTCATCTGCACTCAAAAGCTTCCACTTCGGCAATTCATTCAGTCCAAGTCCTGATCATTAAAAAAGTATTTTTACGCTCCCCGAGGGTGCTTAAATATTAGGATTTGAGACCCATAAAATATGGCTGATTAAACATCTTTAGATAAATAAAGGTGCGTTATTGGGCGTGTATGCCAACATTTTGTTTTTCTCTAGGAACTTTCAAGTTGCTCTGCTATCACTGCATATATAGGTGACCACGTTTCAAAGCTGAGAGTCTGTGCACGCCTCATTATCACTTCCATAGTAGGAACAAAATTCTTCAAGCTTTAGTGCAATTTCAGCTTCTTTGTCGGCCAGTTCTATATTTATGTAACAGAAGTCTACTTGCTCAGAGCAAGCAAGTTTTCACCCTACACGTTGCTGTAAAAGCAGCATCGAGTCGGGTCCTGAGTAACCTTCACTAAGAAGTCTACGGGCCGGCCGCAGACTTAAGCCGTGCTCGTAATATGGGCCAAAGGTTCATTACTTTCAGGCGTCTCAGATTTAGGTTTGTGCACTTCTTTGACAGGAAGCACCGGCGTTTGAACATGAGTGCATCCTCGCGTATGAACGGCAAAATATTTTATGTGATCTTTAAAATGCAAATTTACCTTCTACAGGCTTAAGGAGCACAATTCATTTGAGATGAGCCACTGGTTTTGGCGGGACATTTATAAAACTGTTTTTAAATATTTTAGAGCACTCAAAGCTTGATATGAACAATTTCGTAAATGAAAGTGTTGAAGAGCATCTTTCCTCAATGAAATTGCAGGCAATGCTTACTGCATTATACAAAATCCAGACGTTTTGCGGCATCTGAAGGGAAACTGTAACTGATTTGGAGCCATTTGTGGCGCTAATAATCACCTTCACCATCCGGGAAAAGGTCTCGGCTGTGCGGGGCACATGGACGCCACAAGTGTCCACGAAATGATCAATGCAATGCGGCGGAACTGAGTCTTTTAGTCGTCTTTTGGTAGAAAGTGAGCATTCTGTTTGCAATGGAAGAAAAGAGAAGAAAAGTTTAATTAGGCATGGGCTAAACAGGTTAGATGAATTTGGTTATCTCAAAAGAATGCAATTTATTTTCAAAGTGCACACGTCACACAGATATTGCAACATTCATCCCGAAGCCCGTCAAGAACATTAACACAGACACTTTAGGATCAATTTCGCTCACGTCTTGCATCGGTAAGTTCATCCAGGTGGCAGTGAGGCAAAAGCTGCCCTGTTCCACCCAGGACGAACTGTTCCGCATTCCATGTTCTGCTTCCGACCACTTTTATCTGCGTAGGATGTGCTGCTCCATATCAATAGAGAAGTCATTGATCTCCCTTTTGGGTGTTCAGAAGACAGGAGTATTTTGGCCCTGCACCTGAAGGGGGCCTTGGACAACGTTAAAAATAACATTTTAAAAAATTTAAACGACACCAATTGCGGCGATAAAACATTTAGTTATTTAAAAACTCTTTAAAAATTCGAAAATAATATATCGGATTGGGCAATGGCAAATTTAGAGCCATCGATATGGGAACCCAAAGACCCCCGAGGAGCTGTTCTCTCTCGGCAGCTGTAACAGTAGTTGCCTTCATAAGCCTCCCTGAGGGTCTCGACGCCCTGGATGGCGCAGGCCACAGCATCTAAGCGGACGAAATTATCATCTGGTCGTCCTGGAGCCACGTAGGCAGGTGGAGGGGCCCGGCAAGAGGCCGCCTCGGTAGTGAAAACTACGCTGGGGAAGTGTTGTCTGCAGTGCGCTCCGAAAAAAATCAGAACTCTAGCACATTTCAAAGAATAAAGAGCTGGGATCCAAAATACACATTTACGTTAACGGCACTCCGGTACCAGAGGTGCCCACAGTTCAGATATTAGTATTATAAATTTATAATCGGGATAGCAATGCCACCGCCCTGAAAGATTCGAAGTCCACCTGCGAGCACATTAGTGGGATTATTGGCAGTATATCCTTCAAGCCGCTGGACTTCTTGAACAAGAAACCTTTCACCTGGTTCAGGCGTTCGTCGTCAGTCGTGTGGTGTACGTGGCGCCCTACCTCAAACTGAGGAAGAGCGACCATGGGAGACTAGACGCTATGCTTCGGGCGGCGGTTACAAAAGCGATAGGACTACCAGCCAGGGCATATACGGAGTGCCTGCTTTAACGTCGGATCCATAATACAATATGAGAGCTGATAGGGGCCGACAGAACAAGCCAAATTATTAGGCTGTCGGTGACCAGCACCGCCAGACAAGTCTTCCGAGACCTCGATCTCGGCCTTCTCCCCAATACCGAAGAAAAGTGACATCCCGGAAGTGTGAAACAAAAAATACTTTGACTGTTAATCCTCTCCAAAAGACATGAATGGAAGCATAAAAAGGGGAGGCGTGAAGCCATGGTAAAATTTATACAAAATAACTATGGCAGTAAGACAGGCACATATTACGCGGATGCAACGGGTCTCATCGAGGACAACATTTGCACCATTGCTGTTGTGCACGAAGTAAGGCAGGTAAACGGGCTCTCGATGAAAACTAGCGACGCGCTAGTGTTGGAGGAAGTTTCAATTGCACTGGCCGCCATTCACTCCGACGCAGCGTATATAATGACGGACTCGAAACAGGCCTTCCGAAATTACGTGAGGGGTAGGATAGCGCCACTCGCCCGCAGGATATTATTGGCCCATACGAGCAATTCAGATCAGGCTACTGGTAAAAACCATTACATGCGTGGTCTGTCACCAGAGGGTGGAGTGGAACAAGACCGCTCACGCGGCTTCCCGAGCGTCTCATCCCCTGGGTTCCGCTCAATCCTCCAGTTTTAACGTGGAAACCGTACCAATCCCGCTTATAACGTATGCGGAGATTAAAAATTGCTTATGCCTCTGCAGGAGGGTACTCGCGGGGCCCGCCAAATGTGTTGACCGATCTGAGGAGTGCCACATTAGACGGCTCCAAGCCGGGTGTTTTCTATTTGCCGCCATACTAAAACACGTGGACCCGCTATTCACGGGTAGGTGAAAATTCTGCGGGCATTATGCTGACATATACAACATGGTGTCGGCTTGCCAGTAAAACACAAATAAAGAAGTTATAAGACATATAGAGGGCTGGGAGGCGGCTCGGCCCAGCTCGGATGGAGGCATAGCGGGCATTGGTCCAGAGTGCTCTGGCAGCAACGGCGGCCAATGGCGTCGTAGAATCGGCTCTGCCACACAGTGCCACAACCTTACCCACTTCCCTTTCCCAAATCATTTCAGTGTCACAATAAATGTTTCCTCCTCCTCCTCCTCCTCGTCCTCCTCCTCCTCCACGGATATCATTCGATAAGCAATCATTCCTTCCTATATCACACGTGCCCACCGCATTTAAAACCTAACTTTCGGACGTTCAAGTATATAATGCGGCAGTTTTACAGTTCTGTTATGAAAGCGAATTCTAGAACATTCTAAACGATCTTTCCGAGTGTTCGGCTATCTAGGCCTCGCTGCAAACCCTTACAGGCAGCGGACAACACGCTGAATCAGGTAAATTGAAGCGGTCATAAAAATTTGGCTCCTGAGGCTCTTCAGCACTTTTTAACTGAGCATAAAAATGAGACAGCCTGGCGTATAATGTGAGTTTTAATATCAGTAATAGTGGCTTGTACACTGTTAATTTCTGGTTATCTAAAATTGCAACGCTGACATCATAGATACCTTTCCTGCTTTTCTGCAGAAGGCAGATAAATGGAAAGATAAAAAAATACGAAACTAAGTTGTTCACCACAAGGTGCTTCGGTTGGCTACCCAGCACCATTGAAGAGGAAGGAAGGTATTAAGAAGAAAAACAGGGAAGACATGACGGACACTTTATAATTTGTCACTCAGTCCAATCGAATTCAGGGAACTGAACAATGCCTTGTATACCTTCAGGACATTTGACTGCGGTTGCAACGAACCGAGAATCTAATCCTGTGATAAAATTTTGCAAAATGCCACTACTCATGACCAAAATGGGCGCATACGGGTATAACATATGAATTTTCCCTTTCTTTACTACAAGAAAATTTTGTAGTGGAAATTATTTCCCGATTTTTATTATTACTATTTATTATTATTAAGCATTTCCTTTTTTTGATTTTTTCTGCTCTTGCATATACATATACATAAACAAAACAAATCGACCCCACTCATATTGTGTGTCAATTTTTCCATAAGCTAAAGGGGATACGACGGAAAGAGCTTCCCCATTGAAAAAACCAGGCTAAATCATATAGTTTCGCAGCAAATTCCACGAAATACCTCGGCACAAGATGCACCTGACATTGGTCAGACAAGACTGTCGCCGCACTCGGCAGCATATAACATGCGCTGTTTCTGAAGCAATATGTTCCAAAAGTCTATTAGGATATTAAAAAGAATGGGGGCCCAAAAGCTTCTCATTTGGTTGCAATGAAATGAAAACGTTAATATGTCTTGTGTGCCTGATCATCTTGTTGATCCTGGACCACCTCTATTAACTTTGCGACTCGTTTGTTCCATAAACTAATTTTCCTGCTATTATTCTATGCATACGTTTAATATAAAGAGGTACGACGCCACACTATGCGAAAGCCCGCCCGACACAGTTCGCTCGGCTTCAGACAACCCGTGCGAACTTCACTGGGTAGAATAACAGCACCGTTCCTAACTCGGCATCCGAGGGTCTTGTAAGCATGAACTCTGATCTCGCCCACCCAAAACCAGTGCCAAGCCCAAGCAGCGCTAGTGAATTGGACCATGCCATTTGTTCAATTTATATTACACAAACAGTTTACGAGACAGTACGCGGCTGTCACCACCCAAGTGCCACATGCAAGAGTCCGTGATTTCTGGCTTAAAACAACAACAGTGCTATACCTTCTAAAGAACTGAGCTTTAAACGCTATCGCGGTAATTAACGATATGCTGCTTTAAAAGGCAGTGATTTGTGCTACAAAATTTGTTGTACAGCAGTAGTTGTCTGCTTGTATAATGCATGCTAGGTTTCTAAAGTATTTGCATGTCGCAAACTAATATACCTGAAGCCCTCAATAATATTTCCGCAAATGGGAGGTTTCTCTGACTATGAAGTATATAAGCATAAAAATAATATTTCATAAGGTGCAAAGTGTGGCGTTTGGCACTCACAATATTAGGACTGTGCCTTCCTTAATAAAATAGTGTTTAAACAACTGCCAGACTTGCGTATCGAGCTGCGGTATTTATTAAAATTCCTACTGCATTACACAACGACAACAATTAGAGAAAACTGTCTTCCTGTTTCACAACTGCGCAATCTCTAGTTCGTTCAGTAATTGAAGCATCAATATTGAATGCTCTAACTGCTCTACAGATTTCACACTGTAGTTTATAATTCAATGAGGGAATATCAGTCGGTTTAATGATGCCTCAGTGATCAATTCAACGTGATCAAGAAGTTTTTCGTTTTAGAGCTATACTCTTTCGATTAAAGCGATTGATATTCCAAGCGGAACACAAAAACAGAACTGGAGAACGAAGGCCAGCAGGCCACATATCACTTATATGAAATAAATAAATAAATAAACCCGGAAGTCATGAAGAAAATAAAACGATATGACAATTTGGAAGCTTCGAAATGAAACCTTAGGGAAGCAACTTGGTGGTTGTTTTGAGCGAAATCGTGTTTTTTTTTTCCTTTCTTGTCAAGAAACTTTATCAGCAGACGCGGGTGGTTAAGCCTTCTCGCGATGCATCGTTAAACCTTTGAGGGCGGCGGTTTTCCGTCCCGCAAGGTTTTTGCCTCACCGGTACGGTTTCAATCCTGCGTTTAAACTTCGCGCCCTAATGACGATGCATGCTCACTGAGAGGTGATGCCACCTCCTAGGGCTTACAAGAAGCGCCTGAAATTTATTGGGCGGCTTTCTTGCGAAGATAAACAGAAGTGATTCGTAGCTGCAGCGTTCGATCCTCAATTCGATCCTCAAAGGGTTAATGGTGACTTAAGCGGTGTCTGTTGAGTCGCACCTCTGTATTTTTATTCGCAGGGCTGAATTATATGCTATAAATCTTGATAAATCTGCTTGCAATTTTTAAAAGCTTGAATAGGGAATTCCACAAAATATAGTCCTTAAGGTGGTAATCAAGAAATATATGTTTTTCCTCCACATTCTTCTCCTTGTGCTCACATTCTGGACTTTGCATTTGCTCTAATATTTTCATAGCTCCGCATTTTTGCGTTCGTAGTGTACATATTTTCTACGCCATTTTTCTAATTCCGCATTTCTGCGTTCAAAGTGCATAATTTTTATTATGCTGAGCTGTCGCAAATGTGCAATCCAAGGTGCATACAACACGGCACATATGGTCTTCTTAATAGGTACTCCTGCTCGTCGGTACATATGAGGCCGCCATTGGCAAGCTAACATTTGTAGAAAACAAGCTTATTGTTTCTTCAACCCTCCCATCATTTGTAAATGCTACCGTGCTTACGATGTCCGTGGTATTCGACGTCGACGACAACGCAGTCCTCGTAGTCAGTGTAGTAGATGATTACTTCCTTAGTGCCTGGATCTAGAAAAGGATCATCATCATCATCATCAGCCTGACTATACCCACTGCAGGGCGAAGGCCTCTCCCATATTTCTCCAATTAACCCGGTTCTATGCTAGCTGTATCCACTTGACCCCTGCGAACTTCTTAACCTCATCCGCCCACCTAACTTTCTGCCGCACCCTGCTACGCTTTCCTTCCCTTGGAATCCAGTTTGTTACGCGAAGCGATCATAAAAGGATAATGAAACTCTTTTGTACAGGAATTTCGTAATTACACTTCTTACAATTAATAAACGTTTTCTCAAGTATATATCTTTATTTGTTGTTCACTTGCTCATGTCCGTCAGTTATCATCGAACACATTAAATGGCAAAAATCTAGGCAAGGATTTGAAATTAATGCGGGTTTCTTATGTGAGAGAAAATACATTACAGGTAATGAGAAGTATCTACAGAGCCACTTTAGGAAAAACTATCACCTATAAGAACGATATTGTAAACATAAAAACCTTTCAAGCGAATTAGACATAAACCAGTTCTAAATTTGAAATGGCTTAGACACGGTCAAAGATGTCAGGATATTAACGCTATACGTAAATCGTTTAGGGCGTGGAAAAAACTTGCGTAATCAGATTGAAGAGTATAGAGAGGGTGATGAACGCTGAACACCACGATAGTGTGTTGCAGTCCGCACGAAGCGCGATCGGCGGCAACATTCTGTACTTTCTTGGCAAAAAAAAACTTTCTGAGTGCAAGCCAGCTTCGTTACGGTGCTGTTACTTACCTTTCGAGCAGGTTTAAACTGGATCATTCTTGACTGGGTTCAGTCATGCGAAACAACACAACCACCCGTAACTTAATATAGGTTTAGTGCATTCGCAATTGAATTATTTAATGTTTCACCTTGCTACAACGATCACAACTAGCAAAAGCACCGTTTGAATCACCCACGGCACGGTACGTCTGTGACGTCGCAATCTGGGGGGGCCAGCAGGATCAGGCACAACGAATGAGAAGATTGTTGCTCTGCTCTAGCGTCCATGTGATTCTGCATGGGTTATTGTTTAGGCATATCGTAGTCGCGTAGGTTATCATTAAGACACAGCTAGTAAACGCAAGCTAAACCTTTCTTGCCCAATTATAGCCCGGTGCTTTGCTTTGGTGACTAGCCGTAGCTGAATGGAGACATGCACGACCAACTGTAGCTCTGGCGCAGACGGGCAGGATGGAGTTCATATACCGACTCCAGAGGGAAAGCTCCCCATTCACCAAATGCACGGAAGTGGTGAATACATGTTTGCTCTATCATTATTGCCAGATGAATTTCACTTGCTGAATTGGCCGACGAACAAAGTTTGAGCCTGACTACGTAGATTTTTGCAAGAGCCGGCATGCAGTTAACTGGCGGCTGCTGTAGAGCGGCTGTTTTACAAAACGGCGAAATCCTCCTTACAAAGTACCGAAACGATGGATTTGTGGTAAAGAATCCGTATCGCATTCGGGAAGTACCTGGTTTGATCCCTGATACCACCGGGTACCCACCGGTTTAAAATAGGTACAAGATATTGCCACGTGCCTCTCGGAACCGAGGGAAAAGAGTACGAAAAAATGCCGCGTGCTGAGTGTGTCAGATTGATCCGTTCAGAGGTTGCCGCCTTCTACTCGTTACATTGCCTGGTGTAGCAGCCGAGTACGATTCCTCTTTTGCTGAGTTCCACCCCTCAAGGGCAACCGAGAGTCACCACGGATTTGGCCCCGGTTCATCGCATTACCATCCGCCGCCTCCGAGGTCAGTCGCCAGAGTTCGGGCCTTTGTCCTGTACGCCTGTGACCACCATGCATAGATCGAGCACGAACATTGTCGCTAACGGAGAGAGTTCACCCAGTTCGTCGTCCTCCAGTCACGAACGCCACCGTCCATTTCATGGTGAGCTTTATGAGAACGCTGAGGACTGGTAAAGGGCCATTGTCTAAAAACATTTGGGCGTTGGGCAATGCCGAACATTCTCCTTTTGTACCGAAGTGGTAGCCTTGTGACAACATCCGTCTTACATTCGGCAGGTACCAGGTCCGGTCTCTGGTGTCGCCGGGTGCTTCTCAGTGTGTAAACGATTACCCCTGGTTTGGTGCCTGGCTCTTCTTGGTTGAAATGCTTGGAAAAGGGATCATGGACCAAAAATGTTGCTCCGATGGGCCACTGATTGGGTCCGCCATCGGACAACCACAAGTCCGCCTCGTGCGGCAGAATCCCAGAGGAGCACACAGCATACGCATTCTGTCGACCACACTACCATTACGTCCGTCAAGCACACGCGCATCTCCTTGGTTTATGATTGATTGAAAAAAGGTGAGAAGTTTGTTTGGCACGAACAGAAAAACATCATATAAAACAGCGGAAATTCTCAGTGATTAGCCCTGTCCACTAGAAATGGTCTAGGATGGATAAAACTATGCACTCCTATGAAAAATTCCGTATCGCGCCAAATGGGTTTGAGCCGTTCTTGTATTATCCCGTATAAATTTCATAAGTGTTACTAGTCCTGTATGAAGCTTAGGCAGGTTTATACCGAACAGGTCATGTCCGCTATAAATGTCAATCCGGATGATCCGAGCCGGTATGGAGTTAATGCAAGACAGACCATTTCCAGCAATGTATCTCATACAGGACATGCCACCCCGTATGGATTTGAAACAGGGCGGATCAGTCCTGTATTGAGCTCATATACAGGTCAGGTGATGTCCAGTTTAACTGAAACCGGGCAAACCCGTCATGAATGGAACTGATACGGGACAGAGTATTTGCGCTTCTAAACACAATTCGGGCGGATAGTGAAGCTCAACCAGGATGACCACTTCGGAACATGCCTGCACCATAAATAAGCATGAAACCATGCACATTATACGTTACAACTCTTCTGTATTTATGGAGTACGCGTTGTTTTACAAATACCTAGAAGATATGAAGTCGTGGACGTGTGCGCTAGCAAGTATATACTCGCATCGTGCTGATTTTGCGTGTGCAACAGTCGCTGCAGCTTGTACGATCTTGCGGTGCGTCTTCGTAACTGCGATTAAATATCTGCCACCTTCAATGCGAAAGTGCAAGCAAGAATGTAGCGTTTCGTTAGCGAAGATAAAAATACGCTCGAGAATAAATGAAGCACATCTCAAACTATCGAAATATGCACATTTTAGCCAGACATCGGGAGTCGCTTCCTCGAGTGTTTACGTCTGCAAAACAATTCGTCGGAAGTAAATTAATTGACGTGGCTGCTCCGCTGGCAAAAGGTGAAGCTGAAACAAGCAAAATTAAAAACCTTGGTGCACCGCATACCTCTGTATGTAGCAAAAATTACATGCGTTTGAATACAATGACAAAACACATCAGTACTAGTTATTTGCGACATTATGAGGTTCTTCTACAAGAAAGCGATGCACTGTAAACATGTGGGACATGGATAACCCTTCGTGATAGCCAGGAAAACGATGCATCATATTTTAAGGCCGATCGGTATATTACGACCACAAATTCTACACCCTACAAAAATACACAAAGTACGACAGAGCAGTGTCGACAGCATAAATAAAGATAAAACCACGCAACTACATTCCGCGTGGTGAAGTGGTTGGTGTGTCTGCTTTTCTGCCGTAAAGACCGAAGTTCGAATGATGATGTGTGAACTGTTATTTTTTATTTTCTAAATGTACTCGTGTTGTTTTATAGCTCTGCATGCTATTTCCAGCCTTCCCTAGTGAAAAATCCCTTATCGCGACAAACGGGTTTGACCGGTCCTGTATTATCCCGTATAAATTTTATACAGGTGTGACCTGTCCTAAATGAAGCCTAAACGGGTTTATATCGGACAGGTCATGTCCCATCATCATCATCATCATCAGCCTGATTATACCCACTGCAGGGCGAAGGCCTCTCCCATATTTCTCTACTTAACCCGGTTCTGTGCTAGCTGCATCCACTTGACCCCTGCGAACTTCTTAATCTCATCCGCCCACCTAACTTTCTGCCGCCCCCTGCTACGCTTTCCTTCCCTTGGAATCCAGTTTGTTACCCTCAGCGACCATCCGTTATCCTCTCTTCGCACTACATGTTCTGCCCATGTCCATTTCTTCTTCTTAATTTCTACTAGAATGTCGGTAACTTGAGTTATTTCTCTGACCCACTCTGCACGCTTTCTATCTCTTAATGTTACCCCTACCATTTTTCGTTCCATAGCCCTCTGGGTTGTCCTCAACTTAAGTAGAACTCTCTTGGTTAGCCTCCACGTTTCAGCCCCATAGGTGAGTACAGGCAAGATGCAACTGGTGTATACTTTCCTCAATAGCGATACCGGTAAGCTGCTAGTCACAATCTGTGAGTGCTTGCCAAATGCGCTCCATCCCAATGTTATTCTTCTTGTTATTTCCTTTTCGTGGTCCGGATCTGCGGTTACTACCTGTCCTAAGTAGACATATTCGCCTACTACTTCCAGTATTTCGCTACCTAATGTAAACTGCTGTTCCTTCCCGATGCTGTTGAACATTACCTTACTCTTCTGGATATTGGTTTTCAAGCCTACCTTTCTACTTTTCTTGTCTAGATCATCAATCATTATTTGCAGTTCATCCCCCGAGTTACTTAGCAAGGCAATGTCATCAGCAAATCGCAGATTACTGAGGTATTCTCCATCTACCCTTATCCCTAACTGCTCCCATTCCAAGTCTCTGAATACTTCCTCTAAGCAAGCTGTGAATAGTACTGGGGAGATTGTGTCTCCTTGCCTAACACCTTTCTTTATGGGAATTTTGTTACTTTCTTTATGCAGAACTATGGTTGCTGTGCAGCCACTATATATATCTTCCAGCACTTTCACGTACGGCGCGTCTACCCCCTGATTTCGCAATGCCTGCATCACCGCCGAGGTTTCAACTGAGTCAAATGCTTTTTCGTAATCAATGAATGCTATGTATAAGGGCTGGTTATATTCCGAGTATTTTTCTATCACCTGATTGATGGTATGGATATGATCGATAGTAGAGTACCGTTTCCGAAACCCTGCTTGATCCTTTGCTTGATTGCAGTCTAAAGTTGTCCTGATTCTATTAGCGATTACCTTAGTAAATACCTTATACGTAACAGACAGTAAGCTGATTGGTCTGTAATTTTTAAGGTCCTTAGAGTCCCCTTTCTTGTGAATGAGGATAATGTTTGCATTCTTCCATGGTTCCGGTACCGTCGATGACACCAGGCACTGCGTATACAGGGTGGCCAGTTTTTCTAGCACGATATCCCCCCCGTCCTTCAGCAAATCTGTAGTTATCTGATCCTCTCCAGCTTACTTCCCCCTTTTCATAGTTTCTAGTGCTTTCTTGCCCTCGTCCTTTGTCACTGGTGGAACGTCTGACTGTTTTCCCCTACCGCTAATCTCATTGCAGTCCTGACTACTTTGGCTACAGTAGAGATCTGTAGGTCATGTCCGGTATGAATCTTAATCCGGACGGTCCAGTCCGGTATAAAGTAAATACAGGGCAGACCATTTCCAGTATGCATCTATACATGACATCCCAGACCGGTATGGATATGAAACAGGGCGGAGAAGTCCTGAATTGAGCTCATATACAGGACAGGGCATGTCCGGTTTAACAGAAACTGGACGAACCCGATATGAATGAAACTGATACGAAACAGAGTATTTCCGCTTCTCAACACTATTCGGGCGGATCGTGAAGCTCAACCAGGATGACCACGTCGGAACATGCCTTCGCGCTAAATGAGCATGAAACCTACATATTATACTTTACAACTTTTCTGTATATGTAGAGTATGCGTTGTTTCGCAAATACCTAGAAGACATGAAGCCGCGGATGTGTGCGCTAGCAAGTACATACACGCATCGCGCTTTGCTTTTGCATGGGCAACAGTCGCTGCAGCTTGCACGATCTTGCGGAGCATCTTCATATCTGCGACTGAAGATCTGCCACCTTCAACGCGAAAGTGCAAGCAAGAACGTAGCGTTTCGTTAGCGAGGATAAAATACGCTCGAGAATAAATGAAACACATCGCTGACCATCGAAATATGCACAGGTTAGCCGGACATCGGGAGTCGCTTCCTCGAGTGTTTACGCATGCAAAACACTTGGTCGGAAGTAAATTCATTGACGTCGCGGCTCCGCTGGCAGCAGGTGAAGCTAAAACAAGAAGTATTACAAGTGTTGGTGCCCCGCATATATCTATATGTAGCAAAAATTACATGCGTTCGAAGACGATGACAAAACACATCAGCACTAGTAAATTGTGACATTCTGAGGTTTGTCTGCCATAAAGCGATACATTGTAAAGATGCGGGACACGGACAACCCTTCGTGATAGCCAGGAAAAAGATGCAGCGTGTTTGAAGGGTGATCGTTCAATTACGACCACAAATTCTACACCCTACAAAAATACACTAACTACAAAAGAGCAATGTCGACTACATAAGAAGAAATATAACCACTATCACTGTATCCTGCCGTGGTGAAGTGGTTAAAGTGCGTGTTTGGTCACTGAAAAGACGCAAGTTCTAATCACATGAAAATTCCTTTTTCTCTTTCTATCTTTTTCTTTTTCAAATGTAGTGGTGTTATTTTATAGCTCTGAATGCGTTTTCCAGCCTGGCGTCCAGTTTTTTTTCTGAAACAAGGGCCACGAACCATACATGAATTTCCGGAATGAGAGCTCCGCGCGGTTTCATTTCGGTTCAGCCTGTATCAATTAACCAGAAACCGGACGAACGCACGCATCATTTCTGGAACTGATACCGGGCAGAGTATTTCTGCTTCTGAACAGAATCCGGCCGATCGACGAAGCTCGACCAAAATGACCATGCCGGATACGCCAGCGCACTCAATAAGCATGATACCAAACATATTTACAACTTTTCTGTATATAAACAGCACACTTCGTTTCCCAAATACCTCGAAAATACGAAGCCGTCGAAGTGTGCGCTAGCAAGCATATACGCGCGCGTCGCTTTTGTGTGTACAACAGTCACTGCAGCTCGGACGATCTTGCGGTGCGGCTTCATATCTGCGACTAAGATCTGCTGCCTTCAACGCGAAAGTGGAAGCACGAACGTCTCGTTTCGCTAGCGATGACAAAAACCTGTTTGAGAAAAAATAAACAAACAGCGCTGACCATCGAAAGATGCACAGATAGCCGCACACCGGGCGACTGTTCGAGCAAGAGCAAATAAAGTGATAACCGGTGAGGCCCCAACTAAAAGGACCCTGGCAATGGAACGCGAATGGGCCAGCAAGAACATGATTTCTGAAATTGACCAGGACGGAGTTATCGCAAAAGGAAAAAAGGACATCGAGCACGCTTTCACACTTTTCTATACAGCCTTATTCATGCGTAGAGGGGTCGACTCAAACAGCTTCAAGGCAGAATTCCTGAATTTGATGCCCAAATGATGACAACTCAAAAGAGAGGTTATAGCGCCCGATTACAGCCGATGAAATAGAGTTGGCAATTGACGACTTAACACCGGGAAATCCCCGGGGCCAGATGGATTAAGCGCCGATTTTTACAAAGCTTTTAAGCAGGAACTAGCGCCTGTATTGGTTCGAGTTTTAGATGATGCTTACGAACGAAAGCGTCTACCGCCGTCATTCCTGTCTACTCATACAGTTCTGATCCCCAAAACAGATGATAGAGCCGCATTAAGGCAAGTAACTGCCTATCGTCCTATTAGCTTAACCAATGTTGATTATAACATATACATGAAAGTACTCGCTAAAATACTTCAAACGGTTATGAAGGTATAGATGGACCACATCAGATGTGCGGTATCAGAGACCGATCAATATTCACAAACATCCACACGGCGAGATGCGTGCTGGATTGCTGCGATGCTCTACACATGCGCGTCGCAATGCTCCAGCTCGATTTGGAGAAAGCGTTCGACCGAGTGCCACATGAAATTCTGTTTACCATTTTGCAACATGTAAACGTCGGAACAGTCATCACAGAGGGTGTCAAAATGGTGTACAGTGGTTGCACGACGCGGCTAATAATCAACAAGTCGGTGGGAGCGAGCATCGAGGTGCAACAATCTGTGCGCCAGGGTTGCCCCCTCTCGCCTCTACTCTGATATGTACATAGAACCCCTTTGCCTCAGTATCATCGGGACTTGCTAGATCAAAGGCTTCAAACTACAGCAAGCCGAGGTCAAACTCCTTGCATATGCCGACGACGTTGCGGTTTTCTGCGTTGACTATGAGAGCATTTTGAAAACTGTGGATATTGTGAAGTGTTTCTGTGCAGCCAGCGGAAGCGCTGTCAATTGGGCTAAGTGCCTTGGATTTTGGCATGGTACATGGCCAGAGACCCCTGGTACTTTCGCCAACATGCAATGGCTTAGTACACCCGCGAAGTACCTAGGCGCTCCGTTAGAGTTTTACCGCGACAGTGAGCCCTACTGGCGGAATCAAGTTGGGGAAATGCGTGATAGGACAGAGAGGGTGAAAGGTTGGGACTTGTCCATGTTCGCACGCAGCACTGTGTGCAATGTGTTTTTTGTTAGTAAATTGTGGTATGTGCTAAGTGTTCAGCACTGCTCGCGCGCTAATGTGCAAACGTTTCACCGCATATTCGCTGTCTTTGTGTGGGGGTCGGTATGGGAGAGGACAAGCCGTACAAACCTCTTCCGTAGTGTTGGTAATGGAGGCCTTGGCTTGTCGCATTTATACCTGCGACAGGTAGTTAATCGTTTCTGCTTCCTTCGAGACGTGAAGGACCCTTTTTTACGCACTGTATTACAGATCAGATTAAGCAAACTCCTACCCGATTTTGTTGTTTCTACCGAATACGTAACAGCACGTGTTGTTGGTTTTCTCAAGGAGGTCGTGGCGGCCTGTAATTTCTTAAGTGCGCGATTCTCATGCGATTATTTAGCTGTAGTAAAGCTCAGAAAGTTGTACAAGGACCTTGCAGACGTAGTTTTTCCTGTACCACTGTATCGCACCATGTACAGTGCCAGTCCCGGTATTTTAAAGCTCGTAAAGAGAATGCATGTGGCTCCAGGCGCAAAGTCCTTTTTCTTTAGGCTCCACACCGGAACCTTAGAGGTAAAAACCTGGATGGAGGAAAAGGGACTGTACGTTCCCTGGGGTGTGCATTGTTTTTTATGCAGAAAGCCCGAAACCGTCGAGCACGTCTTGTTGGAGTGTTTTGGTGGCCTGCCACTAGACCCCCGAGGAATTCGTTTCCTAGCTGTGGAAAATGATGAAGGCGTCCCTTTCGACGCAGTAATGCTGATGGGAATGCACTGTATATGGAAGGCCTGCATGGCAGCGCGACACGCCGACATTGATGCAAGGCCAGTACTTCTGCGAATCCGTTGCGGCGTTCGTGGCAACCCAGAATAATGTGTACCCGGGGCCCGAATGGGTATCGAGAATTGAGCCCCTTATGCACATGAAGAGTTTTTAGCCCCTTTACATCAGTCAAGGTTTGGCTGGAAGTTTTAGCCCATACCGACGCTATGTACATTCTTCTCAAATGTTCTTTCACTTTTGTTGTGTAGCGATGTATGTCTAAGTAGGCAATAAAAAAAAATAGAGCAGTGGTTCAGGTGGCCGTCTGAAGATCATGAGGACCGAGGTTCGATTGCACACTTGGTAGTAAAGGTTGTTGCTTTTTCATTTTATTTCTTATTTTAAATGTAGTGTTATATTGTTGCACGCTTTTTCCACCCTGGCGACGCGTTTCTTTCCAGAAACGAGGGCCATCAACCATACAGGCCATTCCGGTATCAGAGCTCCGCGCGGTTTCATTCCGGACTTTTCAGGGCAGTACAGGAATTTCCTGAATAGCCCACAGTAAATCTGCATACGATTTCCTGTGCGAATTTTATAGAGGATTTTTCAGTAGGGTTGCGTCCAGTTTTTTTTGTTTTCTGAAACAAGGGGCGCTGACCATACATGAATTTGCGAAATGAGAGCTCCGCACTGTTCCATTTCGGTTCAGCCTATATCAATTAACCAAAAACCTGACGAACCCGTCAATGCTGGAACTGATATTGGGGGGAGTATTTCTGCTTCTGACCAGATACGGACCGATCGATGAGGCTTAACCAGAATGACCATGCCAGACATGCCAGCGCACTAAATAAGCATGATACCAAACATATTATACAACTATCCTGCATATAAAGAGCACGTTTCGTTTCACTGATGCCTCGAATTACGAAGCCGTTGAGGTGTGCGCTAGGAAGCATATACGCGCATTGCGTCGCTTTTGCGCGTGCAACAGTCGCTATAACTGGTACGATCTTGCGGTGCGTCTTCATTAATGCGACTGAAGATCTGCCGCCTTCAGCGCGAAAGTGGAAGCACGAACGTACCGTTTCTCTAGCGATGACGAAAATATGAGAAAAATAAACATCGCTGACAATCGAAAGATGCACAGATAGCCGCCAACCGGGAGACGCTTTCTCGAATGTTTACATATTATAACCACTCAGTCGGAAGTGTATTCATCGACGTCGCTGCTCCGTTGGTAGCACGTGAAGCTAAAAGCAAGGTATTACAAGTATTAGTGCGCTGGGTATCTCTGAGGGTAGAAAAACGTACAAGCGTTCGTAGACGATGAAAAACACATCAGTACTAGTAGATTATAATATCTTGTGGTATGCCTGAAATAAACTAACGCAATATAGATACCGAACATTTTGAACCCCCGTGATAGCCTGGAAAAAGATTCATCATGTTTAAAGGGCGATCGGTGAGCTACAACCACAAATTCTACCGCCAAGGAAAATATAAAGTACGAAGAGCAACATTAGCTACATATACTGAACATAACCATTGCAACCATAACCCGCTGTAGAGTAGTGGTTGTTAAACAACAAGCTAATTGAGAATGAATTGTACAGTCGAGCAGTAAGAGAAGAAATAGCAAAAATAGATCCATGAAAAATCATGAAGGTGTGGCAGCAGTGGTAGCTCTGTAAAGAAGCCTTTAAATAAAAGCAATTGAAAAATTGCCTATTATAAGTCACGAAATGAAACAAAATGAAATGCAGTTAAGGACACTGCTTCATAAAATGGTAAAACAGGAAAGCCGAGCACCGGGTGAATGGATGGAGGACATAAGAAAAACCAAACAAAAGCTAGAACTAATTGAAGAACGACGTTACCGGGGAGCGCTGTTTAGGGCTAAAGACCGATGACACAGCTTCTTCTTCTTCTTCTTCTTCTTCCTTGATATTTGGCACATACCCACGAAGGGGGATTGGCCAGGGTTCAGTGTGGACTGCCAAATGTCCTACACAAACTGAATTAGTGTAATAAAGTAATTGACAACTAGGCGAAGCGCCGACGAAAAGAGCACTCGGTTTAGAAAAAGCCCGTGCTGAAAGGAATTACATCGAACAAACGGAATGGGGAGGGGTGTTATCAACAGACATGAATACTATCAAAACAGCGTTTTTCGAACATTACCGGGCGCTTTTCGCATCACACCCAGTAGATGTTATTACATTTCAGGATGAGTTTCTAGCTGAGCTACCGCGTCTCGACGACGAAACAAAAGACAGATTAGAACTGGACATAACAGAAACGGAGGTGAAGCACGCAACTGAGAAATTAAACCCCTGTAAATCCCCTGGACCGGAAGGGTTCAGTGCGGCGTTTTATAAAGTACTTAAACACGAAATAGCCCCTTTCCTAACTGTAATCTTTAACGAAGCCTTCGAAGAAAAGGCTCTTTCTTCGTCATATGGGTCGTCCCACATGGTTCTCATTCCGAAAACCACTGAAATAAGTAAGTTAAGACTAGTTACTGCATACCGGCAAATAGTACTCACAAACGTGGAGTACAAAACTTTTCTGAATGTTCTAGGGCGAAGGTTTGCAGACCGTGATTAGAGACATAGTTGGGCCTCATCAGACGTGTGGGATCAAAGGGCACTCCATTTTCACCAATATCCGCAAAGCGCGCAGTGTATAAGAATACTGTGATGACAGTAATGGTCGGGTTGCCTTTCTCCAGATTGACTTATCAAAGGCATTTGACAGTGTCGCTCACGAACTGTTGTTTGCCATTTTAGACCACGTGAATGTCGGTTCTGTTGTCCGTGAGGGCGTGACTTTGGCCTACCGGAGCTGCACGACAAGATTGATTGTTAAGAAATGTTTAGGGGACCCCATCAGTGTACAGCTTTCCGTACGCCAGGGCTGTCCCCTCAGCCCTCTTTTATTTAACTTCTATATAGAGACCCTTTTTTTGAAATTACTCAAAAATATTAACATTCAGGCATTCAATGTACAAGCAGCCGAAGTAAAGCTGTTAGCGTATGCAGACGACATCGCTGTTTTTACCGATGACGAGGAAGGCATAAGCCAAGCTGTGAAGTGTTTGCGCGAATTCAGTCACGTCACCGGTAGTGGAGTTAACTGGTCGAAATGCCTCGGACTTTGGCATGGAAGGTGGCCATCTACGCCTGAACGGTTTGCATGTGTGCCTTGGACGACGGCACCAGATAGGTACTTGGGAGTTCCGCTTATGGTTTACCGTGACAGTGAACAGTATTGGAGAGGGCAGGCTAAAGAGATAAAGGATAAAGCTGAAAAGTGGAGAGGGACCAACCTATCTATTTTTCAAGAGCCACAGTTTGCAATTTGTTCTTTATCAGGAAGCTCTGGTATGTTATGCAGGTGTTGCACTGTTCTCGGTTAAATATTCAGAAACTGCACAGGAATTTTGCTGTATTGGTCTGGGCGTCTGAATGGGAGCGCTGCAGCCGGACTAACTTATTCAGACGAGTAAAAGATGGTGGGCTAGGATTGGGCCACCTGTTGTCGCGACAGCTGGTAAGTCGTTTTTTTAGAGACACGACCGATGCCAAGTCAGGCTGAGGCGGCTGCTACCGGAGTACGTGGTTTGAACGGAAGAGTTTTCCGCAGCGATTAAGGGCTTTTATAGAGAAGTCTTAGCAAGTGTTCGGTTCCTTTCAGCGCGGTTCTCAAGAGATTTTTGTCTACAGTAAAACGAAAGAAATTGGATCGTGCATTGTGTGACATTATGTTCCCTGTCTTTGTACAGGGCCTTGTGCGATGGAGGCTCAGGTGCAGATGTTTTAAAAAGTATAAAACGAATGCAGGTGACGCCAAAAGCAAAGACCTTTTTTTTGCACACCGGAACCTAGCCGGTGAAAACATTTTTGGAGAAAAAGGGATTATTCATACCCTGCAGATCACACTGTTTAATATGCAGGAAGCCAGAAACCATAGACCATGTTTTTCTACACTGTTGGGAAGGTGTATATTTTTGGGACGTATTGCAAAGAACGCTAATGAAAGATTTTCCGCTAGACCCGCATGACATTTGGTACTTATGCGTAGAAAGTGAGGATGGGGTACCATTTGATTTATTTGTGCTCATGGGTCTCCACTGTATATGGCGCTCAAGAATGGCGGGTTACCATTGCGATAAAGATGCACGGCCTGCTAGAATTTATTTTCGGGAAAGCGTGGACAGGTATTTGGCAATCCAGAAAGCTACAGCAGAACCTCCCGAGTGGCTCTCAAGGCTATAGGCTTTGTTGTGTATGCGTGAATTTTAGCATGTCTTATGTAAATAGCGTCTGTAAATAGCATTTGAGTAATTTTTGTATATTGGTTCTCGTGTCAAGACCAGGCAATAAAGAAAAAAAAAACGAGTAGTGGTTAATGGGTCTCAAGACCACGAAGATCAAAATTCGATTCCTGACTTGGCGATAAAGGTTTTCTTTTATTAATTTACTTAAATGTAGTAGCGTTATTGTATATTATTGCGTGCTTTTTTCCCGTCTGGCGACGAGTTTCTTTTCGGAAACGAGGGCCATCCACTATACAGGCCATTCCGGTATCAGCGCCGCACGGTTTGATTCCGGACTTTTCAGGGTACTACAGGAATTTCCTGAAATAGCCCACAATCCTATATCCCAGATCCTGTACAGTAAACGTAAATAGGAGTTCCTGTATGATTTTAAACAGGTGTTTTGAGTAGGGACGCATATAAATTATATTGTCATGTGGTGGTGACAAGGTCAATGACCCAAATGAAGGGTCTAGGAGAGCAGGGAAGGAACTCTTTATTGGGCTGATTTGCGCCCGCAAAAGAACTAAGCAACTCGGCGGCGGCGATAGCAACAAACGTGCTCGTCGATCGTCGACCTAAGAATGCCCGTCACACTTGTCAACGCTGAATTTAAAGGCTGCTCAAAACCATCTAGATAACGTTGCAAACTGATACTAGCAAAACTTAAAACATTGTAGAAACATACGCGAGTATCGGAATCTTCGAGACAGATCTGGGCGCATCTTGGGCGACAAAGAAACTGATAAAGGTGCGTCTCGCGACATCGAGCATTAACAAAAAAATACAGAACTGATACGCGAGCCAGTATCAGAGTGGTAGGGCCGCATGCCAGCGGCTGCTAAGAAAACAACAAACACAGATTTGAAGGTTAACTTCGCTTATATAATATAGCCTATAGCCTGTATTATTCATTATTTTGGATATCAATGTTTATAAGAACATAGAAGCAATTTGTAGAAAATTTCAGTAATTCCCATTGCTCAGTATGGCTTCCAGCGAGGGTTATTTGCTCTTGGCCTCCAGGCAGACTGTTCGACACATGAATAAAATTATAGATTGGAATGAAAGTGTTTTCGTGGGCTTTTGTTCAGACCTGCCTAAAGGTTTTAAAACTGTCTGCCACTCTGTCCTTACGAATAAATTAGCTAAGGTTGTATTTGTACGACAATAGAAATCGTCTATACGAAGCATTTTTCGAATCGCTTTCAAATGGCGATGGTATCCATATTAGTTACTTTAATTGAGTATTTATATTAATGACCTTAGCAGGTAAATGAAAAATGTTTAGTGTCTGAAATTTCAGTCAGACAGTCCCAGAAGGGCCGCTTAGTCCAGAATCACTCTGGCCGCTCCCTCTAGCTTGGCCCGCTCTACCAGTCGTAACGGATCGGAGGTTTAATTTCGCTTAGAAACCGTGCTCTAAACTTCAAACTTTTGCAGTGCACAGAGGACACAGCACTAATTTTGTCCAACGGGTGCTTAAAACATGCCAGATTTGCTAGAAGCAGACTTTATAACATAATACATCAGTTTGCTTTGACCCCATGTTTTTTGTGAAACCAATAACATCCTATTGTGTTTTAGAAATCCGCTCCCAGATGCACACATACGTAGATACATACATACATATATACACACTAATTATTACTGTGTCATCTGCGTTCTGGAAATGTTTGGAATTTAGTAGTACCCATTTGCACAGGGTAATATTCACTGTAAAATTGTATTTAGAGCTTTGGGTGAATCTGTACTGCTGCACGTAATAACAATATACGGCGCTGGCATGAATTCAAGGATTCAACAGGTAAATAAATTGATCTACTGAATTGCAGATTATATAATGTAAAGTGCTCTCCCAGAAAATTTAGATTTGAGGGCTAAACTGTTAAATTCAAAATTCTACGATATATCGATATTTGTTTTCGTACCTATCACAATAATTTTTTTACAACAAATTCAAACATCCTCATGATGACCCTATTGTGTTTCGTAGGAAAGAACTCTTTAAACTACACCAACTATGGAAAACGATTTGTTGCCTGATATGTTCCCTATATATTTTATAAAACAGGCTAATGAAATCGTGTACTTGACATCTCTTGCTAAAGTTAAATCAAAAGCTAAAAAATGGTTGTTTAACTAAAGTATGCATAATGCAATGTGAACGTGTTTTTTCTTTATACTGTATTGTAAGTCATGATTTATCTTTGATATATTATTGCATAGTTTTGGCGTGGAGCACAAACCTGTTGATTACCGTGGCGTGCCAACAAATGCTTCCAAGCTTCTGCGCGCACGAGGATGTATGCTGTAACGATGACTACTAAAAAAATTGTGTATGTATGTATGTATGTATGTATGTATGTATGTATGTATGTATGTATGTATGTATGTATGTATGTATGTATGTATGTATGTATGTATGTATGTATGTATGTATGTATGTATGTATGTATGTATGTATGTATGTATGTATGTATGTATGTATGTATGTATGTATGTATGTATGTATGTATGTATGTATGTATGTATGTATGTATGTATGTATGTATGTATGTACGTATGTATGTATGTGCGTACGTACGTACGTACGTATGTATAACTGTTTAAATGCAGAGCGCCGTGTTTTGGTCTAACTGGGACTATGGTAACGTGGCGCTGACCTATTTTTAAAGCTATGCTTGCTAGGAAATCAGCGAATAAAAATGTTCACTTTGTTTTCTCTCATTTGTCGCACAGAGGCACAGGACTTTTTTCACACGCCTTGCAGTCAACAGCTCACGCAAAGGTCTCATAGAAGGAGGCAAAAACCTTTCATTAAATTTGCTATTGTAAGTGCAAAGTTTTGCGTTTTCTAACTGGTATATGAGGCGATATGCAGTATCATTTTGGAGCTTTTGTTTGGCGCACAAGGCATGAATGTTCCATCAATATGATAAGAGCGCAAGCGGCTCTTTGTTATGTTTCATTTAAAATGATTTCATCATCCAACCGGAAGCAGAAGTGACACTCAAGAACTGGAATTTCAAACCGAAACTCAAAGAACATCTGCACGCGAACTTAGTTCATAAGCGTCCTACATCAACTTCTTATTGCCTAAACAGTGTCAGAAAAGAGTTTTGAAACTTCCAAAGAGCGTTAAAAATTTCTAAAGCTACCTTATCTTATAATGAAAGGTAGCGCAAAAGGACGAGGGCGGAGAAAGCGACACAAATACAAACGCTACCAGGCCTGAAAAAGTCTACCTTGGCGCCATAACTCAGCTCTAAGAATCTTGCACAGTCTTTTCTTGTGGCCCGAGGAAGGCTTGACTGGTCCGAAGAGTGCGATAACTTCATCCGGAATCCATCCTTTTCTTAGGCAAAAGGTTTGGTTTGGTTTGTGGGGTTTAACGTCCCAAAGCGATCTTAGAGAGAAGGCTAGGCGCCTGGCTCGGCATGTGGTATTCACGATGTGACACAGAAGAAGGTTAATGAACGAAGGTGAACTGACATAAGACGCCGGAGGAGAGAAACCGAAGTTTTTATCATTTAAGACTTAGCCAGAAAAGAGTACGCTCGCCGCGGGGATGAGTTTGATGAACGAGGCACGGCGGTGTCGGCTTTAGACTCTGGTCTGCAGAGGCTTCATGAGCTGTACACTTCCACAGTGCACAGTAGGTTAGGCTATGCACCCTCTATTTTTCTTGGCGCGTTATGTTCTACTTACACAAAAAAGATTAGTGCCTCTGTGCTTTAAGCAACGGTATTATAATTTGTTATAAAATTTTCAGCATACGTTTGCATCGTCTCCAATTATTTCTTGCTTCGCGTAGCTGATTTAGGAAACCCCCTTAAAAAAAGACGTGTCTCTTCTTTTAACGCCGGCCCTTCTCTGGCAGAGCTCTGGGAGCCGATGAGCACTCCATCTCGACCGTGGCTAGCAAGTACACGCTTCCAGCTATCGCACTTTGGCACGCTGGAAACAATTTTTCATTACATTTTTTGCCTTAGTTTTCACTGAAAGCAGGTCATAGCATGGGAAATTGAAAAGTTAGTCACTTTTGTAACTGCGCCAAACCTAGATTGATTTGTTTATTGAAGCGTTTAGCGCTTCGGTCGCACTGATTGTGATGTACGCGTTAGTTTCCGGAACAAAAATAAGATATAGCGATGTTTTCTACACCACGACCTCTTGTGATGTCACTTGGGACCCTACACTGCCAATTAGAGGTGGAAATAAATATTCTTGAGCGCGGATATTTACATTTTGTCAGAAAAACATGCAATTTGATTTTTTTTTGTGGACCGCTGGCTTTGTAATTCTTCCGAAACTGAGTCTTTCGATGACGCGTTTTCTCATTCCATATGCTAGAGTATTTAGTGCGTAATTACACTTTCCTCTGTTTTTATTTATTTACTTTGGGCACGATTGGCGATTTCTTTTGGGTATTTCACAAGCTATAAGAGACTCAGAACAGCTGCAGTCAATTAAAATGTGTTTGTAGATATTCGGATAGTTTTACTTCATTGCCCACTGTGGCACAGTTGCCACAAAAAAATCTGCAGAATGAACTGGGTTGCTTCATGACGAGGAACAACATCTAAGCTTTACTTCAAGCTGCAGCGTGCGAGTAGAATAATTTTCACTTGTAGAGATCTGTTTTACGGCGCCCACCTCATATTGAAGTGTTGTCGGGCACCTAGCATTTTGACTTCATTGGAGCGCTGCCGCCGTGGCTTGGATCCAGACCCTCCCTTTAAGTTAGATTACTTTTTTTCTAGGGTTATACAATCTGTCATATTCTGTGATTGTCGCGCGTAACCTACAGAAGCGTATAATGCCGCAGTAACTTGATCGTATTCAGTGTCAGTAGCATGTCAAACAAATTCAAGTGCCGTAAAACCTAACATTACATTCATTAATAATAATAAAAAAAAAATTACTAAAGTGGTGAAAGGCAAAACCTGAGAGCCGCATTCTACTATGCATTTGTTGCGAATGTGGCGGTGAATGATGCTTTGAAAAAAAAAATTGACTATTTTTTCACATTCCTACCTTCTATTATGAAACGGTACATGTGTGCGTGATTCCGTTCCCTCAACGGTAGGGTCGTCTGGGCAGCGTCACCTGACGACAGATAGCGAAAATATTGTATAATTGAATAATGCCGGGTTTAAAGATTGCCGAGTCCGTTGCTTCCGTGTCGCAAGTTGCCTTTGTCAAGTTAAAATTCCTTCAGCTCGCATAGTGGTTCGACTCTTGAAATCCAGTCTGGCACAGTGGTCTTCAATTTGTGCTTTCAACCAATGCGTGTATAGTCCTATGAGTCTGCCGGCTTCTGTATTAACAGTGTCATGCTTGTGGTAACCGCTCTGCTGTGAGCATTCTGTTTGTAGCGCGTTTTTGTTTGTTTTGTTTTGTGTTGGTGATCGGAAATAAAGAAACGAAAATCCGTGTCGCAATGGATTAACACTACTTACCTCAGCACTAAGCGATTAAAACATCTGTTCGAATCTAAGAGCAACCCTTTTTTTATTTTTTTTACCGCAACAATAAAATATGCTAACAAGATCATTCGTGGGGAGTGTTTCCCTTTAGGTTGCGATATGTACCATTTTTATTTCTTAATAGTCGTAAAACCAGCCATGAACAGAGCCACGAAGTGATCGGATGGCAATGCTCACACTAATCAATTACCTTCACTGTAATCATTTCGTGCCTAAAGTGAGTGTATGTTACCTTTAGGTTGCGTTCGGAGACACCTTTCGGTAACAATCACTGTTTAACCCGCGGAGAGGCCACCAGTGAGAAGAAAGAAGTTGCGGGACCCTACCGTTGAGGAGACGGAATTACGCTACATGTGTCCGCGGAGAATTGTGACAGATACTGCGCCTTTTCTATCCTGTAAATCAATTTCAAACGCGGCTGATGTCTGCTGTACTAAAATCTCCTAGACATCTGGGTCTGCTTTGTTTGCTGTGTGGTGCGGCGTTCGAGGAAGCGGCAAATGAAAGGGCGTACGGACGCCTGGATTGGGCGCCCAGTGGGGTCAGCTTCACATGTGCATCAATCCCTTTGTGACGTCATTTCATTGAACGCATTAAAGTTCGCCTGCGTTCTGTAATTCCTCTAAAAGAAAGTGTGTGGTAAAACGCTGGGCTGGGGATCCAAGGGATGGAGGTTTGATTCCCCGGTGAGAGACAAAGTTTATTAATGATTTTTAGGTATCAGAGCCGCCGCAAATGCGTAGCACTTTAACTGCAGATAACGATGAGTTAAAAACACTTTCGCCTTAAAACACGTTGCTTTTTGGGAAAGGAGTGCAGCCGATTAGGATTCTTTGGTGAACTGGTCCTGAGACGACTAAAATAGATTTGTATGATGTCTTTTTATGAGGAATGATACAGCTCACGAACGAAATATATAAACGGAGATTTTCATCAATAAATTAAAAAGCATGCAGAGCTGTTATGTAATGAGCATGCCGCAAGGATAGCCGTAAAGAATTTAAATTCCAAATTTCAAGGTGGTCTCGGTCAATAAGCATGGCCCCGCCTCAGGAAGTCAGTTTACAACTACCTATCCGTTTAAGAAAAGCTACAATCAGCCAGATTTAAAACCATATGTCCAGCGACGACAGCTTTGCTTTGAAACCATTGCTAATGGCAATATGGCGCCCGATGCGGACGCATGTGCGCGCTGCTCCGAGCCCATTCGTGATAGGCAGCAATTTTTGCCGTGCGCGTCTTACAAACAGCCTTTTCACTGCAAATGTATCAACACACAGGCCGAGGAATACAACATCCTCGTGGAATCCGGGGCCAGCAGGTACAAATGTGTTCATTGCGTGAAGCGGCGTGATCCTTCGGCGGCTGGGCTTATCTGCGGAACTAGCGACACGGAAACGCCCCCCGAAGCGCAACGCTCTTTCCTGGATCTTCTAGACTCAGATTTTGTCAGTGCTTCCTCGAGTGTTATTTTATTGCTAAGGAAAATGGCTAATCGAACGGATTGATTAACGGGTGAGGTGCGACAGCATCGTGAGAAAAACGCGCTCCTTCGTGAATCTTTGAGTGCCATGAGGGAATCTGTTCGTACCGCCAGCCAGAGTGAGTGTGCGAATTCTGACTGCTCGGAATCTCGCAACTACGCTTCAGCTGTGGCGGTAAATCTGCCCGCTGGAATGTCGGCTCTTTCACCGAAGCCTCCTTCTCAGGACCGGAGTACTTATCTACCACGCCCGCCAAAAAGTGTTGAGGCAACCACCTCGGCCTCGAGCAACGTTTGGCACAGCTAAGCAGTCTATGCTTAAAGTAGCGCCCAAACTACCGGCGAAGAAAACCTTATTTGTTTCTCGCCCGGACCCGACAACAACGGCGTCGGACATACAGGAACTTTTGGCAGATACAGTAGGTGACAAGGTTGTTACTTGCACAAAACTTAAAACGAAGTACGATACATATTGCTCATTCCCCGTTTCTCTAGATGAGCATTTTATTTTTGTACGCAAGCTTGCCATAAGGCATATTATATAAACTCATGTAAATGGTTTTCCGTGAGGAACCGGAGCAGGCTCCCGCTCTTAGCGTTGTCGGTGAGCTATTTAGAAATGTCCTCTTCCCTTGTTGTGGTTAGTCCCACTTCGCGCAGAACCTGTGTCCTTGATGCCCTTGTCCCTGTACAAGTCCATAGCAGGTGGCGAACATCCACCTCTGCAGCTGGTGTGGAACACTTCGGGCATGTCGTTGGTCCGATGTTTGCTTGCGATTCCCATCGGCATTTTACCGACGGGGTAAGGGCCGCCCCAGCTCTTATCCTTCTAAGGGAAACCTCCTCCTATCTCGTTAAGTTACGAGGGAGTGGGAATGAACACGGGGGAATGAGGGCACGTGTACTTTTCCTTAAAGAGGATGCTAAGATGGGAACAGCGGAGCGGGCATCGAAAGGGAGCCTGGTGGGGGGCGCATTAGTGTTTGGAACTTCGTGTGTGAGGTGGTCAACTTTTCTCTCCTCAGCGTTCTCAACATTATCTTGTGTCCAATGTATCTAGATGCTTATCTTTGTTTTTTTATTGAGTGTGTGGATTTCCTGGGTAACACATAGCGTCTTCGTCACTTTCTTCAGTTGTTTTATGGCGGCTAAAGAGTCTGTATAGATGTGGGCTTCTGTTATCGAATCTATCTTATTTATGGCCTCCATAGCATCGCGGATTGCATAGAGTTCCATCACAAGCGGCTCCGGGTATTCTGAAACATATTCTTTATGTACCTTTAGTTCGCTGTGTGTTGGACTTGTAGCTGCTGTTCTACCGCCATTTTCTATAATTGATGCGTCCGTATATGCAATAGAGGTACCAGGAAGTGCATCAACCAGAGGTCGAGATGTCAGCTTTTCTTTGCGACGAAGCCGAGTGGTCTGTTTTGTAGAAATAGTCGTGAATTCCCACGGAGGGGGGTCAGCCATTGGTGGTGTTCGAACTGCCACCTCGTTGTACAAGGATGCTATATGGGCATAACGTACTTTCGCTTCATATACCTTGTTGCCTCTCGTTGTTCAATTAATTCTGTCAACGTATTTATCTGTGCAAACTCTTGGAGTATAGGGATAGGGGTAAGTTTTGGTAAGGCCGTGATAGTGCGCATTCCGTTTCTATTTATTGTTTCCAATTTCGCCCATTGCCGCCTCGTGAGTCTTTGGAATTGGGCCTGGTACAGTATCCTCGGCTGTAACACTGATTGTACAAGACGTCTTGCCATGTCCGCTCGAGCTGCTCCTCCCCTAGACGAAATGCGTTCTATCAAGTTTAAGGAAGTCGCAGCTACTTTTTTCACCTTATGAAGCCATTGTGTTTCTTTGCCGGATTTGTGAATTTCTAGGCCAAGAACTCTCAACTCGTCCACCTCTTCCAAAGCCTGATTTCCAATCTTTAGGGTGACTCTTTGCGTTGCCAATTGTTTTCTTCCATTCTTGTTGGCAACATGAGTGTAACTGGACTTTTGAGGTGATAATTCCAGACCTGCATCTTGCACGTACTCATCTATGGTATTTAAAGCCTCTTGCAGATACCGATTCTGTCTCTCAAGTTGTTTATGAACAGACCAAATTGTGACATCATCTGCGTATATCATGAACGGCACTTCTCGTATTTTAGTTAATTTCCACGCCAATGGGATCAGTGCGATATTAAATAATAAAGGTGCTAACACTGACCCTTGTGGCACGCCTCTGTTCGAGGTGTAATTGCCAATTTGTTTTCCGTTTATCCGGATAGAAAACGTCCTGTCCTTAAGCAGATTATGTACTGCTTTTATGACCTGCAAGGGAATGCCCATACATTCCATGTTGCTAAGAATCTTGGCATGTAACACGTTGTCGTATGCCTTCGCCATGTCGGTAGCCACTACAGTGCGCACTAGGTGGCTATAAGGCGACACGTGTATGACCTCTTCAGCGAGCACAGCCAGTCCATTTTCTGTCCCAAGGTTTGTTCGGAACCCAATTTGTCGAGCATGGTATTTTTTATTACTTTCCGACCACCATGACAGGCGGGTGGCCATCATCTTTTCATAGATCTTGCAAGTTGTGAGTGTTAGCGAGATAGGCCGCAAAGATTCTAGACTTGTGGGAGGTTTCCCAGCCTTTGGTATTGTTACCACCACCGAGTGTTTCCAGCCGAGTGGAATATCTCCTCCTTGCCATACCTCATTTACCACATCCAACAAGCCGTCAACTGCGGCTCCTTCTAAATTTTTGAATACTTCATAAGGAATATCGTCATGTCCAGGCGCAGTTTTACCATTCGCTTCTTCTATAGCAGCCAATAACTCCAATTTGGTAAAAGGTAATGTTATTCCTGTTTTATCAACCGCATCCACTGTCGGTGAAGGCGCCGGATAATGAGCGCGGTTCGGGAAGAAAAGGGCAGCAGCCTGATCTGCAAATTCCTCTGGTGTAAGCTGTAATGCGAGTCTAATACTTTCTGCATGATCTTTAACCTGCCGCCTCTTTTCCATGCCATGGAAAGTCCTCCAGAGGGCCTTGTTAGTCGTTCCTGAGTCCAAACGACTGCACCACTCATCCCATCTCCTATGAGGCAGTTGTTTTTCATATCGGCGTGCTTGTGCCGTCACTCTGTTTACCTCAATGAGCATTTATTTGAACTAGTGAACAATCCGGAAGTGTGGCCTGATGGTTCCGTATTTCGCCCTTTTTATCGAAGACTGTAGTCCTCGCGACGCTTCGATGACCCTGACGGTGCTCTAGCTATATCAGAAAATGCACAGAAAATTAAGCTATATTACCAAAACACGAGAGGGCTGCAAACTAAAAGGGAAGCTCTCTTCGCGAATGCATACGAATGTGAGTATGACATTATGCGCCTGACGGAAACGTGGCTAAACTCATGTTCAAGTGCGTCTTATTTCTCAGATGAGCATGCTATCTTCAGGGCCGACAGAGTCCATTCTGACAAGATTAAATACGGGGGCGGAGTTCTGATAGCCTGCCGTTATGTGCTAAGTGCATTTAGGAGACCAGACCTGGAGACATACGAATAATGTGTGTGGTTGGAAATTAGAATGTGTGACAAATCGCACTGTCTAGTCGCATGTTACTACTTTCCACCAAATTTTGTTCTTAACGTTTTTACCGATCATTTCTTGGATATTGGTGAAAAAAATTCGATTTTTCGAAATACAAGGTTCACATCTTGGGGACGTTATTCATCTTAAAGTCGATTGGTCCACTGCATTCGTCACTAGTTACTGCACAGAAACTCAAGAAAAAGCCGAATGTGTATTTGATTTTAGTAATTTTCATGGTTTTCATCAATGCAATGCAATGAAGAACTGTGCTGGAAACGTTATAGACCTAATTCTATCTAATGCGCCTCTTTTTGGCATGCAAGCGGTGCGCGATCATCTTGTTCTGATAGACAAATATCATGGCCCGTTTACCTTGTCGTTCTTTCTGTCGTTTCGTCCAGTGCGTGAGATTGTTCCAGAAAAATTTACATACGCGTATGGCGATTACCTGGTTCTGGTTGCTGGTTCTCACGAGATTTGAGACATTACTTGAAGAAAAAACAGAAGTATCATAAACTGTACGTGAAATCCGAAAGTGAATATTGGTACCAATTATATTCATTGTGCAGAAAAATTGTAAAAATACTGATTGCACCTGATGAAGCCTGTTACCACAAACTTCTTGAACAGAACTTAAAAAAGGAACCAAACTGTTTTTGGGATTCTGTGCGCAAGCAAAGAAATGATAAGGTTAGTGCTGCTATGATAAAGACGTGCGATAGTCTGTTTTAGACCTCAAGATGTTTGCTAAGCTTTTGCTGATCAGTTCAGCTCTTGTTGTGCGCGCCATCATAACGAAACCGCTATTATCACTTTGGAAGACAGCGCTGACTGTTTGGCTTATGATAGTCTTACCGAGCATGAGGTTGTTTTGGCGATTCAGAAACTTAGACAAAACGTTCAACAGGAGTTGATCAAATTCCCAGCTTCGTAATCAAAGGATGCGCTGACATTTTTGGCTCTGTTTTAGCGCATTTGTTCAAGTTGTTCTTGTGAACTGGTGTTTTTCTTTGGCATTAGAAATTGTCAGCAGTTTATCCTGTATTCAAGTCTCGCAATGCTTGTGATGTGAACAACTTCCGACCTGTGTCACTGGTTTGTCGTTTTGCGAGAGCTTTTGAAATGATTATGTACGAACGCATGGGCTTCTACTTCAAACAGAAGATCTCAATTCTTCAGCACGGTTTTTTAAAAGGTCGATCTGGGGAAACGAATTTACGCAGCTTTCTTGATTACACTGGCCCAGATGTATTAATTTCGGTCAGATAGATGCAATCTACTTTGACATGACTAAAGTTTTCGATTCGGTTTTCCATGAGGTACTTCTGATGAAGATGGAAAAATACGGACTTTGCCCCATGTACTGTAGGTGGCCAAAAAGCTACCTTGGTAGCCGCGGTAACATGGTCCGATTTTTCGGCTTTGTATCCAACGAATTTCTATCATCTTTAGGAGTGCCTCAAGGGTCCAACTTAGGACCGCTGTTGCTTTAGAGTTTGCTAATGATTTGCTATTACATGTCAAGCACACGAGAATATTGCTCTTCGCAGATGATTTCAAATTATTCGGCAATGTTGGAGATATTGAGGACTGCCGCCAATTGCAAGCTGACAATAACAACGTCGAAAAATGGTGTTTGTTGAATCGCTTAAATTTGACTATTCAGAAGACTTCCGTCCTGTTTCTAGCTAGGAAACGGGACTCAGTTGTGTTTGATTATATTCTTTTGGCGGGTCCGATTTCTCGTGTGGCCCATGTATGAGACCTTGGTGTTGTTGTTGACGCAAGGCTAGATTTTAGATTGCATGTAAATTCAATTGTGTTATGCGCATTGAGACATATTGGTCTTATATCTAGACTAGCGAAAACATTTCAATGGCACGAATGTCTACGCACTCTATACTGTGCTCCTGTGAGACTGTGTCTTGAGTTCGAGTCAGTAGCCTGGAATTACGTAGCTGCCACCAATTGCCCAAAAATTGAAAATGTTCAGCATAAGTTCATACGCATCTTTTATGATAGATATATTGGACGCCGTCGTTTCTACGACTACGATTCTCTCTTGGCAGACCTCAATATTTGTACTTATGGCAACAGGCGACTCAAATGTGACATGCAGTTTGTGCAAAAAGTTGTGCGCGGTTTCATTAACCGTGGGACCTTACTGATGTCGCTGAATTTTCGTGTGCCGCATGCAAAGGCCGCAAAACGTTTTGACACATTTTATCCAGATTTGCACGCCAACTTCCCAATGACTGCTTTACAAATTCTGCTCAACAAAACGTTTATTGACACGGACATATTTGCCTAATCGTTGTTTTGATGCCTGGTTTTATCTGTTTTAAGCGGTCATTGTGATGTATCTGACCTAGTCTGCGCTCCTTTAGGCCACTTGGCTGTTGAGGCAAACTCAAGTAAACCTATCTTTCTATCAACTATATAATAGCGCAGGTAATCAGCTTAATTCTCAAATACTACATACTCAGTTATGCTTATCAGGATAGCAGCCGTTACTCCGTTCGAGGTGTTTATGTAACTCCCTCGTACGATGACAAGTTCCTTGTCGGAACGTTGGATTGGCCTGCAAACTGAGGCTCATCCTCAACCCTTGTACAGTATTCTTTCATATCACGTACATCTTCTTTCTCTCTTACATTTTGCCGGCACCCAAAGGAGGATGCGTGAATGGTAGGAGCTCTTTATATATACAAGCGTGAATCGCCGCTTTTGCATAAAATCATCAGCGAAAAAATCGCACTTCAAAAAAACGAATATGTCCAGCTATGAGCGTAACACCAAACCTAGGCAAGCAATGCTCAACGAGTGCCTTCAACGGCGTCACTGAAGCAAACTAAAGTATAACTTTGTGGCTGAAGAAAACATACACTCGCCTAGTAATGAATAAATACAAAAAGATGTTTCGGGACCCCGGCTGGTCTTTTGAGCCTGATGATGGAATTTACGGAATGAGCCGCCGCTTATAAGCGCACATAACAGCCCTGTAAATGTGCGAGATAAGTTGCCCTT